>NC_080577.1:35322500-37722500 GCF_029962835.1 Magnolia sinica
GACCTGAAGATAGACAAGTTAGCCCCCTGTAGTAGGGAACGAGTTATCTCAACCCAATTGTAATGGCTTAGATATGGCATTGATGTAGGCACTTATTTCTAAAATTCATAATCGGAATCATATGCACCTACCTAGCCTTTCTTTCAGCGTGATATGGAGTGGTGAGTTGACTTGGTTAGGGGTTGTACTAGCCATAACTAAACCGGTCAGGACTTGGCTTCGGTTGCTGATTCAGGATTTTTACAAATATTAAGAAATGCTCCTAGAAGCGTTGGAGTGGCTAATCCAAACCTGATCGATTTGTGATCAGTCGGGTGAGATAGTTCGACCTCACTTGGATGATAAAGGTTGGCACTCGACTCCTCTTCTTACAGTTGCTTCCGGCCTGCACTGACCCAACTCGATCCAAGTTGAATGGGTCAACTTGATGTAGTACAGCACCGAGTTTAGCCTCTCTGTCCATGCCTACTTCCTCCTTCATCTCTTTATCTCTACTTTATTGGAATCTAGCAGAGCCTCTAGCCCGAACCAAGCCTGCAACTCGACTAAGTCGAACCAGTGAGTTGACAACTCAATTCGAGCAATGCACCCATCCTCTCCTTTCTCTTATTGCTTTTCTTTCCTTCTCTCTCTCTCTCTCTGGGATGATTTGAACTGAGACAGGACTTAGCCGACTGCGACTTGAATTCACAGCAGAATAGTGACTCGGGCAGGCCATGCGGTGCCGCACTAGCTCAAGCCATCTCTCTCTCATTTTCTCTTCTTTATTTTTCTTTCTTTCTCTCCCTCTCTCTTTCCTGGGTTTTTGGTGTGGATCTTGAGATGAACGTGTCTCCTTTATAGGACTAGGGCACTCTCAAACGTTCCAGCGAACGACTGAGATGGGTGTGGCTGCACACATGCTCCATCTTGGTTTCTTGCTTTCTTGGGGATCCATCCATCATGAAGGATGGATTTCTGTCGCTATGCCCCACCGAAAAAGCACTTTTCTATCTGTAATGGGGCCCAAACCATCACGGTGGGTTTCTCGGTTTAACGGGGAAGATGATGTGGCCATCAATGGCTGATTTTTATCTACAACCTAACATGGCAATTTGGTCTATTTGAATGAGCTGGATTGGGCCATTGATAGTGGTGGGGCCCACTTTTCCCACCAACCATCACCATTTCCCTATCTCTCACGTGATTTTCTGCCTCTTACAGATTTCTCGTGAGACGAGAAGTTCTCCTCAAAATAGTCATTGTTGCCATAGAGGGGATGGTTTAGATGCAGTCTACGAAGTTGGCGGAAGGTTCAGATCGCGCCAGTGCAACTTTCCTGAAGTGGAAAGGCTTCCCACTCCAGTTTTACCAAGCAGTAAGTTGTTTGCGTATTTTTGGCGCCGAAAGAAGCGTTGGGATTTATGCTGGGTGAAGGGCTAAGATTCATAGGGGTGGGCACACACGGATCTCCAGCGTAGCAGGGAAATACAGAGGGAAGTTCCATTCTTGAAACAAGCCGCACATACCTCTGCTTGGGCCACGCTTGTGCGTATGCACTTGTGCATGAACTTCCACGGGTGACGTGGTTTTGGTCAGATCCATGTCATGCACATGATGGATGGTTTGGATCTTGGTAGTGGGGCACGATGGTGGGCCACAGTTGTCATAGCGGACGGCTCTGTTTGAATCTCACGAGTAGGAAATAAAAGAGGAGAGAAAAATTCCTCATTGGTCGGGTCAATGGAGTTTGACCGGGTCCCTTGGTCCAGTGCACCTCCCATGGTGCACACATGATGTGATGTGGGGCCCACAGGGACAATTTTGATGGTTCCAGGCCCTTCATTTATTTTATTTACTTAGTTTAAGACTCAGTCCAAAGGATAAAGCAAATCCATGACTTATGTGGGCCATATCAACATGAGTATGGCCATTTAGCGCTACTTATCGTTGATTCGAAGTGGTATGTGGTCCAACCCATGCTCACTTCATCTAGCTAGTGAGCCACCTAGGGCCACTATTTATTTTAAACTGATATTATTTTAACCAGATGGGTCACACAACATTTTCTCTTGGATTCAAACTATGATTTCCGTCCATCCGAAGGTCTGATCGATTCCAAACCTGACCATCAGTGATCCATGGAGATTGATATTGACAGTGGATGCTTTAATTTGTCCATTGAGGTGATTTTTAGGGATGGATCATGCAAATATTGGTTGTAAGTCTAAGAAATGGTGAATCTAGTGACTTAAGTCTTAAAACGGACTCTTCATCGCTTAATCAGGCTAATAGGACGTCATCTGACGTTTTACCCCAATTAGGTTCCTAGAAGTAAGCCTCATGAGATTCAATGTAGTTCTCTATGTGATTTGTTGGTCTAAGAAATTTTATGGTAGGATGATCCATCTTGAAAGACAATAGTTAGATTTATGGGCTAATTTGTCAGGCCCGTATCCTAGTTCGTACCATTCCATAGACTCTTGTGATCCTCCTCGTTAAATTCTGACAAACTGCAACTTATAATCGCCATTTACACGCGACCCTAAGTTGCATCCCTTAGATCTAAGTTGGCTCGACTTGAAACTTGTACCCTTGCAACCGTGCCGTCACTGTGGTTCGAACGCCTGACTTGCACACCGATGCGATATCCGAGCAAGGAGTTGTGGGCCTGTGTTTATTTCAAGAAAAATGCCGCACATTAGGAATTTTGAGAGAATCTCTACAATCCATCACATCAATCAATTAAGTACACATCCTATCACAAGTACTAGTCAAGTACAAGCAACCCATCCCCCTCCCATTCCCAAAGTTAATTCTCTCTCTCTCTCCACCCATCCCTTTCTTACACTCACCCATCACTCACTCTTACATCACCTCTCTCTCTCTCTCTCACTCTCTCTCCTTTTCTCACTCCATTTAGGCAATTCTCAAGGAGAGGAAATGTCCATGAGAGGAGCCAAGTGTGGCCCACTCCCTACTCTAAGATTTCTCTTCTTCACCCTTCAAATCTCATCAACTTCTATCAAATGGAAAGCCATGGAGTTTTGGAGTCTAAGGAGCTAAAGAAGGAGTGATATAGGTGGGTGATCCACTATTGATTTTATTTGAGGGCCCACTTGTGGTGGGACCCATCTTGATGTATGCATGTGCATGGAGGAGCTCATAGTGGCGGAGCTCCTCCCATCTCCACCGTTTTTCTCTCTCCTTCCCTCTCTTTGTGATGATGTGCGTGGCCCACCTGTGATATGGTATGATGATCCAGATCATCCAATTGCAGGACCCACCTTGTTGCCCGTCCGTATGGACATGCCTTGATGAAAGGGAAAACAAATACCAGCTTGATTCAGAACTTTGGTGGGTCCTCACCATCCATCGATGGACGGTGAGATGGGAGTTGATTGGCTGACGTACCTCACTCCACACCGTCTAGTCTCCTGGATGGTCTGACCCACCTCATAGCATATATGTGATGGTGGGCCCCACGTGGGAACCCACCCACTGGAGAAGCAGATTGGATGGTCTACCACACCAGCTATATAGCTTGCATATTGACGTCACCAAGCTCTGATGGTCCCACCATGTCTAGTGTATCATCCAAACTGTCCATCCGGACGGTGGCCTGGCCACACACCAGCTATATAATTGATGATGTCAGCTAACCCTGTGGGCCCCTCATGATGTATATGTTGTATCCCAGCCATCCATCATCTGGATGGTGGGCCCCATCAGCGTGGCTGCTATGCTGGAATGATGTCAGCAAGTTCTGTGGTCCCACATGATCTCAGCCACCCATCTTTTGGGATGTGTGGACCTCAGTCATGAGGTATGGGTTTTATCCCAGCCGTCCGTCCATCTGGACTGACGTCACCAAGTTCTAAGGGCTCTGATCATAAGGTATGTATTATATCCTACACTGTCTGTCCCTTGTGGACCCACTTCACATGTGCTAAACTTGTGGAGATGGGGCCCACATTGCACTTGTGGAGATGGGGCTCACATTGATGTATGCATTCTATCATCTTCACCGTCCAAATGTTTTTGGACGGTGGGGATTCACCTGATGTCAGTACGTGGCCCACCATAATGTAAGTGTTTTATCTACACCGCCCACCCATGCGGCCTACCATGGTGTATGTATTTTACATCCATGCCATTTATCTGTTCCATCCAGCCGTCCATCGAGACGTTTTGCTGGGTGGGGCCCTCCTTGATGTATGTGCAGTATATGCACACCGTCCATCTGGACATTTTATTGCATGAGGCCCCCAACCATGATGTATGTGCTGTAAATCCAGCCATCCGTCCATCCTTTGGATGGTGAGGCTAACCACATGATGTATGTGTTTTCAGCCACACCGTCCATCTAATTTTTAGACGGGTGGGGCATACCTAGATGTATGTATTTTGTATTCAGATCGTCCATTCACGTGGCGCCCACATGATGTACGTGTTTTATCCAAGTTGACCATTTGATGGGCCCATTTGGAATGAGCAGGGCCCACCCCATTGATATGTATTTGAGGCCTAAGTAAGAGGCCCACTATGTATGTGTGAGGCCCACCTATTGTATATGAGGCCCGTGTTTGAGGTCCGATGAGATGTACATGCAGCCTAAGTGATGAGGCTCATGGTGGTGTATTTAAGGCCCAGGTATTAGGCCCGATGTGATGTTTATATGACCCATGTGGTGGGGCCCAATGTGATGTATATGTGGCCCATGAGTGAGGCCCATCATGATGTGTATTAGGCCCTTGAGTGAGACCCATTGTGATATATATTAAGCCCTTGTGTGAGGTTATGGGCCCATTATACATTTGGCTCTATGTGGGCCACTCCTTGGGAGCAATGTTGGTTAAATGTCCACATTGATGGGCGATGATAGTTAAATGTCCACATTGTGACCTTCCCTTAGGCCCTTTGTTAGGCTGATTATCAAGGCCGATTGTCGAGGCCAATTATCGAGGCCGGATATCGAGGACGAATATCGAGGGCGAATATCGAGGCCGATTGTCGAGGCCAATCGTTGGGGCTGATTATCGATGTCGATTATCAATACCTGTTATTGATGCTGATTATCGATACCGATTATAGGTATGTGATAGCATGACATCGTGATACATGCCCATATGCATCATCCGCACGTTTGTTATGAGATGTGCTTGACAATTGCATATGCCATAAGGCAGGTTGTTTATGGGACTCCATGATAGATGGAGTCGTCCCACATGAGCGCACAGTACGGGCAGGATTGATGTATGATTGGACTATACGACTTTTGCATCTCACATTTGTGTGACATGATCACTTGACGCCCTAGCGATATCAGGGCTATGGCCTCCACAGATTCATCATGGATGACTAGATGGGATACCAAAAATATTTTGTTCTAGCACTGTGGGCACATGGGATGTCCTTGGGTGAGAGTCTCAGAATCCTCTAGTACCGAAGGAGACTCCAATGTTTAGACTGAGTGGATACATGAACGCCTAGGTGCCGAATACCAATAAGTAGCGTCTCCCACTCTATCTTGGTCAGTTAGAAGGGGGTGTGACCTTATTCGACTGAGTAAGGGGGTTATAAGCTAAGCTGAGTTTGACCAGCTTACTAGGTCTGCTATCGACAAGTCGGGTAGGTATTGGGAGACTACTACCTTAGAAGATAGTGAGGTCTTTTCCACTTGCTGGTTCTGCGGCTTGGGAGGCGGTAGCCATTGTGGAGTGTACTAGACCCCGGTGATATCCCATAGATGAGTTATGCTGATATGTGGACTTACTAAGCAGCAGTTTCATACTCAGCATTTGATTGATTCATTTATTCATTATCTACTCAGGCTGGTGGTGTGCAACTAATTATTATGTACCTTCACAATGACCAGGATTTCGGTTGGGGCATCCGACGAACCTGAGATCAAGAGTCTACCACATTGAGTCTGACTATCCAAATTTAGGTATGGGACTAGTTTGGATAGAAGTCCTTTGTGATGGACCCCACAGCCTATCTTGGCCATTTCATTCACACCACATATTGCATTGTATCCTTAGTATATGATATTTGGCTCATTATGTCTCTGAATTGTATAGTTGATCTACATTACTTCCTCGGTATATGACATTTCCTTATTATGCTTCTGTATCACATAGCCTGGATAAGGCTGATGATATTTATGGACTTACTAGCATGTTTCCTCATTGCTCTGATATTGCATACTTGACACTTATCTTACGCACATACTTACACCACCCTCTAAGCTTTATATAAGATTATGCACGATAAATGCGTGTAGGTGACGTTAAGTCGTAGCAGCGTTGAGCTTAGAGCGTGCAGCTTTATTCTAGAGCTTTAATTTTTAATTTATATATATTTCCCTTTTAGCACTATATTCAAGCATTTATATTAGTGGATACGTGATGATGATGTTGCCTTTGTGATTTGGGTAAACTTGTGGTTATGCTTCTTAAGAGATAACCTAAAATCCTAAGATCGGAATCTGGCGTATAGGCGCTGGGAGCTGAGAATGGGGTACTATGGAGGCTATCGGCACCGGATTCGTTAATCAGGAATTTTGTGAGCCCAGTTTCTGAGTTTGGGGCGTGACAGAAGTTGGTATTAGAGCATAACTTTGGAATAACCTAGAACAACATCACATATCTGTTATGAGCTTAGGACGATTAGGTCTCAAATGCGTAATTTTCTGGTTTGGTTCCCTAAGGTATGAGCCTTTGAGGGATCTCAAGGTTGATAGGCGCCTTTATTCTTTTCTTTAGACCATGCCACCTAGGCGAGGCACCTGAGGTGCTCGAGTGACCCGAGTGACTCCCGGTCCCCTGTCTAAGTCTAGTGTAGCCCCGAGAGCATCTGTGACTACAGATCAGCTTCAGCAGATGCTGTTGGCTATGACCACTATCCTTCGGGGGTAGGGCAGGCGTCCCGCTGTTACGCCAACCTAAGCAGAGTAGGAGCGTGTGAGCGCCCTTCTTCGAGACTTCCGACAGCATGATCCCCCGCACTTCCGGGGCGAGTCAGACCCTGCTACAGAAGAGATATGGTACTCCGAGTTGGAGAAGATATTTGGCACCATGTGATGTATGACACAGCAGTAAGTCCAATTAGCTGTATTTCTTCTCTGGGGCGAGGCTGAGCACTGATAGGCATCAGTCGCCCGAGCGGCAGCGATCGATTTCGAGTAGACCTGGGAGGACTTTATAGACCGGTTCGACCAAAAGTTCTTTCTCGAGCATGTGTGGCAGCAGTGTGCATTAGAGTTTGAGACTTTAGTCCAGGGTGACATGATCATGTCCTAGTATGAGGTACATTTTGTGGCTCTATTGAGGTTCGCGCCATACTTGGTTGATGATGAAGGGTGGAAGGCTCACCGTTTCAAGAACGGCTTGCGTTACGGTCTCCTAGGCCGTGTTGTTTAGCATGAGCTCCTGACTTTTTACGATATTGTACGGAGGGCCCGGATCTATGAGATTAAGTGGGCGGGCGAACAGAGTGACCGTGATCAGAGGAGAGACCGGAAGAGGTGGACCCCCTCCGGTGACTACCATCAGTACGGACCTCAGCAGAGGCGCACAGGCCGCACAGCCTTCCAAGCGTTAGTAGCACCTCCCACACCACCTCCAAGGTAATTCTCTAGTGTCTGTTTTGGGTGTGGTGAGATGGGGTACCATATCTAGGAGTGTCCCCGCCCTCAGTAGCAGCAGCCGAGAACACCACAGCAGCCTCACCCACAGCAGCGGCAACCACAGCTATAGGGACCGCAGCCACCTCAGCCGCTGAGGTCACATCAGCAATATAGGCAGCAGTATAGGCCATCACAGCAGTAGCAGGAGCAACAACAATGACCTCAGAAGGGATAGGTACCTCCCCAGCCAGCCCAGGATAGACTCTACGTGGCCATGCAGGACCCATAGTCATCAAGAGGAGTTGTCGATGATTTGTGCTACCAGGCCTTAGGACCGTCTTGTTAGATTAGTCATTGATGGTATTGTGAGGTTGCTTAGTATCCCAGTTTCGATTGTTTCTGACCGGGATCCGAGGATCAGTAGGGTCCTCATAGTATAGATAAGGCGTCTTGCAAGCACGAGGTTGAGATTCGCGAGCACTATCCCCATCTCTTTGATGTTTGATGATATGTTAAATTGTGTTTTGATTATATATGATGCCATGATTTTTCTCCTTTTATGAGTTATGCATAGTTGTGATGATAGTGTAAATTTTGATGATAAAATTTTTATTAGGAGGGGAGAGCTGTCAGGCTCGTATCCTAGTCTGTACCATTCTATAGACTCGCGATCCTCCCTGTTGAATTCTAATAACCCACGACTTATTATCATCATTTGCGCATGACTCTAAGTCACATCCCGTAAATCTGAGTCGGCTCGACTCGACTCGAAACTTATACCCTTACGACTGCGCCATCGCTGCGATTCCAATGCCGTGAGTTGCGCGCCGATGCGATATCCAGGCCAAGAGTTGTGGGCCTGCCTTTTTTTGAGAAAAATACCGCACGTTGTGAATTTTGAGAGAATCTCTACAACCCATCTCATCAATCAATCAAGTACATCCGATCGGACTGAAAACTTAACTTTATTAAGATCCAATATCTATGAGCTTAAGTCCGACCGCATTCAACAAAAGTACCTCTAGAAATGCTCCGTTGGATCGGAATAAGCCTAATTTGGTTATAACCTAAGTATACCATGGCCTTGGGGCTATTTTCGTTAGTTCTGGGCCTATATAAGGGTCTTAAACCCTCACTCTCTCATTCCATACGAATTTAGAAAACCTAGGAGAGAGAAGAGAGAAAAGAGAGAAGGAAAGAGAGAGGAAGTGAGAGAGAAAGTGGGAGAGAGTTCCTGGGATTCCATCCCATCGCTCCACGGGCTTGGCTACCACATCTGTGTCGCTAATCTGATGATTCCGACTCCGTACTTGGGTAAGAAATCCTAACCCTAATCCGTTCTAGGGATTCAAATAGTGTAATAGATGAAATAGCTAACCTATTTCGTACTGTAGGTTGTCGTTGTGCCGTAAACGATGTATGAACATACGAATTGAGTTCGTTACGTGTCTACCGGCATAAGGTGCGGACTATATACATATAGGTTATGGTTTTCAAGGCTTTCAATGTCAGATAATGATTTATTACTAATGTGGGTGCCATTTCATATGCTAAATGCGATATCTGTTTCGTTTTACGTATATGTATAACCTATGTTATAAATAGAGTGCTTCATGTGTTTGTTGAAATGTTTGTATGCATTTGAAATCTGATGTTGTAGTTGCCATGATTAATTGTCGTAAGAATATGATTGTTATGTATGCGACAACTCCTTAGCAAAAAGGATTTGCCCTAATATGTAATATGGACGACATACGTGATGTATGTTGCAAAATGTAGTCTAAGTGTTTGTGAAAATGTCTGAATGAGTATCCTATCACAAGTACTAGTCAAGTACAAGCAACCCATCCCCTTCCCATTCTCAAAATCAACTCTCTCTCTCTCTCTCTCTCTCTCTCTCCACCCATCCCTTTCTTACACTCACCCATTACTCACTCTTACATCATCTCTCTCTCTCTTTCATTTTCTCACTCCATTCAAGTAATTCACAAAGAGAGGAAGTGTCCATGAGAGGAGCCAAGTGTGGCTCACTCCCTACCCCAAGATCTCTCATCTTCACCCTTCAAATCTCATCAACTTCCATCAAATGGAAATCCATGGAGTTTAGGAGTCCAAGGAGCTAAAGAACGAGTGATATAGGTGGGTGATCCACCGTTGATTTCATTTGAGGGTCCACTTGTGGTGGGACCCATCTTGATGTATGCATGTGCATGGAGGAGCTCATAGAGGCAGAGCTCCTCCCATCTCCACCGTCTCTCTCTCTCTCTCTCTCTCTCTCTCTCTCTCCTTCCCTCTCTTTGTGATGATGTGTGTGGCCCACCTGTGATATGGTATGATGATCCAGACCGTCCGATTGCGGGACCCACCTTACTGCTCGTCCGTATGGATAGGCCTTAATGAAAGGGAAAATAAATACCAACTTGATTCAGAACTTTGGTGGGCCACGCTAATGTGGACCCACCCTGATATATTTATTTTTTATCCCCACCATCCATCAATGGACGGTGAGATGGGAGCTAATTGGCTGGCATACCTCACTCCACACCGTCCAGTCTCTTGGATGGTGTGACCCACCTCATAGCATATATGTGATGGTGGGCCCCACGTGGGAACCCACCGGCTAGAGAAGCAGATTGGATGGTCTACCACACCAGTAATATAGTTGGTGTATTGACGTCACCAAGCTCTAACGGTCCCACCATGTCTGGTGTATCATCCAGATCGTCCATCTGGATAGTGGCCTAGCCACACACCAGCTATATAATTGATGACATCAGCTAGCCTTGTGGGCCCCTCATGATGTATATGTTGTATCCCAGCCATTCATCATCTAGACGGTGGGCCCCATTAGTGTGGCTGCGATGCTGGAATGACGTCAGCAAGTTCTGTGGTCCCACATGATCTCAGCCGTCCATCTTTTGGGATGTGTGGACCCCAGTCATGAGGTATGGGTTTTATCCTAACCGTCCGTCCATCTAGACTGACGTCACTAAGTTCTGAGGGCTCTGATCATAAGGTATGTATTATATCCTACACCGTCCGTACGTTGTGGACCCACTCTAGACGTGCTGCAAGTGTGGAGATGGGGCCCACATTGATGTATGCATTTTTATCATCTTCACCACATCCAGATGTTTTTGGACAGTGGGGATTCACCTGATGCACGTGCTAGCAACACGTGGCCCACCATAATGTAAGTGTTTTATCTACACCACCCACCCATGCGGCCTACCATGGTGTATGTATTTTACATCCATGCCATTCATCTGTTCCATCCAGCCGTCCATCGAGACGTTTTGTTAGGTGGAGCCCTCCTTGATGTATGTGCTGTATATGCACACCGTCCATCTGGAAGCTTTGCCGCGTGGGCCCCCCATGATGTATGTGCTGTAAATCCAGTCATACGTCCATTCTTTGGACGGTGAGGCTCACCACATGATGTATGTGTTTTCAGCCATGCCATCCATCTAATTTCTGGATGGGTGAGGCCCACCTAGATGTATGTATTTTGTATTCACAATGTCCATTCATGTGGCCCCCACGTGATGTACGTGTTTTATCGAAGTTGTCCATTTGATGGGCCCATTTGGAATGAGCAGGGCCCACCCCATTGAGATGTATTTGAGGCCAGGTAAGAGGCCCACTATTGTATAGGAGGCTCACTATATATGTGTGACGTCCATTGATGTGTGTGAGGCCCACTTATTGTATATGAGGCCTGTGTTTGAGGTCCGATGAGATGTACACACGGGCCAAGTGATGAGGCTCATGGCCGTTTATTTAAGGTCCAGATATCAGGCCTGATGTGATGTTTATATGGCCCATGTGGTGAGGCCCAATGTGATGCATATGTGGTCAATGAGTGAGGCCCATCGCGATATGTATTAGGCCCTTGAGTGAGGTCCATTGTGATATATATTAGGCCCTTGTGTGAGGCCATGAGGCCACCATATGTTTGGCTCTATGTGGGCCACTCCTTGGGAGCAATGTTGGTTAAATGTCCACATTAATGGGTGATGATGGTTAAATGTCCACATTATGACCTTCCCTTAGGCCCTTTATTAGGCCAATTATCGAGGTCAATTATTGAGGCCGATTGTCGAGGCCAATTTCGAGGCCGAATATTGAGGCCGGATATCGAAGCCGATTATCAATGCCGATTATCGATGATAATTATCGATACCGGTTATCGATACCAATTATGAGTATATGACAGCATAACATCATGATACATGTCCATATGCATCATCCACATGTTTGTTATGAGATGTGATTGACCAATGCATATGCCATAAGGTAAGTTGTTTATAGGACTCCATGATAGATGGAGCCGTCCCACATGAGTGCACGGTATGGGAAGGATTGATGCATGATTGGACTATATGACTCATGCATCTCGCATTTGTGTGACATGATCACTTGACGCCCTAGCGATATCAGGGTTGTGGCCTCCACAGGTTCATCGTGGATGGCCAGATGGGATACCAAAAATATTTAGTTCTAACACTGTGGGCACATAGGATGTCCTTGGGTGAGAGTCCCAGAATCCTCTTGTACTGGAGGAGACTCCAACGTCTAAACTAAGTGGATACATGAGCGCATGAGTATCGAATACCTGTAGGCGACATCTCCCACTGTGTTGTTGTCAGTTGGAAGGGGGTGTGGCCTTATCCGAATGAGTCAGGGGGCTGTAAGCTAGGCTGAGTTTGACCAGCTCCCAAATGGGTCCGCTATTGGCGAGTCAGGTAGGTATTAGCAGACTACTGGTTAAGTGGATAGTGAGGTTATTTCCACTCGCTGGTTCTGCAGCCAGGGAGGTGGTAGCCATTGTGGAGTGTACTTGACCCTGGTGATATCCCAGAGATGAGCTATATTGATATGTGGACTTATTGAGTAGCAGTTGCATACTCAGCCTTTGATTGATTCATTCATTCATTATCCACTCGGACTGGTGGTACGTAACTAATTGTTGTGTACCTTTGTAATGGCCAGGATTTCGGTTAGGGGACGTGACTAACCTGAGATCAGGAGTCTACCACATTGAATCTGACAATCCAAATTTAGGTATGGGACTGGTTTAGATAGAAGTCCTTTATGATGGACCCCATAGCTTGTTATACTACGTACTATCATCCCGACTTCACACTCTAGCTTGGTCATTTCATTCGCACCACATATTGCATTGTATCCTCAGTATATGATATTTGCCTCGCTATGTCTCTGTATCGTATAGTTGATCTACATTGCTTCCTCAATATATGACATTTCCTTATTATGCTTCTGTATCGCATAGCCTGGATAAGGCTGATGATATTTATGGACTTACTAGCATGTTTCTGCATTGCTCTGATATTACATACTTGGCACTTACCTTGTGCACACACTTATACCACCCTCTAAGCTTTCTATAAGCTTATACACGATGGATGCGTGCAGGTGGCGTTAGGTCGCAGCAATGCTGAGCTTGGAGTGTGCAGCTGTCTTCTGGAGCATTGATTATTGATATATGAATTTCCATTTCAGCATTGTATTCAACTGTTTATATTAGTGGATATGTGAAGATGATGTTGCCTTTGAGATTTGGGTAAACTTGTGGTTATGCTTCTTACGAGATAAATGTACGTTGGAAAATCCTCCTTGTCGGATCCTAGGATCGGAATCTGGCGTATGGGAGTTGGGAGCCGAGAATGGGGTACTACGGAGACTGTTGGCACTGGATTCAGCAATCGGGAATTTTTTGAGCTTAAGTTTGGGGTGTGACATAATTCTTATAGTTTAGTCATGTATCATTTACCCCCAAATTTCTTAGACTAATGGTTGAAGGATTCAATGATCTGACACTAAAGCCTAGCAATGGATGGTCAGGCTCATCTATCAAGGAGGTTGAAAGTATGATGTTAATAAACCCTGAGTATTGTCAAATTTTGGTGTGTCAAACCATTTCAAGTTTGTATCTTGATGTGTATCAAGCTTATGTATCTATTTACATTGAATCTTCAACGTTCGTTCTGTTAGTGCTAAATTTGTCTTACTGATATCTACGATGAACTTGCCGAGATCTTTAAACTAAAAGAAAGTGAAGACTTAGTTTTCAAGAACATTGCGGTTTAAGATCTGAAACCAGAAAAGTTTAAGAATTCAAGACCTACTTGAAGACTGTGTTCAGTATGTTGAGTTCAAGCACAAAATTTAAAGAAAATGAAGTGATTGATAGTTTGAAGGTTCATATGTTCTATCTCACAAGTAAGGTATGATTGACCTAGATTGACCTTAGATCATGATTAGATCATTTCATACTTTCGGTCAGTCACTTTGGTCATTTTATAAGTGTAAAATTCTGTTCTTTCGACTAGCCCTAGCACTGGTTCGACCAGTCCTAGAATTTCCTCGACCAGTCCAAGATTTGTTATGAATTTTTGAAAATTTTCTATTAATCTTCGACTAGTCCTGAAAACTACTCGACCAGTCGGTGAATAGTGCTCGACTAGTCGTGCAGTGCTCGACCAATCGTGTAGTGCTCGACTTATTTTCCAGCGAGTAATCTAGACTCACACGACCAGTCGTGTGGTGTCCACGAACAGTTGAGTAGGCCACTTGACCAGTCGTGGGACCCACAAGGCCAGTCGTGCAACTGAAAAATCTTATCGCACCAGAATTTTTAAAAATCTGTTTGGATAAGGTCAATCGTATCTAACCAAAGGCCAGTCATGTGAACCGATTTTTCACTTATAAATAGTGCTCGAATTTCAGAGTTTTTCATTCAATTCTTATCATTTTTAAGCAATCACTCTAAGTTAATTTTGAGTACATTTTAGGCTATTTTGTGCATATTTAAGATTCTTTAAAGTAGTTCTTGTATTTTGATTTTAATTCTCTATTCCATTCTTATATTGAAAAGGGATATTCGATTTACCCTTTTATGAGATCAAAATCAAAGCAAAGCCCTTACTAATTTAATTAAAAATCATCTAGACTTAGAACGCTATATACTTGTGGGACTAAACGTTGAACATTTACGTCGATATCAAGTTGGTTCTACCAAGATGCTTCAGAATCGTTATATAGATAAGCATTTTACTGTTTCTGTAATTCAATTCTATTTGTTTGGTTCGTGAGATTGTTCTAGAAAATCTCCATTTGTGGTTTGTCTGAGGTGATCCAGAAAACTCAATGTGTGGGGTTTTTGAATTGTGTAAGCCCACTTGAAAGACACAATTGTGAAGGTTTTAGGTGAACCTTGAAAAGCCTATTTTGATTAGTGAACGCTGATATGCCGAGGGAGTGGATATTAGGAGTGGAGTAGTTGTGTGACTGTTGTTTAACAGTTGGTGTACACACAAGCAAATCACTATAATTCTTTGTGTTTGGTGGATGTGTGGTTTATTTCTTTATCTTTTATGATTCAAGATTGTGGGATGTATTTGTGGATGTGAATGTTGTAATCTTTTCATTTAAGCATTGTGTAGTGAATGTTGTAATAGATTAGTTTCTATTCATATCCTCTTTAGTTTGAGTTTTTGATACTCACCCACGTTCTACAAAGGTTGTCCTGCCATAAACCAGTGGTTTTTTATGTCAAGTTGTCATTAGAACCAAGTTGGTATCAACCTCTCAATACTTCACTATTAAGGTTGTTATTTGCTTTAGTTAATTGCATTTATTTGGTTATTTTATTATTTATATTCCGCTGATTAATTTTTATTTGGCGTAGTCCTATTCACCCCCCCCCCCCCCCCTCTAGGACATATTAGTAGGCCTTTACAAGTGGTATCAGAGCCTAATAACTTGTTTAGTTGGATTTAATTCCTAAGCTAACCGATTTGAGCATTTAAGATGTCAAATTTTGATAGCCTTTCTATCACTAGGCCTCCACCTTTTGATGGCTCTAATTATGCTTATTGGAAAGCCATAATGTAAATATTCTTAAGGTCTATTGATGAGAATATGTGGCAAGCCATACTAACTAAATGGACTCCACCTACTATTGAAGTTTTAGGCCTTTGAAAAGGCCAAGCTATATGTCCTAGAGGGGGGGTGAATAGGACAATGCCAAATAAAAACTTATAACAGCGGAATAATAATGAAAATGATAGCCAAATTAAATAACAATGCAGGAAAGTATAACAACCTCAAAATTCAGATCTTGAGAGGTTGATACAAACGTTATTCTAAGGACAACCTTACACCAAAAACAGAGTTTATGGTAGGACAACCTTATTTCTAGAAAGGTCTTTGTATCAAGTCTCAAATCGAAGAGGAATACAGAATTAAATATAAACTGAAATGAAATAACTTATAATTAAAAATGTATTGTTCTAGGGACAGCCATACACCATAAAAATGGCAGGGCAACCTTGCTGGAACAACTTTCAAATGAAATTGAAAATCAAGCTTATAAAGGAATAACAGAAAGTAAATTCTAAGCTATTACAACATTCTCACAAAGCTTGAAATAATTACAACATTCACCACCATACATACATCCCACAAAAAGAATAAAAAATTAGAAGAATAAAACAATCAACCACAACTCAAGGGATTATAGTGATTCGCCTGTGTGTTCACCAACTGTTATACAACAGCCACACAAAGCTACTCCACTCCTAATATCCTCACACAGGAGATATTAGCGTTCACTAAAAATAGGTTTTCCCAGGTTCACCCAAAACCCTTATAATTGTGTCTTTGTCTGTGGGCTTACACAATTAAAAAAACCCCACTTCTGAGTTTTCCTGGCTTTCCTCAGATAACCAAAATAACAAGATTTTTCTGGCAAATCTTGAAAGAAACCAAAATAATAGAAAGGAATTTACAATATGTAAAATACCTGAAAATCTCCTTCGTTGTAGCAGCCCGGTAGAACCAAATCAAAGTAGATGATTGAATGTCCAAGTTCAATGTCCAGTACTCGATTACAATGGTTCTAATTCTAATAGATTTTAAATTAAACCAAATAGGGCTTGCCTTAATTGATTTTGATTCCAAAGAAAGGGAATAATAATTCCTCTTTATCAAATCAGATTGGAATATAAGAAACAAAATCAATTAAAATAAAGCTAAGGAAAGAGAATATTAAATAAGCACACTTAGCTTAGATGGAGCACAGAATTATCTCTCAGAAGTTCGACGAAGATTGGCTTGAATACTTTAATTAAATCGATAATTTCTTCTGAGATTCGTCACTATTTATAAGTGAGAAGATCGGGTCTTCGATTGGTCTAGAGTGCTCTACGACTAGTCGAAGCTCTAACAGATATTTAAAAAATCCGGCGGGATTTGCTTTGACCGTTCTACGACTGGTCGAAGCTCTCCTACGACTAGTCGTAGGTCACCTACGACTGGTCGTAGGTTTCCTTCGACTGGTCGTAGGTCCTGTAAACCTTCGCTGGACTTCGAGTCGAAGGTTTTACGACTGGTCGAAGATCAGTCGACACTGTTCCTACGACTGGTCGAACAGATTCCTGGACTAGTCGAAGGCTAACAGATTTTATCCAAAATTTGTAACAAACTTACGACTGGTCGAGGAATTTCTTAGACTGGTCGAAGCAAGTCTAGGACTAGTCGAAGAAGGCCTAGGACTAGTCGAAGAACAGACCAATCACATGTAAAATAAACATTCGACTTATGTATCCGAAATGACCTACTTCTAAGGTCAACCTATGGTCAAACAAACCTCAATCATGAAGTATGGACATTGAAGCATTAGGAACAAGTGACCTTGAAGTATCAGTCTTAAAGTCTTGATGTAGTTGAACTCTTCATGTAACTCAATCTTGAAAGTGGCTTGAGTTTCAGCTTGAGTCTTGCCTTGTACTTTCTTTTCAGCTTGAGTCTTGTTTTGTGAGCAGTTCTTGCATTCAAGATCTTGAGCTTTGCTTGTTGTGAGCTTAGCTTGTTTATGAGAGAGCTTCACTTATGCAAGTTACATATAACAGAGTATAATAGTGATTTTGGCACTACAAATTTGACAACAAATAGGGATAGAAACTATAGCACTTACAGCCTTGATGGAAACAAAACTTTAAAAGTTTCTCCTTATAGCACTTGGACCATACTTTAGAAAACTGAGAGTAGTGCCAATGCTAAGGCTTTAAATGCAACACTTGCGCACTATCGCCAGATGAATTCAAAGGAATTATATCCTGTGATACTGTGAAACAAGCCTAGGATATCTTAGAAATGACACACGAGGGTACGACTACTGTCAAGAAGTCTAAACTATAAATCCTCACCACTAGATTTGAGGAAATACTTATGGAAGAAAGTGAATCATTCATAGACTTCTATACTAAGTTGAATGACATAGTTAACTCTATGTGGGGTCTTGGAGATATCATCCCAGAAAGCAAAGTCTATGCAAAGATACTACGCTCACTACTTGAAAGGTTCAATTCAAAAGTCACGGCCATTCAGGAACTTCATGATACAGACCATATGCAGGTTAAAGAACTTGTTGGTTCTTTACAAACCTACGAGTTAAACTTTAAAGCTCCAAAAGGTAAATCTATCGCTCTTAAATCTTCTAAAAGTATTTCTCATGAAGATAACAATTCTGATTTAGAAACTTCTGAAGATGATATGGCCCCTTTAGCTAAAAAATTTTATAAGATTTTTAAAAGTAAAAAGAGGGCTGATGTTCAAAAACCTATTGAAAAGAAAAATCAAGATCTAAAAACTTAAAATCTTTAAAAGACAGCCAAGGCTACAATTGGCATGAATATGGGCATCTGGCAAACAAATGTCCTAAAAAGGACAAACCTAAAAAAGAAAGGTATGTTGGCTACATGGGATGAATCTTTCTGCTCTGAAGCCTCTTCTGAGTCAGAAGATTCGGAAACCAAGTCGGGTAATGATGTTAAAGCCCTAATGACTCTAGCCAAGTTCACTTTCTCAGATAATGATACAACTAGTGAAGAAAATCTGGTAAGTGATCATGAAAATGAAGATCTTCAGGATGCTTATGATGCCTTATACAGGGAAAGTCGTAAAATAGTTGTTAAATTAAAGCTACAGAAAGAAAAGTTTTCAAAATTGAAAGAAAATTTTGATAATCTATTTTTAGAAAATGATTGCTTTGAAAAAACTAAGTGTGACTTAGATTTCAAAACATCCCAAGTTGAAAACTTAAAATCTGAAAAAGAAAACCTAAAACTAGAAGTCTCTTCACTTTTGAGTTAGAAGGATACTTGGAGGTATGCCCAAGGTGACCCTAAATTAGAAAAACTTCTATTCAGATCTAGAAAATGTGGTGATCGATATGGATTGGGCTATACTGAAGATACTCCTCCCAAATATAAGAATACTCCTAAATTTGTTAAAGGAGAGTCTTCTAACTCAAAAGGGAAAAGTATGAATCAAAATGTTTCTAAAACGACTAAAACTTTTCAGTCTTTAAATCTTAAAAAGAACCATATCAACTATAAAAATCAGAACCATAATTCTTTAGCTGAGAAAATTATAGACTTGCTTAAGGAGCTCTTAAAATCTAACTCAATGGGTAGGACATATAACTATTATAAATAGAAAAAGACCAACTATGTTCCTAAACCTAAAACTGTAATGAAATAGGTCCCTAAGGTTGCTTGTTTGGTTGCCCACACCGCATTCAAAGCCACGAGCCATTTAAAGTGGTACCTGGATAGTGGTTGCTCCAGCCATATGACAGGTAACAAAAGTCTCTTCACCAGTCTTAAAGACATGACTGATGGTTTAGTCACATTCGATGATGGTAGTAGCTGCAAAATTGTTGGCCAAGGTATAGTTCAACTCCCTAACCTCCCTCTATTTGAGAATGTTTTATATGTAGAAGGTTTAAAACATAATTTACTAAGCATTTCTCAAATTTACGATAATAATCACAGTGTAAAATTTTTAAACTAAAAATGTGAAATTTTAAATAAGAATGGTTATGTAATATTAACTGGTCATAGAACTTCTAAGAATTGCTATATAGTTAGTGACTCAAGCTCATTTAAACTATCATCTTACATGGTCCATGTTGATGAGACCGAACTTTGGCATAAGCACCTATGACATGTACACTACCACAACTTGTATAAATTGAGCAAAAAATGAATTGGTAAGAGGTCTACCCAAAATAAAGAAAGTGGATAAGATAGGTGGCGAGTGCCAGATTGGTAAACAAACCAGGTGTGTTTATAAAAAGATAAACTCTAATGCCATATCCAAACCACTCGAACTCCTCCACATGGATCTCATTGGACCAACTAGAACAGAGAGTCGAGGTGGCAAGAAGTATATTCTGGTCATTGTAGATGACTTTACCAGGTATACTTGGGTTGTCTTCTGAAGAGAGAAATCTGAGACTCTTGACGAAGTAAAAAAAGGGTACTTAAACGTATCCAAAATGAAAAAGAGTTACAAGTCACTAAGATTCGTAGTGATCTTAGTTCTGAATTTGAAAATAACAATTTTGAGAAATTTTATAGTGAGCAAAGAATATCACATGAATATTATGCTCCCAAAATACCACAACAAAATGGGATAGTAAAAAGGAAAAATATGGTGCATCAAGAAATGGCTAATGTAATGTTAAACAGTATGAAGCTTCCTAAAAATCTCTGGGCTGAAGCTGTAAATACTGCTTGTTATATAATTAACCGTGTTTACATTAGAAAATCAAATAATAAAACAGCTTATGAGATGTGGTGTAATAAGAAGCCTTCTATCAAATACTTTCGAGTTTTCAGCAGTAAATGTTATATTTTACGTGACTGAGAACATCTGAGTAAATTTAACACCAAGAGTGATGAAGGGATGTTTTTAGGGTATGCTCTAAATAGTCGAGCATATCGGG
This sequence comes from Magnolia sinica, assembly GCF_029962835.1. Classification (NCBI taxonomy): domain Eukaryota; kingdom Viridiplantae; phylum Streptophyta; class Magnoliopsida; order Magnoliales; family Magnoliaceae; genus Magnolia; species Magnolia sinica. Next base: position 35,342,927 of record NC_080577.1, read on the forward strand.
TACTTAACAAAAGGACCGGTGTAATTCAAGAATCTATTATTGTTGTCATTGATGATCATATGAATACACCTGTCTTAAGTTTAGAAGATGATGAAGTTCTTCAAATTGATAAACCAGACTCTTCATCTAATCAAAATAACATTGAACTACGATCAAATAAAGATCATCCTACTGATCAAATCCTTGGAAATCCCCTCATTGGTGTACGCACTCGTAAATAATTAGAAGATATGTGTAACTACGTATGCTTTACATCTCAGTTGGAACCGGCTAACGTAAAATAAGCCCTTACTGATGAAAATTGAATTGTAGCTATGCAAGAAGAGCTCAATCAGTTTGTAAGAAATGATGTTTGGTATTTAGATCTAAGACCAACTGATAAATATATTATCAAAATAAAATAGATTTTTAAGAATAAGTCTGATGAACTTGGTAACATAATTGGAAACAAGGCTAAGTTGGTTGTACAAGCGTATACTCAAATTGAAGGTATTGATTATGATGACACCTTTGCCCTAGTAGCTCATCTTGAATCAATCAGACTGTTTATATCCATTGCGTGTTTTAAAAAATTCAAAATATATTAAATGGATGTTAAGAGTGCATTTTTAAATGGTGATTTGCATGAAGAAGTATACGTTGAATAACCAAAGGGTTTTGAAGACCCTAAGCATGTTAATCATGTTTATTGCCTAAAATAGGCACTCTATGGATTGAAACAAGCTCCCAAGGCATAGTATGAGAAATTAACTAAATTCTTATTATGTCATGAGTTTGTAATGAGAAGTGTAGATAAAACATTATTTGGTAAGAAACATAAAGATCATATTTTAATTGTGCAAATCTATGTTGATGACATTATCTAAGGATCTGCTTATGCTAACATGACTGCTGAGTTTGCAGATCTTATGAAATCCAAATTTGAAATGAGCATGGTTGGAGAACTAAATTATTTTCTAGGGTTACAAGTCAAACAGCTTCCTGATGGATTCTTCATCTCTCAAACCAAATATGCTTTGAACTTAGTAAAAGGTTTGGATTTGAGAGTGGAAAGAATTTTGATACTCCAATGAGTACCACTCTAAAACTCTCCAAAGATTTAACAAGTAAGAGTGTGAATCCTAAAATGTATCGCAGTATGATAGGAAGTTTACTTTATTTAACTGCGAGTCAACCAGATATTACTTTTAGCGTTGGTATTTGTGCCAGATATCAATCAGACCCTAAAGAGTCCCACTTGATTGTTGTTAAGTGAATTTTGTGGTATTTGTTAGTTCAATTAATCTTGGTCTCTGGTATCTACATGATACTAGTGTGTAATTAGTTGGTTACACGGATGCTGATTGGGCAGGTAATATTGATGATCGTAAAACAACCAGTGGTGGTTGTTTCTATGTCGGGAACTATCTAGTTTCTTGGCTAAGTAAGAAACAAAGTTCCATATCACTCTCTATTACTGAGGCTGAATATATTATTGTAGGTAATACATGCACTTAGCTTGTATGGATGAAGAGAATGCTAAGTGATTACGGAATTGTGCAAGATTCTATGATGTTATATTGTGATAAGACAAGCGTAATTAATATTTCCAAAAATCCTATTCAGCATTCACGAACCAAGCACATTGACATTAGGTATAATTATATTCATGAATTGGTGGAAGAAAAGATAATTTCATTAAAATATATTCAGACCGAGAATCAACTAGCTGATGTATTCACAAAATCGCTTGACAAAAATCAATTTTCAAAATTGAAATTTGATCTTGGTATGTGCACTATGAATTGATGATTTATGCTCATATGTATCATAATGTTTGTATATATTATTTTACATTTTTTAAAATTTCAATATATACAAAATTGCACGTTTTCTATGTTGCATGACCAGTCAAGTACACACTCAACCAGTTGTGGCACGACCAGTCAAGTATGTACATGACCAATCATGAAACACATGATTTGGGTTTTTATTTGGGAAAAAGTGATTTTTCTTCATTTCCTTGTTCTTCGCCATCAAGCCCAACCACGACCGGTCGAACCCATCTCCGATTACTTTCTGGTTTGTGCTTCATTTTTTATTTCCTTGTGAATGTAAGTTCTTTGATCATTCATAATTTTGATTTTGCTTCTTGTTTCAAGATTTATAGTGGTTTGATAGTGTTTCTTCCTTAAAATCTGATTTGCTTAAAATCCTTTCATTCCTTTTTGCAAACCTTTGTTTATTTGCTATTTTGTTGCAATGGAAGGAAAAAATAGGAAGAGAACCACTCGCGGTCCCTCTTCTTCCCGTTCCACACCCATCACCGTGCATCATCCTTGGCCTCCCGAAGAGGATCCCGAGAATATGTGAGAATTTCATCTTAGAAATGTTATTGTTGAGCGTGTTGTCATTGTTGATCATCTTGAGCACTTCAACATTGCCCCTCTCCTTCAAGCTGTAGGCTGGGAAAACATACTATCTTGGGGCGGTCCTGCATACCGATCCATTACGCAAGGCATATACACTTATATTACTAAGTTCTCTCAAGATGATTTGACATTTACTGTGTTAACTAGAGAAGGTCCAATTAAGGTAGACCGTCATTTTTTATTTCAAATATATGTTGCCTAGATATGGGGTCTTGCATCGTATTTTTATTTCGAATGTCTATCCTTGCTCAGGTAACAAGACTGAGTTGACTTCTTTTATGGCCCGCATTATACATTCTATGGTAACTGGCATCCATATGTATCTTCTATCTCTTATATATCATCATATTATTCAGTTTCATCTTCACCCTAGTCATAACGATATTCCTTTCGCTTATCTTATGACCGCCTTAGCTGATCATGCTTTGATAACTATGCCTATTGGGGAAGGTTCTATTAATCTCCATCCATTTAACAACTCTAATATCAACAAGATGAATTTGGACTTGGCTACTAGTTAAGTTGATGGGAATGCTAGAGGAGATGAAGAAGTTGAAGATGCTGATGCTTTACCTCAAGAATATGTTAATATGGATGATTTATTTGATGAACTTGAATCAGATTCTATGGCTGACCCTGATTATCAGCCTTCTGGTTTCGATGAGAGGTTGCATACTCTTGAGGAACAGGTGGCTCAGATTCGAGTAACCCAAGATTCTCAATTTGCTTATATGTGCAAATACATGAGGCACATTAATAAGGGTTTACATCAAATTGATCCATCTTTTCTTGCTCCCACTTCAGGATCTGATTAGTTATCTTTTGATTTAATGGTTTTTGTAATAACTTTTCTCTAACTCTTTTCCCTATGATTGCTTGGATAATGTTGTTTAAACTCTTATCTATGGTATCAGTTTAGATACTTTGTTTTATTCTATTTGAATGAGTAGTTATTGATTCTACTTACTCTCTTATTATCTTCCTTTATCATTATTCGCTTCCTTTGTCATGTTGTAACAAAAAGGGGGAGAACATTGTTGATGATATGAGGATAATGATATGATGATGATGAATGTGGCTAATATTTTTTTATTTTTTATTTTGTAGAGAGTAGTGGATTAAGGGGGAGAGTTGATTATTGTTGATTATATTATTGATTATGGATAATATCATAATATGCTTGTGGAATGTGTTGTTTGAATATATATTGTGCATATTGTAATTTTGGTTTTGTCACAAATTTGACAAAGGGGAAGATTGAAAGTGTTATGTTGATAAACCTTGAGCATTGTCAAATTTTGGTGTGCCAAACCATTTCAAGTTTGTATCTTGATGTGTATCAAGCTTGTGTATCTATTAACATTGAATCTTCGATGTTCGTTCTGTTCGTGCTGAATTTATCTTGCTGATATCTACGATGAACTTGTCGAGATCTTCAAACTGGAAGAAAATGAAGACTTAGTTTTCAAGAACATTGCGATTCAAGATCTGGAACTAGAAAAGTTCAAGAACTCAATACCTAGTTGGAGACTGTGTTCGGTATGTTGAGTTCAAGTACAAAATTTAAAGCTGCTGAAGTGATTAATAGTTTGATGGTTCATATGTTCTAGCTCACAAGTTAGGTATGATTGATATAGATTGACCTTAGGTCATGATTAGATCATTTCATAATTTCGATCGGTCATTTTGTTCATTTTATAAGAGTGTAAAATTCTACTCTTTCAACTAGCACTAGCACTGGCTCGACTAGTCCTAGAATTTCGTTGACCAGTCTAGGATTTGTTATGAATTTTTAGAATTTTTCTATTGGTCTTCAACCAGTCCTGAAAACTGCTCGACCAGTCGTGTGAATAGTGCTCGACCAATCATACAGTGCTCGACTCATTTTCCAAAAAGTAATCTGGACTCACACGACCAATCGTGTGCTGTCCACGACCAGTCGAGCAAGCCACTCAACTAGTCATGGGACCCACAAGGCCAGTCATGCGACTAAAAAATCTTATCGCGCCAGAATTTTTAAAAATCTGTTTGGATAAGGCCAGTTATAGCTAGGCAAAGGCCAATCATATGAACCGATTTTTCACGTATAAATAGTGCTCGAATTTCAGAGTTTTTCATTTAATTCTTATCATTTTTAAGCAATCACTCTGAGTTAATTTTGAGTACATTTTAGGCTATTTTATGCATATTTAAGATTCTTTAAAGTAGCTCTTGTATTTTGATTTTGATTCTCTATTCCATTCTTATGTTGAAAAGGGATCTTCGATTTACTCTTTTATGAGATTAAAATCAAAGCAAAGCCCTTGCTGATTTAATTAAAAATCATTTAGACTTAGAACCCTATATACTTGTGAGATTGAACGTTGAACATCTACGTCGATATCAAGTTGGTTCTACCGGGCTGCTTTAAAATCATCATACAGATAAGTATTTTATGTTTTCTGTAATTCAATTCTATTTGTTTGGTTGGTGAGATTGTTCCAAAAAATCTCCATTTGTGGTTTTTCTGAGGTGATCCAGAAAACTCAGTGTGTGGGGTTTTTGAATTGTGTAAGCCCACTTAAAAGACACAATTGTGAAGGTTTTAGGTGAACCTTGAAAAACCTATATTTGATTAGTGAACGCTAATATCCCGAGGGAGTGGATACTAGTTGTGGAGTAGTTGTGAGGCTGTTGTTTAACAGTTGGTGTACACACAAGCGAACCATTATAATTCTTTATATTTGGTGGATGTGTGTTTATTTCTTTATCTTTTATGATTCAAGATTGTGGGATCTATTTGTGGATGTGAATGTTGTAATATTTTCATTTCAGCATTGTGTGGTGAATGTTGTAATAGATTAGTTTCTATTCATATCCTCTTCAGTTTGAGTTTTTAATACTCACCCACGTTCTAGTAAGGTTGTCCCACCATAAACCAATGGTTTTTGGTGTCAGGTTGTCCTTAGAACCAAGTTGGTATCAACCTCTGAATACTTGACTATTGAGGTTGTTATTTACTTTAGTGAATTGCATTTATTTGGTTATCTTATTGTTTATATTCCGTTAATTAATTTTTATTTAGCATAGTCCTATTCACCCCCCTCTAGGACATATTGCCCGGCCTTTACAGAGGTCAAGTCTTAAAAATAGGTTTTTCAGATTAATGGATGGATAGCTTAATATATGGATGGGAGCTGGTTTTATCATGGTTGGATTTAGACTGGAAATCAGGTGAACATTCAAGTAAACTAGGTTAGTATTTATACTACATTATGTTATGCAGTAACACCTGCATATGTAAAAGTACGGGGTGTTACACATCCCTAGGCATCTTCCAGGGTTTGAAGAGTGGAACAAAAGCATGGAGAAGCTGTCGCCAAGAGTTTTCCTTCTTTTTTCTTAGTTGTTTTTATGCTTTTCTTAAGAGATTTTAGTTCAATCATGCATATGACTGGGTAAACCTCTTAGCTAGGGCTAAGAGGTGAAGCTTGTAGCATGATGGGATGTTTTTTATTGCTTTAATTCATATTTAAGTTAAACTGTCTTTGATTCTAGTTTGATTTTTAAGAAATACTTTTAGTTTTTAATGGTTTGTTGTAACTCAAATTACAATAGATCGGCGATAGCTTTGATTATGTTCTTTTCATGTATTGAGATTGTGAAATTAGGAAATCCTGTTATTCACCATCATCCCATGGGCATGGTTGGGTGATAGAATCCTCCCTAATCTTCCTAATTCTCTTATGATTAGTTGCGGGATTGGTAAATCCTTTGGTTTGCCTTGTCTCCGGGGCATGGTTTTGTGATGGAATCAATTCTAGTTTTCACACCTCCCATCCATTGAGAATTAGGTCAAATGAAGTTCAGATTGGTTGTACTGAGATATCTTCTAATTAGATAAGATGACACTACCAAAAAATTGGGCAAAGCCGACGGCTAAAAACTGTTGGCAATGTGCTTTCTCGACAAATAACATCCATTTGACTATCCGTCGGGAAAAGGGGCGTGGGCATTGCTCACCAATAGTTTTTAGCCATCGGCGTCTACGACGGCTAAAACCATCATCGTTTCCGACGGCTAAGGGTGACAGTTTTAGCTGTCGACGTCTACGACGGCTAAAACCAGCAAAAATCGGCAAAAACCATCGTCATTGTCGACGGCGAAAAGCCGTTGGCATTTCTCAAAAATTAAAATAATAATAATAATTATTATTATTTTCCTAATTAACGCACATAACCAAAACTAGATATACCCATTTCTCCCCTAAACCAACCTATTTAAGAAGGTAAGTCTGCAAAAAAGAAGAGGAAGAAATCAAAATCGGATATATCATCTAAATTGCAAACATAAAAAATCAGGTGTAAATATTTCCTAAAAATCATTGGTATTTACTCAAATTAGAGCAGTGAAAGAAAGAATTCAATGTCACATGTGTAAATGTTTCATAAAAAATCAATGGTGTTTATGTTGATCCACTGTTTCATTGATCATTCCATTCCACCTGGTATATTTCATTTAATGAACATCCAAGAATACAAGGAAAAAAATCAAATTTTTAGCAGAATTTGAGAATGGGTTTTTAAAATAACATGATTTGGTTAATTTTTTGCTGAATTAGCTAATACATTTGAACTTTTGAAATTATGGCAGTATTGGCCACCTTTTAAAGAAAATAATTAGAAAGAGTATTGTCTAGTATCGAAACCATGTCTCCCAGTATTGAAACCGGTATGTACCACCCAAAATGTACCATTTTCTGACAATATTAACTTTGGATACCAATGAGGAGAATAGAAGATATTTATTTACCTTGCTTGTAAGACATGCAACTAGCCTATCTACATCCTTGACAAGATCATCCATCGCACTGCTGTCAGGATCAGTAGTGGTCAGCTCATGACAAACAACTTTCATGCCTTCAACTGACTGCACCAAATAAAAATAGGAAGAAATTGTGTTCAAATTCTTCACATGAACAATTAAGAGAACACTTGAGAGGCCTAGCTAATAAAATTCTTTTCTCATGCAACAAAAGTTGAATATTGGAAAGAAAAAAGAAGAATCTAAAATGACTAAATCAAGTATACAACCTACTCAGGAGAATCGAAGGAAATAAATCCAAAGCTTCACTCCAGTCTATGGGGCCATTTGCAACAACTGGTAGCCGGTTTAAGAGATGCCTATCAATATGAGACTCAAAATGTCCACTGCTTTCCCTAGTGGCAAATATTTGCATCAAACAAGAACATTAGAAAATAGGGGTATCCATATCATGAAAGAAAACATACTAAAAAAACAACTACATTTCTTCAAAACATAGAGGTTGTTAAATAATCACCAAATACCTTGTCAAGACAGGTCCATGCAAGGACCGTGATATAACTTCTCCACTCTGTTCTGCAACATCTAATCTGTAGATCCAAAGTCAAAGTATGAGCAGAGAGTAAGAATAGCTAGTATATAATATAATGTTATATGAAATCACATAATTTCTAAATATGTCCACATTCATAAAATTTTGGATATCAATGCACACAAGATAAGGAATGGAAGAAACAATCGAAAAAAAAAACCCATCACATATTCGCAATAAGAATCTTAGAAGATAAACAAACATTCAACAAATTGGCAGGTTGGCTGAGAAAGTGCCAAAGTTGTTTTGCATCATCTAGAACGCTTCATGTGAAGAAATGGGTGGCATTGGGGGGGTAAATTGAAAGAAATTTCATTGTGAATACTATTTGAATCCAGCATCACTATACAAGGAAAACAATTCAAAACAAATACGTAGATAGCTAGATTGATGGAGAGAGATAGATGGATGGAGAGAGAGAGAGAGAGAGAGAGAGAGAGAGAGAGAGAGAGAGATGTTGAATAATTCACAGTTTTCTTGATACACATTATTTGTGAACAATGTGCAAATTGTTCACTAATTATTCATTAGTCTTAAGAAACCCAAAAGAAAAATCTCTACTTCTGAAGTTCTCCCTGGAATTTTCTAAATCTGAACTTGTAGAAATTCAACAAAGTTAGTTACATGCGTTTTCTATCTGAATCTTACAAATATTTCAGTGCGAGGAGGCTAGATAGATGGAGACCCAATGTTCCGTTGATCCCTAGTCCATCAATCTTACTGCAAGAAGAGAGAACGGCTTGAGACAGAATAAGTAGAAAAGAGGAGTGTGTGCAATCCAAATAGCTCCTTGGATTGAAAAAGAAAGTAGTTATAGTACATGGATTCCTTTCTACCAGACATTCATAGGAGGGCATATGGACCAGTAAATCCAAGAGGGTCAGAAAGAGAACAAGTACTTTCTATGTCTGCGTATGCAAATCAAACAAACCTGGCACAGAATCTCGCTGATGTACAGATAAAGAACAAATCTGCATGGGGAAAACAATGAGCATGAGCAATATTGTCCTTGCACATGAAAAGCTAAAAAAGAAGAAGGATTGAAGCATGTAGAGAAGGGGATATTATACACATTCAAATCGGTCACCACCTAATCGATCATCACATGCTAAGTAGGTTTTGTAGGAAAATTTTGTAACACAAATATAAGCGTATGAAATCAACAAACAGTATAAGGTCTCAAGCAAATAGAGTTCAAACAATCTACGTCAAAGTTCAAAAATTAAGAAAATATGAAAGAAGCTAATCTTGAACTTACAGAGAAGTAATAATCAATTTTAGAGGTCCATCAATAATTACGAAACTTGCCCTTTGGGAGATCGAATCCGTTGTCTCACTCTCATTGTGAAAACATCTGGTGTACATTTCCTCCCAAATTGACCACCAGGTAGAAAAATAAGAACATAATATAGACAGACCAGTAATCAACTACAAATTTGCTTCTTTTTTAAAAATCTAATCACAGTGACTTTTGGAAGTGATGGGCAATAAAAAAAATGGGGCCATTATGTCCAATGATTAGAGCTTTTCTAGTAAGAAAATATGAATCAACCATTTCCTATCAATTGTTCAGATACTGAATGCTTAGGATAATGAGACCCAAGTGACTTTTTGGGGGGATGGACAATCAAAGGTAGGTCTTACTTAATGGATACCTTGGATATTCAGACCTAGTATGACAAATATAGACTTGTCTTCCATCTATTGACCAAAAATTAAGGATCATCAAATCAGAGTGATTTTTAAGAGGGCATGTAATCACATATGGACCCCACATGTAAATTGAATCAGGCCCTTTCTAGTATAAAAATGGAATCAAAGGTGGCCCCTCATGATTGATAATCTAGATTAATGATCCAACCCTTATCAGTATGATCAGTATAGATTATCCATTTTCATTGTAGATGGGTTGTTGGTTCTGATCATCTACATAGGGTGACTTTTGAGAGGCATGCCCAATCGAAGGTGGGCCCTACATTATGGTCTTAATTAATGATTGAACCTCCGATATAATCCATATGGATCACCAATGGATAAGTTCCCAAGTAACACCAATGGATAAGTTCCCAAAGCAACCAAACAGACCCTTAGGACTTGTTTGCATAAACAAATCAATTATTTTTTTAAAGGATTAGACTCCTAACTCGCCCTGATTGCTGCAGCTGACTAAAATCCCCATCATTCTGCAGAAAAGAGCCCGGGTTGCTCCAATTCATCCAAATCCATGCCATTCTGCTGAAAAAGACCCCGATTGCTCCACCTCACCAAAACACATGTCATTTTTCCAAAAAGAGCCCCAAATATAAATGCCCATTTTCAACTCATTGAGTTTGACATTTAGATTCTGTCTACAAACAGATATTATAAAACCCTAAGAATAGGGATGGTCCATACTGTTGAGGATACGTTGCCAGTTGGCTTTCCCCTGGAAGTATTCTTCACATGGCCCATTATTTCATCTCATGGGTTCTCCACATTGCGACCCAATCTCAAGTACCAAATGTTGCAGATATTATTGGTTCTTAGTACAATCACATGCCCATGTTAGCAGTTCATTGTTATATTTGAGCTCAAACTTCCAACTTCTTCCTATTTTTCTTTAACTCTTATCAAATTAAGAGCAGCATGAGGTATAAATAATTAAAAAAAAAAAAAAAAACAAAAGAGTTCTATTGACATATTAGAAAGACAAACATCTCCTCTTCCTCTAATTTCATAAATTAACAACACACCCCAAATCTATAAAGCAAAGAAACAACACTATAAAAAAGACAATAGCCCATGTATACATCTTTAAAATGGCCAGCCAGCTACTAAGACCAAACAAAAGCAGGCCAAGCAAAGAGCTTTGATTTACATGAAAGAAGAATCTTACTATATCCAACTGCTTTCAAGAGCTGCCTATTCATGCCACACCCCATTCAAGTTAGATTACCATAACCTCACCATGCCATCACTACCCACGGTAGCCAATGTCATACCACTCATGTCCCACTCCAGTTGTCATACCTAGAAAAGGAAATTCAGTGATAGCTAAAAAATATAGGTATCAGCAAGAAATTTCAGCAATTTCAAGGGAAATTGTATGGAGTCGTATCTTCACACATGTGCCATATAACTGAACCACCCATGACTACATGGAAAGGTGGGATGAAAGGAGATATGATGACAATGCCAGGTGCACTAACTATCATTATACAACCAAAAGATCTAACTTGAGAGTTAGATCCACTTGATTTTTATTCTCCTGTCCTAAAAGGATCTGAATCAATCCCATTTAGGTGGGCCAGTAGTTACGCAACCGAGAAAAACAAGACACCCAATCATGATAGAATATCTAAGAAGAACGGTGGAACCAAGACGTTAAGTGGACCACAAAGTGGGGATTGAATGTCCATCATTAAAAATTCTTGGGAGCTGCAAAAGTTTTTGATCAAGCTTATATTTGTATTTTCACTTCATCTAGGTTTGCCTTATGAATAGTTTGAATGGTAAAAACACATCACGCTAGCCCTTATAAAGGTTTCAATGGTGGGTAACATTATCACTATAGCTTCCTTTGGTGTGGTCCACTGGAGCTATGGACCTGCCTCATTTTTAGAATCATGCCATAAAATGATCTGAGAAAAGCGATGAACGGTGTGGATAAAACCATTAAACCATGGTGAGCCCCACAAATCCTTACTCAGACGGATTACTGTCCAGGCGAGTGTAGGATGCCATCCGCTTCCTTTTTAATCCTTCCTCAATAGAAACATGACCCACAAAAATGCATAATCAAGACAAACCAGAATAAGATTAACCCATTTTGAAGTGACCGCTAAAGTTATAAGGATTACTGGTAAGAAAAAATAATTGTGAGCCTTTGTATTGGAACTGGAAGGGCTGGAAACTGGCGGAACAGCCTAGGTTTTGAACGGTTGTACTGGACCAGTCCAACCGAGATAATGTGCTGACTTGGCTGAGTTAGAGGGCTAAGTCCAAGATTTAAGGTAAGCATTTAATAGGTTGTTTTCAATGTCTTAATCAACAGCTTCCATGCCACTTCTTCCAAATGCCTATGAAAGACAAATTCATTTCATCCTCCCACATTGCCAAATCTCGACATTATTACAATAAGGGGTTTTGGAATAAGAAAAGAGAGAAGAAAAGAGAAAGCAATGACAGATGGAATGGATTTTGGAATAAAAATAGGGATTTCGAGAGAAACTCATCCACAACATGAGAGATATGCCTGAAATCCTTCAAAGATTCAGAGCTCACCCACCGACGGAATTAGAAAATGAGAAATGAGGCAGAGAGCGTGATTCAAAAGAGGGATTTGTAAAGGCAGAGGGCATCGTTCGGAAGAAGAAATCCCCCTTCTGAAATGAGATGTTACTTTCATATCCGCAAATTGTGAGTTTCCCACAATTTAACACATCAACTACATTAGAAGCCATATATTTAAGGAACCATTTATTAAATGATTAAGATAGTATTATATAGGAAAAAGTATAAATACTAACCACTAACAACTAGATCCATTATTTAGATGGTCTGGATAACTCTATATCATTTCCACTATTATTGTAAATGAGTCACCACTATTTTACGTCAAACACGAAGCTCACAAATTGTATCTATACAATATATAACGTCACTTTCTCTTTGGATCTGGTAGGGCTCAATAGGCCCCACCATGATGTATATGTTTTAATCCCCGCTGTCCATCCATTTCTCAATATCATTTTAGGATCTATCCCAAAAATTGAGATCTATATAAATCTCGAGTGGACCACACCACGGGGAAAACAATATAGATTGAACATCCACCGTAAAAAACTGGAGCTTTGGCTACGGATTATTGTATTTAGGCTATGAATTTTAGCCATTGGAATCTCCGACGGCTAAAAGCCGTAGCCGAAACAGCCACATGTCCGTCAGCTTTGCCCAGTTTTTTGGTAGTGTGGGACTCTGATTCCAGTTGTGTCCTTGAATCAAGCATAGATCTCCCTGCTCTCTACAAGTGGATCCTTGGAAACCCTAGTTCCCACCTGTGAATTTCTTAAGTTTTCCATTAAATCTCTCACAATTACTCTCTATACTTCCATATTTAGGTTTTTATCTTTTTCTAGTTCTTCTTCTAGTTGCTTTCAGAATACTCATGAGATTAGTCCATATGGATTCGACATCGGTCTAACCGAGATTATTACTACATCGCCACTCTACACTTGGGGTTGTGAACAAGTTTTTAGAGTCATTGCCGGGGACTAACGGTTGTGTTTTTCTTAGATTAACTAGTTTTGGAATTAGGTTAAGATTAGGGTTTTTCTATTTTCTATTTTTAGGGTTAGGTTTTTCTAAATTATTTTAGAAAGTAACTTACCTTCTAATTCTAGGTTTGAAACTTTCTTTTTCTGTTTTTAGAAACTAACTTTTTCTTTTTCTTTTTTAGAAACTTTCTATTTTCTGTTTTTAGAAACTTTTCTTTTTAGAAACTAGTTTACTTTCCTAATTTGTTTTTAGAAACTTTTTAATTTTAGAATTTTTGTTTTTAAAAACTTTTTAATTTTAGAATTTCTGTTTTTAGAAACTGACTTGTTTTATTTTGTTTTGTAGGTTCTTAATTTAGGAACTTCTAATTTGGTAACTTCTTTCTAATTCTCTCCCTTTCTATTTCTAGATTTCTATTTTCTTATTTCCTTAGGTTTAGGTTGGAATCTGAAATTGAGGGATGAGAGTGTTTCATGCCCAAGTGGGTCCGTGACAACACTCGACGTCTTTTAAGTGAAGGATGATTAGTTGAGGGGCTATCTATCCATCACAGGATTAGACACCACTCGAGATCCTCAGAGTCAATTGAAGTGATGACTGCCAATCAACCGGTCAATTAATCGAGAAGACAACCTCAACCTCGGGTTGAGGAAGTTCAGGATGAGAATGAGGTGCATCAAGCATCCCCACCTCGTACTTTGTGAGATTATCTATAACTGGCAGGGGTGAGCACGCCCTTATGCATGGTTTTTTCAGAAAATATGGGACACATGGATATTAAGCCAGGGGTGATCTAACTCCTTTCAAAATTCCATGGACTTGATTATGAAAGTCCATATCTGCACTTGAAAGAGTTTGATAAGATTATAACCACTTTATATTTTCCTAACGTGTCTGAGGATACGGTCAGACTGAAACTCTTTCCCCTTTCTTTGAAAGAGAAAGCTAAGTCGTGGTTGCATTCACTACGTCCTCAATCTATTGGCACATGGAATGACATGATAAGGGAGTTCATAAAGAAATTTTTTCCACTTCATAAAACGAACACCCTCAGAAAGTTAATCATGAACTTTGCCCAAAAGGAGGATCAAACATTCTTCCAATGTTGGGAGCGGTTCAAGGATCTTGTCAGTTCATGCCCACAACATGGTTTTGAAACGTGGTGCATTACACACTTTTTTTATGATGGTCTGACATCTTCTATATGCCAATTGGTGGAGACAATATGCAATGGGGAATTCATGAATAAAAATGTTGATGCTGTGTGGGACTACTTGGACAGACTCGATGAAAACGCATAATCATGGGACACCTCCCCAAAATCAAGTACCACTTCTAGGCCCACTTAATCAAAGGAGAGGGGTGGATTATACCTTCTGAAAGAGGATGATGATATTAATGCTAAAGTGTCTAATCTCATAAGGAAATTCGAGGCCATGAAACTAAAGAAAGATAAGGCTAATGAAACTGTTTGCGGTATTTGTGCTTGCAACATTCACACAACTGAAAATTGTCCAACAATACCTACTTTTTAAGAGGCATTGAATAAACAATCCAATGCCATAAATAATTACCAAAGACCTTTCAATGGACCTACCCCAATACATACAATCCTAGTTGGAGAAATCATTCAAACTTCAATTGGAGGAATGGATAAACTGCTACCCCTTAAGGTTTCTTCAATCAAATTCTAAATCAAGGGAAACCTCAAGAAGAACTGGTTTAAAATTCCACACAAACTCAAGAGCTTACTCAAGCAATATGAGACCTTACAAAATTTATGCAAAAGATGGATTTAAGTGTTACGGCTATAGAGAGAGGGATACTTCTTGGTCAACCTTTCCCCACAAAATAAGTGATCCAAGTTCTTCAAATCAAATTGAGCAAGCTAAGTCTATCACCACTCTTAGGAGTGGGAAGATAATTGACAAATATATTTCGGTAAGGGCCGAGAAGTCTAAGGACCTGGAAGTAGATAAAACTGATAGACCTAGCAACACTCCATAAGAGTTAGAACTGGAACTTCGAGGCAAGCCAATTACACTATTCCCCTAATGGTTGATTGCACCAAAATCTCTCTCTAACTCTCAGGACATTCTAGAGATGTTGAAATAAGTGAAGATCAATATTCATCTACTTGATGTCGTAAAACAAATACCTTCATATGCCAAATTTTTGAAAGACTTATGTACGACCAAAAGAGGATAAAGTATTCAAAAGAAAATCTTTTTAACTAAAAAAGTGAGTGCCATCCTAAAGCAAGATGTGCCATAGAAATACAAAGACCCCAGTAGCCCAACCATTGCTTGTGTAATTGGGAACTACTAAATTGAGCATGTACTTCTTGACTTAGGAGTGAGCGTAAATCTGATCCCATACTTGGTCTACAAGCAACTAAGTCTAAGCGAATTAAAACCCACACGGACCATATTACAACTTGTCGATCACTCAGTTCATATACCGAGAGGGATAATTAAGGATGTGTTGGTCCAAGTTAACAAATTCTACTACCCAGTAAATTTTAGTCCTGGATACTCAACCCATCATGGACATGAGCACTCAAATTCTCGTCATTCTTGGTCGCTCATTCCTTGCCACATTAAATGCAATCATTAATTGTAGGAATGGAGTCATGAGTTTGTCTTTTCGAAATATGATATTGGAGTTGAATATATTTGTTAATTCGGGCAAATAGGTAGAGGATGATGATGATGCCCACGATGTTAACTTGATTAATTCTTTTGTGGAGGATAGAACTCTGATGACCTTATCCTCTGACCCTCTAGAGACGTGCCTGACCCACTCCCATAATTTTGATGATGACATGATTAGGGAGATTGGGACCATGACTGATACTGTGTTGGTACTTGAAGTTAACCGGTGGAGGTTATAATTCGAAGAATTGCCCCAAACTGATGTAGTGCCTCCACCGTCTAACCTCAAGGCACCGAAGCTTGGCCTAAAACCTTTTTCCTTTTATTTGAAATATCTTTATTTAGGTCAAGATGAGACATACCCGGTGGTGATTTCATCCCACCTTGAGCAGGAACAAGAGAGTATGCTTATATTTACTCTCATTAAGCATAAGGGAGCCCTAGGATGGTCGATTGCAGACCTCAAGGGAATTGATCCTTCGATTTGTACTCACCACATTTATCTAGAGGATAATGCAAAGACGTCATGACAACCACAACGTAGACTAAATCCAAACATGAAGGAAGCGGTTAAGGCCTAGGTTCTTAAGCTATTGGATGTGGGTATCATATACCTGATATCCGATAGTCAATGGGTGAGTCTAACTCAGGTGGTTCCCAAGAAGTATGGAATCACTATCGTAGCCAATACCAATAGTGAACTCGTGCCAACTAGGATCTCTATTGGTTGGAGAATGTGCATTAACTATAGGAAGTTGAATACTGTCACAAGGAAGGACCACTTTTCTTTACCCTTTATCGATCAAATTTTAGAAAGGATAGTTAGTCACTCTTACTATTGCTTCCTCAATGGTTATTTAGGTTACAATCAAATCGAGATAGCCCTTGAAGATCAGGAAAAGACCACATTTACATGTCCTTATGGCACCTTTGCTTACCGAAGGATGCCATTCGAGCTATTTAATGCCCCCGCCACTTTTCAACGATGCATATTGAGTATTTTTTCTGATATGGTGGGGTAATATTTAGAGGTCTTCATAGACGACTTCTTGGTCTTTGGTCCATCATTCAGCGAATGTTTGAAAAAATTTTAAAATGTGCTGAAGAGGAAAAGAACTTAATACTAAATTGGGAAAAGTGCCACTTCATGATTCGTAAGGGAGTTGTCCTTGGACACATCATCTTGTCTAAGGGAATTGAGGTAGATAAGGCTAAAATTGATCTTATCTCTAACCTACCTCCACCCAAGAACATACGAGACGTGCGATCCTTCCTAGGACACGCTAGGTTTTACAGAAGATTCATAAAGGATTTTAGTCACCTCTCTCATCCTCTATGTAATCTACTTTAAAAGGATGCACTATATGAGTGGATTGAGCAATGCTAAAAAGCTTTTACTAAGCCCATGGGCATGTTAACCATTGCACCTATCATGCAGCCACCCGACTGGAGCCTTCCTTTTGAACTTATGTGCGACGCATCTGGCTATGCTCATGGGATGGTTTTAGGCTAGGGAAAAGAAAAGATGCCCTATGTTATTCATTACACAAGTAGAACTCTAAACCTACCCAAGTAAACTACTCTACTACGGAAAAGGAACTCTTAGCTGTAGTGTTCGCTTTGGATAAATTTAGGTCCTATTTAATCAGATCCAAGATCGTCGTTTACACAGATCATGCGACGCTCAAGTATCTTCTTTCTAAGAATGATGTTAAGCCCTACTTGATTTGAAAATAAAAGATAAAAAGGGAGTAGAGAACGTAGTGGCCGACCATCTTTCCCGCCTTGATTTCTCTGATTCCCTCGAGGCGACACTTATAAATGACATGTTTCCTGACGAAAAACTGTTTAAAGTCTCCCACTCACCTTATTTTGTGGATATTGCTAATTATCTTGCTACAGGTTTCATGTCGGCACATTAGACTGCGCAAGATAAGAAGAAATTCTTTACCGAGGTACGCAAGTTCTTATGAGATGATCCATATTTGTTTAAATATTGCACAGACCAAATCTTAAGGAGATGTGTTCCAAATAATGAACACCAAAGTGTCATCTCCTTCTGTCACTCTCAGTGGTGGTCACTTTTCTGCTAAAAAGACCACGGCCAAGATTCTGCAGTGTGGCTTTTACTGGCCCACTATGTTCAGAGACACTCATGAGTTTTCAAAGCTTGTGAATGTTGTCAGAAGTTTGGAGCATTGTCTCATTGAAATATGATGCCTCTGAATCCCATTCTAATCATTGAAGCATTTGATTATTAGGGCAATCGATTTCATGGGACCATTCCCCCAATCCATGGGAGCATTGTCTCATTGAAATATGATGTCTATGGGAAGGCTTGCCACTTGCTTGTGGAGTTGGAACATAGAGCATACTAGGCTATTAAAAATTTAAATTTCAATTTGGACAACGCTAGCTCACTACGCAAACTTGAGTTAAATGAACTTGAAGAAATCTGGAACGATGCGTACAAGAACTCGAGAATTTATAAGGACAGGATGAAGGTGTTTCATGATCAACACATTCTTCAAAAATCATTCACACCAGGTCAGAAAGTCCTCTTGTACAATTCTCAGTTACATCTCTTTTCGGGTAAGCTCCGATCTCGTTGGACCGACCCTTTCACTATTACTAATGTTTATCCTCATGAGGCTGTTGAGATAAAGAATCTGAACAATGGTAATGAATTCAACGTAAATGGACATCAGTTGAAGCCATTTGTTGACAAATTAGATTCAGAGGACATGTCCATACCTCTGATTGATCCTGTTTACCAGGATTGACCTCCTAGTCTGACGGAGGTATATTTAGGTTTATTGCTTTCATAGAATTTAAGATTATGATAATTTGCTTCTGCTGTTTTTGGATAGTTTACTTTCCGTTTATTTAGGATAGTTTGTTTTTCGGTTGTTTAATTCTTGTGTTAACCCACCTTCACATTGAGATCCTTTAGAAAAAGCCTCAAAATTCCTTCATCAGGTACTATCTTTCCATCACTTCTCTTTCAATTACGTTGTCTCTTTTACAAATCATGCTTATTTCTTTTACGTTGTGGACAATGTAGATTTTAGGTTGGAGACGGGAGATTAGGTAAACTAATCAGTGTTTTCTCAGCTTTGAGCAAAATTTGTAAAATTTTTGAAATTTTTTTAACGTTTTTATCTGTTTGGAAAGTGATAAACTATGTATTTAAGACTGTTTTGAGTATGATGATAAGATAGAAATTGAATTTTGAACTGTTGGAGTTTGATCATCTAAGCAATCTATCGCTTAAAGTTCTTGCACTCAATAGATTACCTAAAGGTTTGAATATCATGTTAATCTAAATCACAAGACACGTTCAATTTGCTTTCTGTGAATAGTATTAGATTTTCTAATTATTAGTATGATTATCATTGAAAGATATTGAGAATTGAGTCTGGAGAATTTTATCCACCTTAAAAGAAGAAAAGAACCAGTTAAAAAATAGGAGATCAACAAAAAGGGTCATGTATGGTGAAAATATTGAAAAAGTTTCAAAAAGAAAAATATCTGAAAGAAAATAGAAAAGATTGAACGAATACAAATGATCGTCAATATAAAATAAAAAACTGGAAAAAGAAGGAAAAGGGGATAAGTTCGGAATCAATACTTGATTTTTCAACCAATCTTAAAGTGATGAGCATGGATAACATTATGAAAAGATAGTATTTTTATGAGAAGTTGATTTTCACTGAGCACGTTGAAAAACTTGATATGCAAACTATGCTCTCACTTAATGGATAGAGAACTTATTTGATTAATTGCTTATGTGATTCGACTCTATTTTTCCAAAATCTCACTTTCTCATCTTGAGTCTACTCATTCATACTTGATTACACAAAAGATTGTTTTCTAATAAAGGTTTGAACATTGTGCATTAAAGTTCATTTTTCGCATAGTTTGCTCGAGACTAACAAAATGCTGGTTGGGGATTGTGTTGAGGGTCAAATATTGCATATTGGATCTCATTTATTACTTGGTTTTATATATGAACATGATAATTCTTAATGTTCTATTTAATCATGTTTGTGTTGCAAGGTGAATATAAGAGCTTGGATTGAAAAGGATGCTAAAAGCATAGATTTAATGCTCAAGAATCACTAAGGCCAATGATGGATCTTATGAGACCAAGAATGAAGAATTCACATGCTAAAGATCCAAGAAAACTAAGTGAGGAATGAAGAGCATTGAAGACTTGAAGTGAAGAAAAGGGACCTTAAAAATCTGCCTCCTTCGACTAGTCTCTCAACTAGTCGAAGATTCCTCGACTCAAACTCCAGCAACCAAGTCCTCTAAATTCCTGTCATCCTCAACCAGTCGAAGTAGACCCTTGACTAGTTAAAGCAGACCATCGAGCAGTCGAGGGTAAGCTTCGACCAGTCGAAGGCTGTCCTCAACCAATTGAGGGTTACACAGGTTTTGCGTGGACTATGTAAATTTGAGGCGATTTCCAAAATTTTCCAAGCCGGTGCGAAAGGATGTGATGCACAACTACAAATAGGAGTGCCTAGGGCATCCCTAGGCATCTTTTAGGGTTTGAGGAGTGGAGTAAAAACATAGAGAAACCATCACCAAGAGTTTTTCTTCCTTTTCCTTAGTTGTTTTTATGCTTTTCTTAAGAGATTTTAGTTCAATCGTGTCTATGGTTGGCTAAACCTCTTAGCTAGGACTAAGAGGTAAAGCTTGTAGTGTGATGGGATATTTTCTATTACTTTGATCCATGTTCAAGTTAAACTATCTTTGATTCTAGTTTGATCTTTAAGAAATACTTTCAGTTTTTAATGGTTTGTTGTGACTCAAATTACAATAGATTGCGATAGCTTTGAGTATATTCTTTTCATATATTGAGATTGTGAAATTAGGAAATCTTGTTGTTCACCATCGTCCCATGGGCATGGTTAGGTAATGGAATCCTGCTTAATCTTCCCAATTCTCTTATGATTGGTTATGGGATTGGTAAATCTTTTAGTTTGCCTTGTCTCCTGGGCATGGTTTTCTGATGGAATCACTTCCAGTTCTCACATCTCCCATCCATTGAGAATTAGGTCAAAGGAAGTTCAAATTTGATTGTATTGAGATATCTTCCAATTTGATAGATGGGACTTGGATTCCAGTTGTGTCCTTGAATCAAGCAAGTGGATCCTTAGAAACCTTAGTTCTCACCTTTGAATTTCTTAAGTTTTCCATTAAATCTCTCACAATTACTCTCTATACTTTCAGATTTAGGTTTTCATCTTTTTCTAGTTATTCTTCTAGTTGCTTTTAGAATACTCACAAGATTAGTCCCTGTGGATTCGACCTCAGTCTCACCAAGATTATTACTACATCGCGACCCTACACTTGGGGTTGTGAACATCCTTCCTGCTCAAATTCTCCTCAATCATAAACTGCAATATGAAATTAGTGACCCAAGAACTTCAAATCAAATGGAGTAAGCCAAGTCTATCACCACTCTTATGAGTGAAAAAACAATTGACAAAACTATTTCGGTAAGGGCTGAAAAGTCTAAGTACCTGGAAGAAGACATCAATAATAGACCTAACATTGCTCCACATGGGTTAGAATCAGAACCTCAAAGCAAGCCAATTGCTCCATTCCCCTGGTGGTTGATTGCACCAAAACTTCAACCAACTTACAAGATATTCTAGAGGTGTTGAAACAAGTGAAGGTCAGCATCTCTCTTCTGGATGCTGCGAAAAAAAATTCTTCATATGCTAAATTTCTGAAAGACTTATGCACAACCAAGAGGCGGCAAAGTATCAAAAGAAAATTTTCTTGACAGAAAAAGTGAGTGTCATCCTCAAGTAAAATGTGACACAAAAATATAAAGATCTTGGTAGCCCAACTATCACTTGTATAATTGGGAATCATCAAATTGAGAATGCACTTATTGACTTGGGGGCGAGCGTTATTCTGATCCCTTACTCGATCTACGAACAAGTGGATATAGGTGAATTAAAACCCACCCGGACCACATTACAACTTGCTAATCGCTTAGTTCGTGTACTAAGAGGGATGATTGAGGATGTATTGGTCCAAGTTGATAAATTCTACTATCCAGTAGATTTTATTATCCTGGATACCCTACCCATTGCAGATATGAGCACTCAAATCCCTGCCATACTTGGTCGTTCGTTCCTTGCTACATCCAACATTATCATCAATTGTAGGAATGGGATCATGAATTTGTCTTTTGGAAATATGATGTTGGAGCTTAATATCTTTTTCAAAATGAGCAGACAGGCAGAGGATGATGACAAGGCCCATGACATTAATATGATAGACTCTGATGACCTTATCCTCAGACCCTTTGGAGACGTGCTTAGCACACTCCACCAATTTGGATGATAACATGATTAGGGAGATGAATGTCATGCTCGATACTATACCGGTACTTGAAGTTAATTGGTGGAGGCCATAATTTGAGAAATTGTCCAAAACTGACGTAGTGCCTCTACCATCTAGCCTTAAAGCATCAAAGCTTGACCTAAAACCTTTGCCCGCTGATTTTAAATATGTCTACTTAGGTTAAGATGAGACATACCCGGTGGTGATTTTTTCCCACCTTGAGTAAGAGCAGGAGAGCATGCTTATCGCTACTCTTATTGAACATAAAGGAGCTTTTGGATGGTCGATTGTGGATCTCAAGGGAATTGATCCTTCGATTTGTATTCACCGCATTCATCTTAAGGATAATGCCAAAACCTCCCAACAACCACAATGTAATATGAAAGAAGTGGTTAAAGGAGAGGTACTTAAATTGTTGGATGTGGGTATTATATACCCTATATCCGATAGTCAATGTGTGAGTCTAACTTAGGTGGTTCCTAAGAAATCCAGAATCACCATAATAGCTAATGCCAACAATGAACTCATACCAAATAGAGTTACTACTAGTTAGAGAATGTGCATTGATTACAGAAAATTGAATACCATTATGAGGAATGACCACTTCCCCTTACCCTTCATTGACCAAATCTTAAAAAGGTTAGCTGGTCATTCTTATTACTGCTTCCTTAATGGGTATTCAGGCTACAATCAAATAGATATAGCCCTTGAAGATCAAGAGAAGACAATGTTCACATGTCCCTATGGCACCTTTGCTTATCGAAAAATGTCATTGGGACTATGTATTGCCCCTGCCACATTTTAACAATGCATGTTGAGTATTTTTTCTGACATGGTAGGGGAATATTTAAAGATCTTCATGGACGATTTCTCTTTTTTTGGTCCATCCTTCAATGAGTGCTTGAAAAATCTCAAATGTGTGTTGAAGCGATGTGAGGAGATGAATTTGGTTTTGAATTGGGAGAAATGTCATTTCATGGTTCCTAAGGGAATTGTTCTTGGACATATAATTCCATCCAAGGGAATTGAGGTGGACAAGGCCAAAATTGATCTTATCTCTAACCTACCACCTCTCAAAAGCATGTGCGACGTGCAATCCTTCCTAGGACACATTGGATTCTATAGACGACTCATAAATGATTTTAGTCACCTCTATCATCCTTTATATAATCTACTTCAAAAGGATGTAGCATACGAGTAGACAAAACAATGTTAGGAAGCTTTTGCTAAGCTCAAGGGCATGTTAATTACCTCACCTATCATGCAACCACCCGATTGGAGCATCTCTTTTAAGATCATGTGCGATGCATCCGATTATGCCATTAGGGCAGTGTTAGGCTAAAAAAAGAGAAGAAGCTCTACGTTATTCATTATGGAAGGAGAACTCTAAACTTTGATCAAATGAACTACTTTACTACGGCAAAGGAACTTTTAGTCGTAGTGTTCGCTTTGGACAAATTTAGGTCCTATTTGATCGGATCCAAGATCATTATTTATACTCATCATACGATGTTGAAATATCTTGTTTCTAAGACTGATGCTAAGCCCCGCTTGATAAGATGGATCCTTCTACTCTAGGAATTTGATTTAAAAATAAAAGTCAAAAAAGGGAGTAGAGAACGTAGTGGCTGACCATCTCTTGAGACTCGATCTCCCCAATCCCCTTGAGGCAACACCTATAAACTACATGTTCCCTGATGAAAAATTGTTTAAACTCTCCCAACTACCTTGGTTTATAGATATTGCAAATTATCTTGCTATAGGTTTCACACTGACACATTGGACTGGGCAAGACAAAAGAAAATTCTTCACTGAGGTACTTAAATTCTTCTAGGACGATCCATATTTGTTCAAATACTTCCCAGACCAGATTCTAAGGAGATGTGTACCAAAAAAGGAACACCGAAGTGTCATCTCTTTTTGTCACTCCCAGGCCTATGGTGATCACTTTTTTCACTAAAGAGACCACGGACAAAATTCTGCAGTATGGCTTTTACTGGCCCACTATGTTCAAGGACACTCATAAGTTTTACAAGACCTGCGAGCATTGTCAAAAATTAAGATCGTTGTCCGATCGAAATATGATTCCTTTGAATCCCATTTTGATGATTGAAGCATTTGATTGCTGGAGCATCGATTTCATGGAACCATTCTCCTAATCCTTTAGGAATTTATACATTTTGCTAAGAGTAGACTATGTCACTAAATGGGTCGAAACGATTCCATGCTGGAACAATGACCTTCGTATAATAATTCGATTCCTAAAAGAAAACATCCTTTTCAGGTTTGGAACACCCCGAACCATCATTAGTGATGGAGGTTCACACTTATATATTAGGCCATTTGAGAATTTAATGAAGAAATATGAAATCTCTCATAAAGTGAGCACTCCCTACGACCCGTAGATAAGCGGGCAAGCTGAGATTTCCAATAAGGAAATTAAACAAATACTGTAAAAGACAGTTAACCCTGACCGCAAGGATTGGTCAATCCATTTGACTAATGCTATAGGGCATACCGTACAGCGTTTAAGACCCCCATTGGAATATCTCCCTTTAGACTCGTCTATGGGAAGGCTTGCCACTTGCCTGAAGAGTTGGAATATAGAGTCTACTGGGCTATCAAAAATCTAAACTTTAACTTGGACAAAGCTGGCTCACTGCACAAACTTCACTTAAACAAACTCGAGGAAATCCAGAATGACGCTTATGAGAACTCGAGAATTTACAAGGACAAAATGAAGGGGTTACATGACAGGAACATCATTCAGAAATCATTCTTAACCGGTCAAAATCTCCTCTTATACAATTCTCGTTTACACCTTTTTCTGGGTAAACTTAGATCTCGTTGGACCAGCTGTGACGCCCCGGTCCCTAATCCAGTGTGGGCGGGTGTGATGTGGGCAGGGATGGGGGCCTGGGTGAGCTACCAGTATCCTTACCCCAAACGAGGCCTTTAATGAGACAACCTGCCCCACCATTGTGATATTGTCCACTTTGGGGTCTCCCTCGCACAGCTTTAAAACGCGTCACAACAGCTAAGGGAGAGCCTCCACATATAGCCAGGACTTCGAACGACTGTCCAAGAGATATGGGACAGAGTTCCGTCCACATTCGCCTGCAATAGTAGCTCACCCAGGCACCCAGCCCCGCCCACATCACGCCCGCCCACATTAGAGTAGGGACCGGGGTGTCACAATCTCCCACCGTTGGAATAGAGTCGTCCTCGGCTCTGATACCAAATGAGATGACTTGCCCCACCATTGTGATATTGTCCACTTTGGGGTCTCCCCCGCATGGCTTTAAAACACGTCACAACTGTTAAGGGAGAGACTCCACGTATAGCCAGGACTTTGAACGACTATCCAAGCGATATGGGACATAGTTTCATCCATAGTCGCCTGCAACAGTAGCTCGCCCAGGCACCCAGCCCCGCCCACATCACGCCCGCCCACATTGGAGTAGGGATTGGGGCGTCACACCGGCCCTTTCACTATTACTAATGTCTATCCACCTGGGGCCGTCGAGATTAAGAATCCAACGAATGACAATGTTTTCAAAGTAAATGGACATCATCTTAAGCCATTTGTTGAGAAATTTGATTCAGATGACATGTCTATACCTCTGACAGGTCCTGTATATTAGGATTTACCTCCCAGTCCGATGGAGGTATAATTAGGTTTATTTATTTCATACGATTTAGGATTAGGATAGTTTGCTTTCAATGTTTAATCGTTGTGCTAACCCATCTTCACATTGAAAACTTTGGAAGAGCTACAATTCACCTTCTTCATGTACTACCTTTCAATCACTTATCCATTATTTTCATTGTCTCATTTATATTGCATGCTATATCTTTTACACTGAGGACAATGTAGATTTTAGGTTGGGAGATGTGGATTAGGTGAACTAATCAATATTTTCTTAGTCTTTGAGCAAAAATTTTGGTAATTTGCAATTTTTCAAATTCAAAACCTATTTGAAAGACAATAGTTTGTGCACTTAAGAATGTTTTAAGTGTGATAAGATTGAGATTGAACTTTGAGTTGTTGGAGTTTGATTAACCAAGTATACTATCACCTAAGTTCTTGCACTCAACTGATTAAGAGGAAGTTTTGAATATCATGATTGATTTAAATCACAAGACACATTCAATTTGCTTTCTGTGATTACTCTAGAATTTCTAATGGTTAGTGTGTAAATCATTAATAAATGTTGAGAATTCAGTCCGGATAATTTTATCCACCTTAAAAGATGTAAAGAACCAGTTAAAAAAATAGTGAGATCGACAAAACAGGTCATGTATGAGGAAAAGACTAGAATAAGTTAGAAAAAATGAAAATTTCTGAAAAGAATCTGAAAAGAATGAATAAAAAAAGACTGTCGATATAAAATCAAAAACTGGAAAAAGTAGGAGAAGGGGATAAGTTTGGAATTAACACTTGAGTTTTGAACTACTCTTAATATGATGAATATGGCTAACATTATGATATGATAGTATTCTCAGGGGAAGTAATTTGATTTTCACTGAGCACGTTGAAAAAACATGCTGTAGGAACTTATGTTCTAAAGAAATTGATAAAGAATTGATTTGATTGGTTGCTGGTGAGTGTGAAATATTGCACATTTCTTCCTATTTATACCTTGGTTTTATAAACAGATAGTGCTTAATAGATTTAATTATGCATGTTTCCATGTGTAAGGTGATTTCGAGAGCTTAAGGTGAAATTGATGCCAAAAGAAAGATTTATGCTCAAAAGATTACTAAATGAAGATTTAGAGATTTAAAAGTCATTAATGAAGAATTCACATACCAAAGATCTAAGAAAACTAAGTGAGGAGTGAAGAGAATCAAAGATTTGAAGTGAAGAAAATGAATCCTGAAATTGTCATGAAAACATACATATTCCTGAAATTATCTAGAAAAAGCATATTCTAAAACTCTGAGTATATTTTGGGAAACTGCGCAGAGTGCATAAATTTAAGGCGATTTAAAATCCAAGTTTATTTTAGAAAATTACGTAGAGTGCATAAATTTAAGGCGGTTTCTAAATTTTTTCAACTCTGTGTGAAAATTGGAGTTCCATAACTATAAATAGGACTCCCTAGGATGCTACAAAGAATCTTCTAGGGTTTGGAAAGGTTTCAAGGAGCATACACAAGGGTGGAGCATCCATCAAAGAGTTTTTCTTCTTCCTTAGTTTATTTTTCATGCTTTGTTTAAGAGATTTGGTTTCAGTCATGTATATGATTGGCTAAACCTCTTAGCTACGGTAAAGAGGTGAAGCTTGTAGATTATTTGGATGTGTATTTTTCTTTAATTCTTGTTCTTAATGAACTTTATTAATATCTAGTTTGATATTAAGGGAATATTTTTAGTTTTCTATGATTTATCATGACTCAAATTAAAATAGATGTTGTGATAGCTTTGGATATCTTCTTTTCCTGTTTTGAGATAGTGAGATTGGTAAATCACATTATTCACCATCGTCTCTTGGGCATGGTAGGGTGATGGAATCCCTTACAATCATCATAATTCTCCTCCATTGAGAATCAGGTTAATGAAAAGTTTAGATTTGATTTAAATTGCTTTATCTTTCAATTAGATAGAATAGGACTCCAATTCTAATTGTGTTCCTTGAATCAACTAAGGTAACATCTTGATAGCTACAAGTGGATCCTTGGCACCCTAGTTCCCACCTTTAAATTCATAAGTTTGAATCACTATTACTTTCAATTATTCAGATTTCGATTTATATCTTTTTTTAGTTATCGTTCTAGTTATTTTCAGAATACATACAAGTTTAGTCCCTATGGATTCGACCTCGGTCTTACCGAGTTATTACTACATCACGACTATTCACAACCCCAAGTGTAGGGTCGTGATGTAGTAATAATCTTGGGGAGACCGAGGTCGAATCCACAGGGATTGAGCTTGTGTGTCTTCTGAAAGTAACTAGAATTAGAACTAGAAAAAGATGAAAACCTAATTCTGTAATATTTGAGAGAGTAATTGTGATTAAAGTAATTAAAATTAATGAATTTAAAGGTATGAACTAGGGTGCCAAGGATCCACTTGTAGTAATTGGGAAGCTACCTTGCATAATTCAAGGACACAACTGGAATCAGAGTCCTATCTTATCCAATTGGTAAGAAGAGATTTGTCAGATCTCTAAACTTCTCATGGATCCAATCATCAATGGATGAGAGTGGTGAAGATTTGGAAGTGATTCCATCACCTAACCATGCCCAGGAAACAAGGCAAACAACAAGATTTGCCAATCCCACAACCAATCATAAGAGAATTGTGAAAGTTAGGAAGGATTCCGTCACGTTACCATGCCCAAGGGATGATGGTGAACAACATGATCTCATAATTTCACAATCTCAATTCAAGAAAAGAAGATATTTCAAGCTATCGCAGATTTATTGTAATTTGTCACAACAAACCATTAAAAACCAAAAATATTCTTTCATAATGAAACTAGAATCCAAGAGAGTTCAATAAAACATGAATAAAAACAAAGCCAACATCCCAATCATGCTACAAGCTTCACCCTTAGTCCTAGCTAAGAGTTTTATCCAACCGTAGACATGATTAAACTAAAGACCCTTAAACAAAACAAGAGGGCCAACTAAAGAGTAAGAAGAAGAACTCTCGGACGGTTGCTCCACTCTTTTATTCCACTCCTCAAACCCTAGATGATGCCTAGGGATGCCCAAGGGACCCCTATTTATAGTTTTAACCCTTAGACTTTCGCACCAAGTGAAAATTTTCGGAAACCGTCTCAAATTTACACAGCCCGCTCCAATTTTTGCGTAACCCTCGACATGATCTTTAGTATGTGCATTCTTCATTCTTGGTTTCATCAAATCCATTTTGGGCTTCGGTGATTCTTGAGAGTTAAATCCAAGCTTTTAACATCCTTTTCAATCCAAGCTCTTAAATTCACCTTACAACACAAACATGATTAAAATAGAACAATAAGCATTATCATGTTCATAAAACCAAGTAATAAATAAGGGATAATATGCAATATTTAACCCTCAACACAATCCCCAACCAGCATTTTTCTAGTCCCGAGTAAAGTATGCGAAAAATATTTCAAGAACACAGGATAATTTCTATAAACCCAAGTGATTTTTAAAAATAATCTAGATAATAGAATTCTTAAATACAACAATGTTGAGTATTACTTTCTCTCAAACTCCAGCACTCAGTAAATTTCACAATCTAGTTCAAAGTATTAATCCACAAATTAGAACAATTCTAAACATTGAGTTCCATGAGTGCCCAGTGAAACCTTAACTTATCACAATCAAAGGTTCAATTCTTTATTTTCATGATAACATTTATAATCAAAGGAGCATTTAGGATAACCATAACCTAAACCAAATAGGATAACCATAACCTAAACCAAAACTTGCCTTACAATTCATCTTTTTATTCTTCTAGCTTTTAATTTTTCCATCGATGACTTTCACGCTATGTTCAATCTTTTCAATGATCTTCAATAGGTAGCCCTTTTCGACGACAACTATTTTTTTAGTTGGGTATTCTTCTCATTTTTTTTCTTTTCTTTTTGTTTCAATTTGAACATGATGGACAAATTCCCCAGTTTAGTTCCTTTCATACTTAATAATCATCAAGTTATCAATTCAATATCAAACTAAAACCTTAATGTGTAAGCTAGATGTGACATGTGAAATCATGACTCAATCAATATTTAAAACTTCTAATCATGGATTAATAATTGGAACTTAACTGTGAAATCTAGCAAGTAACTGAACCTAAGAGTCATAAATCATCAACATGAAGTATCTTATATTTTCAAATCATGGATGAACTTTAAAATCACTCAAAATTATAAAATTATCAGAAAAATTTTCACAATTTTTGCTCAAAGACTAAGAAAACCTGTTTAGCTTGCCTAATCCATACCCCTAACCTAAAATCTACATTGTCCTCAATGTAAAAGATATAAGCATGCAATGCACATGAGACAACGAAAGTAAATGAGAGGCTATGGAAAGGTAGTACCTGAAGAAGAAATCTAAAGGCTTTTCCAAGGGTCTCATAGTGAAGATGGGTTAACAGGAGGACACAACAGACGATAAGCAAACTATCCTAAAATAGCAGAATGCAAATTATCCAAAAATAGCGGAAAGCAAAGTATCCTAATCTTAAATTCTTTAAAAGCAATAGAAAAGCTACTCAATCATATCACATGGTTCCTCCTCTAGCCAATATCTTGATAAATTTCTCAGTAGGTTTCTCACTAAGATCATCCAAAAGCCCCTTTTACAATAGGTTTGGATGCCCTGGAGCATGAATTTCCAGAGAAATTTATGGACCTCAGCATAAGGTTTCCTTTTAATGTCCTGAGGTGTCCAAAGTATATATAATTCACTCGTGAGAGAAAAAGTTTCAATGTTAGTATAACATGGTGAATCAAAGACTACACATAGATGAAATTTAGAAAAATTCTCAGAAAGTGTAGTCTTGACACATTCCAAAGTTTCAGACTCCGGTTTGATTTTTAGCTCCTCCTCCTTTATTGGTAAATATTTAGGATTTGAGGAAGGAGGGGCTTTAGAATAAGGGTTTTCTTGGTCCGTGACAGCTACTGAGGTATTATCTTGCAAGGCATCCACTATTTCTTTTATTATCGGATCATTTGAATCTTCAAAGTGTGCCAGGCAATCGTCCAAAGAGTTGGGAACTTCAGCTGAGAGTGACTCATTTTTCACATTCAAGTTTGTGATGATCTACCTAAGGATTCTATCGTCCTTGAAAGTGGATGGACGCATGCTCTCTTGCTCTTGCCCTTCATAGATAGATTGAAAATCAACAGGCGAAGAATTGATGTGAAGACTCTTTTCATTAGTACTACTCAGTAAAGAAATTGTATTGTTAAGGGTTGACAACTTAGATGGTGGCCTAAACTGGATGGTTTCAAATTTCAGAGTCATATCGAGCAACTCGTCTATCTCCTGAATCATATCATCATTCAATTCAAGGGAGTGCTCTAACCATACCTTACAAGGTTGGAAGGGTTAATTGAAAGTGGTTCATCCTCCACATTTAAATTGGTCATGTCAGATGGGTAGAGTAGATTACTATGGTTGACAACTTCCTGAACCTTTTGATCATTAATATGGGCCAAACTTGAGATTGAATCCAGGGGGATTTGAGCTATACATTCATGATTGTCATCTCAATACTCATCATCTTTTAATTTAGTGCAGTACACACGTGGAATGGGATCGCTTTCCTCACATTCTGTTCCTAGATTGGCTTAAGGTTCGAATAAACTAACCTCTTCCTCATCATTGAAACCAAGTGTGTCATGTGAGTGAAGTGTGACAGTATCATTATATTTGAAAGACACCTACATCTCTTGGTCATTTCTTTGGACCATCATCGAGATCGACTCTTCGAGAAATAGAACCATATGCTCATTAACATAACCCAACTCTTCATTCCAAATTCCAGAGTTCTCCAAAAGTGAGTTAGGATTACTTTTCTCACATTATATTTCTGGACTGGGTTGAGGCTCGGTTAAACTAGCCTCTTCCCTCTTATCGAGGTGCGATTCAATTGCTTCTAATGATTTCATCATGCCCACAACAAGTTGGTTGAGTTGTTCTCGATAGTCCATGAAATTTATACCTGAATCCTCTTGGATCGTTTCTAGTTGGATCCCAAAAGTAGGGTGTAACGACCCAAAAAATTTTATGCCAAGACCTGAGTACTACCTCTATTTCTCCTTAGTAGCTTTTTGGAGTAATTAGCGCTTATCTCGATTGCTTGTGAAATTTGCATCAATCATTTTAAATTCGATCTGCATGACTCAAAACTTGTAGATTAGTTAGCGCTACGTTACTCTGAAATCTGGGATCCATCGCTAAATCTAGTTGTTCTTAGGAATTTTTGGAAGTTCTGGATTGGACCTAGACCGCGCGTCGAAAGTCCGATAGCGATGATCTTAGGCTGTTACGGTCACCATGTTGGACTTGACCATCACCTCAAAAATCAGGTCCATGTGATGTTCTGGGTCGATTTGATTGAGTCCAGAGTGAAGAGTGTGAGAACGGTTGGAAAGTAAATGTGATTTTGTGAAATCTGAGTCGTGTCGCTTGCGCGATGATTTTAAGCAATCTGACCATTGAATTCTGACCCAATTTCACCCTTTGATCAGGGAAGGTGGCCCAGGCATGTCTTTGTGCTTGTGGACCTGATCGAGATTCGGTGACCGTTGAATTGTGTGTGGTCCGCCACGGCTGATCTGAAGATCCGGTCAGTACGAAAACTCAGTCTGACCAAGATCCATGGTCGGTGAGCTTAAGTCCGACCTTTTGTGGTAATAGGCCCACCGGAAGTGCTTCATTGGATCGAGAGAGGCTTGCTTTGGTTATAACCTAAGTATACCTTGGCCCTGGGGTTACTTTCATCAATGTTAGGCCTATTTATAGACCTTAAAACCCTAACTCTCTTTTCCATTCGAATTTCCTAACCCTAGCTAAGAAAGAGAGAGAAAGTGAGAGAGAAGTTGGTGAATCATCTTAGATTCTTTCTTGTTCTCCTTCATCCTTTAACC
This sequence comes from Magnolia sinica, assembly GCF_029962835.1. Classification (NCBI taxonomy): domain Eukaryota; kingdom Viridiplantae; phylum Streptophyta; class Magnoliopsida; order Magnoliales; family Magnoliaceae; genus Magnolia; species Magnolia sinica. The sequence goes on from NC_080577.1 coordinate 35,375,612, forward strand.
TTCACTTTGGAATCGTTATTCCGGTGATTCTGAGTTCATCCTTGGGTAAGTTAACCTAACCCTAATCTGTGTTAGAGCTTAGAATAGTCTTTGTGTTGTTGTAGCTCATTTTTAATCTTGCCTTAGGTTATCCTGTCGCCGTTGACGAAGACATATCGTCTGAAATCAGTTCAGTGTTCTTTTCTGGCTTAAGGTGCGGACTTTAATCGTATAGGTTATGGTTTTCAAGGCTTTCAATGCCAGTGAATGGTTTATTCTTGTTATGGATGACATTTCACATGCCAAATGTTATGTTTACTTTGCGTTCCTGATATGCATGTGTTATATTGAGATTTGTGTATTCTATGTGTATGTATAAAGTACCGTATGCATATAAAATATGCACATGTGTTTGCCATGATTATTTGTCGTGTATGTATGCTAGATGTATGTGTGACAACTCCTTGGTAAAAGGAATTGTCCAAATGCGTGTACTTCAACATACGTCATGTATGTTGTATTATGTATTCTAAGTGTTTGTAGAAATGTCTGAATGATCTAAAGTGCTACTTATTAACCTAACTGTGGGCGTTGAGAAGCGATTCTCAACTCTCCCACTAGTGTGTATGATTTCCTTTGTGCAAGTTACATTCCTTGTTGTTTAATTTCAAGTCTTACTTATACTTAAATTCATGTTAAGTTGATATTCTCCAGATGTTTACATACCATATGATTTGAGTTGTTGTTCCATTACTATTCTAAATGGTTGATATCAATACCTGTTATATGGAATGTGTTTGGGACTATGAATAGTCCAGGAAATCGGTAATCGGCCTTAAGTTCGTGGCTGAGGTTGCTTTCGCCACGTAGGACATGATTAGACAAACCCGAGTCGTATTAGAGTTGTCGGCAGTGGTTTGGCCACGCGGAGTGTTTGCGCACTCTATGTCGTTCAACCCAACGTGCGCTCGTGCTAGTCGAGTTCGTCAAGTAACCTGATTGTTCGATGTATATTCACCATGTATGGAAGCTATTGTTTGAATCTAGGGTACCGAACTTACCAATGAAATCCTATTAACCTTGGTACCTTGATCTGCTAAGACTCATGAGCCGGACATGGTGGTATGGGACACCGTGGTCGAGCTGTCGGCCTACGCTGGGGTGATGAGCCTCCCCATAGTGACCAGTGAGCAACCAAACTCGTGAGCCAATTATGGTGGTATGGGACACTATATTCATGTTGTCGGCCTACATTGATTGGTGACGAGCCCTTTGTAGTGACCTCGAGCATGCCTGGATACCGCATTGAGGTGACGAGCCTTAGTGTAGTAACGAAGGTATGATAGGCATGCATTGATTGGTGACGAGCCCTTTACAATGACCTCAAACCATATGATCGTATGAGATGCCTAGGTCTGACGACCCTAGAATGGATCACTGTTTGGATGGTGATATGAGGAAGGTACCTTAGCTTCTCAATCCTGCTGTATGAAAAGGACTAATAACAACTTGGTAATCATGTTCATGCACGCATTTGCATATGCTTTGTAGACGTGGCGCACTTTGAGGTGGTGTCATGCATAACGTAAGATGAAGAAGCTAAGGGTGTACGCGTGAGGGCATGCATCATTCTACATACATCCTTGCATTAACAAGAGTACTTAGGACATATTTGATTATTCTGCTTTACCATTATTGCTTGATTGAATTGATAACATGTTAACCTGTGCTTTATTGTTCCACTGAGTTGATCACTCACTCTCACGTTCTGGGACGGTGTTTAAACACCCACCAGACTCTGTCTTAGTTGCTGATGTTGCAGATGTTGATGCGACTTCTGAGGCAAAGCGGGAGATTGATGATGATGAGGTTGCTTTCTCTTTTATGCAGTTTTCAGACGGGTTCTAGTGAACCTAGTTCTGATGCGCGGGATGCTAGGATTTCTTTTGGAAATTAAATGATGTAATTTGATACTTGTAATTTTGATAGCAACACTTACATTTCAACCTGGTATGTGTATGTATTTCAGGGATTCGCACATGTACACACATATATTTCTTTAAATCTTCCGCTTGCTTTCTTCACTTATCCCTGAATTATATCTGCACTTTGGCTTAATCTATTCTATGTTTTATGTGCTAATACAGACAACATACATCCATCATTGAATATGTTACATAAGTGATGTTTTGGAACTCGGGAGCTGAGTTATGCTCGACCCCCGAATTTCAGGGCGTTACATAGGGGATCCAAGAGAATAATCACCATAACATGTTGTTGGTTCATCTTTCCAATTTTGATGTTTCCACTTATCATAGTCATATAGATCATAAGTGGGAGAATTTGATGGTTGTTAATACATATTATCACCCATAATATAATTTCTCATTTTTTTCTTCTTGTCTGATGGGTGATAATAATTGCACTCTCATAGTTATGATAACCCCAACACTCACTGTCATGCCCTAAACTCAGAAATCGGGCATACAAAATTCTCGATCATCGAATCTGGTGTCGACAGCCTTCATAGTACCCCATTCTCGGCTCCCATCGCCTATACGCTCATAAGGCTGATGGTATTTATAGACTTACCGACATGTTCCTACATTGCTCTGATATTGCATACCTAGCACTTACCTTACGCACACACTTATACCACCCTCTAAGCTTTCTATAAGCTTATGCATGATAGATGCATGTAGGTGGCATTAGGTTGCAGCAGTGTTGAGCTTGGACCGTGCAACGGTCTTCTAGAGCTTTGATATTCGATATAAGTATTTCCCTTTCAGCACTATATTCAAATGTTTATATTAGTGGATATTTAATGATGATGTTGCCTTAGTGATTTGAATAAACTTGTGGTTTTGCTTATTATGAAATAAATGTATGTTGAAAAATTCTCCTTATAAGATCCTAAGATCAGAATCTGGCGTATAGGCACTGGGAGTCGAGAATGGGGTACTATGGAGGCTTCCGCACCAGATTCAGCGATTGGAAATTTTGTGAGCCCAATTTCTGAGTTTGGGGCGTGACACTCACGTACTTTCTTCTTAATCCATGGGGTGTAATTATTCTCCTGCATATATCACGTAAAGACTTCTTAATCGGTGGAGCATTATCTTCCAGTCGGTTCTTGATGATGGTTTCAGAAAAATTTTGAGACATAGGTTAATTTCTATCATAATCATCATATATCCCTTCCCAATCTCTTATCTATCTCAGCATACTGACGTACCCACTCTTACATGGTGAAACCCTAACTCTGAATCTAATCTGAAAAAAAAAAAGAATAAAAGGAAAATCTTACAACAATAAGAAATCTAGAAATAGAAAGAGAGAGAATTAGAAGGAAGTTACCGACTTAGAAGTTCCTAAATTAAGATCCTGCAAAACAAAACAAAACAAGTTAGTTTCTAAAAACAGAAATTCTAAAATTAGAAAGTTTCTAAAAACAAAAATAGAAAGATGAGTTAGTTTCTAAAAAGGAAATAAAAAAGTTAGTTTTTTAAAAAAATAATTCTAAACCTAAAAATAGAAAGCTAAGTTAGCTTCTAAAATAATTCAAAAAAAAAACTTAATCCTAAAAATAGAAAATAGACAAACCCTAATCTTAAACTAATTCCAAAACTAGCTAATCTCAGAAAAATGCAACTGCAAATCCCCGGTAATGGCACCAAAAACTTGTTCACAACCCCAAGTGTAGGGTCGCGATACAGTAATAATCTCGATGACACCGAGGTCGAATCCTTAGGGACTGGACTTGTGTGTCTTCTGAAAGTAACTAGAACTAGAACTAGAAAATGATGAAAACCTAATTCTAAAATATTTGAGAGGATTATAGTATTTAAAACTAATGAATTTAAAGGTAGAAACTAGGGTGTCAAGGATCCACTTGTAGCAATTGGGAAGCTACCTTGCATGATTCAAGGACACAACTGGAATCAAAGTCTTATCTTATCCAGTTGGTAAGAAGAGATTTGTTAGATCTCTAAACTTGAAATGGATTTAATCATCAATGGATGAGAGTGGTGAAGATTTGGAAGTGATTCCATCACCTAACCATGCCTACGACATAAGGCAAACAACAGGATTTACCAATCCCATAGCCAATCATAAGAGAATTGTGAAAGTTATGAAGGATTTTGTCACCCTACCATGCCCTAGGGATGATCGTGAACAACAGGATCTCCTAATTTCACAATCTCAATTCTGGAAAAGAAGATATTCAAGCTATTGCAGATCTATTGTAATTTATCACAAAAAATTATTAAAAACTAAAAATATTCCTTCATAATTAAACTAGAATCCAAGAGAGTTTAATAAAACATGGATCAAAACAAAGTAAACATCCCAATCACACTACAAGCTTCACCTCTTAGTCCTAGCTAAGAGGTTTAGCCAACCGTAGACATGATTAAACTAAAGACCCTTAAATAAAACAAAATGACCAACTAAAGAGGAAGAAAAAGAACTCCCGAACGGCGGCTCCACCCTCTTGTTCCACTCCTCAAACCCTAGATGATACCTAGGGATGCCCTAAGGACCCCTATTTATAGTTTTAGGCCTTAGACTTTTGCACCGAGTGGAAATTTTCAGAAACTGTCTCAAATTTATGCAGCCCGCGCAATTTTTACGTAACCCTCGACTGGTCGAGCAGGATGGGAATTTTGAGTGTTTGCGCACTAGAGTTCGAGTCAAGACACCTTCGACTGGCCGAGTAGAGTCCAGGACTAGTTGTGCCTAGCCAGGACTGGTCGAACCGAGGCCAGGACTGGTCGAGTGAACGCAGGACTGGTCGAGCCGGAGCCAGGACTACTTGAGGATCATCGAATTTCACTTCAAAACTCTAATTTTCTTCATTCCGGACTTGGTTTTCTTAGATCTTTAGTATGTGCATTCTTCATTCTTGGTTTCATCAGATCCATTCTGGGCTTTAGTGATTCTTGAGCGTTAAATCCATGCTTTTAACATCCTTTTCAATCCAAGCTCTTAAATTCACCTTGCATCACAAACATGATTAAAATAGAACATTAAGCATTATCATGTTCATAAAACCAAGTAATAAATAGGGGATAATATGCAATATTTAACCCTCAATAGCGACCTTGCACTTGGGGTTATGAACAAGTTTTTGGTGTTGTTGTCAGGGACTACGGTTACATTTTTCTAGAATTAATTAGTATTAGAATTAGGTTGAGATTAGATTATATTTTTCTACTATGCTTTTAGGGTAAGATTTTTTTTAAAATTATTTCTAGAAACTAACATTGTTTTCTATTTTGTAGGATCCTAACATAGTAAATCTTATTCGGTAATTTTGTTCCAACCCTCTCTCTTATCTTTTCTAGATCTCTTATTTGTTTTACTTTTTCTAATTATCTTTTCAGGTTTAATTGTTTAGTTACTTGAGGGCTTAGAGTGTTTCATGCTCAAGTGGATTCGTGACAACACTCGACATCTCTAAAGTGAAGGAGGATTAGTCAAAGGGTTGCCTATCCATCACTAAGTTAGACATCACTTGAGATCCTCTAACTCAGTAGAAGTTATGGCTGCACATCAACCTCAATACCCAGTTGAGGAAGCCCAAGATGAAAACAAGGTGCATAATGCACCCCCGCCTAATACTCTATGAGATTATTTACAACCGGCAGGGGTGAGCACACCTTCCTGCATGATATTTCCATTGAATGCAGGAACTGGGGATATTAAATTAGGTGTAATTCACACAACTCCCTAAGTTTCATGGACTAAAATCTGAAAGTCAATACTTGCATATGAAAGAGTTTGATGATATAATATCTACATTACACTTCCCAAACATGTCCGAGGAAACAGTTAGGCTGAAATTGTTTCCTTTCTCTTTGAAAGAAAAGGCTAAGTCGTGGTTACATTCCTTAAGACCAAGGTCCATTGGCACATGGGCTGAGATGACAAGGGAATTCCTTAAAAAGTTCTTCCCATATTGTAAAACAAATACCTTAAGGAAATCAATCATGAATTTGCACAAAAAGAGGATGAGACATTCTTCCAATGTTAGGAGTGATTTAAGGATCTCATAAATTCACGTCCACAATATGGCTACGAAACATGACATGTAACAAGCTTTTTCTATGAGCGATTGACCTCACCCATGCGCAAATTTGTGGAGATTTTATGTAATGGAGAATTCATGAATAAGGAAGCCAATGATGCGTGGGATTATTTTGATAAACTTGCTGAAAACGTGCAATCATGGGATACCTCTTCAAGAATTACCACTTCTAAGCCTACTCAAGCAAAGGAAAGGGGAGGAATTTATGTTCTAAAAGAAGAAAATGATATAAATGCAAGAGTGGCCAAACTCACAAGAAAAGTCAAGGCCATGGAACTTAAGAAGGTAAAACCCGAAAAGACTGCGGAAGTTGTTTGTGGTATTTGTGCTTGTAACATACATACAACTGAGAATTGCCCAACAATTCCTGCTTTTCAAGCGATATTGAAAGAGCAATCAAATGACGTAAACAACTACTAAAAACCTTTCAGTGGACCCACCTCAAATACATATAACTCAAGCTGGAGGAACCATCCAAACTTCAGTTGGAGGAACAGACAAATAGCTACTCCTCAAGGGATCCTTAACCAATTTCTGAATCAAAGGAAAACTTAAGAGGATCCGGTCTTAAAACATATACAAATCAAGACCTTTTTAATAAGGGTATGCTGCATGCCTTTCAAGACCTTACAAAGGTCATATAAGGGCTTAAAACAAAAAAAAAAAATCGATTGGGGAGAAAGGGATCCTTCCGACTTTGCCTTTCCCTAACCCAAAACAGTAATATGAAATCAGTGACCCAAGCTCTTCAAAACAGATGGAGCAGGCTAAGTCTATCACCACTCTTAAGAGTGGGAAGACAATTGACAAATCTAATTCGGTGAGGGCTGAAAAGCTTATGGACCTTGAAATAGATGATAAGGATAGACCTATCAATGCTCCACATGGGTTAGAACCCAAACCTCAAAGTAAGCTGATTACGTCATTCCCTTAACGGCTGATTGCACCAAAACCTCTCTTTAACTCTTAGGATACTCTAGAGGTTCTTAAGCAAGTGCAGGTCAACATCCCTCTACTGGATGCCGTTAAAAAAATCCCTTCATATGCCAAAATTTTGAAAGATTTATGTACAACCAAAACAAGGCAAAACATACAAAAGAAAATCTTTTTGACAGAAAAAGTGAGTGCCATCCTCAAGTAAGATGTGCCACAAAAATATAAAGATCCCGATAGCCCAACCATCACTTGTGTAATTGGGAACTACTTGACTTAGGTGCAAGTGTAAATCTAATCCCTTACTCGGTTTGCGAATAATTGGGTCTAGGTGAATTAAAACCCACACGGACCACATTACAACTTGTCGATCGCTCAGTTCGTGTACTAAGATGGATGATTGAGAATGTGTTGGTCCAAGTTGATAAATTCTACTATCCAGTAGATTTTATGTAACATCTTGGATTTCGTTATTTTGGATTTTCAAAAACCCTTAAAATTTTTCATTATAATTAACTTATATTGTCACTTACTGATCATTAACACTCAATGTTATCATATACACGAGTAGTAGCAATAAAGAACCGCACAAATTCGATTAATCAACCGTAGGAAGCCAACGAATCCAGCCAATCACTTAAATACCAAGTCTAACCACATGATCTGTTCACATGGGGTTGAAATTTAGCTAACCTATCACTAACTAATCAAGACTACCACAACTAGATTAAAGATCTACCTAAAGATGAGCAACTAGAGGTTGGATCTTAATTAACAAACCAAAGTGACCTAATTATCTAATTAGCCTACGAACTAACGGTTAAAGTGATTATGACTGAATCGTCATTTTCACTAATTACGAATAGGCCACACTATGAACAGAATTAATCCAAACCCTAATCATTACCCATGAGAAATCTCACAGCCTAATTCATTTTAAAAATGCCTTAATTATCCAAACGAGCTCTAGACCGCTCGTTAGTGGGCCACTAGTTCTGAAACTGTAGAATAATGTATGTCTCACTGGGCTTCACACCCATCGTGGGTGGCAAACCAAGAAAGTTCCTAGAACGGCTCAACTTGGGCTAAAAGCTAAGTTCATGTAATGCACGAATCCCCTAGGCTGAAATCTGAAACTTAAGTGAAATAGACCTTCTGCTCTTTCGTGAAGTTGTGGCTTTCTGACCATTATATCATAACTAAACACGAGGCATGAGTTAATGATATTTACCTTCTCATATTCACATAGTCATGGCCCTGATCTACCATCGGTGACCGTTAAATAGACTTCTAATCTATCCATTGATTGACACATCCAAATGGCGGGCTAATCATATCCATACGTAGATCATCATTAGGGCTAACTATTCTATGGTGTATATCGACATGTACACCCCATAATGGGCCCTAAAGGTTAGAAACACTCTCCCATAGGGCTAGTATAATGAAAACTTAGCCATTGGGGTCATTTGTGCAACATATAGCACTATATAAAGCCCTCATTTGGGCACCCCCTCTCCCCATACGAATTTACATTTTTTAAAGGAGAGAAAGAGAGAAAGAGGAAGAGAAAGAAGAAGGGATAAGAGTGAAAGTAGGAGTGGGGAGGCTTTAGTGCTTCCCTGCATTGGTTTCCTCCAATCAAAGCCCTATCATCGATCAATTTCCTCTGCTGAATCCACCCCATTCGCGATTGAGAGGTAAGAAACAAAGCTACTTCCCAGCCTAGGTTTTTCTAGGATGAATTGTATGGATCTCACATATTTCTTGGTGTTTGTATAGAAATTTATGATTTTTCCCAAATCCATAACCCTAGGAGTTTAAAATCGAAGATTTCTTCTTAAAGGTGCTGACCATTATACCTAGGTTTCCATTTATCGACCCTTGAGGGTCTCAGTTAATGATTTATTGTAGCGAATCATTTATAAATAGCTAGCATGTTCATTTTTCATGTTTGATTTTAATATGTGTCATTTCTTATCTATGTATGCTTACATGATTAATTAAATGCGTTGATTTGTTGATGCTCACGTATTTGATTAAATGCTCCAATGAATGTATTACTCTATTGTTGCTCACATGTTTGATGAAATGTCTAAGTGATTGAAACCATTATTTCATTGGTGCTCAAATGTTTGATGAAATGGCTAGATGAATTTATTACTATATTGATGCTTACATATTCGATGAAATGCCTAAGTCATTGCATAGTAGTATGTATTCTTCAATTACATGATGCAGTGTTTAGTTCGTGATGCTTATGATTTCTACGATGTTGGGTCAGTCGGTAAATCGTCCAAATTAATGGGTGACACGAGTTAGGGTGGCCACCTTAGGCTTGTTCGATCGACTCAGGTGAACACGGATAACTGACAGTAACTAGACTACATGGGATGCTTGCACCCAATGTCGGTTACACCGAGGTTCTTCAAGGTCAATCAAATTAGTCTATTAGCTGACTGATCATGTATGTTCAGAATGTATGATAAGACCAAATTAAATAAAGGATACCACATTCCCAATGGGTGGTCTACTCATAACGGTTAGTGCGAAACGATCCCTTAAGACTCATGAACCGAGCATGGTGGTATGGGACATCATGTCTGAGCTGTCGGCCTACGCTGGGGTGATGAGACTCCCCGTAGTTACCAGTGAGCACTAATAGAGGTGATACACTATTGTTCGAACGACCCCCGTCAAATTACTCGACTGATGGTTCCGTCATAGAGTACCATTCGAATGACATGGGCGTAAATGGAATTGGGTGAGGAGCCCTTTCTTTGTGGTAATTTGGTTTTATGTGATAAGCCTGTAGCTCTTTAACGCCCCATCCACTATTTATCCAGGCTGTGGTCTGAGCGTGGTTTGCGGTGAGCCATCTAATCTGGACCCCCTTCGAAAATAGTGCTCTAGTCGGTCGAGGTAGCATGCCGTGGGCTATCATAACCTTAGAACTAAGTGATCATATTTGGTTTAGGTGACGACCCATACCAGGTTGATCCTCATACATTTAGGCATCATACAGTACCTTTAGAATTGTTAATTTGTGAGATAAATGGGTGATACCAAAAGTTGGATTAAGGGACATTGGTAAGGAGTCGCTACGTGTGGCAACGAGCCACGTAATCCCGATAAGGACTCGTGATATAAAGCTAGTATCATAGCTTCGCCAATATGCTAGATGAATGGAACTTAATAATTACTCGGCTAACATAATCATTTATGGCATCACATTAGTTTAGAATGTGGCAAAACAGGCATTGAAGTTGCATGTTGAGGAAATATTTCCATTTGCGAACAAGGTGGTCAGAGTCACGTGTGAAGGAGTGTTGTTTAGAAAGGGCATGCATCATGTCATATCTTTATGTCCACATTTAATAAGAGTATTTAGGAATTGTTTGATTTATTATTAACTGCGCTGAGTGTGTCGATGGCATGTGTAACTTAGAACTAATGAAACCACTGAGTTAGCTACTCACTCCTACATGGGATGGTCTTTTAAAACAATAGCCAGGCATATTATTCATGTAGGTTTTATCAAGGCCTCCAGCGGGTAGGCTCAGATCGGTTTGCGTCACCACCGTTATGTTCTGAAAGATTTGGAATAAACTGAAAAGTTTACACTTAAAACCATCTTGGGTATGTATATTGAGGCATGTATAATCCTCATTAGGGCGAACATCACTTTTCAATTGTAGTTTGATTGTTTTCCCTATATTTATTAATGTTTGTTATCTCTGCCTCGCTTTGGTTCAACTAAGTTGAATTGCGCTACTCTGAGTATCTATATGTGAAATGAATTTGAACCTGAATGAGGACACATGTGTATCTTCATTTGGTTAACACCTGGGAACTCGGGATCGGAGCTATGTACTCAGGTGCCGATTTTTGGGGCGTTACAAGTTGGTATCAGAGCGAAGTATTAAGATAACCTGGACTTTGGGAATGCGGACTATATAATCCACAATAACTTGAGTTGAGACACTTAGGATTAGAAGTTGGTCTTGTAGGGGATCTTCTTGATTTTACGAGTATCTGTTAGTGTAGAAAATCTAATAAATTAGAGATTATGAACCCTAGGACCAAACTCCCCTATTTGCTATGGTTTGAAACTTGAAACTTAGAAATTGGAGTCTAGGATTTAACTCCTTATTGTGTTGATGGTTTTGAATTTGAACTTAGAAATGATGAACTATAAGATCAAATTCTCGATTTTGTGATGCTTTCAAAATTTAACTTAGAAATCAGAAACTTAGGATCGCCCTGGTTAATTTGTTCGCGTACAAAGTGTTTATGTATGTGTGATTCCGACTTGGAATGAATAAATACAGTAAACCCTGTAGGGAGTAAGATTTAACGTAAGGGTTCAAGGACTTGGTAGGATGAATGATTCGAGCTTAGTAGAAACTCCACTAACAAGTACAAATTTAAAGTTTTATAGAATTTGAATAGTGGAGCTCTGTTTCTCGAAGTAATAGTTAAGGGTCGTTTAACACCATGGATTTGGAGGGATTTGAGGGGATTTCAATTCCCCTGGATGTTTGACACCATAAGGGGGCATTTGGTGCAGGGTGTTAGATGGAATTAGGTGGGATGGAATTGCATTTAGTCTCATGAAATTGCATTTGGTCCCATGTAGGATTTTCCTGATTTTGAAATTCACTACACATGTGAGCCCCACATTGATGCATGAGTTTGCCCATGTCATCCATTCGTATCCACCGTTTACACATGACATTGTAATTACATATGTGTACAAGTGGACTAAATCCATTTTAGATTTGGTCCGTTAATTACAATTCCATGGTCCACCAAACATGGTTTTTGCATAATCTAGTGTTTTGTTGAGTAGCAAATAATATTTTTTTTTTAATCCCAAACATGGGATTGGATGGCCATAATACCATGAAATTTTCTACACATGCAATCCTTGTGCAATCATAATGTTAATCCCACCTAATACAACTTAATACCATTTAATTCCATGGCCAAGCATACTTGATACACTAAAATGATCTTAGAAGATGGATGAACAGTGTAGATCTAATAAATATGTCATTTTGGGGCCACCATTACTGCCATTACTGCAGTTAAACCCAACACCAACTCCATTCTTCATCATGACCATGACCATCACCATCATCATCATCATCATCACCACTCTTAACCACAAGTAGGCCACAATCATCTCCAATGAGCATTTTCAGTCTATCTTGACTATAAAATGACCAAAGGGGTTGGAAATGGAAGAGAAAGAGAGAAATAAAGTAAAGAAGTCATGACTTCCAGCAATTCAGCGCCCGGGCGAGCAAAACCACCACCATGCTCATCACCATGCCCCACCATAACTCAAAATTTTCATTAACAAGAAAAAACTAACCTTCCAATTTTCCCTTTGAATGTGGGACACTTATTGTTTTACTTTTAACCAGTCATTTGATAGCCAACATTTAGATGGTTACGATTACATGATAGGTGTGTGACTTTAGAGATATTCTGCATTCCCAGCGTGTAAGTCACAATTTTGACGATCTGTACGTCATCTTTCTCTTCTATTTAATTTTCTTTTCTTTTATTTTTAGACATAAATGCTTGGTGTTCTCAAGCACTACAAGTTATACTGCTCTTAGTTGCATAGTTCAGTTTAACAGTCCAATCAATTGATCCGAGTTGTCTATTAAGACCAGAAGGCATTTTAGCCGTATGAAACATGGCACTAATCTGACGATCAAGTTGTACTTGATTTGGCCTTATTTTTATTTATGCATCCCTTTCACGAGCATGGATGAGATGGTTACAATCCCTAACAAAAGTGATTCTTTTAGAATCATGAATCATGAGCAATCCATGATTGGCTCTAACCAATGGATGGATCAGATTTTTGCTTGGACACATTTTATGTAAACAATCTTGACTGTTCAAATATAAATCCCATTTGATCAATGCTTAATATTTGTTAGATTGGTGTGAAGTTTCCTTGAGGGCCCACTTGAGTTCCATATATAGCTAATTTTTGGGATATCTCATAATTTAAAGGGGGCCCATCAAATGCACGATATTGATGTTCGACATACATCATAGTGGGGCCCACACAACTCGGCCTAATGGGAAGTTGCCATGAGCTTGACCGCATAGAACCTTCTCCCTTGCAGTAGCACCACCCGTCTACACCCATTAAAAAAAACCATCTCAAACCCTCTTCTTCTTTTTCTTCTTGAATCTCATTCCCAACACCCATCACCCAACACCCATCAGCCACACCACCAGCATGGTGCACCACCTCCGCCTGAGACAAATGGGCACAGCACTGCCGCTAGTTCCACGTGTCACTGCCACCAACATGCCCAGCTCGTGCATGATAGGGCCAGAGGTCCACGGCACCGCCGCCCGATCGGCGTCCCACCGCCGAAGTGGCCAGAGGTCCGCGGCATCGCCGCTAGACAGCTTTGTTGTTCAAGGTGGTGAGAGTGTGGGGCCTCCTTTAAGGTGGTTTTGCACCATGGATTGGAAGGGATTTGAAGGGGTTTCAAATCCCCTGGTCGTATGGGCAGCATAAGTAATAGGGGTTTCAAATCCCCTCTTTCAAGGGATTTGAAATCCACAAAGAGAGCTTGGATTACACCTAAAATCATTTCAAAAGTTGTAGGAGTAACATGTGTGTCACTATACACTATCATTTTATTGGGTGCATGGCCCACTAATGATGATCAACACCGTCCAAACATTGTCCATGTAAATTAGCACCATCAAAACATTGTCCAGCATTGTCCAAACATTGCTCATGTAAATCAGCACTGTCCAAACATTGCACATGTAAATCAGCACCATCCAAACATTGTCCATGTAAATTAGCACCGTCTAAACATGGTCTAGCACTGTCCAAACATTGTTCATTTGCACCATCCAAACATTGTCCAGCACTGTCCAAACATTGTTCACGTAAATCAGCACCGTCCGAACATTGTCCATGTAAATTAGCATCGTCCAAACATTTTCCAGCATTGTCCAAACATTATTCACATAAATCAGCACTGTCTAAACATTGTCCAACACTGTCCAAACATTGTCCATGTAAATCAATGATTAAAAATCATTGGTTAGTCACTTAAACATGATCTTGTGCTTATGGCCCATTCGAGACTTGGAATTTCATCATTTTCAGGCAAAGCATATATTTCAGTGGGCCTATCACAACCATTGTGTCAACAATTACATATCTCATTAATTAGAGATATTAAAGTTGATTTAGTAATTAAATTCAAACCCCTATAAATATACCATGCAAAGGTACTATTGGATTAAAGTTGATTCACACTCCTAGGTGCTAGCTGTATTAGGTGGGATTAAGATGGATGGAATTGTAAAAGTTACAATAATGCATGTGTAAGGTATTGTCCCTGGATTGGGTGTATTCCATGTTGGATTGGGTATATCCCATGTTTTCTAATACTATTTTGGAATGTCTACCAAAAAAAGGAGGATATATATATATATATATATATATATATATATATATATATATATATATATATATATATATATATAAATCCCAAGATTTACTTCTAAATTGCACTTGAATTGAACTGGATGAAGCAAACAAAAAAAATTTCCATCATCCATGGGATTGCTAATCCCATCTCACACTTTCCAGCACAAGACTCATGTTCCAAAGCCTAAAAAGTTAATTTTAATCCCATCTCACACTCCTTCCAAACATGTCATTTCTAATTTCAGAGTGCGATTGGTAATACAATCCCATTTAAAACAACTTAATACCACTGTCCAAACAAGCCCTTGGAGGATTTCAATTCCATGAGGTTCCAAATCTAGGGGGTTCCAAATACATGCTCCCAAACAGGCCCTAAGTGAATTGGAAGTGGGGAATAGTGGCAGTGGCCTTGACTATTCCTTTAGTGGGTCCCAAAACTGTGTTATAAAAAAAAATTCTCATACAAATATAAGAATGTTTATTTATAATAATACTAGGAATCATCCTATGATTAGATTAATTTATATATATTTTTCTATTTTAAGTAGTTTTCAAAGCAATCGAATTAGGTCCCTTGAGTAGGATTAGATTTCATAGTTCAAGGCTCTGTAAGTTTGTATTAGAGGTAGATTATGGTAAAATATTTCAAGTTTTCCTATTCTGTTATAGATTTAAGGTCCATACTACATTGATAAGATGACATTCTTTGTCTTTCCTTTTCTACGTCCTTCTTATCATTATTAACCCTTCAAACCTCCGAAATACCTCAGAACTTCCGATTCTTCATTCCCTCTCGAAATTAATATAAATAAGGCATACTTTGTTCATAACTTGCTAGCCATAGGATCGAAACTGCAGCATACAAATACAATCTTAAGCCCTTGGAAACCTTTCTGGGATAATTGTTTGACCATAGGCATAGTGAAATATTTATTAATTACTAATTTGGACATGAATTAAAATGAGAACTCCCTTTGATAAAGACCTAAATGATAACCTTAAAAATAGGAGATTTTAACCTTTCAATGATATGAGATATTCCCTAAACATTTAGATTGATCGGATAGGGGGAACAATCCCACAAAACAGAATTGAATAGCAACCTCAAATGTATAAGTATTGAGAGGTTGATACAGATGTTATTTTAAAGACAACCTTATACTAAAAACCAATGGCTTATGGTAGGACAACCTAATTCCTAGAACGGTCTGTGTATCAAAATCCCAAACCAATACAGAGGAGAATAAAAATAAAAAAAAATAAAATAAACTAAGTTATTACAGCATTCCCACACTTGCATAAAAGAGATTACAACATTTTTCACAAAAGCTTAAAAAGAAATTACAACATTCACACAAAGCCACAATTAATCATCCACCACAACACCAAAAATTATAATGGTTCGCTTGTGTGTACACCAACTGTTTAGAAAAACAGTCACACAACTACGCCACTCCCAATATCCTCTCCCTCGGAATATTAGCATTCACTATGAAATAGGTTTTTCAAGGTTCACCTAAAACCTTCACAATTGTATCTTTCAGATTGGCTTACACAATTCAAGAACCCCACACTCTGAGATTTTCTGGATCACCTCAGACAAACCAAAAACAGATTTTCCTGGCACAACCTCAAAAATAAAAAAGAGATTTACAAAAAAACTGTAAATATACTTATCTGGATATTCTCCTTTGATGAAGCCCGGTAGAACCAATTTGAAGTAGATGTTCAATGTCCACACTCACTTATGAAAGGGTTCTAAATGATTTTTAGATTAAATCACTTCGGGCTAGCTTGATTTAATTTTGATTCCAAGAAAGGGGAAAACTTAAATCCCTTATTCAAATAAGATTGGAATGTAGAACTCAAAATCAAATGCAAAAAAGCTAAATTAAAGATAATATTAAATGAGCCCTAAATAGCTTAAGAATATCACAAACTTATCTCTCAAAGTGGTGCCTTACTTTTTCTTGAATGACTTGTCAAACTCTAAAAATCGTACTCTATTTATAAGTGAAAAAACTATTCACTCGACTGGTCCAGAGGTCAGCTCGACTGGTTGAAGGACTAACAAGAATTCAAAATTTTGGGTACGATAAGATAAGACCGTTCCATAACTAGTCGAGTGGCTAGTACGACCGGTCGAGTGTCCTACATGACCGGTCGACCCCTGCACTCGACTGGTCGAGCACTGTTCAGTTGATTGGTTGAGCAGTCTCCAAGACTAGTCGAGAATTTAACAAAAAATCCAAAAAATCCATAAAAATCCTTGCACTGGTCGAGAAAATTCTTAGATTAGTCGAGCCAATACTTGGACTAGTCGAACATAAGGTAGGACTAGTCGAAAAAAAAAGTCTTATAAAATTATATAATGACCTAAATTAAGTATGCAATCAATATGACCTAACCTATGGTCAATCTAGGGTCATTCATACCTTATATGTGATATTTGAACATTGAAACACCATTCGCTTCGATTAATAGTTAATCTTAAAGTACATGAAGCTTGACATCTTCAAGAATGTTGAAGCTTGAACTTGAAGTACTTGTGACTTGTGTTTTAACTTGAGTATATGAGCTTTAAGCTTGAGAAGATTACTTAAGCTTTGAGTAAAGCACATTGTATTGACATAGTTGAAGCTTGAAAGCTTGATCTATCACTTGATGTTGTACTTGAACTTGTATAAGAATCTCTTGTTCATACACTTGTGTTGCTTGAATCTTGAATTGGAACATCTTGAACTTATACAAGAATTGCTTAATCTTGAATATGAAGATGAGCTACATAAGATACAGATTCCAAGAGTTTATGGCACTACAAAATTTGACAATCATAGGAGCTAGATAGAATAGCATTTACAATCTCCCCCTTTGTCAAGTTCATGACAAAACCAAATAAATAAAAATCTGCATAACATGCACAGTAAAGAATCATGTACCATATATGCACAACAAAGAATCATGCACTAGTTAGAGCAATAAAGAGTCATGCACCCGTTACAAACTGGTCAAAGAATCATGCACCAATTACAAACTGGTCAAAGAAGCAATACTCATCAATACTCCCCCTTAATACCTTATTGCATAGAATCCAAGAGGAGAAAAAAATTGCTACCTATCACCTAACCACATTCTCACAATTCCACATTCATTCTCCACATTTATCATAATGAAATAGGCATGATAGAATAAATTCTCCCCCTTTTGGTCACAATATGACAAAGGAAAGAAATTATAAAATATGATGGAAACACAGGAGTAATGAGAGAGCTAAGGTGAAGATAACACAAAGACAAGATAACCATTAATAGCATGTCCAATCACAAGAAGAAATTCAAAAATTATTACATATCAGATATTCAAAGCTAATCCGAACCAGAAGAAGGAGCAGGTATGGAAGGATTAATTTGATGAAGTCCCCTGTTAATGCGCCTAAGATATTTGCACATATATTTAAATTGCATTTCTTGGGACATATACATACCTTCAACCTTCTCTTCAAGTGAGCGCAAACGCACATCAAAATTAGATGGCTGATAATCAGGATCAGCAGCAGAATCGGATTCAATTTCATCAAAGAGGTCATCTATATTGATATCATCTAGAGGCAAATCACCCTTCTCATCATTTACTTCAGCAGCTCCACAAGCACCCACATCAACTTGGCCTGGGGCCAACTTCAAATTCATCTTATTAATGTTAGAGTTGTTGGAGGGTAGATGGTGAATGAGAGCTTCTCCAACAGGCTTAACCACTAGACTATGGGTGGCTAAAACAGTCATAAGATAAGTAAAGGGTATGTCACTGTGACCTAGATGGAGACGGAACTGAATCATGATATAATAGATAAGTAAAGGAAGACACACAAAGACTCCAGTAACAATATAATGAAGAATACGAGCCATGAATGTAGTAAGCTCGGTTTTATTACCAAATCGAGGATAGACATTTGAAATGAAAATCCTATGAAGAACTTTGTATCTGGGTAACATAAACTTGGAAGCGAGCGCATTCCCAGTACTCCATTCCACATCCATATTACATAAAACTCGAGTGAGCATTCTCTTCTCAGATTCAGAAGGTTTTGCAATAAGTACATGAATGGGAATACCTTTATCATTAACTGAAAGGTCCATTAATCTAGAAATGAGGTGATGGTCCACATCAATTGAACCTTCTCTAGTAGAAATTGTGAATGTAAGATTTTCAGTAGAGAAGTCAGTAATACGAGCATACATGGCTTGCGCAATGGAACGGAATGCAGGACCGCCCCAATGTAGAATGTTATCCCATCCTACAGATTGAAGAAGAGGAAGGATATCAAAAGGAGCCAAACGATCAACGTTAACGGTCCGTTCTACTATCACGTTACGTAAGCAAATATCCCGCACAAACTTGGGATCTTCCTCGGGTGACCAAAGATGGGGCACCGTGATAGGAGTCGAACGAGAAGAAGAGGGACCACGAGATCCTTTCTTCTTGCTTCTACTCTACTTTGCAATAAAGAAATTAAATATAAAGAGATTGCAAAAGTGGCAAGAAGGGTTTCTAGTAGATCATATTTTTTTATAGAAAACTCCCAAAACAATCATAAAGCATGAAAGAAACCACACAAATGAAGAAAAGGAAGTGCAAAGGACTTAAATCTAGAAGAAAATTGAAAATAATGCACTAACCATGGAGGAATCGAAGATGGGTTCGACCGGTCAAGGTAGGGCGTGTTGAAGAAGAAGACACAAATGAAGAAAAAGAAGATTTTTTCCAAATAAATGGTCAAACCCGTGATTCACGATGGGTCGAGTACATACTCGACCGGTCGTGCCATGACTGGTCGAGTATGTACTCGACTGGTTGTGCACCTCACAAAATATGCCATTTGCATAAAATTTGAATTTTAAAAATTTTAAAAATAAGAACTATATACATAATGATAAAAATAGACATAAATCATCAATTCATATTACACATATCAAGATCAAATTTCAATCTTGTAAACCTATTTTTGTCAAGCAGTTTTGTGAATATGTCAACTAATTGATTCTCAGTCTGAATATATTTCAAAGAAATTGTCTTGCCTTCCACTAATTCATGAATATAGAGATATCTAATGTCAATATGCTTGGTTCGTGAATGCTGAATTAGATTTTTAGAAATATTAATTATGCTTGAATTGTCACAGTATAAAACCATAATTTCCTGCGCAAATCCATAATCGTTTAGCATTCTCTTCATCTACACAAGTTGAGTACATGCATTATCTGCAGCAATATATTCAACCTTAGATGTGGAGAGTGATATGAACTTTGTTTCTTACTTAGCAAAGAAACCAAACAGTTCCCGACATAAAAACAACCATCACTGGTTGATTTACGATCATCAATGTTACTAGCCAAATTAGCATCCGTGTAACCAGCTAATTGCACACTAGTATCATGTGGATACCAGAGACTAAGATTAACTAAACTAGTGACATATCGTAAAATGTGCTTAACAACTATCAGATGTGACTCTTTAGGGTCCGACTGATATCTAGCACAAATTCCTATGCTAAATGCAATATCAAATCGGCTCGCAGTTAAATAAAGTAAACTACCTATCATACTGTGATACAACTTAGGATCTACACTCTTACCTATTGAATCCTTAGAGAGTTTTAGAGTAGTACTCATAGGAGTATCAAAATTTTCCCTCTCTCAAATCTGAACTTTTTAACTAAGTTCAGAGCATATTTGGTTTGAGAGATAAAGAAACCATCAAGGAGTTGTTTTACTTGCAACCCTAAGAAATAGTTTAGTTCTCCAACTATGCTCATTTCAAATTTATATTTCATAAGATCTGCAAATTCAATAGTCAAGTTAGTACAAGTAGATTCATAGATATTGTCATTAACATAGATTTGAACTATTAGTATGTGATCATTATGTTTCTTTACAAATAGTGTTTTATCAGCACTTCCCATTTTAAAGTTATGACTTAGTAGAAACTTAGTCAACTTTTCGTACCATGCCCTGGGAGCTTGTTTCAAACCATAGAGTGCCTTTTCCAGGCGATAAACATGATTAGCATGCTTAGGGTCTTCAAAACCCTTAGGTTGTTTAACATACTCTTCTTCATGCAAATCGCCATTTAAAAATGCACTCTTTACATCCATTTAATATATTTTGAATTTTTTAAAGCACACAATGGATATAAATAGCCTGATTGATTCAAGACAAGCTACTGGGGCAAAGGTCTCATCATAATCGATGCCTTCAATTTGAGTGTACCCTTGGACAACCAGCATAGCCTTGTTTCTTATAATATTGCCAAGTTCATCAGACTTATTTTTAAAAATCCATTTTGTTCCAATAATATGTTTATCTTTCGATCTTGGAACTAAATACCAATCATCATTTCTAACAAACTGATTGAGCTCTTCTTGCATTGCTACAATCCAGTTTTTGTCAGTTAGGGCTTCTTTTACATTAACCAGTTCTAACTAGGACGTAAAACACACGTAGTTGCACATATCTTCCAGTTGTTTACGAATGCACACACTAGTGTGAGGGTTACCAAGGATTTAATTTGTTGGATGGTTTTTAACTGTTCATAATGCAATGTTATTTTGACTAGATGAAGAGTCTGGTTTATTAATTAAAAGAACTTCATCATTTTATAACTTGAGACAAGTGTATTCAAATGATCATCTATAACCACATTGATGGACTCTTGAATTATACCAGTCCTCTTGTTAAGAACTCGATATGCTCGACTATTAAGAGCATACCCTAAAAATATTCCTTCATCACCTTTGGTGTCAAATTTACCCAGATTTTTTCGATCACGCAAGATGTAGCACTTGCTGCCGAAAACTTAAAAGAATTTGACAGTAGACTTCTTATCAAACCACATTTCATGAGCAGTTTTACTTTTTGATTTTCTAGTGTAAACGCGGTTAATTATATAACACGCAATATTTACCGCCTCAAGATTTTTTGGAAGCTTCATACTATTTAGCATTACATTAGCCATTTCTTGAAGCACTCTATTTTTTCTTTCCATTACACCATTTTGTTGTGGTGTTTTGGGCGTAGAAAATTTATGTAATATTCCCTGATCATTGTAAAATTTCTCAAAACTACTATTTTCAAACTCAGAACCATGATCACTACGAATCTTAATGACTTGTGATTCTTTTTCAGTTTGGATACGTTTAAGTACCCTTTTTACTTCATCGAGCATTTCTGATTTCTCTCTCAAGAAGACTACCCAAGTATATCTGGTAAAGTCATCTACTATCACCAAAATATACTTCTCGCCACCTCAACTCTTTGTTATAGTTGGTCCAATGAGATCCATGTGGAGAAGTTCGAGAGGTTTAAATGTGGCATTGGCGTTCACCTTTTTGTGAATACTCCTGGTTTGTTTACCAATCTAGCATTTGCCACATATTTTGTCTACTTTCTTTACTTTGGGTAGACCTCTTACCAATTCTCTTTTGTTGTATCTATACAAGTTGCGGTAGTGTACATGTCCGAGGCGTTTATGCCATAATTCGGTTTCATCAGTATGGACCATGTAGCACAATAGATTAGATGAGCTTGAATCACTAATAATGTAGCGGTTCTCAGAAGTTCTGCGACTAGTTAATATTACAGAACCATTTTTATTTAAACTTTCACACCCTTGGTGAATTTTACACTATGATTATTATCACATATTTGAGAGATGCTTAATAAATTATGTTTTCAACCTTCTACATATAAAACATTCTCATATAGAGGGAGGTTAAAGATTTGAACCATACCTTAGCCAACAATTTTGCAGTTGCTACCATCACCGAATGTAACTGAACCATTAGTCATCTCTTTAAGACTGGCGAATAGACCTTTGTCACCTGTCATATGTCTGGAGCAACCACTATCTAGGTACCACTTTGAATGGCTCGAATCTTTGAAAGTGATGTGGGCAACAAAACAAGTAACCTTAGGGACCCATTTCATTATAGTTTTAGGTTTAGGAGTATAGTTGGTCTTCTTATGTTTGTAGTTGTTATAAGACCTACCCATTGAGTTAGATTTTAAGAACTCCTTAAGCAAATCAACAAATTTTTTCAGCCAAAGGGTTACGATTCTAATTTCTATAGTTGATATGATTGCTTTTAGGATTAAAAGTCTAAAGAGTTTTAGAATTTTTAGAATAATTTTGATTCAGACTTTTTCCTTTTGAGTTAGAAGACTCCCCTTTCACAAATTTAGGTGGAGTATTCTTATTCTTAAGAGGAATACTTTTATTATAGACCAATCCAGATCAATCGCCACATTTTCTGGATCCGGATAAAAGTTTTTCTAATTTAGGATCACCTTGGGCATACTTCCATGTGTCCTTCAAACTCAAAAGTGAAGCGACTTCTAGTTTTAGCTTTTCATTTTCAGATTTTAAGTTTTTAACTTGGGAGGTTTTGAAATCTAAGTCGTACTTAGTTTTTTCAAAGCAATATGAAATATGTGATTTTTCTAAAGACTAGATTATCATAAAAAAAAAATTAGTTTTGAAAACTTTTCTTTCTGAAGTTTTAGCTTTACAGCAATTCTGCAACTTTCCTTGTATAGGGCATCATAAGCATCTTGAAGATCTTCTTCATTTTCATGGTCTCTAATCATATTTTCTTCACTGGTTAAATCATCATTATTTGAAAAAGTGAACTTGGCTGGAGTCATTAGGGCTTTAACATCATTAGCCAACTTGGTGTTAGAATCTTATGACTCAAAAGAACCTTCAGAGCAAGAAAAATCATCCCATGTAGCCAACATATCTTTCTTTTTAGACTTGTCTTTCTTAGGACATTTGTTTGCTAGATGCCCATATTCATGTCAATTGTAGCATTGACTGTCTTTTAACGATTTCTAATTTTTAGATCTAGATCTTTTCTTTTCAATAGGTTTTTGCAAATCAACCCTCGTTTTACTTTTGAAAATCATGTAAAACTTTTTAGCTAAAAGAGCCATATCATCTTCAGAAGTTTCTAAATCAGAATTATTACTATTTTCTTGAGAAATAATTTTAGAAGACTTAAGGGTGATGGATTTACCTTTAGGAGCTTTAAAGTTTAACTCGTAGGTTTATAGAGACCCAACTAACTCTTCTACCCTCATATTGTCTGTATCACAAAGTTCCTGGATCGCGGTTACTTTTAAATTGAACCGTTCAGGCAATGAGCGCAGTATCTTTGCACAGACGTTACTTTCTGGGATTCTATCACCAAGACCCCACATGAAGTTGACAATGTCATTCAATCTTGTATAGAAGTCCATGAAAGTTTTACTTTCTTCCATACGTATTTTCTCAAATTTGGTTGTGAGCATTTGGACTTTAGATTTCTTGACAATTGTTGTTCCCTCCTGTGTCATTTTCAAAATATCCCAGGCTTGCTTTGTAGTATCTCAGGATATAATTCTCTTGAATTCATCCAGTGATAGTGTGTAAGTAATTGCATTTAAAGCCTTTGCATTGGCACTACTCTCACTTTTCTGAAGAGCGGTCCAAGAAAAGTAAGGTGTGACTTTTACAGTTTTAGATCCATCAGTACCAGTTACTTCCGTGGTAGGAGGGGTCCAATTGGTCATGTGGCATGCCACACGCTCTCATCCATAAATTTTAAGAAAATCCTCATTCTGGCTTTCCAATAGGCATAATTGGAGCCATCAAAAGGTGGAGGCCTAGTGACTGAAAGGCTATCAAAACTTGACATCTTGAAAAGCTCAAATCGATTAGCTCAGGAATTGAATCCAAATAGTAAAAATAAATATGAATTATTAGGCTTTGATACCACTTGAAAAGGCCGAGCTAAGAGTCCTAGAGGGGGGGAGGGGGTGAATAGGACTATGCCAAATTAAAAAATTAAATGCGGAATTAGACAGAAATAAATAAAGATAACACTTCTTCTTTTATCAGGGGAACCAAGTCCGGGTGAAATCTCCTTTACGTATGTTTAACCGACCTTTTCTCCTTAAAAATGTTCAACCGGTGCATTGCTACTGACGACTCCAGACCCGACATCTCTACATATGTCCAAGTGAAGACACCTCTATTTTCTTTGCGAAGTTCAACGTATTTCTTAGCCTCCTTCTTAGAAAGATCGGTGCCGATGAATGTGTTCCTCGGCTCTTCTTCTGTACCCAGGTTCACTTCTAGTAAATTGTCTATTGTTAGCTACCCCCGTCTTCCATTTACTTTGAGGCCATCTCGGGACGCTCCATTATTTTGGGATCTTCTTCTGATAACTGCCCAGCTGTGACCATATTCACTGATGATTCTGCTCCCAATCCTTGAAAATTTCCTCGCTTTTCCTGACTAACCCTAATAAGAATCTGAATTCCTTTCCCATGATTTAGAATGGTGGGTTCTTCGTAATCAAAACCCATGTTTTTCATGATTTTCTTGCTTGTCAGGCTATATTTTTTAAGATCTTACGGTGTCAGCTTGCCGCAATACGCATTATTCTTAGCCTCTTCTCCTATCCTTGCTTCTACTAGGGTATAGAATTCTATTGGTTTTGAGTATTTTGCGCTGGCCTTGACCTGAAACCTTCCCCGAATATCCAAAAATGGTTTATTTCTTTTAGCATACGGCAATGGCACTGTATAATTGGACTGTAAAATTTTTAACTATTTAGGCAATAACAGAGTTAGCGGCGGATGCCCTAGTTGTCTCAGATGTTTCGACACAAAATAAAATTTCTTCTTTGTTTCTACAGTTCTGGATGATTTTGCCTTTTCTGTTTCTTCTTTCATCATCTTCACTTGAATGTCCTTTAGGACTTTGTTTCAACACTCCTTCTCTCTTCTTTAGCAAACCCTTTATAATAGCTGGGGTCTGCGAAGAAGGCTTCAACTTTCATATAAGGCTTTGCATCAGCCATTACTTTATGCTATATCCCATTTTTACAGTATTTGAAGCATTGATGTAGAGTAGAGGGTACAATGCCATACTAATGTATCCATGGCCTGCCTATGAGAAGATTGTATGTCGTCATTGCGTTTATAATGTGACACATGACATCAGTGGTTATCTCTCCTATCTCCAATGTCACTGTAATTTTACCAAGTGCACGTTGCTCATCTTGATTGAAGCCTTGTATCATCATTTCACTAGGGCATAGATGTAAGTGCCATAGTTTATAGCCCTTTGTGTTATCAAATTTGTGGTGCCAAAGACACTGTTATGAAGCTTGCATCTGTGAAGAACAATGCTCTACTTAAGATCAACTTAGGTTGACAAGCACTGTTCACAAGTCAAGAATCTCAAGAAGCTTTCAAGTTCAACCTCAAGATCTCAAGAAGCTTTCAAGTTCAATCTCAAGATCTCAAAAAGTTCTCAAGTTTAAACGATAGCAAGACTTCAAGCTCCATTACTTTCAAAGGTCACTCGTCTCTAAAGTTTCAATGTCCTTACTTCACTATTGAGGTATGACTGACCTTAGGTTGACCTTTAAAGTAGGCCATTTTGGATACATAATTTATATATTTTATATAAGTGAGTTTGGTCTGTTTTAAGACTAGTCCTAAACTTTGTTCGACTAGTCCTAGCACTGCTTCGACCTGTCTAAACATTTCCTAGATCGGTCGTAAGTTTGTTACAAAAATTTTAAATTTTCTGTTAGGCTTTGACTAGTCCTGGGGACTGTTCGATCAGTCGTAGGAACAGTGTCGACTGCATCTTCGACCAGTCGTAGACCTACAACTCAAAGAACAACATTGAAATTCGGCCACCTACGACCAGTCGAAGGGATCCTACGACCAGTCGAAGGAGACCTACGACCAGTTGAAGGAAACCTACGACCAGTCGTGAAACTGCCAAATCTTATCGCGCCCGAATTTTCAAATATCTGTTGGTTCTATGACCAGTCGTAGTGGTCCTTAGACCAGTCGAAGACGTAATTTGCTCACCTATAAATAGAGCACGAATCTTAGAATAAATTAAGCAATGCAAGTTAATTTAATTCGGTCTTCTGAGAGATAAGTCGGTGCTCCATTTAAGATAAGTGTGCATATTTAATATTCTCTTTCTTTAGCTTTGTTAATTAATTTTGTTTCTTGCATTCCAATCTAATCTAAAAAGAGGAATTGTTGTTTTCCTTTTTCTCGAATCAAAATCAATTAGAGCTAGCCCTTTTGTTTTAATTTAAAATCTATTAGAACCTAGAACCATTATAAAGTGAGTATTGGACATTGAACTTTAACATTCAAATCTCTACTCCAACTTGGTTCTTCTGGGCTACTACAACGAAGGAGAAAATCAGGTATTTTACAATTTATGTAATTTACATTGTTTGGTTTTCTTTTAGGATTTGCCAGAAAAATCTCAAAGTTATTGGTTATCTGAGGAGAACCAGAAAACTCAGAAGTGAGGGTTTTTGAATTGTGTAAGCCTTTTAAAAAAGACACAATTGTGAAGGTTTTGGGTGAACCTGTGAAAACCTATTTAATAGTGAATGCTAATATCCCCTATGTGAGGATATTAGGAGTGGAGTAGCATTTTGTGTGGCTGTTGTTTAATAGTTGGTGAACACACAGGTGAACCACTATAATTCTTTGTGTTGTGGATGTGTTTTTTATATTTCCTATCTTTTATCATTCAGAATTGTGGAATGTTTGTGTGGATGTGAATGTTGTAAATTTTACATTTCAAGCATAGTGGGGAATGTTACAATAATTGAGATTTAAATTTCAGCATTATATTTTTTCTATCTCGTTATTACGTTGAGCTTCAGTTTCTCTATTTGTTCTAGAAATAAGGTTGTCCTACCATAAACTTTGGTTTTTGGTGTAAAGTTGCCCTTAGAACAACTTTTGTTTCTATTTCTCTATTTTAGGTTGCTTTCCATTCCTATTTTGTGATTGGTATATAGTGCTATCTATTCTTTGTTTCATATTCCGCAGTATTTAAATTTAATTTGGCATAGTCCTATTCACCCCCCCCCCCCCTCTAGGACATATAGCTTGGCCACTTCAGTAGATCAGAACGGCAATAACCTAGTTTACTCAACATTGAGAGTGGTAAGAGATTCATTGCAAACCCATTATCAAGTATAATCCGTTTAACCTTCTTGCCACAGATATGACCCTCTATCATTAGTGGCCTATTATGCATAGTGTCACAGACTAAATCATTATCAAAGAAGGAAACGACTGGCAGGCAGTCTTCTCGCTCTTTATATTCTTTGCCTTCCATCTCTGCCAGCAGGGTTTCTCTAACATCATGATTAGATAGCACTTAAACTAAGCTCTGCCGAAATTCTTCTGATAGCTTAAGTGCGTAGACGCTTAATCGAGCTGGTATACCCTTCAAATGACTTACCGCATCGTAGGTCACTTTTGCCGTCTCGTTCTTTTCTTCTCTCTTATCACTATCATTTTGTCCTTCGAAAATTTTCCTTCTTATAATTCCTATTTTCTGCTTCGTAGGGCTTATTATCTTCTTTCTTGATCATAGCGTAATCACTGCTACCTTTCTTATCGCCTAACAATCTTCTTTCTCTTTCTTTTCTTAGGCCTTCCCCCAAATTGTTAGCATATTTATTGTTGTCGTTGCATCCCTTTCTTTTTCTTTTCTGATCACTATTTCACCCATGTCTATCATTCATTGTATTATACATTTCAATGTATAACAATTTTTCATCGAATGTCCCACCAGGCGATGATAGTAGCAAATCTCTCTCTCTCTCTCTCTCTCTCTCTCTCTCTCTCTCTCGTTCTTGTCATGTCTTCAGGGCGCTTGGGTGCTGGTAGTTCTATCGTATTAGCTTTTAGCAATTGGTTCATCATAGGGATAACATCTTCTCTATTAAACACAAACCCTTCATGAGAATTGAGTGCTCTAGGCCTTTTTCCACTATATCTGTTTCTCGGCCGATTTAAATCTTCTTTCCGTTCAGACCTCTTTCCTCCCGAATCTCTTGCATCTTGACTTCTCTTTTCACGATCTATGGTATTTGCGGCCATCCTGCTGGGTCCCCTCCTAATTGTCTCATAGTGAAACGCTAGCATCTTTCGAGTCATCGGCTCTAAAGAATGGGCCTTAGTGGCTAGGTCATAGAAAGTCCTAATATCAGCACTAGTGAGTCCGAATGCGATTCCCGTTTCCATGGAGTTCAGACACATCTCGACCTGTTCCTTTTCTTTCAGCAGCTGTCTACATGAGGCTCCTAATGTCTTCCATCTGTCTATGAACTTGTCTTCTGGTTCCCCTTCTCTCTGCCGTACAGAAGCTAATTCTGTGATACTGACATCACGTTCTGAAGAGAAGAAGTTTGACATGAAGGCATCCTGCATTTGCTCCCAAGTGCGTATTGATCCTGGAGCTAAACTCGAATACCATCGGAATGCTTTGCTTGTCAGGGATGATCCAAACAATCGTAAGCAATAATGCGGTATCGTAAAGAAATTCCCCATACTAGTAACAAAGTGCATTAAATGTTCTTTCGGTGACCCTTCTCCATTAAATTTCTAAAAATCTGGATGCTTGAAGTTGGCTGGGAATGGGATGTCCTTTACCTCTCTTGGGTACGGCATTCAATATCTAAAATGACCAATATTCTCACGCTCTCTTTCTACTCTGACAGCTTCCTCAACAACTTGTCTCACCCCTCTTGTGTCACAGTTCTTGCTACTGGGACAGACCCAAGTGATCCTGCCCCGGGTGGTTGGAAGCCTTCAGGTTGGTTCTCTTGCCCATTCATTGTGCCCATCATCGGGGGAGCCGCTATCTGGGCTACATTGTGTGCAAGAGTCGCTAAGGCTTCTCTGAGATTTCTGCATTCTTCCATTAGTGTTCTCTGTGCTTCCGCCATTTCATTCATATGGTCCTCCACAGTTGGCATATTCTCCTGGTTCATTCCCGCCATATGTACTGTGACTTCTCCGCTCTTCGACAAAGTCATAGTTAGAGTGCCGCAGGAATATGTCGACGTAGTAGGACTTATGAAGAGAGGGTAAGTTGGAGTATCATTCAACTTCTTCGTGCTCCTATTGTCATTGATTAATTAGGGCGATACGGACATCAGTGAGCCTACTAGTAATGCCTTAACTTTTTACTCTTTTATCCATCTGACTCATGGGGCAACCAAAGCCAGGAAGTCGTGCGACATTAACTGTGGAGTTACTCACTGGGGATATATCACAGGAGGGGCGAGTTCGGGGTTCCTCCTTGCAGCATTACGTGTTATCAGTCCTCTAACTCTTAGCGAAGGCGGATTCATTCTGGGGCTCCTTGTATTACAAGTACTCGTCCTACGAGACATTACAATAGTCCAGTCCTTATCACCTTCCAGTGCTTGAGGCGAAGTAGATACAACTCCAGCTATCACTCGGGTCGAGTTGTTTTTGCTTGTAGGAAAATTTTGAAGAAATTGCCATTGATCGTAATTTGCAGTTTGATCTCTTCAGATATGAAACATAGAATTAAACTATAGTTAGTATTTGAAGAATTACATAATCTATCTTAGAGATGAAGTGGAGGATATTCCCAGTGAGAGTCGCCATTTTACATCGAAAGATGCCAAACTACAATGAAGGTTCTATAATACCCTTAATGTTAATATCAAATAAGATAAATAAAGTTCCCTAGAAGAGTCACCATTTTGTTTCGAACAAGAAACAAATGCATTTGATTTGCGAAATTATCTTATTAGAACATAACAAAGAGAGCATATACAGAACAATCACTGTATTAACAATGCTGAGTTCATTTACATCCTCTAATATCCCTTAATTCTGAAATAGATTATTTGAAATACATAAGTTGATGAAGTTCTAATGTCAAATCTTAAATTCTTCAGCATTTTGACTTGTGCTTTGGTCATCTCCTTAGGAGGAATGTTGTGTTGGTTTGATCATTCGATCTTTCTCCTTTTTGAGCCTGTCCCTTATGAAAAAGGAGAGCTTAGAGTGACGAAGATCGAACTGGACGATTTCGCCAGCACTTTGGCCCCTTTCATTACTGGCCATACAATAGCCTAGTTGTGTGGCCCACAAAACTAATAACTGCTCTCCCTCTCACCTTTAGTCTTCCTTCAGAGCTCTGCTCTTCTTCTGAAACTCTTCTCTCTTCCAAATGAGAGGGGGAGTGGGGTATTTAAAGGCCTCCACACATCCGAACCCTCAATCTTTGTGCCATGGGACCTACCTTGCATCAGATCTGACTGCCCATCATAAACTATTTCTGATCTTGATTGCACGACCCACGTAATGGAAGAAATTGATTACATGGTTCGTGCAACCAGTTATCAGTTGGGCGGCCTGTGCAACCACTGAACATGATACTTGATTTTCTTCTTTCTTCCTCATTCCTCCAACTCCCTTTTGATTTTCTACACTTTCAATCTTTGTTCATTATTTTATGCTCCAACAAGGTCAAATCCACAGGGACTAATCTTGTGCATTTTCTGAAAGCAACTAGAAGAAGAACTAGAAAAAGATGAAAACCTAAATCTAGAATATTTGAGAGAGTAATTGTGATTAAAGTAATTAAAACTAGTGAATTTAAAGGTGCGAAACTAGGGTTTCTAAGGATCCACTTGTAGGGATCAGGGAGATATATGCTTGATTCAAGTCACACAATTGGAATCAGAGTCTCATCCTATCCAATTGGAGGATATCTCAGTAAAATCAAATATGAACTTCCTTTTACTAGTTCTCTATAGATGAGAGGTGTGAGAACTGAAAGTGATTCCATAATAAAACAATGCCTAGGAGACAAGGCAAATAACAGGCTTTACCAATCCCATAACCAATCGGGGAGAATTGTGAAAGTTAGGGATGATTCCATCATCCAACCATGCCTATTGGACAATGGTGAACAATAGGATTTCCTAATTTCATAATCTCAATACATAAAAAGAACATATGAAAGCTATCGTAGATCCATTGTAATTTGAGTCACAACAAACCATTAAAAACTGAAAGTATTCCTTATTATCAAACTAGAATCAAAGAGAGTTCAATAAAAACATGAATCAAAGTAATAGAAACATCCCATCACACTACAAGCTTCACACATTAGCCCTAGCTAAGAGGTTTAGCCAACCATAGACATGATTGAACTAGAATCTCTTAATAAAAGCATAAAAACAACTAAGGAAAGGAAGAAAAAACTCTTGGCGATGACTTCTCCATGCTTTTGCTCCACTCCCCAAACCCTAGATGATGCCTAGGAGATCCTTAGGGACCCCTATTTATAGTTTTAAGCCTTAACGTTTCTCACCAAGTGGAAATTTTTGAAAACCATCTCAAATGTATTCAGTCCGCGTAAATTTTACGTAACCCTCGACTGGTTATGGACCGTCCTCGACTGGTCGAGGGTCTCCTTCGACTGATTAAGCAAGATGGGAATTTTGAAGTTTTACTTACTAGAGTTCGAGTCGAGACACCTTCGACTGGTCGAGCAGAGGTCAGGACTAGTCATGCGTAGCCAGGACTGGTCGAGCTAAGTCCAAGACTGGTCAAGCGTAACCAGGACTGATCGAGCCGGAGCTAGGACTAGTTGAAGATGGCCGAATTTCACTTCAAAACTCTGATTTTCTTCATTCTTGACTTGATTTTCTTGGATCTTTGGTATGTGAATTCTTCATTCATGGTTTCATTAGATCCAATCTTTGCTTTGGTATTTTTGAGCGTTAAATCCATGCTTTTAATATCCTTTTTCAATCCAAGCTCTTAAATTCACCTTGTAACACAAACATGATTAAAATAGAACATTAAGCATTATCTTGTTCATAAAATGAAGTAATAGATGGGGTCCAATATGCAATATTTGACCCTTAACATTCGCACGTATGGATGCCTATAAATACCCCACTCCCTCTCTTATTTGGGGGATCAAAGATTTTGAAGGAAGACCAAAGTTCTAGCAATGAAGAGAAGTCAGAAGGTATGCGGAGAAGGAGGAGAGGAAGAAGAAGAAGGGGATCTGGTGCTGTTGAGCTGGGCTGCGCAACAACATGGTGTTGTGCGGGCCCGCGCAATAGCATAGTGATGCGCAACCATCAATGTTTGAAGAATCAAAATGCTGCCAAAATCTGTATATAAGATGCAATCTTCGATCTTCCTTTCACACAGGGAAATGAACTCAAGAAGGAGAAATTAGATGATCGAATCTACACAACATTCCTCTTGATGAGATGATCAATTCGCAAGCTGAAATACTGCCAGATTTGATATCCAGATTTGACATTTGAATTCTTTCAATACTTGTATTCTGAATATTCTATCTTAGAATCAAGGGAAATCAAAGGATGTATATGAACTCAATATGAATAAATATGATGATTGTTCTCTATGTACTCTCTTTGTTATGATTAAATAAGATAATCTCCTAAATCGAAATGTATTTGTTTCTTGTTGAAACAAAATAGCGATTCTGTTGGGGTTTTTTCTATCTTATTTAAGAATAACATTGAGACGGTTACGAGAACTTTTGTCATGATTTGGCATCTTTCCGACGCTAAAATGGCGACTCTCAACAGGAACATCCTCCCCTTCATCTCTAACATAGACTGCCTTATTACCAGGATACTAATTACAATCTTATGCATTGTCAGAAGAAGAAGAAGAAGAAGTTAGAAGATAAAATCAAAGATTACAATTAATAGCAACAAGGAAGGTGAATTTCTATTTCACTGTAATTGGATTTGTGGTGGAATACAAGACAATTGAGCTTGTGGATCTCAAACCTCAACAATCTATAAGAAAAAGCAATGAACCGAAAGTTATGACTGGGGTTATATCTGCTTCACCAATAGCACAAGAGAGGGACATCGACTGGGTTGTCGTATCATCACGAAGAGCCAAAGCTCAAAATACAGCAATCACTAGGGCAAACACATCACCAAGAAGGGATAGGGAGCCAGTAACACGGAATATGGCTAAAAACAATCCTGAACTGGCACCTCCAGCTTTATACCCAGAGAGGTCTCTTCCCTCTTTGATAGTCCAAGACTTCCCAGCATTGCCTGTTTCGAAGACTTGATGGATGAGGAAAGAAAAGGGTAAATCACTAATGTAAGATGCAGTTTCCGCTTCATCCCAACATACGTCTCGGCAAGGAACAACTTAGTCAGCTGAATTCTGCAAAAGCACATGCAAATCAAACGAAACTCATCTTTCGATCAGTCTCGTTATATTGTTATATTCCCATTCTACTCCAATGATGGTGTTATCACAGAGCAGAGAGGCCATTGTACACATGACAGGAATTAGTCAAGATTCCCCACCAAATGTTGATGAACGTATTGCTGAGATGGCCGAAGCTCAAAGAATCTTGATGGAGGAATGTCAGAGTCTTCGAGAAGCTTTGACCACTCTCGCTCATAACGTGGCTCAAGCAATGGTCCCGCTAGTAATAGCCACTATAATTGAACAAGAGCAACAACCTAAAGCTTCATTGCCACAAATAGTAGGGTCGTACGGGTCTGCTCTGGTTTCTAGGACAATAACACAAGAGGAGATGCGACAGATGGTTGCAGACATTGTCAGAGAGTGTGAACATACTGGGAGGTTCTGATACAGAACACTACATCTAAGAGAGGTGGAACATGTTCCATTTCCAGCCAACTTCAAGCAACCAGATTTTTAGAAATTTAAAGGAGATGGATCTCCAAAAGAACATCTTGTACACTTCATCATCACTATGGGGAATTTCTCCACTATTCCTTAATATTGTCTGCGGTTGTTTGGATCTTCTTTAGCAGGCAAAGCATTTCGATGGTATTTTGGTTTGGCGCCCGAGTCAATAAGAACTTGGGAACAGATGCAAGATGTATTTATATCCAATTTCTTCTCATCGGAACACGATATCAGTATTGCAGAATTGACCTTTGTCTGACCAAGAGAAAATTAGCTCGTGGAGTAATTCATTGATAGGTGGAAGACCTCGGGGGCTTCATGTAGACAATTCCTAGAAGAGAAAGAACAAGTGAATATGTGTTTCAATTTTATAGAACCGAGAAATGCTTTCAGGCTCATGAGTGTTGATATAAAGACTTTCTGAGATCTTACAACAAAAGTGCATGCATTGGAATTGATAACCAGGGAAATGCCAGCCTTTCAGATTAGGACAAAAAGAAGAGGACCGAATAGATTAATGGTAAATACCATCAATCAAGAAAAGAAAAAGAATACTTTTTACAATAAGCGAGAAATAAGGAAGAAAGAAGATTCTGATCGATATAAGGATCGAGTAAACAATAAACGACCACGACCATACGACTCCTATAGGGAATACACATTTGATAAAGAAGTATGTTGCCAATGATGGAACAATTACTTTCCACTAGAACTATCAACTTACCTTCACCGAGATATCTAGAAGAAGTCGAAATGACTAAAGAGGAAAACTATTGTCATTATTATCATTGTTTAAGACATCATACAAAAGATTGTTTTACACTAAATAATATATTGAAGAGGATGATAAAACAAGGTGAGATAGTGATGAACAGGAATGAAGGGCGAGACAAGAAAGTCACTGTGAATACAACATCTGCAAGATATCCAACAAAGAACTAGAAAGATAAAAGGAAAAGTGTTGTTACAAGAGAATGGCCGATTGCTATAAAATTCATTAAAGATTCTCGTTATCACTCACGGTTTGCTAAATCATCCTCTAAAGAAGCCAGTAATGACTTAACTTCTATTCGCCAAAGAGAAGATGAACTGGTCAAAGAATTCATAAGTTGATGGATAACTTTGGGGACACCAAGTTTACAGTTAGTGAAAGAAAAAAGATAACAAATAGAGCTATGCATAGAAAGCAGAAAACTAGATATTGCACTGAGTCTTATTGGTTTGATTATACGCATCTTTCAGGATCTAATTGAAAAGGTGAGCAATATAAAAGAGATCACTGCAAAAATAGAGTCTTATAAAAGTGAGATATTGTAAGACCCGTGTCTTAGTTCGTACCATTCCGTTGGCTTCCGCAGTCCTTCCGGTCAAATTTCGGCAACCTTCGCAACGTATCCGGCGTTTGTGCATAATCCTAAACCAGGTCCCGCGCACCGACGTCGGCTCGATCCGAAACTTGTATCATAGCGACCGCATCGTCACCGCGGTTCCAACGCCGTGACTTGCGCACCGAATCGATACCCAGGCAAGAAGATGTCGATCTGTGTTTATTCTGAAGAAACACCGTGCGTTGCGAATTTTGAGGGAATCTCTACAATTAGTCCCATCAATCAACCATTAATGCAAGCCTTACCTCAAGTACAACAACCCATCCCTCTTTCTCCACAAAGTCAACTCTCTCTCTCTTCACCCATCCCTCTTTTACTCACTTTTCAAACCAACCCATGCTTCATTAATTACACCTATCACTCCATCACCTCACCTCACCCATCCATATCTTCTCTCTCTCCTTCATTTCTCTAAAAAAAAAAATCTCTCCAAGCTTTCCTCTCCCTCCCAAGTGTGGTCCACCTTCTCATCTTCCATCTCAACCATCAAAAGTCCATCAACCTCCATCAAAAGGCAAGCTAAGGAGCATTGGAGTCTAAGGGACCAAGAAGAAGGAAGATAAGGTGGGTAATTTACCATTAATTTAAATTTTAGGGCCCACTTGTTGGTGGGACCCATTTGGATGTATGTGATTTAATCAAGAGGGCCCATAGTGGCGGGGTTCCTCCTCTCCATCACCGTCTCTCTAATTTCTCTCTCTCTCTCTCTCTCTCTCTCTCTCTCTCTCTCCCTCTCCCTTTTCATTGTGATGGTGAAGATCCACACCATCCACTGTTAAAATGGGCCCAATGCCCTTCATATTATGTGATATATTCTATATAATATATATATGATATATAATATAACATATATTATATATATAATATAGGATATATATATATATATATATATACATATATATGTGTATACAGGTGTTGGTGGGCCACATCCACGTGGGACCCACCACAATGAAGTGTTTTCCTATGCCGTCCAGCGTCCCTGGACGCTGGACGTGCTATTGGTGGCCGAACAGTGGAGTGTATACTGGCATGGGAGGTACTAACGAGCTAGCCAAAATGGTGGGCCACTCATACAGGCCCCACCTTGATGTATGCATATAATCTAAGCCGTCTATCCTGTTGCCCAGATCATTTTACCCGTTGAGACAAAATTTGGGACCAATCTGAAAATCAAACGGGCCATACCATAGGAAACAGCGATCCTACCTTTGATTTACTCCTTGACGCTCCTGTATATTAAAAACAGCCCAACATTGGACTCTATGGGTTTGTATCGAGCCACAGGGACCCATGGCTGGAGTGGATCTTGCAGATACGGGCCCCACCTACTAAAATCCGTAGGAAAACATAAAAATCAAAAAAAAAATGAGCAGCAGTGCTGCTGCTACTGTCAGCGCGCACGCAGGCGCTGCCTGCGCTGGCCGCTGACGGACGGACGGACGGGCTGGGGGTCACGGCCCCAGTTGCGGGCCCCACCTTGGTGCCTTTCGACCATCAACACCGTGCATTTGATGGGTCCCCACGGACCATCCGTCCATACCAAAAATCAACCTTATATGGAACTCATGTGGGCCACACCAATTAAAATCATGTGAAGACATTCCAAAACATATAAAATCACTTGGTGGGGCCTTCCTGAGTTTTGAACGTTGCTGAAACTTGGTCTGGACTGTCAGCCAAGTGGGACTCACCTAATGGGCGGGCTGGATCTATGGACCACATCACGGTGGGCCCTAGGTTTGGGTGGCCTCCTCAACGTTAAATGGCAAATAAAGATTACTGTGGGGCCTGGTCCACGAGACCTTACAACAGATTGGGTGACAGATAACTATCACGGTGGGCCCTACCCTGGTCCACGTGACCTTGTGAACAGTTGGATGGTAAATAAACGTGCAGTGGGCCCCAGTCCAGTGGGCCCTCCTCTGGTCCAGGTGACCTTATGAATAGATTGGATGATAAATAAATATTACAATGGGCTCTACCCTAGTCCACATGACCTTATGAATAGTTGGTTGGAAAATAAACATTATGTTGGGCCCTAGGTTGCTTGGAAAATAAATATTTCTGTGGGCCCCGGTCTGAATGACCTTATCAATGGGTTGGATGGGAAATAAACATTAAGGTAGGCCCCACATGGGACCCACTTATGTATGTGTTGTAAACCATACTCTCCATTAGAGTGGGCTCCATCATAATGCATGTGTTTCATCCAACTGTCCAACCATTTTGGAGAAAATTTAAGGCCCATTTTATGAGGCCCATTGTGATGTATGCAAGGCCCATGTGACTAGGCCCATGTGGATGCATTTGTGGCCCGTCATTGAGGCCTACCTTGATATATGTATACGAGACCTATGCATGAGGCCCATTTGATTTATTAGAGGCCCAATGGGATGTACATGAGGCCCATACCATGATTTATGTGTTGACCCTTTTAGCGGCAGTGCCTTGGGAGCAATGATGGTTTGATGTCCACATTGTAAGGTTAATGTTGGTTAAATGTCCGCATTATGACTCTCCCTAAGGCCCATTAATAGGCCCATGTCTGTAGTATATAGGCCGTCTAGGCCCATCTTCATGTTGATCAGAGCCCATCACCACATAACATGTATAGCATAGATCCATGATTCATGATCATACGCATCATATGTATGCCTGAGATGAGAAGTGACTGATCATAGCATATGCCTTCGGGCAGATCGTTATGGGCTCCTTGATAGGCGGAGTCGCCCCACATGAGCGCTCGGTACGCGCGGGATTGTTGGATGTTTGGTAGTGTGATTCATGCACTTGCATATGTATGATCATGATTATTGTATGCCCTAGCAACATCAGGGCCATAGCCTCCACCGACACATCGTGGGAGGCTGAGTTAGATACCGAAAATGTTTGGTTCTAGCATACGGGCGCCATAGATGTCCTTGGGTGAAAATTCTTAAACCCGATGGTACTAGAGGATGACTCCAACGTCGAGACCGAGTGGATATATGAGTGCATGAGGACCGAATACCAGGAGGCCGCGTCTCCCACTGTGTCGTGGTCAGTTGGAAAGGAGTGTGGCCTTACTCGCCCGAGGGTAGGGGTAATACTAGGCTGAGTTTAACCAGCTTGCGAATGGGTCCGCTATCGACGTGCCGGATAGGTATTAGTAAACTATTGGTCAGGCGGATAGTGAGGTTTCTTACGCTTACTTGGACTGTGCGGCTAGGAGAGCGACAGTGCCATTTGGAGTGTATTGAACCCCAGTGATTATCCAGAATGAGAACTGTACTGATACATGATGAGGATTGGCATGCTTGAGCTGCATCTCGCATCGCATGGCCGTGTTATGGCCGATAGCATTCATATCTTGCTCCGCATAGCCTTGGTACGGCTGATTGCATTCATGTGTTCATCACCATGATTCCGCATTACTCTGACCTTGCATTTTGAGCACGCTTATATTGCGCACATACTTACACCACCCTCTAAGCTTTCTATAAGCTTATGCACGATTGATGTGTGCAGGTGACGCCAGGACGCAGTCGCAGCTATAGTCTCGCCGTAGTTGGAGCGTGTAGCCAAGCTTCTGGAGTCTTGCTTCTTTCGTTACATTGTATTTTCCCTTTCTGTCGCATTGTACAACTTTTTAATCATAGTGGATTTTGTGGTGGTGTTCTTGTGGTTATTATTTGTGGGTTATGCTTTTGTTATGCTTATTATAAATCAAACTGATGATTTGAAACCCTCCTTGTAGTATCCCAGGATCGGAACCTGGTGAATGGGTGCCGGGATCCGAGAATGGGGTTCTACGGAGGCTGTCGGCGCCGGATTCGGCAATCGGGGATTTTGTGAGCCCAGTTTTCGAGTTCAGGGCGTGACAGATATTTTGAAATCCTAAGAGAACTTCAATCAATATCACTAGAGAAGAAAGAAAAATGAGGAATCGACAGGATGGGCAAAGAAGATCTGATAAGAGAAATATGAACAACCATACAGTTAAGAAAATAAAGAGAGAATTCAGACAGTCCAAGGATTACAAGGCATATTCATTTAAGAAGATGATATACATCTTATGCTGAATAAATTGTTAGCAGCGGAGAAGATC
Organism: Magnolia sinica; assembly: GCF_029962835.1. Lineage (NCBI taxonomy): Eukaryota > Viridiplantae > Streptophyta > Magnoliopsida > Magnoliales > Magnoliaceae > Magnolia > Magnolia sinica. The sequence continues at coordinate 35,415,180 of NC_080577.1, forward strand.
AAGTCGCCATGGCCAAAATGTCCAAAAGAGATGAAGAAAATAGGTGAAAGTGACTATTGCTTTTACCATTGTTTCCTCAGACACCGAACTGAGAATTGCTTCAAGCTAAAGAAGATAATACAAAAAATGGTTGATATCGATGAAATAATCATAAGGAAAACATATGATATAATAGAGGAGATAAGAGTACACAAGCCTGATTGATTCGAAATTGGGGACAATTCTAATCTTAGACAATCCGTATGCAATGATGAAGCATAAGTATATTTGTCAAAATCCATTGAAGTGAGATATATTGTCTATGAAGATCACTATGATTTTGATTACAAAGATTATCGATACAATACTTCCTAATCAAAAGGGGGCAAGACAAGTAGAAAAATGACAAGATAGCCTCAAAAGGTGAAGCCATGTATTCGTCCTCAAACATGAATGAATAAAAGGCAGATTTTGAAGGGTTGTCAAGTTCAAGCATATTATCGTCAAGTGCCAATGATTATTGCCATATTATCATCGAGCGCCAATGATTATCCATCACCATCACCATTGCTATCACCAAGGGTCAATGATATCACCAAAATAAGTAACTATCATTGTCGTCATCGATCATTGATATAAAGGTTGTCTTATCGAAATTGCTATCATCGCCAAGCTGATACACTATTTAAAACATAATATGAGTGTTGTCAAAACATTATCAGTGGTGACAATATATCAATTATCGATTTGTTACCTTCAGCAAAGCCTATAAGGCCAACCATACATAAATTTTACAATGGTGATGGCAGCTTAGCCAAGCCCTATACATCCAACTACGCATAAGATCTACCATCATCGGCTACATATATATTATTCAGGCAGCAATGAAGTCTGTGGCCCTAAAAAGACCGTAGTGAGCTTCATGTGCACCCATGCTGGCAATTGACGAAGCACTCATGTAAGACCCATGCCGTTTGTATAGCTTCCGACAGCGTCACGGAGAAGGATGAAATTACCCTCTCGTAAATGGATCCGACCTTGCTGGTGAAGAAAAAGTGAGTCTCTGAAGCATGATGACTCCCCAGATCTTTGACTTCATTTCAGTAGTAAATCATGAGGACAGGTCTCTAAAACAAGATGACCCCTCATTGATGGACTGGTGGCCTTGGATTTGGTACCTCAAGGTAGCCTTGTGCGCCCTGTGAACTCTAGAGAGTTACTATGGCCAACCCTGTGCATAAATACACTGAGTTCACGGCCTCGGTAGCTTCAGTGGGCCCCTTTGATGGATCGCGGTTTGTGAACTCCCTGGTCGCAATAAGTCCCATGAACTATAGAGAGTTACATTAACCATTCGTGTAAGACCTGACTCCCACATGAGTCTAAGAAAGTTCTTGCTCCACTACTCAAGAGCTTAAACTAGTGAAAAAGTTGTGTCTAGTCAAGTCCTATCCAGTCAAGTTTGGTCCAGTCCAGTCCAGGTGTGGTCAGTCAAAGTCAGTCAAAGTGCACTAGCTTCATTATGCAAGAGCTTAAACTATGTGTAGCATCAAATTGCTGCAAAAATACATGATCATCTATTTACTTGAAATATACTTGAAAGCGTAAAATGGATATATTTAGCACAAATGGATATACGAAATGAAAAATGTGTTTCTTTTGAAACAGGTACAGATTACATCACATTAAGTCTAATCAAAATATTTGATATCTTCTATCTTAAAGCTAAATATTTCAAAATATGTCTATTCTTCTGAAGAAGACGAGTCTTTAATGATAATATGTTTATCCTATTGAAGAGGACAACGATGACTTTCTGTCTCCTGCCTTTCGGACGTTGAAGGAATTTATCTCTTAAGATCTGAAAAATAGGGGGAGGATAGAATTGCAAAGAATCATTATTTTCTGCAGAAATGCATGGGTATTCTTCAAAGGCGTGCCATAGGCAATCCATCCTTCAAGAGTATCAGCAGGTTTTGTTTCAAAATATTATCTGCAGAAGAAATTTTTATGCAGAGTTGACTTGAAGATGGGGCATGATCTACTTCTTCGAAATATCCAACGTCTTGGTCTTTCTGGAAATCTGTCAGCCGAGGAAGAATCCATATGGCATGATTTACTAGGTAGCAATATTCCACTAAGAAATACTAATGAACCCACCACTGCATCCAGGAATAAGAAGCGCTAAAAGGGTAATTATAACCAAGAATTATGAAATGCAAGCCGGTATGAACATTCAAGAGCTGCTTCCATATCAGAGCCCACTTACATGGCCCAATGTCATAACTTCTCATTTCTCTATCACAAGTCTCTGGAATAGTCTGATCAAATCTGAATTGGAATGTTCGCTAAATGAAATGGAATCATCATCAATGACTGCTTTGTAGTCAGGATAACTAGAGAAAGGAGGAAGGTGATTAGGGCGATCAAGGTTCGAATATGCTCTACCAAAGTCAGTAAATGTCCAAGGGGAAGGACACTTCTAGACAGGCTATGAAGAAGTGCCATAGGGCACAAAAAGAAAAAGATTCGAAAGAAGGATCCTTAGAACCAGAGACAACGTCTCCGAGAGCATGATATAATGAGCAAAGAATGTAACAAATGCAATGCAATGCATGCTGACAAGCACAAAGATGAAATGACTAAATCATTATCATATTGCAAATATTACAGTCATTCTAAAAAGCTTTCAATATATATATTTCAAAATTATCAATATTTCATGAAACTAAATTGAAAATTATGATATCTTGAGATACTAATTCCGGTTAAATTAGCAGGAAAGATTATCATTCAAAATCTTGGATTATGCAGACTATGCATAAAGGAGACAACTAAAGAGATTGTTGCAGTAGGAGCAACGTTAAAGAACAATTCACTAGCCATGGAGTTCAAAGAAAGAGTCACTTAAGTTGATCAAAGAGATCGTTGCAGCAGGAGCAACATTGAAAGATAATTCCCTGATCAAGTTACTCAAAGATGAAGTCGTTATAGCCGTTACAATGGCAAATTCCAGTGAAGAAGAAAAGAATCGCATGAACAAAGAAAAGATGTTCTGTCTGATCCACCGCTATGAAGACTGAGTGCTTTTGTTGCTACATTATCTTCCGTATATTCCGTATTAAAACATTCACTCAGATACTTCTAACTAGGGGCATTCAGTCTTCTGTTCGAGTGTGATCATTCAGTCTTCCGTTCAAGTACGATCATTTAGTCTTCCATTCGAGCACGCCATTCAGTCTTTCGTTCGGGCTTGACCATCCAGCTACAATACATTCGAGCTTGATTCCTTCGATTGTGATTCATTTGATAACAATCTATTTGAGCATGATCCTCCATCTGAGCTCGCCTGTTGAAGTTCTCCTTTCAAGTGATCCTTCTCCGATACATAGTTATCTTTGCGTTTATGAAGAGTCTTTTTTGGGAAAGACTTTTGTGCAAAAAAATCGATCTTCCATTTGATTTCATAAATCAATAAAAGACGGATCGAGGGGGCATTTTTTGGTGCATAAAAATGTATGAAGTTTTTATCATACGATGAAGAAAGGATGTTAAAGGATGAAGAAATATTAGAGATAAATAAGAAAGAAGAAAGAAGGATAAAAGTATAAAGAAAACATAAAGAAAGGGGAAGAAATCATGACCTTTGTGCAGACTCACGAAAAGGGTGGTGTTTGCACGTGTTGAGGAATGAAAGAGAGAGAGAGAAGAAAGCAGGACTCTTTGTGTGGAAATCAGCCATTGTGCGAAACTTAGCCATTATGCGGAATTCATCACTAAGAAGTATATTACTGGATAAATGAGTCCACGCGAAGGAATCCGCACAAGAGCAATGCACACAAAGGAGTCACCGCATAGAGGGATCAGCACACAAAGAGGAGCACACAACAAAGTCCACACAAAGAGGAGCGTATAGCAAAGTCCGCACAAAGGGAGGAGTGCACAGTGCTTACGTGGCACATTCACACATGTGAGAGGGCTATAAATACCCCTCGACCCCTCTAAAGGGCTCATTAGCAAACAATTGGAGAGGAGTAGGCCAAGGAGAGAGGAAGGTAGAACCCGTTGTCTGTTGTGCAGAACAATAGTTGTGTGGCACATAATGCTCACTACGCACAAAGGCCTCTAGTGCACAAAGGCCTCCACTGCACAAAGGCTCTAACGCACAAAGGCTCTTATACACAACAGGCTCATTGCATAATGGACTCTTTTAGTTTACAATGGCCTTCAGCACAATACTTGATATAATCAAATATGTGCTTCATATTACAATTTGTAAACATTCTATTTTGGAATCAAAGGAGAATGGGATGTAAAAGAACTTGGAATAAATAAATGAATAAAGTGACATCTTTCTTGCCTTCTTCTGTTAATCATAAAGTGAGTAAAATTTCCCAAACAAAAACCCCTTTGTTTCTTGTCGAAACAAAATGGCAACTCTGCTGGGGATCGAACCCAGAATGGTTTGACATGAAAGCGTCCTATATTTGCTCCCAAGTACGTATCGATCCTGGAGCCAAGCTGGAATACCATTGGAATGCTTTGTTTGTTAAAGACAATCCAAACAATCGTAAGTAGTACTGTGGTACTGTAGAAAAATTCCTCATGCTAGTACTAAAGTGCATTAAGTGTTCTTCCGGTGACCCTTCTCCATTAAACTTCTGAAAATCTGGATGCTTGAAGTTAGCTGGGAATGGGATGTCTTCCACCTCTCTTGGATATGGTCTTCTGTATCTGAAACAGCTGGTATTCTCATGCTCCCACTCTTCCTTGACAGCTTCTTCGACAACCTGTCTCACCTCGTCCTATCTCATAGTTCTCGCTACTGGGACAGACCCCAGTGATCCTGCCCTCGGTGGCTGAAAGTTTTCAGGTTGATTTCCTTGCCCATTCACCGTACCCATCATTTGAGGAGCTGCTATTTGGGCCACATTGTGTGCGAGATTCGCTAAAGCTTCTCTGAGATTTCTGCATTCTTCCATTAGTGCTTTCTGTGCTTCTGCCATTTCATTCATACGATTATCTATAGTTAGTATATTCTCCCCATCTGTTCCCGCCATATGTACTATAACTTCTCCGCTTTTTGACGAAGTCATAATTGCATGGGGTGAGAATAAGTTGACGTAATAGGACTTACAAAGAGAGGGGAAGGAGGAGTTTCATTCAATTTTTCTCTGCTTTCGTTGCTGTTGATTGATTGGGGCAAGCTCATCGTTGGCGGATTTACCAACAATGCCTTACCCTTCTGTTCTTTTGTCCATCTCAACCTTGGGGTAGTCAAAGCTGAAAAATCACGTGATGTCAATTGTGAAACCATTCGCTTGGGGTATAACGCAGGAGGGGTGAGTTCAGGATTCCTCCTAGCGACATTTCACGTTATCGGCCCTCTAGCTTTCCTCGGCAATGAATTTGTTCTTGCTATAGTTATGTGCTTAACCATCCATTTGTCTCTTTCTCCCTGTGCTATTGGTGAAGCGGTTACAATTGTGACGGCTGCCCGTGATTCCATTTGCTCACTTGTTACGACATGTAATCATATACTGCCATGGTATTACATAGAAAATCGTCACAGACAATGGCACTCCTTTCAAAAATAGGGGCATGGAAAAGCTATGTCAGAAATTCAGCATTCATCATTCGTTTTCAACACCTTACTATCCATAGACCAATGGATTAGCAGAGGCATTTAATAAAATGATAGTCAAAATACTGAAGAAAATAGTAACAGGAAATAAGCGAGGTTGGGACGAAAAATTGCAGGAAGCACTGTGGGCATACAGAACTACCCATCGGACGGCAACAAGAGTGATGCCATATTCACTGGTTTATGGTGTAGAAGTGGTAATCCCGATCAAAATACAAGTTGGTCACTCAAAGTGGCAGTACATCAGTCAATTACAGATGATGAAAATGCAATGATACGGCTTAAAGAACTAGATTTGCTCAATGAGAAATGCATGGCAGCTCAGTAGCGATTGCAATCGTATCAAGCAAGGGTATCAGCCACTTTTGATAAACAAGTTAAATATCACTCTTTCAAAAAAGGGGATATGGTATAGATGTTGAAAAGACCTATAGTGGTCACCCATAGACCAAGGGGCAAATTTGAACCCAAATGGGACAGGCCATATATAATAAAAGAAGTATACTCTAATGGAGCATATAGAGTTGTAGATCAAGATGGACGAGGTATCAGTATACTGGTCAATGCTCGCTTCATCAAAAGATATCGTCCCTGAAGTTGATACTGATTTTTTTTTATCAAGAATATTATCAGAATATTGATTCTGTATCAAAAGGGTTCATGACAGGTAGAAAGGCAAAGGAGTCGCGAAAGAAAGACATGTACTCTCCCTCATGAGAATGAACAAAAGTCGCATGAATTTTCAAAGAGAAGCCTCTCAAATATATCAGAAGCATTGATGATCGCCAAACTTCGAAGATTATCGGCAAAGTTAACAACTATCACTGTTATCATCAATCGCTCATATAAGATTATTTTATCGAAATTGCTATCATCACGAAGCTAATACACTATTTCAAATATAATATGATATCATCAGTGATGGTAAAATAACAATTATTGATTTACCAATTTTGGCAGTAGAATGAACTACATGGTCAGCCACATATGAAGATGATGACAGCGGTGGTAGCTTACTCCTTTAGGCAGCCTAGTCATGCATGAGACCAATGTCATCTGTATATCTTTCTGACAGCGTCACGAGGAATGGAGGAAAATGCCCTCCCATGAATGGGTCCGACCTTGCAGATGAAGAAAATGCGGGCTGTAGTGTGAGCTTTTTGGCCATGTCCATAGATAGGACAACCATGCGTAAGACCCCCAGATCTCTGGCTTGATTTCAGTATTAACTCATGAGGAAGGGCCTAAACCTACTCATTGATGGACTGGCGACCCTAGATTTGGTACCCAAAAGGTTGCCTTGTGAGCCCTGTGAACTCTAGAGAGTTATTGCGGCCAAACCTGTATGTAAATCCAACTGAGTTCGCGACCCCGGTAGCTTCACTGGGCCCCTCTGATGGATCGCGGTTTGTGAACTCACCAGGCTGTGAGAAGTCCAGTGAACTCCTAAGAGTTGTAGAGACCATCACATAAGACCTAACTCCTGCATAAGTCTAAGAAACTATTTGCTCCACTACTCAAGAGCTTAAACTGTGTGTGAACTAACTCTACTAACTTCAAAACAAAATAGTTCCACCCATTGAAATAAAAACACCACATAAGGTCGCCATTTAGTATATGAAAGGAAGAAAAAGATGCAAATTCATTAAAAATACTGTAGTTTGTTCATGTATTACATCACCAAAAGGAGTAAAGAAATACATACATCACAATATAATATAAAATTTTCTTTACAGATCTTCAATTATGTTCAATGCTGTCATGTAGCGCTGTAACTCCTCTTTTAATTGAATCTGTGCTGCAGATGTTGTTTGTTCAACTTCAAGAATAATCTTAGCCTGATCGGGAATGTCGGCCAGTTCCGATTCTAAAAGAGCGGGCAGTTCCTGATTTTTCATCCGTTCAGTCTTTGTAAGATCAATGGCCTGAATATTCGCTTCAAGTTCTTCTCTAATTTGATCAATAATCAATTCTTCTGATTCTTTTTAACCCTTGAGCAGTAGAATCTCATTCTCAAGAAGTGTAATTTGATCATCGATAATCACTTTATTTCTATCAGAGATTTTTAGCTTCTCATGAAGAGATTGGCTAGTAATCTCGTGAGTAGTGAGAACATCATCCGAATAAGAAAGTTTCTGTCACGCCCCAAACCCGAAAATCGGATTCATAGGAATTCCGATCGCCGAATCTGGTGCCGACAGCCTCCGTAGTATCCCATTCTCGGCTCCTAGCGTTCATACGCCAGATTCCGATCCTAGGATCCTATAAGGAGGATTTTTCTTTTCAATATACATTTAACTCGTAATAAGCATAATCACAAGTATACCCAAATTACAAAGACAACATCATCATCACATATCCACTAATATAAACATTTGAATACAATACTGAAAGGAAAATACATAAATAAAAAAAAATCAAGCTCCAGAGGACTGCTACAAGCTCCAAGCTCAACACGGCTGCAACCTATCATCATCTGCACGCATCTATCGTGCATAAGCTTATGGAAAGCTTAGAGGGTGGTGTAAGTGTGTGCACAAGGCAAGTATTCAATACAATGCCATTATCATACAAACTGGAAATACCGGTAATCCATAAATCGTATAATATCGGAATACTAACAAGATCATGAATTATCTGAATAAGCAGAAATACTGACAAGAGCAGGAATTATCAGAGTAAACAGAAATACTCATGAGATCATAAATCATACGATAACAGAGTAAGCAGAAGTACGAACAAGTTCATGAGCCAATCAATATCAGAATACACAGTATATAACAGCTATGCAAACGAGGAGTCATAAAGAGCCAAATATCAACTGCCGAGAATGCAATGGGGTATATAATTCCTTATGTGGTCACAAATACGTCAGCCATATCTAGACCATATAAATGCAGAAGCACAGTAACCCAAGATGTCGTATGCCGCGGATGTAATGCAATATGTGGTGCGAATGGAATGAACATGCTGGAGTATGAAGTCGGGATGGTAGTACGTAGTATCGCAGGCTATGGGGTCCATCACAAGGGACTTCTATCCAAACCAGTCCCATACCTAAATTTGGATAGTCAGACTCAATGTGGTAAACTCCTGATCTCAGGTTAGTCGCGCGCCCCAACCGAAATCCTGGCCATTGCGAAGGCACACGTAACAACTAGTTGCGTACCACCAACCCGAGTAGATAGTGAATGAATAAATGCATGAATGAGTATGCAATTCCTGCTCACTAAATCCACATATCAGTACAGTTCATCTCTGGGATCATCACCGGGGTTTAGTACACTCTAAATGGCACTGCCGCTCTCCCAGCCGCACAGTCCAAGTGAGCGTAAGAAACCTCACTATCCGCCTGGCCAATAGTCTGCCAATACCTATCCGGCATGTCGATAGCGGACCCATTCATGAGCTGGTCAAACTCAGCCTAGTATTGCCCCCTACCCTCGGGCGGGTAAGGCCACACCCCCTCCCAACCGACCACGACACAGTGGGAGACGCGGCCTCCTGGTATTCGGCACTCGGGCGCTCATGTATCCACTCGGTCTCGACGTTGGGGCGTCTCCTGGCCTCGGAGGTTTAGGGATTTTCACCCAGGGACATCTATGACGCCCGTATGCTAGAACTAAATATTTCCGGTGTCCCATCTGGCCAACCACGATATGCCTGTGGAGGCTACGGCCCTGATGTCACTAGGGCACACAATGCAAGATGCATGAGTCATACAATACAGTCATGCATCAATCCTGCGTATACCGTGCACTCATGTGAGATAACCTCCGCCTATCAGGGAGTCTCATAACAATCTGCCCAACGACATATGCAATGGTCAACCACATCTCATAACGAACATGTAGATGATGTGTATGGGCATGTATGATGATGCTATGCTGTCACATACTCATAATTAGTATCAATAATCGGCCTCAACAATCGGCTTCGACAATGTGGACATTTAACCAACAATGCCCCCAAGGAATAACTCACATAGAGCCAAACATATAATGGGCCCACGGCCCCACACAATGGCCCAATACACATCACTTATGGGCCTCACTCATGGGCCTTACATACATCACATCGAACTCCATACAAGGGCCTCGAATGTATCACAATGGGCCACGCCCACAGAGCTTGAATACATTACAATGGGCCTTACCCATATGCCACGAATACATCACAATGGGCCTTACCCATGGGCCTCACAAATGGGTCAACATATCAATGCAATTGGTCAACGGCCAATCAAATCCAAAATCGGTTCGAATTATTGAATCGCCCAAAATTGGTCTGCAAATAAAATCGAAACGAAATCGGAAATTGGACCGAAATCATCGCAAAATTCAGATAATCAAATCAATCGATATTTCAAATCGGGCAAATCGGACGAATCGGAATGATATAATCAAGTCAAATCGGGCTACGACAAATTCGGGATCATGATAATCGTCGGAAATCGTCACACATTCGGATCGATCGATAAAAGTCAAAATCGGCCATCGCTCGATAATCAAATCCAAACTGCAATCGAATGATCATAATCAAATCCAAAAATCGTCACAAACAATCGGAAATGATCGATAATCAAATCGGAAACGGTCACGATAATCATCGATCGATAAACAAAATCCAAATCGGCCATGGGATCGATCAATAATCAATCGATAAATTAGAAATCGAATCGATAATAATCGATCGGAATCGGTAAGAAACATCGATGATAATAAATCGGCAAATCGGGCACGAATCGGCAATAATCGTCCAAATGGTAGATAATCGGATCGAAATAATCATCAATTATCCAAATCAATCATGGAAAATGGTAAAACGTGGACATTAAACCATCATTACCCAAAATGTGGCCATTTAACCAACATTGCACCCAAGTGCCCGCTTAGAGCCAAACGTATGGTGGGCCCATGGCCTCACACAAGGGCCTAATATAATATCATGGGTCTCTTACACAACAGGTGGGCCATGGGCCTCAAAAACATAACATGTGAGCCCTACACATGGGTCTCATATGTATCAAATGGGCCACGTATCTGGGCCTCGAATACATCACAATGGGCCTCATCACGCATCAAGTGGGCTACATCAATGGGCCGCACCCAACGGGCCTCGCACAAATGGAAAATACGTCAAGTGGACCGCGTCCACGGGCCGCTCCACTGGGCTTCATATACATCAAATGGGCTGCATCATCAGGCCATAAATACATCAAGGCAGGCCTCGTAGATGGGCCACAAAATACATCAAACACTAATGATGATCAACACTGTCCAAACATTGTCCAGCACTGTCCATCACTACTTGTACGGTGTGGATGAAAGGAATACATCAAGGTGGTGTCCACGGTTCAGATGGAACCCACATAACTTACTGACGTCAATACATCAGTTATATAGCTGATGTAAAGTACACTAGCCAACCAGTTTCCATCCCAAGGTGGGTCCACACGTGTGGCCCACCAGTCCTGGTGAATGGACTGACGAAGGGGATTACACCTACCTCAAGATGTGCTGCACGGCCACTGTCCATATACGGATGGTGTGGATACAATATATAAATCTGGTGGGTCCCACTGTCCAGCTGGACGGTGAGGGTGCCACACGCACATCATGCAGGGGCCCCACATAGATGAACGGTGTTGATACATACACCAGCTCCAAAATGACATGGAATTTGAATGGATGGAGTGGATACTGCACATCGCAGTGGGTGGGGTCCACGTCCATGTACAGGACGACTTGGACGAAGCACATACATCTGGTGGGTCCCATGCTGCATTACAGCAGCAAGGCGTTGGTGTGGAAAGCCAGCCAATCCGTCAGCAGTGGGTCCTTACATGGGGCCACCACATACATGTATAATATATATATATAAATATATCAACGTGGGTCCCACATGGGGCCACCACGTATATATGATATATACACTTATTACATTATTAAAATAACATATATGTGCATTTTTTTTTTAATCGTGACAGCGTCCAGAGCATTCCAGCGTCCAAACCACCTGACGTTTAGATTTGTCTCAGTCCAAGACCAGACTCGAATGGATGGTGTGGATGCACCACACGTGTAGCAACAAGTGGGGCCCACGTGAGTGCAGCCCACCAAAATTTCTGGATCAAGATGATATTTATATTTTCCCATCATCCAGATCAGGCAGCAGGGCTGGGCCAATGGCTGGACGGTCTGAATCACACACACCCAAAAGGGGCCCCCAATTCCTCCCTAAATAAAACAACATCAAATGGGTCCCCCAAAGTGGGCCCAAATCATATCTTAAGAAATCCCCCACACATAAAAGTGGAAGATTTATAAAGATGAACCTTGATTAATTTTAAAGTTAAAGTCCAAAAGGATTTTATTTGGAGTGGACTTTGGATGGTGGGATGGAAAGTAAGAAGGTGGGAAAGGATTTTAGGAGATGATGTCACCCTAGGGTGACATCATAGTAATTATGTTTGTAGGGAAGTACAACAACAGGGATAGGTGCGTCCCGCGATCAAGCAATCAATGGCCGCGATAGTGCACGGGCCGGATCTCATAATCTGAGTGTCGCATTGACGCACGAGACGCATCGTTGGAACCGCGACGATGGTGCGGTTGCAATGATATAGGTCTCGGCTTGAGTTGGCTCGGATTTACAGGATATGACCCAAGAGCGTGCGTAAATGCTACCTGCGGGTTGTTGAAATTCGACTGGGAGGACCGCAAAAATTTACGGAACAGTACGGGCGAGAATACAGGTCTTACAGTTTCTCCTTAAGTAATGCCAATTCTTTCTAATGACTGAGGATTTCCAGAGCAATAATGACACTTCGAGCGGCTTCTAAATTTTTGGTCGAATCATAGAATTCTGATAAGCAGTCAAGGAGGAATTAAACATTGACGTGCGCGAGGTGAGCATAGTGAGCAAGAACAACCAAATCACTATCCTTGAAAGGCCATTGAGTTGGGTCTTTGAAAGCATTGATGATGACCATGAGCACATTTTTGAAGAGTCCTAACATAAGAGGTGATACTTTCTCTAATGAAAGTCCATCAAAGACTGTAGCCACTAAGTTAGAGCCCTCAGAACCACTCGGGGTTGGCATGATTGTGGCTGAATAAAAAAGGAGAAGAAGATTATGAGTTTAGGAGAAAGAGGATACATCAAATAAGAAAATACATATACGTATATATATGTGTACCTCGTTCAAGAACAACGACAAAAGTGGTTTAAGCAGAGCAAGTTGAAGGAACTACAGATCCTGGTATATCCGTAGTTGCAGCAACATTGAGAGAGAGTTCTTGAGCCTCTCTCATACTAGAATCAACAGTTGTTAGAGTTGGCACATTAACAGGGTCCAAAAAGAATTCTAAACTCTGAGCCACTGGTTGAATAAGGGAAGGACGCACCGTGAGAGATTTATCTGTACAAGGAGGGGAATCAAGTGGTGCAGCTATTATTGGCAAAACCTCCTCTATGCTGTGAAGGAGAGGAGCATCTTCTATTTCTATTTGAAGTCTTGACGATTGAGCCTCTATCCCTATTAACATCGGTACTCCATGAGCAGTCATGCCGGTGGTCTCTACGACACACGGAGAATATGCGGCGTCAAAGGAGAAGAAGATGTTCGTCCCAAGGGAATATCCATATTCTCCATAGTCGAGTTGCTCCTCTTCTCGAGAATCCATTGTGGTTGGGAGAGGAACATTTGGATCGGTTGGAATGTTATGAAACGGAGATTTAGCCCTGACATTGCCTTCTTCCCCAATGTCTACTTCAGTATCAGTATTCGCATTCGGCAAAGCATCTCCTTTATCAGTCAAACTTGTAGAAGAAGATAAATTGTCACTGTCAGTGTTAGCCAAATATTTTGAAGAATTGTCTTCCACCGATATCATCTGTTTTTTCTTTATAAGCAGCCTTCATAGGAAGAAGGCTTGTATTCTAAACCGGAGGAGTTGGTTGAGCCAAAGCTACTGGAGACAATGACTTAGCACGAGATCAGGTCATAGGAGATGTAGCAGCTTGATTTACATTAGGAGAAGTTGAGGTTGTAGTACGATGAGCTACTGGAGAGATTGCATTGTGGAGCCCATGGTAGTGTGAACAATATTAGAAGGAGCAGTAACGATCATAGGTTCTGTGATAGCAGGAGTGGTAAAAGTAGCATGAATAGGTTGATCTCCCCTTTCAAGAGTGGGGGAAGGTAGAGTACCACCCACAGTTTCAAACTCATCATGAGGAGTAGGTGGCTGTACTCCTCACTTTATCAAATCCAAAGGAGAGCCAAATGTAAACCATCCTTCCAGGGTGTTTAATGGCTTTATTTCTCTAATAGGCTCTTCTATGGAAATCTTACGGTAAAGTTGTCCAGAAACAGTAGCTTGATCTTTCTCATAAAAAGCCTTATTCCCTATTCTAGCCTATAGTTCCTCAAACATGGAGGAGGAATCCAGATGGGACGGTCCACTGGAAAACAATTGCATACTAAATAATAATGATGCACCCACCATCGCATCCAAGAGTATGAGGCTGTCACTCGATGGTTATATCCTTGGAGAACGAATCGAGAACCAAAGTTCCTTGTCAAAAGTTGTTTCCATATCAATGCCCAGTTATAGAGGCCAACTCCATAGCTTCGTATAATCCTGGTAACATCTTCTCCTATTTGTGGCACAGTTTGATCGTATCCAAATTGTCTGGAAAACTGGTTAGGGTAGTACGACTCTCTCCAAAACTCTACCCCTTCTTGTAAGGGAAGGCTATAAGAACGGATACATAAGAAGAAGGTTCACTCGATAGGGTCCAGATTGTTGTTGTCCTTGATATCCCTGTCTTCCACCTGATAATCTAAGTAGAAAGGAAAGAAGTCAATGGATTCCAGATTGTCAATCCTATCTACTATCCAATCATATGTTTTCTTTATCATTTTCCGCCGCTGGAAATGCCATAAAGGTAGATGCTCAAGGTGGACATAAGCTTTTTCCAGATCATTATATGTCCAAGGAAAGTAGATGCCTAACCAACCAGAGAAATAATGCCAAGGAGTGAAAGAAGATGAGACTCCTAGTGATGGGCTTGAGTAGTGTGTCGCAGCATGACCAAAAGCTCGCTATAGCGAGCATAATACAGGAGGAGCTAGAGAATATCTTTTTTTACCCTTTGCTATTACACCGGCCGCGACAAACAAAGTGGGTCGAATGGAGTCTGAGCTTTTTAAACTTAGAAGTACGATTAAGCTTAGCCAGTAGGCTAGGAAAGCAGTCAATTCAGTTTCAGCAATAAATTCAGCAGAGCCTCTTATTTTTTTTCGATTAGCTTCCAGTTCAGGACCGTGACTACCAGGAAACCTGAAAAGAGAAAGAAAGAAGGATTAGCAATTTATACAAATAAGTAGGTATCATGTGAGAGATGAAGAGAATGATAAGGATACTAACACTAAATATCTCAAAAAGTGTGCGAGCCAAGAAAGGGGTGATATCTTATGAATGTCTGGAAAATAAGACATTTCTTGGAAAAGTGCAATTGTTGAGGAAGTAATCTTGGGTATCCTGTTCGGGGCCACATAAGCGAATTCTTCATTCGTAGGAATATATTCGTCCAAGAAAGATCCAGTAATGGGTAAGCTAGCCATTCTAAATAAATCCCATAAACTGATGCTTACTTCCCCAACAGGGAGGTGGAAGGAATTCATGGCAAAAAACCAATACTTCAGAAAACCCTTGTAGATCATTGTATCTTTGTGAAAAAAATTCAGAGGTGGCTTCTATAGTGTGGTAGACTTTGGCTGCAACAAAGACATTTTCATATTTCTTTAAAATTGCTTTTGTCCACACGTTGTAGTATGGACGATCTGTCCAAAGACCCCGGGTTCTGAACTCTTCCTTACTCCACAAAGAGTCACGATGACGGAAGCGTTGTTGGATTGTTTTGAAAAAGTGGGCGGGGTATACATCGTGAGGATTGTAACATGGCATGAGGAAGCGCATGCATGCTATCTGCCCTATTTTCTGATCCAATTCTTTCTCCGTCAGGTAGCCTTCAAGAAGTTTCGGCTCTTTTATTACCCAGTTTGACACGTATAGAAGCCTATTTTGTGTCATGAAGTCAGTCGGCTCACTCTGAATTATGGAGCGATGGCGGTGGAAGAGCAAAGGGATGGTGATAGTTTCGTCCTTGTAAGGATTGTGGAATTTCATTACATCCGGATACGATTTAATCGAATCCCAATCGCTTTGGAAACGCCTTTGATTATGTTCTCAGATTTTCTCTTGGAAGATTTCATCTTTGCTTTTTCCCTTTTTCTTTTTTTGGAGAAGGCCGCAGTAGGGGAAGTCTTAATGGCAGATAATTGGGTGACATCCGTTCGAAGGTTGGTTGTGGACTTTAGCCAATTCTCCTAGTCTAACTCTTGTCCCTCCATTGGGGGTCCCTCTATTTCCCGCATTAAAATAACCGTTCGGATATGGTTGGATAGGTGATGAATACGGTCAGTAAAATTGATAATGACAGGGGCTGGTTCTTTGAAAAAAATAGAATAATCTTCAAACCTAGGCCTTTTGTGGGCATGGGACTCAGTTGGCTGAGGATCAGAGGGTCCTGCAGTGTTTACAGAAGTATGAAGTCTCTTTGATGAGTTGGCCATCAGAACCTGCACAGGGAGTTAATAGAAAAATCAGAACTAAAAAGAAGGATTTGTCAAAGTTAAAAAGTTGAAGATGAAGCATAGGGTCATTGTGCACCTGTCTTTGTGCGCAGAATGATAGAGTTGTTGTGCGCTCATCTTTGTGCGTAAAATGATAGAGTCGTGATGCACACAACTTTATGCACAGATTGATAGGGTCATTGTTCGATAGTTGTTGCACGCAAAAAGTTACCCATCCTTGTGCGAAAGCATTTATGCGCAGAGAGGCGTTATGTGCGGAAAGTAGTTGTGCGAGAGAGGTATTGTGCGGAGCACAATGAGGTTAGTGCACAACGATTAGAGTGAGAAAAGTAACTTGGCACGGTGTGCAGCAAAGGAGAAAGAATTAAAAAAGCAAAGTATTGTATTTATAGGTGAAGAATGGCTTGTTGTGCGTTAACTGTTGTGCGCCCATAATATAAAGAATGACTGTGTGCTAAGGGTTTGATAATGTGCACACAGAGGAAATGAAAATAGGAGTGGTGGTTAGAGTTAATTTTTAATTATTATTGATCCTACATTATTTTATAGGTATAAAAAGAATTCAGGATCGAGGGGGCATCTGTTGAGGCATGAAAGAGAGAGAGAGAAGAATGCAGTAGCCATTGTGCAGAAATCAGCCGTTGTGCGGAATTCGTCATTAAGAAGTATATTATCACACAAAGGAGTCTGCACGAAGGAATCCGCGCAAGAGCAGTGTGCACAAAGGAGTCACCGTACAAAGGGATCAGCACACAAAGAGGAGCACACAACAAAGTCCACACAAAGAGGAGCGCACAGCAAAGTCCGCACAAAGGGAGGAGCGCGCAGTGCTTACGTGGCACATTCACACGTGTGAGAGGGCTATAAATACTCCTCGACCCGTCTAAAGGGGTCATTAGCAAACAATTGGAGAGGAGTAGGCCAAGGAGAGAGGAAGGTAGAACCTGTTGTCCGTTGTGTGGAACAATCGTTGTGCGGTGCACAACGCTCGCTATGCACAAAGGCCTTTAGCGCACAAAGGCCTCTAGCGCACAAAGGCTCTGGCGCACAACAGGCTCATTGCATAATGAACTCTTTAGTTTACAATGGCCTTCAGTATAATACTTGATATAATCAAATATTTTCTTCATATTACAATTTGTAAACATTCTATTTTGGAATCAAAGGAAAATGGGATGTAAAAGAACTTGGAATAAATAAATGAATAAAGTGACTATCTTTCTTGCCTTCTTCTGTTAATCATAAAGTGAGTAAAATTTCCCAAACAAAAACCCCTTTGTTTCTTTTCGAAATAGCGTGAGCTCGCGCAAACACCCTTATGGGTTGCGCACATTCGCACAAGGACATTGTGGCTAAGACAAGTTGGAACCTTTGTGTCGGACTGCGTAACAACATGATGTTGCGCAGACTCACGTAAAGGGTATGGGGTGTTGCAAGCACAGGCCCAATGGTGATTTGAGCAGGATGACATGGTCGGCTAAGATTTGATGAAAGGTGGGCCCACGGCACAGATATTAAGGGCTCGCATGTGTGGATGCCCATAAATACCCCACTCCCTCTCTCATTTGGGGGATCGAAGATTTTGAAGGAGCGTCAGGGTTCGAACAAAGAAGAGGAATCAGAGGGTATAAGGAGAAGAAGGAGAGGAAGAAGAAGAAGGGGATCTGGTGTTGTTGCGCTGGGCCGCACAATAGCATGGTGTTGCACAGGCCTACGCAGTAGCACAGTGATGCGTGACCATCAATGTTCGAAGAAACGAAATGTTGCCGAAATCTCTGGATAAGATGCAATCTTCGATCTTACTTTCACACAAGGACATGAACTCAAGGAGAGATCAGATGATCGAATTTGCACAACATTCCTCTTAGTGAGATGATCAATTCGTAAGCCGAAATGCTGCCGGATTTGATATCCAGATTTGACATTTGAATTCTTTCAATACTTGTATTCTGAATATTGTATCTTAGAATCAAGGGAAATCAAAGGATGTAAATGAACTCAGTATGAATAAATATGATGATTGTTCTCCATGTACTCTCTCTGTTATGATTAAATAAGATAATCTCCCAAATCGAAATGCATTTGTTTCTTGTCGAAACAATAGTGTAGCATATCATCAAATAAAAAGTAACAAATACTATAGAAAATAGTGTATCAAAGAGTGTATAAAGTCACACCAAACCATCAAAATATAAAGTTATTACAAAACTAGTAATAACAAAAAATAAAATAAAATCTCACCCTGACTAAGAAGAGGATGGAGCAGGCATCGTAGGATCATTAATCTTCAAAATCCTACTAAATCGATGAAAGTACCTTTTAATGTACTTCATGTTCTTTTTCTGAGTTTGAACCAATGATTCTTAAGATACTTGCAAAGCATCCACTTTCTCCTCTAAGGCTGAAAACCTCTCATAAATTTGAGAGGGATGGTAGTCAGAGTCAATCGGATCTTCAAAAGCTTTCAAGTTATAAAAAATGTCATCCATATTAATGTCTGCTTCATGTGTTTCTTCCTGATTACCTCTTTATTTAGGAAGAGGAGATAACTGCATCATGTTAAGATTTGCATTATTGAATGGTAGTTCAGATTCCGGTACTTTAAACGAATGAATTTGAATGTGATATTGTAAAGCAAGAGAAGACATAAGATGAGCAAATGAAATCAAGCCATGTTTAAGATGTAATCTATACTGAATGATCATGTAAGTAATCAAGGAAGGAAGACAAATATGAACACTTTTGTCAACAACATGACCAACTCTAACCATGAAAGGAGTAAGATCAATCTTATTCTCTACCCTTGGATAAACGTTTGAAGTGGAAATTTGATGAAGGACGCGGTATTTGGGAAATAACTTACAAGTGGGTAGGGTGTTACCAAACCTCCGTTCAGCATTAAAGCCATATAACATATGACTACTAGCCTCTTTCTCATAAGTGTTAATTTTATCTGAAAAAGTGGAAATAGGTATCTCATCTTCCACCATTTCTATTTCCAGCGTATAGATGGTGGAAGGTGTTATGGTGATAATTTCTTCCAAAAATTTAACTTTAAAAAATAAATCATCCAAAGAAACTTCATAAATATAAGAGTACATGCCTTAAACAATGGACCAGTAGGCTGTCTTGTACCATTGTAGGATTTTTTTTCCCATCCAACCTTAGAAAGGAGTTCAACAAGACCAAATTGTGCAATATGATCAACATTAACTGAGTGCTCTATGATTATGCTCCTTGTTCTAAAATCTCATACATTTTTCGAGTAATGCTTAGGTGCTCATAGGGTCCGCACATTGCGAGGACCTGAACGGGATGGGGAACCCACTTGAACCTTGCGTACAACACATTTAGATCATAGTTCCATACTATAAAACAAAGAAAAATCACAAATAGATACTAGAACAATGTAGATCATATTTTGGAAAGAACCCAAAAGAAAATGGTTTTTATATTCATGAAAAATGATAAAATGTAGATAATCAAGCAACTAAGAACTTAAATTTGGAAGAAAAATATTTAAAATCGACTTACAAGAGAGTTGGGAAGATAGGTTGGCCAAATGAAGCACCAACGGACCGAAGAAAAAAAGTGAAATGCGGAAATAGGGTTTTCCCCCTTTATGATGCATTCCATGCCGATTCAGCTAGCCCAAGCATATACTTGGTTGGCTGAATAACTCAGTCAGTGTCGGCTAGCCGAATTTTTTTTATTATATATATTTCCAATTTTCTTTTCTATTCATACCCAAATTATTTTTAAGTGAACAATACAGAATAAATGCAAAAAGAAAAGTAAAAACAGGATTATCATTATTTAATAACATATAATATAATATAATATCATGCTTTAAGTTAGAGAACTTGACACTATCATGTGGCTTAGTCAGGATATCTGCAAGTTGCTTCTTAGTTTGAATGTAATCCAGCATGATAGTCTTATCTTTAACCAATTCTCGTATGTAATGATATCTTATGTCAATATGTTTTGTACGAGAATGCTGAATTGGATTTTTTGATATATTTATCACACTAGTGTTATCGCAATATAAATTCATCATATTTTGTGTAATTCCATAATCAACTAACATATGTTTCGTTCACATAAGCTGAGTACAAGCATTCCCTGCAACGATGTATACTGCTTTTGCAGTGGATAATGATACAAAATTTTATTTCTTGCTCAGCCATGATATAAGACAATTTCCTAAGTTAGCAGTACTCATAGCATATCTGATTATCCATTTGACAACAAATAAATGAGATTCCTTATGGTTAGATTGAGATCTGGAACAAATGCCAACACAAAAGAAATATCAGGTCTACTGGCAGTTAAGTAAATTAGACTACCAATCATGCTGCGATAAAGTCAAGAATCAACACTCTTACCTAATTCATACTTTGATAATCAAAGTGTTGTACTCATAGGAGTATTAAAATTCATACCATTTTCAAATCAAAACCTCTTTACTAAGTTCACTGCATAGTTGGTTTGGGAGATTAATATTCCATCTTCGAGTTGTTTGACTTGTAGTCCAAGAAAGTGATTTAGCTCACTGACCATACTCATTTCTAATATGAATTTCATAAGATCTGCAAACTTAGAAGAGAGATTAGCATAAGTAGATTCATAAATAATATCAGCGACATAAATTTAGACAGTCAAGATTCATCATTATATTTTTTGACAAACAGAGTTTTGTTAACACTACCCATTAGAAAATTATGACTAAGAAGAAATTTAGTCAATTTTTCGTACCATGCTATAGGGTCTTGTTTTTAACTATAAAATTCTTTTTTTAAAGACGGTATACATGATCAGGAAGTTTGGGATCATCAAAACACTTTGGTTGTTCAAAGTAAAGTTTCTCATTTAAGTCACCATTTAGAAAAGAACTTTTAACATCCATTTGATATATCGTGAACTTTTTATAACAAGCAATGGAAATAAATAATTTGATAGATTCAAGGCGCGTAACTGGCACTAAGGTTTCATCAAAATCAATACCTTCAATTTGAGTATTACCTTACACCATCAGTCATGCCTTGTTTCTAATAATGGTACCCATTCCATCAGATTTATTTTTGAAAGTCTATTTTGTTCCAATCACATGTTTATCAATTGGTCTTGAAATAAGAACCATACATCATTTCTTACAAATTGGTTCACTTCATCTTGCATGGCCATAATCAAACTTTCATCTGCTAGTGCCTCAGCTACATTTGCCAGTTCAGTTTGGGAAGTGAAGCAAACATGATTGCATACATTTTTAAGTTGTCTTCTGGTTTTGACACCAGTATTAGGATCACCAAGTATTTGATCAGTCGGATGGTCTTGACTAACCTTAACTCAATATTATCTAATTTAGATGATGGTTCTGGTTGATTAACTAAAATGATATCTTTATCGCCATCATCTTAATAAAAATGGGAATAATCGGTTGATCATCAATTACAACGTTTATAGATTCTTGTATAAGACCAGTTCTTTTATTTAAGACCTGCTATGCTCGACTGTCTAAAGCATATCCTACAAATATTTACTCATCACTTTTAGCTTCAAATTTGCCCAAATTTTCTTAGTCACATAAAATAAAGCATTTCTTTCAAAAGTATGAAAATACTTAATAATAGGCTTTTTCTCAAAGCATAATTCTTAAGTTGTTTTACTTTTAGTTGTCATAATGTAAACATGATTAATTATACAGCATGCAGTACTCATAGCTTCAACCCATAAATTTTTTTTGGTAATTTCATGCTATTTAGCATTACGCTAGCCATTTCCTATAAAACTCTATTTTTTTTTCTTTCAGCAACCCCATTTTGCTGAGGTGTTTTTAGAGCAGAAAATTCATGTAATATGCCATAGTCATTACAGTATTTCTCAAAATTGTTATTCTTAAATTCAGTTCCATGATCACTTCATTCTTATCACAAATAATTCCTTTTTTAGTTTGGATGTGCTTTATAGGTTTTTTGACTTCGTCAAAAGCATCTGACTTTTCTCTTAAAAAGGCTACATGTGAATATCTAGTGTAGTCATTAACTATAACTAGGAAATATTTCTTTCTGCCTCTAGTCTCCATTCTATTTAGTCTAACTAAATCCATGCGGAGTAGTTCAATAGGCCTTACAGTGGCTAAGGAGTTCACTTTTTTGTTGTTGGAGCATAAATTGATTAAAGAAGAAAGAATAAAAGTGAAGAAGAAAGGAATCAAAGAAAAAGTTGAAGAAAGCAGCAAGTTGTGTGGGTGTACAAGTTGCGGAGAACAACAAGTCACGTAGAAGTTTAGAGTTGTGTAGGACCGCACAACTCATCACAGTTGCACAGTTCCACGCAACTCATAAACGTGGTATTTGTGAAGTTGCCCTCCGTGGAGGCGAAGTGCGATCCATGGCACAAGATTCAAGGGTTTACATGCATGAAAGCCTATAAATACCCCCTACCCCTTCATTTGAGGGATTGGATTGGCTAAAGAGAAGACTTTGATACCTCTGACAGGTATTGGAGAGAGCAAGGAGAGAAGATGAGGGCAGGACCGCACAATTGGGACAAGTTGCGTCGGCCCGTGCAACTCAACAAGAAGTTGCGCGGATAGCATAAAGAGAAGCACATATGCGATTTTATTTTCATAATATTGCATTTTTCTGAATGATTTCAGTATTCCATTACACTATTAATGAATGAAGATGCATAGAAAGAAGACTCGCACAACTCTTCTCTTATGAAGATATGAATAATATGAGTCGAAACGCTGCCGAAATCGACATTGAACTCATTTAATACTTGTATTCTTTGACCATAAATATTTTATCTTGGAATCAAAAGATGAGAAGGATGTAAAGGAATTCAGAATATATAAATAATATGTGATGAATGCTCTCTTCATTCTTTCTTTGTTATTATTTAGTAAGATAATCTCAGATAATCCCCAAATCAAATACTTTTCATTTCTTGTCGAAACAAAATGGCAACTCTGCTGGGGAATTTTATCTTACTCAATATTAACTTAGAAACTATTTACAAAATTTCATCATAGTTTGGCATCATATAGATGCCAAAATGGTGACTCTCAGCGGGAACATCCTCCCTTTCATCTCCAAGATAAAATACATCTTTATTTAGATATTAATTGATATTGTTTTGTGTCCTTTGACAAAACTACAATATAATACATACGTTCAAGCTACAACCAATGGCAACCATTACAAGCAAGACGATCTTTTACTTTACGCCAACTGGATTTTTGGTAGAATATGCTGGTAATCAATCTCTGAGCCATAAGAATTAGCCCGTATTGAGTGAAAATGACAGGTCTTGAGCCTCCACCGGAGTCATAGCTGTTTTACCATTGGCGCAAGAAAATACTGATGAATGGGTTGTCATGTCACGCTGAATATCAAGAACCCAAAATGCTACGATTGTTAGAATGACTCCATCACCACAGAAGATTAGAGGATCGGTGATAAGGAATGCAATCAGAAAGAACCCTGCACTTGCTCCTTTGGCATTATACCCAGGAAAATATCCTTTCTTTTTGACATCGCAGGATTTTCTAGCTCTACCTGCCACAAGCATTCGATGGACAAGGAAGAAGAAAAGCAAATCACCCATGAAAAATCCATCAATCTTCGTATCTCCTCAAAAGACACTTCCTCAAGTCATGTCGCAATCAGCTGAATTCTGTGGAAGTACAAAAGTGCTAAGTGAAACTCCTCTCTCATTAAGCCCTATTGTGTTAATACATTCCTACCCCACTCTAACAACCACTTTATCAGGAAATGGAGAAGCTGCCATATGCATGGCGGAGACAAGTCAAAGTTCTCTACCGACTGCTGAAGATCGTATAGCCTAAATGGTGCAAGCACAGAGAACATTAATGGAGGAATGCAGGAATCTCAGAGAAGCCTTGGCCACTCTCGCGCATAATGTAGCTCAGATCACAGCCCCTCTAATGATGGCTGCTATGAATGAGCACGAACAGTAGCCCAAAGGCTCACAACAACCGAGAGCGAGATCGCATGGATCCGCTCCTGCACTAAGGGAAATAACTCAAGAGGAAATGTGACAAACAGTTATAGAAGCTGTAAAAAAATGAGATAGAGTGCGAGAATATTGGAAGATTCCATTACAGAACATCGTACCTGAGGGAAGTGGAAGATCTACTATTCTCCGCCAACTTCAAACATCCAGACTTTCAAAAATTCAACGGGGATGGATCTCTAAATGAACATCTCATGCACTTCATCATGACAATGGGTAACTTCTCCACCATCTCACAATATTGTCTGCGATTGTTTGACTCTTCTTTGATAGGAAAAACATTTTAATGGTATTCTAATTTGGCACCGAAATCAATACAAACTTGGGAGCAGATGCAAGACCCGTTTATGTCAAATTTCTTCTCGTCAGATCGCGATGTCAATATTACTAAATTGGCTTTTGTGAGGAAAATAGAAAATGAACTCGTTGAGAAATTCATTGATAGATGGAAAACTTTGGGAGCTTCATGTAGACAGTTACCTGAAGAAAAGAAAGAGGTGAAGATGTGCCTAAACTTCATGGAAAGCAGAATTGCATTCGAACTCAGAAGTGCCAACACAGGGACCTTCCTAGACCTCGCTACAAAAGCACATGCATTAGAATTAAAGGCCATGAAAATGCCAATGTTTCAAAGAAGAATAGAAAGAAGAGGACCAAATAGTTCAATAGTAAACGTTGTTGATAGAGAAAAGAAAAGAGACACCTTTCACAATATACGTGAGACAAAAATAAGAGAAGATTCAGACCATTATAAAGGCCGTGTAAATGATAAGCGACCTCGATTATATGATTCTCACAAAGGATATTTTTTCGAGAAGAAAGATGTTTTGCCAATGATGGAGCAATTATTAGCTACTGGAACTATCAAGTTACCTCAGCCCAAATACCTAGAGGAAGTTAAAATGACAAAAGAAAAGAATTATTACCGCTATCATCGTTTCCTGGGATAGCCTATAGAAGATTGCTTCACATTAAAAGATATATTACGAAAAATGATAAAGCAAAGTGAAATAGTAATAAAAAAGGATTTAAAGAAAGACAAAAAAGTAACCATAAATGTGACATCTACAAGAGATTCGTAAAAAATATTTAAAGGTAAAGAGAAAATTGATATGACAAGAGAACTGCCACTTGCAATACTTCCTGCAATGGGTTTTGACAAGAATATTCATTATTATTCATAGCTTCTTGAACCATCCACTGAAGAAATCAACCCAAACGACTTAGCTTCTATCTGCCAATGAGAAGATGAACCGATCAAAGAATTCATCAGTCAATGGACAATCCTGGGGGCATCATGCCCACAACTTGTGGAAGAAGAAGAACAAGTCAAGCTGTGTATAGAATGCATAAGACTAGATAATGCATTAGGTCTTATTAGTCTAAATATATAGACCTTTCAAGATCTAATCGTAAAGTCTTGCAATCTAGAAATGGTCAGTGCAAAGGTGTTCAATTCTCATATGAGTCGGCTGTTTCAAAATCTTAAAAGAACTTCAACCGATATTGTTGAAGAAGAAAGAAAAATGAAAAATTGTTAAGATGAACAAAGAAACTCTGGTAAAGGAAAAATGAGTGATCCCACAAGTAAGAAGGTAAAGAAAGGATTCAGATGATTCAAGAACTGCAGAAAGTATACATTTAAAGAAGACGATATACTTCCTATGATGAACCAATTGCTAGCCATAGTGAAAATTAAATTTCCATGGCCAAAGCGCCCAAAAGAAATTATTACTATTATCATTGTTTTCTCGGACATCGAACTAAGAATTCCTTTGTCTTAAAGAATATTTTATAAAGAATGATCGACAATGGTGAAATTGTCATAAGGAAAATGTATGATATATGAAAGAAGGTAATGGCGTACAATCTTGTTTAAAGATAGTCATTTGAAAGAAAAACAACATTCTAATATGGACACGACTCTTCATATCTTTGTGATTGGGATGTGAAGCTGCAAGACAAGTATATTCACAGAACTGGGGGAAAATTGGATCCTAAATGGGATGATTCATACATAATAATAAGGCATCGGTATTGTTGTTGAGACATAAAAAGAGAGAAAGATAGCAGATATGCATTGTGCTCAGGTCATTGCGCACAGATTGTCATTGTGCGCAAAGCACTATTGTGCAAAGAAGGTCATTATGCGTAGATAGTTATTGTGAGTAGATATTCATTGTACGATAAGAGGAGTAAAGCCCGCGCAAAGGACTCCGCATAATGAAGGCCGCGGAAAAGACTCCGCATAATGAAAGTCGCGTAAAGGACTTCGCACAAAGGCTACGCAAAGGACTCCGCACAATTAGGGCCACGCAGAGGATTCTGCACAGTGACTACGTGGCATGTTCGCACGTGTGAGAAGGCTATAAATACCCCCGACCCGTCAGTAAGGGGTCATAAGCAGCCAATCAAGAAGCAGAAGAAGAGGGAGAGGTAGAGCCCGCTTGCATTGTGCGGGATAGGTGTTGTGCAGCGCACAACACCATCGTTGCACAAACACTGTTAGTGCACAACAGATCCGAGTGTATAACAGATCTGGGCGCACAGCAGATTTGGGCACACAACAGATCTGAGTGTACAACAAATCTGGTCGCACAACACTATTAACAGGCACACAACAGTGTTCAATGTTCAGTGCACAACAGTCTACAACATATGGTGCTTCCAGCACCTATTGCTTTAGTACAGGAGAACTTTTTTATTTATTATAAGTCATGAACATTTTGTTTTTGGAATTAAAGGAGAAAAGGATGTAAAAGAACTTGGAACAAATAAATAATGTGATTGTCTTCTTTGTCTTCTTCTGTTAATTATTAAGTGAATGAAATGCATTTGTTTCTTATTCGAAACAAAATGGCGACTCTGCTGGGGACTTTTCTTATATTCACTTGAATATTAATTTAAGAACTGCACGGGAGATAATCTGTAACAACCTTGGAAATTTTTTTGTGCTAATCTTTCCTTAAGTAGTTGTTTTTGGGGTAATTAGCGCTTTACTTGATTGCTTGTGAAATTCGCATCAATCACTTTAAATTGTATCTGCATGGCTCTAAACGTGTAGATTAGTGAGCGCTACGTTACTCTGAAATCTGGGATCCATCGCTAAATCCAATTATTCTGGGGATTTTTTGGAAGATCTGGATCGGACCTATACCGCGCGTCGAAAGTCCGATGGCGATGATCTTAGGCTGTTGCGGTCACTGAGTTGGGCTTGGTCTTCACCTCAAAAATCAAGTCGATCTGATGTTCTGGGTCGATTTGGTTGAGCTCGGAGTGAAGAGTGTGAGAACGGTTGGAATTTAATAAGCTTTTATTGAAATCTGAGTCGCTTGCGCGACGATTTTAAGCATTCTGACCGTTGGATTCTGACCCAATTTCACCCTCTGATCAGGATGGTTGGCCCAGGCATATCCTAGTGCTTGTGGACCTGATCGAGATTTCGTGACCGTTGAATTGAGTGTGGTCCGCCACGGCTGATCTGAAGAGCCGGTCGGTACGAAAACTCAGCCTGACCTAGATCCATGGTCAATGAGCTTAAGTCCGACCTTTCGTGGTTATAGGCCCACCAGAAGTGCTTTGTTGGATCGAGAAAGGCGTGCTTTGGTTATAACCTAAGTATAACTTGACCCTGGGTTATTTCCATCATTTTAAGGCCTATATATAGTCCTTAAACCCTAGCTCTCATTTCCATACGAATTTTCTCTAACCCTAGCTTGGAGAGAGAGTGGAAAGGAGAGAGTTAGTGAGAGAGATTGGTTGGTGAATCATCTTGATTCTTCCTTGTTCTTCTTCACCTTTGAACCTTCACTTTGAATCGTTCCTCTGACGATTCTGAGTTCTTTTGGGGTAAGTTAACCTAACCCTAACCTGTGTTAGAGCTTAGATTAGACTTGGTGTTGTTGTATCTCATTTCTATCCTTATTTTAGGGTATTCTAGCGCCGTTGACGAAGACAACTCGTCTAAATCAGTTCGGCGGTTCTTTCTTCGCTTAAGGTGCGGACTTTAAGTGTATAGGTTATGGTTTTCAAGGCTTTCAATCCCAGTTAGTGATTTATTCTTGTTATGGATGAGATTTCACATGTCAAATGTTATGTTTGCATTGCTTTCCTGATATGCATGTGCTATATTGAGATTTGTGTATTCTAAGTGTATTTATAAAGTACCGTATACGTATAAAATACGCACTTGTGCTTGCCATGATTATTGGTCATGTATGTATGCTAGATGCATGTATGACAACTCCTTGGTAAAGGGAATTGCCTAAGTACATGTATTCCAACATACGTCATGTATGTTGTTCCTTGTATGCTAAGTGTTTGTAGAAATGCATGAATGGTCTACGTGTAACTGATTACACTAAATGCAGGCGTTGAGAAGTGGTTCTCAATACTTCTATGGATGCGCATGATTTCCTTTATGCATTTACATTCCAAGTTATTTAAATTCAAGCATTCCTATGCTTACATTTATGTTAAGTTGATATTCTTCAGATGTGTATGCACCATGATTTGAGTGGTTGTTCCATTACTGTTTTACATTCCATATAAATATCGGTAGTAGTGTAGGATATTTGGGACTATGCCTTAGTCCAGGAGATCGGTAATTGACCCTATATTCGTGGTTGAGATTGCTTTCGCCACGTAGGACGTATTAGACGAACCCGAGCCGTATTAGAGTTGGCGGCAGTGGTTTGGCCACGCGAGTGTTTGCGCACTCTATGTCGCTCAATTCAACGTGCGCTCGTGCTCGTCAAGGTCGTCAAGTCACCCGTTTGGCCGATGTTTGTTAACCATGTCTGGACGCTCCTGCTTGCATCTGGGGTACCGAACTTACCAGTGAAATCCTAATAACCATGGTACCGATCCGCTAAGACTCATGAGCCGGACATGGTGGTATGGGACACCGTGGTCGAGCCGTCGGCCTACGCTGGGTGACGAGCCTCCCGTAGTGACCAAGTGAGCAACTTAACTCGTGAGCCGATTATGGTGGTATGGGACACTATATTCGTCTTTGTCGGCCTACATTGATTGGTGACAAGCCCTTTGTAGTGACCTCGAGCATACCGGATACCGCAAGGAGGTGACGAGCCGATCTGTGGTAGTAAGGGCATGAAAGGCGTGCATTGATTGGTGACGAGCCCTTTGCTACGACCTTAAATATAAAATCGTATGAGATGTCTAGGATTGACGACCCTAGTATGGATCACTGTTTGGATGGTGACATGAGGACGGTATCTTAGTTTCCCAATCTGTTGTGTGAAATGGACTAATAACAACTTGGTAATCATATCCATGCACCGCATTTGCATGTGCTTTGTAGATGTGGCGCACTTTGAGGCGATGTCATGCGTAACGTAAGATGAAGACGCTGAGGGTGTACGCGTGAGGGCACGCATCATACCGCATTCATACTTGCATTAATAAGAGTACTTAGGATTAATTTAATTGTCCTCCTTTATCATTACTGTTTGATTGAACCGATAACATGTAACCAGTGCCTTATTGTTCCACCGAGTTGATCACTCACTCCCACGTTTCGGGCGGTGTTACACACCCACCGGACTCTTAGGCCCTGATGTTGCAGATGTGGATGCGACGTCTGAGGCAGAGCGGGAGCTGGATGACGACGAGGCTGCCTTCTCCTATATGCAGTTTTCAGACGGGTTCTAACAAGCCTCGGTCTGTTGCGCGGGATCTATGGGATTACTATTTTGGGAACTGAAATGATGTAACTTGTACTTATAATTTTGATGAATAACACTTTTACACGATCTGGTTGTATATGTAATTCAGGGGCTTACACTTGTACACATATTTTACTATAAGTCTTCCGCTTGCTTTATTCACTTATCCCTGAATCATATCTGCGTTTTGGCTTAATCTATCCCATGTTTATGTGCTAATACAGTCAACATACATCATTCATTAATTATGTTGCATAAGTGATGTTTTGGAACTCGGGAGCTGAGTTATGCTCGACCCCCGAATTTCAGGGCGTTACATAATCACAACTGTTTCGTGCCTTCAAGGCGCCAAAATGGCAACTCTCAATGGGAACATCCTACCTTTCATCTCCAAAATAGAATATGACTTGATACAAGTACTATTTTTTTAATCGTTTTGTAAATGTGGGAGATTCAGGAGAAAGAATATTGTAACCAACCAATCAATGGCAATCATTCATGGAAATACAGTTTTCTACTTCACTACGATAGGGTTTGTCGTGGAGTATGCTGATAAACAAACCAGATACTGTAAAGATAAAGTGGTACAAGCAAGCAAATAGAATCACGGGCAGTTGTCACAATTGTAACTGCTTCACTAGTAGCACAGGGAGAAAGAGAAGAATGGATCGTCGTCACTTACAGAAGGACAAGGACCTAGAACGTCACTGCAGCAGGAACATATTCACCACTGAGAAAAGCTAGGGGGGCGATAACATGAAACACAGCAAGGAAACATCTTGAACTCGCCCTGCCGGTAATCTACCCCACACAAGTGATGATTCCTTCAGCCATGCAAGATTTCCCTACTTTACCTGTTAAGAGCCTCCGATGGACAAAAGAGTAGAAAGGGAAGGCTTTACTAACAAGCCCACTAGGATCCACATCTCCAATCTCTGTCTCCCTGCTTAGCCGGTTACTTAAGAAATACATGAGGTTCAAGCGAGTCCCCTCTTTTGGCAACTCCCATATTGTCAATGCACTCTCCTCTTTCAACTACTACCTCGTCAGGGAATGGAGAGGCTGCCGTTCATAAGGCCGGAACGAACTAAGGACATTCTCCAACTGCAGAGGATCGCATCGCTGAGATGGTAGAAGCGCAAAAGGCATTAATGGAGGAATGTAGGAACCTCCTGGAAGCCTTGGGAACTCTGACGCATAATGTAGCACGAATGGCGGCACCCCCAATGATCGATAACATAAACGAAAGAGAACGGCATCCTGAAGGGTCACAACCGCCGCAGACTGGGTCACACGGGTCTGCCCCTACAATGAGAGCATTAACACAAGAAGATGTATGACAGGTTGTCGAAGAAGCGGTCAGATCAGAAAAGGAATGTGAGAGTATAGGAAGATTCAGATATCGGACATCGTATCCAAGAGAAGTTGAGGATATCCCATTCTCGAATAATTCAAGCATCCAGATTTTCAAAAGTTCAATAGGGATCGGTCGCCAGAGGAACATTTGATGCATTTTATTACCAGCATGGGGAATTTCTCCATGATACCACAGTGCTGCTTACGTTTGTTCAGATCATCCTTGACAAGTGAAGCGTTCCGATGGTATTCTAGTCTGGCCCCAGGATCGATACGCACATGAGATCAGATGCACGATGCCTTTATGTCAAACTTTTTCTCTTCGGAACGCGATGTCAGCATTACAGAGTTGGTTTTAGTATGACAAAGAGAGGGGTAACCGGTGGAGAAGTTTATAGACAGATGGAAAACACTTAAAGCCTCATGCAGACAGCTGCCGGAAGAAAAAGAATGGGTCAAGATGTGCCTAAATTCCATGAAAATGGGAATTACGTTCAGTCTCACTAGCGTCGATATTAAGACTTTCCGTGACTTAACCACCAAAGCCCATGCCCTAGAGCTGATGACCCAAAAAATGCCAGCATTTCATCATGAAACGGTCAGAAGGGGACCTAGTAGGTTAACCGCAAATACTGTGGATCACAATAAAAGGAGTCAAGAAATAAGAGGTTCAGGAGAGAAAAGGGTAGAACGGAAGGAAGAATTAAATCGCCCTAGAAGCAGGTTCGCCGAAAAAAGGCCCAGTTCACTTAATTATCACGAAGGGTTTGCTTTTGATAAGGAAGACGTTCTCCTTATGATGAATCAATTGTTGAAAGCCGGCACGATAGAATTACCCGCGTTCAAGCGCCCTGAAGATGAAGGAAGATCGAGAGAGAGATTTTTGTCACTACCATCGTCTGGTAGGACATCCAACAGAAAATTATTATACATTAAAGTGCATAATACAAAGAATGATAAATAGGGGTGAAATAGTGATTGGAAAAGAGAAAGAAAAGGATGTGAAGGCGACGGTGAACGTGTTGACAATTCGGGAAAGTGCTCATGAAAGAGTAGAGAAAGAAAATCATGAGGTGACAAGGACAGCTGCGATAATTATGCTACGGTCAGGAAAAAGAATGGCAATTCCACCAAGGTAGAAAGTTGGAATGATAAGGACTGAGGTCATCAAGGACTAGCACAATAGTGAAAAGAAAGAGGAGAGGGATGAAACAGTAAAAGTGACTTATGATGTCGTCAATCATTTGAAGGGTATACTGGCCTAGTTAATCATTTATTACACATTAAGGTTATCAGAAGATTGCAGGTAATGACTGGTTCAAGCGCTATCCGACCATAATGTTAGAGAACCATTGCTGGTAGAAATGGAAAATGAAGAACACAAAAGGCAAGAAGACTGTATGCCAGTAGTCTCCTTCTCTGATGATGATCTAGCTTGTGATGTAAGGCTGTAACGCCCCGAACTTTTTCAATACTCGAGCATCAAAAGTCCTCGAGCGTCACCATAAGATTCAACATAACATGTACCTTCTTTTGACTAAATCAGTAAATAACTCTTTATCAATAGTAAATTAGACGAAAAATTATTACTTGGGAACGTACCTACTACCATGAAGACCTATTAGATTTCATAATGCACGTAGATCAGCAATAATTACCTAATTGCCATTGACCTAGGCCACTGAATCCCAAGCCATGAAATTCTCCATCATCCAATCAGCGTGTAGTCTTATAGCATGCCTAGGAATCATGAATTAGCCATTCATGCCAAACTCCATCTCTTAAAGCAGTTCATAAGTGGCTTGATCGACAGACCAACCACTGACCATCAACTTTCAGGGCCACCGGACTCTTGGATATGCTTCAGAATTAGAATCAACGCCTTAAATTTCATGGAGAAATGGATGGACGGAGTAGATCTCTCGTACAGTAGCCATAGTAGACCCCACATGTGCGTACGCATACACCACCGTGGTGCACCCGCTGCGCACTGCCCCAAGAGAACCGGTCAGCGAGCGCTGACCCGATCAAAACCGAAGCCCTGTTTTCCGTCGCACGTAACGGACGCACCCTGTCCGTTTCGAGAGACGCTGTGGGCCACCATCATGGCCCATGAAGCGAATCCAGACCGTCCATCACATCTGGACGGAAGATCCGACCACACAGGAACCAGTTTCCTAAGTGGAAAATCCTGCACGCACGCACGACCTGGTACGTAGCTAGGTCCGGCCGAAGCCCTGTTTCGCATCCTTTCTGCGTTCGGGTACGCTATCAGGCACCATGCGAGGATATGGAGGGGCCCACTGTCATGGTGATGAAGCAGATCTGGACCATTCATCGGACGGAATGGTCACGACTAGACCGAACCTCCAGAAAATCTGGCTGATAAGACAACAAACAATCGCCGTATTGCGTTCGGTCTCGGTTGTGCAACAAGAAGATTTCGTAGAGGATTTTCGAGGCTCCCTGCATAAAAGTTACGCAGTGCAGCGGAGAACCGACGTGGGGACCTGAAAAGTTCTCTCCCGGTCTATAAAAGGGACTGTCATCCGACCGTGGAGGAGAAAGAAAAGAGAAACCGAGAGGAGGTTTCAGCCGTGCGGCAGCTCTGTTCGCCCCAGGCTTGCTGTTGTCCAGCAAGAAAGAAAGGAAAGAAAGAGAAAGAAAGAGAAGAAGGGAGGAAAAGGAAGGAAAGAAGAAGAAAGGAAGTGGTTCCGGATTTTCAGCAAAGAAGATTCTCGGCTGAGAGATTCCAGTTCACATCTGACGTCGGCTGAGAGCTTCCAATCCCCTTTTGGTAAGAACACCCCATTCTTCTTCCTAAAATGCTTCCTCCCACAGTTAGGCGGGGAAAGATTCACCTAGTTCGAGTCGAGTTAACTCGGTAATTCAAGATTAGTCATGTGATTGAAAACAATGCACATGAAAAGCTAACTTGATAACTGGTTTCATTGATGACCCCCGTGAATCATTAATTAAACCGTTTTATTTTGTTAACTTAGCTAATCTTTTGGTGTATGATCTCATAGCTAAGCCCATGTCATATATCGGGTATGAACCAGACTTTAGCACATCTAACTCATTCCTAACCACGTGAACTAGGGTGCAGGCGGGTCTTAAAATCTATAACCAAATCTATAATCTGGTATTAGGCACTCAGATAATCAGATCAGGTGAGGGTTTTCATCCTTTAGGCTTACAGTAATTTAAGTTGATAATTGTATTTTGTCTTTTCATGTCTTCATGAATTCAATCTTGCCTTTGCATGTATTTTATCTGAACTTTTACATATCGCTTTGAATCTTCTATGCTATTATATGTTTCACATCAATTATTAGCCTCTTTCATACTTTTATGATATGAATTATCTGGTATTTCATGTTTACCTGTTCTCTGGGAATTATTCTATCAATTGATTTGTTTTATATTATTGGCCCCTTTGGGATTACGACATGATGTCAAATACCAGTGATTTCTCTGAATTTATGTAAGGTCATAGATGCAAGCCTTGCCCCTGCCTTACCCTTTTATTGAGTTGACCATCGTCACTTTTCTCTTGTTACGTTGGCCATTGCCACTTTTGCTGAGATGACCATTGTCATCCTTCCCTTTATTATATTAGCCTTATATCGTCTATTTTTAAAGGCATGGGCATGTGTCTTGTTATTCCAGAACCTCCATGATTCAGTTTATATTCCTTATGATATATTCTTATAAGTTCAAGTGATGTGAAGTATCAGGGCTAGTGATTCGATTAGCTTATCATGGACGTAATGCATTACGGGTAGCAGCCCTCTTGGTCGGCACGTAATCCCGTGGGTTAGCTGGCGTGGTGCACAAATCGATGTATGTAAATCAGTATATGTGTTACATCAACTTCTCGGGATTGGATGTCGCGAATAGTCGCTCCATGAACATATCGTGTTGCGTAAATCCCCCAACCGCGTGTTGTGCTGCCTTGAGATGTTCGCATAAATCCACGTTAGTGTTAGCCATGCCGGCGAATACCCGTAGTTATGGGATGCGGGTCGAGCCGGGTGTCCTATGAATTATACTTCACATCGTGATGATCACTATGCATGAGGAGCCGCACACATGGCACCTCTGGTAGGCAGATTGCGCATGCTAATATCTCATGTATTAGTGGAGTATCAGAATCATTACTTTATTTGTATGAATCTCTTGAATCATTGTTAATCTTGAAGGATCATCTTCACTATGAGTAGGGCATTGACCCTCTCCCAACCGTATAGATGATGCAGGTGACGAACAGATGGAAGAACCTAAGGATCACCAACTTGAGGAAGAACACGACGAATAAAGTAGAGGATATGAATTTAGTTTTACTTGAGTTTCTGCCATTCATGGAATTTATGTTGTGCTCCTATTTTGAGAGCCTTTGATAATTTGATTATTTTCTTTTGGAATAAGGAAGACAGTTAATATCATTCTTGTAGCTGATTTCCATCTAAAGTGTAATTGAATGTGATGTCAATAGGAGAAATTCTCAGGGCAAGTCCTTGGGACATTCTCACTTTACAATATTAACACCTGGTTTCCTCGGACACGAGTACATACTCTGGTCGTGAAAATTCGGGATGTTACAAAGGCATAATAGACCATTGATGATAATAGGCCATATTCGCAACAAGGAAGTAAAAAGGATTATGCTCGACAATGGATCCACGGTGAACCTGTTACCGTTAACAATGCTGAATAAATTAGGTTACCGTCGTTCCGATATGCGCCCTAGTGGAATGATGATACAAGGTTTTAATCAAGATGGGCAGCATGCACTCAACAAAATTACAATGATATTGGAAATAGGAGACTTAACTACTGATGTTATTTGTCATGTGATCAGTGCAGTCACAACATATAATCTCCTCTTGGGAAGACCATGGATACATCAGTATGGTATTATACCTTATACCCTTCATCAATGCTTCAAATACTGTAGGAATGAGATACAGTATAAGGTAACGGCTGATGCAAGACTGTACACGAAAGCCAAAGCCTTCTTTACAGATGCCAGTTACTACGACGGATTTGCCAGAAGGGAATAGAAAAAGAATGATAAAGGCAAAACCTTGAAAAATGCTCGTGTGAAAGTGATAAAAGGAGAATCCAAAAAGGTAGGATCATATGAAATTTCAGAGGCGAAAAAGAAGTTCTATTTTGTGCCGAAACATCTAAGACAGCCAGGACAACCACCCTTAACATTACTGTCACCTGAATAGTTTAAAATGCTGCAGTCAAACTATACAATACCATTGCCATATGCCGAAAGAAACAAGTCGTTCCCAACTGTTTCGGGAAAGTTTCATGTCTTAGCTAATGTAAAATATCTGGAGCCGATTGAATTTTACGCCTCTTCGGAAGAAAAGATGGAAGCAAGGGCTGAGAATAATATGTACCATGGCAAGTTGATGTTGAAGGTCAAATATTGCATATTAGACCCTAGTTATTGTTTGGATTTATGAACATAATACTGTTTAACGGCCTGTTGTAATCATGTTTATGATGCAAGGTGCAATTACAAGCTTGAACTGGAAAGGATGCTAAATGCATAGATTTGATGTTCTGGCATCACCAAGGCAATGGACGGGACTCCATGGGACCAAGATCAAGGATTTACACACTAGAGATCAGAGAAATTCCATCCACTCTCTTCAAACAGGCCTGAAAAATGTCCAGAATGCAAGATCACAAGGTTTCCACCATCTGATCAGCTCGAAGCTTCATACATGGCCTGAGGACCATAAATTAACCGTACATGCCGAATTTCAACTGTTCGATCTCTGTGAAAGTGACCCAAGGGACAGATCAGCCCATAAAATAGTGATTTGGAGCCCACCTGATATCTGGATGCGCTTCAATTTTGGTTTTAATAGTGTACATGAGGTGAAAAAGTGGATGGATGGATTGGATTTTACATATACATCAAGGCGAGACCCACTTTATGAAAGTGGAGTGCACAGAAGCCGTGCACTCGCCGTGCACTGAGTGAACCAAGTCGGTCAGCAGGCACTGACCCGACTTCTCTTACTAAAATGGAAGTTTTCGTTTTCAGCGGTGTGAAAACTGTAACAGGGAAATGAGGTTGACGTTCAGTGGGCCACCATCATCACACAACTTGATGATCTGCACCGTCCATTCGTTCCAGAAGGTCAAACCGACCATACAAAAGGAATTTCTCCAAACCCATGCACGCACACACAAGGAAATACCGTTTAAACGGAGGTTGAACGGCAATATGGAAAATCAGGTGGGCCGCTTCAGCGTCAAGCCAAAACCGACCATCTCTGAATTTTTTTATTAGAATGTAGTGGATGGCATGGATTCCTTGAACCAATAGTGAAGTGGGCCCCGCCATCTGTACAGCATCCGGACGTGCGCTGCCTCTGTTCGCGCGGTCTGAAAAATTTGAGAAGTTATGGACCACCATCAGGGCCTATCTGTTCAATCCAGACCGTCTAGAAGCCGGAGAATGGGGTTTTTGCCCTTTGTATGAAGTCAGAATTGCTAGCCAGGGTGATCGCTCCTCTTGATCTCAGATTAAAACGCAGCTGTCAGTGCATTTTTGCTGCACAGAACTTGGCATGGGCAAACCGGATCCGGTTTTGCTGCTGCTGCGAAAGAGAAGTGCGAAAAAGCACCGACTCCTATCCATCACTTGGGCACTTTCCTCTTGTGCTTGAGAGCTCTCCAGCTGACGGTATCAGCGATATAAGCAAGAGAATAGAGAGAGAGAAGGCATTGAAGTTTCCAACAAGATAGAGGGAGAAGGAGAGAGAGATTTGTTTTATGTTTTTATTTGTTTGTTTTTCTGAATCCCTAGTTTCCTTCCTCTGAATTCCTTAAGTTTTAGATTAGTATTTCACTATTATTCCTCAAAATCATTCGATTTAGATTTCATCTTAGTCTAGTTCTAGTTCTAGTGAATTTCAGATTACGTACAGGTTTCAGTCCCTTGGGATTTGTCCTCGGTCTCACCAAGTTTATTACTACATCACAACCCTATACTTAGGGAGTGAACAAGTTTTTGGCGCCGTTGCCGAGGATTGATGGTTACATTTTTCTAAGATTAACTAGTTTTAAGATTAGTTTAAGATGACGATTTTCTAATTTTAGGTTAGAAATTTTTCTGTTTTTAGAAACTAATCTGTTTTCTTGTTTTGTAGGATCTCGACATAAACTTCTAATTTGGTAAACCCTTTCTAATTTCTCTACTTTCTCTATTTTTAGAATTAGGATTTTAGTTTTAGAAACTTTTCTTATTCTAGGTTTCTTTTTTAGAAACTAACTTTCTATTTTATTTTTATTTTTTAGAAATTTTCTATTTCTAGGTTTTCATTTATTTTAGAAAGTTTTTCCCTTTTTAACTAACCCAACTTTCCCGTTTTGTAGGATTCTGAGATAGGTTTCTAAATTGGTAATTTCTTTCTTAATTTCTTCCTTGCTATTTCTAGCTTAGGATTTTTATTTTTATTTTTATTTTTTATTTTTTATTTTTTTTAAGCAAGTTTCTAATTCTAACTCTTTTAGAATCTAACTTTGTTTCCTAATTTATTTTTAGAAATTTTCTACTTGTAGACTTTTTTAGAAACTAACCTTCCTGTTTTGTAGGCTTTTAAGGTAGAAATTTCTAATTCAGTAAGCTCTTTCTCTACTTTCTATTTCCAGATCTCTTTTAGTAACTTACTTTCTAGTTTAGGACTTTCCTAATTTATTTTTAGAAATTTCCACTTTCTTTTAGGAATTTCTTCTTTTAGAAACTAGTTTACTTATATCTTTCTTTTTAAGGATTTTCTAATTTTAGACCTCTTTAGAAACTGACTTGTTTTGTTTTCTTTTGCAAGTTTTTAACTTAGGGACTCCAATTTGGTAACTTCTTTCCAACCCTCTCTTTCTTTCTAGATTTTTTTTTCCTTTCTTAGGATTAGGTTTCGAATTTGATTAAGGGCTGCGAGTGTTTCATGCCCAAGTGGGCCTGTGACAACACTCGACGTCTCTTGACTGAAGGAGGATTGGTTGAGGGGTTGACTATCAATCGCAGGACTAGACACCACTCGAAATCTCCTGAGTTAATTGAAGTGATAGCTGAAAACCAACCTCTTCTACCCCAACCTAGGGTGGAGGACATTCAGTATGAGAATGAGGTGCATCAAGCACCCCCGCCTCGTACTTTATGAGATTATTTACAACCAGTAGGAGTGAGTACGCCCTCATACATAATTTTTCCTAAAAATACAGGACATATAGACATCAAGCCAGGGGTTATCCAACTCCTTCCTAAGTTCCACGGGCTTGAATCTGAAGAACCATATCTACATTTGAAAGAGTTTGATGAGATCATAGCCACTTTATATTTTCAAAATGTGTCTGAGGACACAGTCAAGCTGAAACTCTTTCCTTTTTCCTTGAAGGAGAAGGTTAAGACGTGGTTACATTCACTGCGTCCTAGATCCATTGGCACATGGAATGATATGAAGAGGGAATTTATAAAGAAAATTTTTCCACATCGTAAAACGATTACCCGTAGAAAAGCAATCATAAACTTCACCCAAAAGGAGGATGAAACATTTTACCAATGTTGGGAAAGGTTCAAGGATTTGGTCAGTTCATGCCCACAACACAGCTTTGAAACGTGGCGCATTACAAATTTTTTCTACGATGGACTGACATCTTCCATGCGCCAAATGGTTGAGACAATGTGTAATGGAGAATTCATTAATAAAAATGTCGATGAGGTCTGGGATTACCTCGATAGTCTTGCTGAAAAAACACATTCATGGGACTATTACCCAAAACGAACACCACGTCTAAGCCGAATCAATCTAAGGAGAAAGGTGGATTGTATCTCTTGAAAGAAGAGGATGATCTCAAGTATAAAGTTACTATACTCATAAGAAAATTTGAGGCCATGGAAGGAAAGAAGGATAAGGTTAATGAAAGTGTTTGTGGCATCTGTGATTGCAACATTCATACAACTGAAAATTGTCCTACAATAACCACGTTTCGAGAAGTATTGAACGAACAATCAATGCCGTAAATACTTATCAAAGACCTTTCAATGGACCAACCTCTAATACATATAATCCTGGTTGGAAAAATCATCCAAACTTTAGTTGGAGAAATGGACAAACTGCTACCCCTTAAGGTTTCTTCGATCAAAATCCAAATCAGGGGAAACCTCAAGAAGAACTGGTTCAAAATTCCATGCAAGAGCTAACCCAGGCAATGCGAGATTTTATGCAAAAGTTAGATTCACGTATGACGGTTATAGAAAAAGGGGATGCTTCCTGCACAACCGCTCCCCAATCCTAAACCACAATACGAGATAAGTAATCCCAGCTCTTCAAATCAAATGGAGCATGGTAAATCCATCACCACTCTTTAGAGTAGGAAGATCATTGATAAAACCCTTCCGGTTAGGCCCGAAAAGCCTCAAGAACCAAAAGAAGACAACAATGATGGATCTAGTGATGCCCCATAAAAATTAGAACCAGAACTTCTAGAAAAGCCAGTTGCTCCATTTCCCCAACGGTTGGTCTCACTAAAACCTCTCTCTAACTCTCAGGATATCCTAGAGGTGTTGAAACAAGTGAAAGTTAACATTCCTCTACTTGATATCGTAAAGCAGATACCTTCATATGCCAAATTCCTGAAAGACTTATGCACGACCAAACGATGACAGAGTATTCAAAAGAAGATCTTCTTGACTGAGAAAGTGAGTGTCATCCTGAAGCAAGACGTGCCGTAGAAATT
Source organism: Magnolia sinica (assembly GCF_029962835.1). NCBI lineage: Eukaryota > Viridiplantae > Streptophyta > Magnoliopsida > Magnoliales > Magnoliaceae > Magnolia > Magnolia sinica. The sequence goes on from NC_080577.1 coordinate 35,456,326, forward strand.
CAAAGATCCTAGTAGCCCAACCATATCATGTGTAATCGGGGACTATCGAATTGATTACGCACTTCTTGACTTAGGAGCGAACGTCAATCTAATTTCCTACTCGGTATACAAACAGTTAGGTTTGGGTGAATTAAAACCTACCCTAACCACACTACAACTTGTTGTTCGCTCTATTCGTGTACCAAGAGGGATAATTGAGGATGTGTTGGTCCAAGTTGATAGATTTTACTACCCTGTAGATTTTGTCATCATGGACACTAAACCCATCAATAACATGAGCACTCAGATTCCCGTCATTCTTGGTCGCCTATTCCTTGTCACTTTAAACGCAATTATCAATTACAAGAATGGTGTCATGACTATGCCTTTTGGGAATATGACATTAGAATCAAACATCTTTTTCAATAACGGCAGAAACTTAGAGGATGATGATGATTTCCACGACATTAACATGATTGACTCTTTCGTGGAAGATACGACACCTCTGACCTTATCCTTTGACCCTCTAGAGACGTGTCTGGCCCACTCCTATGATTTTGATGATGACATGATTAGGGAGACGTGTGCCTTGCTTGATATTGCACTGATACTTGAAGTTAACCGGTGGAGGCCACAATTTGAAGAATTACCACAAATCGATGTAATGTCTCTACTATCTAACCTCAAGCCACCGAAGCTTGACCTAAAACCTTTGCCCTTTGATTTGAAATACGCATATTTAGGTCAAGATGAGACATACCCAGCGGTGATCTCTGCCCATCTGGAGAAAGAACAGGAGAGTATGCTCATGTCTAATCTCATTGAGCATAAGTGAGCCCTTGGATGGATGATAGTGGACCTCAAGGGAATCGATCCCTCTATTTGTACTCACCGCATATATCTTGAGGATAATGTGAAGACTGCTTGGCAATCACAACGTAGACTAAATCCAAACATAAAAGAAGTGGTTAAGGTCGAGGTTCTTAAACTATTAGATGCGGGTATCATATACCCCATATCCGATAGTCAATGGGTGAGTCCAACTCAGGCGGTTCCTAAGAAGTTCGGGAACACCATCGTAGCCAATGCCAATAATGAACTCGTGCCAACTAGAGTTACTACTGGTTGGAGAATGTGCATTGAATACAGGGAGCTGAATACCATTACGAGGAAGGACCACTTTCCTTTGCCCTTTATTGATCAAATCTTGGAAAGGCTAGCTGGTCATTCCTATTACTGTTTCCTTGATGGGTATTCGGGCTACAATCAGATTGAAATTGCCCCTGAGGACTAGGAAAAGACCACATTTACACGTCCCTACGACACTTTTGCCTACAGAAGGATGCCATTCGGATTATGTAATGCCCCTGCCACCTTTCAGCGATGTATGATGAGTATCTTTTCTGACGTGGTGGGGAAATATCTAGAGGTCTTCATGGATGATTTCTCTATTTTCGGTTCATCTTTCAGCGAGTGCTTAGAGAGTCTTAAATGTGTGCTGAAAAGATATGAAGAAAAGAACTTGGTACTTAATTGGGAGAAATGTCATTTCATGGTTCATAAGGGAATTGTCCTTGGACATATTATCTCGTCCAAAGGAATTGAGGTAGATAAGGAAAAAATTGATCTTATCTCTAACTTACCTCCACCCAAGAACATACGAGATGTGCGATCCTTCTTAGGACACGTTGGGTTTTACAGAAGATTCATAAAGGACTTTAGTCTCATCTCTCATCCTTTATGTAATCTACTTCGAAAGGATGCACCATACGAGTGGACTGAGCCATGTCAGGAAGCTTTCACTAAGCTTAAGGGCATGTTGACTAGTGCACCCATCATACAACCACCCGACTAGGGCATTCCTTTTGAACTTATGTGCGACGTGTCTGATTATGCTCTTGGGGTGGTTCTAGGCCAGAGAAAAGATAAGAAGCCCTACGTTATTCATTATGCGAGTAAGACTCTAAATCCTGCCCAAGTGAACTACTCGACTAAGAAAAAGGAACTCTTGGCCGTAGTGTTCGCTTTGGATAAATTTTGGTCCTACTTGATCGGATCCAAGATCATTATTTACACTGATTACGCGGCACTCAAGTATCTTCTGTCTAAGAATGATGTTAAGCCCCGCCTGATACGATGGATCCTCCTACTTCAGGAATTTGACTTAGAAATAAAAGATAAAAAGGGAGTAGAGAACGTAGTGGCTGACCATCTTTCTCACCTTAATCCCTCTGATTCCCTTGAAATAACACATATCAATGACATGTTCCCTGATGAACGATTGTTCAGAGTCTCCCATTCACCTTGGTTCACTGATATTGCTAATTATCTTACGACAGGTTCCATACCGACACATTGGACTGCGCAAGATAAGAAAAAAAATTTCACCGAGGTGTGCAACTTTTTCTGGGATGATCCATATTTATTTAAATATTGCCTAGACCAAATCTTAAGGAGATGTGTACTAGACATTGAGCATCAGAGTGTCATCTCTTTCTGTCATTCACAGGCCTGTGGTGGTCACTTTTCTGCCAAAAAGACCATAGCCAAGATTTTACAGTTTGGCTTTTACTGGCCCACTATGTTCGGCGACACTCATGAGTTTTGCAAAGCTTGTGAGCGTTGTCAGAAATTAGGAGCATTGTCTCGTCGAAATATGATGCCCTTGAATCCCATTCTTATCATCGAGGCATTTAATTACTAGGGCATTGATTTCATGGGACCATTCCCCCAATCTTTTGAAAATCTATATATTTTGCTCACTGTAGACTATGTCACTAAATGGGTTAAAGCGATTCCGTGTTGAAATAATGACCATCGCACGATCATTAAATTCCTAAAAGAAAACATCCTTTCCCGATTCGGAACGCCTCAAGCTATCATTAGTGATGGGGGCTCACAATTTTGTAATAGGCCATTCGAGAGTTTAATGAAGAAATACAGTATCTCTCATAAGGTGAGCACCCCATATCACCCACAGACAAGTGGGCAAGTTGAGATTTTCAATAGGGAGATCAAACACATTTTGGAAAAAATGGTTAACCCTAACCATAAGGATTGGTCAATCCGATTGACCTATGCCTTATAGGCTTACCGTACTGTGTTTAAGACCTCTATTGGAATGTCTCCCTTTAGACTTATCTATGGGAAGGCTTGCCACTTGCCTGTGGAGTTGGAGCAAAGAGCCTACTAGGCAATCAAAAAATTGAATTTCAATCTGGATAACGCTAGCTCGCTATGCAAACTTCAGTTGAATGAACTCGAAGAAATCCAGAACGACGCATACGAGAACTTGAGAATTTACAAGGACAGAATGAAGGCGTTTCATGACCAACGTATTCTACGGAAATCATTCATACCTAGTTAGAAAGTTCTTTTGTATAATTCTCGATTACATCTCTTTCCAGGTAAGCTTCGATCTCATTGGACTAGCCCTTACATTGTGGTTACTACATATCCTCATGGGGCCGTCGAGATAAGAGATCCTGACAATGGCAAGGAGTTTAAAGTAAATCGACATCGCTTAAAGCCATTTGTCGAGAAATTTGATTCAGAGGACATGTCCATACTACAAGTAGTTTACTTTATGCAGTTCTAGGTTAATTTGCTTTTTTACATTGTTTTAGGATAGTTTTCTTTATTGGTTTCTCTCTTGTGCTGACTTGCTTTCATTTTGAGATCTTTGTGTAAAAGTTTCTTGATTCCTTTGTCCAGATACAACTTTCCCATCACTTCTCATTTACTTTCATTGTCTCATGTACATTGCGAGCGTATCTTTTACATTGAGGACAATGTAGATTTTTAGTTGGGGGTGGGAGATTAAGTTACCTAATCAGTGTTTTCTTAGTCTTGAGCAGAAATTGTGAAAATTTTTAAATTTTTTTGAAATTTTGTATGAATTCGAAGTGATTTTGATGGCCATCTTGGATTTAGACTTATAAGATACATGATGTTGGTGATTTATGTCTCTTGGACTTAGTTATCTGATAGATTTCACAATTGAGAGCGACTTATCAATCCATGATTAGAAGTTTTAAACTTTGATTGAATCATAATTTTACATGTCACATCTCACTTACACATTGAGGTTTCAGTTCAATATTGAAGGACTAACTTGGTAATCACTAAGCATGAAAGGAACCAGCCTAGACAATTTGCCTATCATGATCAATAGAAAAAGAAAAAGAAGAAGTGAATAAAAAGAAAATACCCAGGGTTGAGCGAATGGTCTTCAACATAGGTTTGCTCCCTATAGGTGAAGGTTCAATTCCCCATAGTTGACATTTGGAAAATATTGGGCTATTGATCTTCACCATAGGTTTGCTCCCTATAGGTGAGGATTTGATTCCTTTCATTAGCATGACTTTTGACGAAAAATCAAGGGTTGGGATGTTGATCTATGAGGCAGGTTTTGGTTTAGGTTGTGGTTGACCTGAATGCTCTTGTGGAGTGCCAAGGATATCACGAAATAGAGAAATAAACCAGGATGATAAGACAAGATTTCACTATACACTCATGGTACTCAATGTTAGAATTTTTCTAATCGATGAATTAATGCTTAGAACTTGATTATGAAATTTACCATGCGCTTGAGTCTAGGAGAGAGTAATGCCCAACATTCATGAATCTTAAAAATTCTAGGATTTGAATTGTCTTTCAAAAGTCACTCGAGTTTATAAAATTTTCCTATAAGTCTTAACTTAATTTTCACATATTTTGCTCGGGACTAGCAAAATGCTGTTTGGGGATTGTGTTGAGGGTCAAATATTGCATATCAGACCTTAGTTATTTCCTGGATTTATGAACATAGTACTGTTTAACGGCCTGTTGTAATCATGTTTATAATGCAAGGTGCAATTACAAGCTTGAATTGGAAAGGACGCTAAAAGCATAAATTTGATGCTCTAGCATCACCAAGGCATTGGACGGGACTCCATGGGCCCAAGATCGAGGATTTACACACCGGAGATCAGAGAAATTCCAGCCACTCACTTTAGACAGGCCTGAAAAACGTTCAGAATGCAAGATCACAAGGTTCCCACCATCTGATCGGCTCGAAACTTCATACATGGCCTGAGGACCATAAATTAACTGTACATGCTGAATTTCAACTATTCGATCTCTATGAAATGACTCAATGGATAGATCAGCCCATAAAACAGTGATTTGGGGCCCACCTGATATCTGGATGTGCTTCAATTTTGGTTTCAATAGTGTACATGAGGTAAAAAAGTGGATGGATGGATTGGATTTTGCATATACATCAAGGCGAGACCCACTTTATGAAAGTGGAGTGCACAGAAGCCGTGCACTGAGTGAACCAAGTCGGTCAGCAGGCGCTGACCTGACTTCTCTTACTAAAATGGAAGTTTCCGTTTTCAGCGGTGTGAAAACCGTAACAGGGAGCTGAGGTCGACGTTCGGTGGGCCACCATCATTACACAACTCGATGATTTACACCGTCCATTCGTTCCATAAGGTCAAACCGACTGTATAAAAGGATTTTCTTCAAACCCATGCACACACACACAGAGGAAAATATTGTTTAAACGCAGGTTGAATGACAATATGGAAAATCAGGTGGGCCACTTCAGTGTCAAGCCAAAACCTACCATCTCTGAATTGTTTTTGAATAGAATGTAGTGGATGACATGGATTCCTTGAACCACCCGCCATCAGTTCAGCGTCCGGACGTTCGCTGCCTCTGTTCACGCGATCTGAAAATTTTGAGAAGTTGTGTGCCACCATCAGGGCCTATCTGTTCAATCCAAACCATCCAGAAGCCAAAGAATGGGGTTTTCACCCTTTGTATGAAGTCAGAATTGCTAGCCAGGGTGATCGCTCCTCTTGATCTCATATTAAAATGCAGCTGTCGGTGCATTTTTGCTACGTGGAACTTGGCATGCGCAAACTGGATCCGCTTTTGCTGCTGCTACGAAAGAGAAGTGCAAAAAAGCACCGACTCCTATCCACCGACATGGGTACTTTCCTCTTGTGCGTGAGAGCTCTCCAGCCGACGGTATCAGCCATATAAGCAAGAGAATAGAGAGAGAAGGCATTGAAGTTTCCAACGAGATAGAGGGAGAAGGAGAGAGATTTGTTTTATGTTTTTATTTGTTTGTTTTTCTGAATCCCTAGTTTCCTTCTTCTGAATTCCTTAAGTTTTAGATTAGTATTTCACTATTATTCCTCAAAATCATTTGATTTAGATTTCATCTTAATCTAGCTCTAGTTCTAGTGAGTTTCAGATTACGTATAGGTTTCAGTCCCTTGGGATTCGACCTCAGTCTCACCGAGTTTATTACTACATCACAACCCTATACTTGGGGAGTGAATAGTTGACATCTCGCGATCTCAAGAAATACAATCCGGCAAGCAGAAAGATGATGAAAAAAATGGGCTTCAATGATGATGAACTGACCAGCTTAAATCATGGGAAGGGAATTCAGGTCCCTATTGGGGTAGGGCAGAAGAGGAAAGAAAATTTTCAAGGATTTGGGGTAGAGTCTTCAGTAAATATGGTCACAGTTGATCAGGTATCAGAGGCAGATCTCGAAGTAGTCAAGCACCCTAGGACAGCTCCGAAGCAGATAGAAGATGGGGGGCAGCCAACAATCGAAAGTTTGTGAGGGGTAAATTTGGGTATGGAAAAAGAACTGAGAAATACATTCATAAGGGCTAGTATTCCTGAAAAAGAAGTCAAAGAATACACCCGACTGCTGAAAGAAAATAAAGATGTTTTTGCATGGACATATGGTGAAATGTCAGGTTTAGAACCTTCGATAGCAGTACATCGATTAAATATTTCTAAAGACAAAAGACTAATCAAGCAAGCCCAAAGGCGATTTCATCCAGATTTGGTCCCCCTGATACAAGAAGAAGAAGTGAGCAAGTTGATCAAAGTCGGATTTATTAGAGAGGTCAAATATCCCAAGTGGATATCGAATATTGTCCCAGTAAAAAAGAAAAGTGGACAAATCAGGGTGTGTGTAGATTTTAGGGACCTGAATGAGGCTTGTCCAAATGATGACTTTCCCCTTCCAATAACGGAACTATTGATCGACAATACGACGCAATACGCTATCATGTCTTTCATGGATGGCTACGCTGGTTACAATCAAATTAGGATGGTTCCTAAGGATGAAGAAGCAACAACATTCAAAACCTCGTTAAGAATTTACTGCTACAAAGTTATGTCGTTTGTTTTTAAGAATGCTGGGGCAACATACCAGAGGGCGATGTAAAGTATCTTTCAAGATATGATGCACAAGCATGTCGAATGTTATGTTGATGACCTAGTGGTTAGGTCAGGTAATCATCAGGAACATCACGAACATTTAGCATCGGCCTTCCGTCGACTCAAAAAGAAGCAGCTAAAGGTGAACCCGGCTAAATGTGCTTTTGGAGTGCTGTTAAGAAAGTTTCTCAGTTTCATCATCAAGCACAGGGGTATCGTAATTGACCCAGGGAAAGTTAAGGCCATTCAAGATATACCGCCTCTAAAAACATTAAAGGAACTGAAGAGCTTGCAAGGGAAACTAGCATATATTCATCGTTTTATCTCGAATTTGGCAGGAAGATGTTAGCCGTTTTCCCATTTGATGAAGAAAGGAACAGAATTCATGTGGGACAAAGCCTGTCAAAACGCGCTCGATTCAATAAAAGAGTTGCTGAGACAACCTCCGGTATTAACAGCTCCTATTAAAGGTAAACCACTTATCCTATATATATCTGTGGTTGAAAATTTGTTGGGAGCATTGTTAGCACAGATAAATGAAGATGGAAAGAAACTGCTCTTTATTACTTGAGCCGAACTCTGATAGGCACAGAATGTAACTACTCTCCAATCAAGAAGGAATGTCTGGCACTGATATTTGCAGTACAAAAATTGAGGCATTATTGTCTCTCCCATGACATAACTTTGATCTCAAGGGCAGATCTGATAAGGTTTTTAATGACAAGGTCGATGTTATCAGGAAGATTGGCCAAATGGATGGTGTTACTTTCGGAATACACCATTACCTATGAGCCGACAAAAGTAGTGAAAGGACAAGCAGTAGCAGATTTCATGGCAGCACATCCCATACCAGAAAGTGAGATAATTTGAGATGATTTTCCCGATGAACACATAATGATGATTGAACCACAAGACCATTGACAGATGTATTTCGATGGTGCTTCTCGAGCGTCAAGAGCGGGGGCAGGAGTCATTTTCATCACACCTCAGGGTGATTTATTACCATATTCTTTCACATTGGGCACTGCTTGTATGAATAATGAGGCCGAATATCAAGCTCTCATCATTGGAATGGAAATCGCCCATGAGATGAAAGTAAAGACGTTCCATATTTTTGGAGATTCTCAGCTAATTATAAATCAGCTAACGACTGAGTTTAAAATAAGAAAGCTAGAACTCTTGTCATATTGTCGAAAAGCCCAGTAGTTATTAGAGCAATTTTGCCATGTTGAAATTAAGCAAGTACCTTGATCTGAAAATGCAAAGGCAAACGCTTTGGCTAGTCTGGCGACAGCCTTGTCCTATTCAAACCGAAGTCCACTTCAAGTGACTATAGAAGAAAGAAGATTCCTGCCCTCTCCCGAAGTTGTCGAAGAGGTTGGCGAAGCATTTCCTATATCATGTTGAGATGTGACAGTGGATGATTGGAGGTAGCCATTCATAGATTACCTCAAATATGATATCTTGCCAGAAGATCTAGCACAAAGGAAACAAATCAGACAGAGATTAAGCAGATTCATCAATTGAGTGAAGTACTCTACAGAAAATCTTACAACGGGATGCTGCTACGTTGTCTCAATGAAAAAGAAGCTAAACAAATGTTAAGAGAAGCACATTTTGGAGAATACAGGGCACATCAGGTTGGACAAAATTTATTTCATTGAATACATTAAATGGGGTATTACTGGCCTGCAATGTTCAAAGATGCAATAGATTATACAAAAAAGTGCGCCACGAATGTTAAATCCATGGAGATGTTGTGCATGTTCCCCCCCGAAGATCTCCATCAAACGGTCGCTTCTTAGCCTTTCGCCGCTTGGGGACTCGATGTAATCGGGCCCATAAATCCGCCTTCATCTAAGGGAAAACAATATATTCTGGCAGCAACAAACTACTTCTCCAAATGGATGGAAGCGATCGCATTATGTAATGTCAAAGAGAAAGATGTGGTCAATTTCATTAGACATGCTATAATATATCGCCATGGAATCCCAAAGAAGATTATTACCGATAATGATACCCCCTTTAAGAACAGATGCATGGAGAAACTGTGTCAAAAGTTCGGTATCCAACATTCATTTTCAACACCTTACTATCCACCAGTAAATGGATTGGCAGAGGCGTTTAACAAAATGATTATGAAAATACTGAAGAAGACGGTGACCTGAAATAAGCACGACTGGGATGAAAAGTTACAGGAAGCACTATGGGCGTATAGGACTACTCACCGAACGACAACAAGAGTGACACTGTATTCACTATTTTATGGTGTAGATGTGGTCATGTTGATTGAAACACAAGTCGCGTCACTCAGAGTAGTAGTGCATTAGTCAATTAAAGATGATGAAAATGCAAAGATAAGACTGAAAGAACTGGACCTACTCGATGAGAAGCATCTAGCATCCCAACAGTGATTACAATCTTATCAAGCAAGAATATCAACCACTTTTGACAAGAAAGTGAAATATCACTCTTTTAAGAAAGGGGATATGGTGTTAATGTTGAAAAGACCAATAGTGGTAACCCATAAAACAGGGAGCAAGTTTGAGCCCAAGTGGGATGGGTCGTACATTATAAAAGAAGTATATTCAAACGAAGCATATAGAGTGGTTGATCAAGACAGACGGGGTATCAGTATATCAGTCAATGCATGCTTCATAAAGAAGTATCATCCCTAAAGAGGGTTCCAATTTTGATCTAGAAGATTATTGTCATAATGCTTCTATATCAAAAGGGGGCAAAGACAAATGAAGTCATGTTCATATATTCTTTGTCAAATAATTGAATAAAGGAGGAATTCTAAATATGAAGTTGAAGATTACATATAAGTGGTTTTCTTATAAAAGAGTAACCATCGTTGTCATTATTACGTAAGCTTCGTTGAAACTCGTCGAAGTTGGTATCATCACCAAGCCGATATATTATTATTATGAGCATAGCGCGAACATCGTCAACATTATCAGCAGTGGTGATATATTGATCAAGAAACCTATTATTATTATGATAAATGATGGCAGCTTATCATCATTTAAGGCAGCCTAGCCAGGCCTATACAGCCAACTACGTATAAAGCCTATCTCCATCGCCATTCGGGCAGCGGTGAGAAGCCAGTGGCCCTAAAAAGCCCATGAAGGCCATCATATGCATACCCATGCGGGCAGCGGATGAAGACAGTGACTAAAAGCCCTAAAGGGCCAAAAAGTCCTCAACGGCCAGTCACGCATAACACCTCTACTGCCTGTATAGCTTTCCGACAACGTCACAGGGAACGGACAAAATTGCCCTTCCGTGAATAGGCCCGATCTTACAGACAAAGAAAACGTGGGCTACAGTGTGCGCTCTTTAGTCATTAACCATAGATAGGCCAACCATGCATAAGACCCCTCCAGATCCATGGCTTGATTTTAGTAGTAACTCATGAGGAAGGGCCTAAACCTACTCATTGATGGACTGGCGGCCCTGGATTTGGTACCCCAAAGGTTGACTTGTGCACCCCATGAACTCTAGAGAGTTACTACAGCCAACCCTGTGCGTAAATCCAACCGAGTTCATGGCCCTGGTAGCTTCACTAGGCCTCTCTTATAGATTGTGGTTTGTGAACTCACCAGGCTGTGAAAAGTTTAGTGAATTCATGAGAGTTACAGAGACTATCACGTGAGACCTGACTCCACTACTCAAGAGCTTAAACTGTGTGTGATCATCTAACTAAACTGAAACCTAGTACTGCCTATCAAAATGAAAATCATATAAGGGAATCTCATACTAATAATCATAACATATGAAGGTTTTTATAACAGTTCTTCATTAAAATATCATGTTGAGACTATCGCATAAATGAATATGCTTAAAATGATCCATGATGTAAAAATTTATGAAAGAACAAAATATCTCTAAATATCTCTAAATATCTCTAAATAAAATACTACAAGCTGTTTATATATCATAACACAAAAGGAATATTTACATACAATGCCTATAAATCTTCAGTTATGTTCAATATTTCTAAGTAACATTACAACTCTTCTTTTAATTGAGATTGTGCCACAGTAGTTGTGCGTTCAGCTTCAAGAATCATGCTAGCTTGATCAGGAACACCAATCAGTTCTGATTCCAAAGAAGCAACAACTTCCCTATTCCTTGTTTGTTCAGCTTGTACGATATCAATTACTTGAGTATTCATTTTAAGCTCTGCTTTGATCCGACGAACAGTTAAGTCTTTTGCTTCTTTCTGACTCTTGAGTGATAAAATCTCTCTCTCAAGAAGTGCGATTTAATCATCAATAATCGTCTTACTTCTATTAGAAACTTTTAACTTCTCATGGAGAGATTGATTAGTAGCGTTGTGATCAGCAAGAACATCATCTGAATGAGAGAGCTTCTCCTTAACTAATGTCAATTCCTTCTGACGACTTAGAATTTCAGGAGCAATGACTATACTCTGCGTTGCTTCTAAATTTTTCATGGAATCGTAAAACTGTGACAAGGAAGTGTAAAGAGACTAAACATCAACATGCGCCAGACGAGCCGAATGAGTGCGAATTGTTAGAGCATTATCCAAAAAGGGCCATTGGGTTAGATCTTTAAAAGCACCGATGACAACGGAAATTGCGTTCTTGAAGAGCCCCAACATAAGAGGTGGCACCTTTTCCAAAGAGAGTTTATTAAAAGCTGCAGTTACTGAGTTAGACCCTTCAGATCCACTTGGAGTTGGCACAACTAAAATTAAAAGATAAGAAGTAAGGAATATAAGTTCAAAAGAAAGCATATGCATATCTAATACTGATATAAAATAAGAAAAGAAAATAAATACCCAGATTAGGGGCAACAACAAAGGTAACTTGAATAGAATGGGTTGTGGGTGCTGTAGAGTTGGGGATTTTCGTAGTCATAACAGCATTAAAAGAAAGCTCCTTAGCTCCTACAGTACTTGAGTTAGCAGTATTTAGAGTTGGGACGTCAATCGGATCATAAAGAAATTCCAAACTTGGAGTTACTGGCTGAATAGGAGAAGGACGCACAATAGGGGACTTATCAATTGGATGGGGGCATCGGATGTTGGAGGGACTGGTGGCAAGGTTTCTTCTATATTAGGAAGAAGAAGTACATTCCCCATCGTTGCCTGAATTTTGGATGGTTGAGCCTTTGCATCCCTTGAAGTTGATGTTCCACGCGCAACTACATCAACAGCTTCCATGATACAGGGAGAATACAAAGCATCAAAAGAAAGAAAGATATTCGCACTAGGAGAACAACCATATTTTCCATAATCAAGTGGCTCTTCATTGTCTAAGGAGGTCGTCGGAATTGGATGAGAAGTATCAAGATGAGTGATTGGAGCATTAGGAGGAGGGGACTTAACTCCAACATCACCATCTTCTCCAACATCTACCTCAACATCAGTATCTACATTTAGTAAGGCATCTCCTTCATCAGTTAGGCTTATGGGTGAAGACGTATCGTCATTTGTAGTATTCGCTGAATATTCTAATGAGTTGTCTTCTTTTGATATGGTTTGTTTTCCTTTATAGGTTGTCTTCGCAGGGAGAAGATATGCACCTTAGGTGGGAGAAGGAACCAGTTGTGCCAAAACTTCAGGAGACAGTGACGTAGTACGGGAGTGGGTCATAGGAGATGTAGCAATAACAATTTGATGCACGGCCAGAGAAGTTATGGCTATAGCACGATTGGTTGTGGCTTTTGTAAGATCCACGACAAGGATAACTGTGGCAGTTGTACATTCAACAGGCTGAGAAATTGTAGAGGAGATGAGCTTTGTAGCAGGAGGAAGACGGGAGCAGGATATGTAGGTTGATCTCCTCCAGGAGTAGGAGAAGGCAGAATACCTCCTACATTTCAAATTCAATGCGAGGAGTGGCCAATCTTTCTCCCCAATTTATCAAATCCAGAGGAGAACCAAAAGCAATCTAACCTTCTAGAGTGTTTGGAGGCTTTATTTCTCTGATGGGCTCTTCCACAGAAATTTTATGACGAAGCTGTCCCGGAACAGTGGCCTGATTTTTCTCGTAAAAATATCCAATCCCTTGCTCCGGCCTGTAATTTCTCAAGCATGGGGGAGGAACCCAGATAGGTCGATCTACTGAAAAACAGTTGCGTACTAAGTAGTAATGATGAGCCCACCATCGCATCCAGGTATATGAAGCTGTTACTCTATGATTATACCCCGGGAGAATAAATCGAGAACCAAAATTTCTTGTTAGGAGTTGCTTCCATATTAAAGCCCAATTGTAGGGGCCAACTCCATAACTCCTCATTATCTGAGTGACCTCCTCACTTGCTTGGGGCATGGCTTGATCATATCCAAACTGTCTGGCAAATCGACTCGGATAGTATGGTTCTCGCCAGAACTCTAGTCCTTCCCACAATGGAAGACTGCAAGAACGAATACAGAGAAAGAAGGTCCTCTTGACAGGTTCCAAGTCATTGTTATCGTCGACATCTCTGTCTTCAACTTGGTAATCTAAGTAAAAAGGGAAGAAGTCGATAGATTCCATGTTGTCAATTTTATCCACTATCCATTCGTATCCCTTCTTTATCATCTTTTGCTTTAAAAAATGCCACAAGGACAGATGATTGGGATGGACATAAGCCTTCTCCAGGTCATTATAGGTCCAGGGGAAATAAATGCAGAGCCATTTGGAGAAATAATGCCATGGGGTAAAAGAAGATGAAATTCCTAGTGGCGGGCTTGAGCAGTGTGCCACAGCATGACCGAAAGCTCTATATAACGAGCATAAGATGGGAGGGGCCAGGGAATATCTTTTTCTACCTTCTGCCATTGCACCCGCCACCACAAATAAAGTTGGCCAAATAGAGTCTGAGCTTTTTGAACTAGGAAGCACAACTAAGCTCAACCAATAAGCTAGGAAAGCAGCTGATTCAATTTCGGCAGTGAATACGGCCGAGCCCCTTATCTTTTTGCGATTAGCTTCTAGTTCGGCACAATGGCTGCTAGGGAACCTAAAAAAAAAGGGAAGGATCAGTGAGCAATTCATATTTATAGGTAAGTATTGTCTGAAAGGGAAGGAAAATGTTAAAACACTTACACCAAGTATCGGGAAAAATGTGCGAGCCATTAAAGAGGAGAAATCCTATGGACATCGGCAAAGTAAGATGTTTCACGAAAAGGCTCGATGGTTGATGATGTAATTTTGGGTACTCTATTGGGTGCAACATAGGTAAACTCTTCGTTCAAGGGAACATATTTGTCGAGGAAAGATCCAGAGATATGCAGGCTAGCCATCCTATATGGATCCCATAAGGTGATACTTACTTCCCCTACTGGAAGATGGAAAGAATTCGTAGTGGGAGACCAGTATTTCAGAAAGCCCTTGTAAATCATTGTGTCTTTTTAAAAGAATTCTGAAGTGGCATCTATGGCATGATAAATCCTTGCTGTAATAAGGATGTCTTCATACTTCTTCAAAATCGCTTTGGCCCAAGCGCTGTAATATGGATGATTAGTCCCAAGACCCCATGTTCTAAATTCTTCTTTGCCCCACAAGGAGTCGCGATGATGGAAACGTTGTTGAATCATTTCAAAGAAATGGGTGAAATATAAGGAATGGGAGTTGTAACAACATGTGAGAAAGCGCTTGTATCTTACTTGCCCAATATTTTAGGCTAATCCTTTATCTGTGAGGTAGCCTTCAAGGATTTGTAGCTCTTTGATCACCCATTTCGACACATACAAGAGCCTGTTCTATGTCATGTGGTCCGTCGGTTCGCTCTGAAGAATGGACTGGTGGCACTGAAGTTGCAAAGGGAGAGTAATGGTCTCATCTTTATAAGGGTTGCAAAATTTAATCGCCTCAGTATTTACTTTGACTGAATCCCAGGCGCTCTGAAAACATCTTCGATTGTGTTCTCGATTTTTTTCTTGAAAAGCTTCATCTTTGCTCTTTTCTCTTGTTTGTTTAGGAACAGTTGAGGTAGGAGAAGCCTTTACAGCAGAAGGACGAGTGTCGTCTGTGTGAATATTGGCTGTGCATTTCAACCAATTCTCCCAATCAAACTCTTTTCCTGAAGTGGGGGGTCCCTCTATCTCCTTCATCTGTACATCCATGCGGATATGTTCAGATAAGCATTGGATACGTTTGACAAAGTTAATGATGACAGGAGCCGCCTCTTTGAAGAAGGAGGTGTAGTTTTCAACAGATTAGGGTCTTTTCTTACTGCGAGTCTTGGCTGATTGCACATCAGATGGCCTAACAGTACTTGGGGAGGCAAGAGGTCTTTTTAAACTAGCCATTAGAAATCTATATAGGAGTCAGTGAACAAATTAAAATCAGGAAGAAATTAAGTTAAAAGAGAAGTATGAAAGATTGTTGAGAAGAAAGAGTAAATAAATTTGAGATCCAAATTTACATAAGTCATTGAGCGCAAATCATTGTGCGCACAACAATGTGTGCAAAACGTTGTGCACAAGACATTGTGCACATAACAATATGCACAAAACTTTGTGTGGTAAGATGACTGTGCGCTAAGATGATTGTGTGCCAGGCTATTGTGCACTACCTGTTCTTGCGCACTAAATTCTGATTGAGTGTGAGGCAGTGTGCGGAATGGGTGTTGTGTGGCGCACAACGTTGGTGGTGCACAACGGTGATTATGCAAAAAAATGACTAGACGAGCGAGGAATGTGAAACAGTTGGAGAATAGAGTGGAAGAAAAGGGTTCAACTTCTGTATTTATAGGCAGGCTCCTACCCGTTGTGCGTGAGATGTTGAGCGGTATGCATTGTGCGCAAGACGTTGCCCCAAAGAACTTATGATTATATGCACAACAAAGAAAAGGGAAGTTAAATTATTATGAAAAACTGAAAAATTGATCCTACATTGTTTATTTTATAGATTAGATAAAAAATGTAGGATCAAGGGGGTATCTGTTGAGACATAAAAAGAGAGAAAAATTGCAAATATGCATTGTGCGTAGGTCATTGTGCTGAGATTGTCATTGTGCATAAAGCACTATTGTGTGAAGAAGGTCATTGTGCGCAGATAGTTATTGTGCGCAGATATTCATTGGACGATAAGAGGAGTATAGCCCATGCAAAGGACTCCGCACATGAAGGGCGCACAATGAAAGTTACGTAAAGGACTCCGCACAATGAAGGCCGCGTAAAGGACTCCGCACAATGAGGGTCGCGAAAAGGATTTCACATAGTGACTACGTGGCATGTTCGCACGTGTGAGAAGGGTATAAATACCCCCGACCTGTCAGTAAGGGGTCATAAGAAGCCAATCAAGAAGCAGAAGAAGAGTCTGAGAAGAGAGAGAGGTAGAGCCCGCTTGCATTATGCGGGATAGGTGTTGTGCGGCGCACAAAACTGTTGGCACACAAACACTATTAGCGCACAACACCACCAAGCACACAATAGATCCGAGCGCACAACAGATCTAGGTGCACAACACTATTAATAGGCGTACAGCAGCGTTTAGTGTTCAGTGCACAACAGTCTACAACATGCGACGCTTCCAGCACCTATTGCTTTAGCATAGGAGAACTTTTTTTTATAAGTCAACAACATTCTGTTTTTGGAACCAAAGGAGAAAATGATGTAAAAGAACTTGGAATAAATAGATAATATGATAGTCTTCTTTATCTTCTTCTGTTAATTATTAAGTGAATGGAATTTCTTGAATGAAATGCATTTGTTTCTTGTTCGAAACAATTGTAATGCCCCAGATTTCAAGGGCTGAGTAGGAACTCGACTCTCAAATTCTCGGGTGCCACGTATTCCCTAATGATCTCTAGATTCCAATGCATCTGGGTTTATTATTAATCAATGACTGGTTTAGCGAACCATAAGTATGAGAATATCATAAAATGTAAATAAGGGCCACTAAACATGTAAGATATCTAAAATATAGTACTAAGAAAATCCAAACCGGGAACTAGACCCACTCAGGTAAATATCCCAGATGACTAGGGCCCTGACCCATCTAATGAGACCATCCAACCATAAACTAGAAGAAACCACCGAAAGTCTGATAGTATGCTCGTTCCTCCTCATCAACCACGCTGGCGTCCCCTAGCATATTTAGCTCTATCGATCCTGCATCTATGACAAGTTTTGGTTGGTGTTTTAAAACACCATCCCAGAGTGGGAGTGAGTAGCTAACTTAGTGGTACCATTAGCAATAGATTGCACAAATCATCATACACAGAGTATATTTAGTAAACAACATTCATCATAAAATCTTAAGTACTCTTAGTTAATGAAATGCATGGTTTAATGAGATGATGCATGCCCTCACCACCAACACTCCCTCGAGCGATGATATCTAACAATCGTAATTACCAACACTCCCTCAGTTGTGACCTTGACTGCCGAGTCACCACAATAAGTAATGCAATGTCATGAGAATGTTAGCCGAGTTAGTTAATTTGGTTCATTCATCCAGTTTATTGGAAAAACTGGAATACTCTTATCAAAAACATTATCTTATTATGATTGCACGGCTCAAGACTATGGCCGTATGGCTCTCAAGATCCTTAACCCTCATGGGTTCATCAATCCCATAGATCTAAGCTCATACGAAAATTAATTGAGACTTCCAAGTCCTGCTCCCGATCACTATGGGGAGCTCATCACCCCAATATAGGCTGACAGCATGGGTACGTTGTAAGACCATAACCCGTGTGTGCGTCATTCCTTTAGGTCTCGCGGTCCTACCAGTTGAATCCTGGCGACCCTCGACCTATGGATAGTGTTTGCAGTCATCCTCAAGTTTGGTCACATTGACCTGACTCAAATCATCCTAAAACCTATCCCATTGTGTTCTCATCGGTGCCACAGTTCCAACGCCATGTCCTATGCGTGAATCTGACATGTACATCACAAGTTATGGGCCACGCTCGATATGGACCATTGATGTGTGGTTGGTGGATCCCACCCTTACTCCACACATTTTCCCATGTGATGGGTGATGTCATGCCTAGGTGTAGGTTTCTAAAAACCCTATAGCTAGAGCCTACAACCCTATGAGCATTGGTTGTATCTCCCTAGCCCTCATGATTGTATTTCTCTAACCTAGGAGCCTCTTTTAGAGAGAGCAATGATTACTTTCCTACAACCCTCCTAACTCTCTCTTTCCCTCTCACTTCTCTCTTTCTCTTTTCATTCTCTCCCTTGCTTGAGAGGTAGGATGTCCCACCCCTCCATATCCTCCAGCCCCTTCTCTCCTAAGTACCCTCTAATCCAACCTTTCCTAACTAATCTCACCCTTAGAATCATCTTCATTGGAGCTTCTAGAGCAAGGTGGTGTAGTTTTGAAGCTTGATCCTTAGGTGGGTGTGCACATATTTTACAATTTCAAATTCTTTACTCTCTTAATTGTTCTTCATCTTTCTTCCATGTTGGAGCTTGTGGGGCCCATCAAATGATGGTGGTGGCCCCCAAGACTCCATAGATGTGGCTTGTAGCCCATCCTACATTGCATGCATGTTCCATGCAAGGGGCCATTCTCCATAGACCCCTTCATGGCCTTTTCTTCCTTTGATCAGGGATCTTTGGGTCATCTAGACCCTTGATCCTTGGTGGATATTACATCTACACCATAAATCCAAAGTAGAAAGCCTTTGACCATGTAGATCCTTACATGTTTTGCTATAGTGGATTATGCATGTTCGTGTGATGAGGGGAAGGGCCTTAATGTGGGGGAGACCCTGCCCTTGTGGCTAAATCCTTATTTTTCTTTGTTGATAACCTTCTGATCATGAGTGTGTGGCCCACAAAAATATCCAGACCATCCATGGAGGGTGAATGTCCATGACAGTCCACCCTTGGACGTTAGAGCCCCATCGCCCCCCCCAATAAGGGGCATATGCAAAGGGTATTTTGTAATGGGAAGGGTCTGGATGTTTGTAGGGCCCACTGGGGTGGTCCATACCATGATTTTCTTGGATTAAATCCCCTTTTGAATAATGTTTATATTTATTTATTTTCAGTTATATGTTGCTGTCCAGAACTATCTGGACAGATTTTTGGGTCATTTTAAGGCCAGATTTTTAGACATTTGATGGGGTGTTTGGTCACAGGTAATATATGTTTCTTGAAGATGTAGACCCCACTTATAAGCTTGCTAAATTTTAGCCTCAACTGGCCTCATTTGAGCCTTCAAAAGGGTGGGCCAACATGGTTGGACTACCAGATTTTCTGCTGTGCAGTCTAGCAACATTGCCTCATGAAAACCTTAATTCCTAAATTTTTCTGGCATAGGTGGGCCATCTTTCTGGACTCCCTTTTATTATATACATGATGAGGGATGTTGGCCCTCAATTTTTAGAATTTTAAAGGCCCTAGATCCACTCCAATGGAGTGCCCAAATTTAAGACAACAACATGCATTGCAGAATTTTCTTGTACATTGTTGTCCTCTTTATTATTGCAGAACTTTTTAGGCCCCAGCCCATTGGGCTTTATGTATGATTATTGGGGACCATCTCTAATTTTCTAGAGCCCATTGGGGCCATGATTGTGAGGCCCATAAAGCTGGACCAGCGGTCCATGTTGGATGTCCAGAATGGGGCTGGCCATCCAGCGTGCAGGCCCACCATGTATATGTGTTTCATCTAGCCGTCCCTCTTGAGGGGTGGCCCATGTGGGAGGGTCCACCCTGGGTGGACGTCCCCTGTGGGGCCCACCTTGATGTATGCTTTGGGCTAGGCCGTCCAGGCCTTGGACCGCCCAGGCCTCATGGGATGCCCATTCTAGTGGGCTGTTGCTGGACTTGCAGTCCAGCAGTAGGCCCACTTGATTTTGTGAAAAATCCCATTCTGGACTTAAATTTGGTGGGGCCTCCCTCTAAGTGTTAGTAGCCCTCATGACTTAAATTTCCATATAGTTTGGCACATTTCTGGACTTTAGCAGGCCCAGGAAGTTGGGTGGGCTGAAAGTTCAGCGAGGGGGCCCAAAAGTACATGATTATGGTTGAATTTGTGTTAGTTGTGGGGCACACCACATTGTGAGATTTGGGTACATGTTGCATGCCTTCATTCTAGATATTCTTAAGCTTAATTAATGCATAGTTGGGCCTCCATTGATGATCATTTGTGGGACCTAAATATAGACCAGATTTTGGGACTTCCTAGTGGGCCCAAATTGGGCTAGAACGTCCCAGCTTGGCCCAGCAATATGTAAGGGCTGCTTCCACCATTTTGTTGGACTTCTAGGTTGAGGTGAGGGTGGAGTTAAGACCTTGAGTGCCTACTTAAATTACTAGTTATTGGGTTGATGTTGTGAGGCCCATTTCACCCAACTTAGACTTATTTTTGGGCCATGTATTTGTGTACATGGGCTGCCCACCGAGTCCAACTTAATGCATGGATTCTATGGTCATTGGGACTTGGACCTTAGGCCTTGATTCCCCTCTTTGGGCCCATGTTGTTGAAGGTAGTATTGGACCCTTTTTCTTATGCCTTTATGTGGGGCTTATGTATGTGGTTTGGATGTGGGCCTTGGGCCTTGTAGCTATATGGATTATGGTTGGTTATGCCTTTTGAAAAATGGTGGTTAAATGTCCACATTATGGACCCCTCTAGGCCCGTTTGTATCTAAGTGTGGTTGAATGCCCACCTTAGACTCTTACCAGGCCTATCTCTATATTATTTAGGCCTGTATATTGTATGCTTAGTCTCGTGGGCTACCTAAGGTAAATGGGCCCCCACTAGAGGTTGTATTCCTTATGAGGAACTGGTTAAGTACCTAAACCCTTCATGGTTAGGTAGAGAGTTCATCTTCACCTCATTGGCACCCATATTCATCTTCATAGTCCACTCCCATATGCATCATATGCATGCTTAGTTGAGATATGATTGGCCATGGTTGTGCCATTGTGTAGGACATGTTGGTATCTCCCTGAGGGATGGAGTTTCCCCTCTTGAGCACGATGGATGCTTGGGATTGATGCATAGGTGATTGTGTGATTCATGCATTTGGCATTGCATAGAATGTGGATATTGGCCCTAACTTCATCAGGGTTGTAGCTTCCAGAGATATATTGTGGATGGCCATGTGTGGACACCAGAAATGATATTTGAGCATTTGAGGCGCATAGGATGTCCTTGGGTGAAAGTCCCTAAACCTTCACGGTACCAAGGAGATGCCTCAACGCCAAGACTGAGTGAAAATCATAAGCACCCGAATGCCTTATACCGTTAGGCCGTGACTCCCACTGTTGCGAGGTCGGTTGAGATGGGGTTTGGCCTTACTCGCCTGAGTGAGGGGGCATAGCTAGGCTGAGTGTGACCAGCTCGTAAATGGGTCCGCTACCATCGAGCCTCGCTGGTGATTGGCTACTCACAGGCAGGTACTGAGGTCTCATATGCTCGTTTAACTATGCAGGTCTTGGAGAGCGGCAGTCATCTTGCAGCGTACTTGACCCCGGTGGATTCCTTATGATGGAACTGTACTTGATATGTGGATTGGATATGAGGACTGACTTTACTTCGCATTGCATTTGCATTAGCTGTATAAACCTTCTATTGCATCACCTTGGTATGGCGTCCAATACTCATATATTGCATTGCATAGCCTTGGTACAGCTTAGTGTCTGTATAGCTAGTGGAATTGGTATCATTCATAGTTCCCTTTGCATCCTCCTATTTGTTCTAAGCACCATTGTCACACACTTACACTGCCCTCTAAGCTTTCTATAAGCTTATGCACGATTGATGCGTGCTGGAGGTCCTAGGTCGGCGCGGTAGCAGTGGAGCTTTGGACTGGAGCATAGTGAGGACCCATTGTGGACTTTTCTCTTCCTTTCTTACCTTATGTATTTCCTTTTATACCTGTAAAAGTTTAAATTTCTAATAGATTTTGCAATGCGTTCCTATGGTTACTTTTTGAGAATACTGTGTTATGATCTTGGGTATGCTCGATTGAATTGGATTTATGATATAAAAATCCTCCTTGCAGGATCCAAAGATCAGAACCTGAGCCAGGAACTAAGAATGGGGTACTATGGAGGCTGTTGCGGCCGGAACTGGCTATCAGGTTCCTTGTGAGTTCTATTACTAAGTCTAGGATGTGACACACAGTGACCCATACTATGGGCATAGTGTCCCATACCACCGTCTCTGGCTCATGAGTCTTGTGGGCCGAAAATTGTAGTTAATAGTGGGTGCAAGGGTCTCAGGTATCTTGAGTTCATACAGATGCGTGCAACCATAGTTAACATACAAGGATGGCCGATTTGTGAGCCAATATGCCCCCACAAGTTGAACCATAAACTAAACGGCCTGGGATAATTCACAGCTTAACTAGTCAGGCCAGATTTACTGGTGGGCTGATCCAACGATGGGATTCCCAAATAATTCTGGTTAATTAGCCGATCCATGAGAGGACAAGTTCACAGATGGATAACATAAATTCAGCAAATCCAGGAATAATTTTACAAATGACAACAAAATCCAGCATTCTAAGTATATGGATAGCAATGCACCAATCTTCACCAAACTAAAAGGATCATGTTTAACATATTCCAACAATTGTAAGAAGATGGACAACCACACACCCATTCACATCAATTCATTTCCACACATGCCGATATGAAACATATAATTAAGCAATATAACTGAAATTAAGTGTAATTAATCCAAAAATTAAGCAATTCGACAATAATACATTCCTTTTATGCCTAACATGTTTCACATGCAACAAAGTTTAACCAACAATTAAGCAACATTTGGGAAATTTGAGTGCATATGCTTTAATTGGACATGCAGCTCGACATTTTACACATTCAAGGATGTTCGGGGCCTAAATCCCTTCTCACATTGGGGGAATTCTAAGTTTGTAATCCTAAATCAACAATTCAAAAAAAATAAATTCAAGCAACATGCAGGGACAAATCATCATGCATATTTACTAAAATCTACGCTAGGCATGATAATCGGCCATCTAAAGGTAATAGTCCACACTTATTGTCGACTGGAAGCTCTTACGGTCAGTCTAGAGGCACCGAGTTCGCAAATTCGATGTATCGGAGCCCTGCATTACATGGAGTTATGGTTAGAACGCATGCATGTGGCTAGAGGCTAGAGAGGGACGAATTGGAGTCCAATTCTTACCTTAGATTTGACGGGGTTTGTTCCTATGGTGATCGGTTCGGAGTTCTCGGCAATGGAGCGGCATAGGCGCGAGGAATTTCAGTCCCCACGCACAACATGCACCCACACACCACTCTCCTTCCCTCTCTCTCCTCTCTCTCTCTCTCTTCTCTCTCCTCTCTCCTAATTTTAGCTACTGGAATTTTTGAAAATGAGAGTGAAAGGGCTTAAGGGTTTATATACCCAGAAGTTAAATCAGTTGGCCCTAAAATTCTATAAATTCCTTTCAAATGGCCCTATGGGACCCAAACCTGGCTGTTGGGGCTGACCTGATGGGCCCCTGGCCCATCTAATTCATGGAATAGGTGCCCCATGGCCCGATGAAGGGTCGGGTAAAGTTTGACAGCATAAGGATGCGAGGTTTCGCCAGAATGGCCTAGTTTACAATCAACGGTCACCAATCCTCAATCAATGGTTAGATTTTGTAGATGAGTGCAGAGAAATATCTTCAACCTATGGTGCAAATTTGGGTGGAATCTGACGGCTGAACTGTCCTAATTTATTGTCCTAAGTGACGGGGGCCATTTGTTTTAAAATTCAGATTTTAGGCCTGTGCTAGTGCGAGTTGCACTTTACAAGTGCTAACTTGACAGCGTGAATCGTCTACTTTCGGGTGTCGTCTGAGTCTGTTTTCCACGATGGACCACAAGCCCAGTAGGATGGACATTACTCCATAATTTCGGAACTAGTGGCCCACTAATGAGTGGTCTAGAGTTTATTCAGGTAATCGGGGCATTTTTTAAATAAGTTGGGTAGGGGGTTTCTTGGGCGCAGTTGTTGAGGTATGGATTAACTAAGCTCATGGTATAGGCTATTCAAAATTAATGAAAGTGGAGATCTGGTCATGATCACTCTAAACCGTTAATTTTAGGCTAAAAGAGTAACTGGGTTAATTTGGTCCATTAGTCAAGATCCGGGCCTTATCTGACTCGGCTTCGGTAGATCTTTTAATTTAGTTACGATTGCCTTGATTAATCAGTGGTAGGTTGGTTAGATTTAGGCTATATGTGAACAAATCATGGGGATAAACTTGATGTTTAAGTAATCGGTTGGGTTCATTGGTTTTCTATGGTTGATCAATCTTATTTGTACGGTTCTTTATCGGTACCAGTTGCGTATAAGCTCACCTCGAGCATCAATGGCCCATAGGTGATGATGTGGCTGGTTAATACAGAAAAAAATAAGGATTTTTGGCAAATTTAAAGTAGCAAAAATCCAGGGTGTTATAATCTACCCCCCTTAAAAGCAATTTTGTCCTCGAAATTGCCTAATGTAATTTGGTAAAGGTACCCTAATTTTGTACGCCTAAGTTTTGTTAGTTTTACGTTCATATGCATGGTATGGTGCATACTATCTATGGTAGTCTGGCTTATTATAGTCTACCCCCCTTAAAACTTGTTCACCCTAATGGTTTACTAAATTTTTTATTATATATATGGATGTATGTATGTATGTATGTATGTATGTATATATACATTGTAAGATTTGGATTCACGACGACGGTTCCCCTTTATCTAGAGTAAAAATATATGTTTTTAAATGTTCGACCAACATGGAGAGATGGTTGTAGTGGGCTTGAACCTGATACACCGATCATCTACCTAACCAGGGTAGAAAGCTTATTGTATCCGTTCTTAGTCCTGGTGGATCCTGGTCTTCTACTCAGTCAAAGTAGTGATTTCATTGGTAGTTGCCTAGGATTGAGAATTGGGTCAAGCTGCGAATGCTTTGCAGGTGTATACTTCTATAACTCCGTAGTCCGATCAACCTAAATGTTTAGGGAATGCCCATCATTGAAAAGTTTAAGCATTGTATTTAGAAGGTTATCATCCGGGTCTTGGTTAAGGAGAGTTCTCATTTTGATTCTTGTCTAGATTAGTAATTAATAAATCTTTCAATACGCCTATGGTTAAACGATTATCTTGGAAAGGTTTTTAGGAGCCTAAGGTTTTCTCTCAGTGTTACTGTTTTGATCTTATGGCCAGTGGGTTATAAGCAAACCACGCTTCGGTTTCATTAACTTCGAGAGAGAAGGAAGGATCGAGAGTTCTAAAATATTTAAGAGATTTGGAATGTTAGCGTCATAAGGAAGGCCGCAGAAAAGTAAAGAGGAGGGACATCTCCTCGACATGGTATTAACCTTAATTTCACAAGAAAATAAGAAACTCATAATATTTTACTGTAGTCTGCCTCTAACATGAACTTATGGAGTATTAAACTATGAAATTCAATCCTACTCAAGGGTCCTAATTTAATTGCACCAAAAATAACTTAACCATATATATATATATATATAATGAAATTTAATCACGGGATGATTCCTAGTACAATTATAAGTAATTCCTAAATGGATACCAAATATTAATCTTTAATATGAAAAGACATGACTAGTCTATTACTAACTCGAAGTTGCAAAAATTTTTAGTTTCAACCCTTCTATTATTTGTAACATATTTGTCACCTTTAGTTATTATATTATTTTTTTTATAATTTTTTATAGTAATCCATCATTAAGCTTACTTTTATTCCATAAAATTTCATTTCATTTGAAGTTCCATAAAAATTATAAAAATCAGGAAGTACTAGTTGTCCAAAACCAACGATTTTCTGTTTGTTTCACAAATATCTCTACCTCTTGTAACGTTTTTCATACTTAAAGTAACTAAAATATTTTATAAATTTTTATAGTAAGTTATCAGTAAGTTTATTCCCATATTACAAAATTTCATCTCATTTTGAATAGTAAAAAAATTATTAAAATTCTAGAAGTAATAACTGTCTAAAACTAACGATTTTTAGACAATTGTCAAAGCATCCTAGATTTAGCTATATTTAAATTTTTATTTTATTTTATTTTTATATGAAACTAGACTTATCAAGCTTCAATCTGACTTTTGAATCACCTAAATCGGAGTTATATTGAGGGAGATATGACTTTTTAAAGTTAGTCTAAAAAGACTGAAAATTGCAGAAAATTCCCGCAGTGACCCGCCGAAATCTGGTGCAACGGTGGCACGCCGCTACTACTCTCTGGTGGTTCTGGTGGTAGTGTCACTGATTTGGCGGTGGTGCCACCGATCTGGTGGTGGTTCTACCACTTGATGTTTGAAAATTGGTGTAACTCTCAATCTAGAATGAGTCATTTGATGTGCCATATATGATTTTGGGGTAAGAGAAGCTAATCTATCCAAATAACTTGGTTATTTTGTGATGTTCCATAAGGTTAATGGTCAAAAATCTATTTTATTTACATTTTTATTATTTATAGTAAATTTTAGTTTAATTATATTTTTTCATCCTTTGAGCTTTAGGAGTTGTGTCTAATATGAAAGTACTTAGAAAAATTAGAATGATAAAGTGGTGAAAGGTGAGATTTTTGAAGGAGATGGGTTGAAAGGGGGAGTTGAGACTTAGGGATTTAGCTTAAAGAGCTTGGGAAGAGAATGGGTTGATGATTTGAAAGTGAAAAGGGTAAAAAAGAGTATAAATGGGGTATAAATGAACTAGAAATGGCCCCGCACACATTTTTGGGTCGTATTTTCTCCAATCTTCGAATTCCCAATTACAAGTGATTTAAATTACTTCTTATGGCCTAAGTGCCTTCTATACCTGAACCCTAGTCTTTGACTTCAGTGTTCAAATTAGCCAGATGGCTTGTTCCTAGGGTCTTTTAACGTCGCTACTTTTGATCGCTCCCTCCTAAGTCGATAAGGCGTTATGATAGGCCCATTGCCCAAGGCCCAGCTTAACCCGAACCATGCTCTGATACCACTTGTAATACCTCGGATTTGAAGGGCCAAGTAGGAACTTGGCTCCTAAATTCCCAGGTGCCATGCATGCCCTAATGAGCTCCAGATTCCAATGCATTTGAGTTTATTATTAAGCAATGACGGGTTTAGCAAACCATAAGCATGAGAATATCATAAAATGTAAATAAGGGTCGCTAAACATGTAAGATATCTAAAATACAGTACTAAGAAAATCCAAGCAGAGAACTAGACCCACTTAGATAAATATCCCAGATGACTAGGGCCCTGACCCATGTCCTGCGACCATCCAACCATAAACTAGAAGAAACCACCGAAAGTCTAATAGTACGCTCGCTCCACCTCATCAACCACACTGGTGTCCCCCAACGCATCCAGCTCTATCGACCCTGCATATATGATAAGTTCTGGTTGGTGTTTTAAAACACCATCCCAAAGTGGGAGTGATTAGCTAACTCAATGGTACTAGTAGCAATAGATCGTACAAATAATCATACATAGAGTAGATTTAGTAAACAACATTCATCATAAAATCCTAAGTACTCTTAGTTAATGAAATGCATGGTTTAATGAGATGATGCATGCCCTCACCACCAACACTCTCTCGAGCGACGACTTCTAACGATCGCAATGAGTAACACTCCCTCAGTTGCAACCTCGACTGCCGAGTCGCTATAATAAGTAATGCAATGTCATGATAATGTTAGCCAAGTTGGTTAATCAGGTTCATTCATCCAGCAAGTTGGGGAAATTAGAATACCCTTATCAAAAACATTGCCCTGCTCTAATCACGCGGCTCAAGACCGTGGCCGTATGGCTCTCGCGATCCTTAGCCCTCATGGGTTCGACAATCCCATAACTCTAAGCTCATACAAAAATCAATTGGGACTTCCAAGTCCTGCTAGCAGTCATTATGGGGAGGTCGTCACCCCAGCATAGGCTGATAGCATGGGCACAGTGTCTCATACCACCATCCTTAGTTCACGAGTCTTGGTGCTCATTGGTCACTACGGGGAGGCTCATCACCCCAATTAGATAGGATAGGACTCCAATTTTATTTGTGTTACTTGAATCAAACAAGCACCAAGGCTCGTCATCATATACCCTATATCCGATAGTCAAAGGGTGAGTCCAACTCTGGTGGTTCCTAAGAAGTCCGGAATCACCATCATAGCCAATGCCAACAATTAACTCGTGCCAACTAGAGTTACTAGTGATTGGAGAATGTGCATTGACTACAGGAAATTGAATATCATCACGAGGAAGGACCACTTTCCTTTTCCCTTCATTGATCAAAATTTTGAAAGGCTAGATGGTCACTCTTACTATTGCTTCCATTATGGGTATTCGGGCTACAACCAGATAGAGATAACCCTTGAAGATCAGGAAAAGACCACATTCACATTTCCCTTTGGCACCTTTGCTTACCGAAGGATGCCATTCAGACTGTGTAATTCCCCTACCATTTTTCAGCGATGCATGATGAGTATTTTTTCTAACATGGTGGGGCAATATCTAGAGGTCTTCATGGACGACTTCTCTGTCTTTAATCCATCCTTCAACGATTGTTTGGAGAATCTTAAATGTGTTCTGAAGCAATGTGATGAAAAGAATTTAGTACTAAATTGGGAGAAGTGTCATTTCATGGTTCGTAAGGGAATTGTTCTTGGACAAAGTATCTCGTCGAAGGGAATTTAGGTAGATAAAGCTAAAATTGATCTTATCTCTACCCTACCTCCACCCTAAAGTGTACGAGACATGCGATCCTTCATAGGACACACTAGGTTTTACAGAAGATTCATAAAGGACTTTAGTTACCTCTCTCATGCATCTGAGTGGACGAGCAATGCCAAGAAGCTTTCTCTAAGCTCAAGTGCATGTTGCTACCGCACCTATCATGCAGCCAGCCGATTGAAGCATTCCTTTTGAACTTATGTGTGATGCATCTGACTATGCTATTGGGGCGGTGTTAGGCTAGAGAAAAGAAAAGAAGCCCTCTGGTATTCATTATGCAAGTAGGACTCTAAATCCTGCCCAAGTCAATTACTCTACTACGGAAACGAAACTCTTGGCCATGGTATTCACTTTGGACAATTTAGATCCTATTTGATTAATTCTAAGCTCATCATTTACACCAATCATGTGGCACTCAAGTACCTTTTTTCTAAGAATGATGCTAAGATCATCATTTACACCAATCATACTCCAGGAATTTGATTTAGAAATAAAAGATAAAAAAAAAGGAGTGGAAAACGTAATGGCTAACTATCTTTCGAGACTTGACCTCCCTGATTCCCTTGAGATGACACCTGTAAATGACATGTTCCCTAACGAACAATTGTTTAAAGTCTCTCACTCACCTTGGTTTGCTGATATTATTAATTATCTTGCCACAGGTTTCATGACAATACATTGGACTGCGCAAGATAAGAAGAAATTCTTCACCGACATATGTAAATTCTTTTGGGATGATCTGTATTTATTTAAATATTACCCAGACTAGATTCTAAGGAGATGTGTGTCAGATAATGAATACCAAAGTGTCATCTCCTTTTGTCACTCTCAGGCATGTGATGGTCACTTTTTGCTAAAAAGACCACGGCCAAAATTTTATAATGTGGCTTTTACTGGCCTACTATGTTCAAGGACACTCATGAGTTCTGCAAAGCTTGTGAATGGATATCATTTAAAGCCATTTGTTGAGAATTTTGATTCAGAGGACATGTCCATGCATCTGACTGATCCTGTATACCAGGATTGATCTCCTAGTCTAATGGAAGTATAATTAGAATTATCTGCTTTCATAGGATTTATGACTAGGGTAGTTTGTTTTCAACTTGTTTTAGTTTTATTTTGTGCTAACCCATGTTATGCTAAGATTTCCTTTGTACAGGACAAGCCTCAAATTTCCTTTGTACAGGTACTATCTTTCCATCACTACTCCATTTTTTTCGTTGTCTAATGTGCATTACATGTTTATTTCTTTTACATTGAGGACAATATAGATTTTAGGTTGGGGGTGTGGATTAGGTAAACTAATCAGTATTTTGTTTAGTTTTGAGCATAAATTGTGAAATTTTTGAATTTAATTTTTCAAATTGTTGGAACATAAAAAAGGAGAAAAAGAAAGATTGAAAGAAAGAAGGTTTGAAGAAAAATGTGGAAATGAGGAAGAAAGGAGGAGATTGAATATCATATTAGAGATTTGTGCGGGTCGCACAAACAGTTTAATCTATTGTGCAGGCCGCATAAAGGAATACAGGGGTAATTTATCATAAATGATTGGATCTAATGCGAGGTGGGCCACATGGCACAAAAATTGAGGGTTCGCACATGTGGAGGCCTATAAATACACCACTTCCCCTCTCATTTGGGGATTGGAAGAATTTTGAAAGAAGGTCAGAGCTCCAGAATAAGCTAAAGGTAGGAGAAGGGAAACTACAAGGGTTTGCGCGACCCGCGCAAGCCATCTTGGTTGTGCGGGTCGTGCAACTAGGCTGTTATACAGCTATTGAAGATAGGGGCCGAAATCATTAAGCTGGGTTTTCACAGTCTCCAGTTCTCCTTTTGCATAAAAGGATATGTGTCACACTGCAAATTCAGAAACCGAGCTCACAAAATTCCTGATCATCAAATCCGATGTCGACAGCCTCCGTAGTACCCCATTCTCGGCTCCTAACGCCCATACGCCAGATTCCGATACTGGGATCCTATAAGGAAGATTTTCCAACATACATTTATCTAGTAAGAAGCATAACCACAAGTTTACCTAAATCACAAAGGCAATATCATCATCACATATCCACTAATATAAACAGTTGATACAATGCTGAAAGGGAAATACAAATATCAAAAATCGAAGCTCCAGAAGACAGCCACACGCTCCAAACTTAATGCAGCTATGAGCTAACGCCACCTCCATGCATCTATCGTGCATAAGCTTATAAAAAGCTTACAGGGTGGTGTAAATGTGTGTGTAAGGTAAGTGCCAAGTATGCAATATCAGAGAAATGCAGAAACATGCTACTAAGTCCATAGATACCATCAGCCTTATCCAGGCTATGCAATGCAAAAACATATAAGCCAATATCATATCTACTGAGGAAGCAATGTAGATTAGCTATACAATGCGAAAACATAATAATCCAAATATATATACTGAGGATGCAATGGAATATGCAAATCTTGATGAGTCCACGAATACTGTCAACCTTATTTGGCCATATAAATGCAGAAACATATCAACCTAAAATGCCATATGCCACGGATGTAGTGCAATATGAGATGCGAATAAAATGACCAAGTTAGAGTGTGAAGTCAGGAAGATAGTACGTAGTATCACAAACTGTAGGGTTCATCACAAGGGACTTCTATCCAAACCAGTCCCATACCTAAATTTGGATAGCTAGACTCAATGTAGTAAACTCCTGATCTCAGGTTGGTCGCGTGCCCAAATCAAAATCCCGGCCATCGCAAAGGTACACATAACAATTAGTTGTGCACCACCAGCCTGAGTGGATAATGAATGAATAAATGAATGGATAAAATACTGAGTATGCAACTCCTGCTCAATAAGTTCACATATAAGTACTGTACATCTCTGGGATCATCACCGGAGTCTAGTACACTCTACACTAGATCGTCGCCACTAGACATGCAACTATGCAAGTGGAAGAGACCTCACTATTCGCCTGGCCAGTAGTCAGCCAATATCTACCTGAGATGTTGATAGCAGGCCCATTTATGAGCTGGTCAAAGTCAGCCTAGATGTGCCCCCTACCCTCGGGCTGGTAAGGCCACACCCCCTTCTAACAGACCACGACACATTGTGAGACGTGGTCTACTGGTATACGGCACTCGAGCGCTCATGTATCCACTCGGTCTAAACATTGGAGCTTCTCCTGGCCAGAGAGGTTTAGGGACTTTCACCCAGAGACATCTATACCACCCCATGTAGAAAAAAGATTTCCAATGTCCCATCTGGCCATCCATGATATGCCTGTGGAGGCTACGACCCCGATATCGCTAGAGCGTATAGTAGTCATATCCCAAAATGCAAGATGTATGAGTCATACCATCCAGTCATGCATTAAACCTGCGCGTACCACACACTCATGTGGGGCAACTCCGTCCCTCTAGGAGTCCCATAATAATCCGTCTAATGGCATGCACTATGATCAATCACTCCTCATATCAAGTATACATATGATGCACATGGGCATGGATCGTGGGGCTATACTAAGTATATTATATGATGATGATGTACTCTCCTCATATCAAGGATGGGCCTAGACGGCCTACTCATATCAAGAATGGGCCTAACGAGGCCTAAGGGAAGGTCACAATATGGACATTTAACCATCATTGCCCATCAATGTGGACATTCAACTAGCATTGCTCCCAAGGAGTGGCCCACATAGAGCCTAACATATAGTGGGCCCATGGCCTCACATAAGGGCCCAATACACTTCTCATTGGGCTGTATCACATGGGCCTCAAATACATCACATGGGCCGCATAACATGGGCCTAATATATATCACAATGGGCCTCATATAAAGACCTCATATACATCACATTGGGCCACACTCATGGGCCTCATATAGATCACATTGGACCTCATACTTGGGCTGCATATACTTCACAATGGGCCTCAAATACGGGTTGCATATACATCACAATGGACCACATCTCATGGGCCTTATATACATCGCAATGGGCAACAACAATGGACCTCTAACACATCACAATGGGTCGCATCACATGGTCCTCACTAATGGGCCCACCGACCTAACCAGTCCATCTACTACACCATTAATCTATTTTAGAGATCATTTTAGAGCATTTTCTAAAAATGAATCGTATCGGGAGATCATCTGGATCGAACCACAAATAGCAGTGGAGATAATGATTTCCACTGTTAATAATGCACAGGACCCACCATAACGATTATTTTACATCCAATCTGTTCATAAGGTCAAAAAGGCCTGAATTAATAAGGAGAACAATTTCATATTGATCTAGAACTTCTGTGACCCCGAACAGTTTGAAAGGTGGACGTTCAATCTCCATTATTTTTTATAGTGTGGTCCACCTGATAGACGTTTAATGGCGTGGATAGATGGTGTGGATGTGAAACAGATGAATGGCATCGATGTAAAATACATACATCATGGCGTGTTCCACCGTCTAGCCATCGAGACGGTGTGGACCAAAGCACATACATCACGATGTGGCCCACCATCCAGCCATCTGGATGGTGTGGATTACAACATATACATCATGCTGAGACCCACAGAACATGCTGACGTTACTATAGCAGCTATCTGCTGCTCGTCCAGTAGATGGATGGTTGAAACATACCTCATGTGGGCCCCATAGCTGCTGGACGGCATGGCTAAAACACATACATCATGGTGGCATTCCACCGTCCAGCTTGCTCTATGGTGGAGATACAACACAGGCATCAGGGTGGGGTCCACATCCCATGTGGATGGTATAGATGAAACACTTACATTGTGGTGCAACCCACCATCCAACAATCTGGATGGTAGAGATAAAACATATATATCATGATGTGGTCCACGGTCCAGATGGACGAATGGCGTGGATGACATCCATACATCTGGTGGGTCCCATTGTCCCACCATCTGGATGGTGAGGATATACACATACCCCGTGATTGGGACCACAGAACTTGCAAACGTTAATACAATAGCTATATTGCTGCTGTAAACGTACACGAGCCAATCTGCTTTCCCACAACAGGTGGGTCCCATAGAACTTGCTAACGTTAATACATCATCAATATAGCTGGTGTGAGGTAACCTAGCCAATCCTCTTCCACCATCCAATGATTAGACAGTGTGGATAAACAGACATCAAGGTGAGTCCACATGTGTGGGACCACTAGTATTGAATGAAGCTGAATATTGGTGTTTTTACTTCATCTAGGCTTGTCCAAACAAACAGGTAGTGAAATGGGGCCCAACACATGGACGGTCTAGATCAGGTGGGCCACATCCCATTGCAAAAGAGAGAGAAATAGAGAGAGAGAGAGACGGCGGTGATGGAGGGACCCCGCCACTGTGGGCCCTCCTATGATCACAATACATACATCAAAATGGGTCCCAAATAGGATCTATACTGTCAATCAGTAGGCCCCACTTAGCCCATAACAAAAATCACAATCTAATCCTATAAACAACAACCGATTTCACTCCTTGGCTCCTAGGACTCTTAAACTCCTTAGCTTTCCCTTTGATAGAGGTTAATGAAGGTTGGATGGCTAGGATGGGAGATTGGGTGGTAGAGAGTGGGCCACACCTAGCTTCTCTCTTTGGGAAGCTTGGACGTCCACTCTCCCTTGGTTGCTTGGGAAAAATGGTGGAGAAAATGAGAGAGAGAGAGAGAGGAGATGTAAGGAGAGAGGGAAGGGAGGAATGGATTGTTGTAAGGAAGGGTTGACTTTGGGGTGGGAGAGAGAGAGGAGTGCCATGCTTTGTTGGTAAGAGAGGGATGAGTTGTACTTTACTTGATTGATTGATTGGTGTGATGGATGGTAGATATTTTTTGTTCTCAGGATTTGTAACGCGCAGCATTTTCTCAAAATAAATGTGGGCCCACAACTCCTAGTCTGAGTATCACATTGGTGTGTAAGATACGGTGTTGGAACCGCGGCGGTGGCATGGTCGCTACGGTACAAGTCTCAAGTTGAGTCGACACATGTTGACAGGGTGTGACTCAGGGTCACGTGCAAATGTTATCTACGCATCTCGGGTTGCCAAAATTAGACAGGGAGGATCGCGAAAGTCTACGGAATGGTACAGTCCAGGATACAGGCCTTCCAGCTCTCCCCTCATAATAAAAATTTCATCCTTGGAAAAATTTGCACTATTACGCCACTAGACATAACCCATAAGGGGAGGGAGGAGAAATCATATCATTATGTATATATATATTAGAAATAAAATACAATCGAATAACGCTATTCGATTGGGAGCAAGAGCCTGAGATTCACAAGCGTTATTCGATTGTATTTTATTTCTGATATATATATATATATATATATATATATAATGCTATTATTTCTCCTCCCTCCCCTTATGGGTTATGTTTAGTGGCGTAATAGTGCAAATTTTGAGGAAAATTTTTTTATTAGGAGGGGAGATCTGTAAGGCCCGTATCCTGGACCGTACTGTTCCTTAGACTTCCACAATTCTCTTTATCAAATTTTAGCAACCCGTGATGCGTATATAGCATTTACACACAACCCTGAGTCACACCCTGTCAACCTAAGTTGACCAAACCCAAGACTTGTACCCTAACGACGTCTTGCGCTGCGGTTCCAATGCCGGATCTTGTGCGGTAATGCAATACCCAGGCCAGGAGTTGTGGGCCCGCATTTATTTTGAGAAAACATCGTGCGTTACAAATCTTGAGAAAAGAATCTCTACCATCCATCACATTAATCAACCAATCAATCAAATCAAGTACAACCCATCCCTCTCTTACCAACAAAGCATGACACCCCTCTCTCTCCCATCCCCAAAGTCAACCCTTCCTTACAACAACCCATTCCTCCCATCCCTCTCTCCTTACATCTCCTCTCTCTCTCTCTCTCCCATTTTCTCCACCATTTTTCTCAAGCAACCAAGGGAGTGTGGACGTCCAAACTTCCCAAAGAGAGAAGCTAGGTGTGGCCCACTCCCTACCATCCAATCTCCCATCCTAGCCATCCAACCCTCATCAACTTCCATCAAAGGGAAAGCCAAGGAGTTTAAGAGTCCAAGGATCCAAGAAGGAGTGAAATCGGTGGGTGTTTATATGATTATATTGTGATTTTTGTGATGGGCCAAGTGGGGCCTACTGATTGATGGTATGGATCCTATTTGGAACCCATTTTGATGTATGTATTGTGATCATAGGAGGGCCCATAATGGCGGGGTCCCTCCATCACCGACATCTCTCTCTCTCTCTCTCTCTCTTACAATGGGATGTGGCCCACCTGATCTAGACCATCCATGTGTTGGGCCCTATCTCACTGCCTGTCCATTTGGATAGGCTTGGATGAAGTAAAAACACTAATATTAGCTTTATTTAATACTGGTGGGTCCCACACGTGTGAACCCACCTTGATGTCTGTTTATCCACACTGTCCAATCATTGGATAGTGGAAGAGGATTGGCTGGGGTACTTAACACTAGTTATATTGCCGATGTATTGGCATCAACAAGTTCTGTGGGACCCACCTACTGTGGGGAAAGCAGATTGGTTAGTGTACGTTTACAACAGCAATATAGCTATTGTATTAACATCTGCACATTCTGTGGTCCCAATCATGGGGTATGTGTATATCCTCACCGTCCAAATGGCTGGATGGTTGGACCCACCTGATGTATAAATGTCATCCATGCCATCCGTCCATTTGGACCGTGGACCACACCATGATATATATGTTTTATCTCCACCGTCCAAATTGTTGGAAGGTGGGTTGCACCACAATGTAAGTGTTTCATCTATACCATCCACATGAGATGTGGACCCTGGCCTAATGTCTGTGTTGTATCTCCACTGTCTAGCAAGCTAGACAGTGGAATACCACCATGATGTATGCGTTTTAACCATGCCGTCTAGTGGCTATGGGGCCCACATGAGGCATGTTTCAACCGTCCATCTGCTAGACGAATAACAGATAGCTGTTATCCACACCATCTAGATGGGTAGATAGTGGGCCACATCGTGATGTATGTGCTTTGGTCCACACCGTCCAGATGACTGGATGGCGGGCCACGCCATGATGTATGTATTTTGCATCCACGCCGTTCATCTGTTTCACATCCACACCATGCATCCACGTCGTTGAACATTTATTAGGTGGACCACACTGTAAAAATCAGTGGAGATTGAACGTCCACTATTGAAACTGTTTGGGGTCACAGAAGTTCTGGATCAATACGAAATTGTTCTCCCTCTTGATTCAGGCCTTTTTAACCTTATGAACAGATTGGATGGAAAATAATTGTTATGGTGGGCTCTGTGCATGTTAACAATGGAAATCATTATCTCCACTGCTATTTGTGGTTTGGTCCTGATGATCTCCCGATATGATTCATTTTTGAAAAATGCTCTAAAATGATCTCTAAAATAGATGAATGGTGTAGATGGACCGGCTAGGTTGGCCCGCCCATTGGTGAGGCCCATGTGATGTGGTCCATTGTGATGTGTTAGAGGCCCATTGCGATATATATAAGGCCCATGAGATGTGGCCATTGTGATGTATATGCAGCCCGTATTTGAGACCCATTGTGATGTATATGCAACCCAAGTATGAGGACCAATGTGATCTATATAAGGCTCATGAGTGCGGCCCAATTCGATGTATATGAGGTCCTTGTATGAGGCCCATTGTGATATGTATTAGGCCCATGTGATGTATTTGAGGCCCATGTGGTACGACCCAATGGGATGTGTACTGGGCCCTTATGTGAGGCCATGGGCCCACTATATGTTAGGCTCTATGTGGACCACTCCTTGGGAGCAATGCTGGTTGAATGTCCACATTGATGGGCAATGATGGTTAAATGTCCACATTGTGACCTTCCCTTAGGCCTCATTAGGCCCATTCTTGATATGAGTAGGTCGTTTAGGCTTATCCTTGATATGAGGAGAGTACATCATCATCATATAACATGCTTAGTATAGCTCCACGATCCATGTCATGCGCATCATATGTATGCTTGATATGAGGAGTTATTGATCATAGTGCATGCCATTGGGCGGATTATTATGGGACTCCCTGAGAGACGGAGTTGCCCCACATGAGTGCGCGATACGCACAGGTTTGATGCATGCCTGGATGGTATGACTCATGCATCTCACATTTTGGTATATGACTATTATAGGCCTTAGTGATATCGGGGTCGTAGCCTCTACAGGAATATTGTGGATGGCCAGATGGGACACCGAAAATCTTTTTCTACATGGGGTTCTATAGACATCCTTAGGTGAAAGTCCTTAAACCTTCATGGCCAAGACATGCTCCAACGTCTAGACCCAGTAGATACATGAGCGCCCGAGTGCCATATACCAGTAGGTCGCATCTTCCACTATGTCGTAGTCGATTGGAAGAGGTATGGCCTTACCCGCCCGAGGGTAGGGGGCACAGCTAGGCTAAGTTTAGCCAGCTCATAAATGGTCCACTATCGACGTACCAAGTAGATATTAGCTGACTACAGGCCAGGCGGATAGTGAGGTCTCTTCCACTTACATAGTTGCACGTCTAGTGGGCAATGATCTGGTGTAGAGTGTACTAGACCCTGGTGATGATCCTAGAGATGTACAGTACTGATATGTGGACTTATTGAGCAGGAGTTGCATACTCAGTATTTTACCTATTCATTCATTCATTCACTATCCACTCGGGCTGGTGGTGCGTAACTAATTATTATGTGTACCTTCGTAGTTGCCAGGATTTCGGTTGTAGCACGCGACCAACCTGAGATCAGGAGTTTACCACAATGAGTCTAACTATTTAAATTTATGTATGGGACTAGTTTGGATAGAAGTCTCTTATGATGAACCCCATAGCTTGCGATACTACGTATTATCATCCCAACTTCACATTCCAGCTTGGTCATTTGATTCACATCTCATATTGTACTACATCTGCAGCATATGGCATTTTAGGTTGCTTTGTTTCTGCATTTATATGGCCTAGATGAGGTTGATAGTATTCATGAACTCATCAGGATTTGCATATTGCATTGCATCCTCAGTATATATATTTGGATTATTATGTCTCCGCATTACATTGCTGAACTATATAGCTTTCCCAGTATATATGATATTGGCTTATTATGTTTTTGCATTGCATAGCCTGGATAAGGTTGATGGTATCTATAGACTTACCAGTGTGTTTCCGCATTTCTCTAATATTGCATACTTGACACTTACCTTGCACACACACTTACATCACCCTCTAAGCTTTTTATAAACTTATGCATGATAGATGAGCATAAGTGGTGTTAGGTCACAGCAACGTTGAGCTTGGAGAGTCCAGCTGTCTTTTGGAGCTTCGACTTT
The DNA here is from genome assembly GCF_029962835.1 of Magnolia sinica. NCBI lineage: Eukaryota > Viridiplantae > Streptophyta > Magnoliopsida > Magnoliales > Magnoliaceae > Magnolia > Magnolia sinica. The sequence goes on from NC_080577.1 coordinate 35,495,521, forward strand.
CGATATATGTTTTTCCCTTTCAGCACTGTATTCAACAGTTTATATTAGTGGATATGTGATGATGATGTTGCCTTTTTGATTTGGGTAAACTTGTGGTTATGCTTCTTACGAGATAAATGTATATTGAAAAATCCTCCTTCTATGATCTTAGGATCGGAATCTAGCGTATGGGCGATGGGAGCCAATAATGAGGTACTATAGAGGCTGTCGGCACCGGATTCGGCGATCAGGAATTTTGTGAGCCCGGTTTTCAAATTTGGGGTGTGACAATATGAGCTCAAGACAAGGAGATTAGATGATCAAACCCACATGATATTCCTCTTAAAGAGATGATTGAACTACAAGTCGAATGCTGCCGAAGTTGACATTTAGATTCGACATTTGAACTTTGTCAATTTCTATATCTTAAATAATCCATCTCAGAATCAAGGGATATTTGAGGATGTAAATGAACTCAATATTAATAATACGATGATTTTCTTCATACACTCTCTCTATTACATTTGAATAAGATAATTTCCAAATCGAATGCATTTGTTTCTTGTTCGAAACAAAATGGCGACTCTGCTGGGAACTTTCTATTTTATTTAATGTTAACATTAAGAAGGTTACTAGACTTTCGTTGTAATTTGGTATCTTTCTAACGCCAAAATGGCGACTCTTAGTAGGAACATCCTCCCCTTCATATCTTAGATAAATTACATTGCTATTTAAATAATAATTATAATTTTTATAATTTCGTATTTCATTTTTAAGGTAAAAAGATAAAATTGTGAACTACAATTAAATGACAAACACAATAAGAAAGGTGAAATTTTATTTTACTGCAACTGGATTCATAGTGGAATATACATTGGATCAGCTTCCAAGGCGTGAAACCCAGTCTCCTATAAGAAAAAATAACTTAACTCAAACAACAGTTGGAGTTGTGTCTGCTTCACCTCGAGCACTGGAAGGTGATGAGGACTGGACTATCATGACATCTCGAAGGATGAGAGCTCGAAATGCAAGAAGCTTCAGAACAGGTCTACCTTCGCCAAGAGCCAGGGGACTAATAACACGGAACGTTGCCAAAAAGAATCCTGAATTAGCCCCTCCTGTAATATATCCTGGGAATACAGTTCCGCAGTTAGCATCACGTGACTTCTCGACTTTGATTACTCCAAGAATCCGATGGTCAAAAGAACAAAAAGGAAAGGCACTACTCGTATGATCACCTACTTCTGTATCACTAAGATCAATCAGCTGCAATGGAAGTATAGGAAAATCAAACGAGACTCTCCTCTTCGTAAGCCCCATCACATCAACATATTCTCATCCTACTCCAACTACACCTTCATCAGGAAGTAGGGAAGCTACAGTACACATGACCAGAACAAATCAGGGAACTATGCCAACCATTGAAGACTATATGAATGAAATGGCAGAAGCATAGAGAACACTAATGGAAGAGTGTAGAAATCTCAGGGATGCTTTGCCAACTCTCGCGCACAACGTGGCCCAGATAGCGGCTCCTCCAATGATGGGCACGATGAACAGACAAGAACACTAATTTGAAGGCTTTCAGCCTTTAGGGGCAGGATCACTCGGATCTGCTTCAGCAGTGAGAACCATAACTCTAGAAGAAGTACGACAAGTTACTAAGGAAGCTGTTAGAACAAAAAGGAAGCGTGAGAATGTCGGCTGATTCAGATATAAAACACCATATCTAAGGGAAGTGGAAGACTTCCCTTTTCCAGTAACTTCAAGCATCCAGACTTTGAAAAGTTCAATGGGGACGGATCGCCAGAAAAACATTTGATGCATTTCATCACCAGCATGGGAAATTTCTCTACAATACCACAATATTGCCTACGATTGTTTGGATCTTCTCTGACAAGTAAGGTATTCTATTGATATTCTAGTTTAGCAGCAAGGTCGATACGCACTTGGGAACAAATGCAAGATGCTTTTATGTCAAACTTCTTCTCATCGGAATGCGACGTTAGCATTACGGAGTTAGCTTCTGTCTGGTAGAGAGAAGGGGAACCTGTGGAGAAATTCATAGACAGATGGAAAACATTGGGAGCCTCCTGTAGATAGTTGTCGGAAGAAAAAGAGCAGGTCAAGATGTGCTTGAACTCTATGGAAATGGGAATCGTGATTGGGCTTACCATCGCTAATATCAAGACTTTCCGTAATCTGGCTACCAAAGCCCACGCCTTAGAGCTAATGACCTAAAAAATGCCAGTGTTTCACTATGAAACAGCCAGAAGAGGATCCAGTAGGTTGATTGTAATATTGTGGACCATGAGAAAAGAAGTCAGGAAACGAGAGATTCAGGAGAAAAAAGGACATCGAAAGGAAGAATCAAGTTGTCCTAGAAACAGGTTCAGCGAAAAAAGACCCAGATCACTTAATTCTCACGAAGGGTCCGCGTTCGATAGAGAAGATGTTGTTCCCATGATGAACCAACTGTTGAAAGCTGGTACGATAGAATTACCTACGTCCAAATGCCCTGAAGATGTAACAAGAACAAGAGAAAGAGATTTCTGCCACTATTATCGTCTGGTAGGGCATCCAACAGAAAATTGCTACACATTAAAATGCATAATACAAAGAATGATAAACAGGGGTGAAATAGTGATTGGAAAAGAAAAATAAAGGGACACAAAGGTGACAGTGAATGTACTAATAATTCGGGAAAGTACTCTTGAAGGAGTAGGGAAAGAAAATCGTAAGATGACAGGGTAAGCTGCGGTAATCACACTACGGTTGGGGAAAAGAATGGCAAGTCCCCCAAGGCAAAAAGTCAGAACCACAAGAACAGTGATCATTAGGGATCAACATGACAGTGATAAGAAAGAAGAAAAGAATGAGGCAGAAAAGTGACATATGATGTTATAAGTCACTTGAAAGGCATACCGGCTCGGTTAAGCTTTTATGACACGTTAAAGTTATCAGAGGACTTTAGACAGAGTTTGATTCAAGTGCTATCCGACCACAATGTCAGAGAAACATTGCTTATGGAAATGAAAAATGAAGAACGCAAAGACCGAGAGGACTGCATGCCAGTAGTTTCCTTCTCTGATGATGATCTAGCCTGTGATACAGGGCAGAATAGGCCACTAATGATAGTAGGCCACATTCGTGGCAAGGAAGTAAAAAGGATTATGCTTGACAACGGGTTTGTGGTGAACCTGTTACCACTAATGATGTTGGATAAATTGGGCTATCGTTGTTCTGATCTGCGCCCTAGTGGAGTGATGATACGGGGCTTTAATTAAGATGGGCAGTGTGCACTTGATAAAATTACTATGACTTTGGAAATAGGAAAATTAACTACTGTTGTTGTTTGCCATGTGATTAATACAGTCACGACATATAATCCTCTCTTAGAAAGACCATGGATACATTAGTACAGTATTATAACTTCTACCCTTCATCAATGTTTCAAGTACTGTAAGAACGAAATATAGTATAAAGTAATGGCCGATGCGAGGGCATACACAGAAGCCAAAGCCTTCTTTTCAGATGCCAGTTATTACGACGAATTTACTAGAGGAGAAGAGAAAAGGAATGATGAAAACAAATCCTTAAAAAATGCTCATGCGAAAGCGATAAAAGAGGAATCCAAAAAGGCAGGGTCATCTAGAATTTCATAAGCAAAGAAGAAATTCTATTTTGTGTCGAAACATCTGAGACAGCCAGGACAGCCGCCATTAACATTACTATCACCTAAACAGTTGAAAATCCTTCAGTCAAATTATATAGTACCATTACCATATGGTGAAAGAAACAAGCCGTTCCCAGCTGTTACGGAAAGGTTTCATATTAAAGCCAGTGCGAAGTATCCGGAGCCGATTGAATTTTACGCCTCTTCGAAAGTAAAGATAGAAGAAAGAGCTGAGAATAATGTATATCACGAAAAGCTAACATCTCGCGATCTCAAGAAATACAGTCCGACAACCAGAAGAATGATGAAAAGGATGGGTTTTGATGATGAAGAACCGACCGGTTTAAATCATGGAAAAGGAATTCAGATCCCTATCGGAGTCAGTCAGAAGAGACGGGGAAAATTTTAATGATTGGGGGCAGAGTCTTCAGTGAATATGGTCATAGTCGATCAACTATCAGAGACAGATCCCGAAATAGTCAAACATCCTGAGACAGCTCCAAAGCAAATTGAAGACGGGGGGTAGCAGACAATCGATAGTTTGTGAGAAGTAAACCTAAGCACAAAAGAAGAGCTGAGAAATACATTCATAAGCACTGGTCATCTTGAGCAAGAAGCCAAAAAATATGTCCAACTGTTGAAAGAAAATAAAGATGTCTTCGCTTAGACATATGTGGAAATGTCGGGTTTGGAACCCTCAGTGGCAATGCATCAATTAAATATTTCGAAGGACAAAAGGCTGATTAAACAAGGGCAAAAGCGATTTCACCCGGACTTGGTCCCTCTAATAAAAGAAGTGAGAAAGTTGATAAAAGTCGGGTTTATCAGAGAGGTCAAGTATCCTAAGTGGATATCAAACATTATCGCAGTAAAAAAGAAAAATGGACAGATCAAGTTTTGTGTAGATTTCAGGGACCTGAACGAGGCTTGCCCGAAGGACGACTTTCCTCTACCAATAATGAAATTGCTGATTGACAATACGACACAATATGTTGTCATGTCCTTCATGGATGGCTATGCTGGTTATAATCAAATTAGAATGGCTCCTGAAGATGAAGAAGCAACAACATTCAGAACTTCATTAGGAATTTACTGCTACAAGGTCATGTCATTCAGTTTTAAGAATGTAAGTGCGACATACTAAAGGGCAATGCAAAGTATCTTTTAAGACATGGTGCACAAACATGTTGCATGTTATGTAGATGATCTAGTGGTTAGGTCAGGTAATCATCAGGAACATCGTGAGCATTTGGCATCAGTCTTCCGACGGGTCAGAAAGAAACAGCTAAAGATGAATCCAACTAAATGTGCTTTTGGAGTGTTGTCAGGAAAATTTCTTGGCTTTGTCATCAGGCATAAGGGTATCAAGATTGACCCAGGGAAAATCAAGGTCATCCAAGATATGCCGCCTTCGAAAACTTTAAAGGAATTGAAAAGCTTGCAAGGAAAACTGGCATATATTCGCCATTTTATTTCAAATCTGGTGGGGAGATGTCAGCCATTTTCTCATTTGATGAAGAAAGGAACAGAGTTCATATAGGACAAGGCCTGTCAGAATGCGTTCGATTTGATAAAGGAACTGCTGAGACAACCTCCAGTATTGATAGCTCTTATAAAGGGTAAGCCACTTATCTTGTACATATCTCCAGTCGAGAATTCGTTGGGAGCCTTGTTAGCACAGGTGAATGAAGATGGAAAAGAAATGACTCTTTATTATCTAAGTCAAACTCTGATAAGCGTAGAATGCAATTACTCCCCGATCGAGAAAGAATGTCTGAGGCTGATATTTGCAGTACAGAAATTGAGACATTATTGCCTCTCTCATGATATAATTCTAATCTTAAGGGCAGATTCGATAAAGTTTTTAATGACGAGGCCAATGTTATCGAGAAGATTGGCTAAATGGATGTTGTTACTTTCATAATATACAATTACCTATGAGTTGGCGAAAGCAGTGAAGGGACAAGCAGTGTCAGATTTCTTGGCAGCACATCCCATAACCGAAAGTGAGACCATTAGCGATGATTTTCCCGATGAACAGGTAATGATGATTGAGTCACAATATCCATGGCAAATGTATTTCAATAGTGCTTCTCAAGCATCACGAGCAGGGGCAGGAGTTATATTCATCACTCCTCAGGGTGATCTATTACCCTATTCTTTCATATTGGGTACCGCGTGCACGAATAATGAAGCTGAATATTGAGCCCTCATCATCGGAATGGAAATTGCCCAAGAAATGAAGATAAAAATGTTGCAGATTTACGGAGATTCCTAGTTGATTATAAATCAACTAACGACTAAGTTTAAAATAAGAAAGCAAGAACGCTTGCCGTACTATTGAAAAGCACAACAGTTACTGGGGCAATTCTACCACATCGAAATCAAGCATGTACCGCGGTCTAAAAATGCAAAGGCGGCATTCTCTTTGGAAAGAAAGGAGATTCTTACCCTCTTCAGAAGTTATCGATGAAGTCATTGAGGCGCTCCCCATATCGTGCTTGAAAGTGATAGCAAATGATTGGCGCCAGTCTTTCGTAGATTATATCAAATATGATATCTTGCCAGAAGATCCAGCACAAGGACAACAAATCAAGCAAAGAGCAAGAAGATTTATCATATGTAGGGAGGAGTTGTACAGGAAATCTTACAATGGGAAGCTGTTGTGTTGTCTTGATGAACAAGAAGCAGGCCAAATGTTACGACAAGCTCACTCTGGAGAGTGTGAGGCACATCTGGTTGGTTGAAATTTATTTCATCGGATACATCGAATGGGGTATTACTGGCCTACAATGTTCAAAGATGCAATAGATTACGAGAAGTGATGCCATGAGTGTCAGATCCATGGAAATGTCATACATATTCCCCTTGAATAACTTCATCAGATGGTCACTTCTTGGCCTTTCACCACTTGGGGACTCGATGTCATTAGGCCCATAAATCCACCTTCATCTAAAGGAAAACAATATATTCTGGTAGCAATAGATTACTTCTCCAAGTGGACAGAAGCAATCGTGTTGCGCAATGTCAAAGAGAAAGATGTGGTCAATTTCATCTGACACGTGATAATATACCGCCACGGCATCCCAAAGAAAATCATTACTGATAATGGTACCCTTTTCAAGAATAGAGGCATGAAAAAACTGTGTCAAAAGTTAGGTATCCACCATTCATTTTCAACACCTTACTATCCACTGACTAATGGATTAGCAAAGGCATTTAACAAAATGATTGTGAAAATACTGAAGAAGACGGTGGCTGGAAACAAGAGTGACTAGGACGAAAGGTTGTAAGAAGCATTATGGGCATATAGGAATACCCACCGAACAACAAAAAGAGCAACACTGTATTCATTGTCTTATGGCATAGAGATGGTCATCCCGATTGAAACACAGGTCACGTCACTCAGAATAATAGTGCATCAGTCAAATACAGATGATGAAAATGTAAAGATAAGGTTGAAAGAACTAGACCTACTCGATGTGAAGCGCCTGACAGTTCAGCAGCGATTACAGTTGTATCAGGCAAGAATATTAGTTACCTTTGATAAATGAGTCAAATATCATTATTTCAAGAAAGGGGACATGGTGCTAATGTTGAAAAGACCGATAGTGGTGACTCGCAGAACAGGGGGCAAATTTGAGCCTAAATAGGATGGGCCATATGCCATAAAAGAAGTATATTCTAATGGAGCATACAAAGTGGTGGATCAAGATGGACAGGGTATTAGTATACCGGTCAATGCACGCTTCATCAAGAAGTATCGTCCCTGAATATAGTCGCAATTTTGATCCAGAAGATTATCGGCATAATGCTTCTATATCAAAAGGGGGTAAGGACAAGTGAAGTCATGTTCATATATTCTTTTTTAGATAATTGAATAAAGGAGGAATTCCAAGTATATCGTCAAAGACTACATATCAGTGATTTCTTAAAAGAGAGTAACCATCGCTGTCATCATCAAACAAGCTTTGTTGAAACTCGTTGAAATTGGTATCATCACCAAGCCGATATATTATTACAAGCATAATGAGAACATCATTAAAAGACATTATCAGCAGTGGTGATATATCAATCAAGACGCCTATTATTATCATGACAATGATGACAACTTATCATCATTTAAGGCAACCTAGCCATGCCTATACGACCAACTACACATAATGCCTATCACAATTTGGGCAGCAGTGAGAAGCCAGTAGCCCTAAAAAGCCCGTGAAGGCCATCAAATGCATACCCATGCGGGCAGTGGATGAAGCCAGTGACTGAAAGCCCTAAAAGGCCAAAAAGTCCTCAACAGCCAGTCACGCGTAACTGCAATGCCGTATGTATAGCTTTCTAACAGCATCACGGGGAACGGATGAAATTGCCCTCCTGTGAAAGTGTCTGACCTTGCAGATGAAGAAAACATGGATGTAGTGTGCACTCTTTGGCCATTGTCCATAGATAGGCCAACCATGCATAAGGACCCCCAGATCCTTGGCTTGATTTCAGTAGTAACTCATGAGGAAGGGCCTAAAACTACCCATCGATGGACTGATGGCCTTGGATTTGGTACCCCAAAGGTCACCTTGTGCGCCCCGTGAACTCCAAAGAGTTACTGCGGCCAACCTTATGCGTAAATCCAGCTAAGTTCACGGCCCTGGTAGCTTCACTAGGCCCCTCTGATGGATCGCGGTTTTTGAACTCACCAGGCTGTGAGAAGCTCAGTGAACTCATAAGAGTTACAGAGACTATCACGTGAGACTTGACTCCACTACTTAAGTGTCTAAAAAACTGCGTTGCTCCACTACTCAAGAGCTTAAATTGTGTGTGATCATCTAACTAAATTGAAATCTAGTGCCACCTATCAAAATAAAAAATCATATAGGAAATCTCATACTAATAATCATAATATGTTAATATTTTTATCTCAACTCTTCATTAAATATCATTTTGAGACTATTGCATAAATGAACACGCTTGAAATGATCCATGATTTAGAAATTTACGAAGAAGCAAATTATCTCAAGATATCATTGTGTCTTCATTGATATATGCTGAAAATCAAAAGAAGTTGCATGTGAAAAAAACCAAATACACCAAATTCTTTATAGCTCATCTGTAATTCCTAATATTCCTAGATATTTTTGCAAATCTTCCTTCAACTGAATTTGAGCTACGACGTGCTTTGACTTTTCTTCAAGAATGATCTTTGCTTGATCAGGAATTCCAGCTAGCTTGTTCTCCAGTGATGCGATTATCTCTTTATTTTTTATTAATTCAGATTTCTCAGCATCAACAAATTGAATACTAATTCGCATCTTCTCTTCGATCTCCTTCATGATTGATTCCTTCATATGGTCTTTCAACTCTAGCTGTAAAATTTTCTCTTTTAGGAGAGCTATGCAGTTCTAAATAACCGTCCTGTCATCAGCACAAGCCTTCGACTATTCCTGAGGAGTTGATTGCTCTTGATTGAACTCAGAAATAGTAGGAGTAATGAGGGAAGCATTCTCTTTGGAAAGAGCTAATTATTTTCCATATTCCAATATCTCAGGAGCGATGGTGACATTTTCTGCAGATGCTAGAGAAGTTATTTAATCATGAAATCTGAGAAGAGAATCACGTAGGATGGAAATATTAATATTCGCCATCCTTGCGGTGCTTTCCAGGATTTCGATAGCGATGTCCAGATCTGACCATTGCTCAGGATCTTTGAAAATGTGACCTATTGCTGACATAGAATTCCTCATAAAAAGTAGTTTATGCGTAGGGACCTTCTCGAAAGATAATAGATCAGACACAATAGCTACATATTCAAAGCTTGTTGCACCACTACAAGGAGGAGTTCCTGTAATATAAAGAAGAAAAGAAGTTAGGATAATGATAACAAGGCTAGAGGATATGAAAATTTCAATAAAGTAATTGATATATATACCTGCTACAGAAGTATGGGTGATAGGAGGTTGAACTTCCTGAACAGAAGAAGGGCCAGCTCTTAACATATTAGCAAAAGAAGGCGCTCTGGCCTCTGTGCTTGAATCTCTAGTAGTTGGAGTTGGTAGATCAATGGTCTCTACTTGAAAAATGATTTCACGAACTACCGCCTTTGGTGCTACCAAAGGAGCCAGGAGACCCTTGGTGAAACCACTGGTGTAGTCGGAGGAAGATCCGCTGGGGGAGTATCACCCATCCTAATATTGACAATATGGGCACTTGAAATAAAAAAATAACAATAATAATGAGATAACTATTACAAGATATATATATATATATATATATATATATATATATAATTATAAAAAAAAAGGGAAAGAAAGAAAATTCCTTACTTGGTGAATATCCATATTCTCTATAATCTAGAGGCTCATCTTTTTCCTCCTCTATCACTATAGGAGTCTTTGCGGGAATAGTAGTATCGGGAAGATCTTCAGGGGTTGGTGAAAGATGTTCTTCGTTAATAAAAGTACCTTCTGCAACGACATCTTCCTTGCCATTGATGTCAACCTCTCCCTCCTCAAAGTCATCATTTTCATCATCATCAGCATCTTTATACTCAGCAGAATTGGTGCCTTCAGATGAAGAGGCTGAACCCGTGTCCTCTGAGTCTTATGCATCTATTTCTTCAATCATAACCCATTTCCCTTTAGAGGGAGAGGCCCGGCTACCTCCTAGCTGAGAATCTTTATTAATTGGGACTGAAGATGATGGAGAGGCCCAGACACCCAAACAGGTGTAGTCACAGGTAGGCATTTATTCACTAGATATGACTGATGGACCCACCATCTCATATGACTATATGAGGCATGAGGGATGCGATTGCAGCCTGAGATAATGAAAGAACTTTCGACTCGACCGTTTAGGAGCTGTTTTCATATCATCTCTCAATTGTATGGACCTGTCCCATAACTTCGCATTCGCCGGGTCACTAACCCGCAGTCTTCTGGAACAGCTTGGTTAAAACCAAATTGATGAGCAAAATGGCTCTGGTAGTATGGTTCCCTCCAAAACTCTACTCCCTCTCTCAATGGGAGACTGTAGGATCGGATCGACAGGTAGAATGTCCTCTCCCCTGGGGTAAGTGATCCAGTGTCTATTTTATCTGTATCCTCTATGTAGTGATACAGGCAGAAATGGAAGTAGTTGATGTTATCATCGGAACAAATTGCATCAATGACCCATTCATAAGATCTTTTTGCCATAGCTCTCTTCTAGAAAAACCAGAGAGTGGAATATGGGTGGGATAAATATAAGCCTTCTCAGAAACTTCAAAAGTCCATGGAAAATATACACTGAGCCGGCTGTTGAAGTAATGTCATGGAGCATAGGTAGAGGCAGAGCCAACAGAAGGACTTTTTACATGTGAAGTAATCTCTCTAAAAGCCCTATAAATTGAGTATAGAACCAGAGGAGCGAGGGAGTATTTGAATCCTTTAGCCATTACGCCAGTGACCATAAATACCATAGGACAAATGACATCCACCCATTTCGAGCTGGGCAAGACTACTATACTCAGCCAATACACAAGAAATACCGCAAGTTCTCGATAATGAGTATACTCTAGACGTTCTTTTATATTTTCATGGAGGTCTTCCAATTCTCGCGAACGGTTACCATTGAACCTGAGGAGAGGAGAAAAGGCAATTAATTAGAAATATGTATCTGGATACATTAAGAAGTTGATAGTTTGCAAGAAAGAAAATTACCAAAGAGCTCTGCTAAAGTGCGCGAGCCATTATAAAGGGGAGATCTCGTGAACGTTTGGGAGTTTGGACATCTCCTTAAAAAGTTCGGTAGTCATTTCTGAGATAGAAGCAATGCAGTCTGGTGAGAAAATGTAAGCCAATTCTTCATTTGTCGACACAAACTCATCATAGAATTTCCTGGTTATTGGAAGACCCACGATTTGATGAAGATCCCAGAGCGTGATACTCATCTCGCCCGTGGGAAGATGGAAGGAATTGGTTGAGGGACAACAATAATTTAGGAAGCCTTTTAGAATGGTGGGCTCCTTATAGAAATGTTGCGATGTAGCTTCTATCACATTGTAGAGATCAATCTTCACCAAGATTTTAGAGTGCTTGGCTATGATCGTTGCTGCCCATCCAGGATAGTAGTCGAGAGAAGTCAGGAGGCCACTCATCCTGAATTCTTTTGGACTCTAGATCAGTTGACACTCTCTGAAACATTGTTGAAGCGTCTCATAAAAATGAGTCCGGAATAGGTTGTGTAGATTATAAGAAGGGGTGAGGAAGATCATCCTGTGAACATTGCCAATATGTTGCCTTAACTTCTTCGGCAGTAAGATGCCTTCCAAAATTCTGGGTTCCCTTAATGACCAGGATTCAGTGAAAGCTAGTTTCTCTCCTTCCATTTGATCTGTAGGCTCACAGTTGAGGATAGACTGATGGTGGTGAAGGCTCAATGGGATCACTACCATGCCTTGCCTATAAGGGTTATTAAATTTCATAATACCCTCAATGACTTTGCTCCCTTCCCAAGAGTTCTGGAGTTTCTTTTTCTTGTGTTATTTGATTTTCTCTTGGAACTCCTCGACTTTGTTGCGGCGGGCCTTCTTCAACCTGGATGGCGGAGGAGTGTCTTTTCTCATTGGTGGCTTCTGACTCAATGTCAGAAAATGAGTCGTTGTCTTTAGCCACTCGTCCCAATCGTAATCTCGACCATGTCTCGGTGGTTGTTCGATCTTGCCTATAGAGATTGCCCTGTGAATAGGAGAAGGCAATGTGGTCGGGCACTTCTTAGTGGTTTTAAAGCATCTGTGTGATGGTTGGGGAGGAGATGATGATGGTTTGGTAGCTTGGGAAGACAGAGGATTGGGTAATTCTTGATGAGAAGGTTGAGCGGTTGAAGGTTCAATGAGACGGAAGGTCCTTTTAGTGCGGGCCATGTTAAAAAAGTTCAAGTTCCAGGAAACAAGTTGAGAAAAAAGGCTAAGTCCGGGAACTTTTGAAAAGGGTCCATTGTGTGGATCGCGTAAATAGAGTCCGTTGCGTGGACTCGCGCAAGGTACTAGTAACTTGCACAAACAGAATGTCCATTACATAGGTCGCATAATCAATATTGATTGCGCAGGGAAATGACGGATGGACGGAGCTTCGCTACAATAAATGGAAAGTGAGGGAATGAAAGGAACTCTGGTATTTATTGAGAATGAGGCCTGAGTACGGAACTCGGGCACCCATTGTGCTAGTTGCGTAAACACTAGTAGAATTGTAGAAGAGAGGGTAGGTTGATCCTGATTCTTTGATTCAAATGAACAAAGAAAGGATTAAGGGGGCATCTGTTGGAACAGAAAAAAGGAGAAAAAGAAAGATTGAAAGAAAGAAGATTTGAAGAAACATGTGGAAATGAGGAAGAAAGGAGGAGATTGAATATCATAGTAGGGATTTACGTGGACCGCGTAATCAAATGTTGGTTGCATGGGTCGTGCAAACAGTTTAATCTATTATGCGGGTCGCGTAAAGGAATTCAGGGGTAATTTGTCATGAATGATTGGATCTAATGCGATGGCCCCATGACATAAAAAATTTAGGGTTCGCATGTGTGGAGGCTTATAAATATCCCACTTCCCCTCTCATTTGGGGATTGAAAGAATTTTAGAAGAAGGTTAAAGCTCTAGAAGAAGCTAAAGGGGAGAGAAGGGAAACTACAAGGGTTTGCGCGACTTGCGCAAACCATCTTGGTTGCGCAGGTCGCTTGACCAGGCTGTCATACAGCCATTGAAGATAGGGGCTGAAATGCTACAAAATCATTAAGCTGAGTTTTCACACTATCTAGTTCTCCTTTTGCACAAGGATATGAGCTCAAGATAGAGAGATCAGATGATCAAACCCGCACGATATTTGTAAGACCCGTATCCTAGACTGTACCATTCCATAGACTCCCGCGGTCCTCCCGGTTGAATTTCGACAACCCACAACCTGTAATCAGTATTTATGCACGACCCTAGTCACATCCCGAAAATCTGAGTCGGCTCGACTCGAAACTTATACCATTGTGACTGCACCATCACCACGGTTCCAACATCGTATCTTGCGCATTGATGCGATAATCGGGCCAAGAGTTGTGGGCCTGCGTATATTCCAAAGAAACATCATGCGTTGTGAATTTTGAGAGAATCTCTACAATCCATCACATCATTCAATCAAAGTACAACCCATCACTCTATCCCATCCCCAAGTACACAAGCCATTCCCTAAGTCAACTCTCTCTTACACAACCCATACCACCCATTATCCATCACTCCATCCATCACTCTCTCGCTCTCATTTCTCTCTTCACTCCAAAGCGAGCAAGAAGAGTGGACGTCCAATCTCTAAGGAGAACAAGGAGAGCTTTGTGTGTAGCCCACTTCTTACCCCAAGATCTCTCATCTTCACACTTTAAATCTCATCAACTTCCATCAAAGGGAAAGCCATAGAGTTTAGAAGTCTAAGGAGCTAAAGAAGGAGTGATATAGGTGGGTGATCCACCGTTGATTTTCATTTGAGGGCCCACATGTGGTGGGACCCATTTGATGTATGTAATGTAAGAAATGGAGGGCCCATAGTAGTGGGGTCCCTCCTCTCCATCACAATCTCTCTCTCTCTCTCTCTCTCTCTCTCTCTCTCTCCTCTCTCTCGTGATAGGTGTGGCCCACTTGATCCACGCCATCCAGCATTATGATGTGGGGGCCACCTTGATGTATGTGGCTGGTGGGCCATGTGTACGTGGACCCCACCTTGATGGACGTATAGCATTACCGTCCAAGTGTGGAACATCCAGCAACAAAGGCTGCTGGACTGCATGAAGAAAAATATAAAAATTAGCTTCATCCTGAGCTTTGGTGGGCCACACGTGTGGACCCACCCCCCCATGCATGTGACCCATCTGGACCATCCATTTGCCTGACAGCCAGCAGCTGAAGCTGATGTATTGACGCAGCAAGTTCTGTGGGTACATCACGAGGTATGTGTTATCTCCATACCATCCATTGGGCAGCCATGTGGGGCCCACCCCACACGTGTGACACTTGTGGGGGTGGGACTCACCTCAATTTATGTATCTTGTATCCACACCAACCTTCATTGGACAATGCTGATATGGGGCTAACCACAATATATGTGTTTTATGCTGGCCATCTGTCCATTCGCTGGATGGGCGAGCCCACCTTGATGGAACATATGTATCCACACCATCCATCCAAATGGTGTGAATCCACAACATCCATCCAAAATGAGGCAAATTCAATCTTTGGTGGGCCAGGCTATCCGTAGGATCCACCTGATGCATGGTTCATCCTCACCGTCCAACAGGTCTGGATGGTGGGAAAACTATATATCCCTGCTTGTTGCAAGCAGGTGGGCCACATGTGTTGACCCACCTTGATGCCTGTTCATCCACACAGTCCAATTGGATGTTGGATGAGGATTGGTTGGTCTATTGCACACCAGCTACATAGTTGGTGTATTGATGTTAGCAAGTGGGGTCTGATCATCCAGACCGTCCATCTATGTGGACCCCACCTCCTATCAGTTGTTGATGGTGTCAGCATGTTCTGTGGGTCTCAGCATGATTTATGTGCTTTGGTCCACACCATCCAGATGGCTGAACAGTGGGCCATGCCATAATGTATGTATTTTACATCCACGCCGTTCATCTGTTTCACATCCACGTCATTCATCTATTTCACATCCACACCATGATGTATGTATTTCACTCCATTATGATGTGTGTTGCGTCCACACCATCCAGATGGCTGGACGGTGGGACCCACACCTTGATGTATATGTTTTATTCAACAGCTGGTTAGGTGGACCACACCGCAATGATCAGTGTGGGATTTATCGTCCACCATTGAAACTCCTTGGGAGCACAGAAGTTTTGGATTAAAATGATAATTGTTTTTCCGCTTAAACTAGGTCTTTGTGATCGTATAGACATATTGCATGGAAAATAAATGCTATGGTGGGTCCTTTGGGGTTTTAACGATGGAGATCAACTGCTACTTGTGGTATGGTCCAGATGATCTTTCAATCTTTATGGTCCGTAGCTATTTATGGTGCGACCCATTGATGCGGCCCACTTAATGCATATGAGGCCCATTGGTGCAACCCATGTGATGTGGCCCACTTAATGTATATGAGGCCCACTGGTGGGGCTGGTGGATGCGGCCCACTTGATGTATATGAGGCCCATTGGTGTGGCCCACTTGATGTATATGAGGCCCATTGGTGCGGCCCGTGGATGCGGCCCATTTGATGTATATGAGGCCTAGTGGTGTGGCCCATGTGATGTGGTCCACTTGATGTATATGAGGCCCATTGGTGCAACCCCTGGATACGGCCCACTCAATGTATATGAGGCCCATTGGTGCATCACATGTGATGTGGCCCACTTGATGCACACGAGGCCCATGCAATGCGGCCCATTGTGACGTATATTAGACCCGTGTGAGCGGCCCATTGTGAGGTATATTAGGCCCGTGTGAGTAGCCCATTGTGATATATATTAGGCCCTTGTGTGAGGTCATGGGCCCACTATACATTTGGCTCTATGTGGGCCACTCCTTAGGAGCAATGTTAGTTAAATGTCCACGTTGATGGGCAATGATGGTTAAATGTCCACATTGTGACCTTCCCTTAAGAATTGTCTGGCCGATTATCGATGTCAATTGTGAGAATGTGATAACATAACATCATGATACATGCCTATACGCATCATCTGCATGCTTGATATGAGATGTGGTTGATCATTGCATATACCATTGGGCAGGTTGTTATGGGACTCCTTGATAGACGGAGTTGCCCCACATGAGCGCGTGGTATGCACAGGTGTGATGCATGACTAGTTGATATGACTCATGCATCTCGCACTTTGTGATATGACTACTGTACACCCTAACGAAATCAGGGCTGTAGCCTTCACAGGCATATCGTGGATGGCCAGATGAGAAACCGAAAATATTTAGTTCTAGCACTATGGGCACATAGGATGTCCTTGGGTAAGAGTCTCAGAATCCTCGGTTACTAGAGGAGACTCCAACATCTAGACCGAGTGGATACATAAGCGTTTGGGTGCTGAATACCAGTAGGCGGCGTCTCCCACTATGTCATGGTTGGTTGGAAGGGGGTGTGACCTTATCCGCATGAGTGAGGGGGCTTTAAGCTAGGCTGAGTTTGACTAGCTCCTACATGGACCCGTTATCGACGAGCTGGGTAGGCATTAGTATACTGCTGGTAGGCGGATAGTGTGGTCTCTTCCACTCATTGGGATGTGGGGTTAGGGAGGCGACAGTCAGTGTGGAGTGTACTAAACCTCGGTGATGATCCCAAAGATGTACAGTACTAATATGTGAACTTATTAAGCAGGAGTTGCATACTCAGCATCTTACTCATTCATTCATTCATTCACTATCCACTTGGGCTGGTGGTGATCAACTAATTGTTGTGTACCTTCGCAATAGCCAGGATTTCGGTTGGGGTGTACGACCAACCTGACATCAGGAGTTTACCACATTGAGTCTGGCTATCCAAATTTAGGTATGGGACTGGTTTGGATAGAAGTCCCTTGTGATGGACCCTATAGCTTGCGATACTACGTACTATCAGCCTAACTTCACACTCTAGCTTGGTTATTTCATTCACACCACATATTGCATTACATCCACGGCATATGGCATTTTGAGTTGCTATATTTCTATATTTATATGGCCTAGATATGGCTGACAGTAGTCATGGACTCGTCAAGATTTGTGTATTACATTGCTTCCTATGTATATGATATTTGTCTTACTATGTCTCCGCATTGCATAGCTCATTTACATTGCTTCCTTAGTACATGATATTGGCTTATTATGTTTTTATATCGCATAGCCTAGATAAGGCTGATGATATTTATGGACTTACCAGCATGTTTTTGCATTGCTCTTATATTGTATACTTGGCACTTACCTTGTGCACACACTTACACCACCCTTTAAGCTTTTGATCAGCTTATGCACGATAGATGCGTGCAGGTGGTGTTAGGTCGCAACAACTTTGAGCTTGAAGCGTGCAGCTGTCTTTTGAAGCTTTGATTATTGATATATGTATTTCCATTTCAGCACTGTATTCAACTATTTTTATTAGTGTATATGTAATGATGATGTTGCCTTTGTGATTTGGGTAAAGTTGTGGTTATGCTTATTATGAAATAAATGTACGTTAAAAATCCTCCTTGTAGGATCCTAGGATCGAAATTTGGCGTATGGGCGATGAAAATCGAGAATGGGGTACTACGGAGGCTGTCGGCACCGGATTCGGCAATCAAGAATTTTATGGGCCTGGTTTCCGAGTTTGGGGGTGACAATATTCCTCTTAAAGAGATGATCGAACTACAAGTGAAATGCTGCCGAATTTGACATTCAGATTCGACATTTGAACTTTGTTAATTTCTCTATCTTAAATAATCTATCTCAGAATTAAGGGATATTCGAGGATGTAATGACCTCAATATTAATAATACGATGATTGTTCTTCATACACTCTCTCTATTACATTTGAATAAGATAATTTTCCAAATCGAATGCATTTGTTTCTTGTTCGAAACACAAACTAAAACTTGTTTGAAAGTGATAGTTTGTGTAAGTAAGAATGCATTGAGTAGGATAAAAAGATGAAGATTGAATCTTTAATTATTGGATTTGATCACCCGAGTAGACTTTCACTTAGGGTTCTTGAATGATTAAGAGGAAATTTGTATATCATGTTAATCTAAATCACAAAATAGGTTCAATTTGCTTCCTTGGGATATGATAGGATTTCGGATTGGTAGCATGTGAATCATTGATAGATGTTGAGAATTGAGTCTGGAGAATTTTATCCACCCTAAAAATGAAAAGCCAGTTTAAAAATAGGAGATCGACAAAAAGGCTATGAATGATGAGAAGAATGACAACATCTTTGAGGAGAACGAAAAAAGTCTCTGAAAAGGATGCAATGTCTGAAAAAGAATTAATAAGAGTAACCGTCGATATAAAATTAAAAACCAGAAAAAGAAGGAAAAGGGTGGTATGTTCAATACTTGAGTTTTTGACTAATTGTGATGTGGTGAACATGGCTAACATTATGAACTGATAGTGTATTCATGGGAAGTAAGTTGATATTCACCAAGCACATTGAAAAATAAAAAACTTTGTACATGAGTTTATGATTTTAAAACCAATAAAGAACCTATTTGATTGATTTCTTATGTGATTTGGCTCTAGGTTTTCAAAATCTCACTTTCTTATCTTAACACTACTCATTCATACTTGATTGCATGAAAGATTGTCTTCTAAAAAAGATTATGAACTTTGAAGATGGAAGATTATTTTACTCATATTTTTACTTGAGACTAGCAAAATGCTAGTTGGGGAGTGTGTTGAGACTCAAATATTGCATATTTCCCCCATTTATATCTTGGTTTTATGAACATGATAATGCTTAATGGTATATTTTATACATGTTTGTGCTGAAAGGTGAGTTTAAGAGCTTGGTTTGAAAAGAATACAAAAAACATGGATTTAATGCTCATGAATTACCAAGCCAAAGGTTAAATCTTAAGAGACCAGGATTGAAGAATTCACATGCCAAAGATCCAAGAAAACCAAGTGAAGAATGAAGAGAATTAAAGACTTGAAGTGAAGAAAAGGAAGCCTAAAGAGTTGCTTGCTTCAACTAGTCTAAGCCTTGCTTCGACCAGTCCTGGCTCTATGTCAACTAGTCGAAGGAACTTCAGCTCGAACTCCAACAACATTATCCTCTAAATTCTCGTGATCCTCGACTCCTCAAAGATCTGTTTCGACTCGTCGAAGGTTACGCAGATAGCACACGAACTGCGTAAATTTAAGGCGGTTCCAAGGTCGGTTTGTGAAATTTCAACGTCAGTTCAAAAGTTGGAGTTTCACAACTATAAATAGGAGTCCTTAGGATGTTTCTAGGCATCCTAGGGTTTAAGGAGTTGAAAAAAAGTGTGAAGAGCCACCGCTAAGAGTCTTTCTTCTTCTTCCTTAGTTTGTTTTTATGTTTTTCTTAAGAGTTCTTAATTCAATCATGTCTATGGTTGGCTAAACCTCTTAGCTAGGGCCAAGAGGTGAAGCTTGTAGCATAATTGGGATGTTTGCTTTGCTTTGATTCATGTTTTTATTGAACCTTATGGATCCTAGTTCTTATTTAAGGAATATTTTTAGTTTTTAATGGTTTGTTGTGACAAATTATAATAGATCTGCAATTGCTTTGAATATCTTCTTTTCTTGATTTGAGATTGTGAAATTAGTAAGACTCATTGTTCACCATCGTCCCTTGGGCATGGTAGGGTGATGAAATCCTTCGTAATCTTCACAATATTCATATGATTAGTTGTGGGATTGGTATATCCTATTGTTTGCCATTGTCTCATTGACATGGTTGGATGATAGAATCACTTCCAATCCTCACAATTCTCATCCGTTAAGATTAGGTTCATGAGAAGTTCAGAGATTCAATTATCTCTCTTTTCCAATTGGATAAGATAGGACTCCAATTCTAGTTGGATTGCCTGAATCAAGCAAGGTAGCATCTCGAGAAGCTACAAGTGGATCCTTGGCACCCTAGTTCCTTTTAATTGATAGTTTTCACCCTAATCACAATTATTCATGTTATTCTAGATTTCTCTTATCATAGTTTTAATTCTAGTTAAATTTAGAAGTGTACAAGTTTAGTCCCTGTGGATTTGACCTCGGTCTCACCGAGATTATTACTACATCGCAACCCTACACTTGGCGCTATGAACAAGTTTTTGCATTGTTGTTGGGGACTAACGGTTGCATTTTTCTGAGATTAACTAGTTTTGAAATTAGGTTAAGATTAGAGTTTATTTACTTTCTATTTTTAGGTTAGGTTTTTTTTCTGAATTATTTTTAAAAACTAACATGCTTTTCTGCGTTAGTTCTCTTTCTCTTTTAGGTTTATGTTAGCTTAGTTACTTGAGGGCTAAGAGTGTTTTATGCCCAAGTGGGTCTGTGATAACACTCGACGTCTCTTGAGTGAAAGAGGATTAGTTAAGGGGTTATCTATCCATCAAAGGATTAGACACCACTAGAGATCCTCAAAGTTAACTGAAGTTATGCCTGCTAATCAACCAGCCAATCAACTTTCAAATCCACCTCAACCTAAGGTTGAAGAAATGTAGGATGAAAACAAGGTGCATCAAGCACCCCCGCCTTGCATTTTATAAGATTATTTATAACCGGCGAGGGTGAGCACTCCTTCCTATATGGGTTTTCCAGAAAACACAGGAAACATGGATATCAAGTCAGGTGTGATCCAACTCCTTCCAAAATTCCGTGGATTTGAATATGAAAATCCATATTTACACTTGAAAGAGTTTAATGAGATCATAGCCACTTTATATTTTCCGAATGTGTCTGAAGATACGGTTAAGCTGAAACTCTTTCCCTTCTCTTTAAAAGAGAAAGCTGAGATGTGGTTGCATTCACTATGTCCATGATCTATTGGTAGATGGAATTACATGACAAGGGACTTCATAAAGAAAATTTTCCCATACCATAAAACGAACACCCTCAGAAAGTCAATCATGAACTTCGCCCAAAAGGAAGATGAAATATTCTTCTAATGTTGTGAGCGATTTAAGGATCTTGTCAATTCATGCCCACAACACGGTTTTGAAATGTGACGCATCACAAACTTCTTTTATAATGGACTGACATCTTCCATGCGCCAATTGGTTGAGATAATGTGCAATGAGGAATTCATGAGAAAAAATGTCGATGTTGTGTGGGACTATTTTGACAGACTTACTGAAAATGCACAATCATGGGACATCTCCCCAAAACCTAGCACCACGTCTATGCCTACTCAATCGAAGAAGATGGGTGGAATATATCTTCTGAAAGAAGATGATGATATAAATGCCAAAGTGGCTAATCTCACAAGAAAACTCAAGGCCATGGAACTTAAAAAGGATAAGGCTAAGGAAATTGTTTGCTTTATTTATGCTTGCAATATTCATATGGCTGAAAATTGTCCAACAATACTTGCTTTTTGAGAAATTCTGAATGAGCAATCGAATGCCGTAAACAATTAGCAGAGGCCTTTCAAAGGACCCACCTCCAATACATACAATCCTAATTGGAGAAATCATCTAAACTTCAATTGGAGGAATGAGCAAACTGCTACTCATCGAGGGGACTATTTTGACAGACTTACTGAAAATGGGGAATTCATGAGAAAAAATGTCGATGATGTGTGGGACTATTTTGACAGACTTACTGAAAATTCACAATCATGGGACATCTCCCCAAAACCTAGCACCACGTCTATGCCTACTCAATAGAAGGAGATGGGTGGAATATATCTTCTGAAAGAAGATGATGATATAAATGCCAAAGTGGCTAATCTCACAAGAAAACTCAAGGCCATGGAACTTAAAAAGGATAAGGCTAAGGAAATTGTTTGTGGTATTTATGCTTGCAATATTCATATGGCTGAAAATTATCCAACTATACTTGCTTTTTGAGAAATTCTGAATGAGCAATCGAATGCCGTAAACAATTAGCAGAGGCCTTTCATAGGACCCACCTCCAATACATACAATCCTAATTGGAGAAATCATCCAAACTTCAATTGGAGGAATGAGCAAACTGCTACTCATCAAGGATTCCTATTGAGCGTCAAATATTACATATTGGACCCCATTTATTACTTGGTTTTGTAAACATGATAATTCTTAATGTTCTATTTTAATCATGTTTGTGTTGCAAGGTGAATTTAAGAGCTTGGATTGAAAAGGATGCTAAAAGTGTGGATTTAACGCTCAAAGATCACCAAAGCCAAGGATGGATCTTAGAAGACCAAGAATGAAGCACTCACATGCCAAAGATCCAAGAAAACTAAGTCAAGAATGAAAAGAATCGAATTTTTGAAGTGAATTTGCATAATCCTTGACTAGTCATGGCTCTTGCTCAACTAGTCCTGACTCTTGCTCGACCAGTCCTAGCTCCTGCTTGACTAGTCCTGGCCCAGCTCGACTAGCTGAGGATTCCTCGACTTGAACTCCAGTGATAAAATCATGAAAAATTAGGTCATCTTCAACCCGTTGAAGAAAACCCTCGACCAGTCGAAGGTGACCCTTAACCAGTATTGGGTTATGCAGACAACACACAAAGTGCAAAAATTTGAAGCGGTTTCTAGAATTTTCCAACTCGGTGTGAAAGTTTGAGTTACAAAATTATAAATAGGGGTCCTTAGGATGTTCATATGCATCTTTTAAGGTTTAAGAGTGGAGCAAAAGCACGGAGAAGTTGTCGCCAAGAGTTTTTTTCTTCCCGTTCCTTAGTAGTTTTTATGCTTTTCTTAAGAGTTCTTAGTTCAATCATGTCTATAGTTGTCTGAACCTCTTAGCTAGGGCTAAGAGGTGAAGCTTGTAGTGTGATTGGGATATTTTCTTTGTTTTGATTCATGTTTTATTAAATTCTCTTGGATTCTAGTTTGATTATGAAGGAATATTTTTAGTTTTTAATGGTTTGTTGTGACAAATTACAATAGATCTGCAATAGCTTGAGATATCTTCTTTTCTTAAATTGAGATTGTGAAATTGGGAGATCCTATTGTTCGCCATCATCCCTTAGGCATGGTAGGATGATGGAATCCCTCCTAACCTTCACAATTCTCTTATGATTGGTTGTGTGATTGGTAGATCCTGTTGTTTGCCTTGTCTCCTGAGCATGGTTAGTGATGGAATCACTTCCAAATCCTCACAACTCTCATCCATTGATAATTAGATCCATGAGAAGTTCAGAGATCTGATAAATCTATTCATCCTTGAATTAAGCAAGGTAGCATCCTGAGAACCTACAAGTGGATCCTTGGAAACCCTAGTTTCCCAACTTTGAATTTCTTAAGTTTTTCATTATATCTCTCACAATTACTCTATATACTTCCAGATTTAGGTTTACATCTTCTTCTAATTCTAGTTTTGGGTCTAGTTGCTTTCAGAAGACACACAAGTTCAATCCCTATGGATTCGACCTCAGTCTTACTAAGATTATTACTACATCTCGACCATACACTTGGGGTTGTGAACAAGTTTTTTGGCGCTGTTGTCGGGGATTGACGGCTGCATTTTTCTAAGACTAGCTAGTTTTGGAATTAGTTTAAGATTAAGGTTGTTCTAGTTTCTATTTTTAAGATTAGGGTTTTCTGAATTATTTTAGAAACTAACTTAACTTTCTATTTCTAGGTTTAGAAACTTCCCTAATTTTTTAGAAACTAACTCCTTCTCTCTTTAGAAACTTTCCTTTTCTGTTTTTCTTAAATCTACTTTCTAATTCTAGGTTTAGAAATTTTCTTAATTTATTTTTTTTTTTGAAACTTTCTTTTTCTCTTTTTAGAAACCTTCTATTTTAAAAATTTTTATTTTTAGAAACTGACTTGTTTTGTTTTATTTTGCAGGATCTTAATTTAGGAACTTCTAATTTGGTAACTTCTTTTTAATTCTCTCTCTCTCTTTCTATTTCTAGATTGTTATCTCCTTTTTCTTCTCTTTTAGGTTTAGGTTAGAATCTGAAATTAAGGACTAAGAGGGTTTCATTCCCAAGTGGGTCCGTGGTAACATTCAATGTCTTTTGTGTGAAGGAGGATTAGTTGAGGGGTTATCTATCAATCGCAGGATTAGACACCACTTGAGATCCATAGAGTTAATTGAAGTGATGGCTGCCAATCAAATGGTCATAAAGTTTTTAAAAGAGAGCATCCTTTACCGGTTCGGAACGCCTCTATCCATCATTATTGATGGGGGCTCACATTTTTGTAATAAGCCATTCGTGAACTTAATGAAGAAATATGGCATCTCTCACAAGGTGAGCACTCCATACCACCCACAAACAAGTGGACAAGATGAGATTTCTAATAGGGAGATCAAACACATTTTAGAGAAAATGGTTAACCCTGATCGAAAGGATTGGTCAATCCGATTGACTGATGCTTTATGGGCTTACCGTACTGTATTTAAAACCCCTATTGGAATGTCTCCTATTAGACTTGTCTATGGGAAGGCTTGCCACTTACCTGTGGAGTTGGAACATAGGGCTTATTGGGCGATAAAAAAAATCTGAACTTCAATTTAGACAACGCTGGCTTGCTACGCAAACTTCAGTTGAAAGAAAAAAAATCCGAAATGATACGTATAGGTGTTTCATGACCAACACGTTCTTCGGAAATCATTCACACTAGGTCAGAAAGTCCTCTTGTATAATTCTCGATTATATCTTTTTCCGAGTAAACTCTGATCTTATTGGACCAGTCCTTTCACTGTTACTAATGTCTATCCTCATGGGGCCGTCGAGATAAAAGATCCAAACAATGGCAATGAATTCAAAGTGAATGGACATCGATTGAAGCCATTTGTTGAGAAATTTAATTCAGAGGACACGTCCATACCTCTGATTGATCCTGTTTACCAGGATTAACCTCCTAGTCTGACGTAGGTATAAGTATGTTTATTACTTTCATAGGACTAGGGTAGTTTACTTCCTCTGTTTTAGGATAGTTTGCTTTCGCTGTTTTAGGATAGTTTGCTTTTCGGTTGGTAAATTCTTGTGCTAACCCACCTTCACGCTAAGATTCTCTAGAAAAAGCTTCAAAATTCATTCATCGGGTACTATCTTTCCATCACTTCTCTATCAATTATGTTGTCTCTTTTGCAAATCATGCTTATTTCTTTTATGTTGAGGATAATGAATATTTTAGGTTGGGGATGGGAGATTAGGTAAACTAATCAGTCTTTTCTTAGTTTTGAGTAAAATTTGCAAAATTTTTGAAAACTTTTCAATGTTTATCTATTTAGAAAGCAATAAGTTGTGTAATTAAGAATGTTTTGAGTATGATGATAAAATAGAGATTGAATTTTGAATTACTGAAGTCTAGTCATCTAAGTAATTTATCACCTAAGTACTTACGCTCAATAGATTAAGAGGAAGTTTGAATATCGTGTCAATCTAAATCACCAGACATGTTTAAATTGTTTTTTTTATGAATAATGCTAGGATTTCTTATAATTAGTATGCAAATCATTAATAGATGGTGATAACTGAGTCTGGAAAATTTTATCCACCTTAAAAGAAGAAAAGAACCAATTAAGAAAAAGGAGATCGACAAAAAGGGTCAAGAATGGTGAAAAGATTGAAAAAAAAAAGGTCTAAAAAATAATGAAAAATCTGAAAGAAAAGAGAAAAGATGAAAATAACCGTCAATATAAAAAAAAAACTAAAAAAAGGGAATAAGTTCGGAATCAGTATTTGAGTTTTCAACCAATCTTGAAGTGATGAGCATGACTAACATTATGAAAAGATAGTATTTTCACTAAGCACACTGAAAAACTTAATATGCGAACTATGCTCTGACTTATTGGATAAAGAACTTATTTAATTGATTCTTATGTGATTTGACTCTAGGTTTTTAGAATCTCATTTTCTAATATTGAGTCAACTCATTTATACTTGATTATACAAAAGATTGATTTCTGAAAAAGGTTTGAACATTTTGTATTAAAGTTCATTTTTCTCATACTTTGCTTAGGACTAGCAAAATGTTGGTTGGGGATTGTGTTAAGGCTCAAATATTATATATTGGACCCCATTTATTACTTGCCTTTATGAACATGATAATGCTTAATGTTCTATTTTAATAATGTTTGTGTTAAAAGGTGAATTTAAGAGCTTGGATTGAAAAAGATGTTAAAAGTATGGATTTAACGCTCAAAGATCACCAAAGCCAAGGATGGATGTTAGAAGACTAAGAATGAAGCACTCACATGCCAAAGATCCAAGAAAACCAAGTTAAGAATGAAGAGAATCGAAGTTTTGAAGTGAATTCGCGTAATCCTCGACTAGTCCTAGCTCTTGCTAGACTAGTCTTGGCTCCTGCTCGACTAGTCCTGGCCCAACTCGACCAGTTGAGGATTCCTTAACTCGAACTCTAGCGACAAAATCATGAAAAACCAGGTCATCCTTGACCCGTCGAAGGTGACCCTCGACCAGTCGAGGGATGTCCTCGACCAGTCCTGGATTATGTAGACAGCACGCAAAGTGCGGAAATTTGAAACAGTTGCCGGAATTTTCCAACTCGGTGCAAAAGTTTGAGTTGCAAAACTATAAATAGGGGTCCCTAAGATGTTCCTAAGTATCTTCTAGGGTTTGAGGAGTGGAGCAAAAGTGTGGAGAAGTCGTCACCAAGAGTTTTTCTTCCCTTTCCTTAGTAGTTTTTATGTTTTTCTTAAGAGTTCTTAGTTCAATCATGACTATGGTTGGCTAAACCTCTTAACTAAGGCCAAGAGGTGAAGCTTGTAGTATGATTGGGATGTTTTCTTTATTTTGATTCATGTTTTATTGAACTCTCTTGGATTCTAGTTTGATTCTGAAGGAATATTTTTAGTTTTTAATGGTTTGTTGTGACAAAATACAATAGATCTACGATAGCTTGAGATATCTTCTTTTTTTACATTGAGATTGTGAAATTGGAGATCCTGTTGTTCACCATCATCCCTTAGGCATGGTAGGATGATGGAACCCCTCCTCACCTTCACAATTCTCTTATAATTGGTTGTGTGATTGGTAGATGCTATTGTTTGCCTTGTCTCCTAGGCATGGTTAGGTGATGAAATCACTTCCAAATCCTTACAACTCTCATCCATTGATGATTAGATCCATGAGAAGTTCAGAGATCTGACAAATCTCTTCGTCTTTGAATCAAGCAAGGTAGCATCCTGAGAACCTACAAGTGGATCCTTGGAAACCCTAGTTTCTCACTTTTGAATTTCGTAAGCTTTTCATTATATCTCTGTTACGCCCCAGACTCAGTGACCGGACTCACAAGAAACTCGATAGCCGGTTCTGGTTGCAACAGCCTCCGTAGTACCCCATTCTCAACTCCTGAAGTAGTTTTCGATCCTGGAATCATACAAGGAGGATTTTTATAATCATATAATCAATCTAACATGAGCATACCCAAGATCACAACAAGTACATCTCAGAAATAACCAAGGCACATATCACAAAAATCCACTATAAATTTGAGCTTTAAGATACATGACAAGAAGGAAAATACATCTGCTAACAAGAGAAGAAGAAAAGAAGATCTACAACTTTGGGTACAACTTTGGGTTCCTAGCTCAACTCCTATTCAAGCTCTGTTACTGCGTCGCCGACCTAGGATCTCCTGCATGCATCAATCGTGCATAAGCTTATAGAGAACTTAGAGGGTGGTGGTAGGCAGAAGAGTAATAGGAGATACAAAAGGGAAATATGATCAATGCAAATGCCATAAGCCTAACCAAGGCTGTCATGAATACAATGCAATGAGTACTGGGCACCATACCAAGGTGATGCATAAAGGGCTTATATAGCAGATGCAAATGCAATGCGAAGTAATGTCAGTCCTCATATCTAGTCCAAATGTCAGTACAGTTCCATCATAAGGAATCTACCGGGGTCTAGTACACTGTAGAATGACTGCCGCTCTACAGACCCACACAGTCAAATGAGCGTAGGGGACCTCACTACCTACCTGTGGATAGCCAATCACCAACAAGGCATGATGGTGGCGGACTCATTCAAGAGTAAGTCGGACTCAGCCTAGCAATGCCCTCTCCATAGGCGGGTTAGGCCACACCCCATTTCAACCGACTACATGATAGTGGGAGTCACGGCCTATAGGCGTAAGGCCCTCGTGCTCTCATATTTTCCACCTAGTCACAACACTGGAGTAAATCCTTGGTACTATGGAAGTTTTGAAAATTTCACCCATGGGTATCCTATGCACCCTATATGCTCAAGTAATATATTTCTGGTATCCATACATACGGCAATCCATGAATGTCCCTATCGAGGCAAGGCCCTGTTGAAGCAAGGGCGATACAATCATGAAATGCAATGCCAATGCAGGAGTCACGCATACAGATCATGCACTAGCTACAAGCACTTGATGTGCACAAGGGGAGAAACTCCATCCCTCTAGCATATCAACCTAATGACCACACACAAAAGTAATCCAATCACGCAAATGATGTATATGGGTCATGAGGGTGTGCCATATGGCGATGAAGACTTGGAACATACTCCTCCTTCCCATGGAGGGAAACAAGCCTAGGTACTTAGACAATTTACTATAGGATCATCCTCTAGTGAGGGCCCAATAGTTTGGGGTAGCCTACGAGCTAGGAAGGGCCATATCAAAGCCCAAGGAAAGAAACGGTCCTAACAAGGGTCTAGGTGGGCCTTCAACCACCTATATCCACCCTATGGGCCTACCTTAGGGCCACCAAGGAGGACATCTAACCTTAACTGGGTCCCAAAAGGTAGCCTGCTATTACTTGAGTGAATCAAGGCCTAAGGCCTTAAACAATCCAAGGGCCTAGTGGACAATACACATGGCCCGATACATAGGCAATATAGTGGGCCCTCAAGCAAGGTTTGGGCCCAACCATAAAAATCACAATCCCACATATTGTGGTGGGCCTAATGGGCAGCCCGGTAACCTAACCTTATGGGTAATTTCTTATGTTTAAAGCAAGTGAATTGGGCCTTACATCTTAGCCCAAGCATATGGCGGATTTAGTGGGTAACTAAGGGCCCAACCACTTGTGTATTTTGGCCCATAAGGCCATCACAATACCATGGTAAGTATAGGCCCAGAGGTCCAATGGGGCCTAACTTAGAAGGTCTAAGATGAGTGGGCCTACCAAGGCCAATCAACACATTGCATGTAAGTCCAAATAAAGTTCAATGGAGGTGGGCCTCCAAGCATACATAAATGAGGCCCAAGGACATCTTAGAAGAATGCAATATCAAGTGCATAACCCACCCTTAATTTGTTGGGCCATGCTACCCCAAAACAAACCATTAGGGGCGGCCAATTTGGGCCTTTTACTGAAATTTTAGCCCACCCATATTCTGGTCCTGTTGGGGCCCAACAAAAATCATAAAGGGGTAAGTATAAGTCCCCTGGTGGCCCACATATGTCTCTACGGGTCCCACCAGATGAAAGGATTGATTTAAACACATAAAATAGGTGGACCATGCTACTGGACTGAAAGTCCAGCAGTGATCCAATGGGCTTGGATGTCCAAAGGGTAGGTAGTCCTATGGGCCTGGGTAATTAGCCCAAAACTCATCTGAATGGGTCCCAAATGGATGCTATTAAAGGGAAAAATGATCATGTCCCCCATAGACCCCACTTGGATGAATGGTGGGACATAAAATAAATCAAGGTGGGCCCAAAAGGTGGCCTGGACGCCCCAGCCTGGGCATCCCAGGCTGGTGGGCCACTCCAGGATGCACCACGGATAGTATAGGGGCATAATGGCCCTGAAAATTTTCAGGATGGTCCTTCCATGGGTGGGCCACACATACACCAAAAACCAGAGTTTATGGTAGGACAACCTTATTTCTAGAAAGATCTTTGTATCAAATCTCAAACCAAAGAGGAATACATAAATAAATACAAACTGAATTGAAATAAATTGTAATCACAAATGTATTGTTCTAGGGACAGCCATACACCATAAAAATGGCAGGGCAACCTTGCTGGAACAACTTTTAAAGAAAATTGAATATCAAGCTGATAAAGGAATAGCAGAAAATAAATTCTAAACTATTACAAAATTCTCACAATGCTTGAATTAAATGATTACAACATTCATCACCATACATACATCCCACAAAAGAATAATTAAAGATCAGAAGTATAAATCATTCAACCACAACATAAGGGATTATAGTGGTTCACCTGTGTGTTCACCAACTGTTAAACAACAGCCACACAGAATGTTACTCCACTCCTAATATCCTTACACAGGGGATATTAGCATTCACTAACAAAATAGGTTTTCCCAGGTGCACCCAAAACCTTTACAATTGTGTCTTTGTCTGTGGGCTTACACAATTAAAAAACCCCACTTCTGAGTTTTCCTGGCTCTCCTCAGATAACCAATACAACAAGATTTTTCTGGCAAATCTTGAAAGAAACCAAAACAGAAAGGAATTTACAATTAAATGTAAAATACCTAATTATCTCCTTCGTTGTAGTAGCCCGGTAGAACCAAATCAGAGTAGATGATTGAATGTCCAAGTTCAATGTCCAGTACTCAATTACAATGGTTCTAATTCTAATAGATTTTAAATTAAACCAACTAGGGCTTGCCTTAATTGATTTTGATTCCAAAGAAAGGGAATAACAATTCCTCATATCAAATTAGATTGGAATAGCAGAAGCAAAATCAATTAAATAAAGCTAAGGAAAGAGAATATTAAATAAGCACACTTAGCTTAGATGGAGCACAGAATTATCTCTCAGAAGTTCGACGAAGATAGGCTTGAATGGATTAATTAATTCGATAATTTCTTCTGAGATTCGTGCACTATTTATAGGTGAGCAGATCGCGTCTTCGATTGGTCTAGGGAGCTCTTTGACTAGTCGAAGCAATAACAGATATTTGAAAAATCAGGCGCGATAAGCTTTGACCGTTCTACGACTGGTCGAAGGTCTCCTTCGACTGGTCGTAGGTCACCTTCGACTGGTCGAAGAACCTGAAAAACATCGTTGGATTTTGAGTCAAAGATTTTTTACTGGTCGAAGATGCAGTCGACACTGTTCCTTCGACTGGTCGAACAGATTCCTGGAGTAGTCGAAGTCTAACAAATTTTATCCGAAATTTGTAACAAACTCACGACTGATCAAGGAATTTCTTAGACTGGTCGAAGCAACTCTAGGACTAGTCAAAGAAGGCCTAGGACTAGTCGAAGAACAGACCAAACTTATGTAAAATAAACATTCGATTTATGTATCCAAAGTGACCTACTTCTAAGGTCAACCTAAGGTCAGTCAAACCTCAACCATGAAGTAAGGACATTGAAACATTAGGAACTAGTAACCTTGAAGTATGAGCCTTGAAGTCTTGATGTAGTTCAATCTTGAAATCTTGATGTAGCTCAATCTTGAAAGTGTCTTGAGTTCTTTACAAACTGCCTTGTACTCTTCTTGAAGTCTTGCAGCTTGAGTCTTGTCTTGTGAGCAGTTCTTGCATTCAAGATTGATCCTTGTACTTGTGAGCTTTGCTTGTTGTGAGCTTAGCTTGTTTATGAATGTTGATCCTTGAGAGAGCTTCACTTATGCAAGTTATATATAACAGTGATTTTGGCACCACAAATTTGACAACAGACAGGGATATAAACTATAGCACTTACACAGATGCGTTGAGCCACAAGAAGACAATAGCGTTTACGGCTCCACTAATAATTGGCGAATGGAACATGGTAGACTTTGTGCAAGACTTTGAGCAGAGACTCACAGTAGAGGAACCGTTCGAGAGCGTCGCACATATTCGTGTATAGCCACTTATCGATGACTGAATCATAGTGGCTCAGGGGGAAGATGATTGGTTCGTAGAGTTAAGAAAGTGAGCCAGTGACGATGAGGACTCTGAATAGAGAGTTGGTACGGATGGGGGGTTACGTTATCATGGCCACCTATGCGTCTCAAACCTTCATGACTTGAGAAGGGAAGTTCTCGAAGCTGCCCACAATTCGAAGATAGTGATGCATCCTAGTAGTACAAAGATGTATTGAGATATGAAGCGTTCGTACTGGTGGGACAACATGAAGGCCCACATAGTAGATTATGTGTCCCGTTGTCTCACGTGCCAGCAGGTCAAGGCAGAGCATCGCCGATCTCCTGGACTGCTTCAGCCCATGCCCATAGCTGAATGGAAATGGGATTTCATCTCTATAGATTTCATTTCAGGGTTACTGAAGACAAGGAAGGGGCATGACTCCATTTGGGTGATCGTGGACCGGTTGACAAAATCAGCTCATTTCCTCCCTATTAGAGTCTCAAACTCCGCAGATGAGTTGGCCAGGCTGTACATCAAAGAGAAAGTGCGTCTGCATGGAGTGCCTATGGAGATCATGTCAGACCGAGACACGTGATTCACATATATCTTCTGGACTCGTATTCAGAAAGCAATGGGTATGAAACTGAAGTTCAGTACTGCATTTCACCCATAGACGGATGGGCATACGGAATGGGTGAATCAGGTATTAGAGGACATGTTGTGAGCTTGTGTGCTTGATTGCAAGGATAGTTGGGATGACTGTCTTCCTTATGCCGAGTTCGCTTATAACAACAGCTTTGAGGCGAGTATTGGCATTGCCCCCTACGAAGCATTGTATGGGGCCCCTGTCGAGCACCGCATTGGTGGGCAGAGGTTGGCGAGAAGAGTTTGATTGGCCCAGAGATAGTACAGGCAACCTCAGAGAAGATCGACATTATCAGGTGTCGACTTCTTATAGCACAGACCAGATAGAAAAGATACGCCAATACGAGACGGAGACTGCTAGAGTTTGAGGTTGGGGACCACATATTCCTGAAAGTTTCTCCAGTGAAGGGAGTCCTCCGATTTGGAAAGAAAGAAAACTCACGCCGAGATTCATTGGTCCATTCCAGATTCCGGATTGAGTGGGTGTGGTAGAGTACGGCCTTGCTTTGCCCACATCACTTGCCGGCATGCACAACGTATTTTATGTATCTATGCTGAAGAAATACGTTCTTGACCCTTCCCACATTATCAAATGGGAGCAGGTACAGTTGAGTGAAGATGCTACTTATGTACTGCGACCGACGTGGAATCTAGATAGGAAGGAGCAGGTGCTGCACAGTAAAGTGATTCCACTTGTGAAGGTACTGTGGACACACCATACTGAGGAAGATGCTACTTGGGAAATAAAAGCCGAGGTCCATAAGAAGTACCCTCAGATTCTCAAGGAGTACGGAAAGGTACTAATTTCGAGGATGAATTTTTTTTTAAGGGGGGTAGATTGTAACGTCTCGGAAAAATCCGTACAAAAACTCTGAGTATCACCTCCGGCAGAAATCATTAAGGACCGAATCCCTTAGAAATTAGACAAAAATTAATTAAGTATTAAACTGAATTGATAAGAAGATTATCTTGAACTGCTTTCTATACGAACTGTAAGACCCAAATCCAATAGAATCGCTAACCCAACATTACCTAAAAACGTATGATCAATCTCAAAACCCAGTTGCTCTCGGGAGCACCTTGAAACTCCGTATCGGACCTACACTGCGCGTCGAAAGTCCAATTTCTGTGAAACTATATGGTTATGATCGCCTTACTGGGCTTGACTACCATGTCGAGAATCAAGTCCAAATAGTATCAAGAAACGCACAACTTAAGCCCGGAGTGAAGTGTGTGAGAAACGCAAATATCTTTAGAAAATGAACCTAAACTTAAGTGAATTGGGCTATTCGCTTGCAGGCCAAATCTAAGGTTTTAGACCATCAGATTCTGACCCAATTAAACCCTTGGATTAGGGAAATTTTCCTACACGTGTCAGTGCACTTGTAGCCCTGATCGAATCACGATAGCCATTGAACTAAGACTCGTCCTCTTCGGTCGATCCATAAATCCGATCAGACTGAAACTTTAACCTGGCATAGATCCATTGTCAGGGAACTTCCTCTAGACTGTATGCAGAAAATGGGCCTCCAAATGAGCGTCGTTGGACCGAAACAGCCACCCTTTGGCTATAACCTAAGTATACCATGGCCTTGGGGCCATTGACATCAGTTCTAGCCCTATATAAGGGCCTTAACCCACCCCTCTCTCATTTCATACGAAATTCCTAAACCCTAAGAGAGAGAAGAGAGAAAAAGAGAAGGAAAGAATGAGGAGAAGAGAGAGAGATTGAGAGATAGTTGCTGGGATTCATTCTCATCGCTCCACGTGCCGAATCATCCAATTTGTTTCGCTATACCAGTGATTTTGACTCCGTTCTTAGGTAAGAAACCCTAACCCTATTTTGTTTTAGGTATCCAAGTAGAAGAATCGATGAAATAGCTAACCTATTTTGCGCTTTAGGTAGTCGTTGTGCCATAGACAAAGACGTAGTGTTCGAACTGAGTTCGATACGAGTTTACCAATGGAAGGTGCGGACTATAAACATTTAGGTTATGGTTTTCATGGCTTTCAATGTCAGTTAATGATTTGTGACTGACTTGATTATTATCACATGTGCTTAGATACGATGTTTTCCATATATTACACATATATGTAAACTATGTTGATTTTAATGCATTCCATGTGTTTGTTGAAATGTTTGAATGAATATAGAATTAGGATTTGTGCTTGCCATGATTTTCGATTGAGAATATAGGATTGTTGTACGTGTGGTAAATCCTTTGTGAAAGGATTTGCTATAATACCTATTATAACTACTTTATTATATGTATGTTGATATGTGTAGTCTAAGTGTTTGATAAAATGCCTGAATGAGAAAATGCTTGATGAAATGTATTTAATTAGGGTGTTGAGATATGATTCTCAATTTCCTTATCTATAGTTACAATTTCCTTCATATAACCAATCTTACTACTACGTGCTTTATGGATGAATTGCTTATGTATGACAACATGTGCACTGTGTGTTTGTTAAAATGCACATGAGATTTATATTTGAATTGGTTGTCACATGTTGTTTGACTATCACATATGAATGCCTATTGTGTCTGAATATGATTGGGACTACTACATAGTTCAGGCAATCGGTAATGATTCCCAAATTAGTGGCCGAGGTCGTTTCGCCACACAAGACACTTTCAATGAATCTGAGTCGTACGCTGCTTGTCAACAGTGGTTAGGCCACGCGGAGTGCTTACGCGCTCCATGTCGATTAATTCAACGTGCGCTCATACCAGTCGAGCTTGTCAATTAACCCAATTGGCCTAATGTATGTTCACCATGTATAGACGCTACTTCTTGAATCTAAGATACTAACTTACCAATGAAAAGCCCGTTTAACCTTGGTACCACGATCCGC
Source organism: Magnolia sinica (assembly GCF_029962835.1). Lineage (NCBI taxonomy): Eukaryota > Viridiplantae > Streptophyta > Magnoliopsida > Magnoliales > Magnoliaceae > Magnolia > Magnolia sinica. The sequence goes on from NC_080577.1 coordinate 35,531,066, forward strand.
TAAGACACATGAGCTGAGCATGGTGGTATGGACACCGTGGTCAACTTGTCGGCCTACGCTAGGGTGAGGAGCCTCCCCGTAGTGTCCAGTGAGCAAACCAAACTCGTGAGCCGAATACGGTGGTATTGGACACTGTATGCGAGCTGTCGTCCTACGATCAGGTAACGAGCCTCTCTTAGTGACCTCGAGTATACACTAGGACTACGCTAAGGTGACAAACCTTTCCGTAGTGACTTCGAGTATAAACTAGGCCTGCGCTGAGGTGACGAGCCTCTCCGTAGTGACCTGGAACCGCCATCGTATGTGACTAACTAGGATTGACGACCCTAGATGGATCATTGTTTGCGTCAATGATATAAAGGGAGGTACCTTAGCTTTTCAAACCTGTTGTATGAATAAGTCTAAGTAAGAACTTAGCTAATCACGCACATGCACTGCATTGCATGTGCCTTTAGCATTGGAGTTGAGTACAGTGGGAGTGTTGCATGCCGCGATCGTGAGATGATGTCGCAGAGGGAGTGCAAACGAGGGCATGCATCATTACAGCATATCATTCCTACATTAACAAGAGTATTTAGGACATGATTGTTGTACTGCTTTATCATTACTGCTTGATTAAATTGATAACATGTTAACCTTTGCCATATAGCTCCACTGAGTTGATCACTCACTCACACTCTGGGATGGTGTTTTAAAACACCAACCAGATTCTGTTGTAGTTTCAGGTGATGTCGAGGCTTACGAGGCGGAGCCTGACTTCTATGACGATGAGGAGGAGTTCTCCTATCTACAACTCTTTGGCGGGTCTATGTAGACCTGGAGTTGCATTACCGGGGCTACAGGGATATGGATTAGAGGACATTACACTTTATCATTTTTGTATATTTTGGAACTATTAATGTAATTATTTAACCTAGTAACATGTTGATACTCTGGGGACTTACCACTTATATGCTTTATATATGTATCACAGTCTTCTGCTTGCATAATCTAATTTGTCTTTGGAGTATGATGTGCTGATTTAGTGTAATCTCATTCATGTTTAATGTGCTAATACAGACAACATTTAATCATCATTATCTATGTTGCATAAGTGATGTGTTGGAACTCGGGAGCTGAGCTTCTGCTCGACCCCCGATTTTCAGGGCATTACATGTGTCCACTGAAAGGTTTTTAGTAGTTGTTTATAGCATTTGATTGCTCATTCAATATCTCCTAAAAAGCTGGAATTGTTGGGCAATTCTCAGTTGTATGTATGTTACAAGCATAAATACCATAAACAACTTTTGCAGTCTTTTTGGGTTCTACCTTCTTAAGTCCATAGCCTCGACTTTTCTTGTGAGTTTGGTCACTCTTGCATTTATATCATCTTCCTCTTTTAGAACATCAATTCCTCCCCTTTCCTTTGATTGAGTAGGCTTAGAAGTGGTAATTCTTGAAGAGGTGTCCCATGATTGTGTGTTTTCAGCAAGTTTATTAAAATAATCCCACGCATCATCGGCTTCCTTCTTCATGAATTCTCCATTGCACATCATCTCCACAAATTGGTGCATGGGTGAGGTCAATCTCACATAGAAAAAGCTTGTTATATGCCATATTTCGTAGCCATGTTGTGGACATGAATTTATGAGATCCTTAAATCTCTCCCAATATTGGAAGAAGGTCTCATCCTCTTTTTGAACAAAATTCATGATTGCTTTCCTTAAGGTATTCGTTTTATGATATGGGAAGAACTTTTTAAGGAACTCTCCTGTCATCTTAGCCCATGTGCCAATAAACCTTGGTCTTAAGGAATGTAACTACGACTTAGCCTTTTCTTTCAAAGAGAAAGGAAACAATTTTAGCCTAATTGTGTCCTCGGACATGTTTGGGAAGTGTAATGTAGATATTATTTCATCAAACTCTTTCACATGCATGTATGGATTTTCATATTCTACTTCATGAAACTTTAGGAGGAGTTGAATTACCCTTGATTTAATATCCACAGTTCTTGCATTCAATAGAAATATCACGCAGGGAGGTGTGCTCACCCTGCCAGTTGTAAATAATCTCGTAGAGTATAAGGCGGGGGTGCATTATGCACCTCGTTTTCATATTGGGTTTCCTCAACTAGGTGTTGAGGCTAAATAAGAGTTGCTATGTTAGGATCCTATAAAACAGAAAACAATGTTAGTTTCTAAAAAATAATTTTAGAAAAAATCTTAACCTAAAGCATAACAAAAAAATAAACCCTAATCTCAACCTAATTCTAATACCAATTAATGTTAGAAAAATCTAGTCGTAATCCCTGGCAACGGTGCCAAAAACTCATTCATAACCCCAAGTGTAGGGTCGCAATGTAGTAATAACTCGATAATACCGAGGTCGAATCCACAGGGACTAAACTTGTACGTATTCTGAAAATAATTAGAACTAGAAGTAGAAAAAGATCTAAATTGAAATCTGAATAATTGAGAGTAATGGTGAATAATGTTGATTAAAACTTATGAATTTAAAGGTGGGAACTAGGGTGCCAAGGATCCACTTATAGCTATCAAGATGCTACCTTACTTAATTTAAGGAACACAATTGGAATTGGAGTCATATTCTATCCAATTGGAAGATAAAGCAATTTAAATCAAATTTGAACTTTTCATTGACCTAATTCTCAATGGAGGAGAATTGTGATGATTGGAAGGGATTCCATCACCCTACCATGCCCAGGAGAAGATGGTGAACAACGAGATTTACCAATCTCCCTATCTCAAAATAGGAAAAGAAGATATCCAAAGCTGTCACAACATCTATTGTAATTTGAGTCACAATAAATCATAGAAAACTGAAAATATTCCCTTAATATCAAACTAGAAATCAATGAAATTCAATAAGAACAAGAATTAAAGCAAAATAAACATCCAAACACATTATAAGTTTCACCTCTTAGCCCTAGCTAAGAGGTTTAGCCAACCATAAACATGATTGAAACGAAATCTCTTAAATAAAGTATGAAAGATAAACTAAGGAAGAAGAAAAACTCTTTGGCGGCTACTTCACCCTTTTGTATGCTCCTTGAGACCTTTTCAAATCCTATAAGATGTTTTGGAGCATCCTAGGGAGTCCTATTTATAGTTGTGGAACTCCAATTTTCACACTAAGTTGGAAAAATTTAGAAACCACCTCAAATTTACGCATCATGCGCAGTTTTAGAAAATAAACTCAGAGTTTATACCGCCACAATTTACGCACTCTGTGCAGTTTTCCAAAATAGACTCGGAGTTTCAGAATATACATTTTTAAGATAATTTAAGGAATATGTTTATTTTCAGGACAATTTTAGGATTCTTTTTCTTCACTTCAAATCTTTGATTCTCTTCATTCCTCACTTGGTTTTCTTAGATATTTGGCATGTGAATTATTCATTAATGACTTCCAAATCTCTAAATCTTCATTTAGTAATCTTTTGAGTTTAAATCTTCATTTTGGCATCAATTTCACTTTGAGCTCTTGAAATCACCTCGCACATGAAAACATGCATAATTAAATTGATTAAACACTATTATGTTTATAAAACTAAGGTATAAATATGAAAAAATTTGTAATATTTCACACTCAACACCTACACAAGGTTAACTCAATGACCTACACAAGGTTCCCCTAAAAGCCTACATAAGGCAGCAAGTCCACTCAAGGACACAACTTGGGATCCTATAAAAGGCATCCCCATGACTACGTAAGGCAAATACGTCTTATCCAAGGACATGACGTATTCTTCCATCGGAGGCCTACAACTAGGACTTGGTGAGTTTGACAGTCAAACTCTGAATCTCAATCCTACACAAGGAAAGGGCTTCTGATATAGTAGACTCTAAGTACTTGCAAATAAGTGGATGAGTCTCGTTCTCACGCAAAGTGAAGATCTTCAATGATGATGAAGAGTCTTCAATTCCCTTTGAACCGTAACCTGTTGATGATGCTTTCACGAATGCTCCAAGGTTGTGAGGCTCAGGGTTGTTGATCTTCTTTATGGATATGGTATGATCTTAAATACACATAAAGAAGTTTCCCAGGATATATACATTCAAGAGTTCCAATCGCATGATTCACCTTTAAGGAGGTTTGTTGGAAACTCATTGAATGCCAGAGTTCATGATTCAATCCAAGCATATAAGATGATGAGTTGATGCTTGAGCAAGGGATTGAATGATGAACTCTAATGGGAAAAAGAGAGTGAGTAAGAGGGTATGTAGATCTTGGAATAACATGCTTAAACTCTCTTAGATTCTAGCTCATTTTACCAAGAACAACACCATTGTATTTATAGAGTAAAATCCCAATGGAAAAAAAATGTGCAGAATTTTGAAATCGTCGATGCCATCGAAGGGTGCTCGATGTTATTGCAAATTGAATTTTGATATCATTAAACCACCTTCGATTACATCGACTCTCTACTCATTATATTCATTTGAGAGTAGAATAGATTCTGACTGTTTTTAATTGAGCATCTTTCAATGATATCGACGTGCACTTCGATTCATTGAGGGACACTCGATTCCATCGAGATTTCTTTTGTTAAAATACACAAACTTGCTGGACAAAATTGAGTAAGTTTCAATTTTATCGAATAGACTTCGATGCTATCGATAACTTACTCTCGATAACATCGAGGAGGCTTCGATGTCATTGAGGAGCACTTAGAGTATTTTCTGTTTCTTTGGAAGAATTTTAAGGTCAAAGTAATCGAGGGCCCATTCGATGTTATTGATGTATGGACTTCGATGATATCGAATAATAATCAATACTATCAAGATTTCTAGCATTTTATTCATTTTATTGCTAGACAGAATGGGCGATCGTTTGATAATATCAAACGATGTTCAATGTATCGAAGACTCCCTCGATTATAGTTCGATGCACTCGACCAGGACTTGTGATTTTTTCAGGTTTTCTTTCTTTCTTCCATTTCCACTCTTGGTGCATTATATACCAACTATACAAGAAGATGTTTTAATTCATTTTATAGGGTAAGTTGGGATTATATGGGGTCATATACCTGCTGTTTCGATAAGAAACAAATGCATTCGATTTAGGGAATTCATTTACTCAACAGTTAACAAAAGAAGAATAAAGAGAACAATCACAATATTTATTCATTCTGAATCCATTTACATAATTTATCTCCTTTAATTCCAAAGTAGAACATTTACATAGACATAGTACAAATATTAAATGCTCAATATTGATTCTATTATGATTTTCAATGTAGAAATATTGATGTGCTAGTATAGCATTTATTCTGATTAATTCCATGCTCTTGAGAAAGTGTTATGATATTTCGATCTTAATTAGGGTTTTCTTTGATCTCTGATTAATTATCAATGAATCCCTGACATGAACGAAGTCATTATATGGCCACAGGGGAAAACGGTTCACCAATAGGATGGTTGTGTGCCCACAACCATCATTCATCAGAGGGGTTGTGCGCACATAGGCGTTGTAAGCCCCTAATGGTTGTGTGCCCTCGTCCATTGTACGCCAGCACAGTTATGCACCCCATAAGCCCTGTTCCACACAACGGGTGCAGATGATACCTGAATTTTCTTCTGAAGTCTAGATCTCTCTCCTCTGTTTGAATCTTGCTTTAATGAATCAATTATAGAGGGATAATGGGGTATTTATAGCCTTTCGCACATGTGAACACCTCAACATATTCATTGTGCACCTAACATAGTTGTGCGTTCACCCCTTTATCCACTAACCCTACTTGTGCGCTGATCCCACTTGTGCGCTGATTCCCTTTGTGCGCAAACCACAGTTGTGCACAGTCCACAGTTGTGCGCAGACCACCTTGTGTGTGGACCACCTTTCATTGCATGCTTCTGTTGTGTGCCACATAACCCTCTTTCAGGAAGTATTTCTTCTTCTTTTATTTTTCTTGATCTTTTTTATGCCTCAACAAATGCCCCCTTGATCCTGCATTTTCAATTTTTATCTACAAAACAAGAAAATGTGGGATCAACCTTTCATAATTTATTCAATTTGCATTTTTTTCTTATTGTGCACAATTTCAAATCCGCGCACAACGCGTCTTGCGCACAACCCGTGTTTGCACACAAGCATAGTTGTTCACAACCCGGTTTGGAAAAAGTCTTTATAAACCTGACTAGGCCCTCATTTCATTCATTCTTACTCTACAGCCTTCCTCCTTTGCATGCCATTCTATTTCGTGCACAACAGATTCTTGCACACAATGTATTCTTGTGCACAACGTATTCTTGCGCACAAAATATTCTTGCGCACACCATATTCCTACTCTAACTTGCACACAACCACCTGCTGGACACAACTCAGCTTTTACGCAGAAGAGTACCCCTATGCACAACTTTGGACTTTGCAGATTTTGGACTTCCTCCAAGTGTTTTAATTCGTCTACCAAATTTCCCCTTCTAATGGCCCATTCCAAGAGGCCTCATACTTCTCCAGACCATCATGCTATTGAATCGTCAGACCCTCAGCCACCTGAAACTCATCCCCAAAAGAAAGCCAGATCTTCTGAAGGCTACTCCTTTCTTTTCAAGGCACCAACCCCATCGATTATTAACTTCTCTGATCAAATCCAGCACCTATCTGATTCCATCTGCATTGTTCTTCTGATGAGAGAGTTAGAAGGACCACCCACGAAGGGTCAAGAGTCCAATTGGGAGAATTAGCTGAAAACTGTTGCTAACTTTCGGACAGACAATTCCCGTCCCACTCCTGTCGAATCCTCCCCTCCTCCCTTGCTTTCGAAGAAGAAGAAATGAAAGAATAAAGATGAAATCTTCTAAGAGAAAAATTTAAGAACACAATAAGAAGCGCTATTAAAACGTTTGGTACATGATCAAGTCTCAAGCAGATGCAATCAAGTTCAGAAGTCCTTATAAAGACGAGATCATCACCATCCCCTTGCACCTTCGACATCACTTGTCTATGATACAGATCGAACCATCTGATTATATGACACAGAATCGGCTCCAATACGTGGCGAACTGGGTTATAAAAGAGCCGAGAATTCTCGAAGGTTATCTCATAGAAAAATGTCTAGTTCAGAAAACCGCTCAAGTATCGTATATGCGTTTTCTCACGCCCTGCTACAATCCTCACTCTATATATTCCACCCACTATTTCAAAACAATCCAGCAACATTTTCATGACCGTGGTTCCTTGTGGGAGAGAGATGAATTTAGGACGCGTGGTCTCTTGGTTCAGCGCCAGTTCTCTAATTCGTGGACCAAGGCAATTCTGCAAAAATACAAGGAAATTCTCATCGCGATGAATATATATGCAGTCATATAAGCCACTTCTGATTTCTTTCACAAGGATACTCTGATCTACAAGGGCTTCTTGAAGTATTGGTCTCCCACCACAATTCCTTTCATCTCCTAGTTAGTGAGGTGAGTATTACTTTGTGGGATCGGCATAGAATGGAAGGTCTTCCTATCACTGGATATTTTTTGGCCCAATATATTCCTATCAACAAGGAGTTTGCTTATGTTGCTCCTCGCATAACACCTCAGATCTTGGCTTCCACTATTGAACTTTTTCATGAGATGTCCCATTTTCCCGACGTTCACAAAATATGCCCACTCTAGTGGCTTGCACAATTCTCGCAATTTCTGCAATAAATGTTTTAATATTTCTTCCCTTCTCCTTTCAAATACATCTTTATGTGCTTTTCTTTTTCTCATATCTCTTCTCTTTTCAAGTTCTCTGGCAACCACTGACCGGAACTGGAAGCTGCCTGTAGGAGGATAAGTGGTCCAGCCAATTTTACTGCCGAAACTGAACTAGTTGCTTTCCTGGCCTACTGGCTAAGTTTGGTCATTCTACCCAGTTCAAAATGGTCAGACTCCATTTGACTAACTCTGTTTGTAGCAGCGGGAGCCATAGCAGAAGGCAAGAAGAAGGATTCTTTGGCCCCTCCCATCTTATGTTCTTTGTATAGAGCTTTTGGAAATGCTGCAGCGCATTGCTCAAGCCTAGCAATTAGAGCTTCATCTTCTTTTACTCCGTGGCACTACTTCTCAGGTTGGCTTAGAGTATACTTTCCCTGGACTTACGGTGGCCCTGAGAAGGCTTACATTCACCCTGAACGCCTTCCTTCGTGGTATTACCTCGGACGGAAGATGTTGAAGAAGACATCCGAATGGATAGTTGATAAAATCGAGAATACATAATCTATCGATTTCTTTCCCTTCTACTTGACTCATCAGGCTGGGGACAGAGCAGTGGAAGATAACGACAGTTTGGAGCCTATTGAGAGTTACTTTCTTCCTTTGTATTCGTTCTTATAGCTTGCCCATGCGAGAAGGGGTGGAATTTTAGAGAGACCCTACTATCCAAATAAGTTCTCCAGGCAATTTGGGTACGATCAAGCCGTGCCCCAAGTGGGAGAGGAAGTTACACGAATGATGAGAAGTTATGAGGTCGACCTATATAATTGGGCTTTAATATGGAAGCAACTCTTGGCAAGGAACTTTGGCTCTCGTTTCCTCCTTCCAGGATTCAATCACCAAGTGCAAGCCTTGTATTCTTGGATGCGCTGTGGATGCACCATTATTACTTAGTGCGCAATTATTTTCCTGTTGACTGCCCCATTTGGACCCCCCCTCCCAGGTTGAGAAATTATAGACCAAAACAAGGGATTAAGTTTTTTGTCGAAAAGGATCATGCAGCTACTTTAGGGTAGCTCTGTCAGAAAATCTCCATAGAAGAACCTATCAGAGACCTAAAGCCGCCAAATACTCTGGAGGGGTGAATTGCTTTTGGATCCCCCCTCGATCTTATAAAGCGAAGAGAAAGAGGGACCACTCCTACAGATGAATTTGAAACTCCAGGTGTTATCCTATCTTCTACTTCTCACGAAAGAGAAGATCAACTCACCGTTGTGTCCTCTCCTGCTACAAATCATACAACAATTGCAGTCTCTCCTGCTATAGATCATACAACAACTGCGGTCTCTGCTGCCACAGATCGTAAAACAGCTGCAGTCTCTCCTGCGACAAGTTAAATTGTCGCTACCACCTCGCCTATAACTCACTCACGAGCCAAATCTTTATCTCCAGGGGTTCTAGCACAACAACTTCCTTCTCCTGCTCGAGGCACTCGTCTTCTCCCTGTGAAGACTGTTTATAAAGGAAAGCAAATCATCTCAGAAGAGGAGCTCATCGGACTATTTAACAGACACTCTAATCAGCGAAACATCATCCTTTACAAGTTTAACTGATGAAGGGGATGCTTTGTTGGATAAAAATCAAAAAGCAGATGCTAGGGTGAACTATCACACCCCAAACTCAGAAACCGGGCTCACAGAATTCCCAATCATTGAATCCGGTGTCGACAACCTCCGTTGTACCCTATTCTCAGCTTCTAGCACCCATATGCAAAATTCTGATCCTGGGATCCCACAAGGAGGATTTTTAGTTTGAATTTTTTTTATAAAAGATCATAACTGTGAGACCCGTATCCTACATCGTACCGTTCCATAGGCTTCCACAGTCCTCCCGATCAAATTTTGGCTACCCGCGATCTGTTATCGGCATTTACGCGCGATCTTGAGTCATGTCCCATATATCAGAGTCGGCTTGACTCGAAACGTGTACCCTTACGATTGCGCTGTCACTGCGGATCAGACGCCGCATCTCGCGTGCCGATGCGATACCTGGGGTCAACTCTCTCTCTCTCTCTCTCGGCACCCATCAAGTACATCCATCCATCACTCACCATCCCTCTCTCCCATCACTTCTCTCCTATCACCTCTCTCTCTCTCATTCTCTCTCTCCATTTTTAAGCAACACCCATGAGAGCAATCGTCCATGGCTTCCATGAGATAAGCTTTGTGTGGCCCACTCCTTACCACCTAATCCAACCCTTCAAAACCAATCTCAACCATTAGATCGACCCCCTTGGAGCTCTAAAGCCTATAGGCAGAAGGAGGAAGGAAGGAATTCGAGGTGGGTGATTTTATTATTTGATTTTTGTGATTTGAGGGCCCACATATGTGGGACCCATCTTAATGTATGTATTATATAGGGAGGGCCCATAGTGGTGGGGTCCCTCCCCTCCTCACCATCTCTCTCTCTCTCTCTCTCTCTCTCTCTCTCTCTCTCTCTCTCCCTTTGATGCCGTGTGGCCACCTAATGTGTGTGATATATCCACGCCATCCATCACGCTATGCCCACTTTGATGTGTGTGGTGTGTCCACACCGTCCAGCAACTTGGACGGTGAGACCCACCATGGCATATGTGTATCATCCACACCATCCATCCACGGTGGAGCCCACCTGATTTTTGTGTGCATCCAGCCGTCTATTTGCTGGACCGGCTAGATGGTGGGGATTCATCTCACACGTGGGCCCCTTTTTAAAAAAATGGAAGTGGATTGGCTAGAGCACCGCATGTAGCTCCCTAGGCCACCATGATGTATGGTTACATCCAGCCGTCCATTGGCTAGGACGGTGGACTCCACCATGATGCATTGTTTTATCCAAACTGTCCATCCATCTGGAGAGGGTGGCCCACCCCTGACGTGTGAGTGGGACCCACCTTGATGTATGTTTCATATATCCACACCATCCATGTCTGGACGGTGCAGAGAAGGCCCAACCTCCTTGGACACTGGTCCCTGTTTTTAATAATAATAATAATAATAATAAATGATAATAATGATAATAATAATAAATATAATAATATATATTATATTATAAAGTGGTGGGTCCCACGTGGGACCCACTTGCGCTGTTTGAAGCAGTAGTAGCTGCGTCATACAACAGCTATATAGCTACTATATTGACATCAACAGCATGTGGGACCCCTGTGATGTATGTTTTAATCCACACTGCCCATCTGTGTGGGCCTGACCATGATGTACGTGTATTGTACATGCTGTCCAGCAGTTGGACAGGTGCCGTCAGTGCTGGACTATGTTTGGATGGTGCTGATTTACATAGACAATGTTTGGATGGTGTTGATTTACATGGAAATGTTTGGATGGTGCTGATTTACTTGGACAATGTTTGGACAATGCTGATCATCATTAGTGGGCCACGTGCCCCATGGAATGATAGTGTACAGTGATACACATGTTACACCTACAACTATTGAAATGATTTTGGTGTGGTCCAAGCCTATTTGAGGCTCATTTGTGTAGCCCATCCATGAGGCCCATCATAATGCATTTTTAGCCCATGTACGGGGCCCACTTGTTTGTATTTTTAGCCCATGTGATGGGGGCCGCCTATTTTGTATTTGAAGCCCATTTGAGGCCCATTGGTGTGGCCCATCCATGAGGCCCATCATGATGTATTTTTAGCCCAAATGTGGGGCCCACCTATTTGTATTTTTAGCCCATGTGATGGGGCCCACCTATTTTGTATTTGAAGCCCATTTGAGGCCCATTGGTGGGGCCCATCCATGAGGCCCATCATAATGTATTTTTGGCCCATGTGCGGGGCCCCCCTGTTTGTATTTTTAACTAATGTGATGGGGCCCGCCTATTTTGTATTTAAAGCCCATATGATGAGGCCCGACTTGATGTACATGAGGCCCATTGTGTTATGTTAGAGGCCCATGGGATAAGGCCCATTGTGATGTATCCAAGGCCCATGGGCACGGGCCATTATGATATGTTGGAGGCCCATTGTGATGTATCTGAGGCCCATGGGCACGACCCATTGTGATGTATTTTCGGCCCATTAGATTGGCCCATTGATGCAGCCCACTTGATGTGTATGAGGCCTATTAGTGCGGCCCATTGATGCAACCCACTTGATGTGTATGAGACCCATTAGGGCAGCCCATGTATTGTGATGTGGCCCACTTGATGTATATGAGGCCCATTGGTGAGACCCATGTGTAGGGCCCACATGTTATGTATTGAGGCCGATGAGCAGGACCCACCCATTGTGTATATGAGGCCCATGAATGAGGCCCATTATAATGTATTCGAGGCTCATGTGATGCGACCCATCATGATGCGTATTAGACCCATGTGATGCGGCCCACCGTGACATGTATTAGGACCATGTGTATGTAGCCCTTGTATGAGGCTTATTGCGATGTATATTAGGCCTTTATGTGAGGCCATGGGCCCACTTTATGTTTGGATCTATGTGGGCCACTCCTTGGGAGCAATGTTTGTTAAATGTCCACATTGACGGGCAATGATCATTGAATGTCCACATCGTGACTTTTCTTTAGGCTTTGTTAGGCCCATTCTCATCGAGATCGAGGCCAATTCCAATTATCGAGGCCGATTTCGATTGTCGAGGCCGATTACCGATTCCAGTTATCGAGGTCAATTCCAATTGTCGAGGCCGATTATAGAGGCTGATTACCGATTCCGATTATCGAGGCCGATTGTATAAGCTGATTATCGAGACTGATTATCGATGCCGATTATCGGTGTTGATTATCAATACCAATTATGACTATGTGACAACATAGCATCATGATACATGCCCATACGCATCATCTGCATATTTATTATAAGATATGTTGACTATTGCATATGTCATTGGGCAGGTTGTTATGAGACTCCCTGATAGGCGGAGAATGTCTCACATGAGCACAGGATTGATGCATGACTGGATTGTATGACTCATGCATCTTGCATTATGTGTTATGATTATTGTACGCCCTAGCGACATCAAGGCCATAGCCTCCACAGGCATGTCGTGGATGGCTAGATAAGACACTGAAAATATTTGGTTCGAGCATCTGGGCACCTTGGATGTTCGTGGTTGAAAGTCTCTAAACCTCCGTGGTCAGTAGACACCCCAACGTCTAAACCGAGTGGATACATGAGCGCCCGATTGCCGAATACTAGTAGGCTGTGTCTCCCACTATGTCGTGGTCGGTTAGGAGGGGGTATGGCCTTATCCGCTCGAGTGAGGGGGCTGTAAGTTAGGCTGAGTTTGACCAACTCCCAAATGGGTTCGCTATCAATGAGCCAGGTAGGCATTGGTATACTACTGGCAGGCGGGTAGTGAGGTCTTTTCCACTCGCTGGGCTATGTGGCCGGTAAGGGCGGTAGCCAGCTTGGAGTGTACTTGACCCCGGTGATGATCCCAGAGATGTACAGTACCAATTTGTGGAGCAGGAGTTGCATAATCAACATTTTACTCATTCATTCATGGTCCACTTAGGCTAGTGGTGCATAACTATTTATTACGTGTACCTTCGCAATGGTCAGGATATCGGTTGGGGCGCGCGACTAACCTGAGATCAGGAGTTTACCACATTGAGTCTGAGGTTCATTCTGGGGAATGTGGAGCGCATCAGGCTGGATGAAATTTATTCCATCAAGTGCATTGGATAGGATAATATTGGTCCACAATGTTTAAAGATGCTATAGATTATGCGAAGCGATGCCATGAATGTCAGATTCATGGGGATATCATACATATACCACCCGAAGACCTTCATCACACAACTACTTCTTGGCCTTTTGCTGCATGGGGACTCGATGTTATTAGTCCTATAAATCTGTCATCATCCAAAGGAAAGCAATATATACTGGCAGCAATGGATTATTTCTCTAAATGGACAGAAGCAATTACATTGTAAAATGTTAAAGAGAAAGACGTTGTCGATTTCATCTGATACATAATAATCTATCGTCACGGTATCCCGAAGAAAATTTTCACTGATAATGGTACTCCTTTTAAGAATAGTGATATGGAAAAGCTACATCTCAAATTCAGTATTCATCATTCGTTCTCAACACCCTACTATCCACCGACCAATGGATTAGCAGAGGCATTCAACAAGATGATTGTGAAAATATTGAAGAAGACAGTGACTAGGAATAAGCGTGATTGGGATGAAAAGTTGCAATAAGCTTTGTGGGCTTACAGGACTACTCACCGGATGACAACGAAAGCTACACCATATTCGCTAGTCTATGGCATAGAGGCTGTCATTCCAATTGAAACACAAGTTGCCTCACTCAAAGTAGCAGTGCACCAGTCAATTACAGATGATGAAAATGAAAGAATAAGGTAGATAAAATTAGACTTGCTCGATGAAAAATGACTAGCAGCTCAGGAGCGATTGCAATTATATCAGGCAAGGATTTTCGCAACCTTTGACAAGAAAGTTAAGCATCAGTCTTTCAAGAAAGGCAACTTGGTATTGATGTTAAAGAAGCCGATAGTGGTAACCTGCAGAACAGGGGCAAGTTCGACCTTAAATGGGATGGGCCATACATCATAACTGAAGTATATTCCAATGGGGCATAAAAAGTTACGGATCAGGATGGAGGAGGCATTAGCATACTAGTCAATGCCTGTTTCATCAAAAAATATAGCCACAAATAGCAAAAGTAGTTTTGATATAGGAGATTATCAGAATAATGCTTATAAATCAACAGGAGGCAATTATGAGTAAAATGATGAAACAACCTTAAAAGGCGAAGCCTTGTATTATTTCTTCCATATACGAATAAAGGGCGAATTCTTAAGCATATCAAGATTAAACATCAATGATTATCACTGAAATTAGCAGCCATCGCTGTCGTCACTGACCGCTTATCAAAATTGTTATTATCGCCAAGCTAATTCAATATGAAGACGGATATCGTCAGAACATTATCGGTAATAGCAAGCAACTGCGATGTATCAATTATTGATTCACCATTCATGGTAGTGAGATAGCCTATGCGGCCAAGCACATACGAATTTTATGACAGCAATGACAGCTCATCATTTAAGGCACCCTAGCCAAGCCCTATACAACCAATTACGCGTAAGACCCCTATATTATTCGAGCAGCAGTGAGATGTCAGTGGCCCTAAAAAGCCTGTATAGGCCATCACATGCATACCCATGCGGGAAGCAGATCAAGCCAGCGACTAAAAGCCTCAAAAGGCCAAAAAGTCCTCAACGGCCAGTTACGTATGAGACCAATTGTCACGCCCCAAACTCGGAAACCGGGCTCACAAAATTCCTGATCATCGAATCTGGCGCCGACAGCCTCCGTAGTGCCCCATTCTCGGATTTCGACACTCACATGCCAGATTCCGATCCTGGGATCATACAAGGAGGATTTTCAGTATGAATTTTTTTTTGTAATGGAGCATAACCACAAGCATAACCAAGTAACAAAACAACATCACCACATATCCACTATATCAAAAACTTTAAGTACAATATAGAGAGGGAAATACAAGGTGATCAAAAAGCTCCAAAATAGTCAGATGCACACTCCTGCCTCAGCGCTGCTGCTGTCCAACGCTACCTACACGCAACGGTCGTGCATAAGCTTACAAAAGCTTAGAGGGTGGTGTAAGTGTGTGCGCAAGGCAAGTGCTAAGTATATATAATATCAAAGTAATGTAGAAATATGTGGATAAGTCCATGAATGCTATCAGTTGTACCAAAGTTATGTAATGCAAGACATGAATGCTATCGGCCATACCAATGTCATGCGATGCGAGGCTTATGTAGCCAAATGTCATATGCGAGATGCAGAGCAAGCATGCTAGTCCTCATCAAGTATACATATTAGTACAGTTCTCTCTGGAATATCACCGGGGTCCAGTACACTCCACACTAACTGTCGCCTCCCTAGCCGCACAGCCCAGTGAGTGGAATAGCCCTCACTATATGCCTGACCAGTAGTCTACCAATACCTACCTGACTCATCGATAGCGGACTTATTTGCGAGCTGGTCAAACTCAGCCTAGCTTATAGCCCCCTCACTAGGGTGGATAAGGCCACACCCGCTTCCAACCGACAACGACACAATGGGAGACGAGGCCTACTGGTATTCGACACTCAGGGGTTCATGTATCTACTTGGTCTAGACGTTGGAGCAACTCCTGATACCAAAAAGGTTCTGAGACTTTCACCCAAGGACATCCTAAGTGCCCACACTTCTAGAACAAAGTATTTTCGGTATCCGGTATGGTCATCCATGATGTGCCTGTGGAGACACGACCCAGATGTCACTAGGGCATACAACGATCATGACATACAAATGTGAGATGCATGAATCACATTGTCTAGTCATGCAGCAAGCCTGCACGTACCGCGTGATCATGTGGGGCGCTCCGTCTCATAAGGAGTCCTATAGATGTCTCAGGCTAACCGGCTCATGCTATGATCAAACATTCCTCATATCAACCATACATATAATGCGTATGGGCATGAGTCATGGAATTACACTAAGCATGTTATATGGTGATGAACTATCCTTTTAACGAGGATGAGCCTAAACGGCCAACATATAACAAGTATGGGCCTATTAATGGGCCCTAGGGAGAGTTATAATGCGAACATATAACCAACATTAATCTTATAATGTGGACGTCAAACCAACATTTCTCCCAAGGCACAACCCGCCTTACACATCAACACATAAACCACGGTGGAATCACATTATAATGGGCCTTATGTACATCCCATTGGGCCTCGACCCATGGGCCTCTGGTACATCAAATGGGCCTCATAACAATGGGTCTTATATATATCAAAGTGGGCCTCAACAATCGGCCACAAATGCATCAAGATGGGCCTCCTCAAATGGGCCTTATAATATCAAGGTGGGCCTCAACAATGGGTCTTGTATATGTCAAAGTGGGCCTCAACAATGGGCCAAAAATGCATCAAAATATATATTTTTTATATAAATGAATCACCTCAAAAGATCAACTGGATCGCACTCCAAGTACCAGTGGTAATGATGATCTCCACCGTTAAAATCCTATAGGGCCCACCGTTATGTATTTTTGGGATTCGACCTATTCATAGGTTAACATGGAGATAGATGGAGTGAGAGCAAAAACATTAGCTCGATCGGAACTACTGTGGCCCTTAAGAAGTTTTGAACGATGAATGTCAGTCTCCACTATTTTTCAGCGGTGGGGATCCACTTGAACCATGGATCTGACTCATTCTTTAGCTCATACCATGAAATGAGCTTTCAAAATAGTTGGACGGTTTGGATATAACACCAGAATATATTAGAATGTCGTCGATGAACACTACAAAAAATTGGTCGAGATACGGACGAAAGACCTCGTTCATCAACTACATAAATACTGCGGGTGCATTGGTTAGTCCGAAGGACATGACCTAGAACTCAAAATGACCACAGCGCGTCCTGAAGGCCGTCTTTGGGATATCCTCATCTCAGACCCGAACCTGATGATAACCAGACCACAAGTCTATCTTCAAAAAGAACTGCGCCGCCTATAGCTAATCAAACAAATCATCGATCCATGGGAGCGGGTACTTGTTCTTGATCGTGACCTTGTTGAGCTTGCGGTAATCTACGCAAAGCCTCAACAAGCCATCCTTCTTCTTTACAAAGAGTACCAGCGCTCCTCACGGCGAACTGCTCAAATGGATAAAGCCTAACTCGCGCAACTCGTCCAACTGCTTCCGCAGTTCCCATAACTCCAACAGTGCCATACGATATGGGGCCTTCGAAATAGACGCGGTATCGGGCACGAGATCAATCTTGAACTTGGTGTGCCGATGAGGTGGTAACCCCAGAATCTCCTAGAACACATCGAGAAAACCACAAACAACCGGCAACTAGTCGATACTCAAAGCAGCTGACTCCTCAATGACACATGATAATAGGCAAGAAAGCTGCACTCATCTGGCTCGGCAACAAACTGGAACTCTAACATGCTGGGTATACAGAACGTGATTGTCCTCGTGGAGCAGTCCAATATAGCATGGTACTCGGCGAGCCAATCCATACCCAGGATGACATCAAACTCGGACATCGGCAATACGAACAGGTCGGTAGGCAAAAAGATATCCCCAATCAGAACGGGGCAAGACGTGTAAAATCGGTCTAATACTGCAGTCTTCCCCAAGGGCATCGATACTGACAAACTCTTACGAGTAGACTCCATCGATAAACCAGTCGATCGGTAGAAATCATCGGCTACAAAGGAATGCGATGCACCAGAATCAAATAATACATGTGCAATGCATGTAGAAACAGAGAGAATACCCTCGATGACCCCTCCTAATGACTGAGGGTCCTGCTGGGAGGCATAAAATCTGCCCTGGGCCTGCTGGGGAGGTGCAGGTCCCCTCTGAGGTCTTTGCTAATGCCTCTTCTGCTGTGGGGGAGGCCCTGAAGGCTGGTGTTGTGGTCGTTGCTGCTGTTGTGGTGGCTGTCGTGGAGACTGATGCGGTGTCCTCGGCTGTTGCTGCTGTGGATGGGGACACTTGTGCCTACGATGTGTGGTCCTACTGCACCCAAAGCAGGTACCTAAAAATGGTCCCGGAGGTGGTGCTGGGGGTGCCACTGGTGCTCAAAATGTTAGGTAGGTCATGCGTCGCTGCTGTGAATGATGCTACTGCTGGTAGAAACTACCAAAGGGTGCCTTCCTCTTCTAATCTCCCCTTTGGTCACGGGCTCTCTGCAAACTGACCCAATCTGACTCATAGATCTGGGCCCTCTCTACGATCTACTCAAACGTTGGAAGCATGTGTCCAATCACACGGTTCCTGAGGGTAGGACGTAAACCGTCTACAAAACGGTAGGCCTTCCGCCCCTCATCATCAAGAAGGTATGTCGCGAATCATGCCTCATATTGAGACACAGTCATATCCCCCTGGACCAGAGTCTCAAACTCTAATGCGTGCTGCTATCATACATGCTTGGGAAAGAACTTTCGGTCAAACCGGTCTACAAAGTCCTCCTAGGTCCACTCAAAATCGGTCGCTACCGATCAGGCTATAGATGCCCACCAATGCTGAGCCTCACCTTGGAGAAGAAATATGGTTAATGGGACTCGCTGTTGGGTCGTACATCTCATGGTGTCGAATATCTTCTCCACCTCGGAGCACCATATCTCTACTGTGGTAGGGTCCGGCTTGCCCCGGAAACGCGGGGGATCGTGCTGTCGAAAGTCGTTGAGAAGGGCGCTCACACGTTCCTGCTCAGCCATAGTTGGCGTAACAGTGGGATGCCTGGTTTGCCCCTAAAAGATAGCGGTCATCGTCTATAGCATCTGCTGAAGCTGATCTGCAGTCACGGGTGTTATCGGGGCTGCGCCAGGCTCACACGGGGGAGCAGGAGTTGCTCGAGATGCTCTCCTAGGCAGCAAGTCCTATAGGAAGGAACAATGGCCTATCAGTCTTGAGAATTCTCGAAGGCATAAACGTTACAGGTCTATGTTGGAAAATTGCTAAGTTATTCAAGCGCGGGACCTATTTATCTTAAGTTCATAACAGATATGTGATGTGATCCTTAGGTATTCTCAAATTATGCTCTGATACCAACTTTTGTCATGCCCCAAACTTGAAAACCAGGCTCACAAAATTTTCGATCGTCGAATCCAGTGCCGACAGCCTCCGTAGTGCCCCATTCTTAGATTCCGACACTCACATGCCAGATTTCGATCCTGGGATCCTACAAGGAGGTTTTTCAGTATGATTTTTTTTGTAATGGAGCATAACCACAAGCATAACCAAGTCACAAAACAACATTACCACACTATATCAAAAACTTTAAGTACAATGTAGAAAGGGAAATACAAGGTGATCAAAAAGCTCCAAAATAGTCAGATGCACACGCCTGCCTCAGTGCTGCTGTTGTCCAACGCTACCTGCACGCAACGATCATGCATAAGCTTACAAAAGCTTAGAGGGTGGTGTAAGTGTGTGCGAAAGGCAAGTGCCAAGAATATATAATATTAGAGTAATGCAGAAATATGCGGATAAGTCCATGAATGCTATCAGGTGTACCAAAGTTATGTAATGCAAGACATGAATGCTATCGGCCATACCAAGGTCATGCGATGCGAGGCCTATGTAGCGAAATGTCATATGCGAGATGCTGAGGAAGCATGCTAGTCCTCATCAAGTATACATATCAATACAGTTTTCTCTAGGATATCACTGGGGTCTAGTACACTCCACACTCCATACAAGGGACGACCCACTGATGGACGGCCTAGATAAAATATACATCACAGTGGGTCCCACTGAATGTGGGCCATCCAGAAAAATGAGCCAGTTATTGGGCCCCCCTCCCACAAACATCATAGTGGGGCCTAGAAGATTTTAACGGTGGGCGATTAATTACGGTTGTCCAATAGCTACCGATTGTTCTTGGATGGTATGGATGAAACACATACTTCACATGGGGTCCCACCATCCTGCCTACCTGGACGATGTGGATGTAATACATAAACTATGGTGGGCCCACGTCCAAGTAATGGACGGTGTGGATGAAACACTTGCATCATATGGGGGTCCACGTCCAAGCAATGGATGGCGTGGACATAAAACGTATACATCAAGTGGGTCCCACCGTCTTGTGTTGGACGGTGTGGACACCACACAAATGAAGGTGGGTCCCACGTCTAAGCAATGGACGACGTAGATGAAACACAGAGCACGCTGGATCACGTCAGGGCCCACTGTCCGGCTTGGATGATGGGGGCGCAATACATGCATCAAGGTGGGCCATGTAGATGGGGTCCATGTCCTATGCACGAACGACGTGGAATAAAACATATAAATCATGGTAAGTTACCGTCTAGGGACTGGACGGTGCGGATACAACACATACCATCAAGGTAGGCCCCACGTCCTTGTTGGACAGTGTGGGTACACCACATACATCAAGGTGGGTCCACACATGTGGCCCACCAGCTTGGGGTACAAGCTGATATTTGTATTTTCTCTTCATCTGGGCCGGTCCATATAGACAGGCAGGTAGGTCTGCCATTGGACGTCAGCAAGGTGGGCCCCACAGGTGGATGAGATGGATATAATACATAAATCATGGTGGTGTCCATGTGGTGGGCCACGCGGCACCACATTAAGTTGATATTAAAGTTTTCCTTTGTCCACGGTGGCCGAAAAAATGGGTAGCAAAGGTTGTGGGACGGTGGGCAGCAAGATGGGTCGGTCCTACTACTTGGACAACCATGTGATCCACCATTTGGATAGCGTGGATAACATTCATTCATCATCATTAGGTGGGCCATCATACCAGGGGGGGAGAGAGAAAGAGAGAGAGAGAGAGAGAGAGAGAGAGAGAGAGAGGGAGAGAGAGAGAGATGGGCCAAAGGGAGGGGACTCCGCCACTATGAGCCCCTCCAAACAAATCCAAACCTTACATCATGGGCACCATACATGCATGGGCCCTACATCTACAAATCTGAGGTAGGGATGCCATCCCCACCATGAAATCAGGGTCTAGATGGCCCATCAAAGCCATGGATTTAAATGAAACATCATGATGGGGTCTGTGGAGAATGGCCCCATCATGGCTCATGCATGTAACAAGGGTGGGCCATTGGCCACATCCAAGGGGTCAAGTAGGATCTTCACCATTGATTGGTGGGTCCTACATGCCCCCATGTAAGAAAACCAAAGATCTAAGGAAGAAAATAAGAGATCTACTCCTAAACATGACACCCACCTCAAATCTCCTCCTTCTTCTTCCACCCTTAGGTTCTAGTGCTTCAAAAGAGAGGATTTAATGGTTGTGATGGGCTTGGGATGGTTGGATTAGGAGGAATAAGCTTAGAAGAGGGTTGGCTTTGGGACTTCTCTCATGGACATTAGGAGCTCTCTCTCTCTCTCTCTCTCTCTCTCTCTCTCTCTCTTGCTAGGGATGAGAAATGAGGGAGAAAGGGAGGGAGGGAGAGGGATGTAGAGATGTAATCATGAGAGTGTAAGAAGGCATGGCTAGCTTGCCATGATTACATTAAGAGGCATGGGGCTAGCAATCATAGCTTGTAAGAATCATGGGGGGCTAGGGGTAGGGGTGATGTCACCATCATGATTAATTGTAGAGATATTTTTCTACCTAGACACCTTGGGTCCCGCAATATGCATCAACGGCTGGGATAATGCGCGGGCCATATCTCTCAATCTAAGTGTCGTATTGGGGCACGAGACGCGGCGTTGGAACCACGACAACGATGCGGCCGCAATGGCATAGGTCTCGGGTTGAGTCGGTTTGGGTTCATAGGGAGTAATCAGGGTCACTCACAAATGCTATCTACAGGTCATGGGTCAGCGAATTTCGACGGAGTGGATTGCAGGATCCTAAGGAATGGAATGGTACTAAGACATAGGCCTGACAACCTCCCCTCTAAGTAAAAATTGTCCTCAAAATTTACACTACCGCGCAGAACAAAACAAGAAAGAAGAGAAAACATGGCATCATATATATATATACACACACATAATACAAGGCACAATCAATATACAAAAAGATAGGGATAACACTTTTTAATCTCAGCCTCGCACTCCCAAGATGCCTCCTCAACACTATGGTGACCTCATTACACTTTCATCTAAGGAATGACCTTGGTCCTGAGGACCTAATCCTTTCGATCAAGGATGCGAATTGGCTGCTCAATATAGGAAGAACCCTCACAGACCTCATATCACGCCCCAGACTCAGTAACCGGACTCACAAGGAACCCGATAGCTAGTTCTGGCTGCAACAGCCTCTGTAGTACCCCATTCTCAGCTCCTAAGGTAGGTTTCGATCCTGGGATCATATAAGGAGGATTTTCATAACTGTATATCCATTCCAATACAAGCATACCCAAGATCACAACAAGTAAATATCAGAAATAACAAATGGAACATTACAAAATCCACTATAAATTTGAGCTTTAGATACAAGGCTAAAAGGAAATACATTTGATGACAAAAGAATGAAAGAAGATCAGCAACACTGGGTCCTCGATTCAACTCCTATCCAAGCTCCGCCACTGCAACGCCGACCTAGGATCTCCTGCACGCATCAATCGTACATAAGCTTATAGAAAGCTTAGAGGATGGTGAAAGTGTGTGACAATGGTGCGCAGAAGAATAATAGGGGATGCAGAAAGGAAACATGATCAATGTCAATATCACTAGCCTTACCGAGGCTAAGCCATGAATGTAAGAAGCCATACCAAGGCTATGCAATGTAATAAGGCTTATGCAGCCGATACCAATGTAATGCAAAGTAATGCCAATGCTCATAACTAGATTACATATCCAATATAGTTCCATCATACAGGATATCACCAGGGTGTAATGCACTATAGGATGACTGCCACTCTTAAGAATGCACAATCAAATGAGCGTAAGAGACCACATACCTGCTTGTGGATAGCCAATCACCAGTAGGGCTCGAAGGTAGTAGACCCATTCATGAGCTGGTCAGACTCAACCTAGAATGCCCACTCACTCAGGCGGATAAGGCCACATCCCATCTCAACCGACTACACGACAGTGGGAGACAAGGCCTAATGGTTCAAGGCACTCGGGCGCTCATAATTTTCACTCGGTCACGGTGTTGAGGTGTCCTCTAGGTACCTTGAAGGTTTAGGGGCTTTCACCCAGGGATATCCTATGCACCCCAAATGCTCAAATGATATATTTTTGGTGTCCACATACGGCCATCGACGAATACCCCTGTGGAGGCAAGGCCCTGATGAAGAAAGGGCAATAATATCTATGAGATGTGATGCCAAATGCATGAATCACGTATACCAATCATGCACTAGCCCCAAGCAATCCATGGCCTAGTGGGCTATACACCAAGCCCAACACATAGGCAATATGGTGGGCCCTCAAGCAAGGTTTGGGCCTAACCATAAAGGCCATAAACTCACATATTGTGGTGGGCCTAATGGGCATCCCGGTAATCCAACCATAAGGGCAGTCCTTATACTTATTTCAAGTGAGTTGGGCCTCACAACTTAGCCCAAGTACAAGGTTATTTTTGGTGGGCAACCAAGGGCCCAACTACTTGCATATTATAGCCCACAAGCCCATCACAATAAGTAGAAAAAAATAGGCCCAAAGGTCAAGGGGCCTATCTAGAAAGTTCTAGGACAAATAGGCCTAGAAAATCCAACAAATAGCTATGAACATTGATCCAATAAAAACCCAACTGGGGTGGGCCTCAAGTGTGTACTAATTAAGCCTAAAGTATGATAGGAAATAGGGTAAGATGTGTGTACAAATATACCCAAATTTGGTAGGCCATGCTACCTCAAAACAAACACTTATGGGCAGTAAGTTTGGGCCTATTGCTGAAATTCCAGCCCACCCATTTTCTGGGCCTGCTAGAGTCCAGCAATAACTTATTTTATATAATATTCATGCAACCTGGTGACCCATACATGTCGTAATGGGTCCCACCAGAGGAAGGGAGTGAATACAACAAATATATCAAGTGGGCTATGCTGCTAGACTGGAGGTCCAGAAGCAACCTAATAGGTTGGGCGTCCTTGGGTGGACGGTCATGGGGGCCATGGACAGCTGCCCCAAAATATATCAAAGTGGGTCCCACATGTGGACGTCCCACATGGGAGATGGGCTACATGCATGTGGTCCACAATGTGGAGGATGACATGGATAAAACATCATAATAGTGTGCCTTAGGAGGGTGGATGGCGAGCCCATGGCTGGACGCCAACCCTGCTGGAACGTCCGGTTATGGGCTGCCATTCCAGCAGCCATACTTCATTTTTTTGAGATGAAAGTGGTGGCCCACAGGTAAGACCCAATCCATTCCATACCATTTTCTATGCTTATGTGCATGATGATCATGCCCTTAGCCAAACCTGGACTAGTCATTCATAGTGCACACCCAACTAACCGGAACCTCAAGACCTCGAAACATATTTCATATCGACCAACCCATCGTCGCGATCGTGGAGGTACAACCCATGCATCTGTACGACGCTCAGTTAGTGAGATACAATGCAAAGAATCGTTAGTGTATCATATGCGCATGTTGCCATATACTCTATTTCACACATGTGAACAACACATGCCATGCACACGTATACATGCTACACATGGGTGAGAGAATCTCTACCCATGTGTGTGATATCACCCTCCCATGCCATCCCTCGCTCATGTGCTCCCCAAAGTCAACTTCTCTCCATAACATACCCTATACATGACATCATCACACCATGTCATCCCATGCCCCTTTATTCCACCATTAATTCTTAATCATGCACAATTTCCCATAATCCTAGCCTAAGCTAACATTAATCATATTAACCTAACCTAACCACATTTTTATCCATCTCCCTACAAATAGTCCTCCATCCCTTAGCATTTTCACCATTTTTTATACTAAGGGAAGAGAGAGAGAGAGAGAGAGAGAGAGAGGAGTGATCTTGGTGGGCCATCAACTCCATCAATACCATCCCTTCAATCCATCTCAACCATCTATCCAGTCCATCAAGGTGAGTACACCCACCCCACTCATTCCTATTTTGTTTTCATTGTGTTTATGCATGGTGGAGATGATGTTGATGATAATGATGTGATTAATGGTGTGGATACATAAGAGAATATATATAAAAGGATGACCAATAGTGGTGATGATATGATGATAATGATATGATTAATGGTGTAGATGTATAGGAGGAAATATACAAAAAATAATTTATTATAGACTTTATGTGGGACCCATTGATAGTGGGCCCCACCAAAATTTTGTATGCCATCTAAAATGTCCAAAGTGTGGCCCATTGGGCTGGCCACACACATACCACCATGCACACATATGCAAACCACACCACAATAATAATAATAATTTTTTTAATAAAAATAGACGTTGTTGCTGCCAACATCTAGAGAACGCTGCAGCAAGCAGCGTCCCTGTTGCTACTGGCAAAGGAAGGGGCTATGGGACCACCACAGGCCCCACCATGGTGTATGTATCTGATCCACACCGTCCATCCCCACCATGGCAAATGAAGCTAATTGAAATCTCTGATAGGCCATACCATTGAAAAATGTTTTTAATAGTGACTTTTATTATTGAACCTGTTAGGGCCCACTGTAATGTTTTTATACACCAAAACATACTGAATATTGGGCTCATTAGTCCTGTTA
This sequence comes from Magnolia sinica, assembly GCF_029962835.1. Lineage (NCBI taxonomy): Eukaryota > Viridiplantae > Streptophyta > Magnoliopsida > Magnoliales > Magnoliaceae > Magnolia > Magnolia sinica. The sequence goes on from NC_080577.1 coordinate 35,556,931, forward strand.
TGTGTTGGAGAAACCAGTAGTTGGACTGGATAGTTAAGATGTGGGCCCCACCTATGAAAAACTACACTAAAAGAAAAAATATAAAATATATATACATATATATAGCTAAGGGGCTGATGCCCCTGGCTGCTAACATCCAGAGTCTAGAGGACACTACAGCTTTTGCTGCTTGGAACGGGCAGGGATGGTGGGCCCCACCACTGGTCTCACCGTGATGTATGTCGAACATCTATACCGTGCATTTGATGGGTCCCCTTTAAAAATGGGCCACCCCAAAAAATCAGTCATACACAGAACTCAGGTGGCCCACAACATCAAAAAATAATAATAATAAATAAAAATAGGAATCTAGATAAACCAGTAATATTTGTGGGTCTGATCATGAGGTATGTATTATATCCAAACTGTCCATCCATTTTGTGAGCTTGTCTTAAGGCTTGAGAAGAAAAATAAGATAGATTTAACTATCAAGTGGTCCACACTATAAAAGCAACAAGGGATTGAACGTCTACCATTGGAACCTTTTTGGGTCACAAAAGTTTTGGACAAATATGAAATTTGTTCTTCCTCTTAATTCAGGTCATTGTGACCTCATGAACAGATTGAATGGAAAATAAACGTTATGATGGGCCCTTTGAATTGTTTAACGGTGAAATCATTATCTTCACTGCTATTTGTAGTGAGGTCTAGATAATCTTTGGATATGATTCTTTTTTTTCTTTTTTTGGATAATGCTCTAAAATGATCTCTATATAGATGAACTGTGTAGATATAATAAATATATCACTTAGGGACCCATGTAGGTTTGATCTCCTTGAACCATTCATACAACTCGGAGCTTAAGGAGATAAAAATACTCGCTAGGGTTCACCTGAAATTTGGATTCATTTGAAACTTGGACTGAGCCCCTTAACCAAGTGGGACACATATAATGGATGGGCTAGATTCATGAACCACATTCTGTGGGCCCAACAAATAATTATGGATGTTTTAATGGAGGGTAACCCTCTCAACTTTTGTGTGTGGTGTGGCCCACACGAGCCACAAATTGACTTGATTTTAAGCCAAGAGGTCCACCTGATGTCTACATCAAATCTGCACTGTACATTGTCTTTGATATACCATTTTAGTACATGAGCCCAAAAATAAAGTTGATCCAAATTTTAGTTAGGCTACACCACAGGAACAGTAAAAATTGAACATTTACCATTAAAGACACCCTGTGGGTCTACCATAATGTATTTGATTTATTGAATCCATACATCATCCTTGACCAGCCCGTTGTATGGTATGTTTTTAAAAAATCAGGCTGATCCAAAGTCCACCTAGACCGTACCACTTGAAACAGTAATGAACAAACTCTCATCACTAAAATTTTCCTATGGCCAACGTTAATGAAGTAATGTATATCCATACCATCCATCGACTTTACCGGATTGTTGGAGTGGATCTTAACCTATGGTGGGTCACACACAACTCAACCTCATGGAAAATCCCTGTGGACTCCACCGCATAGGACCCATTATGAATTCCATTGGTGTGTGGACCCAAGAATGTTAAGGACCATTTTGAGTGAATGCCATGTGGGCCCATTAGTGGTAGCCTTATTTGGGCCAACCATTGGGCCTCTTCGGCAAGAGTTTGTAATCTCCATGTGTTGAATGTAGGATGAACTGGTATTGTTATTTTTGAAGTAATGATGATGAATCCCTTAAATGGGTTGATTGTGGACAGCCCTTGACCACTTGGCACTTTGGTTAGAGTGCGGTCCCAAGTAATAGGATCATGTGACTTGTGTTTAAACCCTTAAACATGTTCAATTATAACAAATATGTAGACTCTAGTGGTACGAGGGTGTGATATACCTATTTGGCTCATTAATCATGTGGGTATTTAATGTATGTATGGCCACCTAATCATAGGCAATGGTGGAGTATATGTAGTCATCTAACTGTATGAATTTGGGGCAATTGTGTGACTCCTTGTCTAAGTAGATTTATGATTGTTGTGGCCCTTAACCGTATGACATTGACTGGATGAATTACAACTAGATTTGGCGAAATGGTGTTGAATATGTAGCTTATAAATCTTGTGATCATGCGTGACATGGATAGCCGTAAATCATGTGGATATGTGGGGAATGTGTGACCCAACCATATGATCATGTGGTGCTTAGGTGACTGCTAAACTATGTGAAATTGTGGTACTGACTGCCTGACTATGTGAAAGTTTAGTAAAGTGGTTGCCCCATTATGCGAGCTATGGTATAATTAAAATAATAATAATAATAATAATAAGTTACCATATCACCTTAAGCTTATTATGACAAGTAAAGCGACATTTGTGTGGCCACTCAACCATATGGACTTCTGATAATGGAGTAGCCATAAGACCATGTGGGCATATGAGAATTGTGGATTACTCAGACTCGTGGACTATGTTGATGGTGTAACCTCTTGGGTATGTGAACTTAAGATGCATGTTAGATTGATTATGGACCCTACCTTGATGTAAGCATTACATATTTCACCATTTATCCATTAGGCTAGCTAATTCCAGTAAGTAGATGGGTCCACAAACAAACATTATGATATGAAATAGTGTTAATTGAACGTATAACTTTTGAACACTTGTGAACCCACTCAATGTACGTATTTTATCTGCACTGTTCAATTGTTTTGTTAACTAAACAGTTTGATCATGGAGCCCGCTGACGTGTGCCTTGTGCATCTGAACTGTTCTTCCTTGTACTACCTTAATGTTTGTAAATTATCTATACTATCTACTTATTGGGATCCACCGTTATGTTTATTTGTGGACCCATCTACTTGCAGGACCACTTGGAAGTAGGACCCACTACGTTGTATGAGACAAACCCACATCATCCAACCGTGACTAACTCTTATGTGTATATTATATACCCAAGTTGTTCAACTTAGGGTTCAGTGTATCTTATGAGGTTTACATGTCCATTCCAAACCATTGTAGAACTACTATGATAATTATTTACAAATCCAACCTACTAACAGCCCACTTGAAGGTGAAACCCTCTACATTATATGAGTTTCACCAACACCATCCATCATGTGGCTCATTTACTATATGTTATAATTATGCCTTTCATCTCATAACCACTTGATGGATGTACTTTGCGTCATCACCATTCATTAACCATAAGGCCCAATTAGGGTATAATCATGTGGTCCCACTAGAAGAAAATCATGTCAGGCTAAAGCTGTTAATGGAATATCTATCTTGCGAAGGATATGGTGTAACTCTGAATACAATTAATGCCCGTGATGATGATATTTATGGATGATATTAGTGATGTTAGTGATTATGTGAAAAGGCCGAGCTAAGATTCCTAGAGAGGGGATGAATAGGACTATGCCAAATTAAAAAATAAACTATAGAATTAAACAAATATAAATAAAGATAGCACTTAAACAATCCACAATGCAGAAATGTAAAACAACTTCAAATGTACAAGTATTAAGAGGTTGATACAGATGTTGTTCTAAGGACAACATTACACCAAAAACCACTGGTTTATATGGTAGGACAACCTGATTCTTAGAATGGTCCGTGTATCAAAATCTCAAACCGATAGAGTGGAATAATGAATAAAATAGCAAAGAAAGAAACTAAGCTATTAAAACATTCCCACTCTTGCATAAAAAGGATTACAACATTCTCTACAAATGCATAGAGGGAAATTACAACATTAACACAATGAAATAATCAATCAATCACCACAAGACTAAAAGTTATAGTGGTTTTCTTATGTGTACACCAACTGTTTAGAAAAATAGCCACACAACTACTCCACTCCTAATATCCTCACACAGTAGATATTGGCGTTCACTATGAAATAGGTTTTTCAAGGTTCACCTAAAACCCTCACAATTGTGTCTTTCAAGTGGGCTTACACAATTCAAAAAACCCACACTTTGAGTTTTTTGGATCACCTCAAACAAACCAAAAGAAAGAGATTTTTCTAGCACAATCTCAAAGAAACCAAAAGAATGAATTTACAAAAACTGTAAAATATTTATCTGGATATTCTCCTTTATTGCAGCCCGAAAGAACAAATTCGGAGTAGAAGTTCAACGTAGATGTTCAATGTTCACACTCACTTATGAAATGGTTCTAAGTTCTAAATGGATTTTAGATTAAATCAACTTGGGCTAGCTTGATTTGGTTTTGATTCCAAGAAATGGGAAAATTTCAATCCCTTCTTCAAGTAAGATTGGAATATAGAATACAAAATCAAATGTAAAAAGCTAATTAAAGAAAATATTAAATAAGCACTAAATAGCTAAAGAATATCACTAACTTATCTCTCAGAGCGGTGTCTTGATTTTGCTTGAATTGGATATCAAACTCTTAAAATTGTGCTCTATTTATAAGTGTGGAAATCGTTCCTTCGACTAACCCAAAGGACAGTTCGACTGGTCGAAGGACCAACAAACTTTTAAAAATTTAGGCGCGATAAGATCAGGCCATTCCACGACTGGTTGAAGGGCCTACTTGACCGGTTGAGTGGCCTCCATGACTGGTCGAGTCCTGTCCACGACTGGTCATGTGGGACCCATTTTAGTTACTGGACTTTGAGTTGAGCCTACAGGACTGGTCGAGCACTGTTCACTCGACCGGTCGAGCAGTCTCCAGGACTGGTCGAGGCTTTAATAAAAAATTTTAAAAATTAGTAACAAACTTAGGACTAGTCAAACATGGTCAAATACTAGTAAAAAAACAAACTAAGCACTTATAAAGTGACCCAATTAAATTATTTATTCAAAATGACCTATCCTCTTGTCAATCTAGGGTCAATCATACCTTATAAGCGATATATGAACATTAAATCTTCCTTTGCTTCAGTTGATAGTTGTTCTTTGAAGTTCATGAAGCTTGAGATCTTAACATATGATGAAGCTTGAACTTGAGACATTTTGAAGCTTGAATTTGAAATACATTGAAGCTTGAGCTTGAGGTACTTGAGTTGTACTTCACCCTGAGCTTTGAGTACCAAAGTAATGACTATTGCCTTGCCTTAGATGAAGCTTTGAAACCTTCAACTTTGAAGCTTGAAGGAGTTAACTATCCCATGGTATTATACTAGAGCATGTATATCTCTTGATCTTGTATTTGAAGTTTTTGAGGTAAAGACCTTTGTTCTTGTACATGAGTTGCACAGTCTTGAATATGTAGATGAGCTACACAAGACACAGATTCCAAGAAGTTTTGGCACTACACAATTTGACAATTATAAGAGCTAGAAAATATAGCACTTACATTATGGTTAATAGAAGCATGTGATTTAATATCTTGATTAATGTTGTTCCACTCCCTAACATACTAAGTTCATCTACTTAACCATGTTGATATTGATCATACTCATGCACCATGGAATAATGGTATGTGCAAGTGTACTTCAATAGATTTGTTCATGTGTAAGATATGTCCTCTTCAGTTTAGTCATATGACCATGGATTGATATAGTTGATAGTGGCACATGATGATTATATGTCATTTTTGGCTTAAAGGTTAAGTAGACCCTAAACTCATGGCATTATATGCATACCACATGCACTTGAATGTATGCCTTATCATAATTGCTTGAATTCATACATAATTATGACATACATGATGATCAAAATACCACAGTCATGCCGTATAACATGAGTTGGATCTTGATGATGAAATATGCATCTATGATGATGACTTGGGCTATCCCTAAAAAAGCACAGGACACCAGAAGTGTGGAAATAGTAAGGGATGATGTGCCCCTTAGGTTGAAAGTCCCTAAACTCCGATGCTAGCTAGGGATACCTCACCATCGGTCTGAGTGGATACATGGGTCATGGATTTGACTCTCACTGACAAGGTCGGGTTGAGAAGAGGTGGGTCCAACCTGCTTAAGAGCTGAGGTGCAAACAGGGACCAGTTTGACTCGTCGGTGAGGAGAAGCATGAATGAGGTCCGGTACTAGCATGGCGAGTGGAAGTCCACTGTAGGGTGGGTATGCAAGGTTAATTACTGGTGTCTATCGCATGGGTGTCGACCACGGTGTTTTCCCGAGATATACAGTTATGATATGGCAAGACAATATGATAATGATGATGTGATTATTGATATGTGTAATATAGTTATGGCTGTGGTATAGGGAAATGAAAATATGACTTGGTGATGCTGGTAGCATTGACTCGAAGTATTACTATGATGCATATGCATTGCATTGGCATCGGCATCATACCTTACGTACTACACGCCTTTCACCACATATGATTTCTTTGTGGCATATTTATCTTGCTTGCATGTAGGAAACACTGCACACACATGTGTACTCACTAGGCTTTTTGCCTAAGCTTCCTATTACCCATTTTTTTAGTGCAGGAGTAGCTTGGAAGACTTAGCTTTCTCGATACATTATATCTATTTTTCAATTTGGCAATGTTAACGTTGTGTACCTTTTGGAAAGCATTGTACTCGTAACCATCCGGATTTATAATGGAGAGTGTTGCTTGGTATTTTGATCATAGATCTTCATGCTCAGGTATTATTATATGAATATAAAAAAATTTAATCAAAAAAATCTTCCTTGTGGTACGTCAAACTCGGGGCTTAGTGTATGGAAGTCGAGTGCCAGATTCCGTGCATCACGGAAGCTGTCCATCCCCAGATTTAGGGCGTGACAGAAGATGGTATCAGAGCATAAGATTTGGGAACACTTACGAATAAAGTCAGCAGTTGGAAAACCTAGAAGAACTTAAACTAGGTCTCCCACAGTGATTGATCAAAAACCTAGATGTTATTAGTACCCCTGATTTGTATGAATCTAGGGACATGAATCTAGGATTCCCAGTTTGAGAACCTAGTCAAAGCAGGATTCCCTAGTTGAGAATGTAGAGACTATACTTAGCACCCGGGCATGAGGGAGATAGCCGCGAGCAATACCCTCACTTGTGGGATGGATGATTGTATTGTATATGTATAATGATACGTATGTCTGGCTTTCCATGTAATGAGTTTGATAATGTATTTGTGATTAGAAATTTTGAGGATGAAATTTTTATTACGAGGGTAGATTGTAAGAACCCATCCATTCCGTACCATTTTCTATGCTTATGTGCACAATGATCGATGCCCTTAGCCAAACCTGGGCTAGCCGTTTAGAATGCACACCCAACTAACCGAAACCTCAAGATCTGGAAACCTATTTTCATATCGACCACCCCGTCGCTGCAATCGTGGAGGTAGAACCCGTGCATCTGTACGATGCTCCGTTAGTGAGATACGGTGCATAGAATCGTTGATGTATCATGTACGCATGTCGCCATATACTCTTTTTCACACATGTGCACAACACATGTCATGCACACATGTACATGTCACACATGGTTGAGAGAATCTTTATCCATGTGTGTGGTGTCACCCTCCCATGTCATCCCTCTCTCATGTGCTCCCCAAAGTCAACTTCTCTCCATACCATTCCATATGCATGACATCATCACACCATGTCATTCCATGCCCCTTTAATCCACCATTAATTCTTAATCATGCACAATTTCCCATAATCCTAGCCTAAGCTAACATTAATCATATTAACCTAACCTAACCACATTTTTATCCATCTCTCTACAAATAGTCCTCCATCCTTTGGCATTTTTAACATTTTCTACACTAAGGAGAGAGAGAGGAGAGAGAGGAGAGAGAGAGAGAGAGGAGTGATCTTGGTGGGCCATCAACTCAATCAATCCCATCCCTTCAATCCATCTCAACCATCCATCTAGTCCATCAAGGTGAGTACACCCACCCCCCTCATTCCTATTTTGTTTTCATTGTGTTTGTGTTTGGTGGAGGTGGTGTTGATGATAATGATGTGATTAATGGTGTGGATACATAGGAGAATACATATAAAAAGATGACCAGTAGTGATGATGATACGATGATAATGATATGATTAATGGTGTGGATGTATAGGAGGAAATATACAAAAAAAATAATTTGTTATAGACTTTATGTGGGACCCATTAATAGTAGGCCCCACCAAAATTTTGTATGCCATCCAACCCGTCCAAAGTGTGGCACATTGGGCAGGCCACACACACACCACCATGCACACATGTGCACACCACACCACAATAAGAAAAAAAATAATAAGAAAATAAAATTTTAATAAAAATAGACGTTGTTACTGCCAGCATCCAGAGGACGCTGCAGCAAGCAGCATCCTTGTTGCTGCTGGCAAAGGAAGGGGCAGTGGGACCACCACAGGCCCCACCATGGTGTATGTTTATGATCCACACCGTCCATCCTATTTTCTAGATCATTTTAGGCGTGGAGCCAAAAAATGAAGCTAATCAAAATCTCTGGTAGGCCATACCATTGAAAATTATTTTTAATAGTGACTTTTACTATTGAACCTGTTAGGGTCCACTGTAATGTTTCTATACACCAAAACATAGTGAATATTGGGCTCGTTAGACCTGTTATGAGTTGGAGAAACCAGTAGTTAAAGTGGATCGTCAGGATGTGCGCCCCACCTTTGAAAAACTACACTAAAATAAAAAATAAAAAAATATATAGCCAAGGGGCTGATGCCACTAGCTACTGAAGTACAGCGTCCAGAGGACGCTGTAGCTTCTACTGCTTGGAACAGGTAGGGACGGTGGGCCCCACCACTGGTCCCACCGTGATGTATGTCAGACATCTACACCGTGCATTTGATGGGTCCCCTTTAAAAATGGGTCACCCCCAAAAATTAGCTGTACACAGAACTCAGGTGGCCCACACCATCAAAAAATTAATAATAATAAATAAAATTAGGAATCTAGATAAACCAGCAATATTTGTGCATCTGATCGTGAGGTATGTATTATATCCAAACCGCCCATCCATTTAGTTGGCTTGTCTTAAGGCTTGAGAAGAAAAATAAGACAGATCTAACTATCAAATGGTCCACACTATAAAAGCAGCAAGGGATTCAACGTCTACCATTGGAACCCTTTTTAGGTCACAGAAGTTTTAGACAAATATGAAATTTGTTCTTCCTCTTAATTCAGGTCATTGTGACCTTATGAACAGATTGAATGGAAAATAAACGTTATGATGGGCCCTGTGAATTGTTTAACGGTGAAATCATTATCTTCACTGTTATTTGTAGTGAGGTCTAGAAAATCTTTGGATATGATTCTTTTTGTTTTTGGATAATTCTCTAAAATGATCTCTATATAGATGAACTGTGTAGATATAATAAACACATCACTTTGAGACCCATGTAACTTTGATCTCCTTGAACTATTTGTACAACTCGGAGCTTGATGATATAAAAATACTCGCTCGGGCTCACCTGAAATTTGGATTCATCTGAAACTTGGATTGACCCCCTTAACCAAGTGGGACATACATAATGGATGGGCTGGATTCATGAACCACATCTCTGTGGGCCCAACAAATAATTATGAATGTTTTAATGGAGGGTAACCCCGTCAACTTTTTTGTGTGGTGCGGCCCACACGAGCCATAGATTGACTTGATTTTAAGCCAAGAGGCCCACCTGATGTCTACATCAAATATGCACTGTACATTGTCTTTGATAGACCATTTTAGTACATGAACCCAAAAATAAAGCTGATCCAAATTTTAGGTAGGCTGCACCACACAAACAATAGAAATTGAACATTTTACCATTAAAGACTCCCTGCGGGTCTACCACAATGTATCTGATTTATTGAGTTTGTACATCATCCTTGACCAGCCCATTGCATGGTATGGATTTAAAAAAAATCAGGCTGATCCAAAGTCCACCTAGACAGTACCACTTGAAACAGTAAGGAACGAACTCTTATCACTAAAATTTTCCTAGGTCCGACGTTAATGAAGCAATGTATATCCATACCATCCATTGACTTTACCAGATTGTTGGAATGGATCGTAACTTAAGGTGGGTCACACACAACTCAACCTCATAGAAAATCCCTGTGGACTCCACCGCATAGGACCCATTGTGAATTCCAATGGTGTGTGAGCCCAAGAATGTTAAGGCCCATTTTGAGTGAATGCCATGTGGGCCAACCATTGGGCCTCTTCGACTTGAGTTTGTAATCTCCATGTGTTGAATGTATGATGAACTGGTATTGTTATTTTTGAAGTAATGATGATGAATCCCTTAAATGGGCTAATTGTGGACAGCCCTTGACCACTTGCCACTTTGGTTAGAGTGCGGTCCTGAGTAATAGGATCGTGTGACTTGTGTTTAAACCCTAAAACATGTTCAATTATAACAAATATGTAGACTCTAGTGGTGCAAGGGTGTGATATACCTGTTTGGCCCATTAATCATGTGGGTATTTAGTGTATGTATGGCCACCTAATCATAGGCAATGGTGGAGTATATGTAGTCATCTAACTGTATGAATTTAAGGCAATTATGTGACTACTTGTCTAAGTGGATTTATGATTGTTGTGGCCCTTTACCATATGATCATTGACAAGATGAATGGCAGCTAGATTTGGCGAAATGGTGCTGAATATGTTGCTTATAAATCTTGTGATCATGCGTGATGTGGATAGCCGTAAATCATATGGATATGTGGGAAATGTGTGACCCAAACATATGATCATGTGGTGCTTAGGTGACTGCTAAACTATGTGAAATTGTGGTACTGGCCGCCTGACTATGTGAAAGTTTAGTAAAGCAGTTGCCCCATTATGCGAGTTATGGTATAATTAAAATAATAATAATAATAATAATGATAATAATAATAATAATAATAAGTAACCATATCACCTTAAGTCTCTTATTATGACAAGTGACACTTGTGTGGCCACTCAACCATATGGACTTCTGATAATGAAGTAGCCATAAGACCATGTGGACATATGAGAATTGTGTGATTACTCAAACTCGTGGACTATGCTGATGGTGTAACCTCTTGGGTATGTGAACTTAAGACGCATGTCAGATTGATTATGGACCCTAACTTGATGTAAGCATTACATATTTCACCATTTATCCATTAGGCTAGCTAATTCTAGAACATGATTCCAAAATGGCCTAGATCCAATTCCTAAATAAGTTAGATGATATGAAATAGTATTAATTAAACGTATAACTTTTGAACACTTGTGAACCCACTCAATGTACGAATTTTATCCGTATTGTTCAGTTGTTTTGCCAGGAGCCCACTAACGTGTGCCTTATGCATCTGAACTGTTCTTCCTTGTACTACCTTAACGTATGTGAATTATCTATATTATCTACTTATTGGGACCCATTGTAATGTATGTGTGTGGACCCATCTGCTTGTAGGACCACTTGGAAGTAGGGCCCACTACGTTGTATGAGACAAACCCACATCATCCAACCATGACTAACTCTTATGTATATATTATATACTCAAGTTGTTCAACTTAGGGCTCACTGTATCTTATGAGGTTTACCTATGCCTTCCAAACCATTGTAGAACTACTACGATAATTATTTGCAAATCCAACCTACTAACAACCCACTTGAAGGTGAAACCCTCTACATTATATAAGTTTCACCAGCACCATCCATCTTGTGGTTCATTTACTATATGTTATAATTATGCCTTTCATCTGATAACCACTTGATGCATGTACTTTGCGTCATCACCAGTCATTAACCATAAGGCCCAGTTAGGGTATAACCATGTGGTCCCAATAGAAGAAAATCATGTCGGGCCAAAGTCGCTAATGGAATATCTATCTTGCGAAGGATATGGTGTAACTTTGAATACAATTAATGCTTATGATTATGATATCTATGGATGATATTAGTGATGTTAGTGATTATGGTTAATAGAAGCATGTGATTTAATATCTTGATTAATATTGTTCCACTCCCAGCATACTAAATTCATCTGCTTAACCATGTTGATATTGGTCATACTCATGCACCATGGAATAATGGTATGTGCATGTGTACTTCAATAGATTTGTTCATGTGTAAGATATGTCCTCTTCAGTTTAATCACATGACCATGGATTGATATAGTTGATAGTGGCACATGTTGGCTTAAAAGTTAAGCAGACCCTAAACTCATGGCATTATATGCATACCACATGCACTTGAATGTATGCCTTATCGTAATTGCTTGAATTCATGCATAATCATGACATACATGATGATCGAAATGCCATAGTTTTGTCGTATAACATGATATGGATCTTGATGATGAAATGTGCATCTATGATGATGACTTGGGTTATCCTTGAAAATGGACGGGACACCAGAAGTGTGGAAATAGTAGGGGATGATGTGCCCCTTGGGTTAAAAGTCCCTAAACCCCGATGCTAGCTAGGGATATCTCACCGTCGATCCGAGTAGATACATGGGTCATGGATTTAACTCCCACTGATGAGGTCAGGTTGAAAAGAGGTGGGTCCAACCTGCTTAAGAGCTGAGGTGCAAACAGGGACTGGTTTGACTCGCCAGCGAGGAGAAGAGCAAATGAGGTCTGCTACTGGCATGCCGGGTGGAAGTCCACCGCAGGGCGGATATACGAGGTCAATTACTGGTGTCTGGTGCATGGGTGTCGACCACAGTGTTTTCACGAGATATACAGTTTTGATATGGCATGACAATATGATGATGATGATGTGATTATGGATACGTGTAATACAATTATGGTTGTGGTATAGGGAAAGGAAAATATGACTTGGTGATGCTGTAGCATTGACTCCGAGTATTACTATGATGCGTATGCATTGTATTGGCATTGACATCATACCTTACGTACTACACACCTTTCACCATATATGATTTCTTCGTGGCATATTTATCTTGGTTGCATGCAGGACACATTGCACATACGTGCATACTGACTAGGCTTTTTGCATAAGTTTCCTATTTCCCAATTTTTTCAGGGTAGGAGTATCTTGGAAGACTTAGCTTTCTCGATGCATTATATCTATTTTTTGATTTGGCAATGTTGACATTATGTACCTTTTGGAAAGCATTGTACTCGTAACCATCCAAATTTATAATGGAGAGTGTTGCTTGGTATTTTGATCATGGATCTTCATGCTTAGGTATTATTATATGCATATAAAAAAATTTGTAAGTCCAGTGCCGGATTCGGGGCATCAAGGAAGCTTAAAAAATCTTCCTTGTGGTGCGTCGAACTCAAGGCTTAGTGTATGGAAGTCCAGTGCCGGATTCGGGGCATCAAGGAAGCTTTCTATCCCCAGATTTTGGGTGTGACACCACACCCCGAAGATGGGTCCCAACATGAAGGGCCACAAGATGGGCTATTAGGGAAGTCATAAATCCAAGAAAAGCATGAAGGAATTTCATGGACAGCAAGGTAGGAATTAAAATTCTGCTAGATAAAAATGTTGTTGTCCTATCAGTGTTCACCCAATAAAGTGAGCCCAAACTTTGTTTAGGAGGAGAGGGATAAATGGTTAATATTTTTTCCATAAAATACAGCAAGGTGGTGTCCACAAAAGTGGCTCACCACTCCAACAATCAAGTTGTATTAGTGTTTTCCCTTCAATCATCAAGGTTGAACGGTCCAGCAAGGTGGACCGTCCACCCCTATGGGCCACCCTTTTTGGGTGCTACTGCATAAACCATCTGAGATCGGGTCTAGGGTACTTCAAGGTAGTGTCCACTACTACAAGATACACCCCACATCAAGGAGAAAAGGAGTCAAATACATGGGCAAAACCCAAACTAAAAATTAGCAACAATCAACCCAATAAAACTGTCCAGAATTTTTGGGCAGCAATATATGGTTGGACATATCAACCCATATCTAGATATATACATTAATCCAAGGGTGGTGTGGCCTTCCTTAGTGGGCCCCACACATCATCAGTAAAAGTAAAAGAAAAGAGAGAGAAGAGGAAGAACATCCTGGCCATACGGAGAAGGCTCCACCACTATTGATCCTTCCCCAACACAATCACACTCACACATCTTTATTGATTTACATCTATATCATAGATCAAGCATATAGATGTCCTATAATCAAAATCAATGGTTGGGATGTCATCCCTTTCATGATTCAAAGGTCTAGATGACCCATCATGCTGTGAAATCCAAAGAAACCTCTATGATGGGGCCCATCAAGGGAAAACCCCATGCATGGGACATGTATGCATAAGATAGGCCATTTGGACACATCCAAGGGATTGTGTAGGATCTCCACCATTGATTGGTGGGTCCTACACTTCTCAAATGAGAGAAGAGGAAGATCTACACTATGAAAAAAGAAGTTGCATGAAATAGAGGAGCACCTACCTTGGATCTCCACCAAAACTATATCTTCTAGCTCCTAGTGCTCCAAGGAAGCAAGATCAATGGGTGAGATGGGTTTTCAATGGAGGGATTGAGAGGAAAAAGGAGGACAAGGGGCTGAAATGGTGTGGAAATGGTGGGACATCCCAACCTCTCTATCTTGGGAGAAAGGGAAATGAGAAGGGAGAAATGAGAGAGAGAGAAGAGAGAGATAGAGGTGTTGTAGAAATGTGATAATTGCAAATGGCTTGGGAAGAGAAAAAAAATTTGATTTTTCTCTTAGAAAGAGGGGCTTGGATAAAGAGCTCCATGATGAGCTAGCAAAAGAAAGCCTAATAGAGGTTATAGGCTAGGGTTATGGGTGGTGTTAGGCAGATGGGTGGTGTAGAAGATGGGGTTTTGGGTAGTGTATGGGTGGTGTGTGTTAGAATTTACACAAAAGAGGGTGGCCACCTTGAAAAATGTGCTCTCCACACTAGGTAGGCCACATGATCATGATCAAAGGCTAGAAAATGAGATGCACACAACTTATGATCCACACATTGGATGGACGTAAAAAATGCGGTGTCAAAACTGCAACGACGATGCGAACAATATGGCATAAGTTTTGGCTCCATCTGAGTTGGGTCAACATGACCGGACTTAAGGATGGCTACAAACACTATCCAAGGGTCGCGGGTCACTGGGATTCGACCGATAGGACCGCGGGAATAAGAGAAATGAAATGGACACTCATACACGCACATGCACACACATACACTCAGGTTGGATCTTACACCTCAAGTGGCTGCCAATCAATCACAGGAATGGTGTCTGACCCACACATCTGCAGCATAGAAACATGAAAAACATTGTGGATGCCAGACAACTGAGGTAGTAAGGTGAGCTTATAGGCCACGGTACCAACGCGCCCAGTGATCTTAAAGGGTCTAATAAATCTCAGGGCGAGTTTGCCCCTCGCTCCAAATCGAACCACACCCTTCATGCGTAAGACCTTGAGATACACTCTTTCCCCTACTGCAAACTCTAAGGGATGATGTCGACGATCAGCAGAACTCTTCTGTCGGCACTGAGCTGTGCGCATCCTCTGCTTGATGATATTGATAACCTTTGATGTCTATTGCACAAGCTCGGGGCCTAAGAGATGGTGCTCTCCAACCTCGGTCCAACATCTGGGAGATCAACATGGTCTACCATACAAGGCCTCAAAGGGAGTCATACCAATAGCGCCTGATAGCTGTTATTATATGGAAACTCTGCCAGGTGCAAATGCTCATCCCAGTTACTTGAGAAGTCGATCACGCAAGCCCGAAGCATATCCTTAAGAATCTGCTTGACCCTCTTATTCTGTCCAACGGTCTGCGGATGATACGCAGTGCTGAACTATAAGGCAGACCTCATCCCCTTCTAGAAGTTCCTCCAGAACTGAGATGTGAACCTTGGGTCTCGGTCGGAAATGATCGAGACTAGAACACCGTGCATCTCACGATCTCATCAATAAACAATTCGGCAAGTCAGTCAAAAGGCCAGGTCACATGAATCACGAGAAAATGTGTCAACTTCGTCAGACGATCCACGACAACCCAGATAGCATCATGACTCGCTAGGTCCTCGGCAAGCCCATAATGAAATCTGTGGATACATGCTCCTACTTCCATGTCGGGACGCTCAATGGCTGCAACGGACCTAGGGGTCTCTGATGATCGGCCTTGACACACTAGCACGTGTCACAATCAGCCATAAAACTAGCGATTTGGCGCTTCATCCCTACCTAAAAATATTGTCACCTCTTATCGCGGTACATCTTCGTCGAGCTAGGGTGGATAGAAAACCGTGATCGATGTGCCTCGGTCATAAGATCCCTGCACAACTTAGGAACATTCGGGACACATAACCGGCCTCTGAAGTGAAGTCCACCATCAGAACCAATCTGTCAATCTGACTGACTCTCAGATGCCGCCTCTACTTGATAACTCTACAGTGACTCGTCCATTTGCTGAGCCTCGATCACCCTTGCGACAGGAGAGGGATGAATGGATAGGCTCAATAACTGCACGATAGAAGACTGCAGACTGATCTTGAAGATATACGATGTCATATCCTCAAGCATCTTCCACTCCTGAATCATCATATGCGCTACCAGTCCTAGTGGCTGACGGCTAAGGGCATCCACCACCCCATTCGCCTTGCTCGGGTGGTACTAAAGATCAAAATCGTAGTCTTTCATGAGCTCCATCCAATGTTTCTGTTGCATATTTAACTCGGACTGTGAGAAGAGGTACTTCAAGCTCTTGTGGTCAGAGAAGAGCTCGAACCTGACCCTATAGAGATAATGGCTCCACATCTTCAGTGCAAAGACAACTGCTGCCAGCTCTAAATCATGTATGAGGTAGTTTAGCTCATGGACTTTAAGCTGGTGAGACGCATAAGCTACTGGCTTCCCATGTTGCATTTGGACAACACCCAAGCCCACATGTAAAGCATCGGTAAATACCATAAATCCTTCACTCCTAGAGGAAAGAGTGAGGACAGGAGCGGACGTGAGGTGGTCCTTCAGCTCCACAAATGCTTACTCACAGGCGTCACTCCACACAAACTCTACGCCCTTCTGGGTTAACCTGATCAACAGTGCTGCGATATAAGAGAATCTCTCAATAAAGCGTCTATAATATCCCGCCAAACCAAGAAACTGTGGATCTCGAACAGGAGCGGATGTGACGCACTCATCTATCTTCGAGGGGTCCACTACGACACCCTCCCTCATCACCACGTGACCGAGGAACTTTACCTCCTCCTGCCAAAACTCACACTTCTCCGGCTTCGCATAGAGCTGGTGGGCATGGAGGGCCTGCAACGCAATCTCCAGATGCTGTTCATGGTCCTCGCAAGTCCTCGAATAGATCAGAATGTCGTCGATGAAGACCAAAATAAACTGATCGAGATAAGGACAGAAGACCTCATTCATCAACTGCATGAAAACAGTGGGCGCATTGGTCAGTCCGAAGGACATGACCTGAAACTCAAAGTGACCATAGCGCGTCTTGAAAGCTGTCTTCGGGATGTCCTCCTCTCGGACCCGAATCTGATGATAACCGGACCATAGGTCAATCTTCAAAAAGATCTATGCACTCTATAGCTGATCAAATAAATCATTAATCCTCGGGAGCAGATACTTGTTCTTGATCGTGACCCGGTTGGGCTCGCGGTAATCTACACAGAGCCTCAATGAGCCATCCTTCTTCTTGACGAATAGTACTGGTGCTCCCCACGACGAACTGCTTGGATGAATGAAACCCAACTCACGCAACTTGTCCAATTGCTGCTACAACTCCCGCAACTCCATCGGTGTCATACGATATGGGGCCTTCGAGATAGGTGTGGTACCGAGCATAAGATCAATCTGAAAGTTAATATGCTAGTGCAGTGACAACCTTATAATCTTCTGAAATATAGTAAGAAAATCACAAACCACTGGCAACTGGTCAACGCTCACTGCTTTGGGCTCCTCTATGGCACACGACATCAAACAAGATAGCGGCTCTCCTCTAAGCTCAACTACGAACTGGATCTATGGCAAGCCGGGTATATAGAATGTGACAGTCCTCACGGAATAGTCTAGAACGGCGTGGTACTTGATGAGCCAATCCATACCCAGGATGATGTCGAACTCTAACATTGGTAGCATAAACAAGTCGACAGGCCGAAAAGTCTCTCCCACGAACACGGGGTAAGACGAACAGAATCAGCCTAACACAGAGGTCTTCCCTAAGGGCATCGGTACATACAGACCCTCAATAGCGGACTCTAACGGCAACCAGTCGAACGATAAAAATCCTCAGACATGAAAGAGTGCGAAACACCAGAATCAAATAAAACTTGAGTAATGCAAACAGAAACAGGAAGAATACCCTCAACAACTCCTCCTGACAACTGCAGGTCTTACTGAGCTACGTAGAATCTAGCCTGAGTTATCCGGGGAGGTGCTTGTCTCCTCTGAGGTCCCTGCTGTTGCTGCTATCGCTATAAAGGCCTATACTGCTGCCTCTGTTACTGTTGGGGCCTCTGCAGCTGAGGTGGTTGCGGTCGCTGCTGCTGCAGTGGAGGCTACTGTGGTGGAGGCTGTTGTGGCCCTCTTAGTTGCTACTGCTGCTGAGAGCGGGGATACTCCTGCTTATGGTGTCTTATCCCACTGCATCTATAATAAATCCCCAAAAACAGCCTCTGAGGTGGTGTTGAAGGTGCTACTGGTGCTGCTGGTACTATTAGTGCTCTAGTGGCTGGGTGGGTTGTATGTCTCTGCTGTGATTGGGACTGCTACTGCTGGAAGCCACCGGAGATGGCCTTCCTCTTTCAGTCTCCCCTCTGATCATAGTCTTGCTATGAACTGGCCCAATTTGCCTCATAAACCTGGGCCCTCTGAACTACCTCCTCAAACGTCGAGAGCATATGGCTAACAACATGGCCCCTGAGACCATAACATAAGTCGTTCTTAAAACGGCGGGCCTTCCACCCCTCATCATTTACCAAGTATGGCGCAAACCTTAACAGCATGACAAAATGGGCCTTATACTGAGCTATAGTCATATCCCCCTGCACCAAAGTTTCGAACTCCAGTACACGCTGCTGTCAAACGTAGTCAAGGAAGAACTTCCGGTCAAACCGGTCCACGAAGTCCTCCCAAGTCCAAACTAAATCAAGCCCTACAGCACGGGCGATGGAGGCCCACCAATGCTCAGCCTTACCCTCGAGCAAATATACTGGCAATGAGACCTGCTGTTGGGTCGTAATCTCATGGTCTCAAACACCTTCTCCACCTGGGAGTGCCATCTCTCAGCTACAGTCGGATCGGGCTCTCCCTGGAATCATAGGGGATCGAGCCGAAGAAAATCTCACGATAGAGCACTCGTGTGCTCCTAGTCTGCTTGCTCCGGTGTCCCAGTGGGGCGCCTCGCCTGCCTATGGAGGGCGGCTGTCCTATCCTGGAGCATCTACTACAACTGATCGACACTAATTGACATAGTATGGGCTGCACTGGTCTCGAACGGGGGTGCACGGTCCATAGGAGACCCGGACACGGGAACATGAGGCTCAGGTGGGGTAATAGGAACTATGAGTGGTGGAGCAGGAGCCACTTAGGTCGCTTGGGTCACCCTCTTAGGCGTCATTCCTACAGAAAGGAGCAAGGGGCCTATCAAGGGTTACTACAATAGGGATATATATCAGAAGGTCATGCACTCGGGACCTAATCATCCTAAGTTCATAGCAGATATGTGATGTTGTTCATAGTTATTCCTAAGTTATGCTTTGATACCAACTCCTGTCATGCCCCAAACGCAGGGACCCAACTCATAAAATTCCCGATCACCGAATTTGGCGCTGACAGCCTCCGTAGTACCCCATTCTCGGCTCTTGACACCCATATACCAGGTTCTGCTCTTAGGATCCTACAAGGAGGATTTTTGACATAAATTTGTTTCATGAGAAGCATAACCCACAAACAACATCAAACATCACCACATATCCACTATAATCAAAAACTTTGAGTACAATGCATAAAGGGAAATACAATGTCGATATCAAAGGCTCCAGAAACTTAGCGGCATGCTCCTGATTCAGTGCTACTATGGCGTCCTAGCGTCTCCTGCATGTAACGATCGTGCATAAGCTTATAGAAAGCTTAGAGGGTGGTGTAAGTGTGTGCGTATGGTAAGTGCCAAGTATGTAATATTAGAGTAATGTAAAAACATGCTGGTAAATCCATGAATGCTATTAGTTGTACCAAGGCTATGCGATGCAAGGCCTACATGGCCAATGCCATATGCGAGATGCAATTCAAGCATACCAATCTTCATCTAAATCCACATAACAATACAACTCATCTCTGAAATATCACCATTGTCTAGTACACTCTACACTAGATTGCTGCCCCAATTGGATGCGCAACCAAGTGAGTGGAAGAGACCTCACTATCTATCTGGCCAGTAGTCAGCCAATATCTTCCAGACACATTGATAGCCGACCCATTTATGAGCTGGTTAGACTCAGCCTAGCCATGCCCCCTATCCTCGAGCGAGAAAGGCCACACCTCTTTCCAACCATCCATGACACAGTCGGAGACGTGGGTTAATGGTATTCAGTTCTCTTGCACTCATACATCCACTCCGTCTCGACATTGGACCATCCTCTTGGTACCATAAGGGTTCTGGGACTTTCACCCAGGGATCCATAGTGTCCCAATGATGGTAACAAGTATTTTTGGTATCCAATCCTGTCATCCACGATATGCCTGTGGAGGCCACAACCCTGATATTGCTGGGGCATATAACGATCATATTACACAAATGTAAGGTGCATGAGTCACATTATCCATTCATGCATTAATCCTGCGTGTACCGCGCACTCATGTGGGGCAACTCCGTCTATCAGGGAGTCCCTTAAACAATCTGCCCAATGACATATGCTATGATCAGTCACTCCTCATATCGAGCATACAAATGATGTGCATGAGCATGAATCATGAAGTCATATTAAGCATGTTATACGATGATGTTGTACTCTCTCATATCAAGGATGAGCCTAGATGGCTTACTCATATCAAGTATGGGCCTAAGAACAAGGGGAGGGCTTCGTCATCCATTTTATCATGTCATGAAGAGGGATCCCTTATGGAGGCCCGATAAGCAAACAAGGTGGGCTCCAAGGTTTGGATAATACTACTTGCATCAATGGGGGCCCAATGGTTTGGGGTTAGCCCAATAAAGTGAGATGGGTCATACTAATAACAGTGGGGGGCCAACGATTTGGGTTAGCCCACTAAAAGGAGATGAGAATGGGCCTAACAACGAGCCCTAGGGAGGATTATAATGTGGACATTTAACCATCATTGCTCTTACAATGTGGACATTTAACCACCATTGCTCCCAAGGTGTGGCCCATTTAGAACCTATCATATAATAGAGTCCATGGTCTTTATACTAACTAGGAAAATGGATGGGCATCATAAACATCATCACATACATCATGGTAGAATCACACATCACAATTGGGCCTCATCACATAGGCCTCATATGCACTACAATGAACCTCATCACAAGGGCCTCATACACATCACAATGGGCCTTACACAAGGGCCTCATGTACATCACAATGTGCCTCACACAAGGGCTTCACATACATCACATTGGGCCTCACAAAAGGGCCTCATATACATCACATTGGGCCTCATCACGCAGGCCTCACATACATTATATTGAGCCTCATCACATGGGCCTCATACACATCACAATTAGGCCTCATGAAACAGCCCATGATCTAAGCACAATGGGAGGAGATGTGTGTAACACATACATCATAGTGGGCCTTATGGGCAGCTCATGATCCAGCAAAATAGATGGTTAACATGTGTAACATATACATTAAAGTGGGCCTCACAGGTCAGCCCTATGGTCCAGAAAAACAAATGGACAGTGTGCTTACAACACACACATCTAGGTGTGTCTTATGCATCACAAAATGGGGCTACTGGGCATTACAAGGGAGGGCCCACTGATGGACGACCTGGATAAAATATACGTCACAGTTAGAGGTGTACATGAGTCGAGTCGAGCCGAGCTTTGCCCAGCTCGTGCTCGACTCGGACTGCTCAAGTCCCAGCTCCTGCTCGGCTCGGCTCGGCCTTTGAGCTCGGAACAACAGCTCATGCTCGGCTTGGCTTGGCCTTTAAGCTTGAAACAACAGCTCGTTCTTGGCTCGGCCGAGTTCGAGCCAATAACTGCTCCTTATACTCCACCTCGATCCGCTTCAAGGTCCCCTTCCACTCCTAACAGACTGGTGGTTACTTCATTGGATCTGCTCGAAGAGAATATCCGAGATTCTAGATCGCAAGCTCACTCACTTTCATGCAATACTATCTAAAGAATTAGGCTTAACTGCTCTGATGAAAACGGTAGTAGTTCCTGGTCTTGAACTTTTGTCGGCTACTCTAGACTGAATCCGACCCTTACGGGAATGGGGCTACGAACATTGTATGTTGCAGGAAAAGGACTTCGAGAATCATCGCACATGACCTGGCTTAAAGATTCTCCCACCTGTGAGATATTTGGTTGGGAACCTGCATATGCTGCATCTCCCACCTGTGCGTTATTTGCCTGGAATCGTGCACGTGTCGCCTCTCCCTCAACGGGCCATTTTCTTGTAAAAGACTCTTGTTTGAAACTATTGCCGATGTATTTATTAGGACTGTATCGATACCATGTGTTAGCATGTCATTTCATGGGGAGAGGACTTTTGCTCCCACTTCATAAATGCCATCACCACACATCTATGCATCTGCATCAGTAGCACCACACATCTGCATCATGTAACCTGATCCAGCACCTTCCTGCTGCCACTGAATTGGGTCCTTATAGCTTCTCACTTCCTCTGATCTCGTAGTCCATTGAAGTACTAGATGAAGACATCTTCTTCCTCATTCTCCTAAGCATCCTTCATCAGCAAACCAAAACCTTCTTCTCCGTGGATTTTTTTTAAGGGTATATATACCCTGTACCGAGTCGAGCCGAGTCAAATCGAGTGGAGGCGAGTTTGAGCAGTATACGAGTCGAGTCAAGTCAAGCTGGGGCAAGATCAAATTCGGCTCGAACTCATTTCGAGCTCCAAAAATCAACTCGACTCGGTTTGAACTCATCTTTGATCCGAGTCGAGTTAAGCTTTTTTGAGTTGAGTCAAGCGAGCTATTGAGCTAACTTTGCTCATGTACAGCTCTAATCACAGTGAATCCCACTAGATGTGGGCCATCCAGAAAAATGGGCCAGTTGCTGGGCCCCCCTCCCATAAACATCATAGTGGGGCCCAGAAGATTTTAAAAATGGGCATTAGTACTGTTGTCCAACAGCATTCTGATTGCTCTGGACAGTATGGATGAAACACATACTTCACATGGGGTCCCACCGTCCTGCCTGCCTGGACAGTGTGGATGTAATACATAAACCATAGTGGTCCCACATCCAAGCAATGGATGGCGTGGATGAAACACCTGCATCATGTGGGGGTCCACGTCCAAG
This sequence comes from Magnolia sinica, assembly GCF_029962835.1. Classification (NCBI taxonomy): domain Eukaryota; kingdom Viridiplantae; phylum Streptophyta; class Magnoliopsida; order Magnoliales; family Magnoliaceae; genus Magnolia; species Magnolia sinica. Next base: position 35,580,265 of record NC_080577.1, read on the forward strand.
CAATGGACGACATGGACATAAAACGCATACATCAAGTAGGTCCCACCGTCCTGTGCTAGATGGTGTGGACATCACACAAATGAAGGTGGGTCCCACGTCTAAGCAATTGACGACGTGGATGAAACACATACAGCATGGTGGATCCCACAACTAGTTTGGACGGTGCTGATACAACACATGCATCACGTCAGGGCCCACCGTCCTAACTTGGATGGTGGGGGCACAATACATACATCAAGGTGGGCCACGTGGATGGGGTCCACATCCTATGCACGGATGACACGAAATAAAACACAAATCATGGTGGGTTCCCACCATCCAGGGACTGGACGGTGTGGATATAACACATACCATCGAGGTAGGCCCCACGTGCTTGCTGGACAGTATGGGTACACCACATACATCAAGGTGGGTCCACACGTGTGGCCCACCAGCTTGGGGTACAAGATAATATTTGTATTTTCTCTTCATCTGGGCCTATCCAGACAGACAGACAGGTAGGCCTGCCACTAGACGTCAGCAAGGTGGGCCCCACAGGTGGACGGCAAGGATATAATACATAAATCATGGTGGTGTCCATGTGGTGGGCCACAGCCCCACATCAGGTTGATATTAATGTTTTCCTTTGTCCACGCCGGCCCATAAAATGGGCAACAAAGGTTGCTAGACGGTCGACAGCAAGATGGGCCGGTCCCACTACTTGGACAACCATGTGGTCCACCATTTGGACAGCATGGATAACATTCATTCATCATCATCAGGTGGGCCATCAAACCACGGGAAGAGTGAGTGAGTGAGAGAAAGAGAGAGAGAGAGAGAGAGAGAGAGAGAAAGATCGGCCAAAGGGAGGGGAATCCACCATTATGAGCCCCTTCAAACAAATCCAAACCTTACATCATGGGCTCCATGCATGCATGGCCCTACATCTACAAATATGAGGTGGGGATGGCATCCCCACCACGAAATCAGGGTCTAAATGGCACATCAAAGCCATGGATTTAAATGAAACATCATGATAGGGTCCATGGAGAATGGCCCCATCATGGCTCATACATGCAACAAGGGTGGGCCATTGGCCACATCCAAGGGGTCAAGTAGGATGTCCACCATTGATTAGTGAGTCCTGCATGCCCGCATGTAAGAAAACCAAAGATATAAGGAAGAAAATAGGAGATCTACTCCTAGACATGGTACCCACCTCAAATCTCCTCCTCCTTCTTCCACCCTTAGGTTCTAGTGCTTCAAAAGAGAGGATTTAATGGTTGTGATGGGCTTAAGATGGTTGGATTAGGAGGAAAAAGCTTGGAAGAGGGTTGGATTTAGGACTTCTCTCATGAACACTGGGAGCTCTCTCTCTCTCTCTTGCTATGGATGAGAAATGAAGGACAAAGGGAGGGAGAGAGAGAGGGATGTAGATATGTAATCATGAGAGTGTAAGAAGGCATGGCTAGCTTGCCATGCTTACATGTAAGAGGCATGGGCCTAGAAATCATAGCTTGTAAGAAGCATGGGGGGTTAGGGGTAGGGGTGATGTCACCATCATGATTAATTGTAGAGATATTTCTCCACCTGGACATCTAGGGTCCCGTAACATGCGATCAATGGCGAAGATAATGCGCGGGCCATATCTCTCAATCTAAGCGTCGCATTGGTGCACGAGACACGGCATTAGAACCACGGCGATGACGCGATCGCAATGGCATAGGTCTCGGGTTGAGTCAGCTCGGGTTCATAGGATGTAACTCAAGGTCGTTCGCAAATGTTATCTACAGGTCATGGGTCACCGAAATTCGACGAGGGATCGCGGGATCCTAAGGAATGGAATGGTACTAAGACACAGGCCTGACAGGGGAGAACTAGGGTACCAAGGATCCACATGTAGTGATCAAGGAGCCCTCTTGCTTTATTCAAGTAACACAATTAGAATTGGAGTCTTATCCTATCCAATTGGAAAATACATCAATAAAACCAAATCTGAACTTCCATTGACCTAATTTTCAATAAAGGAGAACTATAATAATTAGTAGGGATTCCATCACCAAACCATGCCTAGGAGATAATGGTAAACAACAGGATTTACCAATCCTATAATCTCAAAGAAGGAGAATTGTAAAGATTAGGAAGGATTCCATCACCCTACCATGCTCAAGGGACGATGGTAAACAGCAGGACTTACTAATTTCACAATATCAAATCAGGAAAAGAAGATACTCAAGCTATTGCAGATCTACTATAATTTGAGTCACAATAAACCATTAAAAACTGAAAGTATACCTTAAATATCAAATTAGAATTCATGGAGTTCAACATAAATATGAATTAAAGTAATAGAAACATCCCATCATGCTACAAGCTTCACCTCTTAGCCCTAGCGAAAAGGTTTAGCCAACCCTAAACATGATTGGATCTAAAACCCTAGAAGAAAGCATGAAAAAAAATAAGGAGGAAGAAGAAAAACTCATGGCGACGGCTTCTTCACCCTTTTGCTCCACTCCTTAAACCCTGGAAGATGCCTATAAACATCATAGGGAGTCCTATTTATAGTTGTGGAACTCCAAATTTCTCAGCTAGTTGGAAAACTTTAAAAACCGCCTTAAATTTACACATTTGCTAAAATAGACTTCACTCTATGCAGTTTTCCAAAATAGACTTCACTCTAAACAATTTCACAAAATAACCCAAAGTTTCAGAATATGCTTTTTTAGGACGATTTCTGGATTCCTTTTCTTCACTTCAAATCTTTGATTCTCTTCATTCCTCACTTGGTTTTCTTAGATCTTTGTCATATAAATTCTTCAATCTTGGTCTCCTAAGATCCATCCCTTACCTTGTTGATTCTTAAGCATTAAATTCATGCTTTTAGCACCCTTTTCATTCCAAGCTCTTAAATTCACCTTGCAACACAAACATGAGTAAAATAGAACATTAAGCATTATCATGTTCATAAAATCAAGATATAAATGGGGGATAATATGTAATATTTAATCCTCAACAGCAGACTGGGCAACAAATGTTGATGATAGAAAATCTACCAACGGTGGATGTTTCTACGTTGGAAACTGCTTAGTATCTTGGCTCACGAAGAAATAAAATTTTGTATCTCTCTTTACAGCTGAAGCTAAATATATTACAACAGAAAATGCCTACACTCAGCTAGTATGGATGAAAAGAATGCTAGCTGACTATGGAATTACGTAAGATACGATGACTTTATATTACGATAATTCAAGCGCAATTAAAATCTCTAAAAATCCAATTCAACATTCTCGTACGAAACATATCGATATAAGATACCATTATATTCAAGAATTAGTTAAAGACAAATCTATCATGCTGGAATACATTCAAACTGAGATGTATCTTGCAGATATACTGAATAAGCCGCTTGACAAAGTCAAAATTTCAAACTTAAAGCATGGTATTAGATAATGTATTGTTTAATAATTATTTTGTTGTTTTTTATGCATTTATGTTTATCTTTATTTTTAATAATAAAATGCATGAAATGATGATAAAATTTTAATAAAATAAAAAAATAAAAAATTTCAAAATTTTGGGGTTTTTCGACCACTCGAGCACCTACTCAAGCTAGCCGAAGATAGAGCGGATTTGACTCAAAAGGGGGGAAAATTCCCAAATTCCTTTCATTCCACATCTTCTTACTCGACTAGCCGGTGCCCCATTCAACTAACCCATCTTCCAAACTTCCTAGTAAGTGATTTATTTTTACTTTTATTCTAGTATTTAGTGATCTTATGTTAGAAAATCATATTTGAGTAGCTTTTTCATCATTTGAAATCCTTTTTGTTGTGGGTTTTGATCCAAATCTGATCTACTCATTTTCTTTGATATTTTTCTTGTGCAAACTGATATGGAATATAGAACTAAAAAAACAACTCGCAAGAATCATGTCGATTCATCATCTAGATCAACCCCTCTTGGCGTACGGACCCTACGGTCGCCAAAGGATGATCCGGATTATGTTCAGGATTTTCACACAAGAGACATAATCATTGAAAAATCTGTCAACTTAGACCACATTGCTAGGTTTAATCTTGTCCCAATTCTCTCCGAGGTTGGATGGGAATGCATCTTGAGTTAGGGTTGAATGGCTTACCGTTCAATCGCGTAAGGCATGTATGTGTCCATTTGTGATGTCTTACTTGAGAATTTGACATTCTCAGTTAAATTTGTTGAAGAGACATTCACAATAATGCCGCACGTTATTTTGGCATTCATGGACATAGTTGTTGCGGATGAGGGAATATCAATTACCACATTGTCAGGAAGATGTCAAACTCTGAAAAACAAGCCATCACCCTTAAATTATGTCGCTTTAATGCTGAATGGAAATCGGGTAATGCCCTTCCCGCTAACTAAATGCTCCCAAAATACCACGTATTACATTGGATTTTCAAGTCCAACATTTATCCTCAAGTCGGGAATAAGACTAATCTTACTCCCTTCATGCTTAGAGTATTTCAATATATTGTATCTGGTATGCGTATCTGCATGTCGTCCTTAATTTGTTACATCATCATTTAGTTTTTCTTGCATCCCAAGCATGGTTCGATTCCCTTTGGTCATCTCATGAATTGCCTTACATTTCACTACAATGTTCAAATTTCAACATATGAGGCACTAGAATCTGAAATCCCATTTAACAACTACAGTCTGAATATGACGAACCTCAAACCTGTTCTTGGACAAAATGAAGAAGAAGAGGAAGCACAACCAGCTGCAGACACCACCGTGGAAGATATTTGTAAGTGATATGGCCTCATGCTCCTTTGGTTGTCAAATTTTGTTGTGCCAAAACTCTATTTGTGTCTTGTGTTTGTATGTTGTTATATATGTTCCAAACATTGCTTCACAAGTGCTTCAAGTTAAGTACAAAGATTGCCTTCAAACCAAGTCAAGCCATGTACTGTAAACATCAATGTTCAGAGCTACATCAATAAAGAGTACAAGACTCAAGTACATTTCAAGACTCAAGAGCAACTCAAGTTGAAGTTTGATGTCAAGCTTTCGAAGATCTCAAGATCAAGCTACATCAAGTAGATATCTCAAGCTTTGTAAAGTTCAAAGGTCAATAATCATTTGATAGAATGGAGTTTCAATGTCCATACTTCATGTGCCAGGTATGATTGAGCTTAGATTGACCTTAGGGTAGGTCATTTCGGATACATAATTCAAACTGTATGTTTATATATGAATTTGGTCTGTTCTAAGACTAGTCCTAGACCTTGTTCGACTAGTCATAGCACTAATTCGACCAGTCCAAGAAATTCCACGGCCAGTCCTAAGTTATTAAATATTTTAAAAAAAATTTGGTTAGCCCACGACCAGTCCTGGAGGTCCTTCAACCGGTCGTAGGTGTGTTCACGACTCGAACTTTGACCAGTCGTGGGTCCTCGACTTAAACTACAGCCACCTACTCATGCGGTCTACGACTAGTCCTAGGTCATCTACGACCAGTCGCAGGTGGTCCACGACTAATCGTAGACACTTCATGATCAGTCGTAAAACGGTTTTCAAAGATCACCCTTAAAAATTTAAAATGCCGCTAAAGGTACGACCAGTCGAAGTTTCCCTAAGACCAGTCGTAGACATGATTTCTGCTTCTATAAATTGAGCACGAATCTCAGAATTTCATAACTCAATTCAAAGAAATTCAACGCTCCACTCTGAGATAAGTTAGTGTTCATTTTAAGCTACTTTATGCATAATTAATATTTCCTTTTATTAGCTTATTTTTATTTGATTTTGATCTACATTCCAATCTGATTTGAAAAGGGAAAATTCTGTAGTTCCTTCTTCTTGGAATCAAAATCAAATAGAGCTAGCCTATTTGATTTAATTTAAAATCAATTAGAACTTAGAACCATTTTAAGTGAGTATTGGATATTGAGCGTTGATTCGAATTTCTACTCCGATTGGTTCTTCTGGGCTGCTACGAAAGGAGAAATTCAGGTATTTTAGTTTATGTAAAATTTCTATTCTTTTGGTTTTTGTTTGAGATTTGCCAGAAAATCTCATTGTGTGGTTATCTGAGGAGAGCCAAAAAACTCAAAAAGTGTGGGTTTTTGGATTGTGTAAGCCCAAGTTAAAAAGACACAATTGTGAAGGTTTTATGTGAACCCGTGAAACCTATTTTGTTAGTGAACGTTAATATCCCTTGTGTGAGGATATTAGGAGTGGAGTAGCATTCTGTGTGGCTGTTGTGAAGCAGTTGGTGTACACACAGGTGAACCACTATATTCTTTGTCTTGTGGTTTGAATGCTTGCCTAAGTTTTATATCTTTTATCATTCAAGTTTGTGGGGTGTATGTGTGGATGTGAATGTTGTAAAATTTACATTTCAAGCAAGTGTGTGGAATGTTGTATTAATTTAGATTTAAATTCCTGCAATTTATTTCAATTCCTTACTATCTATTTATTTCTCTTCAGATTGAGTTTTTGATACAAAGGATATTCTAGAAATAAGGTTGTCTTGCCATAAACCCTTGGTTTTTATGGTGTATGGTTGTCCTTAGAACTGAATTCGTATCAACCCCTCAATACTTGTTTATTGAGGTTGATTTTATTTCAGCATTGTGAATTGATTTATTTTATTTGGCTATCTCTTTATTTTATTTCGCTGTTATAATTATAATTTGGCATAGTCTTATTCACCCCCCCCTCTAGGACGTATAGCTAGGTCGTTTCAATATTTTTAATGTGTTGGATGATTCGGATGATCTAGCTGATTTCGACTACCATCCCTCTCAGTTTGATGAGAGACTTATAGCACTGGAGGAGAAAGTGAAGTCCTTACATGTATCGCAGGCTTCATTGGCCCAAACCCAAAAGTCTACAAGGAAGTACACGAAGAAATACTTCTATCGCATCACCCGAAGTTTGAGCTAAAATAATCCCTCGATGCCTGCCCATTCTTCCTATGGGTTAGATTGAGCTAGATTACCTTTATTTTTCAAACTTATACTGGTTATATACTAAACTTTATTTTGTGTTTGTCTTGGTACATTGGATGCTTTTACTGACAGTTGCTTACCCTTAAACCTTAACATATTCATATGCTTACCTTTATAATTTCAATTAGTTAGAAATTCATATGTTTATCAGTATTCTCTTTCTACATGCTTCTTTTATTTATCTTATTCTTCCTTTGTCAACTTGTGACAAAATGAGGGAGAGATATGCTAGTATGGGGGACAAATAATACCAATGTTATGCTATTAATATGTAATGTATGGAGGAGAGAATGTAGGAGAGTATATGTGGAGTGTATGGAATGAATGGCATGGATGAATGCTATGTGTATGGAATGTATGAAATGAATGCATGAATGCTATGCGTATGGAATGCTATATGTCTATCTAATTGGGGGAGTGCTAGTTGTGCATCATCAGTTAGTAAGCTTAAGGTTATAAGAAGACTTCACAAGACTATAGATCACAGGACTTCATATTACAAGACTTCAAACTTCAAAAGATATGTGCGATTACATATTTGTAATGTTAAGTGTTTTTTCACAAAATTGACAAAGGGGGAGATTGTAAGTGTTAAGATGTCTAGCACACATAAGTTGTCAAATTTCATAATGACAAAACAATTTTATAATAGATCCTCAAGATTGGTCTATGTTCAAGAGAAGATCAAGCTCAAGATCAACTTATGTTCAAGAGAAGATCAAGCTTAAGATCGGTCTATGTTCAAGAGAAGATCAAGCTCAAGATTGGATAATATTCAAGAGAAGATCAAGCTCAAATTCAAGATGAAGTCCGAGACTAAGTTCAAGTCAAAGAACAACCAGATATTTGATATATCTTAGGTGGTATAAAACCCTAGAATGACCTTAGGACTGGGTGCTTTCCAAATTGTTTAAATATGTGTTTTTTCACTTGTTTCGCATGGAATTCGGCCAGCCTAACTACAAGGCCCGTGTCCTAGTCCATACCATTCTGCCAACTCCCGCGATCCTCCCCATCGAATTTCGGCAACTCGCAACCTGTAGTTGGCATTTGTGCATGACCCTAAGTCACATCCCGCAGATCTGAGTTGACTCGACCCGAAACCTATACCCTAGCGACCACGCTGTCGCTGTGGTTCCAATGCCATGACTTGTGCACCGATGTGATACCCATGTCAGGAGTTGTAGGCCCGTGTTTATTTTAAGAAAAACGCCGCACATTGTGAATCCTGAGAGAATCTCTACCCAATCTATCACATCAATCAATCAATCATAAGTCAAGTACATCCCATCACAACCCATACCAAGCCCATCCCTCTCTCATCCGAAGTTAACTCTCACCCATCCCTCTCTTACACACATCCATCCCTCTCTCCTTACACCTCCTCTCTCTCTCTCTCATTTTCTCCACCATTTACAAGCAACCCATAAGAGTGGATGTCTAAGCATTTTCCCAAGAAGAGCCAAGTGTGGCCCACTCCCTACCCCAAGATCTTACATCCCAACCCTTCAATTTTCATCATCTTCCATTAAAGGTGGAGCATATGAGCCAAGGAGGTTAAGGGACCAAGGAGTGAAATTGGTGGGTGATCTAGGATTTCTACCATGGATTTGAGGATTTGAGGGCCCACATTTGGTGGGACCCATATGATGTATGCATTGTAAGATAGGGAGGGCTCATAGTGGCGAAGCCCCTCCCCTCCACACGTCTCTACCTCTCTTTTCCTCTCTCTCTCTCTCTCTTTTTTTCTTTTTATGATGATGATGATGATGTGTGTGGCCCACCGGATATGTTTAGCGAAGCCCACCTTGCTATTCATTCGGGCTAGCCATAGATGAGGAAAAACATAAATGACAGCTTAATCCCGGGGCCGTGTGGCCTACCCTGATGGACCCCACCATAAAGTGTGTATTTTATATCCATGCCGGCCACCCGTGGGGACCACCTTGCTAAGGTCTAGCAGGTGGCTAGACGGTCCAGCGTTGTTCGCACCGTCCAACATCCTGGATGAGAGAGAAAACATAACTATCTAATTTTTTCCAAAAGCTGGTGGGTCCCACACGTGTGGACCCACCTTTAATGTATGTGTTTCATCCCTGATGTCCACGTGAGACGGTGGGTCCAACGCAACAATGCTGCTGCATTGACATCAGCAAGTTCTGTGGTCCGATTATACGGTATGTGTATATCTATACCATCTATCCCTTGGCAACCGTGGGACCCACTCCACATGTGCTGCACTTGTGGGGGTGGGGCCCAACTTGATGTATGTATTCTGTATCCCCACCATCCATTCTGGACGGTGCTATGGGACGCACCATGATTATGTGTTTGATTCCAGCCATATGTCCATCTAGGGATGGGACGTGGGACCCCATCGTTGATGTATGTATTGTATATTCACACCGTCCATCTCTGGATGGTGTGCCATGTGGGGCCAACCATGATGTATGGGTCTTATCTACACTGTCGAGATTATTGGATGGTGGGACCCACCTTTGATGTATGTGGTTTACAGCCATGCCGTCCATCTGTTTTTATTGCCACGTGGGGCCCAGATGATGTATATCCACCCCGTCCATTTGCTGGACAGGTGGGGCCCACCTTATGATGTGTTGTATATTCACACCATCCATCCACGTGGCCCCCACATGGTGTATGTATTTGATCCAAGATGTCCATCTGGTGGGGCCCAATTGGAATGTGCAGGGCCCACCTCAATGTGATGTATATGAGGCCCATGTGAGGCCCATTGTGATGTATATATGGCCCATGTGATGAGGCCCATCATGATCTATTTGTGGCCCATTTGGTGAGGCCCATTGTGACGTTTTGTGACCCATTTGATGAGGCCCAATGTGATGTATATATGGCCCATATGGTGAGGCCCATTATGATGTATGAGAAGCCTATTTGGTGAGGCCCAATGTGAGGTATATGAGGCCTTTGTGTGAGGCCCAATGCGATGTGTATTAGGCCCTTATGTGAGGCCATAGGCCCATTATATGTTTGGCTCTATGTAGGCCACTCCTTGGGAGGAACACTGATTAAATGTCCACATTGTGACCTTCCCTTAAGCCTTTGTTAGGCCCGTTTTCATCCTTCTTTAAGTGGGTTGACCCTAATCATTAGGCCCCATCGATATTGCATGATCCACCTATCCTTATTGGGCTAACCGAAAATGTTGGGCCCATATTGATTGCTAGTAGGATTATTTTAATCTTGGAGTCCATCTAGGACTTATTTAGGCCCCCTAGGGAATTTAGTGGGCTATATGATAGTATGAAGAAGGAAGCTCGTTCCGGATCCTTAGGAATACGGGTAGGCCACCTAGGCCCAACCTTGATATGAGGAGAGTACATCATCAACATATGAGTATGCTTAGTATAGCTCCATGATTCATGCCCATGTGCTTCATATGTATGCTTGATATGAGGAGTGATTGATCATAGCATATGTCATTGGGTGGATTATTTATGGGATCCCTGATAGGCGGAGTTGCCCCACATGAGAACACGGTATGTGCAGGATTATTACATGACTAGATAGTGTGATTCATACATCTCACATTTGTGTGATATGATTTATATATGCCCTAGCAACATCAGGGCCATAGCCTCCACGGGCATATCGTGGATGGTAGGATTGGACACCGAAAATACCATTACTAGCATCAGGGCACCATAGATGTCCCTAGGTGAAAATCCCTAAAACCGATGGTACCAGAGGATGACTCCAACATCAATACTGAGTGGATACATGAGCGCACAAGGGCCGTATACCAGTAGGCCACGTCTCCCACTGTGTCGTAGTCAGTTAGAAGGGGGTGTGACCTTATCCGCCCGAGGGTAGGGGGCATAACTAGGCTGAGTTTGACCAGTTCATAAATAGGTCTGTTATCGACGTGTCGGGCCGATATTGGTAGGAGGATAGTGAGGTCTCTTCCACTTGCATAGTTGCGAGTCCAGTGGGTGGCAATCTGGTATACAGTGTACTAGACCCTGATGATATATATTATAGAGATTTTGTATGCTTGAGTTGCACCTCGCATATTACATTAGCCCTATAGGCCTTACATCGCATAGCCTTGGTATGGCTGATATCATTCATGCCTTGCATCGTATAGCCTTGGTATGGCTGTTAGCATTCATAGCCTTGCCAGTATGTTTCAGCATTACTTTGATATTGCATCTTGAGAACGCTTATATTGCGCACACACTTACACCATGCTCTAAGATTTCTATAAGCTTATGCACGATTGATGCATGCAGATGACACTAGGCCATAGCTAAGCAGAGGCAAGAGCATACCGCAAAGCTTCTGGAGTTTTATTATTATTATCATTATATTTCCCTTTATGTACATTGTACTTAAAGTTTTTATCATAGTGGATTTTGTGATGGCGTTCTGGTTATTGTTCGTGGGTTATGCTTGTGGTTATGCTGAAACAAAATTATATTGAAAATTCTCCTTGTAGGATCCCAGGATTAGAACCTGGTATATGGGTGCCAAGAGCCGGGAATGGGGTACTACGGAGGCTGTCGGAGCCGGATTCGGTGATCGAGAATTTTGTGAGCCTGGTTTTCGAGTTTGGGGCGTAACACTAACTTTTGGTTCGGCCAGCTTAACTTTAAGCCCGAAGCAATAACAATTTTTTGTTGCAAATTCAGCTAGCCTGAGTTTGAAATTCGGCTAGCCCGAGAAAGTTCGGGTCAAATTCCAGCAACATCGTCTTTTGGAATTCGGAGGAATTTGGCTGCCTGAATTGTTCTGTTCGGTCAGCCGAAGTTTACCTCAGGCTAGCTGAATTTTGGATAATTCTTATCCCACGCAATTCGAAATCCATTGAACCGAATCCGCTGAACTTAAGCTAGTCAAAGCCTGACTCGAGCTAGCCAAAGTTCTAACTTCTTTGCCTATAAATTGCAATCTTCTCTCATTTCGAATTACACAAGTTAATTATCAAAATCCTTCTACGAGAGAGAAAGAAGCTCAAGTTATTAGGAATCTATTGGATGGTATTTATAATTTAATTTAAATAGTTTTTTCAATTCCATTTTTTTCACAGAGCTTTCAAGGTTAATCTAAAAAGAGTAAACTATACTCCACTATTGAGATCTAAGAGAACTGATTTAAGTAGCTTTTAGGTTTAACATAATTAAAATCAATAGAACCCTGGACCTTTTCTATTTGATTGAACACGGAACCGTCTACATTTAAGAAAGAGGTCTTTCTGCTATAAGCTTCTGATACGTCTTCTACGGTAAGGATAGGTTTTTCTAAAATAACCTGTTAAAATCTTAGTTAAGGTTTTGTCTGAGATATCCTGTTAAAATCCCAATTTTAAGGTTTTGTTTGAGATAACTTGTTAAAATCTCAATTTGAGTTTTTATTGTGATAGTCCGTGAAAATCACAAGAATTGTATAAGGTTATTAAGGTGACCCTGAGAAAACCTTTTCATAATAAAAGCCAAAATTATGAGGGAAGTAATTTTGAGACTAGAGTAGGTGTGGTTGTTTTTAAAGCACTGAACTACTATAATTCTTTGTGCCATGTGGTGAATGCTTTATTTTAATTATGGTGGATTGAATATATTTAATTTCAGTTGAATGGTGAATGTTGTAATACTTTAATTTACTCTTGCAAGTTTGAGGTTTTAATTTTAAAGAAATTCATGAAATAAGGTTGTCCTGCCTAAAACTTTAGGTGAAGGTTGTCCTACAAATTACTTAGAATCAAGGTTTCAATACTCTAGCAATTGAGATCTTTGTTTTATTTACATATTCAACACTTATTTCAATTATTTAGCATTGTCCTATTCAACCCCACCCCCCCCCCCCCCCCCCCCCCCCCTCGATGACATCTTAAGCTCTCCTTTTTAAAGGATCTCTTACTATTCAATGTGTTTGAGAGTAAGAGTTGTTCTTGTTTCTAATTACTCTATTATTTCTAGAGTTGGATTTTAAAAGCTCTTTAAGTAAGTCCACTATCTTATCAGTTAGAGAAGAGTTATTATTTTTCCTTTGATATTTGTGATGGTTGACCTTATTTTTTGTATTAGAAGTTTTTCGAAAGGGTTTTTCATTCTTCTTTATTTTCTTTATAATTTCTACTTTAGATTTTGAAGATTCACCTTATACAAATGTAGGAGTAGAAGTTTTAGATTTTTCTGTGTGATTCTTGATATATCCCAAGCCAGATTTGTCGCTACTTCGTCGAGATGCAGTTAATAACTTTTCAAGTCTCTGGTCACCTTGGGTGTATATCCAAGTCTCTTTTGAATTTTTAAGAGAAGCAACTTTTAATTTTAAATTCTCATTTTTAGTTTTGAGATTTTGAATTTCAAAAATTTTTAGATTTAAATCTAGTGTGATTTTCTTAAAACAAGCAGAAAAATGGACTTTTCCAAAATGGATTTTTCAAGTTATAATTTCAATTCAGCAAATTTTACTTTTTGATTTTTTAATTTTGCCATAATCTTACAACTCTCTTTGTATAGAGAATCATGAGCAATTTGAAGATCTTCTTCCTTTTCAGAATCACTTTCGAGAGTTTTATAGTCAGAAATTTCACAATCATCTGTGGAAGCGATTCTAGCTATAGTAATGAATGCCTTTTATTCTTTCTCGGATTCTTGGTATGATTTGTCAGTTTCTGAATTGATTCAGATTCTGATGATTCATCCTTAGTGGCAATCATACTGAAAGTGCCCTGGTTTGTTAATTAGCGTGAGTGTTGAGTCAGCAAGACAAAGGAGCCTTATAGGAAGATTGTTCAAGCGTCTGCCTCAACAGGATGTCTGCCTGAACTCACCAAAGATAAACCTCAGCCTCACATCCCATGTCCCAAAACACCAGGTACATAAAACCCTTAAAATTGGATAAAATATCCTAGGGTTTTAGGTGAGAAAACTAATTTGTAAAATCAGGAAAATCTTTAAGTTTTCTGCCTTTGTCGATTTATCGACATGTGGTTTGATGAAATCAAACCCTGTTTGTTATCAATGTCCTCAAAACTGTCTCGATATTATCAAAAGAAGGACTTCTGATGTCCAACAACTATAAAGAACTCTGGACTGAATTATCGATGCATCGATGGACTGTTCGATATAATCGAATTTCGAATCTCAAGTCCATTGAGACGTCTCAATAAAATTGACATCTGGTCAGTTGTGTCCAATATACTTCTAAGGTAAATCATGTGATTCTTGACATATCGAAGAGAGCCTCGATATCCTCAAAATTCAAATCTCAATGATATCGACAGTCCATCGATGATATCGAATTGGGACACAAATCTATCTAGCAAGTTTTTAGGGAAAATCATTTAAGTATCAAGGATCACTCGATAAAATCGATATTTAAATATCGATCATATCGATACGTGGTCAATGTCATCGAAATTGGACATAAACTATCTAGCAAGCTTATAGAAAAATTCCTTGAAATTATCAATGAATCGACACCGTCATCCATACCATCGATATTCAAATTCTGATGATATCGAAGGATCCTCGATCATATCATATACATGATAAGTTTCAAAGGCATCAGCTCTCTGATTTTCACATGTCGAGGAATTGAACCTCGTTTGGATGAAATCGGAGTTCAAAATCCGATGACATCGAAGCATGTTTGATCTCCTCGACTAGTTGGCGAAAAGGTTCAAAAGCGTTTGACAGTTTGAGTTCGTATCATCGAGCAGCCAGTTGATGCTATCGAGAGTATATGCTCGATGATATCGAACTTTGTCAAAAATATGACTATTTTATATCCGTTGGAACTTTTTGCCTATTTAATGAGAGCTTGCATTTGGTTATTTTCAGAGAAAATAAAGAGTGTTTTTGAGTGTTTAAACCCAGATATATACCCTAAGCCTTTTCTCTCATGGGATTTCATCCTCCAATCCACCCTCATCATTGACAATCAATAGAGTGGATTGGGGAATGAACTTCCGCATCCAAGGATCCTACAGGTACCATTTTAATGGCAAGTCATTAAGTTAGGATACCTTGAATGCATAGATGATTGGAATCGCTGTCTCCTTTATAGGAAAATATTTAATAGAGTAGGATTCCATCATAACCTTGACCCAATCCGTTGCCTTACATTGGAGCATCATCTATGTTGCGGTTCAAGGGAGGTGAAGATTCTTCATCATTAAAGGAGGAGATCTTCATCAACGTCCATAATGGGGCTCATCTACTTATCTGTAAGTCATTAAAGTCCACAGAACCCTTGTGATCATTCCTTTTGTAGGATTGGGTCTAAGGTGGTTCTCACCCCTTTTAAGTCCTCATAGGAGGCCTCTGACGGGAGTGTACGTGGGGGTGCTTTGTGTTGACTCTTGCTTTATGGAGAGTATAAAATGTTAGGTCCTTATGTTGGTCCTTGACATGTGTGGTCTAAAACCTGGGTGTTGTGTGTTAAACCTTGCTCATGGGAGCATAAACTGGTAGGTTCCTTGTGTGGATCCTTGGCCTATGTGGCCTAAAATCTGGGTGTTGTGTGTTGACCCTTGCTCCTGTGTGGGGCATAAACTTGTGTCGTGTAGACATGTTACACTCAGCCTAGTGTAGGTTGTACTGGTTTGAGGTGAACCTGATTTGAAATCTCCGTTAGTGAGATCCGGTACACTCAAGGGTTGAGTGCATCCGTCAGAAGTGGAGTAGACAAGTAGTCGAACCACTATAAAAACAACTGTGTTTGAGATTGCTATTTTACTTTTACTACTTGTGTGATTTCTCTGAATGTTCTCATATCCTATGCGTACATGATTACTTATAACTAAATAGAATCACATCTCACACACATTCACAACCATCATAAACTATACAGTGCATCTTATTTATCTTTTGAATACTTTTGTGATTGGATCCTCTATTTGGATTAGAAGCCATTAGAGTTATTTTGAAGAAATCCTAATACTTGCTTATTTATTCAAGATAGGGTTAATAGGTTTTAAATTATCATTAAATATTAAAAAGTCCTATTCACCCCCCTCTAAGACGTCTTGGCATATTCCCACTTCGACTTAAGCGGTCGTTACCGCAATCGCAATTGGTATTGGAGAGAGGTCTCTCTTAAGGGCTTCACTGCCTAGAGAGTGATCTTAACTGAAGTTGGAATCATGTCCAATAGTGTATTAGAGGGTGCAAAATATCAGAACAATTTCCTAGTAATCCATACTGCTCTAAAAGTCAGCAATAGTTCAAAATGATATCTTGATAATGGATGCTCCAGATACATGACCGGTGACCAAACTTATTTTTGTGAGTATTCAGACTTTGATGGTGGATCAGTCACATTTGGAGATGGGAGCTCTGCCAGAATTTTTGGGCAAGGAACGATAGCTGGACCTGGACTTCCCAAAATTAAAAATGTTCTCTATGTAGAAGGTCTAAAACATAATCTCTTTAGTATCTCTCAAATCTGCGACAAAGAACATTTGGTCACCTTCTCAAAAGATGTGTGTAGAATCTTAGATCTTATAGAAAAATCTATCATAAAAGGTTTATGCACAAACGACAATTGCTATATTATTAAAAGTGCAAATGAAAATGTATTATCCACAAAATGTAATATGGTCATAAAGAGTGAATCCAAATTATGGCACCAAAGGCTGGGAAATGTTCACTACCAAAACTTAGCCAAGTTAAGTTCAAGAAATTTGATTAGAAGACTTTCCAAGATCAGAAAAGAAGAAAAAGTTGTTTGTGGTGATTGTCTAAAGGGTAAATAGATAAAAGTCGGTCACAAAAAGACAACCACCATAGCAACAACAAAGCCATTGGATCTATTACATATGGACCTAGTTGGTCCCACCAAAGTTGAGAGTCATGGCAGAAAAAGATACTTCCTAGTGGTAGTAAATGATTACACCAGATTTACTTGAGTCGCATTTCTTTGGGAAAAAATCTGATGCTTTTGATGAATTTGTGATTTTGGTAAAGCGACTTCAAAATAAAAAAGGATATTGCATAAATCGCATTAGGAGTGATCATGGTGGAGAATTTGAAAATGAGCGATTGGAAAGATATTGTGATGAGAAAGGAATTTGTCATGAATTCTCAGCCCCAAAAACTCCACAGCAAAATGGAGTTGTTGAAAGGAAAAATCGAGTACTGCAGGAAATGGGATCGGTTATGTTAAATGGAAAAGATATGGCAAAAAGCTTCTAGGCTGAAGCATTCAATACCGCCTGCTACATAATAAATAGAGTATATCTCAGAGTAGGTTTGAACAAAACACCATACGAACTATGGTATGGAAAACAACCTAGTGTGAAATACTTCCGTGTCTTTGGTAGTAAATGTTATATCTTGAGAGACAGAGATCACCTAAGTAAATTTGAGTCTAAAAGTGACGAAGGTATTTTTTTGGGGTATGCCTCGAATAGTCATGCTTATAGGGTATACAATCTAAGGACCCTCACTATTCAAGAATTAGTCAATGTGGTGGTTGATGACCAGCCTCATGAAGAAGACAACCCCTTGAATGAATTAGAAGATGATGTGGATTCATGCATTATAGATAAATCGGATAACAAAACTCTATCATCTAATGAACCCCAACCGTCAACCAATCTACCCATCATTAAGGATCACCCTCAAGAGCAAATAATTGGAGATCTTAATGATGGTGTAAGAACTCGATGGGATAGAAAACATCTATAGTCATTTTTGTTTTACCTCAAAGATTGTACCTAAGAACATTGTGGAAGCTCTTCAAGATGAACATTGGATAAATGCTATGCAAGAAGAACTTTAACAATTCTAGAGAAATGAGGTATGGCAATTGGTTCCCAGACCACTTGATACAAATATCATTGGAACTAAATGGGTCTTTAAGAACAAATCCGATGAATATGGTCATGTGATCAGGAATAAAGCAAGGTTAGTAGTTTAAGGATATTCATCGATAGAAGGCATTGATTTTGATGAAACATTTGCTCATGTAGCTTGTCATGAGTCTATTAGGATTCTCATGTCTGTTGCATATGCGTTAAAATTTAAACTATTTCAAATGGATGTGAAAACTGCATTTCTTAATGGGGAACTTGATGAAGAAGTTTATGTGGAACAACCTAAGGGATTTTCAGATCCTAAGTATCCCCATCATGTCTATCGTCTGAGCAAAGCACTTTATGGTCTCAAACAAGCACCACGTGCTTGGTATGAACATTTGACGAAATTCCTTCTAGATCATAAATTCTATAGGGGGAGTGTAGATAAAACACTTTTCACCCAAAAGACAAAGGATTCATTGCTCATTGCTCAGATCTATGTGGATGATATAGTCTTTAGTTCTACATGTGAAGATACTGCATACAAATTTGCCGACCTCATGAAATCTGAATTTGATATGAGTATGGTCGGTGAATTGAATTTCTTTTTAGGCTTACAAGTGAAGCAATTAAATGATGGAATCTTTATATGTCATGCCAAATATGCAAAAGACTTGGTGAAGAGATTTGGTCTTGAGTCTGGTCGTACTTATCATACTCCCATGAGTACCACACTCAAACTCTCCAAAGACGTTAATGGCAAAAGTGTGGATCAACATCTCTATCGAAGTATGATAAGTAGTCTATTGTATCTCACAACCAGTCGTCTAGATATATGCTTCAGTGTGGGAGTGTGTGCTCGATATTAGGTAGATCCTAAGGAATCCCACCTAACAACTGTTAAGAGAATCATCAAATATATAGCAGGAACAACCTCCTTCGGTCTATGGTATCCATTTGAAACATCCACCACCATTGTTGGATACTCTAACACCAATTGGGCTGGAAATTTGGATGATCGAAAATCAACAAGTGGAGGATGTTTTTATATCAAAAATTGTCTGGTCTCTTAGCAGAGCAAGAAGAAAAATTCAATATCTCTATCCACTACTAAGGCCAAATATATTGCTGCAGGTAGTTGCTGTGCACAACTCCTCTGGATGAAACAAATACTGTTGGATTATGGGATTGAGCAATCCACAATGACCCTCTTCTGTGACAACACAAGTGCTATAAATATCTCAAAAAATCCTGTTCAACATTCTTGGACCAAACATATGTGCATCTGTCACCATTTTATCTGAGAACTTGTTGAAGATAAGATTATTATGTTGGACTATGTGTCTAAACAAAAGCAACTTGCCGATACCCTAACGAAGCCTCTTGATGCAAATAGATTTAATGATCTTCAAAAATGAATCGGAATATGTGTTCATTGATGAAAGTCTCAGTTAAAATGGTCTACATAGGAAAATCTTCAAACTGAGATATTCATGGTTAATTATACACAACAAAGTCTAATCTTTATGTATTAACCATGATTAGTTATGTCAACAGATATGCTGAATTTTAACATACTCAATGATATCTAGTCGTTTTCAATATCATCGAGATTCAAATGTCGATGATATCGAAGTTCACTATCGATATAATCAACGGCTCTCGGGAATGCCATGTTGTAACCGTCAGTCCTTCCCAACAGCTACTAAGTTAGACTGCCTCAATAACTACTAGTTAGTTACGTCTTCCTAACAGTCATCAGCACAGTCTTTGATATCTTTATGAGCCAGACTCTGATGACATTGACGCAACATCGATATCATCGAAACTATGTTATAAAAGAGAAGCGGGCATCAGATTTGTCTATCAACTTATTCCTTCTCTGCTCTGGTTATTTCTCACTATCTCTACCTGTCTTCTTGGGCTTCTCTCCAAGACAAACCATGGTGAAAAGCAAAGGTAAGAATCTTACTCAATCGTCCAAATCAAAGAATAAGCAACCTGAAACAAGTCAGTCTCATCTCAATCAGGTGGCTTTAAGACAAGTTACAATAGCTGAGCACCTGGTTCTTAATAGTGCCATTGAACCATTTAGGGTGGATCTCCTCTTAGAAGTTATATGGTAGCAAAATATACTCAATCTTAGTGGACCCTATCAACTTGGATTGATTCATGAGTTTTTCAACAGTTGCCATATTATTCGTGATAATCCCCCATGTATTCAAGTGGAGCTTGTGCATCACACAAAACTCATTACCCCACTCATTCTTGCTCATCTTCTAAACCTCGAAGTCACTCGAATCCTTGTAACAAATCGTAATCTAAATGGGTGAGGTGTATGGGGTGAGATAACGCGAGCACTGTGTCATGGCACCACAGTTCCTAGGAATGATGAAAATTTTGTTCATGTCAACCATCTTAGACCCTCTTTTAAAGTTCTTCATAGCATCCTAGGGACAAATGTGTATCCATGTGATGCACAGGGTAGTCACCTTACTCCCTTTGTCTTAAATGTCCTATTTGATGTGTATCAAGAGGTCCAAGTGTGCCTTCCAACTCTTATCCTAGGGCAGCTCATTTGTATAATCAGGGGAGACCATCGAGATACGCTACCATTTCCCACACTCATATGCAAGCTTGCTGACTATATGGGCCTCCCAGCCACATCCGATGTTGTTCGTCTAGACGCATGGTTCGATCACGATATAGTCTAAGAGGCTCAACAGCTATGCTTAACTTCATCTCTCCCAGTGGATAGTCCTCCCGTACAGCCGGCTGGCATAAAAAATGATCAACCCTCGTATCCACCCATGCCATGGGGATCAAATCGTACGCTGCTTCACAGTCCGGAGTCCATCACCAATCACCGAGACCATCACCTTGAATGTCATCTGTTGACTAGGCTGGCTGGTATTGAGGAGCGTCTTTACAACTGCGAGAGACGTCTAATATCAATAGAGGATAAAGTTGATGCTCTCTAGCATACTAGTCAGCAAGTAGTTGACTTGCTCACCAATGGAGACACTCGAGGACCTTAAGTGCTAATAGGAAGGTGTGGTATCGCTAAGGCCATATCCGGACACTGCAGATGACTTCTTTTTGGTGTTTGCATGTTGTTCTTCTTTACCTATTTTGGTTTATTTTTGTATATGGCAAACACTTCATTTTGTTGTGCTCATGTTTGGGCCAACCTGGTTGGTTTTGTTATGTTGGGATGGATGTTGCAAGACTGTCAAGCTTGGGCAGTACTTCTTTTGGATATTTTTTATGGTTGTTTGATGACTCATATATATATTTACTGCCATTTCTCTCTGGTTTCAATTATCTGCCTATGTCTATGAAATGTTGATATCCATTATGATTATCTTCTTCTGCATATTCCTTATCACTTGAGAATTGATTTTGTGAGTTATGTCTATCATATTATTGTCTGTTCAATTCATAGCTCTCCCTTGACTTGGTTTGCATAAGTGTTTTCTATAAGAGATGTCCTTATCTATCTTACATTTATCTCTTCTGATTATGCATTTTGAGTTCCTATCTGGGTCTTGGTTCTCTCATATCCCGATACTTCAACTTCAGTCAACATATATTGCTATATTGCCCTTTACTAATGACTAAAAAAAAAGGGGGAGAAAAAATCCCACCACAGAGGAAATTGTGTGTATCTATTTGTTAATGGTGGTATAGGTGTTAGGGAGAGCAGCTGCAAGAAGACAGGGGGAGCAGCTACTAGTAAATGATACAGTCATGTGTGAACTCCCTAGCTTTGTAAAATTGTGTAAAGTTCATGTGCACACAATTTAGGGTGTTGGCCTAGATGTTGTTCTAGATCTTCAGGGTATTTTGTCACGTAATTGACAACAGGGGAGATTGAAAGTGCCCTGGTTTGTCAATTGGCGTGAGTGTTGAGTCAGCAAGACAAAGGAGCCTTATAAGAAGATTGTTCAAGCATCTGCCTCAACAAGATGTGTGCCTGAACTCGCTAAAGGTAAACCTCATCCTCACATCCCATGTCCTAAAACACCAGGTAGATAAAAACCTTAAAATTGGATAGAACATCTTAGGGTTTTAGGTGAGAAAACTAATTTACAAAATCAAGAAAATCTTTAAGCTTTCTGCCTTTGTCAATTTATCGACACGTGGTTCGATGAAATCGGACCCTATTATCGATGTCCTCAAAACTGTCTCGATATTATTGAAAGAAGGACTTCTGATGTCCAACAACTACAAAGAACTCTGGACTGAATTATCGATGCATCGATGGACTGTTCGATATCATTGAATTTTGAATCTCGAGTCCATCGAGATGTCTCGATAAAATTGACATCTGGTCAGTTGTGTCCAATATACTACTAAGGTAAATCATGTGATTCTCGATATATCAAAGAGAGCCTCGATATCCTCGAAATTCAAATCTCGATGATATTGACAGTCCATCGATGATATCGGATTGGGACACAAATCTGTCCAGCAAGTTTTCAGGTAAAATCATTCAAGTATCAAGAATCACTCGATAAAATCGATATTCAAATATCGATCATATCGATACGTGGTTGATGTCACCGAAATTGGACATAAACTGTCCAGCAAGCTTATCAAAAAATTCGTTGAAATTATCGATGACTAGACATCGTCATCGATACCATCGATATTCAAATTCTGATGATATTGAAGGATCCTCGATCATATCAAATACCTGATAAGTTTCTAAGGCAACAGCTCTCTCATTTTCACATGTTAAGGATTCAAACCTCGTTTCGATGAAATTGGAGTTCGAAATCTGATGACATCGAAGCATGTTCTATCTCCTCGACTAGTTGGCAAAAAAGTTCAAAAGCGTTTGACAGTTTGAGTTCGTATCATCGAGCGGCCAGTCGATGCTATCGAGAGTA
Organism: Magnolia sinica; assembly: GCF_029962835.1. Classification (NCBI taxonomy): domain Eukaryota; kingdom Viridiplantae; phylum Streptophyta; class Magnoliopsida; order Magnoliales; family Magnoliaceae; genus Magnolia; species Magnolia sinica. The sequence continues at coordinate 35,602,920 of NC_080577.1, forward strand.
TACGCTCGACGATATCGAACTTTGTCAAAAATATGACTGTTTTATATCTGCTGGAACTTTTTGCCTGTTTAATGAGAGCCTGCCTTTCGTTGTTTTGAGAGAAAATAGACAGTGCTTTTGAGTGTTTAAACCCAGATCATAAACCCTAAACCTTTTCTCTCATGAGAGTTCATCCTCCAATCCACCCTCATCATTGATAATCAATAGAGTGGATTGGGGAATGAACTTCTGCATTCAAGGATCCTGCAGCTACCATTTTAATGGCAAATCATTAAGTTGGGATACCTTGAATGCATAGATGATTGGAATCGTTCTCTCTCCTTTATAGGAAAATATTTAATAGAGTAGGATTCCATCATAACCTTAACCCAACCGTTGCCTTACATTGGAGCATCGTCTATGTTGCAGTTCAAGGGAGCTGAAGATTCTTCGTCATCAAAGGAGGAGATCTTCATCAACGTGCTTAATAGTGCTCATCTACTTATCTGTAAGTCATTAAATTCCAGAGAACCCTAGTGATCATTCCTTTTATATGATTGGGTCTAAGGTGCTTCTCACTCCTTTTAAGTCCTCATAAGAGGCCTCCGACGGGAGTGTATGTGAGGGTGCTTTGTGCTGACCATTGCTTTGTGGAGAGCATAAAATGTTAGCACCTTGTGTAGGTCCTTGACCTATGTGGTCTAAAACCTGGGTGCTCTATGTTGACCTTTGCTCATGGGAGCATAAACTGGTAGTTTCCTTGTGTGGATCCTTGGCCTATGTGGCCTAAAATCTGGGTGTTGTGTGTTGACCCTTGCTCCTGTGTGGAGCATAAACTTGTGTCGTGTAGACACGTTAGAGTCAGCCTAGTGTAGGTTGTACTAGTTTGAGGTGAACCTGATTTGAAACCTCCGTTAGTGGGATCTGGTACACTTAAGGGTTAAGTGCGTCCGCCGGAAGTGGAGTAGATAAGTAGTTAAACTACTATAAAAACAACTGTGTTTGAGATTGCTATTTTACTTTTACTGCTTGTGTGATTTCTCTAAATGTTCTCATATCCCATGCGTACATGATTACTTAGAACTAAATAGAATCACATCTCACACACAGTCACATCCATCATAAACTATATTATGCATCTTGTTTATCTTTTGAATAGTTTTGTAATTGGATCCTCTATTTGGCTTGGAAGTCATAAGAGTTATTTTGAAGAAATCCTTATACTTGCTTATTTATTCAGGATAGGGTTGATAGGTTTTAAATTATCATAAAATATTAAAAAGTCTTATTCAACCCCCTCTAGGACATCTTGGCATATTCTAACTTCGACTTAAGTGGTCATTACCGCAATCTCACGTACCTCTTCTTCTGGATTTATCCTTCTTAGGACATTTTGAAGCTACATGCCCATATTAATAATAGTTGAAGCATTTGGTGTCTTTAGATTTTGATTTCCAAACATTTTAGTTTCCTTTTCTTTTGTCAAAAGGTTTTTAAAAATCTGATCTATTTTTATTCTTTAAAATTTTATAAAAAATTTTAGCCCACATAGCCATATCATGTTCATTCTCATCATTTTCAGAGTCTAGGTCTTTAGATTTAAAAGATTGAAGGGCAATGGACTTGTTCTTAGGATCTTTGAAATTCAGTTCATAGGTTTGTAAAGATCCAACTAATTCCTCTACCTCATTGCATCGGTATCCCTCAATTCTTGAATCATCATGACTTTAGAATTGAACCTGTCAGGAAGTGATCGTAATATTTTTGCGCACACTTTGCTTTCAAGGACTTTTTCTCCAAGATCCTACATAGAGTTAATAATGTCATTTAGTTTAGTATAGAAGTCCATGAATGATTCATTTTCTTTTATACAAATTTTCTCAAATCTTAGACTTTTTGACAATGTTAGTCCCTTCATGCGTCATTTCGAGAATATCTCATGTGGTATCACAAGAAATGATTCTTTTGAATTCATCCGATAATAGAGCACAAGTAATGGCATTAAGGGCTTTTGCATTAGCACTACTTTCACTTTTCTGAACTATCGTCCAAAAAGTATAAGTGATTTCTTTCATGGACATGGTTCCATTTTTAGCCACTACTTCCATCATTGGAGGGATCCATTAGGTCATGGTGGCTTGCCACACACTTTCATCAACAGACTTGAGGAAGATCCTCATCCTTGCTTTCAATAAGAATAATTTGATCCATCAAAGGGAGGTGGCCTGGAAATGGATAGACTATCGAAATTTAACATTCCAATAGCACTGGATGGAACCATATCAAATGAAAGAAACCGCATTTGCTTTTTAGACTACGGTTCAAAAAAGTGAAAGCAGTGCAAATGCAAAAGCCTTAAATGTTATAACTTGTGCTCTATCGCCTGATGAATTCAAAAGAATTATTTCTTGTGATCAACTAAACAAGCATGAGATATTCTCGAAATGACACATGAAGGAACTATTATAGTCAGAAAAATCTAAAATTCAAATCCTCACAACCAAATTTAAGGAGATTCACATAGAAGAAAATGAGTCTTTTATAGACTTCTATACGAAATTAAATGACATAGTAAATTTCATATGGAGTCTTGGAGATAGAATCCTGAAAAGCAAGGTTTGTGCAAAAATACTGTGATCACTACCTGATAGGTTTAATTTAAAGGTTACTGCTATACAGGAATTAAGGGATACAAATGTTACGAAAGTTAAGGAGTTAGTTGGTTCTCTTCAAACTTATCAATTGAATTCCAATGCTCCTAAATTCAAGTCCATTGCTCTTAAAATTTCTAAATCTAATTCAAAGGAAACTAGTATAAATTTTGATTTTAAAGAAAACGAAGATTATATGGTAATGTTAGCAAAGAAATTTTATAGAATTTTTAAAAATAAGAAAAGAACGGATTTTCAAAAACCATCTGATAAAAGAACAGGAAAATCAAAATTTTAAAATTTTAAAACAAAAGATAGTCAATGTTTCAACTGTTATGAATATGGTCATTTGGCTTCCAAATGTCCTAAAAAGGATAAATCTAAAAGAAAAGGTGAAAGGACGAGCTATAAATGTCCTAGAGGGGGGTGAATAGGACTATGCAAATATTTCAATACAATGCGAAATAATAAAACAAATAAACTCAATTGCTTAGAGTATTGAATTCTTGATATCAAATAGTTTGTAGGACAACCTTCGCCTAAAAGATTTAGGTAGGACAACCTTATTTCACGACATCTTTGAAATCAAAATATCAACTTTAGTAAAAGTAAATGAAACATAAAATAGGCATACAAATAATAAAAGCAATGTAATGACTCAAAAAATTTCGTGCTAAGACCTGAGTACTACCTCTATTTTCCTTAGAAGCTATTTGTGGGTTAATTAGCGCTAAACTCGATTACTTGTGAAATTAGCATCAATCATTTTAAATTTGATCTACATGACTCAAAACCTGTAGAATCGTTAGCGCTATGTTACTCTGAAATCTAGGATTCAATGCTAAATCCAGTTGCTCTTGGAAATTTTTAGAAGATTTGGATCGGACCTGGACCGCACGTCGAAAGTCCGATAGTGATGATCTTAGACAGTTATGGTCACCATGTTGGACTTGACCATCACCTCAAAAATCAAGTCCAGATGATGTCCTGGGTTGATTTGATTAAGTCCGGAGTGAAGAGTTTGAGAACGGTGAGAAATTAAATATGATTTTATGAAATCTGAGTCGTGTCGCTTATGCAACGATTTTAAGCAATCTGAGCGTTGGATTCTGACCCAATTTCACCCTTTGATCAGGGAAGATGGCCCAGGCATGTCATAATGCTTGTGAACCTGATCGAGTTTCGGTGACCGTTGAATTGAGTATGGTCCGCCACGGCTGATCTATAAATCCGATCGGTATGAAAACTCAGCCTGACTTAGATCCATGGTCAGTGAGCTTAAGTCCGACCGCATGTGGAGAAAGGACCACCAGAAGTGCTCCGTTGGATCGAGAGAGGCCTGATTTGGTTATAACCTAAGTATACCTTAGCCCTGGGCAATTTTCATCTATTTTAGGCCTATATAAAGACTTTAAAACCCTCACTCTCTTTTCCATACGAATTTTCTAACCCTAGCTAGGAAAGAGAGGAAAAGAGAGAGAAAGTGAGAGAGAAGTTGGTGAATCATCTTAAGATTCTTTCCTATTACTCTACATCCTTAAACCATCACTTTTGAATCATTATTCCGGTGATTCTAAGTTCTTTCTTGGGTCAATTAATCTAACCCTAATCTGTTTAGAGCTTAGAATAGTCTATGTGTTGATGTAGCTCATTTCTATTCTTGCCTTAGGTTATCTAGTCACCGTTGACGAAGACATATCGTCTGAATCAGTTCGGTGTGCTTTTTCTGGTTTAAGGTGCGGACTATATTCGTATAGGTTATGGTTTTCAAGGCTTTCAATGTCAGTTAATGGTTTATTCTTGTTGTGGGTGAAATTTCACATGCCAAATGCTATGTTTATTTTGCGTTCCTGATATGTATGTGTTATATGGAGATTTATGTATTCTATGTATATGTAGGAAGTACCGTATACGTATAAAATATGAACATGTGTTTGCCATGATTATTTGTCATGTACTTGTGCTAATTGTGTGTGTCAACTCCTTGGCTAAAGGAATTGTCCAAATGCGCGTATTCTAACATACGTCATGTATGTTGAACTATGTAGTCTAAGTGTTTGCAGAAATGTTTGAATGGTCTAAAGTGTAACATAATATCCTATTTGTGGATGTTGAGAAGCGATTCTCAACTCTCCTATTGGTGTGTATGATTTCCTATATGCAAGTCACATTCTTTGTTGTTTAACTTCCAGTATTACTTATGTGTAAATCCATGTTAAGTTGATATTCTTCAAATGCTCACATGCTACATGATTTGAATTGTTGTTCCATTACTGTTCTAAATTGTATATGCATATCTGTTATAATGGAATGTGTTTGGGACTATGAAATAGTCCAAGAAATCGGTAATCGGCCTTGAGTTCGTGGCTGAGGTTGCTTTCGCCACGAAGGACGTGATTTAGCGAACCCGAGTCATATTAGAGTTGTCGGCAGTGGTTTGGCCACACGGAGTGTTTGCGCACTCTATGTCGTTCAACCCAACGTGCGCTCGTGCTAGTCGAGTTCTTCAAGTAACCCGATTATCCGATGTATGTTCACCATGTATGGACGCTATTATTTGAATCTAGGGGTACCAAACTTACTGATGAAATTCTGTTAACCGTTGTACCTTGATCGCTAAGACTCATGAGCCGGACATGGTGGTATGGGACACCGTGGTTGAGCTGTCGGCCTACGCTGGGGTGACGAGCCTCCCCGTAGTGACCAGTGTGCACATCAGACTCGTGAGCCAATTATGGTGGTATGGGACACTATATTCATGCTGTCGGCCTACATTGATTGGTAACGAGCCCTTTATAGTGACCTCGAGCATACCTTGATACTGCATTAAGGCGACGAGCCTTAGAGTAGTAACGAAGGTATGATAGGCGTGCATTGATTGGTGACGAGCCCTTTGCAGCGACCTAAAACCATATGATCGTATGAGAAGCCTAGGACTGACGACCCTAGAATGGATCACTGTGTGGAAATTGATATGAGGAAGGTACCTTAGCTTCCCAATCCTGCTGTATGAAAAGGATTAATAATAAGTTGGTAATCATGTTCATGCACTGCATTTGCATGTGCGTGGAAGTCATTGGCACTACGGGAGGATGCCATGCGTAATGTAAGATGAAGACGTGGAGGGAGTAAGGCGAGGGCACGCATCATTTATACATACATCCTTGCACTAACAAGAGCAATTAGGACATGTTTGATTGTTCTGCTTTATCACTACTGCTTGATTGAATTGACAACATGTTAACCTTTGCTTTATTGTTCCACTGAGTTGATCACTCACTCCCATGTTCTGGGGTGGTGTTGTATACACCAACCAGACTCTGTCTTAGATGCAGATGTTGATGTGACCCCTGAGACAGAGCAGGAGTTTGAGGATGATGAGGCCGTGTTTTCTTTTATGCAGTTCTTAGGCGGGTTCTTGTGAGCCATGTCCTGATGTGTGGGAATTCTAAGTTTTCTTTTGGGAATAGATGAATGTCATTAATACTTGTATTTTTGATATAAACACTTGTAAGTATGACCTAGCATGTATACGTATTTCAAGGACTTGCACATGTACACATATGTTTCTTTAAGTCTTCCGCTTGCGTCTTTTACTTATCCCTGAATTATGTTTGCAGTTTGGCTTAATGTATTCCATGTTTTATGTACTCTTACAGACAACATACATCTATCATTAAATATGTTATATAAGTGATGTTTTGAAACTCGAGAGCTGAGTTATGCTCGACCCTCTAATTTCAGGGCGTTACAAGTTGGTATCAGAGCATGATTTGGATTAAACAGGACCTAGGTTATGGTCACACACCGCACATTGTCACCAAGTTAGTGTAGGAGGGTGTGAGTTTATTGTAGAATTTGTGTATGTGTCCCATTGCTTCTATCGGGGAAAGTTTACTGAAAACGATCGCCAAGATCGAGTCTGTGCGCACTCTTGATCACACACAGCAACCCAAAATCTCTTCTAGACCGTCCATTGACGAGTTTAGATGGTTTATCTTCCCATCTCAGCCCTTAAAATGTTTGTAAACTTGTGTTTATATCATATTTTAACCCAAGTGGCCCGATATGCGTCGAATCGGACTAAAGAGCCGATCGAGGCATTTTCAGGGGGGCCCAGGGGGGACCCAGCTCATTTTCAAGCTTAGGAGCTAGGAGGACCTCGCTCAAATGTCGAGTCATCGCCGGACTGTCCAGAGACCGGTGATGACCTCGACGGTTCAGCGAGCCCTCACCCCCCAGCGGGCAGGCTCGGGCCGACGCTGTTGGGGCCTAGTGTGGCCCATTCCTCCATGGTTGGTCAATTAAAACACCTCCTAAATCCTCTCTCCTTCATAAAATACCCTCCCAAGCTCTCCTTTTCTTCAAGTCTCTCTCAAAACTCCACCAAAATCCCTCCCCAATCTCCTTCTTCCATTTTCGTGCACACCCATTCAACCCATCTCAAAACCTCATCTTCATTGCTGTTTTCACTCCCTTTTCTTCTCATTTGAGCTCTCAAATCCTTCTTTGGGATCCCAAGTGTGTGGACGCCTCACCATTCTTCCCATTTCCCTCCTTTCTCTCATTTTCCATGGCCTTGTTTGAGTTTATTACAGCCATATTTTCTATCTTCACCTTTCTCTCTTTGATGAGGAAGAAGAGAGCACCCATGGATGAAGTCGGGCCTAACCGCCCAACCCGTGCATGGAGGGCGAGAGGTGCCGCCGCGAGCACGACCGCCACCCGTGAGTTTCAGATTAAGCGAGACCTTGATCCTCAAGCTCCCATTGGAAGAACCTTGTTAGCGAAGCTATCTCATGGAGTCTATGAAGGTCATAGGGTCCTTTTTGAGGCTCATGTAGATCCGCGGCTATTTGGCGAGTTTCTCTTGTTGCAGCGCTTGGAAGGGGCCAGTTGGTGTCCCTTGTTTGAGGGCGAATATCGCGCCAATGCAAGCACTGTTCGAGCTTTTTATGCCACTATTCGTGATCCTTCACTAGAGCCTTTGCAGTTCAAGATCCCTTGTGGAAGCAGTTGAGAGGCCACGGTCAACGTCGCTTTGATATCCCGACTCTTGAATGTGCCGCTTGATGAGGTGCATGCTAGTGAGAAGAATTTGAGCAGTGCGCATGAGAGGGATCGCCGCACGTGGCTCCTGTGTGGTCGTCTGGTCAAATGGCAGCCTAATAGAAGCCTTCTAGCTACCAACATGATGGACAACTTCCGCTTGCTTCACCACATGCACACATTCAATGTATATCCAAGGTGGAGCAACCGCAGTGAGTGTACGCGCCTGATGGTAGATTTTCTGTATCAGGTGGGGCAAGGAGAGAAGCTATGTGTGCCAACGTACATCTCGTGTTAGATTATCCTTATCACTCGTTCGAATAGGAGGACCAAATCACTCCTATTTGGCCGACTCATTTGTAAGCTTGCACATGAGTTTGGCTTCAGGCTTGGGGCAGAAAAGTCGGTACCTGTTCGCTACATTAATGAGATGACCCTAAATCAGATGGACATTGGGCCTCGTCGACAAGCCTCAGAAAGTGAGGATGAGACAGAGAGCGATGAGGAAGAGAGTTATGGCGAGGGTGGAGCTAAGATTGAAGAAGAAGCAAGTAGGACGAGGAAGAGGTAGAGGCCCAGGATACAAGTAAGAGTTCTCCTCCTGTAGCACCAGAGCAGATCGCAGATCGGGCTACCAGTGATGCCCGTATCGCTCGGCTTGAGGAGGGTCAAGTTGTTCTACGCCAGGATATCATGGATCTTCGAGGCCTTGTGAAGCATAAGTTTAAGAAGGTGACTCGAACTCTGAAGTCTATCATGTGTTGTCTGCAGGATAAGGGTGCCCCGCCTTCATCTCCTGATTCTGATGAGTAGTTACAGTTATAGTCGTCCTTTGCTCTGTTTGTTGTTTCTTTTTGTGTGTAGCCGTTGTTGGCATAGTAGTTGGAAGTTGTTTGTTGTTTGAAGCTTTAGATGTTTTAGTTCACATGCTTTCTCTGTCGCGATTCATGTAATGCTGCACTTCTTGTATTGCGACAATTTTGTTAAATGAAATGCATGTTGTTTATCGTTGAAGTTGTGTTGTGAATGTTGTATGGGTGGATTATGTGGATGTTGAATCTTACAGGTTGCATCCTCTATTGAATGTAGGGTATGCCTCCTAAGGGTTCGAAAACTTCGGCCTGTCTCTCTTTGGTCGAGTCACTTGCCAGGGTTTCTCCCCTGGGCGATAGCCAGACGGATCCACGGTCGGGTCCGTCTCATACTGGTGCTGGGCCGACACCTATGATTCCACCTATGGCTCCTCCAGTCACGCCTTCGGTTCCTGAGCCGAACCGTGCATCTGCGTCGATGCTGTATGCATCTTCGTCTGCTCCACCTTCTGATAGGTTTGAGTAAATGATGTTGTTGATGCAGCAGCAGCAGATTCAGCAGCAGCAGCAGCAGCAGTTTGTCTTCCATGGCTGACATTTTTACTCAGTCGATAGGGGCGACTCCACCTGCTTCACCTATGCACCCATCTGGGAGCGCTAGTGCGAGCGGCACATTTGAGCGATTCCAGCGCTTACGACCTCTCACATTTGCGGGTTCTCATAGACCTGAGGAGGCCGAGTACTGGATTGATCACATCTTTAAGATGCTGAGACCGCTGCACTGTTCTGAGGTTGAGCAAGTCGACCTTGCCTCCTTCATGTTTGAGAAGGAGGCCAGTTTATGGTGGGACAGTGTTCTTCGCACTATTGTGGAAGGGTATGAGTGGTCATGGCAGGCGTTTGAGGCACGCTTCCACGAGAAGTATTTTCCAGTTACGTACTGACACGAGAAGGAGAGTGAGTTCCTTCGCCTCCGTCAGGGAGGGATGTCGGTGACGAAGTATGAGAATCGTTTTACTGAGCTAGGTCGCTATGCTCCTTTGATTCTGGGTGATCAGCCAATTTGGATGTGGCATTTTTCTGAGGGGTTGAGGCCTGAGATCCGATCGAAGATGTGCTGTGCTAGCATATCTTCCTATGCGGAGTTGGTGAGCATGTCCCTGCGAGCTGAGCAAGATGGGGACAGGTCGTCCCGTATGTGAGCACCTATGGTTCCCAAACCACGACCTGACTTTCAGAGTGCACCATTTCTCAGCAAGAGGCCACGGGCAGATTCTCCTCTGAGGCGTTCAGCGCCGCCCGCTCAGCAGGTGTGAGCTGATTTTCGCTGTTCGTACTGTGGGAAGATGGGGCATTCGGACCGTACTTGCTTCTCGTGTATGTGGGATAGTGGATTTACTCCACCGCAGAGGATCAGCCATCTGATGCCTCAGGTTATATCACCTCTACCTCTTCGTTCAGCGCCAGCTCATCCATCCTTCAGACCTTCTGTACCTAGCTTCAGGCCACCTCAGCGACCCATGGTTCCTCAGCCGAATCGCTAGCAGCAGGCTTGAGTTCAAGCTCTCTCAGCTGAAGCGCCTGTGGTTGACTTGGTGCCGAGATCCTTCGAGGTTACAAGTCACATTGAAGGTATTTCCATTTCTATGTTGGTGGATACAGGGTCCACTACCTCTCTTATATCGCATGTGGCAGTTAAGTGTCTGAGTTTGGGCACTGTTACTATGAAGGAAGTGACGCTCACTACCGCTACAGGGATCTCCTCTGCTATGAACAAGCGTTGTATGGACTGTTTGATTGATCTAGGGAGTGGATTGATTCTTGTTGACCTTTTTGTCGCACCCCTTCACCATTACGATGTCATTATGGGTATGGATTGGCTCACGAAGATGCGGGCAGAGAATGATTGTGAAACTATGTCGGTGACAATCCATGGACTTGAGGGTGAGACAGTTACTTTCCCAGTTCAGGTCAGTTACCCTTTTCGTCTTGGTTATTATACTTCTCTGTTGGAGAGTATTGTTAGATCGGCGTTTGAAAGCACGCCTGTAGTTTGGGAGTTTGAAGATGTGTTCGAATCGATTCCTGGATTACCCCCTCAGCGCGAGATTGATTTTACTACCGATCTCATGCCTGGTGCGGCACCCATTTCTTTGCCCACCTATCGTATGCCTCCAAGTGAAATGGAGGAATTGAGGAAGCAGATAGATGGCTTGTTAAATTTGGATTTTATTCGGCCTAGTGTGTCTCCTTGGGGAGAACCTGTCCTGTTTGTTAAGAAGAAGGATGGTTCCTTACGATTATGTATTGATTATTGCAGGTTGAATCAGGTGACTATGAAGAACAAGTATCCCTTGCCCAGGATCGATGATTCATTTGATCAGTTGAAGGGGGCACGATACTTTTCGAAGGTTGATCTGCAGTCAGGGTATCACCAGTTGCGCGTAAAAAATGAGGACGTGCAGAAGACCGCCTTCAGGACTAGCTTTGGCCATTATGAGTTCCTTGTGATGTCGTTCGGTCTTACGAATGCACCGGCCATGTTCATGGATCTGATGAACAGGGTATTTCAGTCATTCTTATTCCGATTCGTCATTGTCTTTATCGATGACATTTTGATATATTCTGCGAGTCGGGAAGAGCACGAGGAGCATTTAAGAGCGGTCTTGGATACTCTCAGGAAGAATCATCTTTTTACGTAGTTCAAGAAATGTGATTTTTGGAAAGAGGAAGTCAAGTTCCTAGGACATGTGGTGTCCAAGGAAGGGATAGCTGTCGATCTTGCTAAGGTAGCTGCAGTTCAGGACTAAAAGTAGCCTGGTTCAGTTACTGAGGTGAGAAGCTTTCTGGGTCTAGCAGGCTATTACCGACGCTTCATACGAGACTTCTCGAAGATAGCCAGACCGTTGTCTCAGTTGACACGGAAAGATTTGAAGTTTGCTTGGAATGAAAAGGCGAAGTTAGCTTTTCAAGAGCTGAAGGACAAGTTGACGTCCGCCCCTATGCTAGTATTGCCAGAGCAAGGGGTTAAGTATACAATATATACTGACGCCTCTCGCATTAGTCTGGGTTGTGTCCTTATGCAGAAGGATAGGGTGATTGCATATGCTTCGAGACAGTTGAGAAAAAATGAAGAAAATTACCCTACACACGACCTGGAGTTAGCAGCTGTCATTTTCGCATTAAAGCTCTGGAGACATTACCTCTACGGAGAGGAGTTCGAGCTCTTTTGCGACCACAAGAGCCTTAAGTATATTTTCACGCAGCGTAACTTGAATATGAGGCAACGCCGATGGATGGAAACATTGAAAGACTTTAAGTTCGATGTTTCTTACCATCCGGGCAAGGCAAACCTTGTGGCAGACGCGTTGAGTCGCAAGAAGACTATAGAGTTTACGGCTCCGCTAATGATAGCAGAGTGGGACATGTTGGAGTTTGTGTGAGACTTTAAGCAGAAATTTACGGTGGAAGAGCCGTATGAGGTTATAGTACACATTCGTGTACAGCCCCTCATTGACGAGAGGATCGTTGCAGCTCAGGCAGATGATGAGCTTTTAACGAAGATGAGAGAGCAGGTTGGTACAAATGAGGACTCCGAGTGGAGTGTTAGTTCAGATGGGGGCCTACGATTTCGTGGCCGGTTATGTGTCCCAGACATTCCTGACTTGAGATGGGAGGTTCTCAAGTTAGCCCATAATTCTAAGCTTACGATGCATCCAGGTAGCACGAAGATGTATCAAGATATGAGAAGATCTTATTGGTGGGACAACATGAAAGTTCACATTACTGACTTTGTATCTCGTTGTCTCACATGCCAGCAGGTCAAGGAGAGCATCGCCGACCTCTTGGGCTGCTTCAACCCATACCCATAGCATAATAGAAGTGGGACTTCATCTCTATGGATTTTATTTCAGGGTTGCCGAGAATGAGGAAGGGGCATGACTCTATTTAGGTGATCGTCGACCGATTGACAAAGTCGGCTCATTTCTTACCGATCAGAGTCACAAACTCTATAGACGAGTTGGCTAGATTGTACATCAAGGAGATTGTACGTCTGCATGGAGTTCCCTTAGAGATTGTGTCTAACAGAGACACGCGTTTCACATCTATCTTCTGGACTCGTATCCAGGAAGCGATGGGTGTGAAATTGAAGTTTACCACCGTGTTTCATCCGCAGACAGACAGGCAAACAGAACGTGTGAATCAGATTCTGGAAGACATGTTGCGAGCTTATGTTTTGGATTTCAAGGACAGTTGGGATGATTGTCTCCCTTATTCAGAGTTCGCGTATAATAATAGTTTTCAAGCGAGTATCGGCACGGCTCCCTATGAGGCATTGTATGGTCGCCCGTGCAAAGCACCTCATTACTGGGCAGAAGTTGGCGAGCGTAGTTTGATTGGCCCGAAGTTGGTGCAGGCGACTTCAGAGAAAGTTGACATTATTCGACGTTGACTTCTGACAACCCAGAGCAGGCAAAAGAGTTACGCTGATACGAGGCGGCGACCGCTTGAGTTTAAGGTTGGAGACCATGTATTTCTTAGGATTTCCCTTATGAAGGGAGTTCTGCGGTTTGGTAAGAAGGGAAAGCTCATGCCGAGATTTATTGGTCCATTTCAAATTCTGGATCGAGTGGGAGTGGTAGCATACCGCCTTGCTTTGCCCACACCACTTGCGGGCGTGTATAATTTATTTCATGTTTCTATACTGAAGAAGTACGTTCCTGATCCTTCACATATTATCAGTTGGGAGCAGGTGCAGTTGTGCGAGGATGCCACATATGTACTGCGACCAACGCGTATCATAGACAGGAAGGAGCAGGTATTGCGTAGCAAGGTCATCCCTCTTGTGAAAGTACTATGGACGCATCATAGTGAAGAAGAGGCTACTTGGGAGACTGAAGCTGAGGTCAGAAAGAGCTACCCTCAGATCCTTGAGGAATATGAGAAGGTACGAATTTCGAGGATGAAATTTTTCTTTAAGGGGGGTAGATTGTAATGACCCAAAAAATTTCGTGCTAAGACCCGAGTATTACCTCTATTTTCCTTAGAAGCTATTTGTGGGTTAATTAGCGCTAAACTCAATTGCTTGTGAAATTAGCATCAATCACTTTAAATTTGATCTGCAGGACTCAAAACCTGTAGAATCGTTAGCGCTATGTTACTCTGAAATCTAGGATTTAATGCTAAATCCAGTTGCTCTTGGGAATTTTTAGAAGATTTGGATCGGACCTGGACCGCGCATCAAAAGTCCGATAGCGATGATCTTAGGCAGTTATGGTCACCATATTGGACTTGACCATCACCTCAAAAATTAAGTCCAGATGATGTCCTGGGTCGATTTGATTGAGTCCGGAGTGAAGAGTGTGAGAACGGTGAGAAATTAAATATGATTTTATGAAATCTGAGTCGTGTCGCTTGTGAGACGATTTTAAGCAATCTGACCATTGGATTCTGACCCAATTTCACCCTCGGATCAGGGAAGATGGCCCAGGCATGTCATAATGCTTGTGAACCTGATCGAGTTTCGGTTACCATTGAATTGAGTGTGGTCTGCCACGGCTGATCTGTAAATCTGATCGGTACGAAAACTCAGCCTGACTTAGATCCATGGTCAGTGAGCTTAAGTCCGACCGCACGTGGATAAAGGACCACCGAAAGTGCTCCGTTGGATCGAGAGAGGCCTGATTTGGTTATAACCTAAGTATACCTTAGCCCTGGGGCTATTTTCATCTATTTTAGGCCTATATAAAGACCTTAAAACCCTCACTCTCTTTTCCATACGAATTTCCTAACCCTAGCTAAGAAAGAGAGAGGAAAAGAGAGAGAAAGTGAGAGAGAAGTTGGTGAATCATCTTAAGATTCTTTCCTATTACTCTACATCCTTAAACCATCACTTTTGAATCATTATTCCGGTGATTCTAAGTTCCTTCTTAGGTAAGTTAATCTAACCCTAATCTGTTTAGAGCTTAGAATAGTCTATGTGTTGATGTAGCTCATTTCTATTCTTGCCTTAGGTTATTTAGTCGCCGTTGACGAAGACATATCAACTGAATCAGTTCGGTGTGCTTTTTCTGGTTTAAGGTGCGGACTATATTCGTATAGGTTATGGTTTTCAAGGCTTTCAATGTCAGTTAATGGTTTATTCTTGTTGTGGGTGAAATTTCACATGCCAAATGCTATGTTTATTTTGCGTTCCTGATATGTATGTGTTATATGGAGATTTGTGTATTCTATGTATATGTAGGAAGTACTGTATACGTATAAAATATGAACATGTGTTTGCCATGATTATTTGTCATGTACTTGTGCTAATTGTATGTGTGTCAACTCCTTGGCTAAAGGAATTGTCCAAATGCGTGTATTCCAACATACGTCATGTATGTTGAGCTATGTAGTCTAAGTGTTTGCAGAAATGTCAGAATGGTCTAAAGTGTAACATAATATCCTATTTGCGGACGTTGAGAAGCGATTCTCAACTCTCCTATTGGTGTGTATGATTTCCTATATGCAAGTCACATTCTTTGTTGTTTAACTTACAGTATTACTTATGTGTAAATCCATGTTAAGTTGATATTCTTCAAATGCTCACATGCTACATGATTTGAATTGTTGTTCCATTACTGTTCTAAATTGTATATGCATATCTGTTATAATGGAATGTGTTTGGGACTATGAAATAGTCCAGGAAATCGGTAATCGGCCTTGAGTTCGTGGCTGAGGTTGCTTTCGCCATGAAGGATGTGATTTGACAAACCCGAGTCGTATTAGAGTTGTCGACGGTGGTTTGGCCACACGGAGTGTTTGCGCACTCTATGTCGTTCAACCCAACATGCGCTAGTGCTAGTCGAGTTCGTCAAGTAACCTGATTATCCGATGTATGTTCACCATGTATGGATGCTATTGTTTGAATCTAGGGTACTAAACTTACCGATGAAATCCCGTTAATCATTGTACCTTGATCCGCTAAGACTCATGAGCCGGACATGGTGGTATGGGACACCGTGGTCGAGCTGTCGGCCTACGCTGGGGTGATGAGCCTCCCCGTAGTGACCAGTGAGTACATCAGACTCATGAGCCGATTATGGTGGTATGGGACACTATATTCGTGCTGTCGGCCTACATTGATTGGTGATGAGCCCTTTGTAGTGACCTCGAGCATACCTTGATACTGCATTAAGGCGACAAGCCTTAGAGTAGTAACGAAGGTATGATGGGCGTGCATTGATTGGTGATGAGCCCTTTGCAGCGACCTAAAACCATATGATGGTATGAGATGCCTAGGGCTGACGACCCTAGAATGGATTACTGTGTGAAAATTGATATGAGGAAGGTATCTTAGCTTCCCAATCCTACTATATGAAAAGGACTAATAATAACTTGGTTATCATGTTCATGCACCGCATTTGCATGTGCGTGGAAGTCGTTGGCACTGCGGGAGGATGTCATGCGTAACGTAAGATGAAGACGCTGAGGGAGTAAGGCGAAGGCATGCATCATTTATACATACATCCTTGCATTAACAAGAGAAATTAGGACATGTTTGATTGTTCTGCTTTATCATTACTGCTTGATTGAATTGATAACATGTTAACCTTTGCTTTATTGTTCCACTGAGTTGATCACTCACTCTCATGTTCTGGGGCGGTGTTGTACACACCAACCAGACTCTGTCTTAGATGCAGATGTTGATGTGACCCCTGAGGCAGAGCAGGAGTTTGAGGATGATGAGGCCGTATTTTCTTTTATGCAGTTCTCAGGCGGGTTCTTGTGAGCCATATCCTGATGTGCGGGAATTCTGGGTTTTCTTTTGGGAATAGATGAATGTCATTTAATACTTGTATTTTTGATATAAACACTTGTAAGTATGACCTGGCATGTATACATATTTCAGGGACTTGCACATGTACACATATGTTTCTTTAAGTCTTCCGCTTGCGTCTATCACTTATCCCTGAATTATGTTTGCAGTTTGGCTTAATCTATTCCATATTTTATGTACTCTTACAGACAACATACATCCATCATTAAATATGTTGCATAAGTGATGCTTTGAAACTTGGGAGCTGAGTTATGCTCGACCCCCGAATTTCAGGGCGTTACAAGCAATCACCACAATGCATAAAGAAATTATAGTGGTTCAGTGCATAAACGCAAACCTTCTCCACTCCCTAAATTACTACACTCGCAATTTTGGGTTTCACTATCTTAAGGTTTTCTCAGGGTCACCTTAACAACCTGATACAATTATTGTGATTTTCAAGGGCTGTCACAACAAACCCACTATGTTTTCATGGGATCACCACAAACAAACCCACTGAGATTTTCGGGCTATCTTAGAAAAACTCAAACTAAAATAAAAGTAAATTAGTACTTATCTTCAATTGGCTAGTCTAAGTCATAGCTGTAAAGTCGTAGCTGTAGCTTGAATGTAGCGATCTTCTTCTTGAGATATTGATGAAGTCGTGTATGAGTTCAACCCAAGAGAATATAGCGATATATAAAGTATTCAATATAAAAAAAATACCCTAGGTGATGTAAATTCAATTCTCTAGATCTCAAGAAGAGTTTAGATTACTCTATTAAAAACAATTAAAGCGTCTTGAGAAAGATAATTAAAAATAAGTTAAAACAGAAGACTAGAATTATGATCAAAAAGCTTAAGAAAAGCCTCGCTTTCTCACTTGAAAAGATGGATTTTCTCACTAACTTTTGTTGTGTAAATGAATGAGAGAAGCCCTCTATTTATAGCCAGAGAATTTGGAAATTGGGCTGGCCCGAGTGTCAGTTCGGCTAGCCGAATACCAACGATTTTGTTCCAATAGCACTCAAATTTCATGGGATAAGATCTTTCAAAATTTTGGCTAGCCCAAGCCCAAGTTTAGCTGGCCGAACCTCCAGTTTGGTTGGCCGATCAAATGGTTCGTCTAACCCAATATGCCTGAAATCTAAAAATATGTCATTGCTGGAAACTTGATCGAACAAGTCCGGGCTGACCGAACCCAAGGTCAGGCTAGCCGAACATGTCGCGGAAAATCTTGTTCAATCTGTAAACTTGCTCAAAATATGTAGGGTTAGCTGAAGACAGTTAGGCTAGCCGAACCAGATGTCGGGCTGGCCTAATTTGAGTGTATTTTAACATAAAATATTATCATTATACTGTTATGTGAAATACACCTATCATGTGGTCAATCTAAGGTTATACCACTTGATGGTTGACTCATACGAAGTGTTCTGATCTTCGAACCATGTACTTTCATGGCTTGAGATGTTGAGTATTCCCTAAGATGCTTGATCGAGTAGATGATATATCTTCATGAGTTGTCGAAGAGAATCTTCATGAGAGCATGCAATCCTTTTAGGACTACGAAATTTGACAACTAAATTGTGCTTAAATATAAGCACTTACAAATGGCATGATAGCTACTTGGGATGAATCATCAGAGTCTAAAACTAATTCTTAATATGATGAATGAAACCAGGAAAATGCAAATGATTTGAAAGCCTTTATGACGATAGCCAAAGTCACTTCTTCAGATAGTGGTGATATGTCTGACTATGAAACTCAAAGAAGTGACCTTGAAAATGAAGATGATTTTCAAGATGCTTATAATGCCCTATATAGAGAGAGTTGTAAAATTGCTACCAAATTGAAATTTCAAAAAGAAAATTATGTTAAACTAAAATTAGAACTTACAAAAGTTGTTTTAGAAAAATCTCAATTTTTCGATTATTTTGAAAAAAAAATAGATTTGACTTTTAGATCTTCTGAATTGCAAAAACTTAAAAACGAAATTGAGAAACTAAAACTTGAAGTTTCTTCGCTTCAGAGTTCAAAGGACACTTGCAAATATGCCCTTGATGATAAAAAAAAACTTGAAAATTATTAATCTCATCAAGGCGATGTGGTGACAAGTCTGGTCTAGGTTATATTAAAAATAACTATTTGAAACCAAAGGATTCTGATCGTACCTTCGTAAAAGGAGAATCCTCGAACTCTAAAGGTAAGACTCTAAGAGATTCTAACGATAATAAGAATGACTTCAAAAACTCAAAATCTTTTCAAGTCTCAAAAACAAATAATAATTCCATCAGCTACAGACATCTAAGCAATAATAAACCTCCTTTATGTCACGCCCCAAACTCGGGAACTGAACTCACAAAATTTTAATTCACCAAAAATGGTGTTGATAGCCTCCATAGTATCCCATTCTCAACTCCTAGCCCCCATGCACCAGGTTCGGATCCTATGATCCTACAAGGAGGATTTTCAAGGTGATTTTCTTTTGTAAAGGAGCATAATCACAAGTGTACCTAAGTGTTAGATCATAAAAATAATGAAGAAAGATTGAAAGGGTAGAAGATCAAAAGAGAATTAGAGAAATGAGGAAGAAAGAAGAAAATCAAATATCATAGTCAGTGGTTGCGCAGGTCGCTCAACCAATAGTTGGTTGCGCGGGCGGCGCAATCGACTTCCTCCATTGCGCAGGTCGTGCAACCAAGATCAGAGGCAATTTATTATGGATGGTCAGATCTGATGTAAGGTGGGCCCCATGGCACAAAGATTGAGAGTTCGCACATGTGGAGGCCTATAAGTACCCCTCTCCCCCTCTCATTTGGGAGGAAGAAGAATTTTGGAAGAAGAGCAGAGCTTCAGAGGAAGATTGAAGGTGAGAGAGAGCCATGGTAAGTTGGTTGCATGGGTCACGCAACAAATAATTGGTTGCGCGGGCCACATAACGAGGCTGTTATATAGCCAGTAATGAAAGGGGCCAAGGTGCTACCGAAATCGCTAAGTTTAATCTTTGTCACTTCAAGCTCTCTTTTTACATAAGGGACAAGCTCAAAAAAAAAAGAAGCAAAGATCTAATGATCAAATCCGCACAACATTCCTCCTAAGGAGATGACCGAAGCACAAGTCAAAATGCTGCCAAATTTGAGATTCGACATTCAAACTTTGCCAATTTATGTATTTCAAATGATCTATCTTAGAATCAAGGGATATTAAAGGATGTAAATGAACTCAGTATTATTAATACAATGATTGTTCTGTATATTCTTTCTTTGTTATGTTCTAATAAAATAATTCCCCAAATCAAATGCATTTGTAGAACCCCATTCTCGGCTCCCGGCGCCCATTCGCCAGGTTCCGATCCTGGGATGCTACAAGGAGGATTTTCAACATCAGTTTGATTCGCAATAAGCATAACCAAAGGCATAACCCACAAACAACAACCAAAAACTCCATCACATTTCCACTATAATCAAAAACTTTACAAGTACAATGAGCATAAGGGAAATACAATGAAGATAGACCAAAACTCCAAAAGAAGATCAGCCACGCGTCCAAGCCTCAGCGCTGCTGCGATCCAACGTCACCTGCACGCAACGGTCGTGCATAAGCTTATAGAAAGCTTAGAGGGTGGTGAAAGTGTATGCTCAAGGTGATAATGTAGCCATGCAGTATCAGAGTAATGCGGAACATGCTGATGAATGCTAAGAATCCCATTAGCCGTACCAAGGCCATGCGGTGCAAAGAATGATGTCGGCCATACCAAGGCCATGCAATGCAAAATGCAAGTCAAGCATACAAATCCTCATCTAAGTCCACATGTCAATACGGCTCAAATCTGGAATATCACTGGGGTCTAGGACACTCCCAGCCGATTGCCGCCCCATCGCGCGCAATAAGGTGAGTGGAAAAGACCTCACTATCCGCCTGCCAATATCGGGCTCGGCTCGTCAATAGCGGACCCATTCCTCGAGCTGGTCAGACTCAGCCTAGCATTGCCCCCTACTCTCGGGCGGGTAAGGCCGCACCCCCTTCCAACCGACCACGACACAGTGGAAAGCGCAACCGTCTGGTAATCGGCACCCAGCGCTCATGCACCCACTCGGTCTAGACGTTGGAGCAACCTCCTGGTACCATAAGGGTTTAGGGACTTTCACCCAGGGATATCTATCGCACCCCATGTAGAACAGTATTTCCGGTATCCAATCCTGCCAACCACGATGCGTCTGTGGAGGCTATGGCCCTGATGTCGCTAGGGCGTAGAGTAACCATATCACATAATGCGAATGCATGAATCACACTATTCAGCCATGCAGCAATCCTGCGCGTATCGTGCGCTCATGTAGGGCAACACCCCCTATACGGGAGTCCCTAAACAATCTACCCAAAGACTTATGCTATGATCAGTCATCTCTCATATCAAGCATACATATGATGCATATGATCATGAATCATGGAATTTAAACATGCTATATAGGATGGATGACATGCATAACGAAGGTGGGCCTAGACGACCTGCACATAACACGCATGGGCCCGCCAATGGGCCCTAGGGAAAGGCATAATGCGGACATTTAACCAACATTATACTTGCAATGTGGACGTCAAACCAACATTGCTCCCAAGGCACGACTGTCATAAATCATGTCGGGATTGCACATTGCAATGGACCATTGGTATATCCCATCGGGCCTTCAATACATCAAATGAGCCGTATCATATGGGCCTATATTCATTAAGCGGGCCGCACCAATGGACCTTATGTACATTGCAATGGGCTATAACCCGGGGCTTCAGAACATATCAAATAGGCCTAAGCTTATGGGCCTTACACGTGTCAAATGGGCCTCGACAGTTGGGCTCCATATGTACATCAAATGGGTCTACCCACCTGGGCCTTATATGTATCAAATGGGTCTACCCACCTGGGCCTTATATGTATCAAATGGGCCTCACCAATTGGGCCCCCATGTGCACATCAAATGGGCCTCAACTCATTGGCCCCATTACATCAAATGGGCCTCGACCCATGGGCCCCTGATACATTAAATGGGCCTCGACCCATGGGCCTTATATATACGTCAAAGTGGGCCTCAATCACGGGCCTCAACATTAGTACAAATATATACATATAATATAGAATATAATATATATAGTATATAATATATATATACATAATACATATAATATTATATGAAATATAATATTATATATATATATATAAATACACACACACACGCACACATCACAGTGGGCCCACACACTCATCACAGTGGGCCCACCACCCATCTCAGTGGCTCCACGCCCACCGTCCATGCGGACGGTGGGAATGAAACACATACATCAATGTGGGCTCCATGTGGGGCCCACCATAACGTTACATTCCATCCAATCCATTGATATTGACCCGCGGGCCCAAAAGAATTGGGAGAACGAATTTCGGCCTGATCCAAAACTTCGTGGCCCACAAAAGGTTCAATGGCAGACGCTCAACATCACTGTTTCCTTTCGTGTGGGCCACCTAAGTTTGGATTAAGCCGATATTTTGAGCGGGCCTACATCGGGGAGGGGCCCACCTCATGAATGGGTTGGATGACATGTAAACATCAAGGTGGGGCCACGGCTGCCGTGGTGGTCGACTAGCGTCCGTCACTTTGACGGCGCGCGTGCGCGCCGCTCGACAGCAGCGGCGCTGTGAGCCTCCTTTTTTTTTTTTTTTTGATTTTTGTTTTTGATGGATTTTGCGGTGGGGTCCATATCCAGTAATCCAATCCGTCCAGTAGCCCTCTATGGCTCAAGACAAGCAAACCAAGCCCAATATTGGGCATATTTCAACGTATAAAAAGTTTAGGGAAGGTTTCAATGGCGTAAACCACCATTTGCTACGGTATGGCCTGCCTGAAGGTCTGATGGATCCCATCTTTCAGGTCAACGGCTAAAAAGAGCTTGGGAAGGGAATGGATGGTGTGGATTTAATACATGCATCAAGGTGGGGCCTACATGAGTGGACCATTCCAAGCTTAGGGAAAAAGCTTGCATTTGTGTTCCTTTTCCAGCAAACGTCCAGCGTCCCTGGACGCTGGACTTGGGCACAAATGTTGGAGGTGGGCCCTGCTTAGGTGGGCCACCAAGTCATAGGTACTACACATATAAGATGGGCCCCACTTATAAATGGTTTGGATAGTATACCTACCTCATGGTGGGGTCCATTCAAGTGGGCCACACAAACTCATTATCATTTAAAAAAATAATAATAACTAAATAAAAGAAAATAAAATAAAAGAGAGAGGGATAGAGAGATAGAGGGTGGGATCCGCGTGATGGAGGGGCCCCGGCACTATGGGCCCTCCCTTGCACTAAATCATACATCAAGTGGGTCTCATTACATGTGGGCCCATTAAAGTTAGATCCAACGGTGGAGATCCCTTCTCCACTAAATTAGATGGTCTAGATGACCCTAGATATGCAAGAAAGTAAACATCATGATGGGGTCCATGGAGAATGGCCCCATCATGGAATGATCGTGATGATCCAAGTGGGCCATCGGCCACATCTTAGGGTCCAAAGTGAGATCCAAACCATTGATCGGTTGGCCTCACTTGGTCCATCTTAAAAATATGAAAATCTACCCTATCAAGGCACCCACCACTTGATCTTCTTGCTCCCTTGGCTTCCTTAGCTCCTTGTGCTACTCTTTGATGGTGGAAGATGAGAAATGGATGGTTGAGATGAGAGATCAAGGGGTAGGAAATGGGCCACCCTTGAAACTTGGGAGAAAATGGGAGAGGGTCTCATACGTATGGTGCTCTCTCTTGGATTTGGATTTTTGAAAAAATTGAATAAGAAAGATAGTTGTAAAGGGAGAGAGAGAGAGAGAATGATGGGTGATGGAGTGATGGGGGATGGTTTGGGTTGAAAATTGTAAAAAGGTGTATGGTTGTTGTTGAAATTTGGAAAAGAGGAGTGGTGAGGTGGAAAGAATGGTGGACTTTTGAAAAAGGTGGAGATGGGTTGTTGTACTTAGGATATGGGATGCTTTAATGGTTGATTGATGGGACTAATTGTAGAGATTCTCTCGAAATCCGCAACGCGCGGTGTTTCTTCGGAATAAACGCTGATCGGCATCTTCTTGCCTGGGTATCGGTTCGGTGCGCAAGTCACGGCGTTGGAACCGCGGCGACGACGCGGTCGCTATGATATAACTTTCGGACCAAGCCGACATCGGTGCGCGGGACCTGGCTTAGGATCGTGAGCAAATACCGAATACGGTGCGAAGGTTGCCGGAATTTGACCGGAAGGACCGCGGAAGCTATCGGAACAGTACGGATTAGGACACGGGTCTTACAGCTCTCCCCTCCTAATAGAAATTTCGTCCTCGAAATTTACACAATCATCGCAACTAGGCAAAACTCAAGAGGGAGAAGAAACATAACATCACTATATAAAATCAAAGATAACATACAACATACAACACAATCAATCATCAAAAAGATAGGGATAACGCTCTCGAATCTCAGCCTCACACTCCCAAGAAGCCTCCTCAACAGAATGGTGACCCCACTGAACCTTCACCAACGGAATAACCTTGGTCCGGAGGACCTGCTCCTTCCGATCAAGGATACGGACTGACTGCTCAATATAGGAAGCATCCTCACGAACCTCTAACAGCTTCCTCAACATGGAGACATGAAAAACGTTGTGGACGCCAGACAACTGAGATGGCAAGGCAAGCCGATAGGCCACGGCGCCAACGCGCCCAGTGATCTCAAAAGGTCCTATGAATCTCGGGGCAAGCTTGCCCTTCGCTCCAAATCGAACCACGCCCTTCATGGGCGAGACCTTGAGATACACATGGTCCCCTACATCAAACTCCAAGGGACGACGCCGACGATCAGCAAAACTCTTCTGCCGGCTCTGAGCTGTGCGCATCCTCTGCCTGATGATATCAATAGCCTCTGACGTCTCCTGCACAAGCTCGGGACCTAAGAGACGACGCTCTCCAACCTCGGTCCAACAACTCGGTGATCTGCATGGTCTGCCATATAGCGCCTCAAAAGGAGCCATGCCGATGGTCGCCTGATAGCTGTTATTGTATGAAAACTCAGCCAATCGCAGATGCTCATCCCAGCTACCCCCGAAATCAATCGCGCAGGCCCGAAGCATATCCTCAAGGATCTGGTTGACCCTCTCGGTCCGCCATCGGTCTGCGGATGGTACGCGGCGCTGAGCTACAAATCAGTCCATCGCTCTCTTGAAGCTCCCCCAAAATCGAGACGTGAACCTCGGGTCTCGGTCGAAATGATCAGACTGGAACGCCATGCGGTCTCACAATATCCTCAATGAACAACCTCGCAAGCCGGTCCCAAAGGCCAAGTCGCACGATCGCAATAAAATGTGCCGACTTCGCATGATCAACGACAACCCGGATGGCGTCATGACCGCGCGAGTCCTCGGCAAGCCCATAATGAAATCGCCGACACGTGCTCCCACTTCCATATCGGAACACTCAACAGCTGCAATAGACCGGGGGTCTCTCGATGATCGGCCTTGACACGCTGGCACGTGTCACACTCGGCCACAAAGCTGGCGATCTGGCGCTTCATCCCCGCCCAAAAATACTGTCGCCTCATGTCATGGTACATCTTCGTCGAGCCAGGATGGATAGAAAACCGCGATCGATGTGCCTCGGTCATAAGATCTCTACGTAGCTCAGGAATATCCGGGACACATAATCGGCCTCTGAAGCGAAGTCCACCATCTGTACCAATCTGCCAATCCGTCTGAAATGCTGCCTCTGCTCGGTAATCCTGTAACGACTCGTCTGCCTGCTGAGCCTCGATCACCCTTGCGACAAGAGAGGGTTGAATCGACAGGCTCGATAACTGCACAATAGAAGACTGCAAGCCAAACTCAAAGTCGTACTCTGCTATATCCTCGAGCATCCGCCACTCCTGAATCATCATATGCGCCACCAGGCCTCGTGGCTGACGGCTGAGGGCATCCGCCACCACGTTCGCCTTACCCGGGTGGTACTGGAGATCGAAATCATAGTCCTTCAGGAGTTCCATCCAACGCCTCTGCCTCATATTCAACTCAGACTGAGAGAAGAGGTACTTCAAGCTCTTATGATCAGAAAAGAGCTCGAACCTAACCCCATAGAGATAGTGTCTCCACACCTTCAGTGCGAAAACAACTGCAGCCAACTCTAAATCATGCGTGGGGTAGTTCAGCTCATGGATCTTGAGCTGGCGAGACGCGAAGGCTACAGGTCTACCGTGCTGCATCAGGACAGCACCCAAACCAATATGCGAGGCATCGGTGAATACAATAAATCCGTCACTCCCAGAGGGAAGAGTGAGGACAGGAGCGGACGTCAGACGGTCCTTTAACTCCATAAATGCTCGCTCACAGGCGTCACTCCAAATAAACTCTGCGCCCTTCCGGGTCAACCTGGTCAACGGGGCTGCAATACGAGAGAAGCCCTCAATGAAACGCCGATAGTAGCCCGCTAAACCAAGGAAACTACGGATCTCGGACGCAGTCGTGGGCTGGTCCCACTGACGCACTGCCTCAACCTTCGAGGGGTCCACTGCGACACCCTCCCTCGTCACCACGTGACCGAGGAACTTCACCTCCTCCTGCCAAAACTCGCACTTCTCCAGCTTCGCATACAACTGGTGTGCGCGGAGGGTCTGCAATGTAACCTCCAAATGCTGCTCATGCTCCTCACGAGTCCTCGAATAAATCAGAATGTCGTCGATGAAGACTACAACAAACTGATCGAGATACGGACGGAAGACCTCGTTCATCAATTGCATGAACACTGCTGGCGCATTGGTCAATCCGAAGGACATGAAACTCGAAATGACCATAACGCATCCTGAATCTGTCTTTGAAATGTCCTCCTCTCGGACCCGAATCGGATGAAACCGTAACGCAAGTCAATCTTCGAAAAGAACTGCACCTCCGATGATCAAACAAATCATCAATCCTCGGGAGCGGGTACTTGTTCTTGATCGTGACCTTATTGAGCTCGCGGTAATCTACGCAGAGCCTCAACGAGCCATCCTTCTTCTTCACGAAGAGTACCGGCGCTCCCCACGGCGAACTGCTCGGACGAATAAAGCCTAACTCACGCAACTCGTCCAACGTCTCCAGTTCCCGCAACTCCAATGGTGCCATACGATATGGGGCCTTTGAAATAGGCGCGATACCGGCATGAGATCAATCTGAAACTCGGTGAGTCGACGAGGCGGTAATCCCGGAATCTCCTGAAATACATCGGGAAAATCGCAAACCACAGGCAACTGGTCGACGCTCACCGCTATGGGCTCCTCTAAGGCACACGACATTAAACAAGACAACGGCTCTCCTCCGGGCTCAGCAACGAACTGGAACTGCGGCAAGCCAGGTATACAAAACGTGACTGTCCTCGCGGAGCAATCCAATATGGCGTGATACTCGGCAAGCCAATCCATGCCCAGGATGACATCGAACTCGGACATAGGCAAAGCAAACAGGTCGGCAGGCAAAAACATATCCCCAACCAGAACGGGGCAAGACAAGCAAAATCGGCCCAACACTGCAGTCTTCCCCAAGGGAGTCGATACAGTCAACCCCTCATGAGCAGACTCCAACGATAAACCAGTCAATCGGCAAAAACTCTCAGCCACGAAAGAATGCGATGCACCAGAATCAAACAACACACGTGCAATGCATGCAGATACAGGAAGTATACCCTCAACGACTCCTCCAGATGACTGAGGATCCTGCGGGGCCGCATAGAATCGAGCCTGGAGGATGGGGAGGTGCCTGTCCCCTTCGAGCATGCCTTTGCTGGCTCGTAGTGCCGAGGCGGTCGAATGCGCCTCTGCTGCCGCCGGGCCTCGGAGGCTGGTGCCGATCGGTGTCTGTCGAGCTGGTCTCGGCCGGTGGAGGCTGCCGCTCGTGGTGGGGGCCTCTCGTCGCCTTGCGGTGGTGGAGGCCTGTGGACCTCTCTTGCCTGCTGGGACGAGGACACTCCCACATACGGTGTCTCGCCGCACCGCACCTAAAACAAGTGCCGGTGAACTGCCTCGGAGGCTGGAGGTGCTGGGGGTGCTGCTGGTGCTCGAAAGGCTGGGCGACCTATGCGCCTCTGCGGTGGTCGACCCTGCTGGGTATCACTGGAAGGAGCCTGCCTCTTCCGGTCCCTCCTCTGACCGCGATCAGACTGAGAACTGTCCCACTCAGCCTCAAAAATCTGGGCCTTCCGCACCACTTCCTCGAAGGTAGGGAGCTCATGCCCAATAACGCGGCCTCGAAGACCGTAACGTAAGCCGGCCTCGAATCGGCGGGCTCTCCGCTCCTCGTCATCCACTAAATAAGGTGTAAATCTGGACAGTGCTACAAAACGAGCAGCATACTGAGCCACTGTCATATCGCCCTGCACCAAGGCCTCAAACTCCAACGCTCGCTGTCGTCGGATGTGATCAGGAAAATACTGTCGGTCAAACCGATCCACAAAATCCTCCCAAGTCCAAACAAAATCAGTGCCCGCTGCTCGAGAGACTGACATCCACCAGTGCTCATCCTCACCATGAAGGAGAAATACGGCTAATCGGACTCGCCGCTCGGTCGCGCATCCCATCGTCTCGAATATCTTCTCTACGTCGGCGCGCCATCTCTCGGCCACGGTCGGGTCTGGCTCACCCTGGAAATGCGGGGGATCGAGGCGTCGGAACTCTCGAAGGAGGGCACTCGAGCGCTCCTGCTCTGCCTGTGCTGGAGAAACGACTGGGGGTCTGCCCGCTCGAAGTGCGGCCACTGTACTGGGCAAGATCGCAGTAATCGGGAAGCACTCACAGATACGGTCGGCTCCGCACTAGTCTCTGGTGGAGGAACTGCACCCATAGACTGGGCAGCATGAATCCCTGGCAGATGGGTGGCATCCTCAGGCGGGGCAATAGGGATCTCGGGTGGTGGGGCAGGAATCGTAGGTGGTAGTGCGGGAGCCGCAGGTGCTGGAGCGGGAGTCGATCAGGTCACTCTCCTGCGCGCCATATCCTACAGGAAAGAGCGAAGGTGCCTATCAACTTAAAAAACTCTCGGAGGCACACTCGTTAAGGGTCGGTAATAAAAGATCGCTAGGCTATCCGAACTTAGGACTTAAATCATTCATAGCAGACATGTAATGTTGTTTTTGGTTATTCCCGAGTTATGCTCTGATACCAACTTCTGTCACGCCCCAAACTCGGAAACCGGGCTCACAAAATTCCCGATCGCCGAATCTGGCGCCGACAGCCTCCGTAGAACCCCATTCTCGGCTCCCAGCGCCCATTTGCCAGGTTCCGATCCTGGGATGCTACAAGGAGGATTTTTAACATCAGTTTGATTCGCAATAAGCATAACCAAAGGCATAACCCATAAACAACAACCAAAAACTCCATCACATTTCCACTATAATCAAAAACTTTACAAGTACAATGAGCATAAGGGAAATACAATGAAGATAGACCAAAACTCCAAAAGAAGATCAGCCACGCGTCCAAGCCTCAGCGATCCAACGTCACCTGCACGCAACGGTCGTGCATAAGCTTATAGAAAGCTTAGAGGGTGGTGAAAGTGTATGCTCAAGGTGATAATGTAGCCATGCAGTATCAGAGTAATGCGGAACATGCTGATGAATGCTAAGAATCCCATTAGCCGTACCAAGGCCATGCGGTGCAAAGAATGATGTCGGCCATACCAAGGCCATGCAATGCAAAATGCAAGTCAAGCATACAAATCCTCATCTAAGTCCACATGTCAATACGGCTCAAATCTGGAATATCACTGGGGTCTAGTACACTCCAAGCCGATTGCCGCCCCATCGCGCGCAATAAGGTGAGTGGAAAAGACCTCACTATCCGCCTGCCAATATCGGGCTCGGCTCGTCAATAGCGGACCCATTCCTCGAGCTGGTCAGACTCAGCCTAGCATTGCCCCCT
Source organism: Magnolia sinica (assembly GCF_029962835.1). NCBI lineage: Eukaryota > Viridiplantae > Streptophyta > Magnoliopsida > Magnoliales > Magnoliaceae > Magnolia > Magnolia sinica. Next base: position 35,632,168 of record NC_080577.1, read on the forward strand.
ACTCTCGGGCGGGTAAGGCCGCACCCCCTTCCAACCGACCACGACACTGGAAAGCGCAACCGTCTGGTAATCGGCACCGCGCTCATGCATCCACTCGGTCTAGACGTTGGAGCAACCTCCCGGTACCATAAGGGTTTAGGGACTTTCACCCAGGGATATCTATCGCACCCCATGTAGAACAAGATTTTCGGTATCCAATCTGTCAACCATGATGCGTCTGTGGAGGCTATGGCCCTGATGTCGCTAGGGCGTAGAGTAACCATATCACATAATGCGAATGCATGAATCACACTATTCAGTCATGCAGCAATCCTGCGCGTATCGTGCGCTCATGTAGGGCAACACCCCCTATACGGGAGTCCCTAAACAATCTACCCAAAGACTTATGCTATGATCAGTCATCTCTCATATCAAGCATACATATGATGCATATGATCATGAATCATGGAATTTAAACATGCTATATAGGATGGATGACATGCATAACGAAGGTGGGCCTAGACAACCTGCACATAACACGCATGGGCCCGCCAATGGGCCCTAGGGAAAGGCATAATGCGGACATTTAACCAACATTATACTTGCAATGTGGACGTCAAACCAACATTGCTCCCAAGGCACGACTGTCATAAATCATGTTGGGATTGCACATTGCAATGGACCTTTGGTATATCCCATTGGGCCTTCAATACATCAAATGAGCCGTATCATATGGGCCTATATTCATTAAGCGGGCCGCACCAATGGACCTTATGTACATTGCAATGGGCTATAACCCGGGGCTTCAGAACATATCAAATAGGCCTAAGCTTATGGGCCTTACACGTGTCAAATGGGCCTCGACAGTTGGGCTCCATATGTACATCAAATGGGTCTACCCACCTGGGCCTTATATGTATCAAATGGGTCTACCCACCTGGGCCTTATATGTATCAAATGGGCCTCACCAATTGGGCCCCCATGTGCACATCAAATGGGCCTCAACTCATTGGCCCCATTACATCAAATGGGCCTCGACCCATGGGCCCCTGATACATTAAATGGGCCTCGACCCATGGGCCTTATATATACGTCAAAGTGGGCCTCAATCACGGGCCTCAACATTAGTACAAATATATACATATAATATAGAATATAATATATATAGTATATAATATATATATACATAATACATATAATATTATATGAAATATAATATTATATATATATATATATATAAATACACACACACACGCACACATCACAGTGGGCCCACACACTCATCACAGTGGGCCCACACACTTATCACAGTGGCCTACGTCCACCGTCCAGGCGGACGGTGGGAATGAAACACATACATCAATGTGGGCTCCATGTGGGGCCCACCATAACGTTTACATTCCATCCAATCCATTGATATTGACCCGCGGGCCCAAAAGAATTGGGAGAACGAATTTCGGCCGGATCCAAAACTTCTGTGGCCCAGAGCAGTGGTTTCAATGGCAGACGCTCAACCTCACTGTTCCCTTTCGTGTGGGCCACCTAAGTTTCGGATTAAGCTGATATTTTGAGCGGGCCTACATCAGGGAGGGGCCCACCTCATGAATGGGTTGGATGACATGTAAACATCAAGGTGGGGCCCACGGCTACAGCCGTGGGTGGCTGTACAAGCGTCCGTCCGCCTGGACGCTGGCGCAGGCAGCGCCTGCTGCCGCCTGACACAGCAGCCGTTGTTGCTGTGCTTGCCCTATCCAGTGAATCCACTCCGTCCAGTAGCCCTCTATGGCTCAAGACAAGCAAACCAAGCCCAATATTGGGCATATTTCAACGTATAAAAAGTTTAGGGAAGGTTTCAATGGCGTAAACCACCATTTGCTACGGTATGGCCCGCCGGGACCTCGAGTATCCCAGCTTTCCGGCCACCGGCTAAAAAGAGCTTGGGAAGGGAATGGATGGTGTGGATTTAATACATGCATCAAGGTGGGGCCTACATGAGTGGACCATTCCAAGCTTAGGGAAAAAGCTTGCATTTGTGTTCCTTTTCCAGCAAACGCCCAGCGTCCCTGGACGCTGGACTTGGGCACAAATGTTGGAGGTGGGCCCTGCTTAGGTGGGCCACCAAGTCATAGGTACTACACATATAAGATGGGCCCCACTTATAAATGGTTTGGATAGTATACCTACCTCATGGTGGGGTCCATTCAAGTGGGCCACACAAACTCATTATCATTTTAAAAAAAAATAATAACTAAATAAAAGAAAATAAAATAAAAGAGAGAGGGATAGAGAGATAGAGGGTGGGATCCGCGTGATGGAGGGGCCCCGGCACTATGGGCCCTCCCTTGCACTAAATCATACATCAAGTGGGTCTCATTACATGTGGGCCCATTAAAGTTAGATCCAACGGTGGAGATCCCTTCTCCACTAAATTAGATGGTCTAGATGACCCTAGATATGCAAGAAAGTAAACATCATGATGGGGTCCATGGAGAATGGCCCCATCATGGAATGATCGTGATGATCCAAGTGGGCCATCGGCCACATCTTAGGGTCCAAAGTGAGATCCAAACCATTGATCGGTTGGCCTCACTTGGTCCATCTTAAAAATATGAAAATCTACCCTATCAAGGCACCCACCACTTGATCTTCTTGCTCCCTTGGCTTCCTTAGCTCCTTGTGCTACTCTTTGATGGTGGAAGATGAGAAATGGATGGTTGAGATGAGAGATCAAGGGGTAGGAAATGGGCCACCCTTGAAACTTGGGAGAAAATGGGAGAGGGTCTCATACGTATGGTGCTCTCTCTTGGATTTGGATTTTTGAAAAAATCGAATAAGAAAGATAGTTGTAAAGGGAGAGAGAGAGAGAGAGAATGATGGGTGATGGAGTGATGGGGGATGGTTTGGGTTGAAAATTGTAAAAAGGTGTATGGTTGTTGTTGAAATTTGGAAAAGAGGAGTGGTGAGGTGGAAAGAATGGTGGACTTTTGAAAAAGGTGGAGATGGGTTGTTGTACTTAGGATATGGGATGCTTTAATGGTTGATTGATGGGACTAATTGTAGAGATTCTCTCGAAATCCGCAACGCGCGGTGTTTCTTCGGAATAAACGCTGATCGGCATCTTCTTGCCTGGGTATCGGTTCGGTGCGCAAGTCACGGCGTTGGAACCGCGGCGACGACGCGGTCGCTATGATATAACTTTCGGACCAAGCCGACATCGGTGCGCGGGACCTGGCTTAGGATCGTGCGCAAATACCGAATACGGTGCGAAGGTTGCCGGAATTTGACCGGAAGGACCGCGGAAGCTATCGGAACAGTACGGATTAGGACACGGGTCTTACAATGATTGTTCTGTATATTCTTTCTTTGTTATGTTCTAATAAAATAATTCCCCAAATCAAATGCATTTGTTTCTTATTCGAAATACCAAGTCACCAAAACATCATCACCACATATCTACTAATATAATATTTGAGTACAATGCTAAAAGCAAAATACATCATATAAAAAGATTCCAAAAGGTCGGGCATATGCTCCTGTCTCAATGTTGTTGCGGTCTAGCATAACCTTCACGTAATGAATGTACATAAGCTTACTAAGAAGCTTAGAGAGTGTACGTGTGTGCATAATGCATGTGTCAAGCATACAGATGTCAGAGTAAGCGAAAATGATGGAAGGCTAAACTGGCAAGTCCATAAATACCATCAGCCCTATCCAGGCTATGCTATGCAAAGACATACTGGGCCAAATGTCATATGCTAAGGATGGAACATAATATGTAAATCTTGACAAGTCCATATATATCATTAGCCCTATCCAAGCTATGTGATGCAAAAGGAAAGACAAAGCTGGTGTATGTAATCGGGATGATAGTATGTGGTATCACAAGTTGTGGGGTTCATCACAAGGGAGTTCTATCCAAACCAGTCACATACCTGATTTGGATAGGTAGACTTAATGTGGTAAACTCGTGATCTTAGGTTAGTTGCATACCTAACTGAAATCATGGCCATTGCGAATGTGCACATACGGATTTAGTTGCACACCACCAGCCTTGGTGGATAGTGAATTGGGACGTTCCAGGTCATTAATGGCGGGCAAGCCACACTCTTGACTCAACACACAAATAAGATGCAGAAAAGGAAGGTGAGTCAGTCTAGTGCTGTGAACAACGACTGCTAGTTAATGTACAATCAAGGAAGGAAGGCACAACTTAATGCCCATTGCAACACTATATAGGACCATGAGCATGAAAGGGGTAAGATCCACACGATTAGTACCATGAGGATGTACATTTGTGGAGAAAATACCATGGAAGAAATGATACTTAGGAAGCATGAATTTGGTTTTGAGAGCATTCCCTTGATTCCAGGGAACATCTCGTCCACCACACATGTATTTGGTCATCAAGGTATGGATAGTGGGGTCATCGATGTCTAGGTCAGAAAGTTTGACTGGAGATGTTGTGAGACCAAACAGACGAGCAACTGCTTCAGGAGTGATGACCATGGTAGACTAACCAACAGTAATGGACACCGAAGGTGGTTCCAGAACAGGAATGTGACAGTAGGCTAGAAACCTGTAGACTTCCTCACACGATTGACACCACCAAACTTTAAAAGTGGTCCTCATTCAATGGCTGAGAGGAGTTGTTCAATCCCGAAAGACTAGATGCATTCTAAGTCAATCTACCATTCATGCACAAGTTGCTACCCTGAATATTTCTCTAGCATATTTGCACTAAGAGGAGCATTAGATGGAGCAACTGGAGGATCAACACTACGGGAAGCATGTCGGGTAGGTGTATCTTACCGTGAGTCAGGAGAGGTCGTACCTAAGGATGCCGTAGGGGCCTTGGCTCAGTCCCTAGTAGCCAACTTCTTTTATCTAGTTGGTCGAGAGGTCTCCCCTCATGCAAGGACCTTCCCTTTGTCTTAAGGCATTATTTAAAGAAGAACCCAAAAGATTCCTAAGAAGATTGCAAATATCCTAGGAAAAACCCCCAAAATCAAAACCTAAGACAAGGAAGATGAAAATGGAGATAAAAAGGGAAGGATTTACTAAGATAAATGAAGGTAGGAAGTGCTTTGAACCCGAATCGTGCACTAATATACCGCTGGACAGCAAGGAGAGAAGGAGGAGGCGGCTGCTCAAAAACATATATGGAAAATGAGGGTTTTCACTCATGCCCAAACTTTATAAGTCGGGATTCTTCGATGTCATCAAAGGTGTTCGATGACATTGAACATCCATGTTTCAATGACATCGAGTTAGTTTTCGATGAGTACTTTCGACACCAAAAATCATTCGATGTTTCAGTTCTTGTGAGTACTTTGATGCCATCGAAGAGTGATTCGAGTCATCGAAGCACAAAAAGTTCAGGATTTGTTTACTACATGCTTCAACTTGATCAATGAGATGTACATAAGTATATACCTATTTTTCAAGTTTTTTACACTCAACAAAATTTATACAAAAAGGAGAAAAAAATAATAATAAATAAACATATTCTATGTTTATGTTCAAAAAGAATTAAGAGGCTTAAATCCTCAAATATATCATTAGATACTCATGGACCACAAAATATGTCATATCGCACATATTCCAATAGATTTTTGGAGATCTCCAAATCTATTGGCATCCATGGGTTTTGTTAATATATCGGCAAGTTGTCACTCGATAGGCACATGATCCAATATAATAATCTTATCTTCAACAAGTTTACGTATAAAATAGTGTCAGATGTTAATGTGCTTTATTCTTGAATGTTGGACTGGATTTTTGGAAATATTAATGGCACTCGTGTTATCACAAAAAAAAGTGTCATTGTGGATTGTTCAATGCCATAGTCCAGTAACATTTGCTTCATCCAACGAATTTATGCGCAACAACTACCGGCTGCTATGTATTCGGCCTCAGCAGTAGACTAGGATATTGAATTTTTTTTCTTAATTTTCCATGATACAAGATAATTGTCGATGTAAAAACAACCACCACTAGTTGATTTGTGATCGTCTATATTTCCAGCCCAATCGGCATCTGAATACTCGACAATGACAATAGATGTGTCAAACAAGTTCTTTTAACCGCAAATAAATGTGATTCTTAAGGATCGGCCCAAAATCTAGTGCATGCACTAACGCTAAAAGTGATGTCCGGCCAACCCACGGTTAGGTATAGTAAGATTCCTATCATGCTGTGGTACAAGTGTTGATCCACACTCTTGCCATTAGCATCTTTGGAAAGTTTAAGGGTGGTGATCATGGGAGTATGATGAATACGGCCAAATTCAAGTCCAAATCTTTTTACTAATTATTTTGTGTATTTGAATTGACATAGAAATATCTCATTGTGTATTTGTTTCACTTGTAGCCCCAGAAAGAAATTTAGCTCACAAACCATGCTCATTTCAAATTCAAATTTCATCAATGTAGCAAAATCATGAGCAACATCTTCACAAGTGGATTAAAAAACTATGTCATCCACATAAATCTGAGCAATGAGTAAGGCATTCCCGGTCTTTTGCATAAATAGTGTTTTATCAACACTCACCTTACAAAAATGGTGGTCTAGTAAAAATTGAGTCAAGCGCTCATACCATGCTCGGGGTGCTTGCTTAAGACCATAAAGCATTTTACTCAATCTATATACATGTTGAGGATATTTGTGATCTAGAAATCCCTTTCGTTACTCTACGTATACTTCTTCCTCAAGTACACCATTGAGAAAGGCACTTTTTTACGTCCATTTGGAACAACTTAAATTTTAGAGCACATGCAATGGACATAAGAATTATTATATACTCAAGGCGCGCTAAGGGGGCAAACGTTTCATCAAAATCAATGCCCTCAATTTGTGAAATCCTTGCACCACAAGTCTTGCCTTATTCCTTACTACATTCCCGGATTCATCAAACTTGTTCTTGAAGATCCATTTGGCTATGATGATATTTGTCTCAAGTGGCCTGGGAACTAGCTGCCACACCTCATTTCTGTCAAACTATTGTAGCTCCTCTTGTATGGCCGTAATCTAATATTCATCTTGGAGTGCTTCTACAACATTCTTTGCTTCAATTTTTTATGTGAAGCATAGATGACTGTAAATGCCCTCAAGCTGACGTCGAGTTTTCACATCGTCATTAGGATTCCAATGATTTGATTGAGGGGATGATCCTTAATGTATGGCATGTTGCTCAGCAGCTGAGGTTCAAGAGAGGAGGTGGATTTGTTATCAGATTTACCTATTATGCATGAATCCACATCGTCCTCTACATCAATTAAGGAACAGTTTCATTATGAGGTTGGTCATCAACAACCACATTAACGGCTTCTTAGATAGTGAGTGTCCTTAAATTGTATACTCTATAAGCATGACTATTTAGGGAATATCCTAGAAATATGTCATCATCACTTTTAGAGTCAAATTTACCTATTTGTTCTCTGTCTCTAAGAATGTAACATTTGGTACCAAAGACACGAAAGTATTTTACACTAGGTTGTTTTCCACACCATAATTCATACGGTGTTTTGTTAATCCTTCCCTAAGGTATACTCTATTAATTATGTAGCAGGCAGTGTTGATAGCTTTGGCCCAAAAGCTTTTAGCCATATGCTTGCTGTTAAGCATAACCGAGCCCATTTCTTGCAACACCCGGATTTTTCTTTCAACAACTCCATTTTTTGTGGTGTTTTGGGGGCTGAGAATTCATGTTGGATTCCATTTTCATCGCAATGTTTTTGAAATCAATCATTCTCAAATTCCCCACCATGATCACTCTGTATATGTTTTATACAGTATCCCTTCTCATTTTGAAGTCGTTTTGCCATCTTCTGGAATTCATCAAATGCATAGGATTTTTCGTGAAGAAAGGTGACCCAAGTGAATCTGGAGTAATCATCTACAACTACTAGAAAGTATCTCTTTCTACTATGGCTCTCTACTTTGGTGGGACCCACTAGATCCATGTGAAATAAATCAAGTGGTTTAGAAGTTACTATGGTGGTTGTCTTTTTATGTCCCACTTTTATCTGTTTTCCTTTGAGACAGTCACTGCATACAATCTTTTCTTCTTTCCCTATCTTAAAGAGTCCTCACACCAATTTTTATGAGCTTAGCTTAGTTAAGTTCCAATAGTTCACATGCCCAAGTCTTTGGTTTCATAGCTTAGACTCATTATTTAAAGCCATATGGCATCTTGTAGATAGAATATTCTTTGTACTACTTTCAATTACATAGCAGTTATCACTTGTGCAAAGACCTTTCATAATGAATTTTCCTGTAGGTCTAAGATCTTGCACTCATGTTTGGAGAATGTGACCAAGTGTTCTTACACAAAGAACATCTTTAATCTTAGGCAATCCAGGGCCAACTATTGTTCCTAGCCTAATTATCTTGGCAAAGCTCCCATCTCGAAATGTAACCAACCCACCATCAAATTCTGAATAATTACAAAAAATGGGTCTGATCACCTGTCATGTGTCTTGAGCAACCATTATTAAGATATCACTTAAAAATATTGCCTTCTTTAAGAGCAGTATGAATTACAAGGCAGTTGTTCTTATTTTTTATTACCCATTTGGTGACAATCTTCTTTAGAGATGATGCTTTATTTTCACCTTGGGGCCGTTTGGATTTCTTGGGCAACTGAACCAGATTCCCTTATCTCATCAATTCTTTGGTTTTTCGATTCAGTTGAGCCCCCTAATTTATTAACTCCTCCATCCTTTTAGTCATCTTGGATGGAGTAGGATATTTCCTTCCTTCATTTGGGGTGTGCTTCGAAGGACTCTTTGTTTTCTGCATTGTTCTTCCGGTTGGTTTGAATTTACCAAAAAAGTTCAACCCAAAAGTGGAGTGAGACCTATCAAATGTAAGACATTCGAACTAATAGTGTACCAAGTCTCCATATGAATGACAGATAGGAGTGTTTCTTGTGTTGCTTCCAAATGCAACAATTTTCTTAGTCACAGGTGGTGCAGGAAAGGAGCTCAATTTGCAAATTTCATACCCCAAGCCTCTCCTATCCTTTTAATTTATTCACATTCCTAGAAGTCTCTCTATTTTTATTTTTTTTTACTTTGGGAGAACTTATGACTAAGTTCAACTGATTGTTTTGATTTTTCTGCATTTAATCTTAGTTTATGATTTTCAGTCTTCAGATGTATATTTTCATATTCTAAATGTTCAATCTGTTGTTTAATTTTTGGAAGTAAGAATTGAGGAATGTTGTTGTCCTTTCAAGCTTGTCATTGTCAGTATAATATTGTTGAAGATCATTTATCAAGTGAGTATTTATTTCTAGTGTTTCATCTAGATCTTTTTGCAATTGTTATTTTTTATTTTCAGCAATGCCAAGTTTTTTAAGGACATTAATGCTATGGATGTAAAGTTGATCATACGGATCATGTATGTTTTATTTTTCTTCTTCTTTCTTATCATCTGAGGAGGGTGCCTCTTTGGATTGTTGCTCATCTATTACCTCATTGTCCTTTGGATTGGGAATGACTATGGTGGTGAAGGCCATAAGTATTTTTAAAGACTTTTGGTCTCTATCACTTTCAAAATTGCTAGTTTCTGAATTGAAACCATCAATGTCATTCCATGTGGCTGTCATAACCTTTTCTTTTGATTTCTTTGTTGGACATTCAGTGGATAAATGACCATACTTCTGGTAGTTATAACACTGGGGTTCTTTGGACTTTCTAAAAGGTTTGCCTATTTGGTGTTTGTTGTCCGATTGTTTCCCCTTATTGTTGTATGGTTTTCCACAGTTTTTGTTGAAGAATTTTTGGAACCGTGAGCCAAGAGAGTCACCTCCTCATCAACATCTTCATTTTCACTTTCTTCTTCCTCTATTGTAGTTATGTTTTTAGAGGTTTTGAGAACATTATTTTTGAATTTTGTGGGTGGTTTGAAATGTAGTTCAAAAGTTTGTAGAGAACCAACTAGTTCTTCTACTTTCATTTCCTCTATATTCCTACATTCTTCAATGGTGGTAACTTTGGAGTTAAAACGTTCTGCCAAAGATCTCAGAATTTTTCTACAAATTTTAGGTACTAGAATTTTCTCCCCAAGTCCCCCCATAGAGTTACATATGCCATTCAGCCTTGTGAAAAACTCCATGAATGTCTCGTGTTCTTCCATCTTTATGTGTTCAAATTGCGATGTCAAGAGCTGCAGCCCTGACATTTTTGCTGTGTTGGTTCCTTCATGGGTTGTTTTCAATAAATCTCATTCTGTTTTTGAGGTTCCACCAATACTAATATGATTGAACACCTCTAGTGAAACTCCACAGTAAATAGCATTCATAGCTTTGGCTTCATGCAATTTAATTTCTTTATCAAATGGAGTCCACTTCTCTTTTGGTTTAGGTTTAGAGATAGTTGTGCCGTTTTTGAGTATCACTTGTTCAGTTGGTGGCACATATCTATTCTCAATAGTCTCTCAAACATCATGAGTTAAAGACTGCAGAAAATAGTACATTCTCACTTTTCAATAAACATAATTTGAACCATCAAAGATAGGAGGGTAAGAGACCAATGGTCCCTGTCCTTTGACCATAATTCCAACATTAGTTAGGATCTCCCTCTAGGTTTTTAAACCCTTCAAGAGGAACCCACTTTAATACCAATTGAAATTGTTGTTAGACTGCTACTATTGAAGTACGGATGTATGACCAAGGTCCTAGAGGGGGGTAAATAGGACTTTTTAAAATCTAATCTTACTATGCTATAATATATACCAATTTAAGATTAATTGAGTAAGATTAACAAAGAATCATACACATTCATATTCTAAAGCATTAAGAGATCTAAGTGCGACATTTTATCAAACATAAATGATGCATAATTGAGTATTTCAACAACCAATCCAAATAGGCAGAATCATCACAAACACAGCGATATATAGTGGTTCGACTAGGTGCTTACTCCACTCCCGACTAACGCACTCTGCCCTAGAGTGTGCTAGATTATAATATCCAATGGTTTTAAATCAGGTTAACCATAAACCTTCACAACCTACATATGGTACTACCTACATAAGACAGATATATCCTACACAAGGAATTGCCTAACCAAAGCAATCAATCATGCCTACACAAGGCACTATAGATCCTATACAAGGACTCTATACGTACTCTCCCATCGGAGGCCTGTAAAAAGATCTTAGCAAGTTTGTGAGATACAACATGAAACCCAATCCTACACAAGGAAAGGTCTTAAGATTCTATGGACTTTAATGACTTACTTGTAAGTAGGTGAGCCCCGTTTCTAGCACATGATGAAGATAATCTCCCTTGTTGACGAAGAATCTTCAGCTCCCTTGATCCACAACAACTGTAGATGATCCCAATGCAAGTCGTCGGAGTTGGGTCAAGGTATTTAGAGGAATCTACTCTAATAAATGTTAGTCTTTAAGTGACAAAGAGATTCCAGGGTATTATGCATTCAAGATGTTCCAGCGCAATAATTTGTCATTAAGTGAGTTGTTGGAGGATCCTTGAATGGTGAAGTTCATTCTCCAATCCAATTTATTGATTCTTCAATGCTTGCATTTAAGAAGGCGTTGAAGGATGTACTTCCATGAGAAAAAAAATTTATGATGGTAGGTAACAATTACTCTCTCAGAACTCACTCTTTTTCTCAATACAAACCCAGAAACAAAGCTTCCGAATATAAAGGCAAAAATCCCAACGGTAAAAAATGAGTAGATTATATTTGAATTTGATGTCATCGAAGTGTGTTCGATATCATCAAAGGCCACCTTCGATGTCATCAAATAATAATTCGATAACACTAGGATTTTCACAGAAAATGTTTGGAGCTTGCTAGATACTCTCATATCATTATTCGATGTCATCGAAATTTGAATTTCGATGTCATTGAAGATGGTTCGATGAAATCGAGGAGTCTAGTTGATTTTCTTTAAAGCACTCTAAACAAGTATAGTCCATATTCGATGTAATCGATCACACCTTTGATGTCATCGATATTTGAATTTTGATGTCATCGAATGGAATTCGATTGCATCGAAGAGTTTATGATATTTCCAATAGAACTCTCTTGTCAAGTCAGGTTTATATTCGGTTAATCGATCATAGATTCGATGTCATCAAATGTTGACTTTCGATGTCATCGACCATGGTTCAAGTCACCGAAGCTTTTAAGTGATTTCTCAACCCGAGCTTGCTGGACTTAAGTATCTCATTTTTTGATGTCATCGAGACAGCTTCGATGACATCGAACATGAATGTTTGCTATCATCAAGGCCTGTTCGATGACATGAGAGTTGTTTCATTTTGGTTGTTGGACGTTTAAGAGTCTTTCTTCGATGTCATCGAGATAGGTTTGATGTCATCGAACATGTATGTTCGATGTCATCGAAACCTGTTCGATGACTCAAGATTTCAGTCCAGAATTATAACACCTCCTACTTTTCAATACTCGGGTGTTACTATGTAACCTGATTTGGTATAAATACAAACCTAACTTATTTGAACATTTAACTTCACTCTAGTCTAAATCTGACTGTGGAAAGTAATTCTCATCCACAGATCGAGTCATCCACCCATTGAATTTCAAGATGGACCATCAATCATTAGTAAAACTTAATGTTAGATTTTGATTTCCTATGATAAATAAATCAAACCCACCATCCTTCGAGTGCACAACCCTTGTATTGTCAATCCACCACCTGATCATCACCATGAGACCACCTGATCATTTAATTTGTCGTTGGATTCCAATCAAGCGATTCTTAGAGACCTGAGAACCCATGTGGGTCATAAATGGAATGATCTCACACATGATTCCCCTAATTTGACTATCGAACAATAAAATCAACCATTAAATTGTGACTACGCAACCCTAGAAACCATTAAAACTGTTTGAGGTAGACTTTTGAAAGCCCCTGATCTAAGGATATCTCATAATTAAGAGAAAATGGCCAAATTCACAACTCATCAAACCCATAACCCTCAAGCGATCAATCCACCACTTAATCGTCATTATCAGACCATTCAATCACTGAGATTACTGTTGATTGCCATGTAAACAATCCCTAGAATCATCATACCTTTAAGGTTCAGAATTGGAGTTGATCCGACCGTTGGTTCAATAGAGATTATAAAATGAATTTAAAATCTTATAGTATGGCCCATCTAAGCTGTAAAGCTGCCTTACTTTTATCCTAATACCTTAAAATGATTTATTAAAACATATAGACAGAGTGGATTGATCAAATACATCTCAGTGGACCCCATAACGTGTATTGTGTACACCAAGGGTGGTGCTCCCGCAGCACACCGAACCAGTTAGCTTGGTCAAAGCGGGCTAACTCGTGTTTTTCCTAAAAAAGAGAGTTTCTCTCTCTTTCTCCTGTTTCTCCTGCGTGACTATAGTTTGAACGGACAATACTATTTGAGTCGATCATGGCCCACCATCACGAGCCATTGCATCGATCCAAACCATCTATCATGTTCATGACGCAGATTTGACCAAATTTCATGGTTTTCACACATACTTTCCCGCGTGTATATACACAAGCACGACCGCGAGAAGAGTTGTGCGTGCTAATGGTTCTGAAAATGGAAACCGTTTTCTATGCTAGCTAGCATCAGTCGTACCTCCTCATCCGTGAAGCCTAGCCTTTATGTAGGACGATCCTAGCCATCCACATTCTCTCTAAGGTTCCATCCTCTCACAAAGCGCCGCGCACGCTAACCTCGAACCCATTAGCTAATAGCTAATGACCGTCCATTTAGAGGGTCCCACAGGGTTCAATGATCTAATCCATGCCTTCCATGTGTATTGGATCATTAGCTTACCCATCATATTCGAATCTGCCATGAGAGAGCTTGTCATCTTCCCTATTCAATAGAAGAACCCATCCCCTGGGATGGGACATTTTATTGGTCAAGGACATCTGTGAGGTGGCCCAATGTCCTAGAAGTTGATCTATATAGTCTGATCGTAGTCATACTGTTAGAATACACTACGATCATCTCCGATCTTGTTAGGTTATATGATTGAACATGTAAGGCCCGTATCCTAGTCCGTACTGTTCCATGACTCCCGCTATCCTCTCTATCAAATTCTGGCAATCTTGGACCTATAATCGGCATTTGCGCGTAACCCTAAGTCGCATCCTGTGATTCTAAGTCAGCTCAACTCGAAACTTGTACCATTGCGACTGCGCAGTCACTATGGTTCCAACATCGTGTCTTGCACACCGATGCGATACCTATGCTAGGAGTTGTGAGCTCGTGTATTTTTTCGAAGAAATACCGGGCGTTACGAATTTCGAGAGAATCTCTACAACCTATCACATCAAACAATCAAGTACACAACCCATCACTCAATCCATCACACCCATACCTCACATTTTACCTCTCTTACACAACCCATACCCCTCTTATACAAGCTGCCCCAAAGCCAACTCTTACATCACTCCATCCATCACTCACACCCATCACTTCTCTCTTACAACCACCCTCTCTCTCTCTCTCTCTCTTCTCTCTCTCTCTTTCTCTACTCACTTTTCCAAGTAACCAAAGAGGTTGGCCGTCCAAGCATTTCCAAGCTCCAAGAGAGCCAAGTTTGGCCCACTTCCTACCCCTTTCATCTCCCATCTCAACCCTCCAACCTTCATTAACCTCCATCAAAGTGAGAGCCAAGGAGTTTGGCGTTCCATCAGACTGAGAAGATCCAACGATGGGTGTTTTAGTAAGCTTAGATTTTATTTTTCATGATGGGCTAAGTAGGGTCTATCGATTGATGGTATGGATCTCACTTTAGACCCTAGGTGTGGCCAATGGCCCACCGTGATTCTTATGATCATCCCATGATGGGGCCATTCTCCATGGACCCCATCATGATGTTTAATTTTCTTATATGAAAAGGGTCATCTAGACCTTGCATTTTGGTGGAGAAGGGATCTCCACCATTAATTTTGATTTGGTGGACCCACATGTAAAGGGAACCCACATGATAAATGTTGTATCTATGGAAGGGAGGGCTCATAGGGTCAAGGTCCATCCATCACACTCATTCTCTCTCTCTCTCTCTCTCTCTCTCTCTCTCTCTCTCTCTCTCTCTCTCTCTCTCTCCCTCTCCCTTTTTTGTGTTTAATCGTGTCCCACGTAGCATGAATTGATGGACGGTGGGGACCACAACTATACAGCTATGGTATTGAAGTCAGCAAATTCTATGGGGCCCACCCATGATATATGTATTTTATCCATGCTGCCCAGCAGCATGACCCCACACACGTGTGGACTCCACCGTGATGCATGGTCACGTAGGACCCACCTTTAGCAGATTGGCTGGTGTACGTGTACATCAGTAATAAAGCTATTATATTCACGTTTGCAAGTTTTGTGGGTCCCACACATGATGCATGTATTTAATCCACACCGTCCACCCTATTTCCTAACTCATTTTAGGTGTTGAGCCGAAAAATGAAGCTAATCAAAAACTCTAGTAGGCCACACCATTTAAAACATTATTTTGATAGTGAAACAATTGTTAGGGCCCACTGTGATGTTTCTGTGCATCAAAAAATATTGAATATTGGGCTTATTAGACCTGTCATGAGCCATAGAACCCAGCCGACGGACTGAATCATCTTGATATGGGTCTCACCTATGAAAATCTCAGTTAAACAAAAAAAATATAGTTGATGCTGCTGTTGCCAACGTCCTGCTCGGGCAGAGACGGTGGGCCCTACCACAGGCCCCACCATGATGTATGTGGTACATCTACACCATGCATTTGATAGGTCCCCTTTTGGAATTGGGGTCCCCCAAAAAAATCAGCCGTTCACAGAACTCAGGTGGCCCACACCATCAAAAATCAGTAAGGGATTGAACATCTACCATTGAAACCTCTTTTTTGGGTCCCAGAAGTTTTGGATAAATATGAAATTTGTTTTTCCTCTTTATTTAGGTCTGTGTGACCTTATCAACCGATGAGATGGAAAATAAACGTTATGGTGGGCACCACATGGGACCCACCTATGAAGAGGATTGGTTGGTGTACATATACACTAGCTATATAGTTGTTGTATTGACGTCCCAAGTTCTGCGGGTCCCACCTATGATATATGTGTTATCCACACTGTCCATATGCCGGACGGGTGGGCCCACTTTGATGTGTATATTGCATCCACACCGTCCAGCTGTCTGGATGGTGGAATGCCACCATGATGTATGTGTTTTAGCCATGCCGTCCAGCGGCTATGGGGCCCACATGAGGTATGTTTCAACTTCCATCTGTTGGATGAACTCGTCTTAAGGCTTGAGACTAAAAAATGAGGCGGATCTATCCGGTAGACCACACTGCAGAAAATAGTGGGGAGATGAACGACTACCATTGAAAACCTTTTTGGTACCACAGAAATTCTGGATCAATATGATATTTGTTTTTTTCTCTCTTGATCCAGGTCTTTATGACCATATGAACAGATTGGATGGAAAATAAACGCTATGGTGGGCCCTGTGAAGTTTTAACTATGAAAATCATTATCTCCATTGTTATTTGTGGCATGGTCTAGATGATCTTTCGATGTAATTCATTTTTTGGGTAATGCTCTAAAATGATCTCTAAAAATAGATGAATGGTGTAGATGGCAAGGCCCATTGGTGCGGCCCATGGATGCGGCCCACTTGAGGTATATGAGGACCATTGGTGTGGCCCATGTGATATGGCCCACTTGATGTATATGAGGCCCATTGTGATGTATTTAAGGCCCATGGGTTAAGGCCCAATGTGATGTATATAAGGACCATGAGTGAGGCCCAATAAGACATATATGAGGCCTTTGTGTGGGGCCAAATGTGATGTATATGAGGTCCATTGTGATGTGTGATTCCACCATGATGTATGTAATGATGATTATGGCAGGCCATGCCTTAGGAGCAATGATGGTTTGACGTCCACATTGTAAGAGCAATGATGGTTAAATGTCCGCATTGTAACTCTCCCTAGGGCCCATTGTTAAGCCCATACTCGTTGAGTGTAGGCCATTTAGGCCCATCTTCATTATGAAGATAGTTCATCACCATATAACATGCTCAGTATAACTCCATGATTCATGCCCATATACACCATATGTATGCTTGATATGAGGAGTGACTAATCATAACATATACCTTTGGCCAGATTGTTTATGGGACTCTCTGATAGGAGTTACCCACATGAGCACGCAGTACGTGTAGGATTGCTACATGACTGGACAGTGTGATTCATGTATCTCGCATTGGTGTGACATGATCACTTTACGCCCTAACGACATCAGGGCTATAGCCTCGACAAGTACATCGTGGATGGCCGAATTGGATACCGAAAATATTGGCTCTAGCACTATGAGCACATCGGGTGTCCTTGGGTGAAAGTCTCAGAACCTTTTTGGTACCAGGAGATGCTCCAACGTCTAGACAGAGTAGATACATGAGCGCACGAGTGCCAAATACCAATAGGTCGTGTCTCCCACTGTGTCGTGGTTAGTTGGAAGGGGGTATGGACTTATCCGCCCGAGTGAGGGGGCTATAAGCTAGGCTGAGTTTGACTAGCTCGCAAATTGGTCCACTATCGACGAGCCGGGTAGGTATTGGTAGACTACTAGTTAGGCGGATAGTGTGGTCTTTTCCACTCACTGGGTTGTACGACTAGGGAGGCATCAGTCAGTGTAGAGTGTACTAGACCTGGTGATATTTCATAGAGGAATTATACTGATATATGTACTTGATGAGGACTGGTATGCTTGTATTACATCTAGCATATGACATTTGGCTACGTAGGCCTAGCATCGTATGACCTTGGTATGGCTGACAACATTCATGCCTTACATCGCATGACCTTGGTATGGCCGATAGTATTTATGCCTTGCATCACATAGCCTTAGTACGACTGATGTCATGCCCCAAACTCAGAAACTGGGCTCACAAAATTCCCGATCACCAAATCCGATGCCGACAGCCTCCGTAGTACCCCATTCTCGGCTTTCAGTGCCTATATGCCAGATTCCAATCCAGGGATCCTACAAGGAGGATTTTTCAATGTACATTTATCTCGTAAGAAGCATAACCACAAGCTTACCCAAATCACAAAGACAACAACAACATCACATATCCACTAATATAAACATTTGAATACAATGCTGAAAGGGAAATACATATATTGAAAATCAAGCTCTAGAAGACCGCTGCACGCTCCAAGCTTAATGTTGCTGCAACCTAACATCACCTGCACGCAACTATTATGCATAAGGTTATAGAAAGCTTAGAGAATGGTGTAAGTGTGTGCGCAAGGTAAGTGCCAAGTATTCAATAGAATACCATAATCATACAATATCAAAAATATTGGCAAGATCATGAATCATATGATATCAGAGTAAGCAGAAATACTGATAAGTCCATGAGTCATACAATATTAGAGTACGCAATACAGATTAGTTATGCAAATGAGGAGTCATAAAGAGCCAAATATCATATGCCGATGATGAAATGCAATATGCAAATCCTGAAGAGCCACGAATACCATCAACTTCATCCAGGTCATACATCAAACCTACGCGTATCGCGTGATCATGTGGGGATAACTCCATCTCACAAGGAGTCTCATAAACATCTCAACCCAATGGCATCTGCTATAATCAATCATCCGTCATAACATGCATACAAAAGATGGAGGTCCACAGAAGGATGACGGATCTAGTCAAAATATCAAGATAGTCTCATTGATTTAAAATGTGTCACGATAGCTAAGGAAAGAATCCAACTTATAACCACCATAACATCGGATGATGCTCCCGATGTGGGACAAAATTCTACCTTTACTGTGTGCACAACCACCTACCAGCACAGTAGCCTGCCAATCACTAGTAGCTCGCTCAGGTCCTCATGCCCCACCCACTCAGTGTCTGCCACATGTGCACGCCCTCATGTGATCACAGTGATAGAGCATCATAATATCCACCACCGAGGGCAGATCCGAGTTTAAGTGCCATAAGTGGGCTTCCTTACCCTCTCTATCACGCAATAAACTGGACTTCCTTATGGGGCCCAATATATACACAAGGTGGGCACCAAGGTGTAAGTATCATGATGTAATGCTGTCACATACTCATAATCGGTATCGATAATCAGCCTTGACAATCGGCTGCAGCAATTGGCCACGGCAATCGACCTCGGTAATCGGCCTCGATGATCGGCCTCGACAATCGGCCTCCACAATCGACCTCGATGATAGGCCTCGACAATCGGCCTCGGCACTCAGCCTTAATAATCGGCCTCGACAATCGGCTTCGGTAATCGGCCTCGACAATCGGCCTAAGGGAACATCGTAATGAGGACATTTAACCATCATTGCCCATTAATGTGGACATTTAACCAACATTGTCCATTAATGTGGATATTTAACCAACATTGCTCCCAAGGAGTGGCCCACATAGAGCCAAACGTATCATGGGCCCATGGCCTCCCTCAAGGGCCTAATATACATCACTTGGGCCTTATACAAGGGCCAAATACACATCACAATGGGCTGCATCACACGGGCCACATATACATCAAGTGGGGCGGCATCTCATGGGTCTAATATACATTGCAATGGGCAGCTCACACGAGCCTAATATTTATCAAGTTGGGCCTCGCCATATGGGCCAGAAATATATCACAATGAGCCACGTCCCATGGGCCTCGAATACATCACAATGGGCCACACCACCTGGGCCTCGAATATGTCACAATGGGCCATAACCCATGGGCCTCAATACATCACAATAGGCTAGAACCCATGGGCCTCGATACATCACAATAGGCCACAACCCATGGGCCTTAATACATCACAATAGGCCACAACCTATGGGCCTCAAATACATCAAGTGGGCCGCATCAATGGGCTGCACCAATGGCCCTCATAAACATCAAGTGGGCTACATCAATGGGCCACACTAATGGGCCATATACACATCAAGTGAGCTGCATCAATGGGCTGCACTAATGGACCAAATATATACATCAAGTCGGCCGCATTAATGGTCGGCATATATATATGATATATACATCATGGATGGCATCCCACCGTCCCAATCCAGCGGACGGTGTGGATATTAAAGAAATACATGAAGGTGGGCCCCACCCAAAATTTAGATCTATCACATCCTCTTTGTAATGCTATAAACAATCTCTTCCGATGGTTGGCGATATAAATTAAACACATATATCATGTGGGACCCACACCCCTGGACGGTGAGGATGAAACCCATACATCAAGGCCCCATGATGTCTAGACAGTGCTGATCAAACACAAACATCAAGGTGGGGCTCCACATCCAAGATCAGGACGGGTAGATGGACAGTGTGGAATAACACATACATCATGGTGAAGTCCATGGCCTGGACTATCCATCAAGGCTGGTCCCACTCGACACACCGCCCAGAAATGGACGGTGTGGAATATACAACACAAATCAATGTGGGCCCACCCTCACACGTGTTACACGTGTGGGGTGGCCCCACATCCTCCCAAAACGGATGGGTAACGTGAAAAATGCATGCATCAAGGTGGTTACTCAAAGCTCCTGCCCATCCCAGCTAAGTGGATGGACGGTGTAGATAAGACCATACATCATAGGTGTGGCCACTGTCTAGAAGATCTAGGCGGTGCAGATACAATGAATACATCAATGTGGATCCCACCCACACGTGCCAGCAGGTGTATCCAGCACATGAGGTGGGTCCCACCCTTTGGACGAATAGGGTAGATACAACATTGCATCACGATAGGCCCCACAGCTTGCTTACGTCAACCAGCAATGGGACCCATAGTCTTATCATTCGACGGTGTGGATATAAACCACATACATCACAGTGGCAGCTGTGCGCCATCCAATCACTCCAACACAGTCCAGATCATCTGGACGGTGTGGTTGAGACAAATACAACAAGGTGTGGCCCACATAACTTGGTGGTGTCAATACATCAAGGTGGGCCGTGAATGGACAGTTTGGAAGAAACCCACGTAATTTGCTGGCATCAATACAACAGGTACACCGGCTAATCTGCTTTCTATAGTAGTGGGTCTCACGTGATGAGTATAGCACATCTTTAAGGTGGGCCCCACATATTAATCAAGCTGATATTTGGGTTTTCACATCGTCCAGGCCCACTGGACGGCCTGGATAAAACAGATGGATGGCGTTGATAAAATATATACAATATGGTGGGTCCACGTGGTGGCCCACCCGAGCTGGGATCAAGCTGATATTTGTGATTTCCCTTCATCCAGATCAGGCAATGGGGTTGGCCCAATAGCTGGACGGTCTGAATCACACATGCACAAAATAGGTGGGTCATGTCAATAAGGAAGGATAGAGAGAGAGAGGGAGAGAGAGGGAGATATATATATATATATATATATATATATATATATATATATATAAACGTGAGAAGGGGAGGGACCCCGCCACTATGGGCCCTCCATATACAATGCATACATCAAGATGGGTCCCACCATATGTGGGCCCTCAAATCATCAAAATCAACAAATAAAATCACCCACCTTTAATCTCCTCTTCCTTCTTCTGCCTATAGCCTCTAGAGCTCCAAGGGAATAATTCAACGGTCGAGATGGGCTTTGGATGGTGGGATTGGTTGGTAGGGAGTGGGCCACACCAAGCTTCTCTCCCATGGACGTCCACCTCTCTCATGGTTGCTTAGGAGATGGAGTTTGAAATGAGAGAGATGAGAGAGATGAGAGAGAGAGGTGATGTAAGAGGGTGATGGGTGAAAATGTGAGTGATGGGTGTACTTGATGGGTGGAGAGAGAGAGAGAGTTGACTTTACGGGTTGCTTGGGGATGGGTGTTGTACTTAACATGATGGGATGGAGTACTTGACATTTGATGTGAATTGATGGGACATTCTCTTGAGATTGCAACACGCGGCGTTTTTCTTGAACTGAACGCGGGCCCACATCTCCTTGCCCGGGTATCACCTCGGTGCGCGAGACACGGCATCAGAACCGCAGTGATAGCACAGTCACAACAGTACAAGTTTTGAGTCGAGCTGACTCCGATATACAAGATATGACTCAGGATCGCATACAAACGTCGATAACAAATCGCAGGTCACCGGAGTTCAACTGGGAGGACCGTGGAGGCCTAAAGAATGGTACGTGCTAGGATACGGGTCTCACAGCTCTCCCCTCCAAATAAAAATTTCATCCTCGAAATTTACACTATATGCAAAACTCAAAAGAATGAGGAAACATGGCGTCGGAATACAATACTGGGCATAATCAAACATCGAAGAGATGAGAATAACGCTCAAGAATCTCAGCCTCCCGCTCTCAAGACGCTTTATCAATGCTATGATAACCCCACTGATCCTCGGATCCTAGATAAAAAACGATCGAAAATGAAATACTATGCTGCCTCACAATCTCAACGGTAGGGAGCTATATAAGAAAATCTCTAAGTTATTCGAAGTCGGGGATCAAACCATTCTAAGTTCTCAATAATCATAGAGTGCAGGATAGCTATTAGTAGATATGTGATGTTATCTTCATGTATTCCCAAGTTATGCTCTGATACCAACTTCTGTCACGTCCCAAACTCGGAAACCGGGCTCATAAAATTTTTGATCACTGAATCCGATGCCGACAGCCTCCAAAGTACCCCATTCTTGGCTCCAAGTGCCTATATGCCAAATTCCAATCCAGGGATCCTATAAGGAGAATTTTTCAGTGTACATTTATCTCGTAAGAAGCATAACCACAAGTTTACCCAAATCACAAAGATAATAACAACATCACATATCCACTAATATAAACATTTGAATACAATGCTGAAAGGAAAATACATATATCGAAAAGCAAGCTCCAGAAGACCGCTGCACGCTCCAAGCACAATGCTGCTGCAACCTAACATCACCTGTATGCATCTATTATGCATATGCTTATAGAAAGCATAGAGGGTAGTGTAAGTGTGTGCACAAGGTAAGTGTCAAGTATTCAATACAATGTCATAATCATACAATATTGGAAATACTAGCAAGATCATGAATCATACAATATCAGAGTAAGCAGAAATGCTGACAAGTCCATGAGTCATATAATATCAAAGTATGTAATACAGATCAGCTATGCAAATGAGGAGTCATAAAGAGCCAAATATCAGATGATGATGATGCAATGCAATATGCAAATCATGAAGAGCCATGAATACCATCAACCACATCCTGGTCATACATCGAACCTGTACATGTCACGCGATCATCTGGGGATAACTCTATCTCACAAGGAGTCTCATAAACATCTCAGCCCAATGACATCTACTTTAATCAATCATCCATCACAACATGTATACAAATGATGGAGGTCCATAGAAGGATGACGAATCTAGTCCAAATATTAAGATAGGCTCACTGATTTAAAACGCGTCACAATAGTTAAGGAAAGAATCAAACTTATAGCCACCAAAACATCAGATGATGCTTCCAATGTGGGATAAAGTTCTGCCTTCACTATATACATAGTAGCCTACCAATCACTGGTAGCTCACTCAGGTCCTCATGCCCCGCCCACTCATTGTCCGCCCACGTGTGCCCGCCCACAAGTGATCACAGTGATGGAGCGTCATAATATCCCCTACCAAGGGAAGATCCAAGTCTAAGTGCAATAAGTGGGCTTCCTTACCCTCTCTATCGCATAATAAATTGAACTTCCTTATGGGGCCCAATATATACACAAGGTGGGCTCCAAGGTGTAGGTATCATGATGCAATGTTGTCACATACTCATAATCGATATCGATAATCGGCCTTGACAATCGGCCTCAGCAATCGGCCTTGGTAATCGGCCTCGGTAATCAACCTTAATGATCGGCCTTGGCAATTGGCCTCGGCAATCGCCCTAGACAATCGGCCTCGACAATCAGACTCGATGATCAGCCACGATGTTCGGCCTCGACAATCGGCCTAAGGGAACTTCAAAATGAGGACATTTAACCACCATTGCCCATCAATGTGGACATTTAACCAACATTGTCCATCAATGTGGACATTTAACCAACATTGCTCCCAAGGTGTGGCCCACATAGAGTCAAATGTATCGTGGGCCAATGGCCACACACAAGGGCCTAATATACATCACTTGGGCCTCCATTAAAGGACAAATACACATCACACTGGCCACATATACATCAAGTGGGGCCGCATCTCACGGGTCTAATATACATCGCAATGGGCCTCTCACACGGGCCTAATATACAATAAGTCGGGCCTCGCCATATGGGCCGAAAATATATCACAATGGGCCACGTCCCATGGGCCTTGAATACATCATAATGGGCCGCACCACCTGGGCCTCGAATATGTTACAATGGGCCATAACCCATGGGCCTCAATACAACACAATAGGCCACAACCCATAGGCCTCAATACATCACAATAGGCTACAACCCATAGGCCTCAATACATCACAATAGGCCACAACCTATGGGCCTCAAATACATCAAGTGGGCCGCAACAATGGCCCTCATAAACATCAAGTGGGCTCCATTAATGGGCCGCACTAATGGGTCTTATACACATCAAGTCGGCTGCATCAATGGGCCACAGTAATGGGCCAAATATATACATCAAGTGGGCCACATCAATGGTCGGCATATATATATGATATATACATCATGGATGGTGTCCCACCGTCCCAATCTAGTGAATGGTGTGGATATAAAATAAAAACATCAAGGTGGGTCCCACCCAAAATTTAGATCTATCAGATCCTCTTTGTAATGTCATAAATGATCTCTTTCGATGATTAGGTGATATAGATAAAACACATATATCATATGAGACCCATGTCCATGGACAGTGAGGATGAAACCCATACATCAGGGCCTCACGATGTCTTGACAGTGCTGATCAAACACAAACATCAAGGTGGGGCCCCACGTCCAAGATCAAGACGGATAGATGGATAGTGTGGAATAACACATACATCATGGTGAAGTCCATGGCCTGGACTATCCATCAAGGCTGGTCCCACTCGATACACCGCCCAGAAATGGATAGTGTGGAATATGCAACATATAAATCAATGTCAACCCACCCTCACACGTGCTACACGCGTGGGGTGGCCCCACGTCCTCCAAAAAAGGATAGGCAGCATGGAAAATACATGCATCAAGGTGGTTACTCAAAGCTCCTACCCGTCCTAGCTAAGTGGACAGACGCTGTAGATAAGACCGTACATCACAGGTGTGGCCACCGTCCAGAAGATCTGGACAGTGCAGATACAATGAATACATCAATGTGGATCACACCCACACGTGCCAGTAGGTGTATCTAGCACATGAGGTGGGTCCCACCCTCTGGACGAACAGGGTAGATACAACATTGCATCACGATAGGCCTCACAGCTTGCTGACGTCAACCAGTAATGGGACCCACCGTCCTATTGTTGGACGGTGTGCATATAAATCACATACAACACGGTGGCTGCTGTGCACTGTCCAGATCATCTAGACGGTGTGGATGGGACAAATATAGCATGGTGTGGCCCACATAACTTTGTGGTGTCAATACATCAAGGTGGGCCGTGAATGGACGGTTTGGATGAAACCCACATAATTTGTTGGCATCAATACAGCAAGTACACCGGCTAATCTGCTTTCTATAGTAGTGGGTCTCACGTGCTGAGTATAGCACATCTTTAAGGTGGGCCCCACATATTGATCAAGCTGATATTTGGGTTTTCACATCGTCCAGGCCCACTAGACGGTCTGGATAAAACAGATGGATGGCGTTGATAAAATACATACATTATGGTGGGTCCACGTGGTGGCCCACCCCAAGTGGGGATCAAGCTGATATTTTTGATTTCCCTTCATCCAGATTAGGCAGCGGGGCTGGCCCAATGGCTGGACGGTCTGAATCACACATGCACAAAATAGGTGGGCCACGTCAACAAGGAGAGAGAGAGAGGGAGAGAGAGAAAGGGAGGGAGAGAGAGGGAGAGAGAGAGAGAAAGAGAGAGAAACGTGAGAAGGGGAGGAGCCCCGCCACTATGAGCCCTTCCTATATAATGCATACATCAAGATGGGTCCCACCATATGTGGGCCCTCAAATCATCAAAATCAACAAATAAAATCACCCACCTTTGATCTCCTCTTCCTTGTTCCACCTATAGCTTCTAGAGCTCCAAGGGAATGATTTAACGGTCGAGATGGACTTTAGATGGTGGGATTGGGTGGTAGGGAGTGGGCCACACCAAGCTTCTCTCCCATGAACGTCTACCTCTCTCATGGTTGCTTGGAAGATGGAGTTTGAAATGAGAGAGAGAGGTGATGTAAGAGGGTGATGGGTAAAAAGGTGAGTGATGGGTGTACTTAATGGCAGAGAGAAAGAGAGAGAGAGTTGACTTTAGGGGTTGTGTCATGCCTCAGACTCGAAAATCGGGCTCACAATATTCCCGATCACCGAATTTGGTGCCGACAGCCTCCGTAGTACCACATTCTCGACTCCTAGAGCACATACGGTAGATTCCGATCCTGGGATCCTCTGAGGAGGATTTTCCAACATACATTTATCTTGTAAGACGCATAACCACAAGTTTACCCAAATCACAAAGGCAACATCATCATCACATATCCACTAATATAAACATTTGAATACAATGCGGAAAGGGAAATACATATGTCAAGATCAAAGCTCCAGAAGTCAGCTACATGCTCCAAGCTCCACGCTGCTGCAACCTAACATTACCTGCACTCATCTATCATGTATAAGCTTATAGAAAGCTTAAAGGGTGGTATAAGTGTGTGCACAAGGTAAGTGTTAAGTATTCAATACAATGCCATAATCATACAATATCGAAAATACTAGTAAGATCATGAATCATATGTTATCAGAGTAAGTGGAAATACTGACAAGTCCATGAGTTAATCAATATCAGAATATGTAATACAGATCAACTATACAAATGAGGGTCATAAAGAGCCAAATATCATATGTTGAGGATGCAATACAATATACAAATCATGAAGAGTTCACAAATAATGCCAACCATACCTAGACCATATAAATGCAGAAACATAGTAACCCAAAGTGCTATATGCCGCGGAAGTAATGCAATATGCGATGCGAATAGAATGATCATGCTGGAGTGTAAAGTCAGGATGATAGTACGTAGTATCACAGGCTATGGGGTCCATTACAAGGGTCTTCTATCCAAACTAGTCCCATACCTAATTTGGATAGTTAGACTCAATGTGGTAAACTCCTGATCTCAGGTTAGTCGCACCCCCCAACCAAAATCCTAGCCATTGCGAAAGTACACGTAACAAATAGTTGCGCACCACTAACCTGAGTGGATAGTGAATGAATGAATGAATGAGTATGCAACTCCTGCTCCACAAATCAGTACTATAAATCTTTAGGATCATCACCAGGGTCTAGTACACTCTATATGCAATCGCTGCCCACTGACATGCGACCATGCAAGTGGAAGAGACCTCACCATCCGTCTGGCCAGTAGTCAGCCAATATCTACCTTGCACGTCGATAGCGGACCCATTCACAAGCTGGTCAAACTCAGCATAGCTATGCCCCTACCTTCGGGCGGATAAGGCCACACCCCTCCCAACTAACCACGATACAGTGGGAGATGCAACCTCCTAGTATTCGGCACTCGGGCGCTTATGTATCCACTCGGTCTTGACATTGGGGCAACCTCTGGTACCAAGAGGGTTTAGGGATTTTCACCTAGGGCCATCTATGGCGGCTCGATACTAGTAACAGATTTTCGGTGTCTCATCTGGCCATCTATGGCATGACTATGGAGGCTACGGCCCTGATGTATCTAGGGCATACAGTAATCACAACACACAATGCGAGATGTATGAAGCATACAATCCAGTCATGCATCAATCCCCCGCATACTATGCACTCATGTGAGACGATCTCCGCCTATCAGGGAGTCTCATAAACCACCGGCACTATGGCATATGGAATAGTCAATCATATCTCATAATAAACATACAAAATGATGCGTATGGACATGTATCATGATGTTATGCTGTGACATACTCATAATCGGCATTAATAACCGGCATCGACAATCGACCTTGACAATGTAGACATTTAACCAACATTGCCCTCAAGGAATGGCCCACATAGAGCATAACATATAGTGGACCCATGGCCTCACATAAGGGCCTAGTATACAACACCATGGGCCTCACTCAAGAGCTTAATACACATCACGATTGGCCTCTCTCATGAGCCTAATATACATCATAACGGGCTCCATCACCTTGCCCTCAAATGTACCACAATGGGCCTCATGACCTAGGCCTCATATGCATCAAGCTGAGGCCAAATGCTCATCACAATGAGCCTCAGATACGGGCCGCATATACATCACATTGAGCCTCGACAATCGGCCTCGATATCCGGCCTCAACCATCGAAATCAACCTCGACAATTGGCCCCGAGAATCGGAATTGGCCTCGGCAATCAGAATCAACCTCGATAATCGGAATCGGCCTTAACAATTGGAATTGGCCTCAATAATCAGGATCGGCCTCAATAATCGAAATCGGCCTCGACAATCAGAATCGGCGTCAATAATTGGGATTGGCCTCAATAATTAGAATTGGCATCGACAATCAGAATCGGCCGCAATAATCGGGATTAGCCTCAATAATTAGAATCGGCCTCGACAATCAAAATTGGCCTCAATAATCGGGATCGGCCTCAATAATCGGAATCGGCCTCGACAATCGAAATCAGTCTCGATGATCGGAATCGGCCTCAATAATCAGAATCGGTGAGAATGGGCCTAACAAGGCCTAAGGGAAGGTCACAATGTGGACATCCAACCATCATTGCCCATCAATGTGGACATTCAACTAACTTCACTCCCAAGCAGTGGCCCGCATAGAGCCAAACATAAAGTGGGCCCATGGCCTCACACAAAGGCCTAATATACATCACAATGGGCCTCATACAAGGGCTACATACACAACAAGTGGGCCCTACAAATGGGCCTCAGATACATTGCACAGGCCACAACCCTTAGGACTAATGCACATCGCAATGGACCTAATACCATGCTATATGGGCTGGAAATACATCTCATTGGGCCTTACCAAATGGACCAGAAATACATCACAATGAGCTACGTCATATGGGCTAAAAATCCATCTCAATGGGTCACGACCCATGAGCTTCAGTACATCATAATGGGTCACAACCCATGGGCCTCAAATACATAACATGTGGGCCATACACATGGGTCTCATATGCATCAAATGGGCTATGTATCTGAGCCTCGAATACATCAAAAGGGCCACGCGTCACGGGCCTAATACATATCACAATGGGTCTTGCCCATAAGCCATGAGTACATCACAATGGGCCTTATCCATAGGCCTCAGATTCCAGTAGGTGGGCCCCATCATCTGGGCCTTAAATACAAGGCAGGTGGGCCCTAGCACATGGGCCTCAAATATACATCATGACGGGCCTTTCACATGGGCCTAATATACATCACATTGGCCACATCCCATGGGTCTCAAATATATCACAATGGGCTTGTACCCATGGGCTCCAAACACATCATAATGGGCCTTAACCCATGGGCTCCAAACACATTATAATGGGCCTTAACCCATGGGCTCCAAACATATCACAATGGGCCTTAACCCATAGGCCCGAAGCACATCACAATGGGCCTTAACCCATGGGCTCTAAACACATCACAATAGGCCTTAACCCATGGGCTCCAAACACATCACAATGGGCCTTAACAAATGGGCCACAAATACAAGTTATTGGGCCTCTCAAATATAATAATTGGGCCGCACTACTTGGGCCGCACCATCTACACCGTTAATTTTAGAGTATTATATAAAAAATATGAATCAAATCAAAAGATCATCTCGATCATACCACAAGTAACAGTGGTGATAGTGATCAAATGGTCAGTTGGACCACATCACAAATAGCAGTGGAGATAGTGATTTCCACTATACAAAAATTTCACAGGGGGGCCATCATAGCATGTATTTTCCATCCAGTCTGTTCATAAGGTCACAAGGACCTGAACCAATAGGGAAAATAAATATCATATCGGTCCAGAACTTTTGTGTCCCAAAAGAGTGTCGATGGTAGATGTTTAATCCCACTGTTTTGGCAGTGTAGTCCACTGGATAACTAGGTTTGTCTCATTCTTTCTTTTTATGCCATAAAATCATCTCTCAAAATGGTTAGACGGTGAAGATACAGAAAATGCATCATGGCGGGTCACTGCATGGACGGTACAACTATAAAACATTAAGGTGGACCGTTGATGCAGGACATGGAAAATTAAATATGATATGCAAGATTTCAGGCTTAGATCACACCAATTCAGAAACAATCATGCAAATTCCACATCCCACATGAAAATCCAAACATTCAATTAAAGGGGAATCTATGCGGGTCCAAGCCGACACAGGCTAGGACTAGACCAATAAAAATTAGAAACCAAACGATGTCAAAGGGAAATAAAATCAACTACTCATCCATAAAAAAAATCAGTCCCTAATCCAAGGGATTCCCTAATTTCAATTCAAGGAACCCTAAGGTGATAGAAAGGGGTAAATCAATTAGGGATCATGTAATCTAGGGTTATGATTCATGAAAAACGGCTATGAGAGGATAAAAGAGGATAAAAACCTGAACCAAAAGATGATCCCGCGTGTGGACAGTAACAATGGCCCAGACGGACGTGCGCGTGATCCCAGCCGCACGTGTGTGGGGCCCACTATTCAGAAAAAGGCCACCTTAACCCTGGTCGGCCAGGGATGGACTCCAAAACCTCTAAATTTCAGCTCGATCCGATGTACGGTTTGTGCGTGGTGCTCCGCCGAAGTTTCAGCTCGCCTGCGGGCCAAAATCTGGAAACCTGCTTCAGTGAAGAAATCTAATGCAACAAAAGGACAAATTCGAAGTACGGATGGTGGGGGAAGATGGAAAAAAAAGATGATGGAAGATGGGGGTGAATGGAGATCGATGTGGCTTCGCACCACGGTAGTTAGCCCTTCGAAAAGGGAGGGCTTCGCACCCACTTTTGAATTCTTCCACAACTCACGAAGAGAGTAGAAAAATAAAGCAGGAATTTTTTATTAACTTCAATGAATGAAAAGAACTACAAGGGGTGCCTATTTATAGGGAGAACCCTATACCCAAAAACTCGCACCATGTGCGATACCTATTACTTGGCGATGAAGTAAACTAAAATAAAAACCAAACGAGGAAATCTAAAGCGTTCACGATGTTCTAAATAATAACAATAAGCAAAACCTAAAATATAAAACCAATCTGACGAGTGGGCCACAATCATGAGATCCCATGGTGGGCTTTTCTTGACTATCGGGCCACTTTTCTGAACCAAAACTTGTCTTCTAGATAGGAGGCCCTCCCTGGACGTCGTCATCGAGCCAGATCGATGGTGGGGTCCTTCTTCTGCGTACGTACGTGCGTAGGGGTGGTGGTGTGCGGGCGTGCGTGTGCACGATGTCCTCATCAACCGTACATGGCATCCATGCCGCTGGACTGCTGGGCTAGCAGTCCAGTGTCCAGCAGATGGACGGTATGGATACTACACATGGATCATGGTGGGGTCCCCAAGCGTGGCCCAATAGGGACGGATTCTGCCTAAAAGCTTGCCATATGGTTGGACGATTTGATATAACACAGACCTCATGTGGGACCCACAGTAATCTAATGAATGGACGGTGTGGATGGGGCCCACACAGCAGTTGGGCCCCACATGCTACTGATGGTAATACAGTAGCTATATATCTATTTTAGGGGTGCTGGCCATTCGGCCATAACAAAGGTGGGTCCCACGCGGGTGTGGCCCACCATATCATTTTATTAATATAAAATATTATATTATATAATAATATATATCATATATATATATGTGCGTGTGTGGGAGGGTGGGAGCGTCAACGCCCAGCGTCCAGAGACGCTGGACGGATAGCCTAATGAAACACATCCATCATAGTAGGCCCCACATGAATGGACGGTCTAGATGAACAGGGAGGTGGGTCCCATAGAACCTGCTGACGTCAAAGCTGGCCCCATAGGGCCGTCCAACCTATCCAGCACTGTCCAGATGGTCTGGACAGTGTGGATGAAATAAATACATAAAGGCATGGCCCCATAGTAGGTGGGCAGTTGGGATCCAACACATGCAATCACGTGGGACCCACAGAACTTGCTGACAATAGTCAGCAGATGGGTCCCACCATTAGATGGTTTGGATTTAACACACGCATCATGGTGGGCTCCACGGTGATGGATGGTGTGGATATATCACACGCATCGGGTGGGCCGCACATCAAGAGAGGGAGGGAAAGAGAGAGAGAGAGAGAGAGAGAGAGAGAGAGAGACGATCGTGAGAGGGGAGGGACCCCGTCACTACGGGCCCTCCCTAAACATGCATACATCAAGATGGGTCCCTCATATGTGAGCCCTCAAATCACAAAATCAAATTATAAGATCAACCACCTTTGATCTTCTCTTCCTTCTTCCGCCAATGCGACCTAGAGCTCCAAGGGGTGCGATTCAACAATCAAGATGGACTTTGGATGGTGGAGATGGGAGGTAGGAAGGTGGGCTACACTAGCTTCTCTCATGGAAGCTTGGACGATTGCTCTCATGGGTGTTGTTTGAAAATGGAAAGAGAGAATGAGAGAGAGAGAGGTGATGGGAGAGAAATGATGGGAGAGAGGGATGGTGAGTGATGGATGGATGTACTTTATTGTAAGAGGAAGTTGAATTTGGACAGCGTGGTTGTGCTTGGGGATGGGTGTGAGTGATGGGAGTGATGTGTACTTGATTGATGTGATTGATGAGACATTCTCTTAGAATTTACAACGCGCGGTGTTTTCCTCGAACTGAATGCAGGCTCACATCTTCTGGCCCAGGTATCACTTCAGTGCGCAAGATGCAGCGTCAGAACCTCGGTGACGGCACGGTCGCAAGGATACAAGTTTCGAGTCGAGCCGACTTTGATATATGAGACACGACTCAAGATCACGCGCAAACGCTAATAATAGATCGCGATCATCGAAATTCGACTGGGAGGACCACGGAAGGCTACGGAACAGTATAGGCTAGTATACGGGGTCTCACAAGTTGCTTGGGGATGGGTATTTTACTTGATATGATGGGATGGAGTACTTGACATTTGATGTGATTGATGGGACATTCTCTTAGGATTACAATGTGTGATGTTTTCCTCGAACTACACGCGGGCCCACATCTCCTGCCTCGGGTATCGCCTCGGTGCGTGAGATGCGGCGTCGGAATCGTAGCAATGGCGCGGTCGTGAGGGTACAAGTTTTGATTTGAGCCAACTCTGATAAACGTTATACGACTCAGGATGGTGGGAAAATGTAGATAACAGATCGCAGGTCATCGGAATTCGACCTAGCGATCCACAGAGGCCTACGGAATGGTACAAGCTAGGATACAGGTCTCACAGCTCTCCCCTCCAAATAAAAATTTCATCCTTGAAATTTTCACTATATGCAAAACTCAAAAGAATGAGGAAACATGGCATTGGAATACAATACTGAGCATAATCAAACATCGAAGAGATGAGAATAATGCTCGTAAATCTCAGCCTCCCACTCTCAAGACGCTTTTTCAACGCTATAATAACCCCACTGATCCTCAGATCCCGGATTAAAAACAATCAAAAATGGAATACTATGCAGCCTCACAATCTCAACGGTAGGGAGCTATATCAGAAAATCTCTACGTTATTCGAACTCAAAATCTAACCATTCTAAGTTCTCAACAATCATAGAGTGCAGGGTAGCTATCAGCAGATATGTGATGTTATCTTTAGGTATTCCCAAGTTATGCTTTGATACCCACTTTTGTCATGCCCTAAACTCAGAAACCAGGCTCATAAAATTCTCAATCACCAAATCCGGTGCTGACAGCCTCCGTAGTACCCCATTCTCGGCTCCTAGCGCCTATACGCCAGATTCTGATTCAGGGATCCTATAACGAGGATTTTTCAGTGTACATTTATCTCATAAGAAGCATAACTACAAGTTTACCCAAATCACAAAGCCAACAACAACAATCACATATCCACTAATATAAATATTTGAATACAATACTAAAAGAGAAATACATATGTCAAAAATCAAGCTCCAAAAGACAGTTGCACACTCCAAGCTCAATGCTACTGTAACCTAACATCACCTGCACGCATCTATCATGCATAAGCTTATAGAAAGCTTAGAGGGTGATGTAAGTGTGTGCACAAGGTAAGTGTTAAGTATTCAATACATTGCCATAATCATAAAATATCAAAAATACTGGCAACATCATGAATCATACGATATCAGAGTAAGTAGAAATACTAACAAGTCCATGAGTCATATAATATTAGAGTACATAATACAAATCAGCTATGCAAATAGGGAGTCATAAAGAGCCAAATATCATATGTCGATGATGTAATACAATATGCAAATCCTAAAGAGCCACAAATACCAATAACCTTATCTAGGCCATACATCAAACTTGTGCGTATCATGCGATCATGTGGGGATAATTCCGTCTCACAAGGAGTCTCATAAACATCTCAACCCAATGGCATCTGCTTTAATCAATCATCCATCACAACATGCATACAAATGATGAAGGTCCATAGAAGGACGACGGATCTAGTCTAAACATCAAGATAGGCTCACTAATTTAAAATGCGTCACGATAGTTATTAAAAGAATCCAAATTATAGCCACCACAACATCAGACGATGCTTCCAATGTGGGATAAAGTTCTACCTTCACTGTGTGCACGGTAGCCTGCCGGCACAGTAGCCTATCAATCCCTAGTATCTTGCTCAAGTCCTCATGTCCCGCCCACTCAGTGTCCACCCACGTGTGCCCGCACACATGTGATCACAGTGATGGAGCATCACAATATCCCCCATCGAGGGCAGATCTGAGTCTAAGTGCAATAGGTGGGCTTCCATACCCTCTCTATCGTGTAATAAACTGGACTTCCTTATGAGGCCCAATATATACACAAGGTGGGCTCCAAGCTGTAAGTATCATGATGCAATGCTGTCACATACTCATAATCGGTATCAATAATTGGCCTTAGCAATCGGTCTCAGCAATCGGCCTCAGTAATCGGCCTCGACAATCGGCCTAGGCAATCGGCCTCAACAATCAACCTCGACAATCGGCCTCGACAATCAGCTAAGGGAACATCATAATGAGAACATTTAACCATCATTTCCCATCAATGTAGACATTTAACTAATATTTTCTATCAATGTGGTCATTTAAGCAACATTACTCCCAAGGAGTGGCCCACATAGAGCCAAACGTATCGTGGGCCCATGGCCTCACACAAGGGCCTAATATACATCACTTGGGCCTCATACAAGGGCCAAATACACATCACGATGGGCCGCATCACACGGGCCACTTATACATCAAGTGGGGCTGCATCTCATGGGTCTAATATGCATCGCAATGGGCTGCTCACATGGGCCTAATATACATCAAGTTAGGCCTTGCCATATGGGCTAAAAATATATCGTAATGGGCCACGTCCCATGGGCCTCAAATACATCACAATGGGGCACACCACCTAGGCCTTGAATACGTCACAATGGGCCATAACCCATAGGCCTCAATACATCACAATAGGCCACAACCCATGGGCCTCAATACATCACAATAGGCCACAACCTATGAGCCTCAAATACATCAGTGGGCTGCGTCAATGGGCCACACCTATAGCCCTCATAAACATCAAGAGGGCTGCATCAATGGGCTGCACTAATGGGCCTCATACACATTAAGTGGGTTGCATCAATGGGCCGCACTAATGGGCCAAATATATACATCAAGTGGACTGCATCAATGGTTGGCATATATATACGATATATACATCATGGATGGCGTCCCACCGTCCCAATCCAATGGACGGTGTGGATATAAAATAAATACATCAAGGTGGGTCCCACCCGAAATTTAGATCTATCACATCCTCTTTGTAATGCCATAAACAATCTCTTCTGATGGTTGGGCGATATAGATAAAACACACATATCATTTGGGACCCACGTCCCTGGACAGTGAGGACGAAACCCATACATCAAGGCCCCGCAATGTCTGGACAGTGCTGATCAAACACAAACATCAAGGTGGGGCCCCACATCCAAGATCAGGACAGATAGATGGACAGTGTGGAATAACACATACATCATGGTGAAGTCCATGAACTGGATTGTCCATCAAGGCTGGTCCCACTCGACACACCGCCCAGAAATGGACGGTGTGGAATATACAACACATAAATCAATGTGGGCCCACCCCCACACGTGCTACATGTGTGGAGTGGCCCCACGTCCTTCATAAATAGATGGGCAGCATGGAAAATACATGCATCAAGTTGGTTACTTAAAGCTCTGCCCGTCCTAGCTAAGTGGATGGACGCTGTAGATAAGACCAAACATCATAGGTGTGGCCACCGTCCAAAAGATCTGGGCAGTGCAGATACAATGAATACATCAATGTGGATCCCACCCACACGTGCCAGCAGGTGTATCCAAGACATGAGGTGGGTCCCACCCTCTTGACAAACAGGGTAGATACAACATTGCATCGCGGTAGGCCCCATAGCTTGCTGACGTCAACCAACAATGGGACCCACTGTCCTATTGTTGGACAATGTGGATATAAACCATGTACATCACGGTGACTGTTGTGCACCGTCCAATCACTCCAGCACCATCCAGATCATCTGGACGGTGTGGATGGGACAAATACAATATGGTGTGGCCCACATAACTTGGTGGCGTCAATACATTAAGGTGGGACGTGAATGGACTGTTTGGATGAAACCCACATAATTTGTTAGCATCAATACAGCAGGTACACCGGCCAATCTGCTTTCTAAAGCAATGGGTCTCACGTGCTGAGTATAGCACATCTTTAAGGTGGGCCCCACATATTGATCAAGCTGTTATTTGTGTTTTCACATCATCCAGGCCCACTAGATGACCTGGATAAAACAGATGGATGGCACCGATAAAATACATACAATATGATGGATCCATGTGGTGGTGCATCTGAGCCGGGATCAAGCTGATATTTGTGATTTCCCTTCATCCAGATCGGGCAACGGGGCTAGCCCAATGGATGGATGGTCTGAATCACACATGCACAAAATAGGTGGGACACATCAATAAGGAAGGAGAGAAAGAGGGAGATAGACACATGAAAAGGGGAGGGACCCCGCCACTTGGGCCCTCCCTATACAATGCATACATCAATATGGGTCCTATCATACGCAGGCCCTCAAATTATCAAAATTAAAAATAGAATCACCCACCTTTGATCTCCTCTTCCTTCTGCCTATACCCTCTAGAGCTCCAAGGGAATGATTCAACGGTTGAGATGGACTTTGGATGGTGGGATTGGTTGGTAGAGAGTGGGCCACACCAAGCTTCTCTCCCATGGACGACCACCTTTCTCATGGTTGATTGGGAGATAGAGTTTGAAATGAGAGAGAGAGAGAGGTAATGTAAGAAGGTGATGGGTGAAAAGGTGAGTGATGGGTGTACTTGATGGGTGGAGAGAGAGAGAGAGAGTTGAATTTCAGGGTTGCTTGGGGATGGGTGTTGTACTTGACATGGTGACATGGAGTACTTGACATTTGATGTGATTGATGGGACATTCTCTAGGGATTGCAACGCGTGGCATTTTCCTCAAACTAAACGCGGGCCCACATCTCCTCGCCCAGGTATCACCTCACACGAGACGCGGCGTTGGAACCGCAGCGACGGCATGGTCGCGAGGGTATAAGTTTCGAGTCGAGCCAATTTTGTTATACGGGACACGACTCAAGATCACGTGCAAATGCTGATAATAGACAGCGGGTCTCTGAAATTTGATGGGGAGGACCGCGGAGGCCTACAAAATGGTACGAGCTAGGATACGAGTCTCACAGCTGATAGCATTCATGGACTTATCAGCATATTTCCACATTACTCTGATATTATATACTTGACACTTACCTTGCGCACACACTTACACCACCCTCTAAGCTTTTCGTAAGCTTATGCACAACTGTTGTGTGCAGCTGACGTTGGATCGTAGCAGCACTGAGGCAACAGTGTGTAGCTGAGCTTTTAGAGTTCTGATACCTATATTTGTATTTCCCTTTCCGCATTGTACTCAAAGTTTTTAATATAGTGGATATGTGGTGATGTTGTTTTGTGACTTGGTTATGCTCCATTAAAAAAATTATATTGAAAATCCTCCTTGTAGGATCTCGAGATCAAAATTTGGCATATGGGGGCCAGGAGCCGAGAATGGGGCACTACGTAGGCTGTCGACATCGGATTCGGTAATCGGGAATTCTTTGAGCCCGGTTTCTGAGTTTGGGGCATGACAGAAGTTCCTATTAGAGCATAACTTGGGTATACGTGAGGATCACATTACATATCTGTTCTGAACATAGAATGATAGGTTCCGAGTCTGAATAACCTAGCGATTTTTGGATATAGACCCTTAATGTATGTGCCTTCGACGATTCTCAAGGCTGATAGGCCCTTGTTCCTTCCTATAGGATATGTCGCCTAAGAGGGCCACTCGAGCAACTCCCGTTCCCCCGTCTGAGACCAGTGCATCCCCGACAACACCCGTGAATGCAGATTAGCTTCAGCAGATGCTGTAGGAAATGACCACTATCCTTAAGGGGCAGGGTAGGCGACCCACTATTACACCAGCCTAAGTAGAGCAGGAGCGCACGAGAACCCTTCTCAGAAACTTCCAACAGCACGATCCCCTGTGCTTCTGGGGCGAGCTAGACCCTACTGCAGCAGAGATATGGTGCTCCAAGGTGGAGAAAATATTCGACACTATGAGATGCACGATGTAGCAACGGATCCCGTTAGCTATATTTCTTCTCCATGGCGAGGCTCAGCACTGGTGGGCATCAGTTGCCCGAGTGGCAGCGACCGATTTTGAGTGGACATGGGAGGATTTTGTTGACTGGTTTAACCGAAAGTTCTTTTTTGAGCATGTTCGATAGCAGCGCGCATTAGAGTTTGAGACTCTGGTCCAGGGGGACATGTCCGTGTTATAGTATGAGTCATGTTTCATTGAGCTATCGAGGTTCGCGACGTATCTTGTCGATAATGAGGGGCAGAAGGCCTGCCGTTTCGAGAACGGCTTGCGTCCTGCCCTCAGGAGCCGTGTGGTCAAACACATGCTTCTGACATTTGAGCAGATTGTGTAGAGGGCCCAGGTCTACGAGGTAGATTAGGCTAGTTTTCAGAGGACCCGTGACCAGAGAGGAGACCGGAAGAGGAAGGCACCCTCCGGTAGCTCCCAGCAGCAGCAAAAGTAGCATAGTCCACAGCAGCGACGCATGACCCACCCAGTATTCTAAGCACCAGTGGTACCACAAGCACCATCTCCGGTACCCTTTCCAAGTACTTGTTTTAGATGCGGTAGGACAACATCGTAGGCACAAGTGTCCCCATCCACAGCAGCAGCAGCCGAGGGCAACGCATCAGCCTCCACAGCAGCCCCTACATTAGCAGCAGCGACTGGAGCACCAGCCTCCAAGGCCTCCCCTACAATAGGAGAGGTAGCATATCAGGCTGCCACAGCGGCAACAGCAGTAGTCGTGACCTAAGAGGGGACATGGACCTCCCTAACTAGCTCAAGGCAAATTTTATGCCGCCCAACAGGACCCTCAGTCGTCAGGAGGGGTCGTTGAGGGTACTCTCCTTGTTTCGGCATGCATTGTACATGTATTATTTGACTCTGATGCATTGCATTCCTTTGTAGCCAAGGATTTTTGCCTATTGACTAGTTTACCGTTGGAGTCTGCTCATGAGGGTTTGTAGGTATTGATGCCCTTGGGGAAGACTGCAGTGATGGGCCGATTTTACTCGTCTCACCCTGTTTTGGTTTGAGATATCTTTTTGCCTGCTGATCTGTTTGCATTGTCGATGTCCAAGTTTGATGTCATCTTGGGCATGGATTGGCTTGCCAAGTAATACGCCATATTGGACTGTTCTGCGAGGACAGTCACGTTTTATATACCCAGCGTACCGCAGTTCTAGTTTGTTGCTGAGCACAGAGGAGAGCAGTTTTCCTGCATGTTGTCGTATGTCGTTGAGGTGTCAGTTTCCTTAAGTATCGACCAGCTGCCGGTCGTTTGTGGTTTTCTCAATGTGTTTCAGGAGATTTTAGGTTTGCCACCTCATAGGCACACAGAATTTCAGATTGATCTCGTGCCCGGTATAACACCTATTGCGAAGGCCCCATATCGTATGGCACCATTGGAGTTACGGAAACTACAGAAGTAGTTGGACGAGTTGCATGAGTTAGGCTTTATCTGTCTAAGCAGTTTGTCATAGGGAGCCCTGATACTCTTCATGAAGAAGAAGGATGACTCGTTAAGGCTTTACGTCGACTACCGCGAGCTCAACAAAGTCACAATCAAGAACAAGTACCCGCTCTTGAGGATCAATGATTTGTTTGATCAGCTGCAGGGTGTGGAGTTCTTTTCAAAGATTGATCTACGTTCCAGTTATCATCAGATTCGGGTCCATGAGGAGGATATCCCGAAGACAACATTCAGGACACGCTATGGTCATTTTGAGTTCCAGGTCATGTCCTTCGGACTGACCAATGTGCTCGGCGTATTCATGCGGTTGATGAACGAGGTCTTCCATCCGTATCTCGATCATTTTGTTATGGTGTTCATGAAAAGGCCAAGCTATATGTCCTAGAGGGGGGGTGAATAGGACAATGCTAAATAAAAACTTATAACAGCGGAATAATAAAGAAAATGATAGCCAAATTAAATAACAATGTAGGAAAGAAAAACAACCTCAAAATTCAGATCTTGAGAGGTTGATACAAACGTTATTCTAAGGATAACCTTACACCAAAAACAGAGTTTATGGTAGGACAACCTTATTTCTAGAAAGGTCTTTGTATCAAGTCTCAAATCGAAGAGGAATACAAAAATAAATATAAACTGAATTGAAATAACTTGTAATTAAAGATGTATTGTTCTAGGGACAGCCATACACCATAAAAATGGCAGGGCAACCTTACTGGAACAACTTTCAAATGAAATTGAAAATCAAGCTTATAAAGGAATAGCAGAAAGTAAATTCTAAGCTATTACAACATTCTCACAAAGCTTGAAATAATTACAACATTCACCACCATACATACATCCCACAAAAAGAATAAAAAATTAGAAGAATAAAACAATCAACCACAACTCAAGGGATTATAGTGGTTCGCCTGTGTGTTCACCAACTGTTATACAACAGCCGCACAAAAAGTTACTCCACTCCTAATATCCTCACACAGGGGATATTAGCGTTCACTAAAAATAGGTTTTCCCAGGTTCACCCAAAACCCTTACAATTGTGTCTTTGTATGTGGGCTTACACAATTAAAAAAAACCCCACTTCTGAGTTTTCCTGGCTTTCCTCAGATAACCAAAATAACAAGATTTTTCTGGCAAATCTTGAAAGAAACCAAAATAATAGAAAGGAATTTACAATATGTAAAATACCTGAAAATCTCCTTCGTTGTAGCAGCCCGGTAGAACCAAATCAAAGTAGATGATTGAATGTCCAAGTTCAATGTCCAGTACTCGATTACAATGGTTCTAGTTCTAATAGATTTTAAATTAAACCAAATAGGGCTTGCCTTAATTGATTTTGATTCCAAAGAAAGGGAATAATAATTCCTCTTTATCAAATCAGATTGGAATATAAGAAACAAAATCAATTAAAATAAAGCTAAGGAAAGAAAATATTAAATAAGCACACTTAGCTTAGATGGAGCACAGAATTATCTCTCAGAAGTTCGACGAAGATTGGCTTGAATACTTTAATTAAATCGATAATTTCTTCTGAGATTCATGCACTATTTATAGGTGAGAAGATCGGGTCTTCGACTGGTCTAGAGTGCTCTTCGACTAGTCGAAGCAACAACAAATATTTGAAAAATCCGGCGGGATATGCTCTGACCGTTCTACGACTGGTCGTAGGTCACCTACGACTGGTCGTAGGTTTCCTTCGACTGGTCGTAGGTCCAGAAAATCTTTGCTGGACTTCGAGTCGAAGATTGTACGACTGGTCGAAGATCAGTCGACACTGTTCCTACGACTGGTCGAACAGATTCCAGGACTAGTCGAAGGCTAACAGATTTTATCCGGAATTTGTAACAAACTTACGACTGGTCGAGGAATTTCATAGACTGGTCGAAGAAAGTCTAGGACTAGTCGAAGAAGGCCTAGGACTAGTCGAAGAACAGACCAATCACATGAAAAATAACATTCGACTTATGTATCCGAAATGACCTACTTCTAAGGTCAACCTATGGTCAAACAAACCTCAATCATGAAGTATGGACAT
The DNA here is from genome assembly GCF_029962835.1 of Magnolia sinica. Lineage (NCBI taxonomy): Eukaryota > Viridiplantae > Streptophyta > Magnoliopsida > Magnoliales > Magnoliaceae > Magnolia > Magnolia sinica. Next base: position 35,674,639 of record NC_080577.1, read on the forward strand.
TGAAGCATTAGGAACAAGTGACCTTGAAGTATCAGTCTTGAAGTCTTGATGTAGTTGAACTCTTCATGTAACTCAATCTTGAAAGTGGCTTGAGTTTCAGCTTGAGTCTTAAGTTCAGCTTGAATTTCAACTTGAATCTTGAGATCAATTCTTTCATTCCAGAGTCTTGTCTTGTGAGCAGTTCTTTCATTCAAGATCTTGAGTCTTGTACTTGAGAGCTTTGCTTGTTGTGAGCTTAGCTTGTTTATAAATGTTGATCCTTGAGAGAGCTTCACTTATGCAAGTTATATATAACAGAGTATAATAGTGATTTTGGCACTACAAATTTGACAACAAAGAGGGATAGAAACTATAGCACCTACAATCTCCCCCTTTGTCAAATTAGTGACAAAACACATAATCAAGATAAACAAGAGTAAAACAACTGGTTAATACCTGTAAATCAATATTCAACATTCAACATTCAACCAGTTTCAACATTTAACCATTATCATTCAACAAGATCAAACATATATTCAAGATCAAACATATATTCCCCTTGACACCCCACTCCCCCTGAGTAACATAACCAATGCTACTCCTCTCACAATCATATTAACAGCAAACCATTCTCCCCCTTTTTGTCACAATATGACAAAGGAGAACTAAATAAAGAAATGAGAGTAAACAGAAGGAGGAAATAGAGTATAGCAAAAGAGTCATAGAGATACTCAAGATAGCATCACATATATCTAGCATAAATATTACATCAAGAACAAATATCCAGCATTAAACATAGGTAGAATCCAAATCAAAATCAGCCAAGTGCTAAGTAAGAAAGTTATTACATACAAAAAGTCTCATAGAAACTAGTCAGAACTGGAACTTGAAGATGGAGCAGGAATAGAAGGATCAAGTTTGTGCATGCCTTTGTTCAAGCGCCTAAGATATTTGCGCATGTACTTGAATTGCAAATCATGAGCAACAGACATGTTTTCCAACTTAACATTTATATTCTCAACTTTACCTTCTAATGCACTCAGACGTGCATCAACATCAGATGGTATAAAATCTGGATCATTAGCTGAGTCAGAATCCAGTTCCTCAAAAATGTCATCCATATTAATGTCAACACCAGCTTCTTCAGGACCACCATCACCACCACCACCTTGTTCAGGAAGCAGATCCAACTTCATCTTATTAATATTTGTATTGTTGAAGATCAGATAATGGATTGGTGCTTCATCAACAGGCATATCAAGTAACATATGAGTAGCCAATACAGTCATAAAGTATGCAAATGGAATGTCACTATGACCAGGATGGAGTCGAAACTGAAGAATGAAATGACAGATTAAGGATGGCAAACAAATCGAGTACCATTTGAGATAGCATGGATAACACGAACCATAAATGAAGTCAGTCCGATTTATTACCCGAACGAGGATATAGATTAGACACAAAGATTCTGTGGAGAACTCGTATTTGGGTAACAAATACCTTCGGGAGCGCATTCCCTTTGTGAGTCCATTGAACATCCATATTGCACAAGTCTCTAGTGAGCATGCGTTTTTCAGCCATTGAGGGTTTATCAGTTAAATTATGAATTGGAATACCCTCATCATTCACAGGAATTTTCATAAGGGCTGAAATTAAATGACGATAAACATCAAATGGCCCTTCTCTAGTAGAAATTTGAAAAGTTAAATTATCCTGTGAAAATGCACTAATACATGAAAACATGGATTGGGCAATGGACCGGTATGCAGGCCCACCCCAATGCAATAAGTTAGTCCAACCTACAGCTTCAAGCATAGGAAGGATGTCAAATGGAGCAATGTGATTGACATCAACAGGATGTTCAACGATAACCTTACGAGATCTAATGTCCCTAACAAATGATGGATCATCATTGGGAACAAGAAGATGACGTTTAGAGATAGGGGTTGATCTGGAGGAAGAAGAAGGACCACGTGAAGTAGTTTTTCTTCCTCTAGAAGCCATTTGCAACAAGGAATTAAAGGAATAAAGAAGTTGCAAAGGATTGAGAAGTGGGTTTGCTCAAAACAGATTTTTCACAACCCAAACCCCAAATCTCAATGATTTTCAAGAGAGAAATCTTCAAGAGAGAAAAGGAAGCAATCTTGACACAAATATGCAAGAAAAACGGATTTGGAACACTAACCTTGAAGAACTTGAAGGATGGGTTCGACGAGTCGAAGTTCGGCTCCAAGGAGAAGAAAGAAGAAATGAGGAAGAAAGTGAAAAATCTCCAATTTGAAGTGAAACCCGTGCTCCACGACTGGTCGTGGGTATCTACGACCGGTCGTAGTACGACTGGTCGTATAAACCCCAAAAATTCAATATACTTGCAAATTTTACAAAAATTGAAATACAATCTAGCAAATATATACAATATTATACAAGAAGGCATAAATTATCAATTTAAAATGCACATGCCAAGATCAAATTTCATCTTTTTGAACCTACTTTTATCAAGAGGTTTTGTGAAAATATCAGCACGTTGATCTTCAGTAGGAATATATTCTAGAGATATAACATTTTCTTCTACTAATTCCCTTATATAATGAAATCTAATGTCAATATGCTTAGTACGAGAATGCTGAATAGGATTTTTTGAAATATTTATCGCACTGGAATTATCACAATGTAATAACATAGAATCCTGTTTAATTCCATAATCACTTAGCATTCGTTGCATCCAAACAAGCTGTGTACATGCAATATACTCAACTTCAGCTATTGAAAGTGATATAGAATTTTGTTTCTTACTAAACCAGGAAACTAGACAATTTCCAATGAAAAAACAACCACCACTGGTTGATTTTCTATCATCTAGATTACCAGCCGAGTCAGCATAGTACCCAACTAATTGAACATTGGTTTCATGAGGATACCGAGACCGAGATTAACGAGATTCTTGCGACATATCTAATAATTCACATAACAATCAAGTGAGATTCTTTTGGATCGATTGATATCTTGTGCAAATACCAACACTTAGAGAAATATCGGGTCTACTAGCAATTAAATATAACAAACTACCAATCATACTCCGATAAAGTTTTGAGCCAACATTTTTACCATTAGAGTCTTTTGATAGTTTCAGGGTAGTACTCATAGGAGTATCGAAATTTTTGCCATTTTCAAATCCAAATCTCTTGATTAGGTTCAAGGCATACTTAGATTGAGAAATGAATATTCCTTCAAGTTGTTGCTTTACTTGCAATCCAAGGAAATAAGTCAATTCCCCAACCATGCTCATTTCGAACTGTGATTTCATCAAATCTGCAAACTCAGTAGTCAAGTCAGTACAAGTTGATCCATAAATGATATCATCAACATAAATCTGTACCATTAAGATATGATCATTATGTTTCTTAACAAACAGAGTTTTATCAACAGATCCCATTTGAAAATTATGAGTTAAAAGAAATTTTGTTAGTTTCTCATACCATGCCCTAGGTGCTTGTTTTAATCCATAAAGTGCCTTTTTAAGCCGATATACATGATCAATATTTTTGGAATCTTCAAATCCCATTGGCTGTTCAACATAGACTTCTTCATGTAAATCGCCATTTAGAAAAGCACTTTTCACATCCATCTGATAGATCTTTATATTTCTAAAACATGCAATGGATATAAATAGTCTGATAGATTCAAGACGTGCTACTGGCGCAAAGGTTTCATTGAAATCAATCCCTTCAATTTGAGTATAACCTTGTACCACCAGTCTAGCCTTGTTTCTAATTATATTTCCACATTCATCAGACTTATTTTTGAAAATCCATTTTGTTCCAATGATGTGTTTATCTTTAGGTCTTGGTACGAGATACCAAACATCATTTCTTACGAATTGGTTGAGTTCATCTTGCATCGCAACAATCCAGTTTTCATCAGCCAGAGCTTCTTTTACGTTAGATGGTTCAATTTGGGATGTAAAACATACATAATTACATATATCCTCAAGTTGTCTACGGGTGCGAACACCGGTGAGAGGGTTTCCAAGAATTTATGTGGTTGGATGATCTTTAACAGTCCTTAACTCAGAATCAGTCCGATTCGATGAAGTATCGGGTTTATCAATGATTAGTACTTCATCATTATCTAAATTAGAGATTGGTGTGTTTAAGTGATCATCAATGACAACATTAATGGATTCTTGAATCACACCAGTCCTTTTATTCAGGACCCTATAAGCTCGACTGTTTAAAGAATATCCTAGAAAAATACCTTCATCACTCTTCGTATCGAACTTTCCCAAATTTTCACGATCACGTAAAATATAGCACTTGTTGCCAAAAACTCGAAAGTATTTAACAGTAGGCTTTTTATTGAACCACAATTCGTAAGCCGTTTTATTATTATCTTTTCTAGTGTAGACTCGGTTAATAATATAGCAAGCTGTGTTGACTGCTTCAGCCCAAAGATTTTTAGAGAGCTTCATGCTATTCAACATGACATTAGCCATTTCTTGAAGCACCCTATTCTTTCTTTCTACAACTCCATTTTGTTGTGGAGTTTTGGGAGCAGAGAATTCATGTAATATTCCTTGGTCGGTACAGAACTTCTCAAAATTGCTATTCTCAAATTCAGATCCATGATCACTACGAATTTTACTGATTTGAGAGGATTTTTCAGTTTAAATCCTTTTGAGAACTTTTCTTACTTCTTCAAGGGTTTCAGATTTGTCCCTTAAGAAGACTACCCACGTATATCTGGTAAAGTCATCAACTATTACCAAGATGTACTTTTTACCACCACGACTTTCCGTTCTGGTAGGTCCTATCAGGTCCATGTGGAGAAGTTCAAGTGGTCTTGATGTGGTATTTGAATTCACCTTTTTGTGTGAGTTCTTTGTTTGTTTGCCTATCTGGCACTCACCACATATTTTATCTAATTTCTGAAGTTTGGGTAAACCTCTTACAAGTTCTCGTTTGCTCAATTGATATAAATTTCGATAATGTACATGTTCAAGACGTTTGTGCCATAAATCAGTCTCGTCTGTATGGACCATGTAACATGTTTGATTAGATGAGCTGGATTCACTAATAATATAGCAATTTTCAGACGTTCTACATCCAGTTAATATTACAGAACCCTTATTATTTAGTATTTCACAGCTTTGATTAGAAAACCGAACATTATGATTATTATCACATATTTGTGATATACTAAGCAAGTTGTGTTTTAAGCCTTCAACGTATAAAATATTTTTAAACACCGGAAGATTAAAAAGTTGAACCGTACCTTGGCCTATAATCTTGCAGTTGCTACCATCACCAAATGTGACTGAACCATCAGTCATATCTTTCAGATCGGTGAATAAAGCTTTGTCACCTGTCATATGCCTGGAGCATCCACTGTCTAGGTACCACTTTGAATGACTTGTTGCTTTGAAAGCAGTGTGAGCAACCAAGCAGGTAACTTTAGGAACCCATTTCATAACTATTTTGGGTTTAGGAACATAATTGGTCTTCTTTTGTGTATATTTGTAGGAATGACCTGTAGAGTTAGATTTTAAGAGCTCCTTGAGTAAATCAACTATCTTTTCAGCTAGTGGATTTCGTTTCTGATTAAAGTTGACATGGCTGTTTCTAGGTTTTTGAAAAGTTTTTGAATTTTTAGAAAAATCTTGATAAGTACTCACTACCAAAAAAATGAGCAAAGGCTACGGATGATTGGAGTCTTTAACTACGGATATAAACCATAGCTATTTTACTACGGATTAAATCCGTAGCTGAATGCTCTAATCATTCGTAGCATTTACTCCTATTGATGATCTCTTAGAAGTTCTATGGGGGGCCCACCACAATTTTTTTGTTCAATCTAAGCCGTTCATCCATTTTGACAGATCATTTTAATGTGTTAGCTCAACAATTAGATAAAGTTAAAGCTCAAGTGGACCACACCATAAGAAACAATGGAGATTAAGTGCCTTTTGTTGATTTGTGGTGTGGTCCATTTGAGTCTTCTATTTGCCTCATTTTTTGAGATAAATTCCTAAATAATTCTTTAAATTGAATGGAAGGCATAGATAAATGACATACATCATGGTGGGCCACACGGAGCCCCTAACATAACCATTCATCTCAATTTCGCGACCGCGCGCACCAAAAACAAAGAGCCCGCCCATTGCGTTTTTCATTCTCGCGCGCCCACCTCTCTCTCTATCTTCACTCGCTCCTTTCTCTCTAACTTCTCCCCATTTCTCTCTCTCACTCCCTGCCCACCCTCGACTGCGTGAGGGACTCGTTCGAACGGCTCCACCTCTCTCTCTCTCTCTCTCTCTCTCCCTCTCTCTCTCTCCCTGCCCATCCTCGACGACGAGGTATCTCTCTCTCTCTCTCTCAATCTCAATGTTGATTTATGAATTTGGGGATTTAGTAATTTTTAATTTGGATTTCTAATTCGAATATGGACCCGCATTTAGGGATTTAGGGATTTTAGGGCTTACAGATTTGATTGTGGACCCTGAATTTGGGTTTTTCTGATTTTACAAATTGGGGATTTGGGGATTTTAGGATTTCATTTCATGGGCCATGGATATTGTGAAGAAAACATTGATGGACCTTTAAGATTATGAAGAGAATGTTGAATCAATCGTTTTGTCGAATTCCGAGAACATCGAACGGTTGACAGCAAGTTTTTTTCAGCATCTGCATACTCACGCATCGAAGCACTCTCTCACTATCCAGTTCTATGCTTGCCTGTTCAGAACTCGCAATGGTTTCCACCAGCTTTCCATCTGATTCCATGGCCTTCTCATTTGGAACAGCATCGATCCCAGTAGCTGGATCGATATTTTTGCATTTCGTGTCTCCACCCATATCTGATGTAGAATGAGTGGCCATTTGAATTTGATCAACCTCATCGGTCATCACCTTTTCTATGTTCCCTGCAGCTATTTGAGTCTAATTAACCTCATCCATCGCTTTCTCTTCCATCTCCACCGCAGCCAAGTTACCACCGTCTCCTACAACAGCTGTCAGGGGATGACCAACTTGCTTGATAGGAAGAGCATCTGGGTTTTGGCCTTCTGAAACAGAGGAATAATCCTCAACCAGTAGCTTGGATTCGACATAACTATTACTATTTGCTGCAATATCTTCTTCACCTGCATTTTCAACATGGTTTCCTGAATCACAAGCTTTATCTTCCTCTACAACTTGAACATCATTTCTAGAATTACCTGCTGGATGATCAACTGGCATCTTCTCTTCCCTAGTCATTGAATTCATAATGGCAGTCCCATCAAGACTCATGTCAGCTTGAAAAGGAATAAAGGGATTTTCGACCAAAGCGCCTATCAGGTTGTCGCCACTCCCAACAGGGAACTGATCTCCGCTAGCATTAATCTCTTTGTGATTCTCACTGTCTAACAGAGTTGCCTTTGCCTCATTCACAGTGGCAGCACCATTATTGGACAGGCTCATATTCATGCTAGTAACTGACCAAGGCTCTGCTTTGTAGCATTTGTTTGCTCCCTGTTTGTAGTAGGTCTATGGATACGGCTTTTATCCTTAATTTTCTTTTTTTCTTATTTTCTAGATGCAAGTAATGTGGACTCTAGGGCCGGTTGTCTTCATTTCATGGACTAGAAAGGGGCTGATGGAGCTATGTGAAGGATCCAACTCAAGTGACAAGGGTCGTGTGGTGGAGGTTTGAGCGGCTACATATGTGATAGGCTACACCCCTTGGATGTATGTTCCACCAACCCAAAGTCATCCTATAAATCCTTGTTGAAAAATGCAGGCTAATTAATAACATATAATATCTAAAGAAGTTTTAAATTTTGGTGTTGGACCATTATTTTCTCTACTTTGCTTTGTGCTCACTTTGATACTAGTTACAGAAATTGCCTGAACAAAAAAAAATAAAATAAAATAAAATTCCACGGATTAAATTCATAGCATTGATCTATATATTTCAATTGAAAGCTAAGCTTTGTTTCTTCCCTATATGCTGAAATTTAACTTAATAGTTATCTGCAATTATGTTTTTTCTGTGATAGAATGAGTAGGGATGTGTTGCCTACAGCCTTCCGTGAGTGCAGACACCCTAATATTATGATTTTCTGAATCATTTTATCCCAAATGGATGGAATTAATTTTTTTTGTTGTTGTGATGGGTGCTTTCTGCGTTGTCCTTTTTTTTCCCATTATGGTTCTCGTATGATTTTCAAGTGATAAAAATTAAAACCAAACTTAAAAACTAAAGCCGCGACAAGGGTGTACTTATTATTGTATCACTACACCAACTAGGCCTAGTTTGCCTTTTCTCTCCTTTGTGTATTAGTTGCATCTTTGTAGTTAAACTATGAAGTCTTCCACATGTTCTTGGCCTTTTCTGCACTCTGGTGATAACGATTGTTTGTAATTTTTCTAGCTTGGTGCCAAATGCTATGCTAGTAGCATCAGTTGTTATTTGCAAAGCAGGGCTAGTGTAAAGAAGGTCCCCCTTTACAAGGTATATAACACATCTCTATTTGTTATTTATTTTATGATTTTGACTTTTAGAATTCTCTTCTAGTGATTTTAAATTCCAAGATGGCAATGATGCTTTTAGAATTGCATCTGATTCATTTCAAGTTCGACTTTTGAGTTCCTCTTTATTAAATTAATTATCAAAGATTATAAATAATGTGGATGTACCCATTTAGGGTGATATAATTGTAAAATAGTGTGGTTCAAGCCTTTAGCTATTATCACCCAGTTGTTTAAATCTTGCTCTTTTTGAAACTACACAAGGTATTTAATTCCTTGACAATTATGAACTTAAATTTTTGCGTCTTTTGGCCCTCCAAATTAATGTAGAGATAGTACTTCGGAATAAAAAGAAGTTTTCTTGAGTTGGACGAAGTGCTAGAGGTAAACATTCAGTACTTCGCCTACCACACAAGATTCCACCATAACCTAATATTAACCTAAACCTAAACCTAAACCTATAACTTAAACCTAAAACCTAAACCTAAACCTAAAACCCAAATGTATTCTCAAATCCCTAAACCTAAACCTACACCTAATCCTAATCTCAACTCCCTAAAGATTTCAACATTTTCGACCGTTGGATTGAGTATGCTTTCGATTGTATTGCAGGGTATGGGCCCCACCAGAATCGAATAATCAGATCATCTCGCAGCAGAGGAAAGAGCAGAAGCTACTGGTGGTCTCTGAGGCACGTGAGACGAAGAGGGTTAGTATGCCATTGGTTTTTTTTTTTTTTTTTAAATAAAATTTATGGCGATGATTTTTCGCCTTGCACAGATTCCCTTAATCTTGTTTTTTATTTAAGTCAGACTCTTGGGAAAGATAAAGATATTATGGGGGAGGTTTTCAAGACCCATGAAGCAATTTAGTGAGTAGCGGATTTTCCATCCATTTCCTCGGATATTTATTAATTTATTCTTACAATTTCTTAAAAATTAATTTATTTCGGTGCTTATTTTTAGATCTTTGGACAAGACAATTTCCACACTTCAGATGGAGCTGGCTGCTGCTCGGAGTTCTCAGGAGATGGTAGGCCTTGGCAATTCTTCTGTAGCCTCGGACTCTTGTGAGGCCACGAGGAAGAAGGCATTCATTGTGATTGGAATTAATACCGCCTTTAGCAGCAGGAAAAGGCGGGATTCAGTCAGAGAGACTTGGATGCCTCAAGGTTAATTTCCCATCCTTTTCAGTAGAATATGTAGTGAAGTAAGTTACTTTATGATTGATATGTCTGTATGATCATTTAAAACTGACAATTCGATGAGCGTTGGCTGCAAGTAGTCCCCCAGTATCCATTCCGTTCTTTAAGCTGCGTTTGGACTCACCATTGAATTGGACTCTGTTATAATTTGTTCAGTAGAGCGGAAATGACAAATTGTGATTACCTTCCTTAGCAATTTTAGTGAAGACATCATATTGTAGTCGTATTTGTTTGAATTCCAACATGGAAGTAATGTTTTTATGACATGGAGCCTGGTCATTCAACATGACTACTAAGGAAGGTAACTCCAATTTGGTTGTTCAATTCACTACTACATGCCTATGCAGCAGTTAAGTATCAACTGCCCATCTCAGCTCTTCATTTTTCGATTGATTGTTGAAAACATGATCAGATGAAAAACGGATTTTCTTTGCAACTGGTTTCAACTTGCATTTGGTACGAGTTTGAATGACAAGTGGCAGAAGTTTCTGCTATAATAGGTGCATGTTTCAACTATTTCCCAGGTTTAGTTATAGTTTGTATGGGGTTTCTATGGTAATTTAGATTTATTCAGATAAATTGTTTGGATTTAGTTGGGTTTCTCGTTTGTTTTATAAGTGTTTCTTTTCTAGTAAGTCTATGTTCTAGTAATGCCAAGACCGCAATCTCAAGCCTTTATATTTGTTGATTTTTTTATTGTCCTTAATGTTACTTTGCTCTTCTCATGGGACTGCACTCGCTGTTTTATTTATTTGTGAAATAAAAACGTACATCCAGAGAGAGGGAACGAATCAGCCATACAAAGCTTAGTTTTGGATAACACCTTCCTTGGCATAGGAAGGATTTCTTATGTGCAATATGCTGAGAATCACTACTAGGAATCATGGTTACCAAAGAGCTTGACATAGAAATACAAAAACGCATCACCCACTTTGTAAAATCTATCATGAACCTTTGGATAGGCTCTCTAGGATCGACAGTAGTAGCTGCATGTATGGTAGAATTCCCTGGTACAATCATTCAGAGAGTCTCTCCTAAGGATGATTCCTATAAAGTTCTAAATGGTACTGCTAGCTGTAGGAACCCAATGTGACATGTATTCAAGAACTTCATTCTCTTGTTACTTGATCTAGTGCAGCTCCTCATGGACAAATCTGGACATGTTGCCTCTTTTCCGAACAAAATATTTCATAAATTTTAAATAAATGGAAGAATCTTATTTGTAAATTAATCTGAAAAAAACATTTTTATTTTAGCCGTGTTGTTTGTGTTTGAAATTAGAAATGAATGGAGAGGTTAGAGTGGTCAACTGCTCCTCCAATGGCTACATAGGGTGTAATCTATCTCTAAAATGGATGATTGTGATTGGGTCTAGGACAACAGTTATGTGTTTGGTTGATTGAAATCAATTGGGCATCTATCCTACTTGATGAAGGAAAGGCATGCTTTAGGTTTCAACATTCCTTGCATTGGTAGACTGTGTAATAGCATATGGATGGTTTTTTTTTTAACACATGCACACACACCACCACAAACTCACGCCATGGTGGGATTTCACCACCTATGGGTACTCAAACCCTCAACCAAGTGTGCCATTATTCTCTTACCTTTGCCAAGAGCTCTATTGCAATGCATCTATTCAATGTTTTTGACGATTCAATTTTATTTGATTTTTTTTTTCTAAATTATCTATTTGTTTTCTTTTTCTTTTTTAGTTTTAAAATTTTGAGGATAAAAAATGTACCATGGTTGGACCTGTGGCAATTTCTTTAGTAAAGCTGACCAAGCTAGTTGCTAGCATGGTTGCAAGACTCATGTTGTATGCACCATAGTTGATCCATATTGCAAAATCTCTAGAATATTGAAGTGAAATAAGGCAGGGGAATGGAAATTTGACAAGGAAAGTGGCTTTCAAGGTGTGTTATGAAGTCACTTTCCTTAATGCAGTATCGACCCCCACTATGGACAAAATCCGAGTGTGCAACTAGGTTACTGCAATCCATACCTAGGATACAATGAAGCTTAGGGTACCCGTCTTTGATCTCCCACTCAATAGTGTTAGTTGATTGAGACCCCAAATACCTCTTAACAATGAATGTAAACAGAAGCTGTATCTGTAAGTCCATTTCTTACCTTTGTAGTGGCAAGATAACAAATTAAAGACAATGAAATAAATAAAGAACAATGAAGGCTTCTAGATAGAGTTTTGTGAAAGAGAAGTTGTAGAGAAAAGCCAAATGCTGTAATGTACAAAACCCCTCATAGGACCCTCCTTATACAGAGGTTTTGGTGTGTGCAATGGATCCTGTGCCTATTTTGAATAGTTATATCATTATTCAATGGACCTTCCTTATGTAGAGGTTTTATTGTCTTTTGCAATAGGTATTGTTCCTGTTCTTAGTAGTCATGTGATTGTTCAAGGCATCCCCTTCTCACCCAGGCAACCGTTCCAACAATCCAGTCATCTTGACACATCCTCAGGACCACATAACCAACACCAGCCTACAGACCATCTAACTGCCACTTGGGTGTAGCACGCCAGTTAGGGAAAAGTTTAGGGCACCTTGAGATGATGCATGTGTGCGAAGTGAAAGCTGCATCAAGTGCTTTGTGCCCAAGGGCCAAGTCTTTAGCATTTAATTTGGCAGGGTGCTATTTGCTTTAAAGTACAGGTGGATGTTGTACATTCCTGTGTTGATTACTCAAGCATGACGGTTATGCGCATTCTTTCAGGTGAATGTTGCATGTGGGAGGGTTGGAGCTGCATATTTCAGATTCAAGCATCTGGTACGTCTCTTGTCAAGAATGCACATGTGTAGTTCATCAAACAATACATTATGTGATATCGTGCGCATGATATCTATGTTGTAATTTCCCTCATGTATTTTGCTTAAAATCCATGTTTATGCATGATTCTCATGCATTAACATGGATTTGGGCTAAAAAAGATCGAAATGAAAAATTTGAGAAAACAGAGGAGATTTTCTTTTATAAAGTAAGTATTTGGGACCAAGTGGTTACGTATTTGCTCCATTAAATTTGCTCAAAATTAATGGAGCAGACCCGGATGTGCGTCGGAGCTATCCGGATGAGCGGGGTTCCCTGGAAAGAGGGAACCGCTATTATGACCATGATGAAGCTGTCCATTTTTTATGGACAGCATTGGAGGGGCCTGGCCATTTGGACAGGCCATGTTTATGTATTTGATTGAAATTAATGGAGCAGACCCGGATGTGCGTCGGAGCTATTCGGAAGAGCGGGGTTCCCTGGAAAGAGGGAACCGCTATTATGACCATGATGAAGCTGTCCATTTTTTATGGACAGCATTGGAGGGGCCTGGCATTTATGTCGGATGGCCGTATTTATATTTGTATTTGCTTTGCAGGGACCATACCCTTAACCTAAACCAAAACCTAAACTTGAACCTATACCTAAACTTGAAAACCCAAACATAAACCTGATCCTGAACCCAAACCCGATTTCCTAAACCTAAACCTTAACCTATTCTCAATTCCCTAAACCTATGTCTTATAACCTAAACCTAAACCTAAACCTTAACTTATACTTATAACCTATAACCTAAACCAAAACCCATGACCTAAAACCTTAACCTATAACCTAAACCCCAACCTTAACTTAAACCTATAACCTAAACTTGAACATATAACCTTAACCTAAAACCTAAAACCTAAACCTAAACCCATAACCTAAATGTATTCTCAATTCCCTAAACTTAAACCTACACCTAATCCTAATCTTAACTCCCTAACCTAAACCTATACCTAAACTTGAAAACCCAAACATAAACCCCATCCCGAACCCAAACCCGAATTCCTAAATGTAAACCTTAACCTATTCTCAATTCCCTAAACCTATGTCTTATAACCTAAACCTAAACCTTAACTTATACCTATAACCTATAACCTAAACCAAAACCCATGACCTAAAACCTTAACCTATGACCCAAAACCTCAACCTTAACTTAAACCTATAACCTAAACCTGAACATATAACCTTAACCTAAAACCTAAACCTAAACCGATAACCTAAATGTATTCTCAATTCCCTAAACTTAAACCTACACCTAATCCTAATCTTAACTCCCTAACCTAAACCTATACCTAAACTTGAAAACCCTTAACCTTGACCTATAACCTAACCTAAACCTATACTTATAACCCCAAAACCTATTACCTAAACCCATTCTCAAATCCAAAACCTATAACCTAAACCTGAACCTATTATCAAATCCCAAGACCTATAACCTAAACCATAACCAAAACCTATAACCTAAACCCGAACCCATTCTCAAATCCCCAAAACCCAAACCGATACCTAAACCTAAACCTAAACCTAAACCTATAACCTAACCTCAACCTAGACGTAAACCTAAACCTATAGCCTAAACTCAAATCCCTAAACCTTAACCTAGACCTAGACCTAAACCTAAACCTATAGCCTAAACTCAAATCCCAAAACCTTAACCTATAACCTAACCTAAACCTATACTTATAACCTAAAACTATTCCCAAATCCCAAAACCTATTACCTAAACCTAAACCTAAACCTATAACCTAAACTCAATTCCCTAAACCTCAACCTAAACTTAAACCTAAACCTATAACCTAAACTCAATTCCCTAAACCTCAACATAGACCTAATCCTAAACCTATAGCCTAAACTCAAATCCCTAAACCTTGACCTATAACCTAACCTAAACCTATACTTATAACCTAAAACTATTCCCAAATCCCAAAACCTATTACCTAAACCTAAACCTAAACCTAAACCTATAACCTAAACTCAATTCCCTAAACCTCAACCTAGACCTAAACCTAAACCTATAGCCTAAACTCAAATCCCTAAACCTTAACCTATAACCTAACCTAAACTTATACTTAAAACCTAAAACTATTCCCAAATCCCAAAACCTATTCCCTAAACCAAAACCAAAACCTATAACCTAAACCCGAACCCATTCTCAAATCCCAAAACCCAAACCTCAACCTAAACCTAAACCTAAACCTATAACCTAAACTCAATTCCCTAAACCTCAACCTAGACCTAATCCTAAACCTATAGCCTAAACTCAAATCCCTAAACCTTGACCTATAACCTAACCTAAACCTATACTTATAACCTAAAACTATTCCCAAATCCCAAAACCTATTACCTAAACCCATTCTCAAATCCATAACCTATAACCTAAACCTGAACCCATTCTCAAATCCATAACCTATAACCTAAACCTGAACCCATTATCAAATCCCAAGACCTATAACCTAAACCAAAACCAAAACCTATAACCTAAACCCGAACCCATTCTCAAATCCCCAAAAACCCAAACCGACACCTAAACCTAAACCTAAACCTAAACCTATAACCTAACCTCAACCTAGACCCAAACCTAAACCTATAGCCTAAACTCAAATCCCTAAACCTTAACCTAGACCTAGACCTAAACCTAAACCTATAGCCTAAACTCAAATCCCAAAACCTTAACCTATAACCTAACCTAAACCTATACTTATAACCTAAAACTATTCTCAAATCCCAAAACCTATTACCTAAACCTAAACCTAAACCTAAACCTATAACCTAAACTCAATTCCCTAAACCTAAACCTAGACCTAAACCTAAACCTATAGCCTAAACTCAAATCCCTAAACCTTAACCTATAACCTAACCTAAACTTATACTTAAAACCTAAAACTATTTCCAAATCCCAAAACCTATTCCCTAAACCAAAACCAAAACCTATAACCTAAACCCGAACCCATTCTCAAATCCCAAAACCCAAACCTCAACCTAAACCTAAACTTAAACCTATAACCTAAACTCAATTCCCTAAACCTCAACCTAGACCTAATCCTAAACCTATAACCTAAACTCAAATCCCAAAACCTTAACTTATAACCTAATCTAAACCTATACTTATAACCTAAAACTATTCCCAAATCCCAAAACCTATTACCTAAACCTAAACCTAAACTTAAACCTATAACCTAAACTCAATTCCCTAAACCTCAACCTAAACCTAAACCTAAACCTATAGCCTAAACTCAATTCCCTAAACCTCAACCTAGACCTAATCCTAAACCTATAGCCTAAACTCAAATCCCTAAACCTTGACCTATAACCTAACCTAAACCTATACTTATAACCTAAAACTATTTCCAAATCCCAAAACTTATTACCTAAACCCATTCTCAAATCCAAAACCTATAACCTAAACCTGAACCCATTATCAAATCCCAAGACCTATAACCTAAACCAAAACCAAAACCTATAACCTAAACCCGAACCCATTCTCAAATCCCCTAAACCCAAACTGACACCTAAACCTAAACCTATAACCTAATCTCAACCTAGACCTAAACCTAAACCTATAGCCTAAACTCAAATCTCTAAACCTTAACCTAGACCTAGACCTAAACCTAAACCTATAGCCTAAACTCAAATCCCAAAACCTTAACCTATAACCTAACCTAAACCTATACTTATAACCTAAAACTATTCCCAAATCCCAAAACCTATTACCTAAACCTAAACCTATAACCTAAACTCAATTCCCTAAACCTCAACCTAAACCTAAACCTAAACCTATAACCTAAACTCAATTCCCTAAACCTCAACCTAGACCTAATCCTAAACCTATAGCCTAAACTCAAATCCCTAAACCTTGACCTATAACCTAACCTAAACCTATACTTATAACCTAAAACTATTCCCAAATCCTAAAACCTATTACCTAAACCTAAACCTAAACCTAAACCTATAACTTAAACTCAATTCTCTAAACCTCAACCTAGACCTAAACCTAAACCTATAGCCTAAACTCAAATCCCTAAACCTTAACCTATAACCTAACCTAAACTTATACTTAAAACCTAAAACTATTCCCAAATCCCAAAACCTATTCCCTAAACCAAAACCAAAACCTATAACCTAAACCCGAACCCATTCTCAAATCCCAAAACCCAAACCTCAACCTAAACCTAAACCTAAACCTATAACCTAAACTCAATTCCCTAAACCTCAACCTTGACCTAATCCTAAACCTATAACCTAAACTCAAATCCCAAAACCTTAACCTATAACCTAACATAAACCTATACTTATAACCTAAAACTATTCCCAAATCCCAAAACCTATTACCTAAACCTAAACCTAAACCTATAACCTAAACTCAATTCCCTAAACCTCAACCTAAACCTAAACCTAAACCTATAACCTAAACTCAATTCCCTAAACCTCAACCTAGACCTAATCCTAAACCTCTAACCTAAACTCAAATCCCAAAACCTTAACCTATAACCTAACCTAAACCTATACTTATAACCTAAAACTATTCCCAAATCCCAAAACCTATTACCTATACCTAAACCTAAACCTAAACCTAAACCTATAACCTAAACTCAATTCCCTAAACCTCAACCTAGACCTAATCCTAAACCTATATCCTAAAATCAAATCCCTAAACCTTGACCTATAACCTAAACCTATCCCTATAACCTAACCTAAACCTATACTTATAACCTATAACCTAACCTAAACCTTGACCTATCCCTATACCCAAACCTACACCTCATCCTAATCTCAACTCCCTAACCTAAACCTAAACTTGAAAGCCCAAACCTAAACCCGATCCCAAACCCGGACCCAGTTTTCTAAACCTAAATCTTAACCTGTAATCAAGTTCCCAAAAGCTATAACCTATAACCTAAACCTTAACCTAAACCTTAACCAAAACCTATAACCTAAACCTTAACCTAAACCTAAACCAAAACCTATAACCTAAACCTTAACCTATAACCTAAACTTAATTATAACCTATAGCCTAACCTTAACCTAAACCTATAACCTAAACCTAAACCAAACCTAAACCTATAATCATATGGTGAGACCATTTCTTTTGTGTCAATTTCATTCCTCTTTGAGTTTTTTTTTTTAATTCATTAAGAAAAAAAAAGTGGTTATACGTGATGCACTTCTTTCACTGTCTTTCTTTTCTCTAATGGGCATTCTAATTTATGAATGACATGACTGTTTGTAGGATGATGGAATATACGAAGCTGCTGAAATTCGGTGAAGTCGAGCACATTTCTCTAATGAAGCCAAAGATTTATATTTTCAGCATTATTGTATTTGTAACTGTAATTGATTGTAATTGTAATTAATTGAATGAAGGATTGTAATTGTAATTGAATGAATGAATGATTGTAATTGAATGAATGAATGATTGTACAGGTGGTATTTGAATGAATGAATGATTATGAAGGTGGTAATTGAATGAACAGGTGATTTAATTTTTCAATGTACAAAATAGCTACGGATACTGACCGTAGCCACTAGTCAGACAGGTGTAGCTTTTTTAATTTTGGCATATTGCTACGGACTTTCAGCTACAAATAATATCCGTAGCTGTTTGAAGTTTTTGCTACAGATATAATTGTTATGGATTATATCTGTAGCTATTTAACATATAGCTACAGATTAAATCCGTAGCCAATAATCAGATAGGTGTAGCCTTTTAAATTTTGGCCTATTGCTACAGACTTTCAGCTACAAATAATATCTATAGCTGTTTATTTTTTTTGCTACAGGGGAAAAGGCTACGGATTTAATCCGTAGCCATATGTCTAAGGCTACGGATTTAATCCGTAGCCATAGGTTCCAGACCTATCGTTATGGCACCTACGACGACGGTCGTGTTACGGACTAGCTACGGACTTAATCCGTGGCCTTAGGCCTATGGCTACGGATTAAATCCGTAGCCTTTGCCCGTTTTTTTGGTAGTGACTTTTCCCTTTTGAGTTTGAGGACTCTCCTTTAACAAACATAGGAGGAGTATACTTTTGTTTAGGAGGTAGATTTTCATCATAGCCCAACCCGGATCGATCGCCACATTTTCTAGATCCGGATAAAAGTTTTTCTAACTTTGGATCACCTTGGGCATATTTCCATGTGTCCTTTAAACTCAGAAGAGAAGATACTTCAGTTTTAAGTTTCTCAATTTCAGATTTTAAATCAACAATTAGGGAGTTTTTGAATTCCAAATTGCATTTCGATTTTTCAAAACAATCTGAAATTTGTGATTTTTCTAAAACAAGCGATTCAAAAACAATTTTTGAGTTTAGAAAACTTTTCTTTTTGAAGTTTAAGTTTGACAACAATTTTACAACTTTCCTTATATAGGGCATTGTAAGCGTCTTGAAGATCATCTTCATTTTCACATTCACTATTCAGTTTTCTTCACTTGTAGAGTCATTATCTGAAAATGTGAATTTGGCTAGAGTCATAAGAGCTTTGACCTCATTGCCCGACACAGTTTCAGAATCTTCTGATTCAGAAGAACCTTCAGGATCAGATGATTTATCCCATGTAGCCAACATACCCTTCTTCTTGGGTTTGTCCTTTTTAGGACATCTATTTGCTAAGTGCCCATATTCTAGACAGTTGTAACATTGACTATCTTTCAAAGATTTTTGAGATTTGGGTCTAAACTTCTTTTTGTCATTTGATTTTTGAAAATTAACCCTTTTCTTGCTTTTGAAAATCTTGTAAAATTTTTTAGCTAAAAGAGCCATATCATCTTCTGAATCAGAATTTTCTTCTGAATTACATTTAGAAGATTTTAGTGCGATAGATTTTCCTTTAGGAGCTTTAAAGTTTAACTCGTAGGTTTGTAGTGAACCAACTAGTTCTTCTACCCTCATATTATCCGTATCACGAAGTTCCTGGATCGCGGTTACTTTAGAATTGAACCGTTCAGAAAATGAGCGTAGTATTTTTGCACATACTTTACTTTCTGGGATTTTATCGCCAAGACCCCACATTGAGTTTACAATGTCATTCAATTTAGTGTAAAAGTCCATAAACATTTCATTTTCCTCCATATGAATTTCTTCAAATCTGGTTGTGAGGAGTTGGACTTTAGATTTTTTGACAATTGTAGTACACTCGTGTGTCATTTCTAATATATCCCAAGCTTGCTTTGCAGTATCACAAGAAATGATTCTTTTGAACTCATCCGGTGATAGTGCGCAAGTAATTGCATTTAGTGCTTTAGCATTTGCACTACTCTCACTTTTCTGAAGGGTGGTCCATTGGTAATATGGTGTGGCTTTCATTGATTTTGAACCATCAACCCCAGTAACTTCCATGATAGGAGGATTCCATTCAGTCACTGTGGCTTGCCACACATTTTCATCCATTGATTTGAGGAAGATCCTCATTCTGGCTTTCCAATAAGCATAGTTGGAGCCATCAAAGGGTGGAGGCCTAGTGACTGAAAGGCTATCAAAATTTGACATCTTAAATAGCTTAAATCGTTAGCTAAGGAATTAAATCCAAAAAACGAGCTATTAGGCTCTGATACCACTTGAAAAGGCCAAGCTATATGTCCTAGAGGGGGGGTGAATAGGAGAATGCCAAATAAAAACTTATAACAGCGGAATAATAAAGAAAATGATAGCCAAATTAAATAACAATGCAGGAAAGAAAAACAACCTCAAAATTCAGATCTTGAGAGGTTGATACAAACGTTATTCTAAGGATAACCTTACACCAAAAATAGAGTTTATGGTAGGACAACCTTATTTCTAGAAAGGTCTTTGTATCAAGTCTCAAATCGAAGAGGAATACAAAAATAAATATAAACTGAATTGAAATAACTTGTAATTAAAGATGTATTGTTCTAGGGACAGCCATACACCATAAAAATGGCAGGGCAACCTTACTGGAACAACTTTCAAATGAAATTGAAAATCAAGCTTATAAAGGAATAGCAGAAAGTAAATTCTAAGCTATTACAACATTCTCACAAAGCTTGAAATAATTACAACATTCACCACCATACATACATCCCACAAAAACAATAAAAAATTAGAAGAATAAAACAATCAACCACAACTCAAGGGATTATAGTGGTTCGCCTGTGTGTTCACCAACTGTTAAACAACAGCCACACAAAATGATACTCCACTCCTAATATCATCACACAGGTGATATTAGCGTTCACTAAAAATAGGTTTTCACAGGTTCACCCAAAACCATTACAATTGTGTCTTTGTATGTGGGCTTACACAATTAAAAAAACCCCACTTCGGAGTTTTCCTGGCTTTCCTCAGATAACCAAAATAACAAGATTTTTCTAGCAAATCTTGAAAGAAACAAAAAGAATAGAAAGGAATTTACAATATGTAAAATACCTGAAAATCTCCTTCGTTGTAGCAGCCCGGTAGAACCAAATCAAAGTAGATGATTGAATGTCCAAGTTCAATGTCCAGTACTCGATTACAATGGTTCTAGTTCTAATAGATTTTAAATTAAACCAAATAGGGCTTGCCTTAATTGATTTTGATTCCAAAGAAAGGGAATAATAATTCCTCTTTATCAAATCAGATTGGAATATAAGAAACAAAATCAATTAAAATAAAGCTAAGGAAAGAAAATATTAAATAAGCACACTTAGCTTAGATAGAGCACAAAATTATCTCTCAGAAGTTCAACGAAGATTGACTTGAATACTTTAATTAAATCGATGATTTCTTCTGAGATTCGTGCACTATTTATAGGTGAGAAGATCGGGTCTTCGGCTTCCAGAGTGCTCTTCGACTAGTCGAAGCAACAAGAATATTTGAAAAATCCGGCGGGATATGCTCAGGACCGTTCTACGATTGGTCGTAGCTCTCCTACGACCGATCGTAGGTCTCCTTCGACTACAACAGATATTTGAAAATTGTACGACTGGTCGAAGATCAGTCGACACTGTTCCTACGACTGGTCGAACAGATTCCAGGACTAGTCGAAGGCTAACAGATTTTATCCGGAATTTGTAACAAACTTACGACTGGTCAAGGAATTTCATAGACTGGTCGAAGCAAGTCTAGGACTAGTCGAAGAAGGCCTAGGACTAGTCGAAGAATAGACCAATCACATGAAAAATAACATTCGACGTATGTATCCGAAATGACCTACTTCTAAGGTCAACCTATGGTCAAACAAACCTCAATCATGAAGTATGGACATTGAAGCATTAGGAACAAGTGACCTTGAAGTATCAGTCTTGAAGTCTTGATATAGTTGAACTCTTCATGTAACTCAATCTTGAAAGTGGCTTGAGTTTCAGCTTGAGTCTTGAGTTCAGCTTGAGTCTTGTCTTGTGAACAGTTCTTTCATTCCAGAGTCTTGTCTTGTGAGCAGTTCTTTCATTCAAGATCTTGAGTCTTGTACTTGAGAGCTTTGCTTGTTGTGAGCTTAGCTTGTTTATGAATGTTGATCCTTGAGAGAGCTTCACTTATGCAAGTTATATATAACAGAGTATAATAGTGATTTTGGCACTACAAATTTGACAACAAAGAGGGATAGAAACTATAGCACTTACAGTTCATCAACGATATTCTAATATATTCGAGGACCCGTGAGGAGCATGAGCAGCACTTGGAGATTATTTTGCAGACCCTCCATGCACACCAGCTTTATGTGAAGCTGGAGAAGTGCGAGTTCTGGCAGAAGGAGGTAAAATTCCTCGGTCACGTGGTGATGAGGCAGGGTGTCGCAGTAGACCCCTCGAAGATTGATGCCATGTGTCAGTCAGGCTAGCCCATGAATGCGTCCGAGATCCGCTGTTTCCTTGGTTTGGCGAGCTACTACTGACGTTTCATTGAGGGATTCTCCCGTATTGCAGCCCCGTTGACCAGGTTGACCCAGAAGGGTACCGAGTTCGTTTGGAGCGACGCTTGTGAGGAAGCATTTGTGGAGCTGAAGGACCGCCTTACATCTGCTCCGATCCTCACTCTTCCCTTTGGGAGTGGTGGATTTGTTGTATTTACCGATGCCTCGCAAGTTGGCTTGGCTACTATCCTGATGCAGCACGAGAATCTGGTGGCTTATGCATCTCGCCAGCTTAAGGTCCATGAGCTGAACTACCTTGCACATGATTTGGAGCTAGTAGTAGTTGTCTTCGCACTGAAGGTGTGGAGACATTATCTCTATGGGGTTAGGTTCGAGCTCTTCTCCTACCATAAGAGCTTGCAGTATCTATTCTCTCAGTCTGAGCTGAACATGATGCAGAGGTGTTGGATGGAACTCCTGAAGGAGTATGATTTTGATCTTCAGTACCACCTGGGCAAGGCAAACGTAGTGACAGATGCCTTCAGGTGTCAGTCACGAGGCCTGGTGGCATACATGATGATTTAGGAGTGGAAGATGCTTGAGGATGTCTTAGCATTCGACTTCGAGATCGGCTTATAATCTTCTATTATGCAGTTATCGAGCCTGTCGATTCAACCCTCTCTTGTCAAAAGAGAGAGAGCTCGACTCAATTGCACTGAATTAGCTCAGTTCGGTCTGAGTCTGGGTCAAGTCCAAACCCATCTATGCTCGGAAAGACAGAGAGAGAGAGAGGGACAAGAAGAAGATGTAGAGAAATGAAATGAAAGAGAGAAAGTGCATGAGACATTTCCTTTCATGCCCGCACCAAACTACTGCATTAGATGACTCAAATCTGGTTGGGTTCTTCCCTGAGTCACAATCTGAGGGGAGTTGTATATGAAAAGTTCAGCTGTTGCACGTGAAAGAAGCAATGAAGGAAGAAAGGAAATAAAGGAAGAAGAAGAAAAGGAAGGAAAAGGAGAAACAGGAAGACAAGAAGAGAGAGGATCGTTTATCTGTTGCCACAACTGAGTGATTCGACTCAGCTCTAACCACGACGAGTCAGGCTGAGATCGTCACATCCAGTTGCTGGACATTAGCAAAAGAGAAGCAAAGGAGAAGGGCTTGGAGAGTGAGTGGTGGTTTGTTCAGTTCTGATTCCGAGCCTCACTGACTCAGTTGCAACAAGTCCAACCGAGTTGGCGGGTGCTGAGTTGAGACAGGGCACATCTGATGAATCGGGTCTAAGGCCAGTCTCCTTGTTGACTAGCTTAGAAAGCAGAGAAACAGAAGTGAGGAAAGAAAAGAGAAGAGAAAGGGAGAAGAAAAAGAGAGATAACTAATCTCTTGAGCTGACTCATTGAGTTAACTTGTTGTCCATAGCAAGCCAAAACGAATTTAGTAAAATCAACTCAGTTGGGTTAGGTTTAGAACTATTTGTGCGGAATTGATTAAAATCAACTTAGGTTGGATTAAGTTCGAAGTGTCCTGAATTCAAGATCGGGTGTTGGCTAGAAGTGAGGAGTACGACCACACCAAAGGTGAGGATCACCCTACAAGCTTTACTACATCATGATAATTAACCTTGTTTATTTATCTTTATTCATTTATATTATTTGATTGCTTAATATAGTGTTAAGTAGAAATGATTATAAATGTAGTCTCTAAATGAGTAATTATTTATAAATAGATGGTGATTGGATTTAAATTCAAGTTATTGGAACATGCTACGAATCTCAAATATCCCTATTCTGCTTTAAAATGAATATTCTATATGTGTAAGTGTCATTAAAATTATCCGTGGCTTATTTGGCCATATGTGATTACTTGATAGTATTTTTAGAGGGTCCTCAAACTAGTGGCGAATTATGTAATGGACAAATTGAAATTATGT
Organism: Magnolia sinica; assembly: GCF_029962835.1. Lineage (NCBI taxonomy): Eukaryota > Viridiplantae > Streptophyta > Magnoliopsida > Magnoliales > Magnoliaceae > Magnolia > Magnolia sinica. Next base: position 35,698,880 of record NC_080577.1, read on the forward strand.
TGTGAATTCCCATCGTGTGGATCGCTGGTGCCTTTATAGCTTTTGAGACAACCCCTTTTATCGTATCCCTAAATGAACTATTTACCTCCTATGGCTTTGATTGACTATTTGCCATTTTGTGGCTTTTATGGATTAATTTCGTATAACCCTGCGATGATAGGTCCCACTTGTAGAACTATAATTGGCCATTAGTTGAGTAGGTTACCTTTAAACATCCTGTTTGTTAGTCTCATGAGCCAGGGATGGTGGAATGGGACACGATGCCTGAGCTGTCGACCTATGTTGGGTGACAAGCCCCCCATAGTGACCTTTGAGCTTTCTTAAAATTTGAAATTTGAATAATAATGGTTGGGCTAATCATGCATTTTCATGGCATATAGTCTTTTCCGGGTGCCTAGTTCTCCTTGGGCGTACCTTTGAGTACTTTTTCGGGTGGCTAGTTCTCCTTAGGCAACTTTGTTGTATAGTCTTTTCCGGGTGGCTAGTTCTCATTGGGCGTACCTTTGAGTACTTTTCTGGGTAGCTAGTTCTCCTTGGGCGAGTTCGTTGTATAGTCTTTTCTGGGTGGCTAGTTCTCCTTGGGCATACCTTTGAGTACTTTTTCGGGTAGCTAGTTCTCCTTGGGTGTACCTTTGAGTACTTTTCCGGGTGAGTAGTTCTCCTTGGGCGACTTTTTACCAGGTAGATGTGCATCCCCAGGTCTATGAGCATGTGCATGCATCCATGCATTTAAATAAGATTATCTAGTGTGATTTATTTGATGAATGCGTATCTGATGAACCTTATCTGATTTCCATGATAATCATTGTGTAATATTTGTGATACAGTCTCTTATAGCTATGCTTAATTATCTTGATGATATGATAAATCTTGGGGGTTATACCTCACTGGATAGCCATTGACATTATAGAACCGTATTCAGTATACATGAGACATAGATGATGTACATACTAGTGTTCATATGGAATAGGAGGAGCCAGATGACCTTGCGACCGTTTATTCTTGATTGCATTTGTATTAAATTGTACTGTTGTGTTTTGTAAAACGTTAAGATATTGGTTTATATAAGTTTATGGGCAACCACTCGAATATTTGATTTTGTATATGTGGACTCCCTCTTATACTTGATTGCTCATATTCCGCTAGATTACTAACTCTGATAAAAAGAAAAAAAAAATGTACGTGAAATTTGAGTTGCAGTTAAAGGTTAACACTCGGGTTTTTGGAAAACGAGTAGTGTACTCGGGTTTCGAAAACCGGGGTGTTACAAGAATCTATTTGGTTGTTGGACATCTGAGGACTCTTATTCAATGTCATCGAACATGTATGTTCCATGTCATCGAGATATGTTCGATGACTCGAAGTATGCAGAAAACTTGTAAGATTTTTCATATGATTTTTCAACTTAGTTTTCTATTATCTAATCTATGAAACATGATTTCCCTGTTGTTTTTGGAATAGATTTTAGTGGGGATTATATACCTAAGGTGTTTTGTTCATAGGATGTGAGGTTTAATTTACCTTTAAAGATCTTGCTTCATCCACTTTGTTGAGTTTGCATCTTGTAGTTCTTTCATGTGGGGTTCACTAGACTGAATGACTCAACCGTTACATTAATTGACAAACAAGGGCACTTTCAAAAAGTACTTCCATCACATCAACCGGAGTTTAAGGTTAAATGATCCCTTGATGCCTGCTCATTCTTCCTCTGAGTCGGATTAAGCTAGATTTTCTTTATTTTTCAAACTTATGCTGGTTATGTACTAAAACCTTATTTTGTGTTTGGCTTGGTACTTTGAATACTTTTGCTAGACACTTGCCCTTTTTATTAATGATTTCATATGCTTACCTTTATTATTTCACATAATTGGAGGTTTCTATAAGTGCTAAAATATTGAGCACACTTTAGTTATCAAATTTCGTAAAGCCAAAACAACTTGACGATAGATCTTCAAGATCGTTCTATGTTCAAGAGAAGATCAAGCTCAATCAATAGAAGATTAAGCTCAAGATCAAGAGAAGATTAAGCTCAAGACCAGTCCATCCTCAAGAGAAGATTAAGCTCAAAATCAAGCTCAAAGTCAAGATGAAGTCCTAGACTTAGTTCAAGTCAAAGAAGAACAGATATTTGATATATCTTAAGTAATATAAAACCCTATAAAGACCTTAGGACTAGGTACTTTCAAAAATGTATTATTTTGCATTTTTATACTTATTTTGCTTGAAATTCGGCCAGGCTAACTTTTAGTTTGGCTAGCCTAAGCTTTCTCGGCCAACCCAACTTCAAGACTAAAACTACAACTGATTTTTGTTGGAAATTTGACTAGCCCGAGTTTTGGTTTGACTAGCACGAGAAAGTTCTCGTCAACTTATTTTGCAACAGCACCTTTTTGAATTCGGGGGAATTCGTCCAGCTAAAGGGCAAATTCGGCTAGCCGAACTGGGCTGTTCAGCCGGCGGAAGTTGACCTTGGGCCAGCCGAATTTTGGATAAATCTTATCCTGCGCGATCTGAAGTCCGTTGAACTGAATTCGGTCTGCTCGGGCAAGTCGAAGACTATCTCGGGCTAGCCGAAGTTTCAACTTCTTTACCTATAAATTGTATTCCTCTCTCATTCCAAATTACACAAGTTAATTATCAGAATCCTTCTGTAAAAGAGAGAGAAGCTCAAGTTATTAACAAGCTATTGAACAGTATTTATAATTTAATTTATATAGTTTTTTCATTTCTCTTTATCTCAGATCTTTCAAGTTTGATTTTAAAGAGAGTAAACTATACTCTTCTTTTGAGATCTAAGAGAATTGATTTAAATAGCCTTTGGATTTAACTTAATTAAAATCAATAGAACCCTATACCCTTTCTATCTGACTGAACATGAAACAATCTATATTAAAGAAAGAGGTTTTTCTGCTACAAGCTTCAGATACGCCTTCTACGATGAAGATAAGTATATGTTCTAAACTCTTTTAGGTTTTTCTAAGATAGCCTGTTAAAATCTCAATTAAGGTTTTGTCTGAGATAGCCTGAAGATCTTAGTTTGGGTTTGATTGTGATAGCCCGTGAAAATAACGAGAATTGTATAAGGTTATTAAGGTGAACCTGGGAAAAGTTTTTCATAGTGAAAGCCAAGTAATTTTGGGAGTGGAGCAGGTGTGACTGTTTTTAAAGCTCCGAACCACTATAATCCTTTGTGTCATGTGGTGAATGTCTTTATTTTATTTGTGGTGAATGATTGTATTTAATTTTAGTTGAATGGTGAATGTTGTAATATTTTAATTTACGCCTGCAAGTTTAGAGTTTTGATTTTAAAGAAATTCGTGAAATAAGGTTGTCCTACTAAAACTTTAGGTAAAGGTTATCATACGAATTAGTTGGAATCAACGTTTCAATACTTAAGAAATTGAGATCTTTGTTTTATTTACATATTCAGCACTTATTTCGATTATTTGGCATTGCTTTCTAGGACATCTTAGGCTTACCTTTTCAATTTCATATGCTTACCCTTATTCTCTTAGTACATGCTCGTTTTATTCATCTTATTTCTTATATTCTTCCTTTGTCAACTTGTGACAAAAATGGGAAGAGATATGCTAGCATGGGGGAGAGATGATACTAATGTTAGTAATATGAGTAATATGCAATGTTATAGTATGGGGAAAAGAATGTAAGAGAATATGTATGGAATGAATAACATGGATGCTATGTGTATGGAATGTATGAAATAAATGCCTGGATGCTATGTGTATGGAATGCTATATGTGTATTTCACAGGGCGAGTGCCAATTGAGCATCATCAATTGGTGAAATGAAGATTACAAAAAGATTACAAGACTTCAGATTACAAACTTCAAAAGATGTGTATGATTACATATTTGTAATACTAAGTATTTTGTCACAAATTGACAAAGGGGGAGATTGTAAGTGTTAGGATGTTGAGCACGCATAAGTTGTTAAATTTCATAAAGACAAAACCACTTCAAAGTAGATCTTTAAAGATCGGTCTTTGTTCAAGAGAAGATCAAGCTCAAGATCAGCTTTTGTTCAAGAGAAGATCAAGCTCAAGATCGGTCTATGTTCAAGAAAAGATCAAGCTCAAGATTGGTAAGCTGATATTCAAGATGAAGTCCAAGGCACAGTTTGACCACAAATTCAAGATGAAGTCCGAGACACAGTTCGAACACAAATTCAAGATAAAGTCCAAGACTAAGTTCAAGCCAATGATAATAAGATATTTGATATATCTCAGGTGGTATAATAGAAAGACCTTAGGACTATGTGCTTTCAAAATGATTTAATTGTGGTTTTTTCACTTATTTTGCCTCAAATTCGGTCAGTTTAACTTTTGGTTCGGCAGGTCCAACTTCAAGCCTAAAGCGAGTAACAACTTTTGTTGTAAATTCGGCTAACCCAAGCTTGAAATTCGGCCAACTCGAGAAAGTTTGGGTCAAATTCCAACAACTTCAACTTTTGGATTTTGGGGAAATTCGGCCAGCCAAAGGGCAAATTCGGCTAGCCGAATTGTGCTGTTCAGCCAGCCGAATTTTGGATAATCCTTATCTTGCGTAATCTAAAATCCGTTGAACTGAATCCGCTGAACTTAGGCTAGTCGAAGCTTATCTCGGACTAGCCGAAATTCTAATTTCTTTGCCTATAAATTGAGTTCTTCTCTCATTCCAAATTACACAATTTAATTATCAGAATTCTTCTGCAAGAGAGAAAGAAATTCAAGTTATTAGCAAGCTATTGGACGGTATTTATAATTTATTTAAATAGCTTTTTCGATTCCCTTTAGTCTCAGATCTTTCAAGTTTAATTTGAGAGAGTAAACTATACTCCGCTTTGAGATCTAAGAGAATTGAATTAAGTAGCTTTTGAGTTTAACATAATTAAAGTCAATAGAACTTTAGACCCTTTCTATCTGACTGAATACGACACCATCTACATTCAAGAAAGAGATCCTTCTACTACAAGCTTCTACTACGTCTTCTACGGTGAAGATAAGTATACATTCTATAATTTCTTTTTAATTAATCTGAAATCTCCTGTGAAAATCTCAGCTAAGGTCTTATCTAAGATAACCTGACAAAATCTCAGTTTGGGTTTTTATTGTGATAGCCCGTGAAAATCACAAGGAATTGTATTAGGTTATTAAGGTGACCCTAATAATTACGAGGGAAGTAATTTTGGGAGTGGAGTAAGTGTGCCTATTTTTAAAGTACCGAACCACTATAATTCTTTGAGTCATGTGGTGAATGCCTTATTTTTATTTTGCGGTGGATTGAATGTATTTAATTTCAGTTGTATAGTAAATGTTGTAATTCTTTAATTTACTCATGCAAGTGTGAGGTTTTGATTTTTGTCCTGCCGAAAACTTTAGGTGAAGGTTGTCCTACGAATTACTTTAAATCAAGGTTTCAATACTCAAGCAATTGAGATCTTTATTTTATTTACATATTCAGCACTTGTTTCGATTACTTGACATTGTCTTATTCAGCCCCCCCTTAGGACATCGTAAACTCTCTTTTTCATTTATAAACAGGGTTGGGTCCCTAATCCTACATATAACAAAAGCTTCATTCCTATCCCAGTGGTTTTCTAAGGGTGTAAGGTGTGGAAGATTATGGTATAAAGCTTACAACGAGTTATCTAGTTTATATGATCTTCATATTAAAGGCATAGCATGGTCCTTTGCAATTCCGCATATAGTTTACAATCATGTGAGTGGTTGAATGGACAACCAATCTTATTCGATCTCAGTCACATAATATGTACATATCTGCTAATATTGACATTTCAGGTTATAACTGTTCAGTTTGTGAGTTGCATATTTAATTCTGGCAAGCCCACACTTGTCGTGTGATAGAAACTGAAAATCGAACCACAACAGTTTAAATGTCTCGTTTTTTTCTCATATTTTAGAATGATATAAAAATGGACCAATATAATAGACAAAAACTATACATGACGGTGGACCCCGCGGAGCCTCAACCTGGACGGATTATATTGCAGGCGGGGCCCGGACGCAATGAGTTTCCAACAGTTTCACCAATACCCCTTTCTCGCTGTCGGGATATCTTATAAAAATCCAAAGAATCATTGTACCTCAAAAAGATGGTTGCCTCCGCCAACCTCTCTCATCGCTTCATTGGTCAGACGCAGTACCCAATCCGCGTCCCATTCGTTGTTGAGATCGTTCAAGGTCTACGTGCCGGCACCGTACACGTGTAAGATTTTATCCACTGACCAGTCATCAGGTTAATCCCTCCATCGAGTGGATGCGACATGCCTGTAATCCCAGTCTGTAGGTGGGCCACCATCGCATCTATGGCCCGCACCATTGGAAACAGTGTGGACCGTTGAAACCTTCCTGAGGCCCACTGGGGCTAAGGACAAACAAAAATATCAGCATGATATGAAAAATCTGTCACCCTCGCAGGAAACTTTCAGTGGTGGACGTTCAATCACCACTAATTTTTGTGGTAGGGTCCACTTGAATTTGATTCTGTCTTCTTTTTAAGAGGTGAGACTATCGACAGATATAAAAACAAACAGAAATCACGGTGGACCTACAGGCAAGTAGCGTACACGTGGCCAGCCTTTAGTAGGCTATGAGTGTTCCTTGGATACATATGACTTTTGGTGCAGATATTTTTTCAAATAAGCATCAGCTCCACGTAACGTGTGGCTGGGATCTCGAGTTTGCAAGTGTTCAATCTGTCCTCACACAAATCACAGAGGCAGTTCTCACTTCACATGTAACTTGGCACAAAAATTAGGCCTGTCTTATCAGAGGGTCCACATCATTTGATTCAAGTGAAAACGGATGGTATAAGTGAACACACGAGATTGGCCCACTTAATGAATCGATCAGCCTGAATTTTAACAAGGATAGTACTCAAGGTGCGGCCTACTATTTTCTTACCGGAAATGGAGTGGGTGGTGTGCCACACACCACCGACCACATCACCAAGTTTCGTGAACTCCACCATGATGTATTTATTATATCCAAACCGTCCATCCATTTGAGGAGATCATTACAGGGCTTGACCACAAAAATAAAGTAGATCCAATGCTTCTTTTAAAAAAAAATAAATTTAACAGACGCACGCACACCACCACACATTCATGCCATGATGGGATTTCACCACCTATATACTCGAACCGTCAACCAGGTGTTGAAAGAGTAAAGACCCAGTGCTCAAGTAGTGAATCACACTAAAGAAGCCAGTGGGGATTAGACCTCCCTCGTTGAAAACTTCTGCGGCCACAAACGTTTTGGATCAAGATGATATTCGTGTTTTACCTTCATCCATGTCCACATGACATTATGAACAGGTTGGATGGCAAATAAACATCATAGCAGGCCTTAAGAAGGTTTCAATGGTGGGTGTGGTTGTCCCAATTGCTTTCTATGGTGTGGTCCACTGGAGTTTTGGACGTGCATCGTTTATTGGCTCATGCCTTAAAATGTTCTCTCCAAATGAACAGACAGTTTGGATGTAACATCCCATCATTGTGGGGCCCACGGTACTTGGTGATATCAACACACTAATGGTGCGTGGCACACCACGCAATCTGCTTCCTTTCTTATCCTAGCGGCCTGTCAGCTTGATGGGTAGGAAGCGGATTAGCTGGTGTACTACATATTACGGACACGGGGGAGATTATTATAAGTCTTTAGCCCAAAATTAGAGTAGATCAAAAGAACCACTCATGAAAGCAGTGGGAGATTGAACAACCACGGTTGAAATCTTCTTGGGATCACAGATGTCCTAGATCAACATCATATTTGCTTTCTCCTTTCCTCCGTAACTATCTGACCTTACGTACAGATTGGATGGAAAATAAACATGATGGTATCCCTGCAAATGCTTTAACAGCAGGAATTACTGTCGCACTGCTATTTGTGACATGACCTAGTTAACTTTGGATATGAATCATTCTTGAGATCATCTTCTAAAATGATCTCACGAAATGAATGGACGGTGTGGATATAATCTTGTGTGGGCTAGATAACTTTGATCTCCTTTCCACCCCTCGGACATTGAGGGGGTCGAGGACCTCATGCCTAGTCTCTGCGGACGTGGATTGAGTCCTACCCCGGGTAATTTGTTCAGGCAAGGCCCTGTGAGGCCCACCATGATGTAAGTGTTTTACTCACGCTGTTGAACGCCTTTCTCAGTCCATTTTAAGATATGAACGAAAAAAATAAACAAAAAAACACTAAGGCAGGTACAAGGCTTCTGTGGATCACAAAATTGGGATTGAACAAAATTAGGATTAAACGTTCATCATTAAAAACTTATTAGGAGCTGGAAAAGTTTCAGATCAAGCTTATATTTGTGTTTTCACTTCATCCATGTTTACATGACCTTATGAATAAGTTGTATGGTAAAAAAACATCAATGTTGGCCCTTAGAAAGGTTTCAAAGGTGAGGGCCATTGACAGTGCAACTTCCTTTGGTGTGGTTCACTGGAGTTGTAGACCTGCCTCATTTTTAGGATCATACCTTAAATTGACATGAGAAAAGTGGTGAACGGGGTAGAAAAATACTTAACAACAAATTGGACCAGACAGATCCCCGCCAGCCCGGACGTGCACCCCACGTACTCACACCAGTAATGTCAGTGGCGTTTGGTAAACCAGCCAATCCGCTTCCGACTGGGTGCGTCATTGTCCGGGCGGCTTCGGTAGATTCCTGACTTATTGGCCATCGTGATGTATTTTCGTTACATCCACGAAGTCCATTCGACTGATCATTGTAAGAAATTAGCCAAAAAACCAAGCATATTCAAATCTCAGTGAACCGCACGGCAGGAAACGGTAGTGATTGATCGTTAAAAACTTCCTAAGGCCTACAAAAAGTTTTGTGTCCGTAGACACCCATCTTAAATGAGTCAAAACCCACTCGCTTATTTTATTTGATTGTCAACCAAGTAGTTGTATGATTAAAATATCATCCCAAAGATGTCCATCGTATATAGGTTAAGATCTACGTGTACAGGTTGTAGGGCAGGAGTTTCAACGCCTGGTCAAGGGTTTGAGTACTCATAGGTGGTGAAATCCCACCACGGGGTGAGTGTGTGGGGGTGTGCGCGCACGTATGTTAAAAAAATAATAATAAATAAATTGCAGGGCAGGTGAGGGAGTTCCGGCCCAAGTTCACCCGCCAACCATATTGAATTGGAAAAGGTGAGTGAAACACCAATACTAACATCACTCACAAACCATGGTAATTAAACCACTTGGATTGGACCTAGTCATGTGCAAACCGCATATTAGGATGCAGATTACCATCCACCGCATCCAGGCCCATGCATTCAGCGGTCGCCACGTCTTTGCCCTTCCGTCTTCCACGCCAATCAAACGCCGCGCGAGCCTCTTAATGCTAATCCGATCCTGAGTTTGCCGTGAGCAAACTTGATTTTGCGCGGAAGCGGACGGTACGCTTAGCTTATTGAGTAAACTCTGTGGGTCCCACAGTCATTCAGGCATTTTATCCACTCCGTCCATAGAAAAAATTAGCACTGTAGATGAATCCATACAATGCCGTTATTTTTTTCGCCACCCGGAAACTTATCTCACCAAAAACGATTTTTAAGATAAGGACGTTGGTTTCTTGATGAAAATACCCTTGCCGGTTAGGATAAAGTAACTGGACAAACAGGAGTATTTTTATCTTTCTGGGTTCGTATGTACAACTAGAGGTCTACTTTGGACGGAGTGGATAAAGCAGCATTATTCAAGGCTACTGATAGTCGAACACCCGCCCAACCTCTGACATTGAAAAAGACTATTCATCCGGCACTCTCGATTCACATGTTAAAATTAAATGACTACAACGAAATTAACAAGTATGGTTGAAATTTGGAACATGCAAACATTTCTTTTGGTAAAATATGGTGCCTAAATTTTCATTTTTTCTCTTGGATATCAAAATGAAGTCGTATTCCACTCCACATATTTCCTACACACTTATCACATCTACTCCCATTCATGCTTTTGTTCTACTTTCTTTTCTTTATTATTTTGCTTATTCGAGCCATAAGAAGCCGGCAAAGTATGGCCTAATTTACACTGCATTGCAATTTCCCTTAAATCCCCTTAAAAATTGTAAGCCCCATAACGTAGAGAGCGTGCATGCATTCCACGGGTGGAAAAAGTTGCATAACCCGTTCATTTTCTATAACCGATGCCCTTACCCAGAATTTATGGCCATAAACCAACCGTGGGAGTAACTTTGAATTGGAGAATCTTGTAATTCTCCAACCGTTAAATGATTCTACGGTTTCTAGCCGACCATATATTTTAAGTTTCATTTGGCTAGTGGCAACTCCAAGTCAAATGCACATTTATACTTGAGTTAACCCCACATTTCAATCAAATCAAAGTCATAACCAACAGATGTAAAAGAAACTAAGAAAAGTGTGGGCATCATTTCATCGTGCGTCTTCATGCGCCAGAGGGCGTTCATAGAATGTCAACTCCATTGAGGATTGCTAGCCACTAGCTAAGACCCGACTTCAAACAGGAGACTTTACAATTTTTTAGGGGATTCCTTAACTTCTGCCATTTCAGTTCGTATTGGTCCTATGCTAACCCAATAATCCACTAACCGGCTAGTTATCCAGTCTATATTGGTCTGTTTTCTTTCTTACCAGCATTCTGCATTCCAGTGCAAACTAGTCCCTTTACTTTCCCGTGAGCATCCTGTATTCCAATTACCACTGGTCTATTTACTTTTCTGCAATTTGGTTCGAACTCGGTCCTTTTACATTTTTATTTATATATTCCAGTGTGTATTGATCCTCCTGTGTTCTCTTGATATTTACATTTTGTAAGTTCCCTTTTTATAAAACTTTAAAAAAATGAAAAACAAAAGACAAAAATATATCAGAAAAAGGAATATATATATATATATATATATATATATATATATATATATATATATATATATATATATATATATATAAGGAAGAATGTGTAGTAAACCAAATCATCAGACATTGGGCCAATCTATAACCATTGTGCCCAAAAATTTGTTGCGGGTTCGTCACCCTACTAAGTGAACTAGTACATGCCAAAACATCATCCAAACCCGTGCATAGGTGGCCATATCAATCCAAGGGAGACATCCTGGAACCCATCCATGACTCGCCCAAATAGCAAGATCCTCAACCCATGGTTATCCCATCGATAGCCGATCTAGCCCTTGGTATGAGAATGCTAGAAGATTTGGTAGTCCGCCTTCTCTAGGAAAGGGAAGCCCATTCCATTCACAGAGCGCAACAGCCAAACACTCACATGGGTCTTTCTAACCTAACGATTAACTAATCTCAACACATTACCCTTGACGGGAATCAGGTTCACTTTCGATACTCTCCAGTCACAACATCTAAAATTCTAGCACATCCTCCCCCTAACAAGAGTCAACAAAAGGTCTTGGCGGGGAGCCAATTACTGTCCATTTTCCTCCCCCTAACGGGAGCTAGGCAGTGCCTCAATAAGCGCACTCCAACCAATCTCGGTCCAATCACTTCCAGCATCTTCCCCCTAACAGGAGCGCTTTTCAATTCTAGTTGGAATAACTATAGCATTTGCCTTTTGGTTAACCACGACATTTGCATTCCAGTCAATTTCAACCTATACTTTTTGCCCATATACATCCTGATAATCAACTCACCACACGGTAGAAATTTCGCTCCAACCCCCTCATCTGGCAACCCCCTTTTAATAAAATCATCCTGCTAGGGATCACAAAAATGCCAAAGAAATAGACCACTATGAGGAAGAAGCCAGCTAAGTTCTACAAGGGGCACGACCACATCCTCAGCAACCATGTAAAATCGATCAATTTTGAGAGCATTTCGAGGACCAACTCAAGGCCATGAGGATTTAGTTCCAAAAGCAACATGGGATGAAACTCCCTTCCACCAAGTTCAACAATCTTTATCCCTTTTAAGACACGAGGGTACTAACAATTTTTTAAGTACCCAAAGATACGACGATACAGGATGTTCCATCGCTCACTTGAAAGCTTTATGTGGTGAGCTCGTTGTCGTGGTATGGGATGACGGATCCTTAATCTGCTTATTTCAAAATTCCTTGAGAGGTGATGCACTTGAATGGTACACATCGATCGATTACCACAAGATTAGGATTTGGAAAGACTTGTCCCAAGTATTTATAGATCGTTTTGCATACAATCTAAATACAACACCTCGAACGACATATTTGGTTGCCCTTGGGCAAAGAAACAACGAGTCATTATCCGCGTACGTTGGACGATGGAGAGCCATGACCGTGAGAATGAAAATGCCCATCAACAAAGAGGAGAAAATCTCCATGATTGTCCACTTGTTCAATTCAAACATATCAGGAAATTTGATTTCATACCCATACACCAACTTCACACAATTAATTCGTATAAAGGAATAGGCGGAAGCCGAAATAAGAGCTGGCACAATCGCACCATCACCCCACCAATCTGCTCCTACACAGAAAGCAAAGGCCAAAGAAAAGACGGGCATGTATGGAACTAGAAACAAGGATACATCTGCTACTTGTCCAATAGAAGCCAACAATCTCATCATTTCAACGCAGAGGGCATTAATCGCTCCTCAACAGGGACAATAAAGATAACCACAACAACACAGGTGGAATCCATTATATCCAAATCAAAATAGGCAGACAAGTGCAGCTCAGGCAACTAGGCAGTTCACTCCTCTGCCCCGATCGTGCATTGATATTCTAGCCACCTTGATTCAAAGGCAGCTCTTGATTCCTCTCCAACCTAGGCCTCCGCTAAATCTATTACCCCTAAAGTACAATGAAAGCAAATACTGTGCATTCCACCAAGGAATGGGTAATACCACAGAATGTTGTTTCTCTTTAAAGAACACTGTCTAGGATCTAATTGTTCAAAAGAAAATCACAATCGCAACCTCTGACCCTATTGCCACTAGCAACAACAACGTACTCCAGAATCCATTACCACAACATTAGGAAGTAACCAACACATTGGGAACCCCACCATCAATGCCATATTGGGAGATTCTTCACCCCCTGTCTTTCAAGCAAACTTGGCCCTTAGTTACGGCCAAGAATTGCCTCATCTCATACTACAAGGGGCACCACTCCCTACTTTACCGATCTATAACGTCTCGAATTTCTCTATTTTAGATTTTTAAAATCCTTTAAAAAATTGATATAATTAACTTATGTTGTCACTTATTAACCCTTAATACGCGATGTTATCCTATACGCAGGTGTTACAAATAAAGAACCGCACAAATTTGATTTATTAACCATAGGAAGCTAATGAATCTGCCTGATCACGTAAACCTCGAGACTAGTCTCGTGATTTATTCATCTAGGGCTCAAATTTAGCCAATTTATTACTGACTAATCAAGACAGCCATGACTAAATAAATACCTACCTAAAGCCGAGACAACTAGGGGTCGGATCTTAATTAAAAAATTAAATTAACTCAGTTACTCTTTTAGCCTAAGAACTAACAGTTTAGGGTGATTATGATCGAATTGTCATTTCTGCTATTGTGAATAGGCCACGCTGTGAACTTAGTTAATGTAAACTCTAATCAGTGCACACAAGAAATCTTACTACCCAATTCATTCTAGAAATGCCCTAATCATCTAAATAATCTTTAAACCGCTCATTAGTGGGCCACTAAACCTGAGACTATAGAAAGACATTCTTCCTAGAAGACTTAATGTCCATTGTGAAACATCGAGCCAAGGTCACGTCTTGAATCGCTCAACTTAAACTTGCTAGGCCAATGCATGAGATATGTGAATATTCCTGAAATTAATTAAGAACTTAAGTTAATTATCTAGATCCGGACTTTGCCAAAGTTGTGGCTTTTAAACCATTATGTCGTGACCAAATTTAGGCCAACAACCTAAGTTAATACCCTACACCTATCCCTATAGCCGCAGCCCCGATCAACAATCAGTGACTGTCGAACTAACTTATAATCGTACTCATCAATCGGTGCATCCAAATGATGGGTCGATCATACTCATGCATAGATCATCACTGAGGCTAACTATCATACGGTGTGTATTAACTTGTACACCTCCATATAGGTCCCAAAAGATGGAGACAACATCTCATAAGGTTATAATATCGAATACCTAGTCTCAAATGCCATTTGTACCAATTTTGGCTCTATATAAGGTCCTCATTTGGGCATCTTCTCTCCCCATATGAATTTATACCCAAAGATTAGGAGAGAAGGAGAGAAAGAGAGAAAGGAAAAGAGAAAGAGGAAGAGAAAAAGAGTAAGAGTAGGAGTAGGAAAGTTTTAGTGCTTCCTTTCATCGAGTCCCTCCAATCAAAGCCCTAACCTTAACCATTTTTCTCCATCGAATCCACCTCACTTGCGATTGGGAGGTAAGAAACAAACTCTACTTCTCCGACTAGGTTTTTCTAGGATAAATTTCATGAATCACACATAGTTCTTAGTGTTTGTATAGGAATTTTTGATTTCCCAAAAAAATTCTAACCCTAAGCAAGTAAAGCCCTCTAAGGTGTAAACCATTCTTCTAGGTTTCATTTTATCAGCCTTGATAGTGATATATAATGATTTTAGTTGTTTATAATATCCATATGCTATTTATTACTTGAATTTCATTATTATTGTAACTCTAATATTATGCGTTGTTGGTAGTCAATATTATCGATGAAATGCCTGAGCAAGAAGAAATTCATACAGTTAAAATTATTATATGCAAATTGATAAGTGATGTTGATATACATTGAATTGTTCTGGTTCACACACATGCTCGTTTGATGCACCCTATTATGCTATTAAGTTGTTTAGTGATTATGCTTATGTATTTGATAATATGATTTATAGTGTTGTTTAAGAGCTGCGATATTAGTGGCATTATCTGATTTAGAGAGAGTTTGTTCTCTACACTGACCATCAAGCCTTAAATTTTATTAATAGTTAGGCTAACGTGAAATGGGTGAATGCTAGATGGGTCACATTTTTGCAAAAATTTATATTCGTTTTAAAGCACAAATTAGGGCAATAGAACAAAGTGGTTGATGCACGTAATCGTCATTCATCACTACTGATTATGATGAGCAATGAGGTGGTCAGCTTCGACTATCTCAGGAAGTTGTATGTCGAGGATAAGAACTTTAAGGATGCATGAATAAGGTGTCAAAAGGGTCATCTCAATGACCCACATATGCAAGACAGTTTCCTCTTCAAAAGGAATCAATTGTACATCCCCCAAGTTTTCTGAGAGAGTAGATTATCAAAGAGCCATATGGAGGTGGCCTTGGTGGACACCTTAGGTAAGACAACATGTGGGCTCTTATTAAGGAACAGTATTGTTCACAACCCCAAGTGTATGGTCACGATGTAGTAATAATCTTGGCAAGACCGAGGTCGAATCCATAGGGACTAAATTTGTACGTATTCTGAAAATAACTAGAACTAGAACTAGATGAAGATCCATATCTAAATCTGGAATAAAAGAGAGTAATTATGATTGGTGTTGATTAAAACTATCAATTGAAAGGTGGGAACCAGAGTGCCAAGGATCCACTTGTAGCAATCAAGATGTTACCTTACTTGATTCAAGAAACACAATTGGAATTGGAGTACTATCCTATTCAATTGGAAGATAAAGAAATTTAACCAAATTTGAACTTTTCATTGACCTAACCATACATGAAGGAGTATGTGATGATTGGAAGGGATTCTATCACCCAACCATGCCCAGGAGACGATGGTGAACAATAAGATTTACTAATCTCACAATCTCAAAACAGGAAAAGAAAATATTCAAAGCCATCATAGCATCTATTGTAACTTAAGTAACAATAAATCATAGAAAATTAAAAATATTCCTTTAATATCAAACTAGAAATCAATGAGGTTCAACAAGAAAAAGAATAAAAGTAAGAAAATCCTCCCAACAGGCTACAAGCTTCACGTCTTAGCCCTAGCTAAGAGGTTTAGCCAACCATAGACATGATTGGATCTAAAACCCTAAAAGAAAGCATTAAAAATAGAAAATGAGGGAAGAAAAACTCTTGGGAGGCTGCTCCACCCTTTGGCTATGCTTCTTAAAACCTAATTCATGATTAGAAGTCCTTGGGAAACCCATATTTATAGCCTTGTCCGTCTAAATTTGGAAAACTGCCTCAAATTTATGCACTCTCCGTAATGCCTTCAATGTCATCGAACAGCCTTTGATGTCATCAAACGTAAGTTGAATCCGGAAGTCGCGCCTTTTCACTCTGCGTAACTGTAACACCCGGTACCTTTTAATACTCGGGTGTTATCATGAAGATCTAACTTAGTAATTAAACCTAGTTCATTGAACATTTACATTTATTTTAGTCTAAACCTAACCATACGTCTTAAGCTTTGAAGCCTGAATCATCAGGGCCATGACTTCTTGTCCCTTGACATGTCACTTGATCACACTAATAGGACCCCTTAACAAAACCATGGATTAATCATTGTACCTCAAATCCAAAGTTTAGGTGATCTACAATTGCTAATAGATAATCCATCATTGTTTACGATGATTGAATTATCCTACCACCTAAAACTACCACTCATTGTCCTTTTAAACAAGTTAGGCAACCTATTGTTTAGTGTGGGTCAGATTTGGAATAAATCTGACCATTTGAAGTAAACTCCATCTATAAATCGAGTCATCCATCCGTTGACTGGCAAGATGGACCATCACTTCACCAGAGAAGTCTATTTTTCAGATTTCAATCACCTTATTAGACAAACAAGACTGTACATCATCTTTTGTGGAGTTCGAATCGCCAAACCCACTTTTCATTTACTTTAAACTACGCTCCAAGTAACACACAACTAAGATTGTAAGAACTCAAGATCCGGGCCTTAAATCCCATTACTAATCACTTATAAAATCTAACGTACATTAGGTTGTAAAACTTAAGTATGGTTGATAATCGTTGGATGATGTAATGTCACTCAACGATGGAACCGCCATTAATCAAGTAAATTAAACACTCAATTATGAAGAGAACCATCACGTCCCCTCTAAATTAGGCAAGAATCTCAAGGGGTCGTAAACAATTAGGTTTAGAGTCAATCTGACCATCCAATTGATATTTATTAGCAAACTAAACCAAAAATCACTTGGCATGTCCCACCTGAGTTTCAGATCAACCCCTATATCATGTCTGAACATTCCTTTATTTGAAGTATGGCCCATCAGTGTTTTGGATCTGCCTAATATGTCGTTAAAGGCCCTGACTTGGGCCCTCTAAAGGGAATGGATGGTGCAGATTTCACTGATCATTTTTGTGGACCCCACATTCATGTGAGGTGTACCCTGCATGTGTACTCCTATAGAGCACTGAGACAGTTAGCCGAGTCAAGGGGCACTGACCCGATGAATTCCAAAAAAAAAAAGAGATTTCTTTCCTTTTCCCGCCTACAGGACTTTTAAACGGACACCATCCGTATGCTTAGTTTGTGGCCCACCATCAAGGCCCAATGTAGAGATTCGAACTGTCCATCGTGCGCGCCCCTCAAATTTGACTAGGACAGTGTTGTTCACACGAGATGATGCACACGTGCGTGCTCATAGAGACATGTGCAAATGGTCGAGCGTGCGAGCAGGGTTGTGTTTCCAGCTGCTCCAAAGTTCATCCATTGTCACCAATGCAGGCCACCTAGAACCAATCTAAACCGCCCATTTTGTAGAATCCTTAGGTACAACCAAACCCCAACAATTTTCATGAATTGAGACACCCATGAAGCCCACGATCTCAGGTGCAATCCCACCTAAGTTCGACTACTTTGCAAAAAATGGAAATTCTATTTCCATTTCGTACTCGTCAGGCTGGCATCCGCACGAAGGTCCTTCCCCATCTCAGCCATTCTTCCCAAGCCAATCCTTGCCCTTTGCTCGGCTCCGAAAAAGGAGGAACAGCCTGCCGACGAAAGAAAAGCAATGGGAGTTTTTCCTTTTTGAGAGAACATAGCTGGCTTGATCTAAGCCATACAGCGGGTTTCGCCAGACAATCTTCACCGCTCTTGCTAGGGCAGCTCGCTTAGGGCAACCAGCCTCCCGAAAGTGATACCTTTCACATGATATGGTGGTTGCGGCCGAACTTCTCGTGAGATGTTAATGAACTCAGGATTGCTGACGGGATAAGTGGGTCCCACAATGATCAGAGACCTCATCTGATCCATCCAGATGGATTGGATTACCATCTTAACCCATCAATGAAAAATTAACATTAGAGGCAACTTACCTCGTCCAACTGAAGAACCCACCAGGATAAGCGGGCCCCATTACTCGATCACAAATGTCCTTCTGGTGGGCCGCTGGGGTGAAAAACTGTAATGACCCGAAAAATTTTGTGCCAAGACCCGAGTACTACCTCTATTTTTTCCTTAGAAGCTATTTGGGGTAATTAGTGCTAAACTCGATTGCTTGTAAAATTAGCATCAATCACTTTAAATTTGATCTGCATGACTCAAAACTTGTAGATTAGTTAGCGCTATGTTACTCTGAAATCTGGGATTCATCGCTAAATCCATTTGCTCTTGGGAATTTTTGGAAGTTCTGGATCGGACCTGGACCGCGCGTTGAAAGTTCGATAGCGATGATCTTAGGCAGTATTGGTCACCATGTTGGACTTGACCATCACCTCAAAACTCAAGTCCAGATGATGTTCTGGGTCGATTTGTTTGAGTCCGGAGTGAAGAGTGTGAGAACGGTGAGATATTAAATGTGATTTTATGAAATCTGAGTCGTGTCGCTTGCACGATGATTTTAAGCAATCTGACCGTTGGATTCTGACCCAATTTCACCCTCGGATCAGGGAAGATGGCCCAGGCATGTCTTTGTGCTTGTGGACCTGATTGAGTTTCAGTGACCGTTGAATTGAGTGTAGTCCGCCACGGCTGATCTGAAGATCCGATCGGTACGAAAACTCAGCTTGACCTAGATCCATGGTCAGTGAGCTTAAGTCCGACCTTTCATGAAAAAAGGCCCACCGGAAGTGCTCCGTTGGATTGAGAGAAGCCTATTTTGGTTATAACCTAAGTATACCTTGGCCTTGGGGTTATTTTCATCAATGTTAGGCCTATATATAGACCTTAAAACCCTAGCTCTCTTTTCCATACGAATTTCCTAATCCTAGCTAAGAAAGAGAGAGGAAAAGAGAGAGAAAGTCAGAGAGAAGTTGGTGAATCATCTTAGATTCTTTCCTGTTCTCCTTCATCCTTAAACCATCACTTTAGAATCGTTATTCCGGTGATTCTGAGTTCATCCTTGGGTAAGTTAACCTAACCCTAATCTATGTTAGAGCTTAGAATAGTCTTTGTGTTGTTGTCTCTCATTTCTATCCTTGTCTTAGGTTGTCTTGTCGCCGTTGACGAAGACATATCGTTTGAATCAGTTCGGTGTTCTATTTCTGGTTTAAGGTGCGAACTTTAATCGTATAGGTTATGGTTTTCAAGGCTTTCAATGTTAGCTAATGGTTTATTCTTGTTATGGATGCTATTTCACATGCCAAATGTTATGTTTATTTTGCGTTCCTGATATGCATGTGTTATATTGAGATTTGTGTATTCTATGTATATGTAGGAAGTACCGTATACGTATAAAATATGCACATGTGTTTGCCATGATTATTTGTCGTGTATGTATGCTAGATGCATGTGTGTCAAGTCCTTGGCAAAAGGAATTGTCCAAATGCGTGTACTTCAACATACTTCACGTATGTTGAACTATGTATTCTAAGTGTTTGTAGAAATGTCTGTATGATTTAAAGTGTGATATATTAACCTATTTGCGGGCGTTGAGAAGCGATTCTCAACACTCCTATTGTTGTGTATGATTTATCGCATGCATGTCATATTTTTTGTTGTTTAACTTCAAGCATTACTTATGTGTAAATCCATGTTAAGTTGATACTCTTCAAATGCTTACATACCACATGATTTGAGTTGTTGTTCCATTACTATTCTAGATTGTTGATATGAATTTCTGTTGTAGTGGAATGTGTTTGGGACTATGAATTAGTCCAGGAAATCGGTAATCGGCCTTGAGATTGTGGCTGAGGCTGCTTTCACCATAAAGGATGTGATTAGATGAACCCGAGTTGTATTAGAGTTGTCAGCAGTGGTTTGGCCACACGGAGTGTTTGCGCACTCTATGTCGTGCAACCCAACGTGCGCTCGTACTAATCGAGTTCGTCAAGTAACCCGATTGTCCGATGTATGTTCACCATGTATGGACACTATTGTTTGAATCTAGGGTACTAAACTTACCAGTGCAAATTCTGTAAACCGTTGTACCTTGATCCACCAAGACTCATGAGCCAGACATGGTGGTATGGGACACCGTGGTCGAGCTGTCGGCCTACGCTGGGATGACAAGCCTCCCCGTAGTGACCAGTGAGCAACCAAACTCGTGAGCCAATTATGGTGGTATGGGACACTATATTCGTGCTATCGGCCTGCATTGATTGGTGACGAGCCCTTTGTAGTGACCTCGAGCATGCCTGGATACCGCATTGAGGTGAGGAGCCTTATTGTAGTAACGAAGGTATGATAGGCGTGCATTGATTGGTGACGAGCCCTTTGCAATGACCTAAAACTATATGATCGTATGAGATGATCTAGGACTGACGACCCTAGAATGGATCACTGTTTGGATGGTGATATGAGGAAGGTACCTTAGCTTCCCAATCCTGCTGTATGAAAAGGACTAATAACAACTTGGTAATCATGTTCATGCACCGCATTTGCATGTGCTTTGAAGACGTGGTGCACTTTGAGGCGATGTCATGCATAACGTAAGATGAAGACGCTGAGGGTGTACGCGTGAGGGCACGCATCATTCTTCATACATCCTTGCATTAACAAGAGTACTTAGGACATGTTTGATTGTTCTGCTTTATCATTACTGCTTGATTGAATTGATAACATGTTAACCTGTGCTTTATTGTTCCACTGAGTTGATCACTCACTCCCACGTTCTGGGGCGGTGTTAAACACCCACCAGACTCTGTCTTAGTTGCTGATATTGCAGATGTTGATGCAACCTCTGAGGCAAAGCAGGAGATTGAGGATGATGAGGCTGCATTTTCTTTCATGCAGTTTTTAGGCGGGTTCTAGTGAGCCTTGTTCTGATGCGTGGGATTATGGGATTACTTTTGGGAATAGATGATGTAATTTGATACTTGTAATATTTTGATAGCAACACTTGTAAAATGACCTGGTATGTATATGTTTTTCAGGGATTTGCACATGTACACATATGATTCTATAAGTCTTCCGCTTGCGTTCTTCACTTATCCCTGAACTATATTTGCAGTTTGGCTTAATCTATTCCATGTTTTATGCACTCATACAGACAACATACATCCATCATCAAATATGTTGCATAAGTGATGTTTTGAAACTTGGGAGCTGAGTTATGCTCGACCCCCGAATTTCAGGGCGTTACAAGTTGGTATCAGAGCATGAATTGGATTAAACCAGACCTGAGTTATGGTCACACACCGTACGCTGTCGCCACTTTAGTGTATTTGGGTGCGAGTTTATCGTAGATTGTGTGTTTGTGTTCCGTTGCTTCTATCGGCGAAAGTTTACTGAAAATGATCACCGAGATCGAGTCTGTGCTCTCTCTTGATCATGCACAGCGACCCGAAATCTCTTCTAGACCATCTATTAATGAGTCTAGATGGTTTATCTTCCCATCTTAACCCTGTAATTGTCTAGAAATCTTTATTTGTATCAGATTTCTGCCCGAATGGCCCGATAGGCGTCGAACCAAGCAAAGGGGCCGATCGGGGCATTTCCAGGGGGACCCAGGGGGGCCCACCTCATTTAGAGCATAAGGGACCATAAGGACCTCACCCAAACGGCGAGCCATGGCCGGACTGTCCAGAGACCGGCGATGTCCTCGCCGGTTCGGCGAGCCCTCGCCGATCAGTGGGCCAGCTCGGGCCAACGAGTTTGGGGCCTAGTGTGGCCCACCCTTCCACGGTTTGCTGTTTAAAACCCTTTCTAAGCCCTATCTCCTTCAGAATCCACCCTCCCTAGCTCTCCTTTCCTCCAAGTTCTTCTCCAAACTCCACCAAATCTCTTCCAAATCTTCTTCTTCTTCCATTTTCGTGCACACCCACCAACCCATCTCAAAACCTCACCCCCATTGTTGTTTAAATGTCTTTTTCTTCTCATTTGGGCTCTCAAATCCTCCTTTGGGATCTCAAGTGTGTGGAAGCTCCACCATCCTTCCTATTTCTCTCTTTCTCTCATTTCTCATGGCCCTCTTTAAGTTTATCACGGCCATATTTTTCATCTCTAACCTTCTTTCTTTGATGGGGAAGAAGAGAGCACCTGTGGATGAAGCCGGGCCTAGCCGCCCAACCCGTGCACGGAGGCTAAGAGGTGCCGCCGCGAGCACGACCGCCACTTGTGAATTTCAGACCAAGCGGGACCTTGATCCTCGAGCTCCCATTAGTAGAACCTTGTTGGCGGAGCTATCTCATGGAGTCTATGAAGGCCGTAGGGTCCTTTTTGAGGCTCATGTTGATCCGTGGCTATATGGCGAGTTTCTGTTGTTGGAGTACCTGGAAGAAGCTTGTTGGTGTCCCTTGTTTGAGGACGAGTATCGCGCGAATGCAAGTACTGTATGAGCTTTTTATGCCAATATTTATGATCCATCACTGGAGCCTCTGCAGTTTAAGATTCCTTGTGGTAGCGGTCGGGAGGCCACTGTCAACGTCGCTTTGATATCCCGACTCCTGAATGTGCCACTTGGTGAAGTGTATGCCAGTGAGAAGAATTTGAACAGTATGCGTAAGAGGGATCATCGCACCCGGCTCTTGTGTGGTCGTCTGGTCGAATGACAGCCTAATAGAAGTCTTCTAGCTACCAACATGACGGACAACTTTCGCTTGCTTTACCACATGTGTACGTTCAATGTATATCCAAGGTGGAGCAATCGCAGTGAGTGTACACGCCTGATTGTAGATTTTCTGTATTAGGTGGGGCAAGGAGCGAAGTTATGTGTGCCGACGTACATCTTGCATCAGATTATCCTTATCGCTCGTTCGACTAGGAGGACCGAATCGGTTCCATTTGGTCGACTCATTTGTAAGCTTGCACATGAGTTTGGCTATCGGCTTGGGGCAGAGAAGCCGGTTCCTGTTCGTCATATTAACCTGACGACCCTTAAGCAGATGGAGATTGGTCCTCGTCGACAGGCCTCAGAGAGTGATGATGATGAGAGTTATACTGAAGGTGGAGCTGAGATTGTAGAAGAAACCGAGCAGGACGAGGAAGAGGTTGAGGCACAGGATACGAGTGAGAGCTCTCCTCCTGTGGCACCAGAGCAGAGCGCAGATCAGGCTGCCAGGGATGCCCGTATCGCTCGACTTGAGGAAGGCCAGGTTGTTCTACGCCAGGATATCATGGATCTTCGAGGCCTTGTGAAGCATAAGTTCAAGAAGGTGACTCGAACTCTGAAGTCTATCCTGTGTTGCTTGAAGGATAAGGGTGCCCTGCCTCCATCTCCTGATTCCGACGAGTAGTTGTCGTTGTAGTCATCTTCTACTTTGTGTTGTTGTTTCTTTTTGTGTGTAGTCGTTGTTGGCTTTATAGTTGGAGTTGTTTATAGTGGTTTATTGTTGTTTGAAGTTTTAGATGTTGTAGTTCACATGCTTTCCCTGTTGTGAATCATATAATGTTGCACTACTTGTATTGCGACAAATTTTGTTAAATGGAATGCATGTTGTTTATCTTTGAAGTGTGCTGTGAATGCTGTGTGGATGGATTATGTGGGTCGTAGAATCTTACAGGTTGCATCCTCTGTTGAATGTAGGGTATGCCTCCTAAGGGTTCGAAGACTTCGGCCCGTCTCTCCTTGGTTGAGTCGCTTGTCGGGGTTCCTCCCCTGACGATAGCCAGACGGATCCACAGTCGGGCCCGTCTCATGCTGGTGTTGGGCCGACACCTATGGCTCCTCCTGTCACGCCTTCGGTCTCTGAGCCGAGCCGTGCATCTTCGTCTGCTCCGCCTTCTGACAGGTTTAAGCAGATGATGCTATTGATGCAGCAGTAGCAGATTCAGCAGCAGCAGTTTCTATCTTCCATGGCTGACATCTTTGCTAAGTCAGTGGGGGCGAATCCTCCTGCTTCACCTATGCCCCCATCTGGGAGCGCTAGTGCGAGCGGCACTTTTGAGCGATTCCAGTGCTTACGACCTCCCACATTTGCGTGTTCTCATAGACCCGAGAAGGCCGAGTATTAGATTGATCGCATCTCTAAGATGCTAAGACCGCTGCACTACTCTGAGGTTGAGCAGGTCGAGCTTGCCTCCTTCATGTTTGAGAAGGAGGCCAGTCTATGGTGGGACAGTGTTTTCCGCACTGTCGAGTAGGGATATGAGTGGTCGTGGCAGGCATTTGAGGCACGCTTCCACGAGAAGTATTTTCCGGTTACGTACCGACATGAGAAGGAGAGTGAGTTCCTTCGCCTCCGCCAGGGAGGGCTGTCGGTGACGGAATATGAGAACCGGTTCACTGAGCTAAGTCGGTATGTTCCTTTGATTCTGGGCAATCAGCCGATGAGGATGCGGCGTTTTTCTAAGGGATTGAGGCCTGAGATCCGATCGAAGATATGCTGTGCTAGCATTTCTTCCTATGCGGAGTTAGTGAGCATGTCCTTGCGAGTAGAGCAGGACGGGGACAGGTCGTCCCGTATGCGAGCACCTACGGTTCCCAGACCTACACCTTTTCTCGACAAGAGGCCGCGGGCAGATTCTCCTCCTAGGCATTCAACGCCGTCCGCTCAGCAGATGCGAGCTAATCTTCGCTGTTCGTACTGTGGGAAGATGGGGCATTTGGACCGTTTTTGCTTTTCGCGTATGCGGGCCAGTGGTTTTACTCCACCGCAGAGGATTAGTCATCCGATGCCTCAGGTTATTTCACCTCCACCTCTTCGTTCAGTGCCAGCTCATCTATCCTTTAGACCTGCAGTACCTAGCTTCAGGCCACCTCAGCGGCCCATGGTTCCTTCGCCGAATCGTCAGCAGCAGGCTCGAGTTCATGCGCTCTCAGCTGAAGCGCCTATGTCTGATGTGTTGCCGAGATCCTTCGAGGTTACAGCGCACATTGAAGGTAGTCCCATTTCTATGTTAGTGGATACAGGGTCCACTACCTCTCTTATATCATATGCGGCAGTTAGGCATCTGAGTTTGAGCACTATTTCTATGAAGAGAGTGACGCTCACTACCGCTACGGGGATTTCCTCTGCGATGAACAAGCATTGTATGGATTGTTGGGTTGATCTAGGAAGTGGATCGATTCGTGTTGATTTCTTTGTCGCACCTCTTTTTCATTGCGATGTTATTATGGGTATGGATTGGCTTACGAGGATGCGAGCAGAGATTGATTGTGAAGCAAGGTCGGTGACAATCCACAGACCGGAGGGCGAGACAGTTACTTTCCCAGTTAAGGTTAGTTACCCTTTTCGTCTTGATTATTGTACTTCTCTGTTAGAGAGTATGGCTGAATTGGCATTTGAAAGCACGCCTATAGTTCGGGAGTTTGAAGATGTGTTTGAGTCGATTCCTGGATTACCTCCTCAGTGTGAGATTGACTTTACTATCGATCTCATGCCTGGTGAGATGCCCATTTCTTTGCCCACCTATCGTATGCCTCCGAGTGAAATGGAGGAATTGAGGAAGCATATAGATGGTTTGTTGAATTTGGGCTTTATTCGGCCTAGTGTGTCTCCTTAGGGAGCACCTATCTTGTTTGTGAAGAAGAAAGATGGTTCCTTGCGATTATGTATTGATTATCGCAGGTTGAATCTGGTCACTATGAAGAATAAGTACCCTTTGCGCAGGATAGATGATCTGTTTGATCAGTTGAAGGGGCACGGTACTTTTTAAAAATTGATCTGCAGTAAGGGTATCACCAGTCGCGCGTCAAGAATGAGGACGTGCAGAAGACCGCTTTCAGGACTAGCTTCAGTCACTATGAGTTTCTTGTGATGTCGTTCGGTCTTACGAACGCACCGGCCGTGTTCATGGATCTGATGAACAGGGTGTTTCGGCCATTCTTGTTCCGATTTGTCATTGTCTTTATCGATGGCATCTTGATTTATTCTGCGAGTCGGGAAGAACACGAGGAGCACTTAAGAGCGGTTTTGGATATTCTCAGGAAGAATCAGCTCTTTGCGTAGTTCAAGAAGTGTGATTTCTGGAAAGAGGAAGTCAAGTTCCTGTGACATGTGGTGTCCAAGGAAGGGATAGCTGTCGATCTTACTAAGGTAGCCCGGATTGGAAGCAGCCTGGTTCAGTTACTGAGGTAAGGAGCTTTTTAGGTCTAGCAGGCTATTATCGACGATTCATACAAGACTTCTCGAAGATAGCCAGACCGTTTTCTCAGCTGACACGGAAAGATTTGAAGTTTGCTTGGAATGAGAGGGCGGAGATAGCTTTTCAGGAGCTGAAGGACAAGTTGACGTCAGCCCCTGTGCTAGTATTGCCAGAGCAAGGGGTTAAGTATACGATATATACTGACGCCTCTCGCATTGGCCTGGGTTGTATCCTTATGCAGAAGGACAGGGTGATTGCTTATGCTTCGAGACAGTTGAGGAAATACGAAGAGAATTACCCTACACATGACCTGGAGTTGGCAGCTGTCATTTTCGCATTAAAGCTTTGGAGACATTACCTCTATGGAGAGGAGTTCGAGCTCTTCTACAACCACAAGAGCCTTAAGTATATTTTCACGCAGCGTGACTTGAATATGAGGCAGCGCCGATGGATGGAAACATTGAAAGACTTTAAGTTCGATGTTTCTTACCATCCGGGCAAGGCGAACCTTATGGCAGATGCGTTGAGTCGCAAGAAGGCTATTGAGTTTGCGGCTCTGCTAATGATAGTAAAATGGGATATGTTGGAGTTTGTGTGAGACTTTAAGCAGAAACTTACGGTGGAAGAGCCATATGAGGTTATCGCGCACAGCCCCTCATTGATGAGAATATCGTTGCAGCTCAGGCAGATGATGAGCTTTTGGCAAAGATGAGAAAGTGGGTTGGTACAGATGAGAACTTCGACTGGAGTGTTAGTTTTGATGGGGGCCTATAATTTCGTGGCCGGTTATGTGTTCCAGACATTCCTGACTTGAGACGGGAGGTTCTCGAGTTAGCCCATAGTTCTAAGCTTGCGATACATCCAGGTAGCATGAAGATGTATCAGGATATGAGAAGATCTTATTGGTGGGACAACATGAAGGTCCACATTACTGAGTTCGTGTCTCGTTGTCTCACGTGCCAGCAGGTCAAGGCAGAGCATCGCCGACCTCCTGGGCTGCTGCAGCCCATGCCCATAGCAGAATGGAAGTGGGACTTCATCTCTATGGATTTTATTTCTGGGTTGCCGAGAACGAAGAAGGGATATGACTTTATTTGAGTGATCGTCGACCGATTGACGAAGTCGGCTCATTTCTTACCGATCAGAGTCACAAACTCTGCAGACGAGTTGGCTAGATTGTATATCAAGGAGATTGTGCGTCTGCATGGAGTTCCCTTGGAGATTGTGTCTGATAGAGACACGCGTTTCACATCTAACTTCTGGACTCGTATCCAGGAAGCGATGGGTGTGAAATTGAAATTCAGCATCGCGTTTCATCCGCAGACAAATGGGTAGATGGAACGCGTGAATCAGATCTTGGAAGACATGTTGCAAGCTTGTGTTTTGAATTTCAAGGACAGTTGGGATGATTGTCTCCAGTATGCAGAGTTCGCGTATAATAACAGTTTCCAGGTGAGTATTGGCATGGCTCCCTATGAGGGTGTACACGTGAAGGCACGCATCATTCTTCATACATCCTTGCATTAACAAGAGTACTTAGGATATGTTTGATTGTTCTACTTTATCATTACTGCTTGATTGAATTGATAACATGTTAACCTGTGCTTTATTATTCCACTGAGTTGATCACTCACTCCCACGTTTTGGGGCGGTGTTAAACACCCACCAGACTCTGTCTTAGTTGCTGATGTTGCAGATGTTGATGCAACCTCTGAGGCAGAGCAGGAGATCGAGGATGATGAAGCTGCATTTTCTTTCATGCAGTTTTCAGGCAGGTTCTAGTGAGCCTTGTTCTGATGCGTGGGATTATGGGATTACTTTTGGGAATAGATTATGTAATTTGATACTTGTAATATTTTGATAGCAACACTTGTAAAACGACCTGGTATGTATATTTTTTTCAGGGATTTACACATGTACACATATGATTCTATAAGTCTTCCGCTTGCGTTCTTCACTTATCCCTGAACTATATTTGCAGTTTGGCTTAATCTATTCCATGTTTTATGCACTTATACAGACAACATACATCCATCATCAAATATGTTGCATAAGTGATGTTTTGAAACTCGGGAACTGAGTTATGCTCGACCCCCGAATTTCAGGGCGTTACAAAAACTATCAGTGTAGTGGTTAGACACCATGTAACTTCGAACTTGGTGTGTCATCCATCTGAACCATTCTTAGATAAGATTAACGGCTGTTAAGGACCAACAGGGCCAGCCCTAGGTCTATAAAAGCCTCATTTTCTCAGGATTTCCACCAAAAAACATGAGAGAGAGAGAGAGGAAAAAAAGGGAAGAAGGAGGGAGAGTTCGAGTGAAGATCGGTCGTCGCTACACTCGACGCCTTACTGTAGTGAGTTTGTCCAGTGGATTCGAGCTGAGTCAGGGTGAGTTAGAGATTTTGGTGCTAGGAGAGAAAATAGGAGAGAAAGGAGGAGAGGAAGAAGGAGAGAAATAAGGAAAGAAAGGAAGGAAGAGGAAGTAGATAGGAAGAAAAGCAGGGAGAGACAACAAGCTAGTGCCGCACTGCATCACGGCATTAGGTGGCTTGGACCGAACTGAGTCTAGACCGAGATAGGCCAGGCATGGCGTCCACTGTTGGACGTTTCCAGTAGAAAGAAAGAAAGAAAAGAGAAGAGAAGGAAGAAGGAGATGAAGAAGAATCAGAAAGAAAGAGAGTGAGAGGGTAGGTACATTATTGCACCGGCTTGAACCGAACCGAGTCTGACTCTCTGCCAAGTTGCAAACTCGAGTCATGTCGAGTTCTTCTGAGTCCATTATTGGACATCTTCCGGCAGATAGAGAATGAGGAATGAGAGAGAGAAAGAGAGGGCGTTGGGTTGTCGGTTGCTGCCAAGTCAACTTGGGTGAAACCCCACCACGTCTAGCTGGGTTGAGTTGGGCTTGGGATTGGTCCAGGCTTGGTTGGGGTTCCTGCAAGGAGAAAGTGAAGAAGGAGGGAAGGGAGAACCAGAGAAGCACAGGGCTGCTGGCCCAAACCGAGTCGACTCGCTCTGAGTCGCAGGGCTGACTCGAACTTCTGTCAGTGTAGGGTCGTGGCCAGTCAAGAGACCAACGACATCCATCAAGCTCCTGGCTTAATCCATCAGGTAAATCCTTTCAACCGAGTCCAAATCGACCAAGTCGACACAATGAGTCAATTCCCTACCTACCTAGTCATTTTCAGATAAGGGAAAGATTTAATACCGCCTATAGTCAGCTTGTGGTTGATCATTCTCTTGGGAACCTAACTTGTTCTTGTTAGATTTGGAACGTCGCACGTAGTTACACCGGGTTGACTCGCCAAGGCAAATAAATTGGTGTTAAATAGTTCATAGGAAAGATAAGAAATAGCCGACTCCTAAGGTGATGACTTCTTACCCTTAAGCTTTCCATTTCCAAATTAGTCCAAGGATGGTTTCTATTTGAATTACGATTACTATCTTAGAACTCATGACCACTTACACTAGTTACCGAATCATAATGAATGGCTTACAATTGATCTATAGTCGATAGCTTGCAAACCATGTTCACATAGCCATTAAACCCCACATGCTAAATTTCCACTTAATTAATAGCTTGTAAATCATGTTCACATGCAATAGTCATTACACCTTACATTCTAAGTTTCCATTCTAATTGATATCTAAAGCCTTTGGTTTACGATCTCTTATCGTAGTTAAGAACTTTATTTTCAACACATATCTTGCATGTTGTTTCCATATATTTTACATGTCAATGAATTGTTTGTAAGTTACTTATAGAATCCAATTCACTACATCAACTAGTGGAAACTCCACTTATGTATATGAGCCCGCACTTAGGATGTAATGAGATGAAATGTGTTAAAAATGTACCCTCGACTTGGAGGTTACCTTTGGTGGTGGAACATTAATGTGGGTTTACCATCCATAGGTTATTGTGTCTATGTGACCTTGGGGATGATCTTTTACCGCTCTGATTTAACATTGCCCTATACAACCTCCTTACCATTTCTATTTAGTATTTACTTCGAGCAACCTTTTATTGCTTCGACTTTGTATTTGTCCCATGATTTGATATTTTTCTTGTGTGGCTTCGACGGTTTATTCCCATATAACCATGCGATGGTAAGTCCCATATACTGAATTATGATTGGCCACTAGTAGATGGGCTTCCATTAAACATCTTAAGGTGGATGTCTCATTAGTCGAGGATGGTAGGAATGAGACACTATGCCCGAGCTGTTTGCCTACGCTGGGTGATGAACCCCTCGTAGTGACCTTTGAGCTTTCTTAAACTGGCTGGTTGTAAATGGGATAATAATGGTTGGGCTAATCATGTATACATAGTATACAGGCGATAACAGGTGGCTAATTATGTATGTTGTAGCACATGACCTTAGTCGTGGTATCATTTCGCTAGCTCCCAGACCATCGACTATCGACCCACTTTCGGTGAGTTTGGCACTACGCATGTACGAGATGTATTTTTACTAGGGACTGGGCACATGCATAGGTTTTGCCTAAAAGCCAACTGGATGAGCATCCCTAGTTGATGTGCACTCACACATCCATGCATTTAATAAGACTGCATTATTTATTGTTTTGAATACCTTTTTGTTTACAATTATGCTTAATTAATGTGGTGGCATGTAATCTTAAGGGGAATTCACACTAAGTTGGCCACTCATTCATCCAATATATAACCGTACAGGTAGCGCGGGTGGTTTAAATGATATTTATGTCCAGATTGATGAGGATTCTGATGCAATTATCAGGGATGCATGGCTGTATCTGCCAAGTGAAGCTGCATGATCTTACAGCTCAAGTTTATAGGCATTTTATTATTTCTCATGTGTTAAATTGTGTATTTCTTATATTTGTTAACAAAGAGACATTGGTCTGTATAAGTCATTTGGGCAACCACTCATATATTTTAAATGTTTATGAAAATTTCCTTATGCTTGATTTGTTCCTATTCCGCCTAAATGCTCACTCTAAAAAGAAAAGAAAAGAAAAGAAATATATATATATATATATATATGAAATTTGGCTCTCTAAAGGTTAACACTCAGGTTTTTGGAAAATGAGTCATATACTCGGGTTCAGAAAACCCAAGGCATTACAATTGGTAACAAGGCGAAGTATGAGATAGTCAGGCCCTAGAGAAATGAACCTATACAAATTATAAATGTCTCAATTTAGGATGCTGGAATTAGAGATTTAAGTATAAATAAATCCCCCTTAAACTTAGAAGAATAATTGAGAATGTAGAAACCTAAACGTAGGTTCCCTTAGAAATTTCCAGGATAACCATTTGAACTTGTGTGAAATTTCCATAGAATAAGGAAAAATTGAAAACATAAAGACTTCAAACTTTAGGCTCCCTTAAAACTTTTAGGTTAGACCTTTGGACTTTACCTGATGTAGAAATCCCTTAGAATTGGGAAGAAATGAGAATATAAAAACTCAAAATGTTAGGCTCCCCGAAAAAAATTGTTTATATAACTATAAAACTTAAAAATGAACTTAGGCCCTTTGAAAATTTTATGTTTAGTCATTTGAACTTAGAAACAAAAACTTTAGTTCCCATATAAACCACCAAAACTACTAATTAAACTTAGGAACAAAACTTAGGTTCCATGGGAGGACAAATTCTTACTATGATGTACATAAGACCCAAACAAGAACATTACTTGAACTTGGCTCTCAATGAACAAGTTTCAGGAAATCTAGAATTTGAAATTTCCTAAAATATCATTAGTTAGAAATAACACTATCACAATATTCAACGAATGAAATGAACTTACTTTTTGTAGGAATTTCCTTAACCACCAGATTGTACATTTGATCGAACACAAGTGCTCTCTAAACTTAAGAATCACACTAGGAATTGTAGTTTGAATTCCCTAGTACATTTTCTTACTTAGAAATATCATTTCCCACAATTCCACCACATAAAATTAATTAGAGATGAAGTTAATTATAGAATTTTAGGTAAAATTTCAACCCTAGGTTGAGCCTATGAGGACTAGATTTGAGAATCTAGATAAAATTTAGTAGATTTGAACTTAGATTTCATGAAGAAAATCTTAGCCCTGAAATTTTAGATAGTGTATTAAGGTAACCTGAGTGCACATTAGAAGCATGATGCTCATTTGAGCTGCTTCACATCAACTTCGGGCACTCATATTGTGAAATTAGAAGATTAAATGATATTCCCCAGGAGTTTATAATAATCGGTATCACAGGTTGATGGAACCATAATTAAGCGAAGTTGCGTTGTTTGATCCAAATTCCATATCCTAGCAAATTATAATAATCTCAATGCCCTGATCAGGTAGAAGATCGAGATATAACAGGATTATGAATTGATACTAGTAAATCCTCTGTTCTACATAGGCAAAGGATCAATGTATCAGGCTCAAACCCTCTACAACCATCTATCCTTGTTAGCTCAAACACTGAAAGTGGAAAATTGTATCGTACCTTAGACAAGGGAAAACTATCATTAGAGGTAAAAGGAAATAGAAAGAAAAGATATAATAGTATTATTAGTTACCACCTAAGTGAACTTGTAATCTTAGGAAAGGCGATAGGACATTTTGATGTAGATAAGCAATAAAATAATTCCTTAGTTTTGGTTAATACTAGAATGATTTCTAACCTTTAGAAAACAGAATGCTAGACTAGACACTCAAGAGTTTTGATAAATCTAGATATATCTTGTAAAGAATACATATTGCAATTTCATACTTAGACATGCATGGGATAGGGTACACCCTTAGATAATCAAACCAGTTGCAATTTTGATAATCGGGACGTACATTATCAAATCTCGAGGGCGAGATTTTCTTTAAGGGGATAGATTGTAACAGCCCGTACCTTTCAGTACTCGGGTATTATCGTGAAGATCTAACTTAGTAATTAAACCCAGTTCATTGAACATTCACATATTTCAGTCTAAACCCAACCATATATCATAGGCTTTGAAGCCTGAATCATCAGGGCCACAATGTCT
This sequence comes from Magnolia sinica, assembly GCF_029962835.1. NCBI lineage: Eukaryota > Viridiplantae > Streptophyta > Magnoliopsida > Magnoliales > Magnoliaceae > Magnolia > Magnolia sinica. Next base: position 35,732,266 of record NC_080577.1, read on the forward strand.
TGTCCCTTAACATGTCACTTGATAACACTACTAGGACCCCTTAGGAAACCATGGATTAATCATTGTACCTCAGATCCACAGTTAAGCTGATTTACAACTGCTAATAGACAAATCATCATTGTTTACGATGATTGAATTATCCTACCACCTAAAACTACCACTTATTGTCCTTTTAAACAAGTTAGGCAACCTTTCGTTCAATGTGGGTCAGATTTGGAATAAATCTGACCATTTGAAGTAAACTGCATCTATAAATTGAGTCATCTGTTCACAACCCCAGGTGTAGGGTTGTGATGTAGTAATAATCTCGGTGAGACCGAGGTTGAATCCACAGGGACTAATCTTGTGAGTATTCTGAAAGCAACTAGAAGAAGAACAAGAAAAAAGATGAAAACCTGAATCTGGAATATTTGAGAGTAATTATGAGAAATTTAATGAGAAACTTTAGAAATTCAAAGGTGGGAAACTAGGGTTTCCAAGGATCCACTTGTAGAGATCAGGGCGATCTATGCTTGATTCAAATCACATGATTAGAATCAGAGTCCCATCCTATCCAATTGGAAGATATCTTAGTAAAATCAAATATGAACTTCCTTTGACCTAGTTCTTAATGGATGAGAGGTGTGAGAACTGGAACTGATTCCATCACAAAACCATGCCCAGGAGACAAGGAAAACAATAGGATTTACCAATCCCAAAATCAATCTGAGAGATTTGTGAAAGTTAGGGAGGATTCCATCATCCAACCATGCCTAAGGGATGATGGTGAACAACAGGATTTCCTAAATTCACAATCTCAATTCATGAAAAGAACATACTCAAAGCAATCGCAGATCCATTGTAAATTGAGTCACAACAAACCATTAAAAACTGAAAGTATTCCTTATAATCAAACTAGAATCAAAGAGAGTTTAATAATAACATGAATTAAAGTAATAGAAACATCCCATCACGCTACAAGCTTCACCTCTTAGCCCTAGCTAAGAGGTTTAGCCATCCATAGACATGATTGAACTAGAATCTCTTAAGAAAATCATAAAAATAACTAAGGAAAGGAAGAAAAAACTCTTGGTGACGGCTTCTCCATACTTTTGCTCCACTCCTTAAACCCTAGATGATGCTTAGGGATGCCCTAGGGACCCCTATTTATAGTTTTAGGCCTTAGACTTTCACACCGAGTAGAAATTTTCAGAAACCATCTCAAATTTACGCAATCTGCACAAGTTTTACGTAACCCTCGACTGGTCGTGGGACACCCTCGACTAGTCGAGCAGGGCGAAAATTTAGTTGTTTTACTCGCTGGAGTTCAAGTCGAGGCACCTTAACTGGTCGAGCAGTGTCCAAGACTGGTCATGCGTAGCCTGGATTGGTTGAGCAATGGGCAGGACTGGTCGAGGATTATGCAATTTCACTTTAAAACTCCGATTTTCTTTATTCTTGATTTGATTTTCTTGGATCTCCAGTGTGTGCATTCTTCATTCTTGGTCTTGGTGATTCTTAAGAATTAAATCCATGCTTTTAACAACCTTTTTAATCCAAGTTATTAAATTCACCTTGCAACACGATAATGATTAAAATAGAACATTAAGCATTATCATGTTCATAAAACCAAGTAATAACTAGGCTCCAATATGCAATATTTGACCCTTAACATCATCCATCCGTTGACTGGTAAGATGGACAACCACTTCACTAGAGAAGTATATTTTTAAGATTTCGATCACCTTGTTAGACAAACAAGACTGTACATCATCTTTTGTGGGGTTTGAATCGACAAACCCACTTTTCATTTACTTCAAGCTAAGCTTCAAGTAACACACAACTAAGATTGTAAGAACTCAAGATTCGGGCCTTAAATCTCATTACTAATCACTTGTAAAATCTAACTTACATTGGGATGTAAAACTTAAGTATGGTTGATAATCGTTGGATGATGTAATGTCACTCAACGATGGAACCGCCCTTGATTAAGTAAATTAAACACTCAATTATGAAGAGAACTATCATGTCCCCTCTAAATTAGGCAGGAAGCTCAAGGGGTCGCAAACAATTAGATTTAGAGTCAATCTGACCATCTAACTAATATTTAATAGCAAACTAAACTAGAAATCACTTGCAATGGCCCACCTGAGTTTCAGATCAACCCTTATATCGTGTCTAAACATTCCTTAGGATACTTAGAACCCTTTTAACCATTGATGCTTAATTCTGAGATTATCCGACCATCAGACCAACAAAAATCTACAATTCGAGCTAAAAATAAATAAAATTTGAAGTATGGCCCATCAGTGTTTTGGATCTGCCTAATATGTGGTCAAAGGCCCTCACTTGGGCCCTCTAAAGAGAATGGATGGTGCGGATTTCACTGATCAATTTTGTGGACCCCACATTCATCTGAGGTGTACCCTGTATGTGTACTCCTACAGAGCACTGAGACAGTTAGCCGGGTCAAGGGGCGCTGACCCGATGAATTCCATAAAAAGAGATTTCTCTCCTTCTTTTCATGCCTACAGGATTTTTAAACAGACACGATCTGTATGCTTAGTTTATGGCCCACCATCAAGGGTCGATGCAGAGATCCAAACCGTCCGTCATGCGCGCCCCTCAAATTTGACCAGGACCGTGCTATCTACACGAGCCCATGCACACGTGCATGCTCATAGAGACATGTACAAATGGTCAAGTGTGCGAGTAGGGTTGTGTTTCCAGCTGCTCCGAAATTCATCCATTGTCACCAATGCGGGCCACCTAGAACCAATCCAAACCGCCCATCTTGTAGAATCCTTAGGTACGACCAAGCCCCAATAATTTTCATGAGTTGAGACACCCATGAAGCCCACGAGCTTAGGCGCAATCCCACCTAAGTTTGACTACTTTACCAAAAATGGAAATTCTGTTTCCATTTCCTTCTCTCCAAGCTAACAATCCGCGTGATGGTCCTTCTCCATCTTAGTCGTTCTTCCCAGCGCCAATCCTCGCCCCTCACTCGGCTCCAAAAAAGGAGGAGCAGCCTACCGATGGAAGAAAAGCGGTGGGAGTTTTTCCTTTTTGAGAGAACGCAACTGGCTCGATCTAAGCCATACACCAGGTTTCGTTAGACAATCTTCGCTGCTCGTGCTAGGGCAGCTTGCTTAGGGCAACTAGCCTCCCGAAAGCGACACCTTTCACATGATATGGTGGTTGGGGCTAAACTTCTCGTGAGATGTTAATGAAGTCACGATTGCTGACGGGATAAGTGGGCCCCACAATGATTAGAGACCCCATCTGATCCATCCAGATGGATTGGATTACCATCTTAACCCATCAATGAAAAATCACCATTAGAGGCGACTTCATCTTCCCCGTCCAACTGAAGAACCCACTAGGATAAGTGAGTCCCATTCCTCGATTAGAAATGTCCTTTTGGTGGGCCGCTAAGGTGGAAAACTATCACGTGTAGTGGCTAGACACCATGCAACTCGAAACTTGATGTGTCATCCATCTGAACCTTTCTTACACAAGATTAACGGTTGTTAAGGACTGATAGGGCCAGCCCTAGGTCTATAAAAGCCACATTTTCTCAGGATTCCCACCAAAAATCATTAGAGAGAGAGGAAAAAAAGGGAAGAAAGAGGGAGAGTTCAAGTGAAGATCGGTCGTTGCTGCACTCGACGGTTTACTGCAATGAGTTTGTTCAGTGGACTTGGGCTGAGTCAGGGCAAGCCAAAGATTTTGGTGCCAAGAGAGAAATAGGAGAGAGAAGCAGAGAAAGAAGGAAAGAAATGAAGGAAGAAGAAGTAGATATGAAGAAAAGAAGAGAGACAACAAGCTAGTGCCGCACTGCATCACCGCATTAGGTGGCTCGGACTGAACTTAGTCTGGACCGAGATAGGCCAGGCATGGCGTCCACTGTTGGACACTTCCAGCAGAAAGAAAGAAAGAAAAGAGAAGGAAGAAAGAGAGGAATAAGAATCAGAAAGAAAGAGAGTGAGAGGATAGGTGCGTTGTTGCAATGGCTTGAACCAAATCGAGTCTGACTCTTTGCCGAGTTACAAACTCTAGTCAAGCTGAGTTCTTCTAAGTCCATTGCTGGACATCTTCCAACATGTAGAGAATGAGGAATGAGAGAGAGTGTGTAACACCCCGAACATTTCAATACCCGAGTATTGAAAGTTCTCTAGTGTTACCATAAAATGTAACGTATCATGTACGTGTGTATGATACCAATCTAACTATCCTAAACTTAAATCTATTCCCTATTAGGAATCTAACCCTTAAGAACAGTCTCCATCCATAAATCAAGTCATTCGACCGTTGATCATGTAGTTTGTTACATGTACATTCCCCTAACTAAAATCAATGAATGACCCTTCATCCATAATGATTTAGACATAAGTTATTTTATAAGAATTACTTAGAAATGTGTCAAAAACCATATAGAACCATTAGATTTCATAAAACTCATAGATCAACAATAATTACGAAAATGCCATTAACCTAGACCCTTGAATTCTAGATCACATGGTTCTCATGATCCGTTTAATGTGAAATTTAACACCAAGCCTATGCATCATAAATTAACCATACATGTCAGTTTCCAGTCATTGGATCCTCATAGTAGTGGCCCAATTGGGAAATCAGCCCCTAACCCTCGGTTATGATCCACTTGATCTTATGATATGCTTCAACTTTAGACTCAACCCCTTAAAATTATATGGAAAAATGAATGGACAATGTAGATTTCTCTAAATGTCATTGTGAGCTCCACATCTGTCGAGAGGGTAGACAGTGAGCGTGCACCTGTCGTGCACTGTACCTAGCATCGGGTCAAATGAGGTTTGACCCGATAGAATCCTAAAGAAGGAAGGCTCCTTCCTTCCTTTCATCCTGCAGATGGACAACCATCCGTGCTTGGAACTGTGGCCCATAGAAGAGAGTCCTCATCCCTGATCCGAGCTGTCCATCGTGTCCAGGGGATACTGTAACACCCTGAATTTCGAGGGTCGAGCAAAACTCTACTCCCGAGATTCAGAACATCACTTATGCAGTATGGATGATGATGTTCAGATTTTGTCCATATTAATGAGTTAAGTAGGAGTGACAATATACTAAAACAACATATCATACTCCAGATATAATTAAATTAAGTAAGCGGAAGTCTTAAACATATATATTTAAGCATGAAAGTATTTCACAACCTCCAGAGTATGAGTATGTAACCGGGCTCAATATATACATGTACTATTTCAAAATAAAAAAGTGCAGAAAAGTAGATGTGTCTAACTAAGCCAAATATCCCTGTAGTCCTTGCGCATCGGTACGAGGTGTACATAGACCCACTCGAGAGCTGAAAGTAGGAGAACTCCTCCTCATCATCAATAAAGTCCTGCTCCATCACAGAGACTTCATCAGCACCTGCATTTAATCCAGAGTCTGGTTGGTATTTTAAAACACCGTCCCAGAGTGGGAATGAGTGGCCAATCAGTGGTACTATAAGGCAAAAGTTAACAGGTTATCAAGTCAATCAAGCAGTAATGATAACATAACATAACAATCACTTCCTAACTATTCTTGTTAATGTAGGAATGGAGTGCAAATAATGATGTATGCCCTCACATCAAAGCTCCCTCATAAGCGACTTTGACAATCTATTTCACATATGACAGCACTCCCTCAAAACAGTGCAACTTCATCACCTTTAAAGCACATCCTAACTAATGCAATGCGATGCATGGTCATGTTAGCCGGGTACTTAATTAAGCTTATTCATACAACATGTTTGGGAAGCTAGGGTACCTCCCTTTATATCATTGACCTGAACCGAAGGATCCATCTAGGGTCGTCAATCCTAGTTAAGCACATACGATAGGCAAGTTGTAAGGCATCACTCTTAATGAAAAGCAGTCGATAGAAAATTTTAAGAATTTATACTCATAATCACTACGAGAGGCTCGTTACCTCAGCGTAGGCCGACAGCATGAACATGGTGTCCCATACCACCATGCCCGGTTCACGAGTCTTAGTTGCTCACTGGTCACCACGGGGAGGCTCGTCACCCCAACGTAGGTCGACAGCTCGAACACGGTGTCCCATACCACCATGCTTGGTTCATGAGTCTTAGCGGATCATGGTACCATGGTTAAAGTGGACCTTTACATTAGTAAGGGGTACCTTAGATTCAAGCAGTAGTGTCCATACATGGTAAATACACAATAGGCCAATCAGTTTATTAGGCAATTTTGATTGGTACGGGCACACGCTGACTTAATCGACATGGAGCGCATAAGCACCCCTCGTGGCTTAACCACTGTTGATAATCGTCGTGCGACCCAGATTTGTTAAGTTTACCCAATGTGACGAGACTAATTCGGCCACCCGAATAAGGACTGTTACCGATTGCCTGGGCTACATTGTAGCCCCAATCTTACTCAGATGTAGCAAATAAACACATGTGATAATCATTTCAGCATTTAACAAACAATCCAAGGAAATTCCTCATTTGAGCATTTCATCAAACACATTGATCATGTTACCAAACACTTACATTTTATCCATAAATTGCGTAGAGGCAAATATGATTACATGAAAGAAACTATACATATGAATAAGGTAATTAAGAATCCTATCTTAATACTCTTAATAAATACAAACCATCAATAATTTCTCATTTAGACAATTCATCAAACACTCAGACTACACTTTACCAAATATATAGACTAGGTTAGTTACAACATATAATTTAACAATTCCTTATACAGAGAGATCAGCATGCATATGACGATGATGAATCCTAGATCAGTAGTCATGGCAAGTACAAATCATGTTTAAATATTCATTCAAACATTTTGACAAACACATGGGATGCATCTTTTGCTCACATAGTTCATGCATGTATATTATACCGAAAATGGCATATTTAAGACAATACGGTAGCAATCAAGTCAGACATAAATCATTACTTAACATTGAAAGCATTGATAACCATAACCTAAGCGTTTATAGTCCGCACCTTTCATCAAGATGCTCGATTCAGACTCGGTCCAAACTCTACGTTTTTGAAAATGGAACGTCGGGCACCTAAATGACGTGATAGGTTAGCTAGTTTGACAAACAATCAATCAGATCTCTACAACGATATTAGGGTTAGGTTTTCTTATCCAAAATCATAGCCAAAAGAGATTCTGTAGTACGATGGGGAGGCGATTTGGTGCGTGGAATCGTGGGAGAGGATTCCTGCAACGATCTCCCAATATCTCCCTTCTCTCTTTCTTCTTTTCTCTTCTTTTCTCTCCTCTCTCCGTTAAGGTTTGATGAAATTCGTATATGAGAGAGGTGAGGTGAAATAAGGACTATTTATAAGCCTAAAAGTGATGCAAATGGCCCCAGGGCCACTATATACATAGGTGTAACGACCTTGGAAATTTTTGTGCTAATCTTTCCTTAAGTAGTTGTTTTTGGGGTAATTAGCGCTATATTCGATTGCTTGTGAAATTTGCATCAATCACTTTAAATAATATCTGCATGGCTCAAAACTTGTAGATTAGTTAGCGCTACGTTACTCTGAAATCTGGGATCCATCGCTAAATCCAGTTGTTCTGGGGATTTTTTGGAAGTTCTGGATCGGACCTAGACCACGCGTCGAAAGTCCGATAGAGATGATCTTAGGCTGTTGCGGTCACCGAGTTGGCCTTGACCATCACCTCGAAAATCAAGTCCATGTGATGTTCTGGGTCGATTTGCTTGAGTTCGGAGTGAAGAGTGTGAGAACGGTTGGAAATTTAATAAGTTTTTATGAAATCTGAGTCGTGTCGCTTGCGCGATGATTTTAAGCTATCTGACCGTTGGATTCTGACCCAATTTCACCCTCTGATCAGGGTAGGTGGCCCAGGCATATCCTTGTGATTGTGGACCTGATCGAGATTCCGTGACCGTTGAATTGAGTGTGGTCCGCCGTGGCTGATTTGAAGAGCCGGTCGGTACGAAAACTCAGCTTGACCTAGATCCATGGTCAGTGAGCTTAAGTCCGACCTTTCGTGGTTATAGGCCCACCAGAAGTGCTTCGTTGGATCGAGAGAGGCTTGCTTTGGTTATAACCTAAGTATACCTTGTCCCTGGGGTTATTTTCATCAATATGAGGTCTATTTATAGTCCTTAAACCCTAGCTCTCTTTTCCATACGAATTTTCTCTAACCCTAGCTTGGAAAGAGAGTGGAAAAGAGAGAGATAGTGAGAGAGAAGTTGGTGAATCATCTTGGATTCTTCCTTGTTCTTCTACATCTTTGAACCTTCACTTTGAATCATTACTCTAACGGTTCTGAGTTCATCTTGGGGTAAGTTAACCTAACCCTAATCTGTGTTAGAGCTTAGTTTAGTCTTGGTGTTGTTGTATCTCATTTCTATCATTGTTTTAGGGTATTCTATCACCGTTGACGAAGACAACTCATCTAAATCAGTTTGGTGTTTCTTTCCTTGCTTAAGGTGCGGACTTTAAGTGTATAGGTTATCGTTTTCAAGGCTTTCAATGCCAGTGAATGATTTATTCTTGTTATGGATGAGATTCTGCATGCCAAATGTTGTGTTTACGTTGCTTTCCTGATATGCATGTGTTATATTGAGATTTGTGTATTCTATGTGTATGTATAAAGTACCGTATACGTATAAATTATGCACTTGTGTTTACCATGATTATTTGTCATGTATGTATGCTAGATGTGTGTATGACAACTCCTTGGTAAAAGGAATTGTCCAAATGCATGTATTTCAACATACGTCATGTATGTTGTATCCATGTATTCTAAGTGTTGTAGAAATGCATGAATTATCTAAAGTGTAACTTATTACACTAATTGTGAGCATTGAGAAGTGATTCTCAACACTCCTATTGATGTGCATGATTTCCTTTATGCAAGTTACATTCCATGTTATTTAAATTCAAGCATTACTTATGCTTACATTTATGTTAAGTTGATATTCCTCAAGTGCTTATGTATCATGGTTTAAGTTGTTGTTCCATTACTGTTCTACATTCCATATGAATATCTGTTGTAGTGTAATGTGTTTGGGACTATGCCTTAGTCCAGGAAATCGGTAATCTGCCTTAAGATCGTGGTTGAGGTTGCTTTCGCCACCTTGGACGTATTAGAGGAACCCGAGCCGTATTAGAGTTGTCGGCAGTGGTTTGGCCACGCGGAGTGTTTGCGCACTCTATGTCGCTCAACTCAACGTGCGCTCGTGCTAGTCGAGTTCGTCAAGTAACCCGATTATCCGATGTATGTTCACCATGTATGGACGCTACTGCTTGAATCTAGGGTACTGAACTTACCAATGAAATCCTAATAACCATGGTACCTCGATCCACTAAGACTCATGAGCCGGACATGGTGGTATGGGACACCGTGGTCGAGCTGTCGACCTACGCTGGGGTGACGAGCCTCCCCGTAGTGACCAGTGAGCAACTAAACTCGTGAGCCGATTATGGTGGTATGGGACATTATATTCGTGCTGTCAGCCTACATTGATTGGTGGAGAGCCCTTTGTAGTGACCTCAAGCATACCTGGAGACCGCAATGAGGTGACGAGCCGAACTGTGGTAATAAAGGTATGAAAGGCGTGCATTGATTGGTGACGAACCCTTTGCTACGACCTCAAATATATGATCATATGAGATGTCTAGGATTGACGACCCTAGAATGGATCACTGTTTGGATGGTGATATGAGGAAGATATCTTAGCTTCCCAATCCTGCTGTGTGGAATGGACTAATAACAACTTGGTAATCATATCCATGCACCGCATTTGCATATGCTTTGTAGATGTGGCGCACTTTGAGGTGGTGTCATGCGTAACGTAAGATGAAGACGCTGAGGGTGTACGCGTGAGGGCACGCATCATTTTGCATACATCCCTGCATTAACAAGAGTACTTAGGATTTATTTAATTTTCTACTTTATCATTACTGCTTGATTGTACTGATAACATGTTAACCAGTGCCTTATTGTTTCACTAAGTTGATCACTCACTCCCACGTTCTGGGGCGGTGTTAAACACCCACCAGACTCTGTCTTAGGTTCTGATGTTGCAGATGTTGAGGCGACTTCTGAGGCAGAGCGGGAGATGGATGACGATGAGGCTGCCTTCTCTTATATGCAGTTTTCAGACGGGTTCTAGCGAGCCTTGGTCTGATGCGCGGGATTATGGGATTATTTTTGAGAATTTAAATGATGTAACTTGATACTTATAATTTTGTTAAGTAACACTTTCATGCGACCTGGTTTGTATATGTACTTTAGGGATTTACACTTGTACACATATAATTTTCTATAAGTCTTCCGCTTGCTTTATTCACTTATCCCTAAATCATATCTGTGTTTTGGCTTAATCTATTCCATATTTTATGCACTAATACAGCCAACATACATCCATCATTAAATATGTTGCATAAGTGATGTTTTGAAACTCAGGAGCTGAGTTATGCTCGACCCCCGAATTTCAAGGCGTTACAATAGGTATACCCTGGGCAGCTGTTTTTGACAAACAGGGCTCATAGGGAGGCCCACTACTCACCTACGTCATAGGGTATGTTTCCTAATAATGGATCTATGCCAGGACATGATTTTGGTGTGATCGGATAGGCCGATCATTCGTGGAGGACCTGTGTCAGATCAATGGTCATACTTTACTCAATTGGGGCCACAGTTATACAGATATGTGCAGAAAAATTTCCTTTCCCCATGGGTGAAGTTTGTTTAGAAACTGACGGTCTGAAATCCTCAATTTCGCGTGAGAGTGAATGGCCCAATTCACTTAAGTTTTGGCTCATTTTCTAAAGATATTCGCGTTTCTCACACACTTTACTCTTGGCCCAAGTTGTACATTTCTGGACACCATCTAGGCTTAATTCCCGCAATGGTTGTCAAGCCCAATAGGACGGATATAATCCTATAGTTTCGCGGTCATCGGACGCTCGACGTGTGGTCTAGGTCCGATACGGGGTTTCAATGTCCTCCCGAGAGCGACAGGCTCTTGGGATTTCTCATAGGTCTTTAAGTGACGTTGAGTCAGTGGTATTAATGGTTTTAGGCCTTCTCATTTGTGGAAATGGTGGCCCACGCTAAATCCACTGATTATTTAATTTAGTACTTAACTAAATTTCGCCTATATTAGGACAGGATACGGTCCTTAGGTGGTTCTGCCTGAGGTGGTACTCGGGTCCTTGTACAAATTTTTCCAAGACATTACACATACATTCGACCAAAACCTTACTGTCCATGTAGAACCATACACACTCATGAGCTTACAGTAATCGGGGAATAGAGCATTACGTAAACTAGTGGAGTGCCCACCCAAAACCCGGATCCAATTCAGATTTTAGCTCATGGCCCAACTCAACCCTACTAAGAAGATGAACGAAGCTAATCTTCCGAAAGATCATCATAAGGGGACCCTACCAACTACAACAGGGAAAACGGAACCAGTTCTTTCGAAAACAGCAGGAAAAATGAACGGACTTTCGTTACGTAGGAAGACCGAACTCAGGGCAAGAATCTAATCCAAGCCATCCATCCTCCAACCCAGAGAGATTCGACCACTTCCACGTCAAAAAAAAAAGAAAGAAAGAAAGATGTGCAGTGATCAGTGTTCCACTGTTCTTCCCCGAATCGAGCCGCATCATGTGGAAACTCTTCTACTCAAACCACCGATCAAAGGCCTCAACTTTTGAATCTAAAACATCCATCTGATGGGCCACCCAATCTCATTACATCCCTTCTAAAAGAATGAAGAAAAGAAAGAAGAAAAAAAAGGAAAAGAAAGACAAAAACCAGCTGCGAACAGCGTTACACCTTTCGTGCATGAAAACGCAAGAAAATTCCTGCGCAATTTGTTTGCGAAGGGCATTCCATGTACAAGTTACTTAGGGATCTTCTAAAGACCCACACCAATATAAAAGACCTATGTTTGCCAATGGAAAACATACAGCAAAGAGAGAGAGAGAGAGAGAGAGAGAGAAAGGAGGAGAGAGAAATGGGAGAGAAGAAACCTACCACCTGTCCGCAAGAAAAAAAATAAGAGAGAAAGGAGGAGAAAGAAATGGGAGAGAAGAAACCTACCACCTATCTATAAGAAAAAAATAAGAGAGAGAAAGGAGGAGAAAGAAATAGGAGAAGAAACCGAGAGAGAAAGAAGAGGAAAGAGAGAAGGTAGAATGCCTGCCGAATCATTGCGTAATCTGGTTCGGGTCCAACCAGCCACTCCTAAATCACTTCTTTTCTTTTCCTTCTTTTACATTCTAAAATTCCATTGATAGGATTCCAGCGGACTCCATAAGAGGTCAGGACCAAAATTGATAAGTTGGAACCTATCAAAACTATCTAGAATATAATTTGAATCAGGTTTTCTTAAACAACCCAAACCAGATGGATTATAATAGAAGAAGATACAACAATATAAGGTGAGGGTTTTATCCTTTAAGCTTACATTAATTTAAGTTGTTATATTTACCTTGCCCTTTTACATACCTTCATGCTATTGTGAATTCTCCCTGAAATTATATGGTTTATCAACACTTATTTACCCTTTTGGGAATCACAATTCAATTTATATTCCCTATCACTGCAAGTGATGTGTTTAAGGTATCACAACTAGTGAATCATATATTTATCGTAGACGTAATGTGTTACAGATAACGACCCTCTTAGTCAACATGTAATTCTGTGGGTTGGTTAGCGTGGTACACAATCGATGTGAGTAAATTATCATGTGCGTTACATCACTTCTCGAAATTGGATATCACAAATAGTCGCTCCATGAACACATCGTGTTACATAAATCTCTCAATCGCATCGTTATGTCACCTTGAGATGTTCGCGTAAAGCCACATTAACGTTGGATACACCAGTGAATATCTGTATAGTGAGAGTGCGAGTGAGTCGAATATTATGAACTATCTTCCACATTGTGACAGTGATCACTACGTATGATGAGCCACACACACTTTGCAAGGCATACATTCATGTAAATTGTTTGCGCATACTGATATCTCTCGTAGTAGTGGAGTACGTGACGTATCAGAACCCTTATATCACTCTTATGAACCTCTTAAATTATTGTTAGGATAACTATCACTATGAGTAGGGCATTGACCCTCCCAACTGTACAGATTATGCAGGTGACGTACAGATTGAAGACTTAGAGAACAATCTCCCCATGGAAGATTATACTGAAAGAATAAGAAGATGGTTTTGTGATTTAGTTGTATACTTCTGCTGCGAACTCAATAAATGTAATAAACTTCCATTGAGAAGGCATTTGATTATTTATAGAATTCTGTTACTCGGATGAAATAATTAATACAGTGAATTTTATTCTTGTGAATGTTACCTTCATAAATGTATCTGGATGTGATCTAAATGGTAAAAAATAGGGTGCGATTTTAAAGCATCCAGTTTGTACATTATTAACACCTGGGTTTCTCAGGTACAAGTATAAACTCTGGCCGTGAGAATTCGGGACGTTACAAAAAGAGAGGGCATTGGGTTGTCAATTGTTGTCAAGTCAACTCGGCTGAAACCCCACCATGTCCAGCTAGGTTGAGCTGGGCTTGGGACTGGTCCAGGCCTGGTTGGGGTTCCTGCAAGGAGAAAGTGAAGGAGGTAGAGGAGAAGCATAGGGTTGTCTAGCCCAAACCGAGTCGACTCGCTCTAAGTTGCAGGGCTAACTCGAACCACTGTCGATGCAGGGTCGTGGCTAGTCAACAGACTAGTGACATCCATTAAGCTCCTGGCTTAATCCTTCAGGTAAATCCTTCCAACCAAGTCTAAATCGACCAAGTCGACTTAGTGAGTCAATTCCCTACCTACATAGTCATTTTCAGATAAGGGAAAGATCTAATACTGCTTATAGTCAGCATGTGGTTGATCATTCTCTTGGGAACTTAACTTGTTCTTGTCAGGTTTGGACCGTCACACCTAGTTACACCAGGTTGACTTGCCAAGGAAAACAAATAGGTGTTAAATAGCTCATAGGAAAGATAAGAAATAGGCGACTCCTAAGGTGATAACTTCTTCCCCTTAAGCTTTCCATTTCCAAAATAGTCCAAGGATGGTTTCTATTAGAATTACGATTACTATCTTAGAACTCATGACCACTTACACTAGTTATCGAATTATAACAAATGGCTTACCTTTGATCTATAATCGATAGCTTGCAAACCATGTTCACATAGCCATTAAACCCTACATGCTAAGTTTCCACTTTAATTGATAGCTTATAAATCATGTTCACATGCAATAGTCATTACACCTTACATTCTACGTTTCCATTCTAATTGATAGCTTATGCGTTTGATTACGATCACTTGTTGTAGTTAAGAACTTTATTTTCAACACATATCTTGCATGTTGTATCCATATACTTTATATGCCAATGAATGGTTCGTAAGTCACTTATAGAATCCAATTCACTACATCAACTAGTGGGAAACTTCACTTATGTATGGGAGCCCACACTTAGGATGTAACGAGACGGAATGTGTTAAAAATGGAACCTCGACTTGGAGGTTACCTTTGGTGGTGGAACATTAACATGGGTTTACCATCCATAAGTTTGTTGTGTCTATGTGACCTTGGGGATGATCTTTTACCGCTCTTATTTAACATTTCTCTATACAACCTCCTTACCGTTTCAATTTAGTATTTACTTTGTGTGACCTTTTATTGCTTCGACTTTGTATTTGTCCCATAATTTGATATTTTCCCTGTATGGCTTTGATGGTTCATTCCCATATAATCATACAATGGTAAGTCTTATATACTAAATTATGATTGGCACTTGTTGATGAGCTTCCATTAAACATCCTTAGGTGGAGGTCTCATTAACCGAGGATGGTGGGAATGAGACACTATGCTCAAGCTATCGGCCTATGCTGGGTGATGAACCTCCCGTAGTGACCTTTGAGCTTTCTTAAACTGGCTGGTTGTAATTGAGATAATAATGGTTGGGCTAATCATGCATTCATAGCATACGAGCGATGACGGGTAGCTAATTCTGAATGTTGTAGCATGTGCCTTTAGTCATGGTATCATTTTGCTAGCTCCTAGACCATCGATTATTGACCCACTTTCGGTGAGTTTGGCACTACAGATTGTACGAGATGTACTTTCGCTGTTAACCGACCACATGCATGGGTTTCCCCCAAAAGCCAACTGGATGAGCATCCCCAATTTATGTGCACTCACGCATCCATGCATATTTAATAAGACTGCATCATGCATTATTTTGAATGCCTTTTTGTTTATAACTATGCTTAACTAATGCAGTAGTGTGTAATCTTGAGGGAAATTCACACTGAGTTGGCCACTCATTCATCGAATATATAACTGTACAGGTAGCACAGGTGGTTTAAATGATATTCATGTCCAAATTGATGAGGAGTTTGATGCAATTATTAGGGATGCTTGGCTGTATCTGCCAAGAGAAGCTACGCGATCTTGTGGCTCAAGTTTATATGCATTTTATTATTTCTCATGTGTTAAATTGTGTATTTCTTGTATTTGTTAACAAAGAGACATTGGTTTGTATAAGTTACTTGGGCAACCGCTTGTATATTTTGAATGCGTATGGAAATTTCCTTACGCTTGATTTGTCCCTATTCCGCCTAAATGCTCACTCTGTAAAAGAAAAGAAAAGAAAAGAAATATATCTATATCTGGAATTTGGCTCTCTAAAGGTTAACACTTGAGTTTTTGGAAAACAAGTCATATACTCGGGTTCCGAAAACCTAGGGCATTATAGTAACTTTTCATGTTATCGAACCTGCCTTCGATGTCATCGAAGGGTATTCGATCCATCGAGAATGTGTCCAGAGTGTTCTAGCGAGTTGCTCCAAAAATCTGTAAAAAGTTCGATGTCATTGAACTGCCTTCGATGTCATTGAACAAGTCTTCGAGCAATCGAATAGGGCTTTGATGTCATCGAGAACTGCATCCAATTTGTATAGCAACCAATTTAATTTTTATGTAATACTTCGATGTCATCGAACTGCCTTCAATGTCATTGAGGACTGTCTTCGATGTTATCGAGCAACATTCGATGACATCGACAGTGAAGTTCAGATTATGTGAATTTCTGCACTTTGCACTTTCAACTTCCTTCCTTATCCACTTGGTCTCCTTGGATCTTGGGGTCTTGAAATCTTCAATATTGGTCTCCTAAGATCCATCCCTTACCTTGGTGATTCTTAAGCACCAAATCCATGCTTTTAACATTCTTTTCAATCTAAGCTCTCAGATTCACCTTGCAATACAAACATGTATAAAATATACCCATTAAGCATTATCATGTTCATAAAATCAGGATATAAATAGAGGAAAATATGCAATATTTGACACTCAACATGTATTACTGGCTACAATTGGTATATGACGTGGGTAAAGCGGTGCAGTGCTGTCATATTTGTCAGACCTCCAAGGGGTAATCTCAGAATACGAGCCTTTGCACCCCATTACCTATCTTAATGACCCTTGGGAGGACTTATCTACAGAGTTCGTGTTTGGTCTCCCATGAACACAGCGTGGCATGGATTTGGTATTTGTGGTGGTAGATCATTTCTCAAAGATGGTTCACTTTATCTTATGTAAGAAGACCCTTGATGCAACACACATGGTGAAACTATTCTTCAGAGAGGTTGTGTGGCTACATGGCATTCCCAAGACCATTACTTCTGACCATGACATGAAGTTCATTAGCCACTTCTAGCGGACTTTATAAAATCGGTTCGGTATACAACTTTAGTTCAGGAGTGCCTATCACCTACAGATCGATGGGCAGACTGAAGTTGTGAATCGCACATTTGGAAACCTCCTTCAGTGTATTTCAGGTGTCAAACCAAAGTAGTGGGATTTAGCATTATCTTAAGTAGAGTTTGCATTCAACAACATGGTGAGCTACTTTACAGGAAAGTTCCTGTTCCAAATTATTTATGGTCGAGTGCCCCGCCACACACTTGACTTGGTCCCTTTGCCTAAGCTCCTGGGCATGAACATTGTAACAAAACATATGGTGGATCGAATCGTGGGCATTCATGCAGATTGCAAGCCAAGTTGTAAGCTTTAAATGACAAGTACAAGAGCAAGCCAACAAGCATCGATAACAAAAGGTGTTCGAGGTGGCGACAATGTTATGGTTCATCTACTTAATGGGAGATTTCTGACCATAACCTACAATAAGTTGAAGAGGAAGAAGATTGAACCAGTACCAATCATCTGAAAGATCAATGACAATGCTTATGTTGTTGATCTTTCGGATGACATGGAGATCTCGGGTACTTTTAATGTTGTGGACCCGAACGAGTATCATGAACCAACTCGATATTGAGTTCTTTTAAAGTGGAGGGGACTGATATAGAGTGGGTCGCAAACACTTTCATGGAAAAGATGAACCAGGGAAGGCTCGATCGGAGGAGGAAACGATCTGGGATGATTTTTTCGATATATTATATATGATTTTGGGGTAGGAGGACCTACTTAAGCCAACCAACCCATTATATTGGTTTTCCCACGCTGGATTTGTGAGATTCCATCAGATCGATTGTCAAAAGTCCTGTTTAGTTTTATTTCTTTTTTACTATAAATAGTAAGTTTTAGTTTGAGTATAACTTTTGATCATGAGTTGTAGAAGTCATGCCCAACATGAAAAGGGCTTAGAAAATCTAGGAGAATAACGTGGTTGGGCCAAATTGGAAACATACTATTTTTGGCTGAAAACCATGAAGTTTAGTAGGAATAGAGGTTGTCAATAAATATTAAGTTTACTATTTATAGTAAGTTACATTTTTAGGGTGCTTGAGTTGGATTCTAAGTCGAACACTCCATCCTAAGTTTGAGCTCCTTATTTAAAGAGTTGTAATTTCATTTTTTTAAATAATCAATCAAGTTATTTCAAATTTATTAGGAATTATTACTGCTTTTATCCCTCATGGATTTAAGGAAGTTCTATGAGGAGTCCAAAGAGCTCCGTAGATTCAGAGTAGTTATCCCCTGAGAAAAACGGTGATCGACCTCATCACATCCCTCCCTATGCCAGTCATTCATATGGATTTTTTTTCTTGCCTTTTGGTTAAATGGCTTTATTATTCATGTAATTGCAATCGTAATTCAATGATGGAACAATAAAAAAAGAAGATAAAAGTATAAAGTATTTTATTAATGATTTTTACAAAATTAACGTTCACGATTGGCTTGAGGGATGATGATCAGTTCATTGCCTAATGCGGGCTAAGCTTCATAGCAGGATAATCATGAAGTGCAGGATGGTCATATGTTTGTTGCTCAATCAAAATTTGGCTTCAGGGTGAGACGAGCGATGGAGGGCAGATCTTCGACAATCTGTTAGTTGCTCGGTTGGAATTGGGCTTCGTGGCGAGATGGTTGGTAGGGTAAAAGTCTGTTTGTGGCCTCGGCAAGAACCAAGAACATGGTAAGATGGTCATGATTCGACTATCTGTTCGTCATCTGGTGTGGACAAAACTTCATGGCAAGATGATCGGTGAAATCAGCTAGGATGTAACAGTAAACCCCCGCAACCTTCTGCTTGAAATTAGGCGATCTTCCTGGCGATCTAGCAGGATGTCATGGATGAAGGGTGGAGAGATAGACTAAAGATACAAACTAAGGCCTTATTCTATGAGCAACAATAGGGGTTAAACTAAAATAAAATAATTACATAAGTGTCCACGGTGGACAAATAGATGAGGCAGCATAGAGCTGGGTTTGGTTATGTTGGCGTGAGGCTTACAACTCTTCTTTGTCCATTGCTTTTATAGACTTGGAAAGGCGGTGGCTTTACGTAAAGTACGACATCGTGAGAGATCAAAGTAGCTGGTTGTGCAAATTCTCTTGAGTTTCGGTGTAAGTGTTGTTAGTGCACTGATTCTTGCACCCTATTTGTCAATCACGTAAGAAGTTATGTCATGTAGTCTGTCGAGCCTTTGGAAAGTGAAGACCGAAGACACAAGAGAAGTTGAAGCATTAATGAGCAAAGAACATGTAATACAGGTGCCTTGGTGATCTTGACCCAAAACAACCCATATACCTCTAGATGATCTTGACCTAATAGGAATACCTAATTGATAATCCATTACCCTTAGGAGACCAAGAAAAACATGATAAACAAGGTTATAAGAGGTTTAGAGCTGTTGTGTAGAAGATAGCCCAAAACAACAATTTTCGATGAGTCTTCTATTGGATCGAGTTGCCATCGAAGTGCCTTCGATGGCATTGATCGAGAGTCAGAATTGTCCATCAAGATTTGACATTTTATTTTGATTTTCTCAATGACATCGAAGTACCCCTCGATGACATCGATTGAAAGACAGAATAAGTCTGACAATAAATCAGATTTACTTCCGACTTTCTCGACGGCATCGAGTACACCTTCGATGACATCGAAGGACGTTCGATGACATCAAAAATGATCCAGATATGTCCAACGATAAATTAACATAAATGTCGGGATTTCATCGATGGCATCGAGGAAATCTTCGATGACTTTGAAGCTATCTTTAATGACATTGAAGAACCTTCGATAATATCGAAAGAGCCATTTTCTGCCATTTTTTTTGCTACTGTTGGAGCTCAAAATTTTTATAAATGACGATCAGTTCTTAGGCATTTGGATGGGTTTTTGGAGCAACAAGAGGTAGGGTGATTCCATATTCATATCCCCCATCCCTAACCTCTATTCCATGGTATTCTAAGTACTCTTCCTTGAGATTCATACTCATATGAGGATTCCAACCTTTACATTGAAGATGTGCTTAAACCTTTCCATTTTCTAAGGATTGGACTTAAGAAATCTTGGCATACCACTGTCCAAATCGCCAAAAAGACTCATCTAGTTGAATCCCTTAGGAAAAACTACTTCCCGCTAGTTGTAGGAGATTCAACCAACCTCTCATCACCTTGGTCACCTAAAGACTTGGCAAAGCAGTAACATCATAATCGTTGGAGCATCGGGTAGCTGATTGAAGCACGGAAGAGTGACGATCAAGAAACCCAAGAAGGCACTACAAAAGGGACCCAATCTAACAAATAAGTTGCATCTTAGGAATCCAAATTTACTCACTTTTCTTGTATAGGATTGACGGTAAGAGTTTGTAAATCCAAACTCGACTAGGTTCTTGTGTAGAACCTTAGCTCTTGTGTAGGGCCTAAATCTAAAGGTTCTTATGTAGGATTTTGGCTCTTGTGTAGGGCCTAAACCTTTGAGTTCTTATATAGGCCCTTGGCTCAAGTGTAGAGCCTAAATCTCTAGGTTCTTGTGTAGGACATTGGCCTTTGCATAGGGCCTAAAATACAAGGTACTTGTGTAGGACATCGGCTTAGGAGTAAAGCCTAAATTTAGAGTCCTTGTGTAGGGCTATAAAGGTTAGAGGTGAACTTGATTTAAAACCTCTTATAGTGAAATCTGGTACACTCATGGGTTGAGTGCATCCGTCGGGAGTGAAGTAAGCAAGTAGCCGAACCACTATATATGAATGTGTTTAGGATTGTCTTTTGCACAATTATTTAATTATGCTTATGTGCTTGAATGTCGAATTATGTATGCATGATTAGATGAATGCTTAATGATTGATAGTTAGCACATCTCACACACACATATATACTATCTTAATATAGACTAATTTCTTATTTACAAATCTGTAATGCCTCAGATTTCGAGGGTCGGGTAAAGCTCAACTCCCGAAATCCAGCACATCACTTATGCAACATGGATAATGATGTTTAAATGTTGTCCATATTAATATATTATACATGAGTGGGATTATACTAAAATAACATATCATACTCCAGATATAATTAAATTAAGTAAGCGGAAGACTGAAATATATGTATTGAAATAAGTAAGCGATTCATAGCCTCCAGAGTATGATGATGTAACAAGGTTTAATATATACAAGGTTTGTTTAAAAATATATAAAATATTAAAATATAGGTGTCCAACTAATCCATGTGTCCCTGTAATCCTGTCGAATTAGCACGAGGTCTACATAGACCTGCCTGATAGCTGAACATAGGAGAATTCCTCCTCCTCATCTATGAAGTCCAACTCAGCCATATAGACTCCATCATCACCTGCATCTATAACAGACTCTGGTTGGTATTTTAAAACACCGTCCCAGGGTGGGAGTGAGTGATCAACTCAGTGGTACTATAAGACAAAGGTTAACATGTTATCAAGTCAATCAAGCAGTAATGATAAAGTAGTATAACAATCATATCCTAAATACTCTTGTTAATGCAGGGGTAGTATGCAGTAATGATGCATGCCCTTGCACGAAGCTTCCTCACACGCGACTCCAATAACAAAGTTCGCACATGACAACCTCCCTAAAGTGCAACTTCCTCGCCAAAGCACATGCAATGCGGTGCATGGTTGTATTAGCCGAGTACTTAATTAAGTTTATTCATACAACAAATTTTGGAAGATTTATATCATTAACCCAAATGAAGATCCATCTAGGGTCATCAATTCTAGTTAACCACGTACGATAGGTAAGTTGTAGGGCATCACTCCTAATGAAAAACAGTGGATAGAAAAATTCAAAAGTTTATACTCGCGGTCACTACGGGGAGGCTCGTCACCTCAGCGCAGGCCGACAGCTCAAACACGGTGTCCTATACCACCATGCTAGGCTCACGAGTCTGGGTTGCTCACTGGTCACTACGAGGAGGTTCGTCACCCCAGCGTAGGCTGACAGCTCGACCACGGTGTCCCATACCATCATGCCCGGCTCATGTGTCTTAGCGGATCGTGGTACCATGGTTGAAACGGGTCTTTACATTGGTAAGTGGTACCTTAGATTCAAGCAATGGTGTCCATATATGATAAACACACAAAATGTCAATCAGTTTATTTGGTAAGTTCAATTGGTATAAGCACACGTTGATTTAATCGACATGAAGCACATAAGCACACCTTGTGGCTTAACCACTGTCGACAATCACCATGTGACATGAATTCGTCGAGTTACCCAATATGGCAAGACTAATTCAGCCACCTGTACAAGAATTATTACCGATTGCCTGGATCACGTTGTAGCCTCAATCTTACTCAGATGCAATAGGTAGACACATGTGATAATCATATCAGCATTTAACAAACAATTCAAATAAATCCCTCATTTGAACATTTATCAAACACTTTGAACATGTCACCTAGCACTTGCATTTTATCCATAAATTGCGTAGTGATAAATATGATTACATGAAAGAAACTATACATATGATTAAGGTAATTGAGAATCCTATCTTAATACACTTAATAAATACAAATCATCAACATTTTCTCATTCAGACATTTTATCAAATACTTAAGTTATACTTCACTAAATACATAGACTAGATTAGTTACAACATATATTATGACAATTCCTTACACAAAGAGATCATTGTGCATACGACAAACATGTATCCTAGATTAACAGTCATGGCAAGCACAATCACAATTTCATGTTCATTCAAACATTTCAACAAACACATGTGATGCATCTTGTATTCAACATAGTTCAAACGCATAACATATCAAATACGTCATATCTAAAGCAATATGGCAGCAATCAAGTTAGACATAAATCATTAGCTAACATTGAAAGCATTGAAAACCATAGCTTAAACGTTTATAGTCCGCACCTTTCGTCGGAATACACGATTTGGACATGGTTCGAATTCTACGTTCCCCGAAAACGGAACGTTGGGCGCCTAAACAATGAAACAGGTTAGCTAGTTTGTCGATTACGCTATTTAGATCTCTAAATCAAGATTAGGGTTAGGTTTTCTTACCCAAATCAAAGCTGAAAACAATTATGTAGCGAAGTGGAAAGGTGATTCAGTGCGTGGAGTATTGGGAGAGAATCATAGCAATGATCTCCTGATTTTTCTCCTCTCCTTACTCTTTTCTCTTCTTTTTTCTCTTCTCTCTCCTAGGGTTTGGAGAAATTCGTATGAGAGAGGGGTGGGGTGGTTTAAGAGCTATATATAGGCCCAAAAGTGATGTAAATGGCCCCAGAGCCATGGTATACTTAGTTTATATCCAAAGGGAGACTGTTTTTGATAAATAGGGCTCGTATGGAGGCCCACTACTCACCTACGCCACAGTGTGAGTTCCCTGACAATGGATCTATGTTAGGATGTGTTTTTGGTGCGATCTGATAAGCAGATCGACCGTGGGAGACCCGTGCCAGATCAATAGTCATACTTAGTCGATCGGGGCCATAAGTATACGGATATGAGCAG
This sequence comes from Magnolia sinica, assembly GCF_029962835.1. Taxonomy (NCBI): domain Eukaryota; kingdom Viridiplantae; phylum Streptophyta; class Magnoliopsida; order Magnoliales; family Magnoliaceae; genus Magnolia; species Magnolia sinica. The sequence continues at coordinate 35,755,533 of NC_080577.1, forward strand.
GAAAATTTTCTTTTTCCCTAGGTGAAGTTTGATCAGAAATTGATGATCCGAAATCCTCAATTTCGCGTGTGAACGAATGGTCCAATTCACTTAAGTTTTATTATATTTTCTAGAGATATTTGCGTTTCTCATACACTTTACTCAGGGCCCAAGTTGTGCATATTTGGATACTATCTGGGCTTGATTCCTGCGATGGTTGTCAAGCCCAGTAGGATGGACATAACCCTATAGTTTCATGGTCATTGGACTCTTGACGTGCGGTTCAGGTCCGATATGGAGTTTCAATGTACTCTCGAGAGCGACAGGCTCTTGGGATTTTTTCTAAGTTTTTATATAGTGTTGAGTCAATGATATTAATGATTTTAGGTCTTCTCATTTGTGGAAATGGTGGTCCAAACTTAATCCACCGATTATTTAGTTACGGTCATCTCAATTAGTCAGTGATTAGTAGGTTAGAATTGGATCCTACGTGAACAAATCCCAAGGCTAATCTCGATGTTCAAGTGATCGGGCGGATTTGTTGGTCTTCTACGGTCGATCAATCCTATTTGTACGGTTCTTTATCGGTATCCGCCGTGTATAAGCCCATCTCGAGTGTTAAGGGTCAGTAAGTAATGGCGTGACTAGTTAAAAAATAAAATAAAATTTAAGGATTTTTGAAAATTTTAAAATAGCGAAAATTCAGGGTGTTACAAAATCATTTATAGTTTATGTGATTGGACCCTCTATTTTCTTAAGTTAATATTGCCTTGCTTAGTTTAAGTTAGACAATTTTTATTTTAAATAGACATAATTTTTAAATATGTCCAATCTGCGCCCCCCCCCCCCCCCGACATAGCCTTCATTCCTTAGATCCGCCAAGCTACCGCAAGCGCAACCGTGATAATCCCATCATGCCACATGAACAAAATTTCAAGTGTGGCCTATAATAATAGGCCACGTGAACATAAGAGATCACATCTCCTCTTATTGTTCTAACTTTGTTGAAACGTACATTGTAAGCTTTGTTAGAATCTTGACATCACTGGACTCTTGCATAAGAAGTTTTATAGAGAGTTTCTCATAAAAAGCTTTGTAGAAAGTTGCTTTGATGGGACTTATTTTGCATAAAGTTGTTTTCAACAGAACTCTAATATTTAATGCTTCCATATGTACATGTCTCTAATTCTTTCATTTGAAATTCGCTTACACCATGCGTGACTTTGCTTCTACGTGGCATGTTTGAACCATTTGATATGGCTGTTATTGCCTAGGTGTAAGCAATTAAAGTCACAAGTTGATTTAACATATTTTTTTCAGAAAGAAAAAAATGTACAAGGTCATGCTAACCCAATGGATGATTAGATCTGGCTTGCATGTATGTGATGTGTACACTAGCTTTATTGCACACACATGTGTGCTTGGCACAACTCTTATTATCTTTTCATTATCGGTTTTTCATTTTTCTTGCCTTCTCAAAATAATGACAAATAAATCATTCTACCCTTATTATTTAATATATTAAATAAAAGTTAATTTTATTTTTATTTTTCATAAAAACTAGCAACAGTAGGGAATTTATGGGTAAAATATTTCTAAAAACTAAATCACCGACAAACTTTCTTGAAAAAATGAAGTATTTTTATTCCCGTTCTTTTCTCGTTGGGCAGTAGGTCACTTCTGCCGGGCAGGTACCAAATACCAAACGAGAGTCGCTTGATACACTGGCAGTATGACGGTGTATGGCACTCGTAATACTCTAGCTCAAGTTAAACGGACTAAACTGTGGAATAGACTGCCTCTGAGGGAAGCGGATTGGCTGGTGTTCCACACAGCAGCTATATAGCTGCTGTGGGTATGTGACGTCAATACAGCAGCTATATAGCTGGTGTGAGGTACACCAGCCAATTCGCTTCCGCCTCTTTGTAAGTCCAAAAATCGTTTTGGTCAGATACATGTGGAACCCATCACAGGCGATTGGATATTTTCATTTTTAACCTTCCAATAAATGTCCACCAATCCGATTATTAGATAATCTTTACCTTTGGGTTCGTGGTACATTAAAACTGAGACACGTACTTTGGACAGCTTAATTTGAATTAATTGCCTGCCACGTATGCAGCTTTTTAAGTAATTTCTAAGCGCCTGTATATCATACATCCTACTCTGCCGATTATTAAAGCTTTTCTCTATCCCCTAAATGCTCTATTGTTTCCAAGGTCAGGGACAGTTGAGTTGGCCCACCTTTCCTTTTCAAATTCCTTCGTCTACCCTTCATCATGGGTGGGCCCATCTAGATAAGATAACCGAAATTGTAAACGTATGAAAGTGACCTGAATTTATAATAAGGTTCATGGAATCCAGTTGCACCGTATGAAGACAAGGCGAGAGGGTGACAGGAGCGTTTATATGAGGTTTACAAATTCCACGCGCGCGTGGAGCCCTTCACATCACGACGCAGCACACGTGCCAATGTAGAACACGTGTTTTGAATCCGAGCTTATAATAAAGAAATAAGGCCATGTTACTCGTCAGGTGGGCCGCACTGCGCAAAAGTAAACTGACAGTTGAAACACCTTTCCGGCCGTTCGTTTATTTTGTGTGCTGCAGCCCACATAGGAGCCGCCGAATGGCATGGATTTTAAGCCAGTAGATCAAAACAATGTCGCCCACTTGATGGAAAGCTCCGACTTTTCACACATGTTAAATAATGGCACGTGTGCCTGAATTTGATGGGTACGGCTACCACATGCGTGTGAAAAGAAAGCAAACGTTTTATCCATATGGAAGTGGACCGAAAGATGCTGCAACTAAAAAGAATAACCAATTTACACCCTACGATTTGATTAAAACCCAATTGAAAATGTTTATACGTTAATTAAATGGAATCGGATTGCGTCCCATCCAGGCAGGGCTCTGTGAGGTCTGCCGTGATGTATGAGATTTATCCACGCTGTCCATCCATCTTTACAGATATTTTTAAGGTATGAACCCAAAAATGAGGCAGATTCGAGGATCAAGTGGACCGCACAATGGGAATCGAACCTTCACCATTAAAAACTCTTGAGAGCCACAAAAGTTTTGGATTATGCTGATATTTTTTGTTTTCCCTTCACCCAGATCTATAGGACCTTATGAACAGGTTGGATGGAAAATAAACAATTAACTGGCCCCTAAAAAGGTCTCAACGGTGGGTGGCATTATCCAAGCCGATTCCTATGGTGTGCTTCACTTGAGCTTTGGCTCTGCTTCATTTTTGGCATCATGGCCTAAAATGATACGTAAAAAATGAATGGATGGCGTGGATAAAACCCATACGTCACGGTGGACCCCCACAGAGCTTCTGCCTGAACGGATTATAATTTTATCGTCCATGTGGGGGAGGAGGCAATCCGCTTCCTGATTAAATGGGCGGTAGAAAGACCTACCATGTAAATTTATCATATATTCATATATATATATATATATATATATATATATATATATATATATATATCCGAATGCTCAGTTGCGCATGTTCGGATGGGATCGTGCAACTTAGTTGAAGACCTATCATAACTGATTTGCCTCAAAATCTCAACTGTCCACATGAAGCAGTACCTCATGAAATACTTCAGGCTAAGTTTTAGCTTGATTGAAAACTCTGGTGGGCTATAAAAAATGAAAACAGTTTTCTCCCTTGGTTTGCATTTCTTCCGTATAGCTTACAAAATTTTTAGACCAGGTTGAAATTTTAGTCCCTTGGATCCCGCATCACAAAAACTTTAGATCAAGAACCTCTTCTTATATTGCATTCTGTCAGGAGGAATTCAAGGTAAGGATTATCAACACGTGGGGCATGTTTCAGCGATCCAATTTAAAGACCGTGCATTTCACGTGCCTTACTCGGATACGGGGAGACCCAAAAAATACCCCACTTTGAAATAATTCAACCCGTTTGACTTGAACTATGTTCTTTTGAATGTGAACCACCCGTTTCTTTAAACGCCTCTTTGGACCATTGATAATAATAAAAAATGTTAGATCTTTCTATGTTAAAAAATCAATAAAAAATGTTAGATCTTTCTATCTTGAAGATATTTTTAGATAATCCGCATCCGGTGAGTATATAAGCAGATCAAGAGATTTGATCGCGACACCGTGGTGGCCTCATTGATGATCTGGACTCTATGATTCCTTGATGAATGCGTTTTGATAGAATGCTGGGCCATGACAGCTACCATGAAGGGGCCGGGGCTGGTTACCGCCCTTTTATGGCGCACGTATTACAAATCGGGCCATTAATTAAGCACTGTACGCCGTATGCCTGTCGACAACTTTTCATAGGCCTATTAATTTTTAGCAGCATCCGCTCGTCTGACTCAAAACCTAATTCAGTCTCTAAGAAACTTGGTTACCAAACTGATTTGGAACCTGTTTGATACCATCAAGTTACTTTTTAATTATGTCAGGCTATTAAGTTACTTTTTTAACTCAAGTTAGTTTGATAAGCATTCTTATCAAAGTAACTTATGTGCTCAAAGTTACTTATCTTTTTTTTTTTTTTTCCGACTTATTACTTCTTTCTCATTCCCGTGAACACTCAGTCAAGGTTGATAAGTTGATTGAGTTTGAACTGATGGATATTCAACCAAAACTCAATCCTAAACACTAGCCCTAAATCCAAGGAGTGCTCATCCTTTTCCAATCCTTCGATTCCAGTTAATTTTATGTTTTTCTTTTTTAGTTTTAGTTCAATCATGTCTTTGATTAGCTAATCTCTTAGCTTGGGCTAAGAGGTGAAGTTTGTAATTATTTTTAATGCTTAGTTTACTTTGATCCAAGTATTTGATTTAAATGTTGAATGATTCATTGGTATTTGGTTTGAATAAAGATTTATTTTTTGTTTATTTTAATCCATTGTTGACTTTGAGGCACATTGGATGCCTAGGAAAACTAAGAATAGTTTTTTATCTATTTTTTAAGAGATTGATGTATAAAATCAATTGATATATTGTAGACTTCGGGCACAATAGATGCTTTGAATTCCATTCAATTAATACTTTAGTGCATGATGTGGGAATCAATTCAATTGAAGTTTAAAATCTTTTTTTGAATATATGAATGACAATTTAACCAATCTATTAAGTAAGGCCCGTATGCTAGACCGTATCGTTCCGTAGACTCCCGCGATCCTCCCCATCGAATTCCAACAACCCTTGACCTGTAATCGACATTTGCATGCGACCCTAAGTCGTATCCTGTGATTCAGTGTCGACTTAACCCAAGACTTATACCATTGCGATCGCACTGTTGCCGCGGTTCCAACGCCGCATCTTGCACACCGTTGCAATACCCGGGCCAGAAGATGTGGGCCCGTGTTTATCTCGAAGAAATGCAGCGCATTTGCAATCACGAGAAGAGAATCTCTACAATTTATCAAATCAATCCCATCAATCAAAGTGCACAACTCATCAAGTCAAGTACTCTATCCCATCCCCAAGTACACAACTCATCCCTAAAGTTAACTCTCTCTCTCCACCCATCCCTTCATTACACCCATCACCCATCACTCCACCCCTTACCCATCACTCCTCTTTCTCATTTTCTCACTCTTTCCAAGCAACTCCTAAGAGAGAGCCAACGTCCAAGCCTTCCATGAGAGGTGCCAAGCGTGGCCCACTCCCTACCCCTAGATCCCTCATCCTAGCCCTTTAATCCTCATCATCTACCATCAAAGAGAGAGCAAAGGAGTTTGGCATTCCATCAGACCAAGAAGATCAAACGGTCGGTGTTCTTATAGGCCTATATTTTGTTTTTAATGATGGGCCAAGTGGGGTCTACCGATTGATGGTAGGGATCTCACTTTGGACCCTAGGTGTGGCCGATGGCCCACCATGATTTGTACATTCATCCCATGATGGGGCCATTCTCCATGGACCCCATCATGATGTTTATTTTTCAAATTTGAAAAGGGTCATCTAGACCTTGCATTTTGGTGGAGAAAGGATCTCCACCGTTGATTTTGAGTAGTGAGCCCACATGTATTGGGACCCACTTGATGTATGTTGTAAAGCATGGTAAGGGAGCTCATAGTGGCGGAGCTCCCTCCATCACACAACTCTCTCTTTCTCTCTCTCTCTCTCTCTCTCTCTCTCTCTCTCTTTCTCTCTCTCTCTCTTCCATATTTTTCGGCCCACTTGATGATGTGTGATGAATCTAGACCGTCCAACAGCCACTCGGGTCTGTTTGGATGGGAAAAAAAAATATCAGTTTGATCCCGAGCTTGGGTGGGCCACATTGACGTGGACCCCACCTGATCTATGCATTTTTTTCACACCGTCCACGTGTATGAGGACCCCACCTGTAGCATATGTCCATCATGCAGTCCACCGTCTAGGCAGGGACGGTGGAACCCACCTTAAGCATGTATTTCATACATACACCGTCCACCGTCCAGTCTCTGGACGGTGGAATCATTACGTAAATAGTATTGCATTCACACTGTCCATCCTTTTTGCTCGAAGTGGGACCCCGCCTAGATATATGTTACATCTCCACCGTCCATCCCATTTCTCAGCTCATTTTAGGCATTGAGCCAAAAAAATGGAACCAATCCGAAACTCTGGTAGGCCACACCATCTAAAACATTATTTTAATAGTGAAAAATTGTCAGGGTCCGCTGTGCTGTTTCTGTGTGTCAAAAAATATTGAATATTAGACCCGTCATGAGCTATAGAACCCAGCTGATGGACTGAATCATCTTGATATGGGTCCCACCTATGAAAAACCACACAATATATATATATATATATATATATGTATGTATGTATGTATGTATGTATGTATAGGTGACGCTACTGCTGCCATCGTCCAAAGGACGCTGTAGCAAGCGGCGTCCCGCTGCTTGTAAAATGGGTAGGGACCATGAGCTCCACCATAGGCCCTACCATGATGTATGTTGAACATCATCGTGCATTTGATGGGTCCCCTTTAGAAACTGGGATTCCCCAAAAATCAGTCGTTCACGGAACTCAGGTGGTCTATGCCATAAAAAATTGTAGGAGATTGAACGTCTACCATTGAAACCCTTTTTGGGTCCCAGAAGTTCTAGATAAATATGAAATTTGTTTTTCCTCTTTATTTAGGTCTTTATGACCTTAACAACAGATTGGATGGAAAATAAACGTTATGGTGGGCCCCATGTGGGACCCACCCACTGTGGAAACGGATTGGCCGGGTTACCATGCACCAGCTATATAATTGATTGACGTCAGCAAGTTCCGTAGGAGCCCACCTTAATAAATGTGTTCTATATCTACACCATCCAGTGTTTCTGGATGGTGGGACCCCTTGATGCAAGTGGTTTATATCCACTCCGTCCAATTGATTGGGACGTGGGGCCCACCCCACACATGTGGCACGTGTGGGGGTGGGACCCACCTTGATGTATATGCTCTATATATGTATCGTCCATCTGGACGGGTGGTGTGAGGCCACCATGATGTATTGTTTCTCCAAGCTGTCCATCGGTAGGGCCCCCATGATGTATATATTTCATCCGGCCGTCGATTGTTGGTGGGACCCACCTGGATGTAGTGATGTATCCACTCCATGCATCCATGATCCCACGTGAGGCATGTATTTCCTCTAATCGTCCATCTGTTGGACGAGCAGCAAGGCTGCTGTAGCAACGCCAGCAAGTTCTGTGACCCACCGTGATGAATGTTCTAATCCACACCGTCTACTATCCAGTACATGGACGATGGGTCCCACAATGATGTATGTGTTTTATCTACACCGTCCATAGGACCGTGGGCCCTACCTGGTGTGTGTATTTTATTAGCACCATCCAGCTGGGATGGGACCGACCTGAGGTATGTTTTGTATGCATGCCATTCATGGGCTGTAGTCTACCATGATGTATTTTATCGACGCCGTTCAGGGCAAGCAGCCCATTGTGATGTATGTGTTGTATATCCATGTTGTCCATTTGGTGGGTTCCATTTGATTCGTGTAGGGCCCACCTGCGGTACATGAGGCCATGTGTGAGGCCCAATGTGATGTATATGAGGCCTATTGGTGTGGCCCATGGATGCAGCCCACTCGATGTATATGAGGCCCATTGGTGCGGCCCATGTGATGTGACCCACTTGATGCACACGAGGCCCATGCGATGCAGCCCATTGTGAGGAATATTGGGCCCGTGTGAGCGACCCATTGTGAGATATATTAGGCCCGTGTGAGTGGCCCATTGTGGGTATATTAGGCCCGTGTTAGCGACTATTGTGATGTATATTAGTCCCGTGTGAGCGGCCATTGTGATGTATATTAGGCCCGTGTGAGCAGCCCATTGTGATGTGTATTAAGCTCATGAGATGCGGCCCATTGCGATGTTTAAGGCTCATGTGATGTGGACCATTGTGATGTATTTGAGGCCCAGATATCAGGCCCAATGTAATGTGTATTGTCACGCCCCAAATCAGGAAATCGGATTTACAGGAATCCCGATTGCCGAATCCGGTGCCGACAGCCTCTGTAGTACCCCATTCTCGGCTCCCAGCGCCCATATGCCAGGTTCTGATCCCAGGATCCTATAAGAAGGATTTTCCAACGTACATTTATCTCGTAAGAGGCATAACTACAAGTTTACCCAATCACAAAGGCAACATCATCATCACATATCCACTAATATAAACATTTAAATACAATGCTAAAAGGGAAATACATATGTCAAAATCAAAGCTCCAGAAGTCAGCTACATGCTCCAAGCTCCATGCTATTGCAACTTAATATCACCTGCATGCATCTATCGTGCATAAGCTTATAGAAAGCTTAGAGGGTGGTGTAAGTGTGTGTGCAAGATAAGTGACAAGCACATAAATACAACGTCATAATCATACAATGTCGAAAATACTAGTAAGATCATGAATCATACGATATCAGAGTAAGCGGAAATACTAACAAGTTAAAAAGGCCAAGCTATATGTCCTAGAGGGGGGGTGAATAGGACAATGCCAAATAAAAACTTATAACAGCGGAATAATAAAGAAAATGATAGCCAAATTAAATAATAATGCAGGAAAGAAAAACAACCTCAAAATTCAGATCTTGAGAGGTTGATACAAACGTTATTCTAAGGACAACCTTACACCAAAAACAGAGTTTATGGTAGGACAACCTTATTTCTAGAAAGGTCTTTGTATCAAGTCTCAAATCGAAGAGGAATACAAAAACAAATATGAACTGAATTGAAATAACTTGTAATTAAAGATGTATTGTTCTAGGGACAGCCATACACCATAAAAATGGCAGGGCAACCTTGCTGGAACAACTTTCAAAATGAAATTGAAAAACAAGCTTATAAAGGAATAGCAGAAAGTAAATTCTAAGCTATTACAATATTCTTACAAAGCTTGAAATAATTACAACATTCACCACCATACATACATCCCACAAAAAGAATAAAAATTAGAAGAGTAAATCAATCAACCACAACTCAAAGGATTTATAGTGGTTCGCCTGTGTGTTCACCAACTGTTATCCAACAGCCACACAAAAAGCTACTCCACTCCTAATATCCTCACACAGGGGATATTAGCGTTCACTAAAGATAGGTTTTCCCAGGTTCACCCAAAACCCTTACAATTGTGTCTTTGTATGTGGGCTTACACAATTAAAAACCCCCACTTCGAGTTTTCCTGGCTTTCCTCGGATAAACAATATAACAACATTTTTCAGGCAAAACTTGAAAGAAACCAAAATAATAGAAAGGAATTTACAATATGTAAAATACCGAATATCTTCTTCGTTGTAGCACGTAGAACCAAATCAAAGTAGATGATTGAATGTCCAAGTTCAATGTCCAGTACTCGATTACAATGGTTCTAGTTCTAATTGATTTTAAATTAAACCAAACAGGGCTTGCCTTAATTGATTTTGATTCCAAAGAAAGGGAATAACAATTCCTCTTTTCAAATCAGATTGGAATAGCAGAAACAAAATCAATTAAAATAAAGCTAAGGAAAGAAGATATTAAATAAGCACACTTAGCTTAAATGGAGCACAAAATTATCTCTTAGAAGTTCGACGAAGATTGGCTTGAATACTATAATTAAATCGATGATTTCTTCTGAGATTCGTGCTCTATTTATAGGTGAGAAGATCAGGTCTTCGACTGGTCTAGAGTGCTCTTCGACTAGTCGAAGCTCTAACAGATATTTGAAAGATTAGGCGGGATAAGCGCAGACCGTTCTACGACTGGTCGTAGCACTCCTACGACTGGTCGTAGGTTTCCTTCGATTGGTCGTAGGTCCTGCAAAAGTTCGCTGGACTTCGAGTCGTAGATTCTACGACTGGTCGAAGATGCAGAAACACTGTTCCTACGACTGGTCGAACAGATTCCAGGACTAGTCGAAGGCTAACAGATTTTATCCGGAATTTGTAACAAACTTACGACTGGTCGAGGATTTTCTTAGACTGGTCGAAGCAAGTCTAGGACTAGTTGAAGCAGACCTAAGACTGGTTGAAGAACAGACCAATCACATGAAAAATAACATTAGACTTATGTATCCGAAATGACATACTTCTAAGGTCATCCTATGGTCAAACAAACCTCAATCATGAAGTATGGACATTGAAACAAGAGACCATGAAGAATGAGCCTTGAAGTCTTGATGTAGACTAAACCTTGAAGTAGCTCAATCATGAAAGTGGCTTGAGTTTCAGCTTGAGTCTTGAGTTCAGCTTGACTTTCAACTTGAGTCTTGAGTTCAGCTTGAGTCTTGCCTTGTACTTTCTTTTTCTTTTCAGCTTGAGTCTTGTGAGCAGTTCTTGCATTCAAGAGTCTTGTCTTGTGATCAGTTCTTTCATTCAAGATCCTGAGTCTTGTACTTGAGAGCTTTGCTTGATGTGAGCTTAGTTTGTTCATGAAGTCATGAATGTTGATCCTTGAGAGAGCTTCACTTAAGCAGGTTATATAAAACATAACAGAGATTTTGGCACCACAAATTTGACAACAAACAGGGATATAAACTATAGCACTTACACAAGTCTATGAGTCAAACAATATTAGAGTACGCAATACAGATCAGATATGTAAATGAGGAGTCATAAAGAACCAAATATCAGATGCCGAGGATGCAATGTAATATACAATTCCTGATGAGTGCATGAATATTATCAGCCGTATCTTGACCATATAAATGCAGAAGCACAGTAACCCAAAATGCCATATGTCACGGATGTAATACAATATGCGGTGCGAATGGAATGACCATGCTAGAATATGAAGTCGGGATGATAGTACACAGTATCGCAGGCTATAGAGTCCATTACAAGGGACTTCTATCCAAACCAGTCCCATACATAATTTGGATAGTCAGACTCAATGTGGTAAACTCCTTATCTCAGGATAGTCGCGTGTCCCAACCAAAATCCTGGCCATTGTAAAGGTACACGTAACAAATAGTTGCGCACCACTAGCCTGAGTGGATAGTGAATGAATGAATAAATGAATAAGTATGCAACTCCCGCTCAATAAGTCCACATATCAGTACAGTTCATCTCTGGGATCATCACCAGGGTCTATTACATTCTACGCCAGCTTGCCGCCCCTATCCGAGCACACAACTGGGTAAGTGGAAGAGACCTCACTATCCGCCTGCCAATATCGGGCCCGGCTCATCGATAGCGGACCCATTCCTTAAGTTGGTCAAACTCAACCTAGATATTGCCCCCTCACTCAGGCGGGTAAGGTCACACCCCCTCCCAACAGACCACGACATAGTGGGAGACGTGACCTGCTGGTATATGGCTCTCATGCGCTCATATATATCCACTCGGTTTAGATGTTGGGGCATCCTCTGGTACTAAGAGGGTTTAGGAATTTTCACTTAGGGCCATCTATGGTAGCCCGATGCTAATAACAAATTTTTGGTGTCTCATCTGGCCATCCACGATATGCCTGTGGAGACTACGGCCCTGATGTCGCTAGGGCGTACAGTAATCACAACACACAATACAAAATACACGAGTCATACAATCCAGTCATGCATCAATCCTGTGCATAATGTGCGCTCATGTGAGATAACCTCCGCCTATCAAGGAGTCTCATAACAACCTGCCCAATGACATATGCAATGGTCAACCACATCTCATAAAAAATATGCAGATGATGCGTATGGGCATGTATCATGATGCTATGCTGTCACATACTCATAATCGGTATCAATAATCGGCATTAACAATCGGCCTCGACAATGTGGACATTTAACCAACATTGCCCCCAAAGAATGGCTCACATAGAGCCAAACATATAATGGGCTCACGGCCTTACACAAAGGCCTAATATACAATGGGCCTTACTCAAGGGCCACATATACATAACAGGTTGGCCCTGCTCATAGGCCTTAAATACATGACATGTGGGCCCTACACATGGGTCTCAAATACATCAAATGGGTCATACACATGGGCCTAATACATATCACAATGGGCCTTGCCCATAGGCCACAAATACATCACAATAGGCCTTGCCCATGAGTCATGAATACATCACAATGGGCCTTGCCCATGGGCCTCAAATACATCACAATGGGCCCCATCACATAGACCTCCTATTCATCACATTAGGTCTTAAACACGGACTGCATATACATCACACAGGCCGAATACACATCACAATGGGCATCAACTACGGGTCGCATATACCTCATATAGGTCTCGACAATCGGCCTTGGTAATCGAAGTCAGCCTCGACAATTGAAATCAACCTCAACAATCGGAATCGACACTCAGAATCGGCCTCAACAATCGAAATCGACCTATACAATTGGCCTTGAAAAATCAGAATCAACCTCGACAAATCAGAATCAACCTCGATACTCGGCCTCGACAATTGGAATCGGACTCGATACTCGGCCTCGACAATTGGAATCGACCTATCCAATTGGTCTCGACAAATCGGAATCGACCTCGATACTTGACTTCGACAATCAAAATCGGCCTATACAATCAGCCTCGACAAATTGAAATCGGCCTATACAATCGACCTTGACAAATCGGAATCGGCCTCTATACTTGGCCTCGACAATTGGAATCAGCCTCGACAATCGGATTCGGCCTATACAATCGGCCTTGACAAATCGGAATCGGCCTATACAATCGGCCCTGACAATCAGAATCGACCTATACAATCGGCCTTGACAAATCGAAATCGGCCATGACAATCGGATTGGGCCTATACAATCGGCCTCAAAAAATCAAAATCAGAATCGGCCTCAACAATCGACCTCGACAATCGGAATCGTCCTTGATAATTAGAATCAGACTCGATATAAGGCAGGGTCTATAGATGGACGGCCGATGAGGGATCAAGAATATCAATGGGGCCCAATAATTTGGGTTAACCCACTAGAGAATGATGAGAATGGGCCTAACTAGGCCTAAAGGAAGGTCACAATGTGGACATTTAACCATCACTGCCCATCAATGTGGACATTCAACCAGCATTGTTCCCAAGAAGTGGCCCACATAGGGCCAAACGTACAATGGGCCCACGGTCTCACATAAGGGCCTAATGTACATCATCATGGGCCTCACTCAAAGGTCAAATATACATCACACTGGGCCTTATCGAATGGGCTGCAATACATCATAAAGGGCCACATCCCATGGTCTCAAATATATCATAATGGGCCTCACTCATGGACCTCATATACATCACAATGGTTTGCAATACACGGGTCGCACCAATGGGCCTCATATACATCAAGTGGGCCGCATCAACGGGTTACACCAATGGGCCTCATATACATTACAATGGCCACTCACACGGGCCTGATATACATCACAATGGGCCACATGACATGGGCCTAATACATCATATCAAGCCTTAACCATGGCCTCAAATACATCACAATGGGCCACAACCCATGGGTTTAAATTACACAATAGGTGGGCCCTACATATGGGCCTTTATACATCACAGGTGGCCCTGCACATGGGTCTCATATGCATCAAATGGGCCACACATCTGGGGCCTCGAATACATCAAATGGGCCTCATGCCTGGGCGCCAATTACATTGCGTCGGGCCTCATCAAATGGGCCGCACGTACAACTCATCAAGGTGGGCCATGCACATTCCAAATGAGCCCCATCAGATGGACAGTGTGCCTACTATACACACAACAAGGTGGGCCACATAAGTGGACGGCATAGATGAAACATGTACAACATGGTGTGCCATACAACGCAGTGGGGCCCATGGCCCAATAAAATAGCTGAAAAGTGTGGGTATAATACACACATCATGGTGGGGCCTAAGACTTAAAATCAAGTCAATCTGTGACTTATGTGGGCCACACCAGGTACACAGTTAAGAGGTTTAGCCTCCATTAAAACATTCACAATCATTAGTTGGGCCCACCAAGCTGTGGTTTACCAATCCAACCCATCCATTTAGTGTCTCCCACTTGGTTAGGGGGTCAGACCGAGTTTCAGAAGCATCCAAATTTCAGGGGGGCCCCAACAAATGTATATATATATATATGATTTAATATGTATTCACATGATTTTAGATGGTGTGGGCCACCTGAGTCCTGTATACGGCTGATCTTTGGCGTATCCCAATCTTTAAAGGGGACCCATGGAATAGCCGGTGTAGATGTTTGATATACCTCATGGTGGGGCCTACTGTTGGGTCCCACGGACCCAGCCATTTCAAAACAGCTGGACGCTAGCAGCTGCAGCGTCTGGCCTTCTTTCTTTCTTTCTTTTTTTTTTTCTTTTTTTTAAAAAAGTTTTTTTGAGGATTTTTATAAATGGAGCCCACATCAGGAGGATCCACTCCGCTGATTAGGTTCTCCAACTCGTGACGGGTCTAACAAGCCCCATATTTGACATTTTTTGGTGTGTAGAAACATCACAGCGGGCCCTAACAATCTATATCACAAAAACCACTATTTTCTATAATGTGGTCCACCAGAGATTCAGTTTTGCTTCATTTTTTTGGCTCAATGCCTAAAATGAGTGGGGAAATTGAATGGACGGTGGAGATATAACATTTATATAGGTGGGGTCCCATGTCAAGGAAAAATGGATGGATGGTGTGAATACAACACCTATTACACATGGGTTCCACTGTTCAGGCATTGGAGTGGACAGTGTGGACATGAAATACATATATAATATGGGCTCCGTGAGAGCGTGGAGGGGCACATGCTTCAGGTGAGGTCCACGTACACAGTGGCCACCCCATATGTGAGATACATGATTGGTGGTGGGGTCCACATAACATAGATGGTGGTGTGTATAATACACATACATCAGTAGCCCACATAGCTTACTGACGCCAATTGTAGCAACTATATGATGCTGGGCTACTGCCCAGTAGCTTAACAGATGGATGGTGTAGATTAAGTGGGTCCATACGTGTGGACACCACATGCCATCAAGGCGGGCCATCATACAAGGGAGAAAAAGAGAGAGAGAGAGAGAAACGATGAAAATGGGAGGGACCCCGCCACTATGGGCCCCTCCAAAATATAAAATATACATCAAGACAGGTCCCACCATAAGTGGGCCCTCAAATAATCAAAATCACACAAATCAAATCCTAGAAGTACACCCACCTTTGATCTCCCCTTCCTTCTTCCGTTAATACATGTTGGAGCTCCAAAGGTACAATTTCAACGGTTGGGATCAATTTTGGAGGGTGGGATTGGGTGGTAGGGAGTGGGCCACAACTAGTTTCTCTTATGGAAGCTATGGACATCCACCTCTCATGGGGGTTGCTTGAAAAAATGGAGAGAGAGAATGAGAGAGAGAGGTGATAGAAGAGAGGGATGGTGAGTGATGGATTGATGTGTACTTGACATGTAAGGGAGAGAGTTGACTTTAGGGATGGGTGTTGGTACTTGGGGATGGGATGTTGTGCTTGACATGTAAGGTGATTGATGGGATTGATTGATGGGACATTTCTCTTGAGTTTTACAAAGTGCGGCGTTTTTCTCGAACTGAATGTGGGCCCACATCTCCAGGCCTGGGTATCGCATCGGCGTGCGAGACACAACATTGGAACCGAGGCGATGATGCAGTCGCACTGGTACAAGTCTTGGGTCGAGCTAACTCTGATATGCAGGACTCGACTTAAGATCGCGTGTAAACGTCGGATATAGGTCGAGGGTCGTCGAAATTTGATTGGAAGAGCCATGGATGCCTATGGAACGGTACGATTTAGGATACATGCCTTACATGTATGAGGCACATATGGTGTAATGCCCTGAAATTCGGGGGTCGAACATAACTCAGCTCCTGAGTTCCAAAACATCACTTATGCAACATATTAATGATGGATGTATGTTGTCTGTATTAGTGCATAAAATATGAAATAGATTAAGCCAAAGCACAGATATAATTCAGGGATAAGTGAAGAAAGCAAGCGGAAGACTTATAGAAATATATGTGTACATGTGCAGATCCCTGAAATACATATGCATACCAGGTCGTGATGAAAGTGTTATTATCAAAATTACGAGTATTAAGTTACATCATTTAATTCCCAAAAATAATCCCAAAATCCCGCGCATCAGAACAAGGCTCGCTAGAACCCGTCTGAAAACTGCATATAAAAGAAAGCAGCCTCATCATCATCCATCTCCCGCTCTGCCTCAGAAGTCGCATCAACATCTGCAACATCAGAACCTAAGACAGAGTCTGGTGGGTGTTTAACACCGTCCCAGAACGTGGGAGTGAGTGATCAACTCAGTGGAATAATAAGGCACAAGTTAACATGTTATCAATTCAATCAAGCAGTAGTGATAAAGCAGAATAAGTAAATAAGTCCTAAGTACTCTTGTTAATGCAATGATGTATGCAGAATGATGCGTGCCCTCACGCGTACACCCTCAGCGTCTTCATCTTACGTTACGCATGCACCACCTCAAAGTGTGCCACATCTACAAAGCACATGCAAATGCGGTGCATGAACATGATTACCAAGTTGTTATTAGTCCTTTTCATACAGTAGGATTGGGAAGCTAAAGTACCTTCCTCATATCACCATCCAAACAGTGATCCATACTAGGGTCGTCAATCCTAGGCATCTCATACGATCATATGGTTTGAGGTCGTTGTAAAGGGCTCGTCACCAATCAATGCACGCCTATCATACCGTCGTTACTACACTAAGGCTCGTCACCTCAATGCGGTATCCAGGTATGCTCGAGGTCACTACAAAGGGCTCGTCACCAATCAATGTAGGCCGACAGTGCGGATATAGTGTCCCATACCACCATAATCGGCTCACGAGTTTAGTTGCTCACTGGTCACTACGGGGAGGCTCGTCACCCCAGCGTAGGCCGACAACTCGACCACGGTGTCCCATACCACCATGTCCGGCTCATGAGTCTTGCAGATTAAGGCACCATGGTTAATAGGATTTCACTAGTAAGTCTGGTACCCTAGATTTAAGCAATAGCGTCCATACATGGTGAACATACATCGGATAATCGGGTTACTTGACGAACTCGACTAGCACGAGCGCACGTTGGGTTGAGCAACATAGAGTGCGCAAACACTCCGCGTGGCCAAACCACTGCCGACAACTCTAATACGACTCGAGTTCGTCTAATCCCATCCTTTGTGGCGAAAGCAATCTCAGCCACAACCTTAAGGCCGATTACCGATTTCCTGGACTATTCATAGTCCCAAACACATTACCCTACAACAGGTATTTGTATTAAATGTAGAACAGTAATGGAACAACAACTTCAATCATGTGGTAACCAAGCATTTGAAGAGTATCAACTTAACATAAATGAAAGCATAAGCAATGCTTGAAATTAAATAACAAGGAATGTAACTGACATGGAGGAAATAATACACATCAATAGGAGTGTTGAGAATCACTTCTCAACGCCCACAAATAGTGTAATAAGTTACACTTTAGATCATTCAGGCATTTCTACAAACACTTAGAATACATAGTTCAACATACATGACGTATGTTGAAATACACACATTTGGACAAATCCCTTTACCAAGGAGTTGTCGCACATACATCTAGCATAAGTATACGATAAATAATCATGGCAATCACATGTTTATATTTTATACGCATACGGTACTTTATACATACACATAGAATACACAAATCTCTATATAACGCATGTATATCAGGAACACAACATAAACATAACATTTGGCATGTGAAATCTCATCCATAACAAGAATAAATCATTCATTGGCATTGAAAGCCTTGAAAACCATAACCTATACACTTAAAGTCCGCACCTTAAGCCAGAAAAGAACACCGAACTGATTTCAGACGAGTTGTCTTTGTCAACGGCGATAGAATACCCTAAAGCAAGAATAGAAATGAGATACAACAACACCAAGACTATTCTAAGCTCTAACACAGATTAGGGTTAGGTTAACTTACCCAAAGATGAACTCAGAATCGTCAGAATAACGATTCAAAGTGAAGGTTCAAAGATGAAGAAGAACCAGAAAGAATCTAAGATGATTCACCAACTTCTCTCTCACTTTCTCTCTCTTTTCCTCTCTCTTCCTTAGGTAGGGTTAGGAAATTCGTATGGAAAAGAGAGCTAGGGTTTAAGGACTATAAATAGGCCTAAAATTGATGAAAATAACCCCAAGGCCAAGGTATACTTAGGGTATAACCAAAACCTACCTCTCACGATCCAACGAAGCACTTCTGGTGGGCCTATAACCACGAAAGGTCGGACTTAAGCTCACTGACCATGGATCTAGGTCAGGTTGAGTTTTCGTACCGACCGGCTCTTCAGATCAGCCGTGGCGGACCACACTCAATTCAACGGTCACAGAATCTCAATCAGGTCCACAAGCACAAGGACATGCCTGGGCCACCTTCCCTGATCAGAGGGTGAAATTGGGTCAAAATTCAACGGTCAGATTGCTTAAAATCGTCGCGCAAGCGACACGACTCAGATTTCATAAAAGCTTAATAAATTTCCAACCGTTCTCACACTCTTCACTCCGAACTCAATCAAATCGACCCAGAACATTACATGGACTTGATTTTTGAGGTGATGGTCAAGTCCAACCAAGTGACCGCAACAGCCTAAGATCATCGTTATCGGACTTTCGACGCGTGGTCCAGGTCCGATCCAAGACTTTCAAAAATTTCCCAGAACAACTGGATTTAGCGATGGATCCCAGATTTCAGAGTAACGTAGCACTAACTAATCTACAGGTTTTGAGTCATGCATATCGAATTTAAAATGATTGATGCGAATTTCACAAGCAATCGAGATTAACGCTAATTACCCCAAAAACAACTACTTAGGGAAAGATAAGCACAAAATTTTTCGGGTCATTACATATGGTGAGGCCCGATGTAATGTATATATGGCCCTTGAGTAAGGCCCATTATGATATATGTTAGGCTTTTGTGTGTAGACATGGGCCCATTATATGTTTGGCCCTATGAGGGCCACTCCATGGGAGCAATGTTGGTTGAATGTCCACATTGATGGGCAATGATAGTTAAATGTCTACATTGTGACCTTCCCTTAAGTCTCATCATGCAAATTATCGATGTCGATTATGAGTATGTGTTAACATAACATCATGATACATGCCCATACGCATCATCTACATGCTTGATATGAGATGTGGTTGATCATTGCATATACCATTGGGCAGGTATGGGACTCGCTGATAGACGGAGTTGTCCCACATGAGTGCGCGGTACGTGTAGGTTTGATGCATAACTAGACGGTATGACTCATGCATCTTGCATTTTGTGATATGACTATTGTACGCCCTAGCGATATCAGGGTGTATCCTCTACAGGCATATAGTGGATGGCCAGATGGGACACCAGAAATCTTTTTCTACATGGGGTGCCATAGATGTCACTGAGTGAAAGTCCCTAAACCTCCGTAGCAAGGAGACACTCCAACATCTAGACCGAGTGGATATATAAGCGCCCGAGTGCCGAATACCAGTAGGCCGCATCTCCCACTATGTCATGGTCAGTTGGAAGGGGGTGTGGCCTTACCCGCCCCGAGGGTAGGAGGCATAGCTAGGCTGAGTTTGACCAACTCGTAAATGGGTCCACCATCGATGTTTCGGGTACATATTGGTTGACTACTGGCCAGGAGGATAGTGAGGTCTCTTCCACTTGTATGGTTGCGTGTCTAGTGGGCAACGATCGCGTGTAGAGTGTACTAGACCCTGGTGATGATCCTAGAGATGTATAGTACTGATACGTGGACTTATTGAGCAGGAGTTGCATACTTAGCATTTTACTCATTCATTCATTCATTCACTATCCACTTGTGCTAGTGGTGCGCAACTAATTGTTATGTGTACCTTCGCAATGACCAGGATTCCGGTTGAGGCGTACGACCAACCTAAGATCAGGAGTTTACCACATTGAGTCTGACTATCCAAATTTAGGTATGGGACTGGTTTGGATAAAAGTCCCTTGTGATGGACCCCATAGGTTGCAGTACTACGTACTATCATCCTGACTTCACACTCCTACTTGGTAATTCCATTCGTACCGCATATTGTATTACATCTGAAGCATATGACATTTTGGGTTGTTATGTTTCTACATTTATATGGCCTAAATGAGGTTGACGGTATTCATGGACTTGTCAGGATTTGCATATTACATTGTATCCTCAGTATATGATATTGGTTTATTATGTTTTTGCATCGCATAACCTGGATAAGGCTGATGGTATTTATAGATTTACCGGTATGTTTTCGCATTGCTCTGATATTGCACATTTGGCACTTACCTTGCGCACACACTTTCACCACCCTTTAAGCTTTCTATAAACTTATGCACGATGGATGCGTGCAGGTGGCGTTAGGTCGCAGCAGCTTGAGCCTGGAGCATGTAGCCATCTTCTGGAGCTTTAATTTATGATATATGTATTTTCCTTTCAGCACTGTATTCAAATGTTTATATTAGTGGATATGTGATGATGATGTTGCCTTTGTGATTTGGGTAAACTTGTGGTTATACTTATTATGAGTTAAATGTATGTTGAAAAATCCTCCTTGTAGGATCCCAGGATTGGAATCTAGCATATGGGCGCTGGGAGCTAAGAATGGGGTACTATGGAGGCTGTCAGCACTGGATTCGGTGATCGAGAATTTTGTGAGCCCGATTTTCGAGTTTGGGGCATGACATATTATCCGGTTGGATAGGATAGGACTTCGATTCAAGTTGTGTAATCCAATTAAATCAAGTGAATTAACATTAAGATATGGCTATAAGTGGATCCTTGATGCTCTAGTATTTTATCCTTAATAGTTTCTCTTATAATTACTCCTTAAAGAAAATTCCAGTAGTTGATTTAGTTCTAGTTCTAGTTCTAGTTCTAAAGTGTTCTAAAAATTGCATAATCATAAGTCCCTATGGGCATGACATCGGTCTCACTGAGTTATTACTACATTGCAGCCCTGCACTTAGAGCTTTCATAACAAGGTGGCATCCCTAAAGCATGTGGAATATCCATTTTCTAGGCCCTAAGTGTGCGGTTGAGATGTATTTACTCTGATGGATATCTCCTTACCCAAAATTATCTTTTTATCACCTCATCCAACCCATCAAATGATGTCATGTAGCAATCTCCAATCCTAATACTTCAACTACCTTTTGCTTGTAGGATTACCAACAATTACTAGAAAATTGGGTTTGAAGGCTATAAATAGCTCCCTCCCCTTCTCAATTCAAGCATTCATTAAGATCCAAATGACCCACTACATTTAGAGCATTCGGGAAGGATTAAGCATCCCTCCTCATCCCTTTGGGCCTTAACCATCTAGCCATCCCTCCACTAAGGAGAGTGAGAGAGAGTGATAGTCCAGCCCTAGTCTAGCCTAGCCTAATCATAACTTAAGACTCTTGAGCCACCTAAATTCAAATCCGAGCTACTCGATCTACCCTTGTGATACTATCGTTTATCCAACCATTCAAGCTTCAATTAGTTTCATCAAATCATAGCATTAACATCATGTAACTATTGAGTGTGAAATATTACATAATTTCCCCCTGTTGTAACTTGGTTTTATGAGAATTAATATGCTTAATTGAACTTATTACGTATATTCTCTATTGCGAGATGATTTCAAGAGTTAAAGGTGAAATGGATACTAAATGAATGGATTTAATGCTTAAGAATCACCAAGGTAAGGATTAGATATTTGGTGGTCAAGATTGAAGATTTCAAGAATCCAAGATCTAAGAAAACAAAGTGAAGAAGGAAGAAAATCGAGATTGCAAAGTGCAAAAATCAGGAATTGTTAAACGTAATAGTTTGATGACATCGAACACATCTTCGATGTTTAATGTCATCGAAGTAAGTGTTTGATGCCATCAAAGGAGGCTCGATCACATTAAAAATTATGGAAAAATCAAGTTTGGTTGCCGGATAAAAAGACGTAGTTCTCGATCCCATCGAAGACATGTTTGATGCCATCGAAGCCAATTTGATGGCATCGAAATTATCATGAAATATGGGAGGTACTTGCTAGACTGATTTGGTTGTTTCTTGATCCCATCGAGCACATGTTTGATGACATCGAAGCCAGTTCGATGCCATCGAAGGTCGGGTTTTGATCTCATCAAAGGACTTAGCAGTGCGAACAGTTTACGCATGGTACAATTTCCAAATTCAAATTGAACTTGAAGATAAGGCTTCACTGTCATTGAAGTCTCATTGAAGGTGCCATCGAAGCTGCATAAAGCAGCGTAAATTGAAGTTAGTTCTAAAGTCGGTTGGAACAAAGCTTATAAATAGTGGTTTTCTAGGTTATAAGCACAAATTAGGGTTAGAAGAGTAGTGCAAGGAGTGGTGAAAGCTCAAGGAGTCTTTTCTTCTTCTCCATTCTTCTTCTTTTATTTGGCATTTATATTTTTATTTAAGAGTTTATTTTCAATCATGCCTATGGTTGGTTAAATCTCTTAGCTAGAGCTAAGAGATGAAGCTTGTTATTTATTTTAATGCTTATCTTACTTTAATTCAAGTTTATGTTGAACTTTCATCAATTCTTAGTTTGAATGAAGGAATCAGTTTTCTACTATAATTACACTAGATGATTGAGAAGTTTTCAATATCTTCTTATCTATTTTGCAATTATGTGATATGTAAAATTCGTGATCCACCATCATATATGGGCATGTGTTGAGGGTCAAACATTGCATATTATCCCCACTTATATCTTGGTTTTATGAATATGATAATGCTTAATGTTCTATTTTACTCATGTTTGTGTTGCAAGGTGAATTTAAGAGCTTAGATTGAAAAGGGTGCTAAAAGTATGGATTTAATGCTCAATAATCACCAAGGCAAGGGATGGATCTTAGGAGACCAAGATTGAAGAATTCACATGCTAAAGATCCAAGGAAACTAAGTGATGAAGGAAGTGAATCGAAGATTTGAAGTGAAGAAAAGAAATCCTGAAAATTGTCCTGAAAACAGATTTTAGGGCCATAAGAGTCTAGTTTTGGAAAACTGGCAGAATGACCTTTGATATATCAAAGACCTGTAGATAATATCGAAGGACATATCGAAGACCCTTCGATTAATCGAGAAATTCAGGATTTCAGGCCAAACTCGCTCGACAATTCTGGACGGATCTTTGATATATCGAGGACTCTTCGATATATCGAAGGGCATATCAAAGACACTTCGATATGTGGAAGCTGTGTAAATTTGAGGCGGTTTTTAGATTTTTCGAAGTCGGTGCGAAAGGAGGTGCTGCAAAACTATAAATATGAGTCTCTAGGGCACTCCTAGGCATCATCTAGGGTTTGAGGAGTGGAGCAAAAACATGGAGAAGCCATTGCTAAGAGTTTTCCTTCCCTTTTCCTTAGTTGTTTTTATGCTTTTATTAAGAGATTTTAGTTCAATCATGTTTATGGTTGGCTAAACCTCTTAGCTAGGGCTAAGAGGTGAAGCTTACAACATGATGGGATGTTTCTATTACCTTGATTCATGTTTATATTGAACTCTCTTTGATTCTAGTTTGAATATAAGGAATACTTCTAGTTTTTAATGGTTTGTGGTGACTCAAATTACAATAGATCTGTGATAGCTTTAAGTATGTTCTTTTAATGTTTTGAGATTGTAAATTTAGGAAATCCTATTATTCACCATCATCCCTTGGGCATGGTTGGATGATGGAATCCTCCCTAACTTTCACAATTCTCTTATATTAATTGTGAGATTGGTAAATCCTGTTGTGAGCCATTGTCTCTTAGGCATGGTTTTGTGATGGAATCACTTCCAGTTCTCACACCTCTCATCCCTTGAGAATTAGGTCAAATGAAGTTTAGATTTGGTTTTATTGAGATATCTTCCAATTGGATTAGATGGGGTTCTAATTCCAGTTGTGTCCTTGAATCAAGCATAGATCTCCCTGATCTCTACAAGTGGATCCTTGGAAACCCTATTTCCTACCTTTGAATTTCTTAAGTTTTTCATTAAATTTCTCACAATTACTCTCTCAAATATTCTAGATTTAGGTTTTCATCTTCTTCTACTTCTAGTTTTAGTTCTAGTTGCTTTCAAAAAACACACGAGATTAATCCCTATGGATTCGACCTCGGTCTCACTGAGATTATTACTACATCGCGACCCTACACTTGGGGTTGTGAATAACATGATATATGCTTGAATTCCCTGCGATCATTGCATTGATGCTTCATAAGGGAACTAAACTAATGAAAGTTTAGAATAGTTTTTTAACTGCTCAATCATCCATTTGGATAGGATATGATTTTGATTCCATTTGTGTTATCATTAAATCAAGGTAACATCATAATAGCTGCAAGTGGACCCATAGCGCTCTAGTTTTCCCATTATTATTGATAGTTTCTCACCATTGATCTCTCATATTTTAGATTTTAGTCTGGTTTATATTCTATTTCTAATCCTAGTTTATTTCAGAAAGCACACACATAGTAAGTCCATGTGGATATGACCTCGGTCTCACCGAGATTATTACTACAGCGCAGCCCTACACTTGGGGTTGCTAACAAGTTTTTGGTGCTATTGCCGGGGACTTCGGTTGTGTTCTTCTAAGATTTATTAGTATTGGAAGTAGTTAGGATTAAGATTACTTTTGTTATGTTTCTTAGTATAGTATTTCTGAACTTATTTTTAAGAACTAACATTATTTTCTATTTTATAGCGATTAACATAGCAACTCCAATCCGGTAACTCCTCTCCAACTTTCTCTTTCAAGATTTCTTATTTCTCTCGTCTTCTCGTCATATTAGTTTAGTTGTTTAGAACTTGAGGGCTGAGAGTGTTTCATGCCCAAGTGGGTCCGTGACAACACTCTATGCCTCGTAAGTGAAGGAGGATTGGTCGAAGGATTGTCTATCCATCACTGGATTGGACATTATCTAAGACTCTCAGAGTTAACTGAACTTTTAGCTGTAAATCGACTGCATCATCCCATGGAGGAGCACCAAGATGAGAATGAGGTGCACAGTATTCCTACACCAAGAACGTTGAGAGATTACCTCCAACCTGCAAGGCCAAGTACTCCTTCCTGCATGATTTTTCCACTCATTGCAAGAAACGTGGACTTCAAGCTGAGGGTGATCCAACTACTCCCAAAGTTTCATGGAATTGACTCTGAAAGTACATATATACACATAAAGAAATTTGATGAAATCATATTAACCATGCATTTTCAAAACAGTAACCTTACATTTTCAAAACATCACTGAGGACACATTAAGCCTTAAATTATTTCTTTTCTCTCTAAAAGAAAAAGCCAAGTCATGGCTTCATTCTCTTTAACCGAGATCAATAACGACATGGGCCGAGATGACCTATGAGTTCCTTACAAAGTTCTTCCCGGTTCACAAGACTAACACCATAAGGAGGGCGATAATGAATTTCTCCCAAAAAGAGGAAGAGACCTTCTTCCAAAGTTGGGAGAGATTTAAATATCTTTTGAACTCTTGCCCACATCATGGATACGAAATTTAGCGGGTCATAAGCTTTTTCTATTATGGACTGACTTCGCCCATGCGCCAATTCATGGAAATGATGTGCAATGGAGAATTTATGAATAAAGAAGCAGATGACGCGTGTGACTATTTCGATATGCTTACTGAAAAAGCGTAGTCATGGGACACCTCCTCAAATGCCATAACTTCTAGGCTGACCCAATCAAGAGAGAAGGGAGGAATTTGTGTCTTGAGCGAAGAAGATGACTTTAATGCTAGGGTGAATAGCCTCACAAGAAAGGTGGAAGCCATGGAACTAAGGAAAGTAGAAATAGTCAAACCCGAGGAAACCATTGAAGTTGTGTGTGGTATTTGTCTTAGTAACATACACGTGACACAGGATTGTCCCATAATTCATGCATTTCGTGAATTGTTACATGAGCAATAAAATGCTGTAAATAACTATTAAAGGCCGTTCAACACCCCTATCTCAAACACATACAATTCCATTTGGAGGAATCATCCCAATTTCAACTGGAGTAATGGTCAAATGACTAGTATAAACAGGAATTCTCATGGGGCTCTCTCTCAATTTTTAAATCAACAAAGACCTCAAGAGGGTCCAATTCTAAAAAATATTCAAAACCAAAAGCTCTTCAATTAAAATACTTTACTAGCATTCCAGGACCTTAACAAGTCCATTCAAAGGATTGAGTCACATCTATCGATTAGAGAGAAATGGACTTTTTTTAGCCCAATCTCTCCTTAATCTAAAACCACAATGTGAAATATGTGACCTGAGCTCTTCGGACCAACATGTGGAACAAGCTAAATCCATCACCACTCTTAGAAGTGGAAAGATAATTGGCAGAACCATCCTGACAAAGGCCGAGAAGCCTAAGGACTTAGAAGAATTTAAGAATAATGATGGAATTTGTGACATTCTAAAGATTCGAACATACATTACAGGCTGGTTGCACCATTCCCACAATGGTTGGTTTTGCTTAAGCCTCTATCTAACACTCAGGACATCTTAGAGGTGCTTAAATAGGTAAAAGTTAATATCCCTCTTTTGGATGTCATTAAGTAATTCCCTCATATGCCAATTTCCTAAAAGATCTTTGTACTACCAAAAGACAACAAAATATACAAAAGAAGATCTTTTTGATAGAAAAAGTGAGTGCCATCCTCAAGCAATATTTGCCACAGAAATATAAGGATCCCAGTAGCCTAACCATCACTTCTATAATTGGGAATCACCGGATTGAGCATGCGCTTCTTGACTTCAGGGCACGTGTAAATCTGATCCCTTACTCGATCTATAAACAACTTGGACTTAGTGAATTAAAACCCATCAGGACCACACTACAACTTACTGATCGTTCGATTCATGTACCAAGAGGGATGATTAAGGACGTGCTAGTCCAGGTCGATAAATTCTACTATCCACTAGATTTTATCATTTTAGATACTTAGCCCATCATGGATGTGAGCACTCATATTCCTGTCATTCTTGGTCGCCCATTCCTAGCTGCATCAAATGCTATTATAAATTGTTGGAATGGAGTTATGAAACTATCTATTGGAAACATGACATTGGAGTTGAACATTTTTTTACAATATGAGCAAACAACCAGAGGATATTGGTGATACTCACGATGTTAACATGATCGATTCATTCATGGAAGATATAATACTTTTGACTCTATACTCTGGCACTTTGGAGACCTGCTTAGCCCACTCCCCTGATTTAGATGATGATATGATTAGGTAGATGGATACCTTGCTTGATGCGATGCCAATACTTGAAATTAACCAGTCGAGGCCATAATTTGAGACCTTGACCTAAACCGAAACAATGTCTCTATTGTCTAGTCTTAAGGCACCGAAGCTTGACCTAAAACCTTTACCCACTGATCTTAAATATGTCTACTTATGTCAAGGTAAGACATACCAGGTGGTTATTTCTTCCCACCTTGATAAAGAACAAGTGAGTATGCTCATTTCTACTCTCAAGTAACATAAGGGAGCCCTTGGATGGAGAATTACGAACCTCAAGAGAATTGACCCTGTGATTTGTACTCACAACATTCAATTAGAAGAAAATGTGAAAACCTCCCAACAAACACAATGCTATTTAAATCCTAACATGAAGGAAGTGGTTAAAAGGTGAGGTAATTAAGTTGTTAGATGTGGGTATCATATAACATATATCTGACAGTCAATGGGTGAGT
Organism: Magnolia sinica; assembly: GCF_029962835.1. Taxonomy (NCBI): domain Eukaryota; kingdom Viridiplantae; phylum Streptophyta; class Magnoliopsida; order Magnoliales; family Magnoliaceae; genus Magnolia; species Magnolia sinica. The sequence continues at coordinate 35,783,702 of NC_080577.1, forward strand.
GTCGAGGGTCAAATATTGTATATTATCCCCCATTTATTACTTAGTTGTATGAACATGATGATGCTTAATGTTCTATTTTAATCATGTTTGTATTGCAAGGTGAATTAAAGAGCTTGGATTGAAAAGGATGCTAAAAGCAAGGATTTAACGCTCAAGAATCACCAAGCCAAAGGTTGGATCCCAGAGGACCAAAAATGAAGAATTCACATGCCAAAGATCCAAGAAAACCAAGTGAGGAAGGAAGAGCATTAAAGACTTGAAGTGAAGAAAAGGAACCTTAAAAATCTGCATCTTTCGACTAGTCTAAGCCCATCTTCGACCAGTCGAAGGATCTCGTTCGACTAGTCGAAGATTCCTCGACTCGAACTCCAACGACTAAATCCATTAAATTCTTGTCATCCTTGACCAGTCGAAGGAGATCCTCGACCAATTGAAGGTGACCCTTGACCAGTCAAAGGTTGTCCTCGACTAGTCGAGGGTTACATAGATGTTGTGTAGATTGCGTAAATTTAAGGCGATTTCTAGAATTTTCCAACTCGGTGCGAAAGGAAGTGATGCACAACTATAAATAGAAGTCCCCAGGGCATCCCTAGACATCTTCTAGGGTTTGAGGAGTGGAGTAAAAGCATGGAGAAGCCATCGCCAAGAGTTTTTCTTCATTTTCCTTAGTTATTTTTATGCTTTTCTTAAGAGATTTTAGTTCAATCATGTCTATGATTGGCTAAATCTCTTAGCTAAGGCTAAGAGGTGAAGCTTGTAGCGTGATGGGATGTTTACTATTGCTTTAATTCATGTTTAAGTTAAACTATCTTTGATTCTAGTTTGATATTTAAGAAATACTTTTATTTATTAACGATTTGTTGTGACTCAAATTACAATAGATTTGCAATAGCTTTGAATATGTTCTTTTCATGTGTTGAGATTATGAAATTAGGAAATCTTGTTGTTCACCATCGTCCCATGGGCATGGTTGGGTGATGAAATCTTGCCTAATCTTCCCAATTCTCTCATGATTGGTTGTGGGATTGGTAAATCCTATTGTGAGCCATTGTCTCTTGGGCATGGTTTTGTGATGGAATCACTTCCAGTTCTCACACCTCTCATCTATTAAAAATTAGGTCAAAGGAAGTTCAGATTTGGTTTTACTGAGATATCTTCCAATTAGATAAGATGGAACTCTGATTCCAGTTGTGTCCTTGAATTAAGCATAGATCTCCCTGATCTCTACAAGTGGATCCTTGGAAACCCTATTTCCCACCTTTAAATTTCTTAAAATTTTCATTAAATCTCTCACAATTACTCTCTATACTTCCAGATTCAGATTCACATCTTCTTTTAGTTCTAGTTCTAGTTAAATTCAGAATACACACGAGATTAGTCCCTGTGGATTCGACCATGGTCTCACTGATTATTACTACATCGTGACCCTACACTTGGGGTTGTGAACAAGTTTTTGGCGCCGTTGCCGGGGACTAATGGTTGCATTTTTTTGAGATTAGCTAGTTTTGGAATTAGGTTAAGATTAAGGTTTTTCTGTTTTTTAGTTTTAGGATTAGGGTTTTTCTGTTTTCTAGTTTTAGGATTACAGTTTTTCTGTTTTATTTATGAAACTTAGCTTCCTAATTTTAGGTTTAGAAATTTTCTTAATTTGATTTTAGAAACTAACTTCTTTTTTTTTAGAAACTTTCTATTTTCTGTTTTTAGAAACTTTCCTTTTTCTTTTTTAGAAACTAGGTTGTTTTTTTTTCCTTTTTAGAAACTAGTTTACTTTCCTAATTTATTTTTAATAACTTTTTAATTTTAGAATTTCTATTTTTAGAAACTGACTTGTTTTGTTTTGCTCTGCAGGATCTTAATTTAGGAACTTCTAATTTGGTAATTTCTTTCTAATTCCCTCTCTCCTTCTATTTCTAGATTTCTGTTTCCCTTCTTTCTTTTAGGTTTAGGTTAGATTCTGAAATTGAGGGCTAAGAGTGTTTCATACCCAAGTGGGTCCGTGACAACACTCGACGTCTCTTGAGTGAAGGAGGATTGGTTAAGGGGTTATTTATCCATCATAGGATTAGACACCACTCAAGATCTTCAGAGTTAATTGAGGTTATAGATGCAAATCAACCTGTAAATCAACTAGTGAATTAGCCGTAACCTTGAGTTGTGGAAGTCCAGGATGAGAATGAGCTGCATCATGCACCTCTGCCTCGTACTTTACAAGATTACTTACAACCGGCGGGGGTGAGCACCCCTTTTTGTATGATTTTTCTAGGAAACACAAGAAGCATGGATATCAAGCCTAGAGTGATCTAACTCCTTCTAAAGTTCCTTGGACTTAAATCTGAAAGTGCATACCAGCACTTGCAAGAGTTTAACGAGGTTATAGCCACTTTATACTTTCTTAACGTGTCTGAGGACATGGTTAGGATGAAACTCTTTCCTTTCTCCTTGAAAGAGAAAGCTAAAACGTGGTTGCACTCACTACGTCCGCGATCTATTGGCACATGGAATGATATGATGAAGGAGTTCATAAAAAAATTCTTTCCATACCATAAGATGCACACCATCAGGAAGTCGATCATGAATTTCGCTTAAGAAGAAGATAAAACATTCTTCCAATGTTGGGAGCGGTTCAAAGTTCTTGTCAGTTCATGGCCACAACATGGATTTGAAACATGGAGCACAACAACTTTCTTCCACGATGGACTGGCATCTTCCATCTGCCAATTCATCGAGACGATGTGTAATGGGGAATTCATGAACAAGAATGTCGATGAGGTGTGGGATTACTTTGACAAACTTGCTGAAACCACACAATCATGGGACATCACCCCAAAACCTAGCATCACATCTAAGCTTACTCAAGCAAGGGAGAGAGGTGAGATATACTTGCTGAAAGAGGACGATGATATAAATGTTGAAGTGGTTAGTCTCGCAAGGAAGGTCGAAGCTATGGATCTTAAGAAGGATAAGGCTAAGGAAGTTGTTTGCGGTATTTGTGCTTGCAACATACGTTCAATTGAAAATTGCCCAACGATACCTACTTTTTAAGAGGCACTGAATGAGCAATCGAATGTCATGAACAACTACCAAAGACCTTTCAGTGGACCCGTCTCTAACACATACAATCTTAGTTGGAGAAATCATCTAAACTTTAATTGGAGGAATGGACAAACTGCTACTCCTCAAGGAATCCCTAACCAATTCTTGAATCAAGGGAAACCTCAAGGGGATCCGGTCTAGAAACATATTCAAAACCAAGAGCTTATCACTCAGAGTATATTACAAACCCTTTAAGACCTTTTAAAGGCTATACAAGGGCGTGAGATAAAAAATTCAATTGGGAAAATGAGATTCTTCCAGCTTAACCTTTCCCCAATCCTAAACCGCAATATGAAATAAGTGATCCAAGCTCTTCAAATTAATGGAGCAAGCTAAGGCTATCACCACTCTTAGGAGTGGGAAGATAATTGACAAATATAATCTGGTAAGGGATGAAAAGTATAAGGACCTGGAAGTAGATGAAACTGATAGACCTAGCAATACTCCACAAGAGTTAGAATCAGAACCTCAAGGCAAGCCAATTGCTCCATTTCCCCAATGGTTGGTTGCACCAAAATCTCTCTCTAACTCTCAGGACATTCTAGAGGAGCTGAAGCAAGTGAAAGTCAACATCCCTTTACTGGATGCGGTTAAACAAATACCTTCATATGCCAAATTTCTGAAAGACTTGTGTACAACCAAAAGATGGTAAAATATTCAAAAGAAAATCTTTTTAACTGAAAAAGTGAGTGCCATCCTAAAGCAAGATGTGCCACAAAAATACAAAGATCCCAGTAGCCCAACCGTTGCTTGTGTAATTGGGAATTACCGCATTGAGCACGCACTTCTTAATTTAGGAGTGAGCATAAATTAGATTCTATACTCGATCTACAAACAACTGGGTTTAGTTGAATTAAAACCCACCCGGACCACATTACAACTTGCGATCGCTCAGTTCGAGTACCGAGAGGGATAATTGAGGATGTGTTGGTCCAGGTTGACAAATTCTACTACCTGGTAGATTTTATCATCCTCGATACTCGACCCATCGTAGACATGAGCACTTAAATCCCAGTCATTCCTGGTCGCCCATTCCTTGTGACATCAAACACAATCATTAATTGCAGGAATGGAGTCATGAGTTTGTCTTTTAGAAATATAACATTGGAGTTGAATATCTTTTTCAATACGGGCAAACAATTAGAGGAAGATGATGAGTTCCACAACATTAACATGATTGACTCTTTCATAGAAGGTAGAACACTTCTGACCTTATCCTCTGACCCTCTAGAGACGTGCCTGGCCCACTTCCATGATTTTGATAATGATATGATTAGGGAGATGGGGACCATGCTGGATACTATGCCGGTACTTGAAGTTAATCGGTGGAGGCCATAATTTGAAGAATTTTCCCAAACTGATGTAGTGCCTCTACCGTCTAACCTCAAGGCATCAAATCTTGACCTAAAACCTTTGCCCTCTGATTTAAAATATTTTTATTCAGGTCAAGATGAGACATACCCGGTGGTGATTTCTTCCCACCTTGAGCAAGAACATGAGAGTATGCTCATCTCTACTTTCATTGAGCACAAAGGAGCCCTTGGATGGTCGATTGCGAACCTCAAGGGAATTGACCTATTGATTTATACTAACCGCATTCATCTTGAGGATAATGCGAAGACCTCACGACAACCACAATGTAGACTAAATCCAAACATAAAGGAAGTAGTTAAGGCCGAGGTTCTTAAGCTATTGGATGTATGTATCATATACCCAATATTTGATAGCCAATGGGTGAGTCCAACTCAGGTGGTTCCCAAGAAGTATGGAATCACTATAATAACCAATGCCAATAATGAACTTGTCCCAACTAAGATCACTACTAGTTGGAGAATGTGCATTGACTTCAGAAAGTTGAATACCGTCACGAGAAAAGACTACTTTTCTTTGCCCTTTATCGATCAAATTTTGAAAAGACTAGCTGGTCACTCTTACTATTGCTTCCTCGATGGTTATTCAGGTTACAATCAGATCGAGATAGCCCTTGAAGATTAGGAAAACACCACATTTACATGTCCTTACGGCACCTTTGCTTACCGAAGGATGCCATCTAGACTGTGTAATGCTCTCGCCACTTTTTAGCAATGTATGATGAGTATTTTTTCTAACATGGTGGGGCAATATTTAGAGGTCTTCATGGATGACTTCTCTATCTTTGTCCATCCTTCAGTGATTGTTTGGAGAATCTTAAATGTGTGGTGAAGTGATGTGATGAAAAGAATTTGGTACTGAATTGGGAGAAGTGTCATTTCATGGTTCGTAAGGGAATTGTCCTTGGATATATCATTTCGTCCAAGGGAATTAAGGTAGATAAGGATAAGATTGATCTTATCTCTAACCTACCTCCACCCAAGAACATACGAGATGTGCGATCTTTCCTAGGACAAGTGGGGGGTTTTACAGAAGATTCATAAAAGACTTTAGTCACCTCTCTCGTCCTCTATGTAATCTACTTTAAAAGGATGCACCATACGAGTGGACTGAGTAATGTCAGGAAGCTTTTACTAAGCTCAAGGGCATGTTAACCACTGCACCCATCATGCAGCCACCCAACTAGAGCCTTCCTTTTGAACTTATGTGTGACGCGTCTGATTATGCTCTTGGGGCGATTTTAGGCTAGAGAAAAGAAAATAAGCCCTACGTTATTCATTATGCAAGTAAAACTCTAAATCCTGCCCAAGTGAACTACTCGACTACAGAAAAGGAACTCTTAGCCGTAGAGTTTGTTTTGGATAAATTTAGGTCCTACTTGATCGGATCCAAGATTGTCATTTACACAGATCATGCGACACTTAAGTATCTTCTTTCTAAGAATGATGCTAAGCCCCGCATGATAAGATGGATCCTCCTACTCCAAAAATTTGATTTGGAAATAAAAGATAAAAAGGTAGTAGAGAACGTAGTGGCTGACCATCTTTCCCACCTTGATCTCTCTTATTCCCTTGAGACATCACGTATAAATGACATGTCCCCTGACAAACAATTGTTCAAAGTCTCCTATTCACCTTGGTTTGCTGATATTGCTAATTATCTTACCACAGGTTTCATGCCGACACATTAGATTGCGCAAGATAAGAAAAAAAATTCTTCATCGAGGTTCGTAAGTTCTTTTAGGATAATTCATATTTGTTTAAATATTTCCCAGACCAAATCTTAAGGAGATGTGTGCCAGATAATGAACACCAAATTCTCAGGCCTGTGGTGGTTACTTTTCGGCCAAAAAGACCACGACCAAAATTCTGCAATGCGGCTTTTACTGGCCCACTATGTTCAAGGACACTCATGAGTTTTACAAAGCTTGTGAGTGTTGTAAAAAATTGAAAAGGCCAAGCTATATGTCCTAGAGGGGGGGGGGGGGGGGGGGGGGGGTGAATAGGACAATGCCAAATAAAACTAATAACAGCGGAAATAAAAAGAAAATGATAGCCAAAGTAAATCACAAAGCAGTAAATTAAAATAACCTCAAAATTCAGATCTTGAGAGGTTGATACAAACGTTGTTCTAAGGACAACCTTACACCAAAAACCAGAGTTTATGGTAGGACAACCTTATTTCTAGAAAGGTCTTTGTATTAAATCTTAAATCGAAGAGGAATACAGAATTAAATACAAACTGAATAAATTGTAATTAAAAATGTATTGTTCTAGGGACAGCCATACACTATAAAAATGGCAGGGCAACCTTGCTGGAACAACTTTCAAAAAGAAATTGAAAATCAAGCTTATAAAGGAATAGCAGAAAATAAATTCTAAGCTATTACAACATTCTCACAAAGCTTGAATTAAATAATTGCAACATTCACCACCATACATACATCCCACAAAAATTAATTAAAGATTAGAAGAATAAATCAATCAACTACAACACAAGGGTTTATAGTGGTTCGCCTGTGTGTTCACCAACTATTATACAACAGCCACACAATATCCTCACACAGGGGATATTAGCGTTCACTAAAAATAGGTTTTCCCAGGTTCACCCAAAACCTTTACAATTGTGTCTTTGTATGTGGGCTTACACAATTAAAAAAACCCCACTTCTGAGTTTTCCTGGCTCTCCTCAGAAAACCAATACAACAAGATTTTTCTGGCAAATCTTGAAAGAAACCAAAATAGAAAGGGATTTACAATTAAATGTAAAATACCTGATTATCTCCTTCGTTGTAGCAGCCCGGTAGAGCCAAATCAAAATAGATGATTGAATGTCCAAGTTCAATGTCCAGTACTCGATTACAATGGTTCTAATTCTAATAGATTTTAAATTAAACCAAATAGGGCTTGCCTTAATTGATTTTGATTTCAAAGAAAGGGAATAACAATTCCTCTTATCAAATCAGATTGGAATAGCAGAAACAAAATCAATTAAATAAAGCTAAGGAAAGAGAACATTAAATAAGCACACTTAGCTTAGATGGAGCACAGAATTATCTCTCAGAAGTTCGATGAAGATTGGCTTGAATGAATTAATTAAATCGATAATTTCTTCTGAGATCGTGCACTATTTATAAGTGAGAAGATCGGGTCTTCGACTGGTCTAGAGAGCTCTTCGACTAGTCGAAGCAACAACAGATATTTGAAAAATCTGGCGGGATATGCTCTGACCATTTTACGACTGGTCGAAGCTCTCCTACGACTGGTCGTAGGTCCTGAAAAACTTCGTTGGAATTCGAGTCGAAGATGTAGTCGACACTGTTCCTACGACTGGTCGAACAGATTCCTGGACTAGTCGAAGCCTAACAGATTTTATCCGTAATTTGTAACAAACTCACGACTGCTCGAGGAATTTCTTAGACTGGTCGAAGCAAGTCTAGGACTAGTCGAATAAGGCCTAGGACTAGTCGAAGAACAGACTAAACACATGAAAAATAACATTCGGTTTATGTATCCGAAATGACCTACTTCTAAGGTCAACCTATGGTCAATCAAACCTCAATCATGAAGTATGGACATTGAAACATTAGGAACAAGTGACCTTGAAGTATGAGTCTTGAAGTCTTGATGTAGATCAATCTTGAAATCTTGATGTAGCTTAATCTTGAAAGAGTCTTGAGTTCTTTACTAACTGCCTTGTACTCTTCAGCTTGAGTCTTGTCTTGTGAGCTTAGCTTATTCATGAATGTTGATCCTTGAGAGAGCTTCACTTATGCAAGTTATATATAACATAACAGTGATTTTGGCACCACAAATTTGACAACAGATAGGGATATAAACTATAGCACTTACAAAAATTGGGAGCATTGTCCCATCGAAACATGATGCCTTTGAACCCCATTCTAATCATTGAAGTATTTGACTGTTGGGGCATTGATTTCATAGGACCATTCCCCCAATCTTTTGAAAATTTATATATTTTACTCATCGTAGACTATGTCACTAAATGGGTCAAAGCGATCCTGTGTTAGAACAATGATCATCAAACGGTCATTAAATTCTTAAAAGAGAACATCCTTTTCAGGTTCAGAACACCTCGAGCCATCATTAATGATGGGGGCTCACATTTTTGTAATAGGCCATTTGCGAACTTAATGAAGAAATATGACATCTCTCATAAGGTGAGAACTCCATATCACCCACAAAAAAGTGGGTAAGCTCAGATTTTCAATAGGGAGATTAAACATATTTTAGAGAAAACGGTTAACCCAAATAGAAAGGATTGGTCAATTGCATTGACTGATGCTTTATGGGCTTACCGTACTGCATTTAAAACCCCTATTGGAATGTCTCCCTTTAGACTTGTCTATGGGAAAGCTTGCCACTTACCTATGGAGTTGGAACATAGGGCTTACTGAGCGATTAAAATCTGAACTTCAGTTTAAACAACGCTGGCTCGTTGCACAAACTACAATTAAATGAACTCGAGGAGATCCGAAATGATGCATACGAGAACTCGAGAATTTACAAGGACAAGACGAAGGTGTTCCATGACAGGAACATCCTTCGAAAATCATTCTTAATTAGTTAAAAAGTCTTTTTGTACAATTCTCGGTTACATATTTTTCTGGGTAAACTCTAATCTCATTGGACCGGCCCCTTCACTATTACCAATGTTTATCCTCATGGGGCTATTGAGATAAAGAATTTGAATAATGACAATGAATTCAAAGTAAATGGGCATCGAGTAAAGCCATTTGTTGAGAAATTTGATTAAGAGGACATTCCATACCTCTAATTGATCCTATTTACTGGGATTGACCTCCGACTCTGACAGAGGTATAGTTAAGTTTATTGCTTTCAAAGAATTTAGGACTAGGATAGTTTGCTTTCGCTGTTTTAGGATAGTTTACCTTCGCTGTTTTAGGATAGTTTGCTTTCCGTTTGTTTAGGATAGTGTAAGTACTATGGTTTAGATCCATCACTCTGTATTGTCAAATTTAGTTGTGATAAACCAATTTGGAGTGATTAACTTGTTTGATAGATGGAAAGTTCACCTTCAAGTTCAATAGATGGAAAGTTCACCTTCATACAAAGATGAGTTTCAAGTCATCTACATCAACCTCAAATGCTACTACAACTTCAAATCAAAGTGCTTGTTCAACTGCAAATACAAGATCAAGTTCATACACAAGACCGAGTGCAAGTATGACTTCAAATACTAGCTCAAGTCCAAGTGCATTATATGATCAAGTTCAAGTATACAAGTTCAAGTTCAAGTGTACAAGTTTCAAGTTTTAAAGAGTACAAGATCAAACTTCAAGTACTTCAAGAATACTATCTACCGAAGTGACTGAAGTTTACAAGTTCAATACTCATATTTAAGGTATATGTGACCCTAGAAAGACCTTAGGGTTAGGTCATTCATATTGCATATTGAATTTGGATCATTGTACTTATTTTAGGCTTTGCTTTAACTAGCCCTAGTCATACTTTGACTAGTCGAGGCACTGGCTCGACCAGTCAAGGGTTTTTCTCGACCAATCCATAAATTAACTCAAAATTTCGAATAAGTTTGGTAGGTCTTCGACCAGTCGAGCAGGGTGCTCGACTGGTCGTGGAGATTGGCTCGACCAGTCGATCAGGGCTCGTCTCAAAGTCTAGTAAGGTTTTTGAGCCCCACTCGACCAGTCAAGTGTCGGGTTTATCCGATCGTGCCAATTTTAAAAATTAGTTACTGCCAGGACCAGTCGAGGTAGACCTTAGCTCAGTTGAGCGAACTGAATTTCACCATATAAATAGAGGACTTTTCTCAGCATTTCATACTCATTCCAAGCTAATTCAAGCCGCTGCTTTGAGAACTAAGTTCCCGCTATTGTAAAGCTATTGTACGGTAATTTAAGATTCTTTTATAGCTTTTTGGTTTTGAATTTCTTGATCTCTTGCTATTCAATCTTACTTGTTAAAAAGGAAAAATTTGATTTTACCTTTTGAGATTCAAGAAATTGAATCAAAGTAGCCTAAAGTTGGATTTAAATTAAAATTCATTTAGACCTAAAACCCCGTCATTTGTGAGATTGAGCATTGAACATCTACATCTTCAAAAAGGCAGTTCTACCGGGCTACATTGAAGAAGAAGAATCTTCAGATAAGTATTATCATTTCAATTATTGTATTTTGGTTTGTGAGATTATCAAAAAATCTTTTATGTGGTTTTGACTAAGATAGCTAGAAAATCTCAGTGTGTGGGGTTTTTAATTGTGGTAGCCCATTGAAAACACAATCGTAAAGGTTTTAAGATGAACCTTGGAAAACCTTATTTCATAGTGAAAGCCAATATCCCATGGGTTATGGATATTGGGAGTGGAGTAGGTGTGGCTGTTTAAGAACAGTTGGTGTACACACCGAACTAGTATAATTCTCGGAGTTTGGACGATGATGATGATGATGATGATGTATGTGATGTGGTGAATGTTGAATTTTATTTTCATGTACATGTGCTGAATGTTGTAATAGGTAGATTTATTTTATTTATCCGTTACATTAGTTTGAGTTTTTGATACTTACTAAGTTCAATACATCAGGTTGTCCTACCATAAACCTTGGTTTTCGGTGTAATGTTGTCCTTTGAATGAAGTTTGTATCAACCTCTCAAGACTAGTGCATTTGAGGTTGCTATTTATTTCGGCTATATGCATTTATATTCTGCTTTTATTTTTTATTTGGCAGAGTCCTATTCACCCCACCCCCCTTTAGGACTGAGAGCTCACCCTTTTCAGGTGGTATCAGAGCTAAGTGACTCATATTTTTGGATTCATTTCCTGAGTTTATCGATCAAGAGCTTTCAGGATGTCAAATTTTGATAGCCTATCTATTACTAGGCCACCACCATTTTATGGCTCCAACTATGCATATAGCTTGGATGAGGATCTTTTTAAAGTCCATTGATGAAAGTGCATGGCAAGCAACGGTTACCAAATGGAAACCACCAATGACTGAAGTTCTAGGCAGTGATGGAACCAAGTCCATGCAAGTATTGCCTTATTATTTATGGACCACACCTCAGAAAAATGAGAGTAGTGCAAATGTAAAGGCTTTAAATACAATCACTTGTGCACTATCACATGATGAATTCAATAGAATTACATCTTATGATACTGCTAAACAAGCATGGGACATTCTTGAAATAACACACGAGGGTACATCTATTGTAAAAAAGTCAAAAGTTCAGATCCTCCCTACTAGGTTTGAGGAAATACGTATGGAAGAAAATGAGTCATTCATGGACTTCTATACGAAACTAAATGACATAGTGAACTCTATGTGGGGTCTTGGAGATAGCATCCTAGAAAGAAAAGTCTGTGCAAAAATTCTGCAATCACTTCCTGAGAGATTTAATTTCAAAGTTACTGCCATTCAGGAACTTAGAGACACGGATAACATGAAAGTTGAGGAACTTGTTGGTTCTCTTCAAACATACGAGTTAAATTTCAAAGCTCTAAAAGGTAAGTCTATCGCTCTTAAATCATCCAAATCAACTTCACATGATAATAATGCTAATTCTGATTGTGAAAACTCAGAGGATGATATGGCTTTACTTGCGAAAAAGTTTTATAAAAATTTCGAAAGTAAAAAGAGAGTTGATTTTCAAAAACCCTCTGAGAAGAAAAAGGGTAAATCTAAAACATGAAAATCTCTAAAACATAGTCAATGCTTCAACTACCGTGAATATGGGCATTTGGCAAATAAGTGCCATAAAAGGGATAAACCAAAGAGAAAAGGCATGTTAGCCACATGGGATGAATCGTCCAGCCTAAAGTCTCTTCTGAGTCGGATGAATCAGAACCCGAAACTTCAAATGAAGTCAAGGCTTTAATAACTCTAGCCAGAGTGACTTCCATAGATAGTTGCAATTCAACTGGATATGATAATTTGAGGAGTGACCCTGAGAATGATAATGAAGATGATCTTCAAGATGCCTATAATGCCCTATACAGGGAGAGTTGTAAGATTGTTGTCGAACTTAAACTTCCAAAAGAGAAATTTCTGAAATTAAAAGAGGATTTTAAAAATACTATTTTAGAAAAATCTCATATTTTTGATTATTTTGAGAAAGCTAAATGTGATTTGAATTTCAAGACATCTGAATTAGAAAAATTAAGAACAGAAAATGAGAAACTAAAATGTGAAGTTTCTTCTTTATTGAGTTCAAAGGATATATGGAGGTATGCCCAGGGAGACCTTAAACTTTAAAAGTTATTAACCACATCAGGAACATGTGGAGATAGATCAGGTTTGGGCTATGATAAATACATGCCTTTGAAAAGTAAGAGTATAGCTCCTATATTTGTCGAAGGAGAATCCTCTAACTCAAAAGGAAAGGACTTGAAATTTAATAACTAAAACAAATCTAGAAATAGAATGATTTTTTCAAGCACCTAAAGTCAATTCTAATTTCAGTTTTAGAAAACATTCCTATAATCCTTTATCTGAAAAAATTGTGGATTTACTCAAGGAGCTCCTCAAATCTAACTCTAATGTGAGAGTTAATAATTTTAATAAGCAAAGAAAAACCAACAGTGTTGCAAAACCCAAAACTATTATGAAATGGGTTCCTAAGGTTACTTGTTTGGTTGCCCACACTGCTTTCAAGGCTTCGAGTCAATCAAAATGGTACCTAAACAGTGGTTGCTCAAGGCACATGACAGGTGACAAAGATTTGTTCACCAACTACAAAGATATGACTGATGGTTCAGTCACTTTTGGTGATGGAAGCAACTGCAAAATATTGGCCAAGGTATGGTTCATATCTCTAACCTACCTCCTTTTGAAAATGTTTTATTCGTAGAAGGGCTTAAGCACAATCTTTTGAGTATTTCTCAAATCTGCGATAATAAGCATAGTGTAAAATTCATTAATCAAGGATGTGAGATCTCAAATGAGAAAGGTTGTTTGATATTAAATGGCCATAGGACGTCTGAGAATTGCTATATCGTAAGTGAATCTTGCTCATCTAAAGTATCTTGTTACATGGTCCAAACCAATGATAGCGAATTATGGCACATGCACCTTGGACATGTAAACTACCAAAATTTGTATAGATTCAGTAAAGCTGATCTTATTAGAGGTCTACCCAAATTAAAGAAAATAGATAAAATATGTAGCGAATGTCAAATTAGAAAACAAACAAGGAGTAGTCACAAGAAAGTGAACTCCACCGCCACATCTAAACTCTTGAACTTCTCTACATGGATCTAGTAGGACCAACTAGAATAGAGAGTAGAGGTGGTAAGAAGTATTTCTTGGTAATTGTAGATGACTTTACCATATTTACTTGGGATGCATTCATGAGAGAAAAATATGAAACTCTTGATGAAGTCAAAAGAATACTCAAGCATTCAAACTGAAAAAGAAATAAATGTAGTTAAGATCCGAAACGATCATGGATCAGAATTCAAAAATAGCAATTTTGAAAAGTTCTGTAGCGATCATGGTATATCGCACGAGTTTTCTGCTCCTAAGATGCCTCAACAAAATGGAGTTGTTGAAAGGAAGAATAGAGTGCTACAAGAGATGGCCAATGTAATGTTAAATAGCATGAAGTTACCTAATAACTTATGGGCCGAAGCAGTTAATATTGCATGTTATATAATAAACTGTGTTTATATCAGAAAATCAAAAGATAAAATTGTGTATGAAATGTGGTTTAATAAGAAACCCACAATCAAATACTTTTGAATTTTTATAAGTGTTATATTTTACGTGACCAGGAAAATTTAGGGAAGTTCGACACTAAAAGTGATGAAGGAATTTTTCTAGGTTATGCTTTGAATAGTCGAGCATACCGTGTTCTTAATAAGAGAACTAGTGTTATTCAAGAATCTATTAATGTGGTTATTGATGATCACCTGAACACACTAATATCTAGTTTAGAAGATGATGAAGTCACTGTATTTGATAAACCTGACTCCTCATCTTGTCAAATCAACACTGAACTACGATCAGTCAAAGATCATCCTACTGATCAAAGTTTAGGGAACCCTCTCACTGGTGTACGTACTTGAAAGCAATTGGAAAACATATGCAATTATGTATGTTTTACTTCCCAAATTGAACCGGACAATGTGAAAGAGGCACTCACTGATGAAAATTGGATAATTGCTATGCAAGATGAAATGAATCAATTTATCAGGAATGATGTGTGGTATTTGGTTCCAAGACCATCTAATAAACATATAATTAGAACTAAGTGGATTTTCAAAAATAAGTCTGATGAGTTAGGAAATATATTAAGAAACAAGGCTAGACTGGTTGTACAAGGGTATACTCAAATAAAAGGAGTCGATTACGATAAAACCTTTGCCCCAGTAGCTCGTCTTGAATCAATCAGATTATTCATATCCATTGCATGTTTCAAAAAGTTTAAAATCTATCAAATGGATGTCAAAAGTGCATTTCTAAATGGTAATTTACATGAAGAGGTTTATGTTAAACAACCTAAGGGTTTTGAGGACCCTAAACACTCTAATCATGTGTATCGCCTTAAAAAGACACTTTATGATTTGAAACAAGTTCCTAGGGCATGGTATGAGAAATTGACCAAGTTCTTACTAAGTGATAATTTTATTATGGGGAGTGTTGATAAAACTCTTTTTGTTAAGAAACATAATGAACACATACTTATAGTACAAATTTATGTTGATTATATTATCTATGGTTCTACATATTCTAACATGTCTATTGAGTTTGCAGAGTTGATGAAATCCAAGTTCGAAATGAGCATGGTGGGGGAATTGAATTACTTTTTAGGTTTACAAGTTAAACAACTTGATGATGGTATTTTAATTTCTCAAACTAAGTATGCTCTAAATCTAGTTAAGAACTTTGGATTCGAGAATGGCAAAAAATTTGATACTCTTATGAGTACAACTCTTAAGCTTTCTAAGGATGTAACAGGTAAAAGTGTAGATCCTCGGTTATATCGTAGTATGATTGGTAGTTTATTATACTTACCTACAAGCCGACCTGATATAGCATTCAGTGTAGGCATCTGTGCTAGATATCAATCAGATCCTAAGGAATCTCACCTTATTGCTATCAAGCAAATTATTAGATATGTCGCAAGTACAACTAATCTAAGCCTATGGTATCCGCATGATACTAATGTTCAATTAGCTAGTTATTCGGATGCTGACTGGGCTGGGAATATAGATGACAAAAAGTCTACCAGTGGTGGATGTTTTTATATTGGGAACTATTTGGTTTAATTGCATAGTAAGAAACAAAGTTCCATATCTTTATCCACAGCTGAGGCTGAATATATTGGAGCCAAAAATGCTTGTACCCAGCTGGTATGGATGAAAAGAATGCTCAATGACTATGGTATTGCACAAGATACTATGATACTATATTGTGATAATTCTAGTGCAATTAATATTTCTAAGAATCCAATCCAGTATTCCTATACCAAACATATTGACATTAGGTATTATTACATTCGAGAATTAGTAGAAGATAAAATCATTGCATTGGAATATGTACAAACTGAAAATCAGCTTGTGCACATATTTACTAAACCACTTGACAGAAATAGGTTTTCTAACTTAAAAATGGATATTGGTATGTGTAATTCGAACTTAGTTTATCATGTTTGCATGCTTTATTTTTGTATATTTTTATGTAAATTATTTAGAAATAAATATAATAATGTGCATTTTTCTTATGCTTGCACAACCGGTCGAACACATACTCGACTAGTCGGTTGGAGGGCCTTTAAGTGTGAAAAAAACACTTTTTTCTCCATTTCTTTCATCTTCCTCACTTGCCCCTTCTTCGACCGGTCGAACCCACCTTCGATTACTACTTGGTAAGTGTTCCATTTTCAATTTCTTTTCGTATTTGGATTCCTTAAGTCTCACATTGTTGGATTCTTGCATTTATTTCATCTTTCCTAGTGATTTATAGGGTGTATTTGCATAAAATCTGTTGGGTTTGAAATGCTTGATTTCTTTGTTGCATTTTGTTGCTGATCCTTGCAATGGAAGGAAAAACGAAGAAGAAAGCTTCTAGAGCATCCTCTTCTCATTCCACACCTATTAGGGTGAGAACTCTTCGACCACCTGAAGAAGACCCCGAATATGTGCGGGATCTTTGTCTCCGCGATGTTATAGTTGAGCGCACCATCAATGCTAATCACCTTGCACAATTTCATATTGTCCCCCTCCTTGTTGCTGTAGGATGGGACAACATTTTGAATTGGGGTGAACCTGCATACTGCTCCATTGCGTAAGGGATGTACGCTTGCATTGGTGATGTTTCATTTGAGGATTTGACCTTCACAATCATATTTAGAGAAGGCTCATTTAAAGTTGATCGTCACTTGATTTCGGGTTTAATGGATATCAATGTGAATGATGATGGCATTATAATTCCGACCTTAGCCGAAAAGATGAATGAGTCGAAAAAACGTTCTCTAACCCGAAAATTATGTAACATGGACTTGGAATGGAGTTCAGGTAATGCGCTTTGGGCCAACCAATTTTTGCCCAGATATAGAGTATTGCATCGTATTTTTATTTCCCATGTGTATCCTTGATCTGGAAACAAAACTGAACTTACATCATTTATGGTTTGTATCATTCATTCTATCGTGTCTGGTATCCCTGTATGTCTTCCTTATTTAATATGTTATTTCATTATACAATTTCGTCTTCACCCCGGCCATAGCTTTATCCCTTATGCTTATTTGATGACCACCCTGGCTTTGCATTACTGTGTGAGCATGCCACCTTGAGAAGCTCCTATTTCGCATCTTCCATTCAATAATTCAAATATAAACAAGATGAATTTGAGGCTAGATCTTGGTCAAAGGGATGGGGTTGCTGTGGAAGTTGGGGAAGAAGTTGGAGAGGAAGATGTGCTACCAATTGATGCCAACATGGATGATATCTTTAATGAATTGGAAATAGATGATGTAGAGGTTGATCCTGATTTTCAGCCTTCTGGATTTGATTAGCGCCTTCGTGCTTTAAAAGAGAAGGTGGATGGATTAAAAATATCCTAAGATAATCAAATGAAATATATGTATAAGTATTTTCAACGCATTACAAAGGGATTGCACTAAATTGATCTGTCCATTCCACCTCCCTCTTCATCTGGCTTTGACTAGTTTACTTTACTTGATATTTGATTTTGGACATGTATTAACTCTATACTTTCACTTGTTGCCTATTTGCTATTTGGACATGTATAATTGTTTGATGTTGACGCTTTCCTTCATTATGGTTTAATCGTTTAACTTTTATTCTCTTTCCACTACTCTTTTCATTTGTCATAATCCCTTTCTTGTTTGCGCTTTATTGTATATTTCTTCCTTTGTCATGTTGTGACAAAAGGGGGAGAATTTGTGTAGCATGGTGGTTATGTTTTGGTGAATGATGTAGAGAGATGCATGTATGTATATATTTTTTGGGATATGTATCTATTAATACAAGTTTCTATATGTCACCAAGCTCAATACAAGTCACCAAGCTCAACTTAATGGGGAGTAGATTGAGGGGGAGTTTTTTTGAAAGTTTGTTTGTTTGTGAACTTGTGTGTATAATGAATAGGTTGATCTTTTAAGTTGGTTTTGTCATAAATTTGACAAAGGGGGAGATTATATGTACTATGGTTTAGATCTTGCACCCTATATTGTCAAATTTAGTAGTGACAAACCAATTTGGACTAATTGACTTGGTTGATAGATGGAAAGTTCACCTTCAAGTTCAATAGATGGAAAGTTCACCTTCATACGAAGATGAGTTTCAATCATCTACATCAACATCAAATGCTACTACAACTTCAAATCAAAGTGCTTGTTCAACTGCAAATATAAGATCAAGTTCATACACAAGACCGAGTGCAAGTGCGACTTCAAATACTAGCTCAAGTCTAAGTGTATTATATGATCGAGTTCAAGTATACAAGTTCAAGTTCGAGTGTACAAGTTTCAAGTTTCAAAGAGTACAAGATCAAACTTCAAGTACTTCAAGAATACTATCTATCGAAGCGACCGAAGTTTACAAGTTCAATACTCACATTTAAGGTATATGTGACCCTAGAATGACCTTAGGGTGAGGTCATTCATATTGCATATTGAATTTGGGTCATTGTATTTATTTTAGGCTTTACTTTGACTAACCCTAGTCATACTTCGACTAGTCCAGGCACTGGCTGGACCAGTCTAGGGTTTTTCTCAACCAGTCTAGAAATTAACTCAAAATTTTGGATAAGTCTAGTAAGTCTTCGACCAGTTGAGCACCCTGCTCGACCGGTCGTGGAAACTGGCTTGACTAGTCGAGCAGGCCACTCGACCAGTCGAGTGTCGAGTTTATCCGATCGCGCTAGAATTTTTTAAAATTGGTTACTGCTAGGACCAGTCGAGGCAAACCTTAGGCCAGTCGAGCAGACCGAATTTCACCCTATAAATAGAGGACTTTTCTCAGCATTTCATACTCATTCCAAACTAATTCAACCCTCCTCTCTGAGAACTAAGTCCCCGCTATTGTGAAGCTATTGTACGGTAATTTAAGATTCTTGTATACCTTTTTGGTTTTGACTTTCTTTATCTCTTGCTAGTTAATCTTACTTGTTAAAAAGGGAATTTTGTTTTACCCTTTTGCGATCCAAGAAATTGAATGAAAGTAGCCCAATATTGGATTTAAATTAAAATTCATTTAGACCTAGAACCCCCATCATTTGTGAGATTGAACATTGAACATCTACATTTTCAAAAAGGTGATTCTACCAGGCTACATCGAAGAAGAAGAATCTTAAGATGTGTATTATCATTTTAATTATTGTATTTTGATTTGTGAGATTACCAGAAAATCTTTTTTGTGGTTTTGACTGAGATAGCCAGAAAATCTCAGTGTGTGGGGTTTTTAATTATGGTAGCCCATTGAAAACATAATTGTAATGGTTTTAAGGTGAACCTTGGAAAACCTTATTTCATAGTGAAAGCAAATATCCCGTGGGTTGTGGATATTGGGATTGGAGTAGGTGTGGCTGTTTGAGAACAGTTGGTGTACACACCGAACCAGTATAATTCTCGGAGTTTGGATGATGATGATGATGATGATGATGTATGTGATGTGGTGATTGCTATATTTTATTTTCATGTACATGTGGTGAATGTTGTAATAGCTAGATTTATTTTATTTATCCTTTGTATTGGTTTGAGTTTTTGATCCTTACTAAGTTCAAGACATTAGGTTGTCCTACCACAAACATTGGTTTTTGGTGTAAGGTTGTCCTTTGAACGAAGTTTGTATCAACCTCTCAAGACTAGTGCATTTGAGGTTGCTATTTATTTTAGTTATCTGCATTTATATTTCGCTTTTATTTTTTATTTGGCATAATCATATTCACCCACCCTCCAGGACTGAGAGCTCACCTTTTCAGATAGTTTTCTTTTCGGTTGATTAATTCTTGTGCTGACCCACCTTCACGCTGAGATTCTTTGAAAAAAGCCTCAAAATTCCTTCATCAAGTACTATTATTCCATCACTTCTTCTTCAATTACAGTGTCTCTTTTGCAAATCATGCTTATTTCTTTTATATTGATGATAATGTAGATTTTCGGTTGGGGATGGGAGTTTGGTAAACTAATCAGTGTTTTCTCAGTTTTGAGCAAAATTTGCAAAATTTTTGAAAAAATTTCAATGTTTATCTGTTTGGAAAGCAATAAGTTGTGTATTTAAGACTGTTTTGAGTATGAAATAAGATATGAAGCAAATTTTGAATTATTGAAGTTTGATTAACTAAGTAGTCTATCACTTACGGTCCTTGCACTCAATTGATTAAGAGGAAGTTTGAATATTATGTTAATCTAAATCACAAGACATTCATTTTTTTGTGAATAGTACTAGATCTTCTGATTATTAGTATGAAGATCATTGAAAGATATTGAGAACCAAGTTTGGAGAATTTTATCCATCTTAAAAGAAGAAATGAACTAGTTAAAAAAATAAGAGATCGATAAAAAGGGTCATGTATGGTGAGATTGAAAAAGTCTGAAAAAGAATGAAAAATCTGGAAAAAAAGAAGATGAAAGACTGAATGAATACAAATGACCATCGATATAAAATCAAAAACTAAAAAAATAAAATCAAAAACTGAAAAAAGAAGGAAAAAGGGGATAAGTTTGGAATTAGTACTAGAGTTTTCAACCAATCTTGAAGTGATGAGCATGACTAACATTATGAAAAGATAGTATTTTCACTAAGCACGTTGAAAATTTTGATATGCAAACTATGCTCTGATTTAATGGATAGAGAACTTATTTGATTAATTGCTTATGTGATTTGGCTCTAGGTTTTCAAAATCTCACTTTCTCATCTTGAGTCTACTCATTCATACTTGAATACACAAAAGATTGTTTTTTAAAAAAGTTTAAACATTGCGCATTGAAGTTCATTTTTCACATACTTTGCTCTGGATTAGCAAAATACTAGTTGGGGATTATGTTGAGGGTCAAATATTGCATATTATCCCCCATTTATTACTTGGTTTATGAACATGATAATGCTTAATGTTCTTTTTTTAATTATGTTTGTATTGCAAGGTGAATTTAAGAGCTTGGATTGAAAAAGATGATAAAAGCATGGATTTAACGCTTAAGAATCACCAAGCTAAAGGTTGGATCTTAAAAGACTAAAAATGAAGAATTTACATGCCAAAGATCCAAGAAAACCAAGTGAGGAAGGAAGAGCATTGAAGACTTGAAGTGAACAAAAAGAACCTTAAAAATCTACATCCTTCGACTAGTCTAAGCCCATTTTCGACCAGTCGAAGGATCCCGCTCGACTAGTCAAAGATTCCTCGACTCAAACTCCAGTGACTAAATCCTCTAAATTCTTGTCATCTTCGACCAGTCGAAGGAGATCCCCGACCAGTCGAAGGTGACCCTCAACCAGTCGAAGGCTGTCCTCTACCAGTCAAGGGTTATGCAGATGTTGCATAGACTGCGTAAATTTGAGGCGGTTTCTGAAATTTTTCAACTCGGTGTGAAAGGAAATGATGCACAACTATAAATATAAGTCCCCAGGGCATCCTTAGGCATCTTCTAGGGTTTGCGGAGTGGAGTAAAAGCATGGAGAAGCCGTTGTCAAGAGTTTTTCTTCATTTTCCTTAGTTATTTAAATGTTTTTCTTAAGAGATTTCAGTTCAATCATGTCTATGGTTGGCTAAACCTCTTAGTTAGGGCTAATAGGTGAAGATTGTAGCATGATGAGATATTTTCTATTACTTCGATTCATGTTTAAATTGAACTATCTTTGGTTCTAGTTTGATATTTAAGAAATACTTTCAGTTTTTAACGGTCTGTTGTGACTCAAATTACAATAGATCTGCGATAGCTTTGAGTATGTTCTTTTCATGTATTGAGATTGTGAAATTAGGAAATCCTGTTGCTCACCATCGTCCCATGGGCATGGTTGGGTAATGAAATCCTGCCTAATCTTCCCAATTCTCTTATGATTAGCTGTGAGATTGGTAAATCCTATTGTGAGCCATTGTCTTCTGGGCATGGTTTTGTGATGGAATTGCTTCCAGTTCTCAAACCTCTCATCCATTGAGAATTAGGTTAAAGGAAGTTCAGATTTGGTTTTACTAAGATATCTTCCAATTGGATAAGATGGAACTCTGATTCCAGTTGTGTCCTTGAATCAAGCAGAGATCTCCCTGATCTTTACAAGTGGATCCTTGGAAACTCTAATTCCCACCTTTGAATTTCGTAAGTTTTTCATTAAATCTCTCACAATTACTCTCTATACTTCCAGATTTAGTTTCATATTTGCTTCTAGTTCTAGTTTTAGTTAAATTCAGAATACACATGAGATTAGTCCTTGTGGATTCGACCTCGGTCTCACCGAGATTATTATTGCATCGTGACCCTACACTAGGGGTTGTGAACAATGAGTCCAACACAGGTGGTTCTTAAGAAGTCCAAAATCACCATCGTAGCTAACGCTGATAATGAACTCATGCCAACTAGACTTACTACTAGTTGGAGGATGTTAATTGACTACTGAAAGTTGAATACTGCCACAAGGAAAGACCACTTTCCTTTACCTTTCATTAATCAAATCTTAGAAAGGTTAGCTGGTCATTCTTATTACTATTTCTTAGATGGGTTTCTTGGCTATAATCAAATAGAGATAGCCATTGAAGATTAAGAGAAAACCACATTCACATGTTCCTTTGACACCTTTGCTTACCGAAGGATGACATTTGGAATGTATAATGCCCCTGCCACATTTCAGCGATGTATGTTGAGCATTTTTTCTAACATGGTGGGGCAATATCTAGAGGTCTTCATGGATGATTTTTCCGTCTTCAGGCCATCCTTTGACGGATGCCTTAAACATTTTAAACTTGTGTTAAAGAGATGTGAAGAAAAAATATTGTACTGAATTGGGACTAGTTCTTGGACATATAATATCGTCCAAGGGAATTGAGGTAGACAAGGCTAAAATTGACTTGATTTCTAACCTACCTCCAGCCGAAAGCATACGCGACGTGCTATTCTTTCTAGGAAATGTCAGGTTCTATAACAGATTCATTAAGGACTTTAGTCATCTCTCTCATCATTTATGTAATATCCTTCAAAAGGAGATCCCATTCGAGTGGAGTGAAGAATACCAGAGAGCATTTTCTAAGCTCAAGGTTATGTTTGTCATGCCCCAAACTTGGAAACTGGGCTCACAAAATTCTCGATCGCCGAATCCGGCGCCGACCGCCTCCGTAGAACCCCATTCTCGGCTCCTAGTGCCCATTCGCCAGGTTTCGATTCTGGGATGCTACGAGGAGAATTTTCAACATCAGTTTGATTCGAAATAAGCATAACCAAAGGCATAACCCACAAACAACAACCAAAAACTCCATCACTTTTTCACTATGATAAAAAACTTTACAAGTACAATGAGCATAAAGGAAAATACAATAAAAATTGACAAAAAGCTCCAAGATGATCTGTTATGCTCTCCTGCCTCAGCGCTGCTGTGGTCCAACATCACCTACACGCAACGGTCGTGTATAAGCTTATGGAAAGCTTAGAGGGTGGTGTAAGTGTGTGCGTAAGGTAGTAATACAATTATGTAGTATTAGAGTAATGCGAAACATGCTGATAAATCCATAAATACCATAAGCTGTACCACGGCTATGCGATGCAAGACATGAAGATGTCGGCCATACCAAGGCCATGCGATACGAGATGCAACTTAAGCATATAATTCCTCATATGAGTCCACATGTCAATATAGTTTAAATCTGGAATATCACCGGGGTCTAGTACACTCTAAACCAGATTGCCACCCCATCGCACGCAATAAGGTGAGTGGAAGAGACCTCACTATCCGCCTACCAATATCGGGCTCGGCTTGTCGATAGCGGACCCATTCCTCGAGCTGGTCAAACTCAGCCTAGCTTTGCCCCCTCCTCTCGGGTGGGTAAGGCCGCACCCCCTTCCAACCAACCACGACACAGTGGAAAGCATGACCTTTTAGTAATTAGCACTCGGCGCTCATGCACCCACTCGGTCTAGACGTTGGAGCAACCTCCTAGTACCATAAGGGTTTAGGGACTTTCACCTAGGGATATCTACACCACCCCATGTAGAACAAGATTTTCGGTATCCAATCCTACCAACCATGATATGTCTGTGGCAGCTATGGCCCTAATGTCGTTAGGGCGTACAGAAAACATGTCACACAATGCGAGATGTATGAATCACGCAATCCAGTCATACAACAATCATGCGCATACCGTGCACTCTTGTGGGCATCTCCCTTTTCCAAGGAGTCCCATAACAATATGCCCAATGACATGTGCTATGATCAATCACTCATCTCATCACAAGCATGCAGATGATGCGTATGGGCATGTATTATGATGTTATGTTGCCATATACTCATATTCGGAATCGGTCAATCACATACGACAAATGGGCCCCACTTATTTGGGTTAACCCACAATGAGAATGGGCCTAACAAGGCCTAAGGGAAGGTCACAATGAGGACATCT
This sequence comes from Magnolia sinica, assembly GCF_029962835.1. NCBI lineage: Eukaryota > Viridiplantae > Streptophyta > Magnoliopsida > Magnoliales > Magnoliaceae > Magnolia > Magnolia sinica. Next base: position 35,808,229 of record NC_080577.1, read on the forward strand.
AACCATCATTGCCTATCAATGTGGACGTCAAACCATCATTGCTCCCAAGGCATGACTGCCAAAAATATCATCATATACATCATAGTGGAATCGCAATCAATGGGCGATTCAAATTGGGTCGAATCAATGGGCCGATTCAAATGGGCCGAATCGAAAGGGCCGATTCAAATGGCCGAGTCAAATGGGCCGAATCGAATTGGGCCGAATCAATGGGCCGAGTTAAATGGGCCAAATCGAATTGGGCCGAATCAATGGGCCGATTGAAATGGCTGAGTCAAATGGGCCGAATCTAATTGGGCCGATTCAAATGGGCTGAGTCAAATGGGCTGAATCGAATTGGGTCGAATCAATGTCAAATCAGGCCCACCCTTATGTATTTGAGATCTGACCTATTCATAAGCTAACATAGAGATAAATGAAGTGAAAACAATATCAGCTTAATTGGAACCTACCAAAGCCCTTAGAAGTTGGAAGGGTGGATGTCACTGTCCACTATTTGAATGGTGGGGTCCACTTGAACTTTAGATTTAACTCACCCAATTTCCCAAGCTGTAAATGATCTCACAAATGGTTGGACAGCATGGATACAACACATGCATCATGGTGGGCCCCACTGTTAAAACAGTTGACGGTGTCGATAAGACACATACATCAATGTGGGGCCTGCGGGCTTGCTGCCAACAAAGGGGCAGCTAGATAGCTGCTGTATAGGCAGCTGGCTACATAAGGAGGCAAAGGTGGGTCCCACGTGGAGCCCACCATCATGTATATATATAATATATAATATAATATATATAATATATCTAACGTCCAGGCCGCCCAGGGCCTGGACAGCTACATACATCAGGGTGTTATCCCACACGTGGGGTGGGTCCCACCGTCCAAAGACGGTGGACGGTTTGGATAAAACACACGCTGCAGTGTGGCCCACTAAACTGGATGGACGACGTGGGTGGGTCCCATGGACCCCACCGACCACAGCGTTGAAATGAGATATCTTTCACTCCCTCGCAGCCACCCGTACTTGGAATAAATGCCAAGACCTTAGTGTTGAAAAGAGGTATCTTTCACCGTCTACCACGTGAGCTATGGATCTGGGTCCCACTATTTGGACAGTCTGGATCTCACGTGGGACCCACAGAGCTTTCTGGCGTGAATGGATAGTGGGTCCCACTAGTTGAACGGTTTAGATACATATGCATTATGTGGGGCCCATGGGATTGCTGACGCCAAGAGGCAGCACCCTGCTGCTGGCCATCCACACATGGACGGCCTAGATTAAAAAAAATGGATGGACGACATCTCCTGCTGATGGTTGGGCGTGGCTGCTGATCAGCGCATGCCCACCCTCAAAATCTCAAAAAGGGTGGGTCCCACATGAGGGCCCCACACGTGCTGTTAATCCTAGTTAAGGGTATATATATACAACTTATATATTATATTATATAATATAATATTATATCATTTAAATATGATATTATATTATCATATATTACATACCTTGACCATATATAAATATATACTATACCCATCATCTGGCCAGTGTCCAGCCAGCGTCCAGCAAGCTGGACGGTGCTAGATGATGCACTACATCATGGTGGTCCCACGTAGTGGGCCACGGGATTTTGATCAACTGATGTATGTCTTTCACTCCCATCTAGGCCCCAACCGAGGTCAAGGTGGCCCATTCGTTGGACATCATGGATAAAATACACACACATCATAGGTGGGCCGCTAATCATGGAGAAAGAGAGAGGGGAAGAGAAAGCGGAAAGGAGAGTGATCGGCGATGACGGAGGGCCCCTGCCACTATGGGCTCCTCTTGTATACAAACATACATCAAGGTGGGTCCCACCATATGTGGCCCTTAAATCACAAAACAAATAAATAACAAAAGGGACAGATGTGGGTCTAAGATCACCCACCGTCTTCTTCTTCTTGCTCCCTTGGCTTCCTTTGCTCCTTAGCTTCGATTCCAATGGAAGATGATGGAGTTTTAATGGTTGAGATGAGAGATGAGAGGGTAAGAAGTGGGCCACACACAAAGCTCTCTCATGGAGGTTTGGGAGAGCTTGGATGTGTGATGCTTCTCTTGCTTGGAAAGTGATTTGAGAAATGAGAGAGAGAGTGTGTTGTAAAGAGAGATGGGTGATGGAGTGGAGTGATGGATGTGGTCAGTGATGGGTGTAAGAACTTTTTGACTTTTGTAGTTTTTTTGGTATAAGAAAGGTATGGGGTGTGTAAGAACTTTTTGACTTTGGGGTTACTTGGGGATGGGTGAGAGGTGATGGTGTACTTGACATGTACTTGACATGATGGGATTGATTGATTGATTGATTAATGTGACAAGTTGTAGAGATTCTCTCGGAATTCGCACGCGTGATGTTTTCCTCGCACCGAACGTAGACCCACATCTCCTGACTAGGGTATCGGATCGGCACGCGAGTCGCGGCATCTGAACCACGGCGACGGCGCGATCGCTAGGGTACAAGTCTCGGGTTGAGTCGACTCGAGTTGACAATGTGTAAATTAGGGTCACGCGCAAATGCCGGTTAAGGGTCGAAGGTTGCCAGAATTCGACCGGGAAGACCGCGGAAGTCTATGGAACGGTACGGTTTAGGATACGGGGCTTACAATGTTGACTAGCGTTCCTATTATTTATGAGTGCTTATACTTAAGTATAATTAGGATTGTCAAATTTCATAGTCCTGAAAGGAACACAAGCACTCATGAAGATACTCTTTGACAACCCATGAAGAACTGTTATCGAATCAGTCAAGCGTCTAAAGGAAGACTCAACATCTTAAGGCACAAAAGTACATGATTCAAAGATCGGAACACTTTGTGTGAGTCAATCATCAGCTGGTATAACCTTAGATTGACCATATGTTAGGTGTATTTCACATAGCATTATAATGAACATAATTTCAAGTAAAATACACTCTAGTTAGGCCAGCTTAACTATCTTTGGCTAACCCAACATAATTCAGGTAAGTTTACAGATTAAAATAGATTTTCCACAGCAAGTTCGGCCAGCCCAACCTTGGGTTTGGCTTGCCGAACATGGCTGCTTGGCCAACTCGATTATGTTCGGTCAAGTTTCCAACGTGTAAAGATTTCAGATCTTAGGGAGATTCGGCCAGCCAAATTTTTGAAAGATATCTAGCTAATCGAACCGACACTCGGGCCAGCCAAATTTCCAAATCCTTTGGCTATAAATAGTGACATCCTCTCATTCATTCAATACACGAAAATCAGTGAGAAAAATCTTCAAAGAAAAAAAGAGAAAGCCAGGCCCTTCTTTAAGTTATTTGTACAGTAATTCTAATTTTCTATTAGCTTATTTTATTCCCTTTCTCAAGTTAGATTTAATTGTTTTTAAGAGAATTATCTAAACTAACTCTACTCGAGATTAAGAGAATAGAATTTGCAGCAATTAAGATTTTGTTTATATGTTGAAAAGACATTATATCCTTATATTCTTTTTGGGTTAAACTCATAGACGACTTTGTCAATATCCTAAGAAAGAAGATCGTTGCAATCAAGCTACAATAAGGTCTTCGACTCGCAATTTGAAAATAACTACTGTATTTATATTCATTTCATTTTGGGTTTTTCTAATATAGATCGGAAATCTTAGCGGGTTATTTTGTGGTGATCACGTGAAAATCACAAAGTGGGTTTTGTTGTGATAGCCCGTGAAAATCACAAGAACTGTATCAGGTTGTTAAAGTGACCCTGTGAAAACCTTAAAATAGTGAAAACCAAAATTGCGAGGGTAGAAATTTTGAGAGTGGAGTAGGTGTGGGTTTAAGCACCGAACTACTATAATCTTTTTGTGCATTATGGTGATTGTTTTAATTCTTTATATGCATGTCTTGTGATTGATTAACTCTTGCTAAGTTTGATATTTTAATTTCAAAGACGTCGTCAAAATAAGGTTATCCTGCTTAAATCTTTTAGGTGAAGGTTGTCCTACGAACTATTTGATATCAAGAATTCAATACTCTAAGTAATTGAGTATTATTATTTTATTATTCCGCATTGTATCGAAATATTTTGTATTGTCATATTCACTCTCCCTCTAGGACATCTATAGCTCTTCCTTTCAAGTGGTATCAGAGCAAGGTTGCTCTTTTTCGGATTAACCTCTTAGAGTAATATTCAGAGCTATTAAAATGTCAAATTTTGATATTCTATCCATCATTAGGCCACTTCCCTTTAATGACTCAAATTATTCTTATTGGAAAGATATAATGGGGATTTTTCTAAAATCTATTGATGAAAGTGTGTGGTAAGCCACTTTAACTAAATAGACCCCTCCAACAATGGAAGTATTGGCTGAGGATGGAACCACATCCATAAAAGAAACCACTTATACTTTCTGGAGTACCGTTAAGAAAAGTGAAAGCAACACTAATGCAAAAGCCTTAAATGCAATTACTTATGCTCTATCACCAAATGAATTCAAAAGAATCATTTCATGTGATACAACAAAACAAGCATGTGATATTCTTAAAATGACACATGAAGGGACTAACATTGTTAAAAACTCTAAAATTCAAATCCTCACAACTAAGTTTGAGAAAATTCGTATGGAAGAAAGTGAGTCATTCATGGACTTCTATACGAAACTAAATAAAATTGTTAATTCAATGTGGGGTCTTGGAGAAAATGTCCCTGAAAGCAAGGTTTGCACTAAAATACTGCGATCTCTTCCTAATAGGTTCAAAGCAAGGTTTTACCAAAGTCATTGCTATATAAGAATTGAGAGATATTGATGTTATGAAAGTTGAGGAATTAGTTGGATCTCTACAAACCTATGAGCTGAATTTCAAAGCTCCTAAAAACAAGTCCATAGCCTTTAAATCCTCAAAATCTAAATCCAAATATACAAATGAAAATTTTGATAATGAGGAAAATGAGGATGATATGCCAATGTTGACTAAAAAGTTTTATAGAATTTTTAAAAAGAAAAATAGAATAGATTTTCAAAAACCGATTGACAAAAGAAAAGGAAATTCAAAATTTTGAAAATCAAAATCTAAAGACACTCAATGCTTCAACTGTTCTGAATATGGGCATCTAGCTTTAAAATGTTCTAAGAAAGATAAATCTAGAAGAAAAGGCATGATTGCCACTTAGGATGAATCATCAGAATCTGAATTTAATTCAGACACTGACGAATTAGACCAAGAAACTAAGAATGATAAAAAAGCCTTCATGACCATATCTAGAATCACTTCCTCAGATGAATGTGAAACTTCTGACTATGAAACCCCTGGAAGTGATTCGAAAAATGAAGATCTTCAAATCACTTATGATGCCTTATACAAAGAAAGTTGTAAGATTACGGCTAATCTGAAAATTCAAAAAGAAAACTTTGCTAATATAAAATTAGAACTTGAAAAATCAGTTTTAGAAAAAACTCATTTTTCTGATTGTTTTGAGAAAACCAAACTAGATTTAAGTTTGAAAATCTCTAAAATTCAAAATCTCAAATCTGAAAATGAGAATTTAAAAATAGAAGTTACTTCTCTTAAAACTTCAAAAGTGACTTGGATATGCACCCAAGGTGACCAGAGACTTGAAAAATTATTAACTGCATCTCGACGAAGTAGCGACAAATCTGGCTTAAGATATATCAAAAGTCGCATAGAAAAATCTAAAAATTCTGCTCTTATATTTGTAAAAGGTGAATTTTCAAAGTCGAATGTAGAAACTATAAAGGAAATAAAGAAGAATGAAAAACCTTAAAAAAAAACTTCTAATCCAAAAACTAAGGCCAACTATCATAAATATGAAAAGGGAAACAATAATCCTCCCCTAGCAGATAAGATAGTGGACTTAATTAAAGAGCTCTGAAAATCCAACTCTAAAAATAGTAGAGTAAGGAGAAACAAGAGAAACTCTTACTCCTAAACACAGTGAATAGTAAGAGATCCTCCTAAACCCAAAAACATATTAAAATGGTTCCAAAAGATAAGTGTCTTGTTATCTACACAACTTTCAAAGCTAGTAGCCATTTAAGATGGTACCTGGATAGTGGATGTTTTAAACATATGACAGATGATAAGATGATTCTATCTGACATTAATCAAATCAATAGCGGCTTAGTGACATTCAGAGATGCTAGCAACTGCAAGATCATCGGAAGAGGTAATGTAAAACTTCCAAACCTACCGATCTTTAAAGATACTTATATGTTAAATATTTAAAACATAATTTGCTGAGCATATCTCAAATCTGTGATAATAATCATAGTGTTAAATTTTCAGATCACGGATGTGAGATAATTAACAATCAAGGCCATATAATATTAAATGGTCGAAGAACCTTTGAAAATTGTTATATCATTGATGATTCTTGTTCTATAAATCACTCTTGTTACATGGTCCAAACTGACGAAATTGAATTGTGGCATCAATATCTTGGATGTGTAAACTATAAAGATCTATATAAATTAAGCAAGAGAGATCATCTTCGAGATTTACCCAAATTAAAAAAGTTAGAGAAGAAAGTATGTGGTGCCTATCAAATAGGCAAACAAATCAGGAGTAGTAAAAAAAGGTAAACTCCTTAGTCACTTCAAGATCTCTTGAACTACTCCATATGGACTTAGTTAGACCAACCCGAACGGAGAGTAGAGGCAGTAAGAAATACTTTCTAGTTGTAGTTGATGACTACACTAGATACTCTTGGGTAGCCTTCGTAAGAGAAAAGATGGATGCTTTTGACGAAGTCAAAAAGTTATTTAAACGCATTCACTCTGAAAAAGAACTTTCTGTGAATAGAATAGGAAGTGACCATGGTAGTGAATTTAAAAATAGCAATTTTGAGAAGTTCTGTAATGTCCGTGGAATATTATATGAATTTTCTGCTCCTAAAACCCCTCGACAAAATGGTTTTGCTAAGAGGAAAAATAGAGTTCTATAAGAAATGGGGAGTGTTATGCTTAACAATAAAAAATTAACAAAAAAATCTATGGACCGATGCTATTAATATCGCTTGCTTATTATTAATTGAGTTTATATAAGAGCAGGTAAAAATAAAGCAGCTTATGAATCTTGGTTGAATAAAAAGCCTTCTGTGAAATATTTTCGTACTTTCGGAAGCAAATGCTTCATTTTATGAGATTGAGAACATTTGGGAAAATTTGAAGCGAAAAGTGATGAGGGTATATTTTTGGGGTATGCTCTAAATAGTAGAACATATCTTATCCTGAATAAAAGGACTAGGGTGATACAAGAATCTATAAATGTTGTTATTGATAATCAAACCATCACACCCAATCATGATCAAGATGATGAATTTACTATTTTCAATCAATCCGAACCATCATCAAAATCAAATTCAGCTGAGAATAGATTAGTCAAGGATCATCCGACTAATCAAATACTCGGTAACCTTTACACTGGTGTTTAAACCCGAAGATAATTGGAAAACACATGTAATCATGTGTGCTTCACTTCCCAATTAGAACTGACTAATGTGAATGAAGACCTTACTGATGAAAATTGAATTTTGGCTATGCAAGATGAATTGAATTAGTTTGTTAGAAACAATGTTTAGTATCTAGTTCCTAGACATTCTGTCAAACATGTGATTGGAACTAAATGGATCTTCAAAAATAAATCTGATGAATTAGAAAATAATATAAGAAATAAAGCACGATTGGTTGTACAAGGGTATACTCAAATTGAAGGAATTGACTATATAATGAGACCTTTGCTCTAGTTGCTTGACTTGAATCCATCAAGTTATTTATTTTCATTACATGCCATAAAAATTTTAGAATATACCAAATGGATGTCAAAAGTACCTTCTTGAATGGTGATTTAAATGAGGAAGTTTTTGTAGAACAACCTAAAGGTTTTGAAGATTCTAAACTTCCTAACAATGTATACCGTCTTAAAAAGGCTCTGTATGACTTAAAACAAGCTCCAAGAGCATGGTATGAAAAAATGACTAAATTTCTTCGTAGTCAAAACTTTAAAATGAGAAGTGTTGATAAAACCTTGTTTATCAAAAAATACAATGAAGATATGTTAATTGTTCAAATATTTGTAAATGATATTATCTATGGAATAACAAATACTAACCTTTTCTCCAAGTTTGCAAATTAGATGAAATTAGAATTTGAAATTAGTGTGGTTGGTGAGCTAAATTATTTCCCTGGTCTCCAAGTGAAACAACTTAAGGATGAGATATTTATCTCTCAAACCAAATATGTGATGAAACTTATTAAGAAATTTAGCTTTGAGAATTGTAAAAACTTTTAATCACCCATGGCTACAACACTCAAACTATTTAAAGATGATTCAAGTAAAAGTGTTGACCCGCTTCTTTACCGTAGCATGATTGGTTGTCTATTATATTTAACTGCCAGTAGACCTGATATTTCATTCAGCGTATGCATATGTGATATTTCATTTGTCTGCGGTTAAAAGAATAATCATATATGTTGCTAGCATGACTAATTTAAGCTTATGGTATCCTCATGATACATCATTACATATTGCTAGATATACTGATGCTAATTGGGAAGGTAATGTCGATGATAGAAAATCCACAAGTGCTGGATGCTTCTACATTGAAAAGTGTCTTGTCTCTTAGATGAGCAAGAAGAAAAACTCAGTATCATTATCTACTGTAGAAGATGAGTATATTGGGGCAGGAAATGCATGCACACAATTAATGAGGATAAAACGTATGTTAGCAGACTATGGTATTGTCAAGATACCATGAATTTATACTATGACAATACTAGTGCCATAAACATATCTAAAAATCCTATTCAATGTTCACGAATAAAACACATCGACATTCGATATCATTATATTCAAGTATTAATTGAAAGTAAAACTGTCATGCTTGAATACATCAATATTGAGAAACAACTTGTAGACATTTTGACAAAACCATTACACAATATTAGATTTCAATTTGAAAAATGTTATTGGATTATGCTATATTACTTGATTAACCATCCTTTATTGCATTTTATTTTATTTTGCATCAAAAGGAAAAATATAAAAGAAAATAATAAATAAAGTTTTTTGGCATTATTTTGGCCAACCCATAACTGATTGACCATTCGGCCAACCGAACACTATATTCGGGCTAGCCGAATCTGGCATGATTTGACTAAAAAGGGGAAAAACAAACCCCAAATGCGTCATTTCCACTTCATTTTTCTTGGCTCGCCAGTGCTTCTTTCGGCCAACCCATCATCCTAGCCTTCTTGTAAGTTGTTTATCTGCTATTTCCTTCTATATTTAGGTTCTTAGTAGTGTTTTATTTGAGAATCTTTCATTTTTCTTGAATCTAGATCTTTCATTTTGACGGGTTTGCTCAAAAATATGATCTAGTCAAACCCATCAATTTCTTTGTTATTCCTTGCTATTCTTTAGTCATTTTTTCCATGGAACATCGAACTAAACATACCGTTCATTGTCCTCAATCCGATTCCTCATCCCGCTTTGCTACTCGAGTTGTGCACACCATAAGTACACCGGAGATGATCTAGAGAATGTACTGGATTTTTGTACTCGGAGTATAATTATTGAATGACCTGTGAATGTTAATCACATCGTTAAATATGGTCGTATTGAACTTCTCTCTAAGATAGGATGGGAGAAAATTTTTAATTGGGGTGGAGCGACTTACCAGTCGATTGCTTAAGGGATGTACGCATCCATAAGTGAAGTTTCTTCCGATTCCTTAACATTTAATGTTTAATTTCTCAAAGATATTGTCACTATCAAACCCTCCATCATATCGTCCATTATGGACATTGATATGGCGAAAGGTGGAGTTCCAATTTCTACTCTTTTTGAATATATGTATCCTTCATAAACAAATACCATTACCAGGGTGTTATATGGTTTTGATGCCCAATGGTAAACCGGTTACTCTCTCCCCACTTATAATTTACTTCCAAATACTGTGTTCTTCATCGCATCTTCAGTTCTAACGTTTATCCGAGGGCTGGGAATAAGACTGATCTTACTCCCTACATGATATGTATTTTTCACTCTATTATATCCAATATTCCTATTTGTCTATCATTGTTGATATTCTATTTGATTGTTCAGTATCGTCTCCATCCTCGTTATGATTCTATTCCTTTTGCATTTCTTATGACTTCATTTGCTTTGTGGTTCAAAGTTCAAATTCCCACGATAGAAGCATGTTCATAACCCCAAGTGTAGGGTCGCGATGTAGTAATAATCTCGGTAAGACCGAGGTCGAATCCACAGGGACTAAACTCATACATTTCTAAAAGTAAATAGAAATAGAACTAGAAGAAGATGTAAATCTAAATCTGAAATATTTAAGAGATTAATTGTGCTTATTGTAATTGAAACTTATGAATTTAAAGGTGGGATCTAGGGTGCCAAGGATCCACTTATAGCCCTTGGGATGCTACCTTACTTGATTCAAGAGGTCCAATTTGAATCAGAGTCCTATCTTATCCAATTGGAAAGAGAGATGGTCAAATCTCTGAACTTCTCATTGATCTAGCCTCAATGGGATTGTAGAGATTTGGAAGGGATTCCATCACCCAACCATGCCATGGAGACGATGGTGAACAAGAAGATTTACCAATTCCACAATCTCAAATAAAAAAAGAAGATATTCAAAGCTATCACAGATCTACTGTAATTTGAGTCACAACAAACCATCGAAAACTAAAAATATTCCTTAAAATCAACTAAAAATAAATGAAGTTCAACATAAACATGAATCAAAGCAAAGTAAACATCCCAATCACACTATAAGCTTCACCTCTTAGCCCTAGTTAAGAGGTTTCGCCAACCATAGACGTGATTGAACTAAGAACTCTTAAGAAAAGCATAAAAACAACTAAGGAAGAAGAAGAAAGACTCTTGGCGGAGGCTCTCCACTCTTTTGTTCCACTCCTTAAACCCTAGATGATTCCTAGGAACATCCTAGGGACTCCTATTTATAGTCGTGAAGCTCCACCTTACGCACCGACTTGGAATTTCCGCAATCCATTGCGAAATTGCCTCAATTTATGTAGTCCACAACTTCTTCACATTATGCTTCGGTCGGACTGAAGTTGGGTTTGGTTGGTCCGAATTAAGATTAAAAATTGTACTTTTTTACTAGACAATTCTACACGATTTCTGTCTCACCGAAGTTGCCTTCGATTGCACTGAAATTACCTTCGGACGCACCGAAATCGTATTTGAATTTTATGTGTAGAGTACTTAGGTGGGACCGAAATTGGCTTAGGTAGGTCCGAATTAAGCTTGAGAATCTTGATTTCTTGCTGGATTGTTTTGTACGATTTCGGTCGAACCGAAGTTAGCTTAGGTGGGATCGAATTGTCTGATTTTTCTTTTATTTAACTTGTGCTTTTGCCAGTCTTTTCTCCATCCTTTGTTCTTGGTTTCCTTGAATTTTGTCATGTAAATTCTTCATTCTTAATCTCCTAAGATCCATCTTTCACCTTGGTGATTCTTGAGCATTAAATCCATGTTTTTAGCATTCTTTTGAATCCAAGCTCTCAGATTCACCTTGTAACACAAACATGTATAAAATATAACATTAAACAGTATCATGTTTACAAAAACAAGATATAGGTAGAGGAAAATATGTAATATTTGACACTCAACACACTCCCCAACTAGCATTTTGTTAGTCCCGAGCAAAACATGCATGAAATAATCTTCAATTCTCAATGTTCAAAACTTTTGTAGAAATCAATCCTTTGTGTAATCAAGTATGAACGAGTAGAATTAAGACAAGAAATTGAAATTTTAAAAACCTAGAGCTGAATCATATAAGCAATCAATCAAATAAGTTCTTAATCAATTACATTAGTATATAAGTTCATATATCAAGTTTTTCAATGTGCTTGGTGAAAATTAACTTACTCCCTATAAGAATACTATCATTTCATAATGCTCACTTCAAGGTTTATTGAATAATCAAGTACTGATTCTGAACTTATCCCCTTCTCCTTCTTTTTTCCACTTTTTGATTTTATATCGACGGTCACTTATTTTCATTCAATCTTTTCGTTTTCATTCTTTTTCATTCTTTTCATTCTTTTTCTATTCTTTTTCATGACTTTTTTGTCGATCTCACTATTTTTTAACTGGTTCTTTTCATCTTTTAAGGTGGATAAAATTCCCCTAACTCAATTCTCACCATCTATCAGTGATTCATATGCTATTAATTAGAAATTCTAGCAATATTCACAGAAGGTAGAATGATCGTTCCTTTGTGATTTAGATTAACATGATATCTAAACTTCCACTTAATCAATTACGTGCAAGAACTTTAGGTGATGGATTTCTTAATTGATCAAACTCCAACAATGTAAAATTCACTCTCTACCTTATCATCATACTCAAGGCATTCTTAAGTCTACAAATTATCATTTGCCAAATTGGTTTTTAACTTGAAAAATTGAAAAATTTCAACAGTTTTTACTCAGAAGCTAAGAAAGTATTGATCAGTTTACCTAATCCACACCCCCAAACCTAAAATCTACATTGTCCTCAATGTAAAAGAGATAAGCATGCAATGCAAAAGAGGCAACGAAAAGAAAGGAGAAGTGATGGAAAGTTAGTACCTGAAGAAGGTAGATTTGTAAGACTTCCAAGATTCTCTATGTGAAGATAGGTTAGCACAAATACTAGAACAAGTTGAAACCAAACTATCCTAGTCCTAGATTCTTTGAAATAGTAAACCTAACTACACCATCATGCTAGGAGATCAATCCCGGTAAATAGGATCAATCAGAGGTATGGATATGTCCTCTGAATCAAATTTTTTGACAAATGGCTTTAAGTGATGTCCATTTACTTTAAAAGCACTGCCATCATTTGGATTGTTTATCTCAATGGCCCCATGAGGATAGACATTACTAACAGTGAAAGGGCTAATCCAATGAGATCTGAGTTTTCTCAGAAAAAGATGTAATCGAGAGTTATATAGAAGGTCTTTTTGACCTAGTGTGAATGATTTTTGAAGAATGTACTAGTCATGAAGTACCTTCATTCTGTCCTTGTAAATTCTTGAATTCTCATATGCATCATTTTAAATTTCTTCAAGTTCATTCAACTGAAGTTTGTGCCGCAAGCTGACGTTGTCTAAGTTAAAATTCAGGTTCTTGATAGCCCAGTAGGCTTTATGTTTCAATTCCACAGATAAGTGGTAAGCTTTCCCATAGACGAGTTTAAAGGGAGACATTCCAATTGGGGTCTTAAAGGCTGTACGGTAGGCCCATAAAGCATCAGTCAAATGGATTGACCAATCTTATGGTCAAGGTTAACCGTTTTCTCCAGAATGTATTTGATCTCCCTATTGGAAATCTCAGCTTACCCACTTATCTGCGGGTGGTATGGAGTGCTCACCTTATGAGAGATGCCATATTTCTTCATTAAGTTCGTAAATGGCCTATTATAGAAATGTGAACCTCCATGACTACTCGAGGTGTTCCAAATAAGGAAAGAATGTATTATTTTAAGAATTAAATGACCATTTGATGGTCATCCATTTGATGGTCATTGTTCCAGCACGGGATCACTTCGACCCATTTAGTGACATAGTTTACTACTAGTAGAATGTACAAATTCTCAAAAGATTGAGGGAATGTCCCATGAAATCAATGCCCCAGCAATCAAATGCCTCAATAATAAGAATGGGATTCAGAGGCATCATATTTCGACGGGACAACGCTCCTAATTTCTGACAACGCTCACAAGCTTTACAGAACTCATGAGTGTACTTAAACATAGTGGGCTAGTAAAAGTCGCACTGCAGAATTTTAGTCATGGTCTTTTAGCAGAAAAGTGACCACAACAGGCCTGAGAGTGACGAAAGGAGATGACACTTTGGTGTTCATTGTCTGGCACACATCTCCTTAGAATTTAGTTCGACTAATATTTGAACAAATATGGATCATCCCAAAAAAATTCGTGTACCTTGGCGAAGAATTTTTTCTTATCTTACATCATCCAGTGTGTTAACATGAAACCTGTAGCAAGATAATTAACAATATTAGCAAAACAAGGTGAGTGGGAGAGTTTAAACAGTTGTTCATCAGGGAACATGTCATTTATGGGTGTCTTCTCAAGGGAATCAGGGAGATCAAGTTGTGAAACATGGTTAGCCACTATGTTCTCTACTCTCCTTTTTATCTTTTATTTCTAAATCAAATTCCTAAAGTATAAGGTTTCATCTTATCAAGCGGGGCTTACCATCATTCTTAGAATGAAGGTACTTCAATGTGGCATGGTCAGTGTAAATAATGATCTTGGATCTGATCAGGTAGGACCTAAATTTGTCCAAAGAAAATACTACGGCTAAGAGATCATCCTTCTTCGTAGTAGAATAATTCACTTAGGCAGAATTTAGAGTTCTACTCACATAATGAATAACGTATGGCTTCTTTTCTTTTCTCTGGCCTAACACCACCCAAATTGGGCAACAGAAAATGGTCCTTCCTCGTGACAGTATTTAATTTCCTATAATCAATGCACACTCTCCAACCTATAGTAACTCTAGTTGGCACGAGTTCATTGTTGGAATTGGCTACGATGGTGATTCTGGAATTCTTAGGAACCACTTAGGTTGGACTCACCCATTGGCTATCGGATATGGGGTATATGATACCCACATCTAATAATTTAAGTACCTCAGCCTTAACCACTTCCTTCATGTTTGGATTTAATCTATATTGTGGTTGCCGGGAGGTCTCTGCATTATCCTCAAGATGAATGCGGTGAGTACAAATCAAAGGGTCGATTCCCTTAAGGTCCACAATTAACCATCCAAGGGCTCCTTTGTGCTCAATAAGAGTAGAAATAAGCATACTCTCCTGTTCTTGCTCAAGGTGGGAAGAAATCACCACCGGGTATGTCTCATCTTGACCTAAATAAACATAATTAAGATCAGAGGGCAAAGGTTTTAGGTCAAGCTTCAGTGCTTTGAGGCTAGACGGTAGAGGCACAACATCAATTTGGGGCAAATTTTCAAATTGTGGCCTCTACCGGTTAATTTCAAGTACCGATGTAGCATCCAGCATGACATCTATCTCCCTAATCACGTCATTATCCAAATCAGGGGATTGGGCCAAGCATGTTTCTAGAGTGTCGAAGGATAAGGTCATCAGAGCTCTATCTTCCATGAACGAGTCTATCATAGTAATGTCATGAGCCTCGTCATCATCCTCTGCCTGTCTGCTCATGTTAAAAAAAATATTGAGCTCCAATGTCATATTTTCAAAAGATAAATTCATGACCCCATTCCCGCAATTGATGATAGCGTTGGATGTAGCAAGGAATGGGCGGCCAAGTATGATAGGGATTTGAATGCTCATGTCTGTAATGGGCTGAGTATCTAAGATGATAAAATCTACTAGATAGTAGAATTTGTCAACCTAGACCAACACATCCTCAATCATCCCCCTCGGTACATGAACTGAGCAATCAACAAGTTATAATGTGGTTCATGTAAGTTTTAATTCTCCTAGACCTAGTTATTCGTAGACCGAGTAAGAGATCAGATTTACGCTCGCCCCCAAGTTAAGAAGTGCGTTCTCAATTTGGTGATTCCCAATTACACAAGTGATAGTTGGGCTACCAGGATCTTTGGATTTTTGTGGCATACTTTGCTTGAGGATGGCACTCACTTTCTATGTCAGGAAAATTTTCTTTTTGATATTTTGCCACCTCTTGGGTGTGCATAAGTCTTTTAAAAATTTGGCATATGAAGGAATTTATTTTACGGCATCCAGGAGAGGGATGTTGACCTTCACATGTTTCAACACCTCTAAAATATTCTGTGAGTTGGCTAGAGGTTCTGGTGCAATCAACCACTGGGGGAATGGTGTAATCAGCTTGCTTAGAGGTTTTAGTTCTAATCCATGTGGAGTAGTGCTAGGTCTATCATCTGTGTCTTGTTCCAGGTCATTAGACCTTTCAGCCCTTACCGGAACAGATTTGTCAATTTTTTTCCACTCCTAAGATTGGTATAGGCTTGGCTTGCTCCATTAGATTTGAAGAGCTTGGTTCACTAACTCCGTATTGTGGTTTAGGATTGAGGATAGTTTGAATTGCAAGGATCCCTTTCTCCATAACTGTAACATGTGAGTCTATCTTTTATATAGCCTTAGTGAGTTCTTGTAAGGCTTGGAGAGTACTTTGCGGGATAAGCTCTTAAGTTTGTGTGGAATTTTGAACCGATTCCTCTTGAAGTTTCCTTTGATTCAAGAATTGGTTAGGGATTCCTTGAGGAGTAGCAGTTTGTCCATTCCTCCAACTGAAGTTTGGATGATGTCTCCATCTTGAATTATATGTGTTTGAAGTGAGTCCTTTAAAAGGCCTTTAGTAGTTGTTCATGGCATTCGATTGCTCGTTCAATATTTCTTGAAAAGCAGGTGTTGTTGAATAATTTTCAGTTGTATGAACATTGTAAGCACAAATATCGCAAAAGGTTTCCTTAGCCTTATCCTTTGTGAGTTCCATGGCCTCGAGTTTCCTTGTGAGACTAGTCACTTTAGCATTTATATTATCTTCCTCTTTCAACAAGTATATTCCACCCCTCTCCTTTGATTGAGTAGGCTTAGACATGGTGTTTGGTCTTGGGGAGATGTCCCATGATTGTGAGTTTTCAGCAAGTTTGTCAAAATAATCCCACACATCATTGACATCTTTGTTCATGAATTCCCCATTGCACATTGTCTCGACCATTTGGCGCATGGAAGATGTCAGTCCATTGTAGAAGAACTTGTTATCTGCCACATTTCAAAACTGTGTTATAGACATGAACTGACAAGATCCTTGAACCGCTCCCAACATTGGAAGAATGTTTCATCTTCCTTTTGGGCGAAGTTCATGATCGACTTTCTAAAGGTGTTCGTTTTATGATATGGGAAGAATTTCTTTATGAACTCCCTTGTCATGTCGTTCTATCTGCCAATAGATTGTGGACGTAGTGAGTGCAACCACGTCTTAGCTTTTTCTTTTAAGGAGAAGGGAAAGAGTTTTAGCCTGACTGTGTCCTCAGACACATTAGGAAAATATAAAGTGGCTATTATCTCATCAAATTCTTTCATGTGTAAATATGGACTTTCAGATTCAAGTCTATGGAACTTTAGAAGGAGTTGGATCACTCCTGGCTTGATATCCATGTTTCCTGTATTTTCTGAAAAAACCATACAGAAAGGTGTGCTCACCCCTGTCGGTTGTAAATAATTTCATAAAGTACAAGGCGGAGGTGCTTGATGCACCTCATTCTCATCCAGAATTTAATTAACTGGAGGTTGAGGTTGAATTGCAGGTTAATTGGTAGGTTGATTGGCCGCCATCACTTCAATTGACTTTGAGGATCTCAAGTGTTGTCTAATCCTGTGATGGATAGATATCCCCTCAACTAATCCTCCTTCACTTAAGAGACGTAGGGTGTTATCATGGACCCACTTGGGCATGAAACACTCTCATCCCTCAATTTCAAAAATTTTAACCTAAGATCTAAGAATTGAAAACTATAACAAATAGGAAGTAAGAAAGAGAGAGTTAGAACGAAGTTACCAGATAGGAGTTGCTAGGTCAGGATCCTACAAAACAGAGAATCAAAGTTAGTTTCTAAAAATAACGTAGAAAAATTCCTAACCTAGAATAAAACGAAAGTTAGTTCTAATCTTAACCTAATTCTAAAACTAAATAAATTCAAAAAAATGCAGCCGTTAATCCCTGACAAGGACGCCAAAAACTTGTACACAAACCCAAGTGTAAGGTCGGGATGTAGTAATAATCTCGGTAAGACCGAGGTCGAATCCACAGGGACTAAACTCGTACGTTTCTAAAAGTAACTAGAAATAGAACTAGAAGAAAATGTAAATCTAAATCTAAAATATTTGAGAGAGTAATTGTGAATATTGTAATTGAAACTATGACTTTAAAGGTGGGAACTAGGGTGCCAAGGATCCACTTGTAGCCCTTGGGATGCTACCTTATTTGATTCAAGAATCCAATTTAAATCGGAGTCCTATCTTATACAATTAGAAAGTGAGATGGTTAAATCTCTGAACTTCTCATTGAACTAGCCTCGATGGAAGAGTATTGTGGAGATTTGGAAGGGATTCCATCACCCAACCATGCCCTGGAAACAATGGTGAACAATAGGATTTACCAATTCCATAATCTCAAATTGAAAACGAAGATATTTAAAGCTATTGCAGATCTACTGTAATTTGATCACAACAAACCATTGAAAATTGAAAATATTCCTTAAAATCAACTAGAAATCAATGAAGTTCAACATAAATATGAATCAAAGCAAAGTAAACATCCCAATCAAGCTACAAGCTTCACCTCTTAGCCCTAGCTAAGAGGTTTAGCCAACCATAAACATGATTAAACTAAAAGCACTTAAGAAAAGCATAAAAAAAAACTAAGGGAGAAGAAGAAAGACACTTGGTTGTGGCTCTCCACTCTTTTGCTCTACTCCTTAAACCCTAGATGATGCTTAGGAACGTCCTAGGGACTCCTATTTATAGTTGTGAAGCTTCACTTTACGCACCAACTTGGAATTTCCACAATTTGTTGCGAAACAGCCTCAATTTATGCAGTCCACAGCTTTTTCGCGTTACACTTCGGTCAAACTGAAGTTTGGTTCGGTCGGACCAAATTAAGATTGAAAATCACACTTTTTCACTGGACAATTCTTCGCGATTTCGGTCGCATCGAAGTTACCTTCGGTTGCATCGAAATTGCCTTCAGACGCATCGAAATCACATCTGAAGTTTATGTGCAGAGTACTTAGGTGGGACTAAAATTGGCTTAGGTGGGAACGAAGTTGCCTTTTGTCGCACCGAAGTTGTCTTAGTGGGACCAAATTAAACCTGAAAATCTTAATTTCTTACTGGACTGTTTTATGCGATTTCGGTCAGACTAAAGTTGACTTAGGTGGGATCGAATTGTCTGATTTTTCTTCTGTTTAACTTGTGTTTTTGTCAGTCTTTTCTCCATTCTTTGTACTTGGTTTCCTTGGATCTTTGACATGTAAATTCTTCATTCTTGGTCTCCTAAGATCCATCTTTTGCCTTAATGATTCTTGAGCATTAAATCCATGCTTTTATCATTCTTTTTATCCAAGCTATCAGATTTACCTTGCAACACAAACATGTATAAAATATAACATTAAGCAGTATCATGTTTACAAAACCAAGATATAGGTCAGGGAAAACATGCAATATTTGACACTTAACAAAGCACCGGAGTCCGAGCTTCCATTTGGTAATGTAAATTTGAACATGATGAAACTAGAATTGAGACCTGAGCAGCAAGGTGATTAGGAAGCAGTTCCTGAAGAATATGTCAACATGGATGACATATTTACTGATTTGAAAGAATCTGGTGATACAAATGATTCCGACTTATAGCCTTCACAATTCTCTGAGAGATTGGAGAGCTTAGAGAGGAAGGTGGATACGTCATATGTCTCCTTGGAATCATTACTTTAGACTAAAAAATAATAAATGAAGTACATGAAAAGGTACTCTCATCGATTTAATTAAAGTATGGAAACCATTGATCCTGAGATGCCAACATCATCCTCCTTTGTAACGCCCCGGATTTCGAGGGTCAAGCAAAGCTCTACTCCCGAGATTCAACGCATCACTTATGCAACATGAATAATGATGTTTAGATGTTGTCCATGTCAATGTATTAAACATGAGTGAGATTATACTAAAACAACATATCATACTCCAGATATAATTAAATTTAAGCAAGCGGAAGACTGAAACACATATATATCAGAATAGTAAATGTTTTACAACCTCCAGAGTATGATGATGTAATAGGGTTCAACATATACAATGGTTGTTTCAAAATATATACAATGTCAAAATGTAAAGTGTTCAACTAATTCATATATCCCTGTAATCCCGTCGAATCAGAACAAGGTATACGTAGACCCGCCTGATAGTTGAACATAGGAGAATTCCTCCTCCTCATCTATGAAGTCCAACTCAGCTGCATAGACTCCATCCTCACCTGCATCTACAACAGAGTTTGGTTAGTGTTTTAAAACACCATCCCAGGGTGGGAGTGAGTGATCAACTCAGTGGTACTATAAGGTAAAGGTTAACATGTTATTAAGTCAATCAAGCAGTAATGATAAAGAAATACAACAATCACTTCCTAGCTACTCTTGTTAATGCAATAATGGAGTGTAGTAATGATACATGCCCTCGCACAAAGCTCCCTCACAAGCGACTCCGATGACCAAGTTCGCACATGACAACCTCCCTAAAGTGCAACTTCCTCGCTAAAGCACATGCACTGTGGTGCATGGTCATGTTAGTCAAGTTCTTAATTAAGCTTTTTCATATATCAGGTTCAAGAAGCTAAGGTACCTCCCTTTATATCATTACCCTAAACGAATGATCCATCTAGGGTCGTCAATCCTAGTTAACCACATATGATAGGCAAGTTATAGGGCATCACCCCTAATGAAATAGTAGTCGATAGGCAAATTCAAAAGTTTATACTCACGGTCACTATGGGAAGGCTCGTCACCTTAGTGTTGGCCGACAGCTCAAACATGGTGTCTCATACCACCTTGCTTGGTTCACGAGTTTGGGTTGCTCACTGGTCACTAGGGGGAGGCTCGTCACTCCAGCATAGGCCGACGGCTCGAAAACGGTGTCCCATACCACCATGCTCGGCTCATGAGTCTTAGCTGACCATGGTACCATGGTTGAAACAGGCTTTTACATTGGTAAGTGGTACCTTAAATTCAAGCAATGATGTCCATACATGGTAAACACACATTAGGCCAATCGGTTTATTTGGCAAGTTCAATTGGTACGGGCACATGTAGACTTGATCAACATGGAGCGCATAAACACCCCTTCTGGCCTAACCACTGTCGACAGTCGTCGTGTGACCTAGATTCGTCAAGTTACCTAATTGTGGCATGTAACGCCCTGAAATTCGGGGGTCGAGCATAACTCAGCTCCCGAGTTCCAAAACATCACTTATGCAACATATTTAATAATGGATGTATGTTGTCTATATTAGTGCATAAAACATGGAATAGATTAAGCCAAATCACAGATATAATTCAGGGATAAGTGAAGAAAGCAAGCGGAAGACTTATAGAAATATATGTGTGTACAAGTGCAAATCCCTAAAGTACATAAACATACCAGGTCGTAATGTAAGTGTTATTATCAAAATTACAAGTATCAAGTTACATCATTTAATTCTCAAAAATAATCCCAGAATCCCGCACATTAGAACAAGGCTCGCTAGAACCCGTCTGAAAACTACATATAAGAGAAAGCAGCCTCATCATCATCCATCTCCCGCTCTGCCTTAGAAGTCGCCTCAACATCTGCAACATCATCAGCTAAGACAGAGTCTGGTGGGTGTTTAACACAACCCCAGAACGTGGGAGTGAGTGATCAACTCAGTGGAACAATAAAGCACAGGTTAACATGTTATCAATTCAATCAAGCAGTAATGATAAAGCAGAACAATTAAACATGTCCTATGTACTCTTGTTAATGCAAGGATGTATGCAGAATGATGCGTGCCCTCACGCGTACACCCTCAGCGTCTTCATCTTACGTTACGCATGACACCACCTCAAAGTGCGCCACATCTACAAAGCACATGCAAATGCGGTGCATGAACATGATTACCAAGTTGTTATTAGTCCTTTTCATACAGTAGGATTGGGAAGCTAAAGTACCTTCCTCATATCACCATCCAAACAGTGATCCATACTAGGGTTGTCAGTCCTAGATATCTCATACGATCATATGGTTGTAGGTCGTAGCAAAGGGCTCGTCACCAATCAATGCACGCCTATCATACCTTCGTTACTACACTGAGGCTCGTCACCTCAATGCGGTATCCAGGTATGCTAGAGGTCACTACAAAGGGCTCGTCACCAATCAATGTAGGCCGACAGCGCGAATATAGTGTCCCATACCACCATAATCGGCTCATGAGTTTAGTTGCTCACTGGTCATTACGGGGAGGCTCGTCACCCCATCGTAGGTCGACAGCTCGACCACGGTGTCCCATACCACCATGTCCGGCTCATGAGTCTTTACGGATCAAGGTACCATGGTTAATAGGATTTCACTGGTAAGTTTGGTACCCTAGATTCAAACAGTATCGTCCAATACATGGTGAACATACATCGGACAATCGGGTTACTTGACGAACTCGACTAGCACGAGCGCACATTGGATTAAATGACATAGAGTGCGCAAACACTCCGCGTGACCAAACCACTGCCGACAACTCTAATACGACTCGGGTTTGTCTAATCCCGTCCTTTATGGCGAAAGCAATCTCAGCCACAACCTTAAGGCAGATTACCGATTTCCTGGACTAATGCATAGTCCCACACACATTACACTACAACAGATATTCGTAACTGTAATTTAGAATAATAATGGAACAACAACTCAAATCATGAAGTACGCAAGCATTGAAGAATATCAACTTAACATAAATGTAAGCATAAGTAATGCTTGAAATTAAATAACAAGGAATGTAACTAGTAACAAGGAAATCACGCACACTAGTGGGAGAGTCGAGAATCGCTTCTCAACGCCCATACTAGGTTGAAACATCACACTATAGATCATTCAGACATTTCTACAAACACTTAGAATACACAATACAACATATATGACATATGTTGAAATACACACATATGGACAAATCCCTTTACCAAGGAGTTGTCGCACATACATCTAGCATAAGTACACGATAAATAATCATGGCAATCACATGTTCATATTTTATACGCATACGGTACTTTATACATACACATAGAATACACAAATCTCAATATAACACATGCATATCAGGAACGCAAAGTAAACATAACATTTGACATGTGAAATCTCATCCATAACAAGAATAAACCATTAACTGGCATTGAAAGCCTTGAAAACCATAACCTATACACTTAAAGTCCGCACCTTAAGCCAGAAAAGAACACCGAATTGATTTCAGACGAGTTGTCTTCGTCAACGGCGATAGAATACCCTAAAGCAAGAATAGAAATGAGATACAACAACATCAAGACTATTCTAAGCTCTAACATAGATTAGGGTTAGGTTAACTTACCCAAAGATGAACTCAGAATCGTCAGAATAACGATTCAAAGTGAAGGTTCAAAGATGAAAAAGAACCGGAAAGAATCTAAGATGATTCACCAACTTCTCTCTCACTTTCTCTCTCTTTTCCTTTCTCTTTCCAAGCTAGGGTTAGGAAATTCGTATGGAAAAGAGAGCTAGGGTTTAAGGACTATAAATAGGCCTTAAATTGATGAAAATAACCCCAGGGCCAAGGTATACTTAGGGTATAACCAAAACCTACCTCTCACGATCCAACGAAGCACTTCCGGTGGGCCAAATACCATGAAAGGTCAGACTTAAGCTCACTGACCATGGATCTAGGTCAGGCTGAGTTTTCGTACTGACCAGCTCTTCAGATCAGCCGTGGTGGACCACGCTCAATTCAACGGTCACGGAATCTCGATCAGGCCCACAAGCATAAGGATGTACCTGGACCACCTTCCCTGATCAGAGGGTGAAATTGGGTCAGAATCCAACGGTCAGATTGCTTAAAATCATCGCGCAAGCGACACGACTCAGATTTCATAAAAGCTTAATAAATTTCCAACCGTTCTCACACTCTTCACTCCGAACTCAATCAAATCGACCCAGAACATCACATGGACTTGATTTTCGAGGTGATGGTCAAGCCCAACATGGTGACCGCAACAGCCTAAGATCATCGCTATCGGACTTTCGACGCGCAGTCCAGGTCAGATCCAAAACTTCCAAAAATTCCCTAGAACAACTCGATTTAGCGATGGATCCCAGATTTCAGAGTAACTTAGCGCTAACTAATCTACAAGTTTTGAGTCATGCAGATCGAATTTAAAGTGATTGATGCGAATTTCACAAGCAATCGAGTATAATGCTAATTACCCCAAAAACAACTACTAAGGAAAGATTAACACAAAATTTTCCGGGTCATTACATGGCGAGACTAATTCGGCCACCTATACATGGATTGTTACCAATTGCCTGAGCCACATTGTAGCCCCAATCTTACTCAAATGCAATAAGTAGATACATGTGATGATCATATCAGCATTTAACAAACAATTCAAATCAATTTCTCAATTGAGCATTTTATCAAAGACATTGAACATGTTACCAACCATTTGCATTTGATCCATAAATCGTGTAGACAAAATTAAGATATCGTGAAGGAAACTATACATATGGTTAAGATAATTGAGAATCCTATCTTAATGCACTCAATAAATACAAATCATCAACATTTTCTCATTAAGACATTTTATCAAACACTTAAGTTACACTTCACCAAATACATAGACTAAATTAGTTACAACATATATTATGACAATTCTTACACAAAGAGATCATCATGCATACGACAAACATGTATCCTAGATTAACAGTCATGGCAAGCATAAATCACAATTTCATGTTCATTCAAACATTTCGACAAACACATGGGATGCATCTTGTATTCAACATAGTTCACACATGCATAAAATATCCAATACGTCATATCTAAAATAATATGGTAGCAATCAAGTCAGACATAAATCATTAGCTAACATTGAAAGCATTGAAAACCATAACCTAAACATTTATAGTCCGCACCTTCCATCAGAATACTCGTTTTGGACTCGGTTCGAATCCTACGTTCTTGAAAACGGAACGACGGGCACATAAACAATGATATAGGTTAGCTATTTCATTGATTACTCTATTTGGATTTCTAAATCAAGATTAGGGTTAGGATATCTTACCCAAATTGTAACTGAAAACGATTGTGTAGTGAAGTGGGGAGGTGAATCCGTGGCGTGGAGTTGTGAGAAAGAATCCCAGCAATGATCTCCCTATATCTCTCTTCTCTCCTTACCCTTTTCTCTTCTTTTCTCTCTTCTCTCTCCTAGGGTTAGAGAAATTCGTATGGAATGGAAATGGGGTGGTTTAAGGGCTATATATAGGCCCAGAACTGATGCAAATGGCCCTAGGGCCATGGTATACCTAGTTTGTATCCAAAGGGCATCTATTTCGGGCAAATGAGGCTCATCTGGAGGTCCACTACTCACTTACGACGTAGGGTAAGTCCCCTAACAATGGATCTAGGCTAGGATGTGATTTCAACGTGATTGGATAGGCCGATCGGCCGTGGAGGGCCCGTGTCAGGTCAATAGTCGTAGTTACTCGATCGGGACCACAAGTATACATATATGTGCAGGGAAATTTCCCTGATCCATGGGTGAAGTTCGGTCAGAAACTAACGGTTCAAAATCCTCAATTTTGCCTATGAGCGAATGGCCGAATTCACTTAAGTTTCAATACCTTTTCTAAGGATATTCGCATTTCTCACACACTTCACTTAGCATTCAAATTGAACGTTTCTGGACACCATCTGGGCTCGATTCCTACAATGGTTGTCAAGCCCTGTATGACGGATGTAACCCTATTGTTTCATGGTCATTGAACTTTTGACATGAGGTCCAGGTCTGATATGGAGTTTCAATGTGCTCTCGAGAGCGACAGGTTCTTGGGGTTTCTCCTAAGTTTTTATATAGTGTTGAGTCAGTGATATTATTGGTTTTGGGTCTTGCCATTTGTGTAAATGGTGGTTCAAGCTAAATCCACTGAGTAATTTGGTTTAATACTTAATTAATCTTCGTCTAATTTCTACAAAATACAACCCTTAGGGTTTTCTGCCTGAGGTGGTACTCGGGTCTTTGTACAGATTTTTTCGAGACGTTACACCTTTAGTTCTAGTTGATATAGTCTTCTCTCTAATGTGGTCTATAATAACTATAATTCTCTCTTACATACACTACTTGATGACTTTCTTTCTCAGCGCATTTGGATATTTGTTTTATTTACATTTAGATGATTTCATATCTAACATTTAAATGACTTCTTATCCTTATGTTATATCCTATTATCCTTGATTTTCTGGTTAAATACTTCATTTATTTTTTCTTCCTTGTCGACTTCTGACAAAAAGGGGGAAAAAGCTATGCATAATATGAGCGCACAAGAACAACTTACTTTTTTATTTTGAATACATATATGAGCACCTGCACTCACATGCATAGATCATATGGTATGGTTATATTTCTAGCATGTGATTGGACTATATGGCTATATACTTTATGTGATAAGTGCTCAGGGGGAGTTACGAATGCTTGTTCTGAGAGGGAGTATCAAGATTCAAGATATGATATCACTGATGGCATACAGATGTTCCTTTGAACCATCTATCATATGAGTATGATGAGTCAGTGAGATGATGTAATATGTGTTAGTGCACTCACCTTGCACACATGTTTGTCAATCATGTGACTAGTTGTGTCAAGTAGTCTGATGAGTTCTTAACAAATGAAGACCGATGACGCAAATGGAGTAGAAGCCCAAGCTACAAGTTCAAAGTACAAAGAAGCTTCTACGATCTGGATCTTACCTATAGATGACCTTGACGCATAATAGGAAAACCTACTTAGATCATCTATACAAGCCATTCTAAGCTTAAATTTCCCGTCATTCTAGAGTTGGCTTTAGAAAGTTCCAAGTTGTTGAATGAATTGTTGGACAAAAATTCAAATAAGAAAAACTGTCTCACATTCGGTTGTAGAAGGTGCCATCGAATGGCATCTTTGCTGCCACCAAAGATACGTTCATTCCCTCCGAAAGTGCCCAACTACCACCGATTGGAATTTCGATCCCATCAACTGCTACCGAAGAACAATGTTCGATGCCACCGAAAGTAACAAATTTCATCCAGCAACTTTAGGATCTAATTTGGTACCACCGAGTGATATTTCGATGCCACCGACTGTAGTTCGGTGCCACCAAAGGTTCACTTGGTAAAACTAAAAACTAGCCGTTATATTCATTGGGACTTTTTCTCTAGAAATATAGGACCCAGAACTTTATGGAAAGTATGGACTAAGGCATTTCAGACTCCCTAGTGAAACCCAAGCTTATCCTAGCCTTCCTAGACTCTATCCATATGAGATTCATGTTCTTTTAAGTGTGATTCATCATCTCAATGAGCATTCAAAGCTTGTATTAATGAAGAACATTATCTCAAGCCTTCATTAGAGTATTAAGACCAAACCTATAGGTATATCTTTAGTCTCAATCATATTGTAGTGCATCCATCAGTTGAATCTCTTAGGAATCCATTCATAACCTTTGATAGGAGATTCAACCCACTCTCATTGCCTTGGTTACCTTAATAGGAACATCATATGCAAAGTACTTGATCATGAAGCTAAAACAAAAGGAAAACCACAACATCATGATCGGGGGAGCATCGGGGAGATAATTCAAGCACGAGAGAGCGAAGATTAAGTAACCCAAGATAAGCTACAAGAGAGGATTCATTTCGACAAGTAAGTGTCATTGTTAAGAGTCTACAAGTTAGTCTCTATCCTCAAGTAGGATTGAGGCTAAGGGTTTGCTATTTACAAACTCGATTAGGTGCCTAGTGTGGGACCTTGGCTTGTGTGCCTAAACGTAGGTGCCTAGCGTGGGACCTTGGTCGATGGGCCTAAACGTAGGTACCTTGTGTGGGACCTTGGCTGGTGAGCCTAAACGTAGGTGCCTTATATGGGACCTTGGTCGGAGGGCCTAAACGTAGGTTCTTAGTGTAGGACCTTTGCTTGTGTGTAGAGCATAAATTGTTTAGTCCTTTGTGTAGGGCTGCAAAGGTTAACGGTGAACTTGATTTAAAACCATTCATAGTGAAATCTGGTACACTCTAGGAGAGAGTGCGTTCGCTGGGAGGGGAGTAAGTAAGTAGCCGAACCACTATACATGCTTGTGTTTGGAATTGTCATTTGCACATCTATTTAAATTATGTGTATGATTTGAATGCTTAATTATATATGCATGATTAAATGAATACCTAAGATTTATAGGTAACATATTTCACACACACACATGTTCACTATGCTATAGGTTAGTCGCTTAATTTACATATCTTAAGTAGCTTATGTGATTGGAACCTCTATTGGCTTGGAAGCCTTTAGAGTTATATTGCCTTACTTTCTTTAAACTGAAGGTTTGTTTAAGTTAGGCAATTATAAGTTTTAAATAGGCATAATATTTGAAAAGTTCTATTCACCCCCTTCTAAGACTCTCGAACTATTCCATACTTCTACTACAGCGGTCTAAACCACAATTTCAATTGGTATTAGAGAGAGGTTCCTCTTGAAGGGTGTAACAATGATGAAAGGAGAAGGACCAGCCATCTCTCGACCTCCCCTTTTTTATGGTTCAAATTATCCTTATTGGAAGTCCAGGATGTCTTATTTTCTACAAGCTTTAGATCATGACATTTGGGAAATTGTTGAGAATGGATATGTAACACCAACTGAACAAGTGGTACTAGAAAACAATACAATTATTTCCAAACCGAAACCAAAAGAGAAATGGACTCAACATGATAAAGAAATGAAATCATATGAAGCTACAGCCATGAATGTTATTTACTGTGGAGTCTCACAAGATGTGTTCAATCAAATCTGCATGTGTGAAACTTCAAAAGAAGCATGAGATTTATTGCAAACAACCCATGAAGGAACCAACACAGTAAAACGATTAAAGTTACAGCTATTACCATCTCAATTCAAAAATATAAGGATGGAAGAACATGAGACATTCAAGGAATTTTTTACAAAGCTAAATATCATAACTCCATGGGGGGACTAGGGGAGAAAATACTGGTAGCTAAAATTTATAGGAAAATCATAAGATCCCTACCGAAATGATTTAACTCCAAAGTCACCACAATAGAAGAATGTAGGAACATTGATGAAATGAAAGTCGAAGACCTTGTGGGTTCTTTACAAACATTTAAGTTGCATTTCAAACCACCCTCAAAGTCAAAACACAATATTCTTAAAGTTTCTAAAACCATAATGGAGGAAGAAGAAACTGAAAATGAAGATGATGATGAAATGACTCTTTTGGCTAAACGGTTCAAAAGATTTTTCAACAAGAACTGCGAAAAATCCTTTAAGGGGAAACAACAGGACAACAAATGCCAAATAAGCAAACCTTTTAGAAAGTCCAAAAACCCCAATCTTTTAATTGCTAAAAGTATGGACATATATCGACTGAATGTCTAGTAAGAAAATCAAAAGGACAAGCCTTGTCAGCCACATGGGATGACACAGATGACTCAAACTCTGAAAATAGTGAGTCCAAAAATGATGATGACCAAAAGTCACTAAAAATACTTATGACATTTACGACTACAGTCATTCCCAAATTGAAGAACAAGATAGAGGAAGAGCATACTGGAATGAAGAATGAGAGCCAAATGTGCAATTTATTGGTTCACACCACATCATCCCCTCAAGAATTTTGAGAAGGGACCCCAAGGGTCCACTTGAGCTGAATTGGTATATTTGAGGATCATGCCTCTTTTATAAGCATTATTGTTAAATTAGAGATTTTTAATGATAAATCTAAGGATCTCTTATTCTTTAAGTCATTTTGATAATTCCATAGAACACAACACGTACATATAAGAAAATTTGTTGTAACAAAATTTTGTGTTCCAGGGATATTTCGGTGGCACTGAACCTACCTTTAGTGCTACCGAAATCAAACAGTGTCTAGTTATTTAAAATCCCTCACTGCTCAGTTCTGTTTAGACTGTCACTTCTCTTGTTTCTTCCCAAGTTCTGCTGAAGGGCTAGGAAACTAAAATCAGCACAATCTACGGTATCTCTTAGTGCTTTCTCTTTACATCTTAAAAAACTAGGATCATGTGCCTTAGGTTTATCTTCTCTTGATAGGTCTTTATCATTGCACTTCATTTCCACAAAATGGAGTCATCTTCTCCTAGAGAAAGCCGATCCAAGATGAAGCATGACATAGAAGAATCAATTAGAACTATGCAAAAACTCTATGTTCCAAAGCGTGGATGATCCTCTAGCCAATCGTCTAGACCCTCATCTTGTTCGAACCCTAACTTGTAAGGCCCATATCCTAGTACCATATCGTTCCACCAACTCCCACGATCCTCCCCGTTGAATTCCAGCAACCCGTGATCTGTAGACAGCGATTGCATGTGATCCTAAGTTTCATCCCAAAGATCTAAGTCGACTCGACTCGAAACCTATACCCTAGCGAGGGCGCCATCGTCGCGATTCCAACGCCGTATCTTGCGCACCAATGCGATGCCCAAGCTAGGAATAGTGGGCTCACATATATTTCAAGGAAACGCCATGCATTACAAATTCTAAGAGAATCTTTACCGAATCTATCACATCAATCAATCAAGTACAACCCATACCTAGCCCATCCCTCTCTTACCAATAATGTAAGGCAACCCATACCCCATGCCACCTCATGCCCCCAAAAGTCAACACAACCCATGCCTCTCATGTCACTCCTCTTACACCACCCATCCCTCTCATCCCATCCTTCTTACACAACACCATCCCTCTCTTCCATCCTTCACTCCATCCCATCCCATTTCTCTACCCAAATCCTAAGCAACTAAGAGAGAAAATTATAAGGAGAGAAAGAACTCAAGATCAAGGCCCACTTTCCTACCCCCAAATCTCACCATTCAACCCTTCAATTTTCATCATCATCCATCAAAGAGAGAGCCTAGGAGCTAAGGATTTCAAGGAACTAAAGAAGAGGACCATAGGTGGGTATTTGTAGGATTAGATTATAATTTTAGTGATGGGCCAAGTGGGGCCTACCGATTGATGGTATGGATCCTATTTTGGACCCAAGATGTGGCCAATAGCCCACCATGATTCATATGTTTAATCCATGATGGGGTCATTCTCCATGGACCCCACCATGATGTTTATTTGATATCTAACATGTAAGGGGTCATCTAGACCCTTGATTTGTGATGGGGATGGCATCCCCATCTTGATTTGTTAAAGAGAGGGTCCACACAATCTTGAGACCTATCTTAATGTATGCATTATATCATAGAAGGGGACTCATAGTGGCAGAGCTCCCTCCATCACCACACGTCTCTCTCTCTCTCTCTCTCTCTCTCTCTCTCTCTCTCTCTCTCCCCTGTATGATGGCCCACTTGATGATGTAAGTATTTTATCCACGTTGTTCATTTAGCGGACCGCATCCACTATCCAAACTGGGGACCCACCTTACTGTTGCATCCAGCCGGCCCACCCCGGCTGTTTGTTTGGACAGGCCCGAACAAAGGAAAAATATAAATATCAGTTTGATCCAAACTCTGGTGGGCCACCACGTGGACCCACCTTGATGTATATATTATATATCTCCACCGTCCATTTGCTAGACGATGGAATCCACCCTGATGTATCTGTTTACTCGACACTGTCCAGCCACGTGGTCGGTGGGGCCTGCCCTGATGAATGTGGTGCCCGCACCGTCCAACAAAGGAAGGTGGGACCCACCTGACGTATGCATCTTATCCACGTCATCCGTGCATGGGACGTGGACCCCCACCGTGATGTATGTGTGGCATCCACACCGTCCAGCACATAGACGGTGGGACCCAACAGTGATGTATGTATTATTATATCTACACCGTCCATTTGTGTGGGACCCACCTAAAGTATTTGTTTTATCCACATTGTCTGTGGGACGTGGACCCACCTGCCGTGCGTGCACTGTCCAGCACGTGGGACAGTGCTGGACTCACCTTAATGTATGTGTTTCATCCCCACCATCTAGCCAGCTGGGACAGTGGGACCCACTGGTGCATGTGTTTCATCTTCGTCGTCCGTTCGTAGGATGTGGGACGACCTGATGTATGTTTTGTATGCTTGCCATCCAGTGGGCAGAGCCCACCTGCTGCATGTGTGTGGCCCACTTGCTGCACGTGTGCGGCCCTTCTGCTGCACATGTAAGGCACACCTGTTGCACGGGTGCGGCCCACTTGTTGGTGTGTGTGGCCCACTGTGATGTGATGAGGCCCACTTACTGTATATATGAGGCCCATGTGTGAGGCCCATTGTGATTCTGTGAGGCCCAGTATATATATGAGGCCCATGTGATGAGGCCCATTGTGATGTATATGAGGCCCATGTGATGAGAACCATTGCGATGTATATGAGGCCCATGAGACGAGGCCCATTGTGATGTATGAGGCCCTTATGTGAGGCCCATTATATGTGTGAGGCCCATTGCATATGTGAGGCCCAATTGTCAATGTGTAAGGCCCATGAGACGTGGCCCATTGTGAGGGATGAGGCCCACCATGTGTGTGTGTGTGTTATATACACACTGTTCATCCATTTTTTAGGGCCATGGGCCCCATTGCCTTGAGAGGCCCACCATGAGGTGTATGTATTCCAGGCCGTCCATTAGTAGGATGCCCAATTAGGGGCAGTGAGGCCCACCATGATGGATACGATCTTGTGCTCGCCGCCCATCCGTTTTCCATAGTGTAAGGGGCCGAGGGCCCCATTGTAACTTAGATTCAAATCCCAAGTGGATCGCACCTTAGGGGCAATAATGGTTAAATGTCCACTGTTACAAACCTCCCTAGGGCCCACTATAAATCCACTGCCTATCTTTCCCTTGATTTGGGCCACCCCAAACCGTTGGGCCCCCATTGATATTAGTGATACCCATCTTCCCTTGTTGGGCTATCCCAAACCATTGGGCCCCCATTGATGATGGTGTTTCCACCATACCCTGTAGGACTATCCAAACCTTGGAGCCCATCTCGTGGTCATACCGGGCCTTCCATAGGAAATGTGGTCCACTTAGATCCATGTGTTTACTCAAGTTTGGTGACCACACCCATAGGCCCACTTAGATGTTGAGTGGGCTACCCAATCCATTTGCAAGGACACATAGTCCTAGATGTATGGACTCTACCAAAGCCCACCTTGTATTCATATCAAGCCCCATAGGAAGGCCCAGTTTATTGTATAATAGAGAGGGCGAGGAAGCTCACTTGTTGTACATAATTTCATCCTCTCAAATCACCTTATTGTATAACCATTAGACTCACTCATGAGGCCCATTCTTGATGTAAGTATGATGCCTAGGCTATCCATTATTTAGTACATCATCACCCCTTGCGTAGATGGAAGAATATGTGGTAACAGATTTGGTATATCCACTATTGAAGCTTATCTCGATTTGTGGGTGAGATCTACCGTCCTTACAGGGAACCCCACCTTAAGATATATGATATGTTAATACCTTGAGTAGGTCATGATAGTCTAATATGGATCATTCTATATAGATTTCTATATCTCTAATGGGGCAT
This sequence comes from Magnolia sinica, assembly GCF_029962835.1. NCBI lineage: Eukaryota > Viridiplantae > Streptophyta > Magnoliopsida > Magnoliales > Magnoliaceae > Magnolia > Magnolia sinica. Next base: position 35,841,570 of record NC_080577.1, read on the forward strand.
ACCGTTCAGCCCCTACTCTTGTAAATGACATACCGATTAAGCTCAATCATTGCCTGCTATATCTGACAATCATGCTAGTGTACTTAGTCTAGTAGGACACACAGAGAACATGCTTAGTATAACATTATGATACATGCCCATATGCATCATTTGTATGCATGTTATGAGGAGTGATTGATCATAGCATATGCCATTGGGCTGAGATGTTTATGGGACTCCCTGTGAGACAGAATTGCCCCACATGATCGCTCGATATGCGCAGGTTTGATGCATGACTGGATAGTATGACTCATGCATCTCGCATTTGTGTGGGATGATCACTTAGCGCCCTAGCGACACCAGGGCTGTAGCCTCCATCGACATATCGTGGATGGCCAGACGGGACACTAGAAATGTTTGGGATTCAGCATATGGGCACTTTGGATGTCCGTGGGTGAAAACCCCTAAACCCCCGTGGCCAGGGGATGCTCCAACGTCTGGACCAAGTGGATACATGAGCGCCCGAGTGCCGAATACCAGGAGGCCGCGTCTCCCACGGTGTTATGGTCGGTTGGAAGGGGATGTGGCCTTATCCGCCTGAGGGTGGGGGATAAGCTAGGCTGAGTTTAGAAAGTGCCCTAGTTTGTCAATAGCTTGCCTCAACTGGATGTGTGCTCCGAGCTCGTAATAGGTAAATAAGCCTTAATCCTACATTCCAAAACACCTGGGTAAATAAATCCTTAAAAGCCTTAGAACAACATAGGCGTTGAGAGTCTGAAAACTTATTCTTTAAACAGGAATTTTTTTTTATTTTTTCAGCTTAGTTCGATGGTATTGAGCTTGTGTCAATGACATCAAACACTCGCTGTTGATGACATCAAATATGCCTCAACGACATTAAATTGAGGTCCTTTTAAGTCCAGCAACCACAAAGTATTTGGACAGGATATTTGATGAATCGAACAATCCTTCGATGACATCGAGCAACAGTAATCGATGACATCAAAGGTTAGTCGATGAGATCGAAGGGCTTAGAGCATTGTCCATCAAATCTTTTTTAGAAAATATTCTAACAATTCTCGAGGAATCGAACCTGCTTCGATATCATCGAAATTCAAATTTCGATGACATCGTGCAAGGTTCGATAACATTGAATTCGGACACATCTGTCCAACAAGCTAAAGAGGAAAATCAAATGGAAATGTTTGAGGAATCGAGATGTACTCGATATTATCAAAATTCAGACTTTGATGATATCAAGGGAACCTCGATGACATCGAAAAAGGACAAAGAAGTGTCCAGCGAGCTTTCAAGGAAAATCCTCTTAAAAGATTGATGAATCGAACTGGGATTCGATGTCATCGATATTTGAAATTTGTTGAGATTGAATCAGGTTGATGTCATCGTAGACAGCCTTTAAAATGTCCAGCAAGCTCTTATGTGTATAATGTCGAGGAATCGAACTGTGATTCGATGACATCCAAGTTCAAATATCGATGACATCAAATCAGGTTCGATAACATCAATTTTCATTCAAAAAGTTCCCATAATTTTTTTCAATTGGGTTCGTATCGTCGAACTGTGATCCGATGGCATTGAAAGTATACGTTCGATAACATCGAACCAGGTTCGATGACATCGAACTCAGTCAGACTCTGACAATTTTATTTATGTTAGGGCTTTTTACCTTTATAAGGAGAGCTTGCTCTTGGTTGCTGGATTGAGAAAAAGAGAGAGAGCTTTGAGAGAGTAATTGCATACCACCTACCCTAAGCCCTTTTTCTCATGGGAGTTCATTCTTCAATCCACCCTCATCATTGATATTCAATAGAGTGGATTAGTGAATGAACTTCCTCATTCAAGGATCATCCAACTACCATCTTAATGGCAAATCTTTGAGCTAGGATCCCTTGAGTGTTTAAGACCTTGGAATCACTTCGTCTATTTAATGATTAACATTCATTAGAGTAGATTCCAACAAAACCTTGACCCAACTCGTCGCCTTACATTGGAGCATCAAGAATCTTCATCATCAAGGGAGATTGTCTTCATCAACATATAGAATGGGTCTCATCTAATTATCTGTAAATCATTAGAGTCCAGAGACCTTGTTGATCATTCCTTGTGTAAGATTGGGTTACAATTACATCTCACCCTTTACAAGCCCTCATAGGAGCCTCTGACGGGAGAGTACATTTAGGTTCTTAGTGTAGAACCTTTGCACTTGTGTAGGGCATAAACTTAGGTCTTTTGTGTAGGTCCTTGACCTGTGTGGCCTAAACTAGGATTCTTGTGTGGATCCTTGACCTGTGTGGTCTAAACTAGGTTCCTTGTGTGGATCCTTGGCCTATGTGGCCTAAAACCTAGGTGCTTTGTGTAGGACCTTTGCTCTTATGTAGGGCATAAACATTTGCCTTGTATAGGCATGTTTAGGTAGCTTATGTAAGTCCTAGAGTCAACCTTGTGTAGGTTGTAAAGGTTTGAGGTGAACCTGATTTGAAACCTCCGTTAGTGAAATCCGGTACAATCAAGTGTTAAGTGCGTCCTCTGGGAGTGGAGTAGGTACATAACCGAACCACTATGAACGACTGTGTTTGGGATTGCTATTTGCATATTCTTTTATTGTGTTTACTTTGAATGTTCACATGAAGCATGGTAACATGATTATCTAGAACTGATAAGAATCACATCCCACACACTTTCACATAGCTCATCCATCATAGACTAATTGTTATATCTTGTTTAAATATTGAATAGTCTTTTGATTGGATCCTCTACTTGGCTTGAAAGCCATTAGAGTTGAAATGAGTATATCTTGATGGTTTCATATTAGATCAAGATTAGGTTAATAGGATTTTAAATTGCCATAAAATTTTAGAAAGTCCTATGCATACAGGAAGGCAAGGATACACTATTTTCTGAAATCTTTGGATCGTGACATTTGGGACATAGTCGAAACTGGATATGTGTCACCAACTGATTAAATAGTACTTGAAAATGGCACAACTATTTCCAAACCTAAATCTAAAGAAATGTGGATTGCATATGATAAAGAAAGACAAACATCTGAAGCAAAAGCAATGATTTCTATTTATTGTGTTATGTCCCAAGAAGTCTTTAATCAAATCAGTATGTGAAGCACATCAAAAGAAGCATGGGATTTGTTGGAAAGAACCATGAAGGAACCAGCATAGTGAAAAGACCTGAGCTACAACTTCTAACATCACAGTTTGAACATCTCAAAATGGAGGAACATGAGACATTCATTGAATTCTTTACAAAACTAAACATCATCTGTAATTCCATGGGTGGATTGGGAGAGAAAGTTCTGGTCTCAAGAATTTGTAGGAAACTTCTAACATCCTTACCGAAATGTTTTAACTCCAAAGTAACAACTATCAAAGAGTGTAGGAACATGAACGAAATGAAAGTAGAAGAACTAGTAGGTTTCCTACAAACATTCGAACTACATTTCAAACCAACCCTCAAATCCAAAAGTAATGCCCTCAAAGTTGCAAAACACACCACCATTAATGAGGAGGAGGAGAGTGAAAGAGAAAATGAGGATGAGGAAGTGGCTCTCTTGGCTCAACTATTCAAGAAATTTTTTAACAAAAACCATGGCCGTCCATTCAACTACAAAGGCAAACAATTGGACAACAAGCGCCATATAGGCAAACCTCTTAAAAAGTCTAAAGAGCCTCAGTGTTACAATTGCCAAAAATTTGGGCACTTGTCCACTGAATGTCCCACCAAAAAGACTAAGGGAAAGGCCATGGCAGCCACATGGGATGACACTAAAGAATCAAACTCAGAATTCAGTGATTCAGAGAGTGATGGAGAGTAGAAATCCTTGAAAATACTCATGGTCTTCACATCCACCAACATTCCCTTGGAAATTGAGGAAATGGATGAACCACAAGCCAAAGGGACACTTCCATCAGATGATGAGAAAGAAGAAGAAGAGGAAGAAAAAGATAATATACATGATGCCTATGATCAACTCTTTATGCATAACATCAATATCTTTAAAAGACTTGGTATTAATGAGAATAAGAATAAATTGTTGCAAATGGATCTAGACAAAACTTTAGAGATCAATACACATTTGATTAATGATCTTCAACAATACCACTCAGATAATGATAGGTTGGAAAGAATTAATTCATTTCTCAAAACTAAGTCAGTAAAACTAAACAAACAAATTGAATTATTGAAAGATGAAAACATGTATCTTAAGAATGAAAATCACACACTTATTTTTTATGCAGAAAAATCTAAAAAATCTGTTGAGCTTAGTTACAAATTCTCCCAAAGTAGCGAAAAACTTGAAAGACTTTTAGGAATGGGAAGAACTCCAAGTGACAAGAGAGGATTGGGATATGAAAATTGCAAACCAAATCCCATTCCTGCAGCACCAATGCCTAAGAAAGGTGCTGCCTCAGGAAGTAACACAATGGCCACTCTTGTATGTCATTCGTGTGGAGACTCAGGCCATTACAAGTTTGAATGCCTAACCTTTGGGCAGACTTAAAACAATTCTGGGTTGAACCTCACTGGTAAATATGTACCAACTGGAAGAACAATGTAAAATGTAAAGAGCCCACCAAAGTACATAGTAAGAGGAAAGACACATCCATCTCCACCAAAAATGACAAAAAAGAATGGAGGAACTATTAAATCAACTGGCTCAACTGAATAAAAAAACAAAGGAGTTAATGAAACAAGGGAATATGATTCAGTTACGCAATGTACCCAGACCAACCCATAATGAAGTGAAAACAGTATCTCCTAGAAAAACTGTCACTAAATGGGTAATGAAAAATAAGTGAAATTGTTTAGTAACTCATTCATTTTTGAAAATAGGCAATGATGTTAAGTGGTACCTTGATAGCAGATGCTCAAGATACGTCACGGGTGACAAATCACTTCTCTCAAATTATTCAAACCTTGATGATGGGAAGGTCACTTTTGGAGATGGACGCACCGCTAAGGTAACGGGACATGGAACCATTGTTGGATTAGAAATGCTCAAAAATGAGAATGCTGTTTGGGTAGAAGGATTGACACACAACTTTCTAAGCATTTCTCAAATATGTGACAATAAGCATGTGGTGACTTTCTCCAAACAAGAATGCAAGATCTCGGGGAAAATCAATTATGAAGGGTCTTTGCACTTATGACCAATGCTATGTCCTGAAAGGAAATAGGCAGGATGATTTATCTACCTAATATCACTTTAGCATCGATAATAATTCTAGGTCATGACATCTAGGCCCGGGCATACATGTGAAATGATGCACTTTTGTGGTTAATATGATATATCCAAGGTTTGTATACCTCATCAAATTCTTTTTAATATGAACATAGCAAATGTTTATAATTGTGGTTCTAACAATATTTTGTACAAATTTGCTGGATACAAGCTATAAAGGAAATACCTAATGATATGTATTTCTGAAAGTCGATCGAAGAACACGGATCAATGTCCTATTTTTGCACTTCGATAAGTTAGTCGATGAATCAAATGACTCGTCGATGATATGGAGCACAGTTCGATTTCATCAAATCATTCTCTGAATCAAAAGCGTCGCACATTATGGAATGTCATGAACACCTCTTCAATAACATCAATTAGAGGTGCTCGATGTGATCAAATCAGAGTCGATATCATTGAATAAGCCCGCCCGATAAAAGGCAGGCGAGCGGGAAAATTTTTTAGTTTTCATTTTGTTGTTTCATCTTCCCCACTGTTCTTCCTTGGATCCATTGACGTCAGGGGCAGTCCTTTACAACTCAATTTCGGAAGACTCAAAGGTATATCTCATCGATTCCTTAAGGTACTCTTCCTTTATCTTGGCTATCCTAGGTTATTAAAAGAGATTTTGGGAAATTACTGTTGTTCTTCATCTTCTCGATCTTATACTTAGTTTTTCCCTTCATCTATTCTCTTGCATTTGTGGTTGCCCAATTTGACATGTCTAAGGATAAAGGGAAAGCTCCAATAGTAGGAGAAACATCACGGCCAACTCAGAAAAAGGCCTTGGCTCCACGGGAAAGAGCTAAGGCTCAAGAATCCCCTGCTCGCCCCTGAGCCCCTGTCGCTCGGCAGTCGTCCCGCGGTGAGGCCCCGCCCGTGGCTCCAGTACCTCCTCTCTCTCCTATAATTCCATCTCCCCACGCCAACATATTGGAAAAATATATGGGGCGGAGTTTGGTACATGAACGTAAAGTGGAGTGGGAGTGTATTCAGGCATTTGATATAGAATCTCTGTTGTCAGCCGTTGATTGGTCTCCCATTTTGGATTTTGGTGGACCATGCCATGAGAAACGAACCTACCAGTTTCTCGCATATTGCCACTCTCCAGTTCTTGAGCCTCCCTCTATCATAGTCACAGTCAGGGAAATGAATGTAGAAATCACGGTCGAGTCCGTTGCAAATTTATTTGGTCTCACTCTTTCCCCTATCGGCTTATCTAACCTTGATCTTGATGACCCCACTATCCTATCTGTGGTCACTAAATTGTTATGCTATGGTAGAGACGTCCCATGGTATCAAGGGAATGCACTTAAAGCAAAATACATGCTCTCAAAATACCGAGTTTTGCATGGGAACCTCTCTATAAATGTATATCTGATGGGAAAAAATCGAGCCGATCTTACCGGCTTTATGGTCCTTATTCTATATAGCATTGCGTCTGGTGTCAAACTGTGTCTACCCACCTTAATAGTCCACCAATTGGCTGTTGTTGTCCACACTTCCCAAGCAACTCATCTCCCATTCCCACATATCATTCATGAGCTGAGCAATGAGTTGGGATTGCCCGTGCCTAATGATCTTGAGCGTCCTCTATAACATTTCAACAAAGTTAACATCCGAAAGATGGACCTCAAGTTCCATCCACTCATAGAAGGACAGATCGAGGAAGACATGCAAAGTGATACAGAAATGGGGGAAGCAACCACACCGACCGAAGGAGAAACCTAGGAACCACGAGTAGTTCCGACCACTCCTGACTCCGCATAGACACAGCGACAGAAGTGGCATTAGGATCGGGTCGGGGAGACTCGAGGATAGGTTTGATCGACAGGATGAGTGACTCACAGGCCTGGAGCGGATGGTAGCCGCATTACAATGCACGACTCAGCAAATTGTTGACCTATTGACGTGTCGACGTGAAGATACAGCTCCATCCGACTCAGCCCCAACACCGTAGAGCTGATTTTGCCATCATATACACCGCTTACTCATTCATAATTAGGACATGAGTATCTTTTTAACTGTCCTACGTACTCATGAGTGTATGTGCTGGTCAACTAACTTAGATAGTATAACAGGTCTTTTTGGTTATCTAGCCCATGGATGGGCTAAAAATGTTAGAAATGATGGGATATTTTTGATTGGTTATCTGATAATGCCCTTGGATGGGCAAATTGGTTGGATATTTCTTTTTTTTTTGTGGCCCATGGATGGGCTGGATGATGATTTCCTGTTGGTAAATGGTTAAACACTTATTCACTGCCAAGCTTGGGAGTTAGGTTGATTGCTCTTATCAATTAATGATGATATTTTTGAGCTTTATATTAAATGTCTATAGGAAGTGAATGTTCTGTGAAAAATGGTGATTGGTGAATTACCGTTTATTATATGCCATGGAAGTGTTTAATTATGTTATGGAATGATGATTTCAGTGCTTTATATTCAAATGCATATCTATGTCTATAATGTCATATATGGAATGTTAATTGCTCTATTATCTATCTTATGCATTTTGGAGATATGCTTACATGTTATGAACTGATGATCATTTATTCTTTGGAATAAGGTTCCTTGCCATGGGATGATCCCTACATGGGCCTCTCCTTACTTTGTTTCTCCCAGTTTCTTCAAGCTCAACTTCAGTCAATCTACTTGTGATTGGTATATACTAACCTTTATTAATGATTGACAAAAAGGGAGAGAATAGATCCCACCATGAGAACAATTGTGTGTATGGTTTATATGCATGGTGATACAGGTGATAGGGGGAGCAGCTGCAAGGAGATAAGAGGAGCAGCTACATGAAACCTCAATGTTGTGTATGAACCCAATAGCTATTTGTAAAATTGTGTAAAGTTCATGTACACACAATTTAGGGAGTTGTTCTAAGTGTTGGTCTAGGTGTTTTGTGTTTTGTCACGTAATTGACAAGGGGGGAGATTAAAAGTGCCCTGCTTTGTCAAATAGCGTGAGGGTTGAGTCGATGAGTCAAGTGAGCCCCATATAAAGATCATACAAGCTATTGCCTTAACCAGATGTGTACTCTGAGCTCTTCACAGGTAAATTAAGCCTCACATCATATGTCCTAAAACACCTAGGTAAGTAAATCCTTAAAAGCCTTAGAACAACATAGGCGTTAAGAGTCTGAAAACTTATTCTTTAAATAAGAAATTTTTTTAAGTTTTTCAGCTTAGTTCGATGGTATCAAGCTTGTGTCAATGACATCGAACATTCATGATCGATGACATTGAACATGCCTCGATGACATCGAATTGAGGTCATTTTATGTCCAGCAACCACAAAGTATTTGGATAGGATATTCGATGAATCGAACAATCCTTCAATGACATCGAACATCAGTAATCAATGACATCGGAGGTTAGTCGATGAGATAGAAGGACTTAGAGCATTGTCCAACAAATCTTCTTGAAAAATATTCTGACATTGCTCGAGGAATCGAACCTGCTTCGATATCATCAAAATTCAAATTTAGATGACATCGAGCGAGGTTTGATAACATCGAATTTGGACACGTCTGTCCAGCAATCTTGAGAGGAAAATCAAATGGAAATGTTCGAGGAATCGAGATACACTCGATACTATCGAAATTCAAACTTTGATGATATCGAGGGAACCTCGATGACATCGAAAAAGGACAAAGAAGTGTCTAACGAGCTTTCAAGGAAAATCTTCTGAAAAGATCGATGAATCGAACTGCGATTCAATGTCATCGATATTTGAAATTCGATAAGATTGAATCAGGTCGATGTCATCGTAGACAGCCTTTAAAATGTCCAGTAAGCTCTTATGTGTATAACGTCGAGGAATCAAACTGTGGTTCGATGACATCGAAGTTGAAATATCGATGACATCGAATCAGGTTCGATAACGTCGATCTTCATTCAAAAAGTTCCTAGAATATTTTTCAGTTGGGTTCGTATCATCGAATTGTGATCCGATGGCATCGAAAGTATATGTTTGATAACATTGAATCAGGTTCGATGACATCGAACTCAGTCAGACTCTGACAATTTTATTTCTGTTAGGACTTTTTACCTTTATAAGGAGAGCTTGCTCTTGGTTGCTAGATTGAGAAAAAGAGAGAGAGCTTTAAGAGAGTAATTGCATACCACCTACCCTAAGCCCTTTTTCTCATGGGAGTTCATTCTTCAATCCACCCTCATCATTGATATTCAATAGAGTGGATTAGTGAATGAACTTCCTCATTCAAGGATCATCCAACTACCATCTTAATGAAGAATCATTGAGTTGGGATCCCTTGAGTGTTTAAGACCTTGGAATCACTATCTCTTTAATGATTAAAATTCATTAGAGTAGATTCCAACAAAACCTTGACCCAACTCATCACCTTACATTGGAGCATCATAAGTGCTGCGGATCAATGGAGCTGAAGAATCTTTATCATTAAGGGAGATAGTCTTCATTAACGTACAGAACGAGGCTTATCTACTTATTTGTAAGTCTTTAGAGTCCAGAGACCCTGTTGATCATTTCTTGTGTAGAATTGGGTCACAGGTACATCTCACCCCTTACAAGCCCTCATAGGAGGCCTCCGACAGGAGAGTACATTTAGGTTCTTAGTGTAGGACCTTTGCTCTTGTGTAGGGCATAAACTTAGGTCCTTTGTGTAAGTCCTTCCCCTGTGTGGCTTAAACTAGGGTTCTTGTGTGGATCCTTGACTTGTGTGGTCTAAACTAGGTTCCTTGTGTGGATCCTTGGCCTGTGTGGCCTAAAACCTAGGTTCCTTGTGTGGATCCTTAGCCTGTGTGGCCTAAAACTTAGGTTCTTTGTGTGGATCCTTGGCCCGTGTGGCCTAAAATCTAGGTGCTTTGTGTAGGACCTTTGCTCTTATGTAGGGCATAAACGTTTGTCTTGTGTAGGCATGTTTAGGTACCTTGTGTAAGTTGTAAAGATTTGAGGTGAACCTGATTTGAAACCTCTGTTAATGAAATTTGGTACACTCAAGGGTTGAGTGCATCCATTGAGAGTGGAGTACGTACATAACCGAACCACTATAAACAACTGTGTTTGAGATTGCTATTTGCATATTCTTTTGTTGTGTTTACTTTGAATGTTCATAAGAAGCATGATAATATGATTATCTAGAACTAATAAGAATCACATCCCACGCACTTTCACATAGCTCATCCATCAAAGACTAATTGTTATATCTTGTTTAAATATTGAATAGTCTTGTCATTGGATCCTCTACTTGGCTTGGAAGCCATTAGAGTTGAAATGAGTATATCTTGATAGTTGCATATTATATCAAGATCATGTTAATAGGATTTTAAATTGCCATAAAATTTTAGAAAGTTCTATTCACTCCCCTCTAGGACACTTTGACCTATTCCTACTTCTACTATAGCGGTCCTTTCCACTCGCTGGGCTGCGCGGCGGTAGCCAGTTTGGAGTGTACTAGACCCCGGTGACCAAAGATATACGGTACTGATATTGTGATGCCCCGTCACTATTGCACACATGGGTGGATGCTGATGTGGGCAGGGCCTAAGGGCTTGGGCGAGTTACCAGTGATTGGTAGGCTACTGTGCATACAGTGGGGCAGAACTTACTAAGTAGGAGTTGCGTACTTTGGTGGTGTGCAACTAAATCATTATGTGTACCTTCACAATGGCCATGATTTCGGTTGGGTACGCGACCAACCTGAGATCAGGATTTTACCGCATTAAGTCTATCTATCCAAATTTAGGTATGGGACTGGTTTGGATAGAAGCCCCTTATGATGAAACCCACAGCTTGCGATACCACGTACTATCATCCTGACTACACACTCAGGTTTTGCCATTTCATTTACATTGCTTCCTCTGCATATGACTTTTGGTTTACTATGTTTTTGCATTACATGGCCTAGATAAGGCTGATGGTATTCGTGGACTTGTCAGGATTTACACATTGCAGTGCATCCTCAGCATATGACATTTAGCATACTATGTATTGCATCACATAACCTTGTTATGGTTGACAGTATTCATGGACTTACCAGTATTTTTGCTTACTCTGATATTTGTGTGCTTGGCACATGTATTGCGAACACATGTACCACCCTTTAAGCTTCTTAGTAAGCTTATGCATGACTGTTGCGTACAGGTGATGCTAGGACGCAGCCGAGCTGAGGTAGGTGCGTGCGGCTGAGCCTCTGGAGTTTTAATATCTATCTTGTATTTCCCCTTTATGTGTTGTACTCTAAAGTTTTTAATCATGGTGGATATGTGGTGATGTTATTGTTTGTATCTGGGTTATACTCATGGTTATGCTTCTTACAAAAATTTCATGTTGAAAATCCTCCTTGTGGGATCCCAAGATCGAAATCCAGTATATGGGTGCTGGGATCCGAGAATGGAGTACTACGGAGGCCGTCAATGTCGAATTTGGCAATCGGGAATTTTGTGAGCCCGGTTTACGAGTTTGGGGCATGACATAACTCTTCCAGACCCATTGTTGCCAGATTTTTGAAGAGAAGGATTGTATGTGAAAGAAGAGTAGATGTGAGATATCTTGAAAATTTTAAAGTTCGGGAAATTCTTTCCCGCTAAGGATGGCTGCTAGTTCTATCTTTTGGGGGACCAGTAAATAAAAACTTTGTCTAATCATTCTCGTCTCATTGCACACTATCTAGGGGTTTTGAAGTTAAATGTGATGGTCAAATAGTTAAAATTACTCCTTATGGCATTTCAACGCTTATAGGGATACCGTTGGGTTCCAAACAACCTACTGAATTATCCACAGAAGCAAAAAGGGCTGTTTGGACTAAATTCTTATGTAATGGGATGAACGTACCTTGACATCATAGGAATGCATTGCGAGCCACAAATATGCCCCATGATTACCATATACTTCATCTAATTTACATTTCCAACATCTAATTAGATACGGTAATCACACTGAGCTCACACCTTTCATGGTGGAGACCCTATATCACATTGGTAAAGGGGAGCCATTATGTCTACCCACTCTAATGTATGATCAAATAGTTTCATGGTTCAACTCTAACTCCACAGCAATACCCTTCGGACATTTGCTGTGCATGTTGGCCTGTCAATGTGGGTTCAATGTGCATGAAGGTGAATCCCTATCAGCCCCAGAAATGAATGTGCACAGTATCGGGAAAATGAATCTCTCTTTTGTACATGAATCTGGTAATCCAATATCGATAGAAGAAGAATTTCTTAACAAGGAGGACGAACCAGTTGAGAAAGATACTCATCCACCAACCTTCACCCGCACAACGTCTACTCCTCAGAATGATACTCTCATGCAAATTTTGGAGGAGCAATCAAGACTTCGTGTGATGGTGAAGTCAATGGAAGAGAAGCACCACTCACTCCAATAGTCGGTGGAGCAAATTGCGACATATCTATCATGCCCACAAGATGATGCTGTTGGTTGTTCTTCCTAGATTAACTAAGTGTTAGGGTCAATATACATTCTTGTGTACTGCGATTTTTTTTTGATACTTTGGTTTACATCTAGAAACATATATTTTCTAGAGTAAAGCATCTGGAATCATTTATTCTTTTGGTAGCTGGTCTGTAGTATGATTGGTAAATATGAGGTTTAAACCTCATTTTGGTGCCAAAGATATTTCAGGTTTAGAGAAGCTATTTCTAAAAACACATGCTTTACTCTAACTAATCATTGGTTACTCATTGCTTCAATCGATATTGAATAATCTTCAATTTTATGATTCTGCCTTCATGACAGTATGACCTTTTATTGAAAATATTATCCTCGCTTATCGCTGATGTTGTATATGCATGCTTCAATTCTTGCTAAAATACTCCATTTTCCCTTATCATTATATCTGCGAATATGGAGTTTTCTATTTTGTGTCCAATATTTGAATACTCTTACAATTGGTTGATTATCTTAATATTTTTAATACATGATTACAGCATAATAGTGGTTAAAGGCAAAGCAAGGCTCCTACAAGAGGAGAAAACCACTCTAGAAGAACTAACAATTGTTGCTCTCCTTATTCAATCCTACTGAAATAGCTATATCAAACAAAATTGTCTTTGATAGATGGATCATATCCGTTCTCGTCGAACCATATGGGATCGATCTCTACTTAGGATCAATTGGGTGGGATAATCTGTTATACTTTGGAGGAGAGGTCCAATATGACCTCATTCATCAATTCTTAAACTCCTGTCATGACACTCAGGTGATCCTCCATCAATCCGCATCAACTTTATGAATAAAACCAAGGGGAGACTCCTTTGGTGCTAAGTAAATTACTGCACCTCAGAGTCACACACATTCCCCTAACTGATCGTCCTTTAAATCATCTGGGAGTTTGGGGTGAATTAACTCGATTACTGTGTGATGGTTCAAGAACAAAACTATCACCATTCATCGCATTTGGACTCAACCACAAAAGTACTGCACAACATTCTAAGTACTAATACATACCCATGTGAAGTTTCAGGAGATTTGATCTCTCGATTTGTTCTAAATATCTTGTATGACATCTTTCAGGGGATTGAAGTATGCCTACCCACTCTTATTATGAAACAGTTGATCCTAGTAGTCAAGGGCATTCACTGTACTAGCCTTCCCTTTCCAAGTGTTATCTGTAAACTCTCAAAATTCCTTGGTTTGTCACCTACCCATGATACAATATATCCTACCATGTGCTTTACCAAGGAGACCCTAATTCAATTGAATGTAGCTGCACCTACACTTAAGGAGAATCATGAATGCAAGAGCGGCGAAGAAGATCAAAACACTACAATGGCCACTGCTTGGGACTCCTGTCGCACTCCCATGCTTGCACCAAGTCCAATTTCAGTCAGCACCGGGCGCCTTCTTCGTTAGAACGATCCGATCCGTCTTTTTCTTGATGGACAATCCAATAGAGAAGCTCGCCTTCGGCAGTGTGAATATCGGCTCTCTAGAATCGAATTGCATCTTGACGCTCTTTGACATACTAGAGAGTACATTACGGAGCTGCTTCTGTATCGCCACACTTATTTCTCTCCATATGAGGGTGGATCTTCTAAATGATACTTCCTTTTATCTGTGTTGTCATTAATACTTTTATTTTGGATCCTTATCCCCTTAAAGGCTTAATTTCTTTTGGATGATGGATGCTACTACCCAAAATTGGGGTAGTAATTTTGATAAATTCATGATGATATCTTTATGGTCATACCATTTATTCTTCTTCATGGTTATATCTTTTAATGCGCTTGTCACATAATGTTTCTATATTCCCTGCTATTCTAACTTTTCGTGCCTTGCATGTTCTCCCCCCTCTTAACTAAGTTTGATCATATATATGTTATTGGCTTACTTCTTGGTACATCCTTTGCCAATGACTGACAAAAAGGGGGAGAAGAAACCTACTAACTAAAACAATTCGTTGTTTTTTGCAGAGTTTGTCCCTTCTTGTTACAAGTTAATCATGACAGAAATTGCGGGCGATCAACATTATTGTGTTACATGTCCAAAATTGTCTTGAGTTATAAATTGGTATATTCATATGTAATTTTGATATGTAATCTTTCATTGTTTTGGTATGCCATTGGTATGGGCCATGACAATGTCTTAGGTTAGGTTGTTTTGTCACGTAATTGACGAAGGGGGAGATTGTTAGTGCACTCACCTTGCACACATGTTTTTCAATCATGTGACTAGTTTTGTCAAGTAGTCGGATGAGTCCGTAGCAAATGAAGACTGAAGACGCAACTGGAGCAGAAGCCCAAGCTACAAGTTCAAAGTACAAAGAAGCTTCTACGATCTGGATCTTACCTATAGATGACCTTGACCCACAATAGGAAAACTTACTTAGATCATCTATACAAGCCATTCTAAGCTCATATTTCCCATCATTTTAGAGTTGGCTTAAGAAAGTTCCAAGTTGTTGAATGAATTTCTGGACAAAAATTCAAACAGGAAAAACTGTCTCACATTCAGTTGTTGAAGTTGCCACCGAAGATACCTTCGATACCACCGAAAGTGCCCAAAATAGTCCAGCAACACTCCAAGTTAATTCGGTACCATCGCCTGGAATTTCGGTCCCCCCGACTCGTACCGAAGAACAATGTTCGGTGCCACCGAAAGTAACAAATTTCATCCAGTAACTTCAAGATCTAATTTGGTACAACTGAGTGATATTTCGGTGCCACCGAAGGTTCACTCGGTAGAACCGAAAACTAGCCATTATAGATCCGTTGGGACTTTTTCTCTATAAATATAGGACCCAGAACTTTATGGAAAGTATGGATTAAGTCATTTCAGAGACCCTACTGAAACCCAAGCTTATCCTAGCCTTCATAGACTCTATCTTTATGAGATTCTTGTTCTTTTCATTATGATTCATCATCTCAATGAGCATTCAAAGCTCATATTAATGAAGAACATGATCTCAAGCCTTCACTAAAGTATTGAGACCAAACCTATAGAGGAGGAGTTGAAAGTTGAACCGAAGTCTGAAACTTTGGAATATGTTGAGACTACATCACCTACTGAGAATTTTCCTAAATTTTATCTACTTCTAGTCTTTGATTCACCATGTTGCACTAACTATGAAACTTTCTCTATCTCAAGTGAATCATATGTACTTTGGACACCTTAGGAGATTAAAAGGAAACTTTATGCTGAGGTCCACAAATTTCTCTGAAAATTCATGCTCCAAGACATCCAAGCCTATTATAAAAAGGGCTTTTGGATGATGTTGTTGAGAAACCTACTAAGAAATTTATCAAGATATTGGTCGGAGGAGGAACCTTGCAGCATGACTGAGTAGCTTTCCCCTGTTTTCCTAGTTAGGTTTACTACTTTTAAAGAATTTAGGATTAAGATAGTTTGCTTTCCGCTGTTTTAGGATAGTTTTATTTCTACTGTTTGGGATAGTTTTCTTATTGTCTATTGAGTCTTTTATGCTAACCCATCTTCACACTGAGATCATTGGAAAAGCCTTAAAAATTCCTTCTTCAGGTATTATTTTTCCTTCACTTCTGCTTTATTTTCATTACCTCATTTGCATTACATGCTTATTTCTTTTACATTAAGGACAATGGTGATTTTAGGTTCGGGGGTGTGGATTAGACAAACTAATTAATGTTTTCTTAGTCTTTGAGCAAAAATTGTGGAAAAATGAAATTTTTTAAAAAAAATGGAATTACAAGATGCTTAATGTTGATGCCTCATGTCTCTTGGAGTTTAGTCACTTGGGTGATCTCAAAATTAAGTTAAGTCATTAATCCTTGATTAGAAATTTTAAACATTAATTGAGTCATAATCTCACATTTCACATCTAGCTTACACAATAAAGTGTCAGTTTAATATTGAATTGTTAATTTAATGATTATTACGCATGGAAGGAACCAACCCGGGGAATTTATCCATCACGTTCAATAAGAAGAATTGAAAAGAAAGAAAAAGAAAATACCCAAGTAAAAAAATAGTTGTCGTCGAAAAGGGCTACCTATTAAAGATCTTTAAAAAGGTTGACATAGCGTGAAAGCCATCGATGGAAAAATTAAAAGCTGAAGGAATAAAAGAGGGAATTAAATGATGAACTATAAGGCAAGTTTCAGTTTAGGTTTAGGTTGTCCTGAATGCTCTTTTAACTATCAATGTTAACATGATATTGAAGAACCGAACCTTAGATTGTGATAAGTCTAGACTTTACTATACACCCAGGAACTTAATGTTTAGAATTGTTCTAATTGGAGGATTAATGCTTTGAACTTGATTACGAAACTTACCAAGTATTAGAGTTTAGGAGAAGGTAATGCACAACATTGATGTATTTTAGAATTCTATTACCTGTATTGCTTTTTTAAAACCACTTGAGCTTATAGAAATTATCCTGTGGTTCTCTAAATATTTTTCGCATACTTTACTCGGGACTAGCAAAATGTTGGTTGGGGATTGTGTTGAGGGTCAAATATTCATATTATCTCCCATTTATATTTTAGTTTTATGAACATGATAATGCTTAATGTTCTATTTTACTCATGTTTGTGTTGCAAGGTAAATTTAAGAGCTTGGATTGAAAAGGGTGCTAAAAGCATGGATTTGATGCTCAAGAATCACCAAGGCAAGGGATGAATCTTAGGAGACAAAGATTGAAGAATTCACATGCCAAAGATCCAAGAAAACCAAGTGAGGAATGAAGAGAATCAAAGATTTGAAGTAAAGAAAAGGAATTCTGAAATTGTCCTGAAAAAGCATATTCTGAAACTCTGGGTCATTTTGTGAAATTGCGTAGAGTGAAGTCTATTTTGGAAAAATGCGCAGAGTGAAGTCTATTTTAGCAAACTACATAGATTTGAGGTGGTTTCTAGAGTTTTCTAGCTAGGTGCGAAAGTTGGAGTTCCACAACTATAAATAGGACTCCCTAGGATGTTTGTAGGCATCTTCTAGGGTTTAAGGAGTGGAGCAAAGGGGTGAAGAAGTCATCGCCAAGTGTTTTTCTTCTTCTTCCTTAGTTATTTTCATGCTTTATTCTAGGGTTTTAGATCCAACCATATCTATTGTCACGCCCCAAACTCGGAAACCGGGCTCACAAAATTCACGATCGCCGAATCTGGTGCCAACAGCCACCGTAGTACCCCATTCTCGGCTCCCAGCGTCCATACGCTAGATTCCGATCCTTGGATCCTACAAGGAGGATTTTCCAACGTACTTGTGTCTCGTAATAAGATAATCCACAAGTTTTCCCAAATCACAAAGGCAACATCATCATCACATATCCATTATTATAAACTTTGAATACAATGCTGAAAGGGAAATACATATGTCAAAAATTAAAGCTCCACGAGTCCGCTGCACTATCCAAGCTCAATGCCGCTACAACTTAACATCACCTGCACGCATCTATCATGCATAAGCTTATAGAAAGCTTAGAGGGTGGTGTAAGTGTGTACACAAGGTGAGTGTCAAGTACTCAATACAATGCCATAATCATATAATATCAGAAATACTGGTAAGATCATGAATCATACAATATCGGATTAAGAGGAAACATACGAGTAAGTCTATAAATTATTTAATATCAGAATATGCAATGCGAATCGACTATGCAAATGAAGAGTCATAAAGAGTCAAATATCAGATGTCAAGGGTGCAATGCAATATACAATTCCTGGTGAGTTCACCAATATCGTCAGTCGTATCTAGGCCATATAAATGCAGAAATATAGTAACCCAAAATGTCATATGCTGCGGATGTAATGCGATATGCGGTACGAATGGATTGACCATGCTGGGTGTGAAGTTGAGATGATAGTACATGGTATCGTAGGTTATGAGGTCCATCACAAGGGACTTCTATCCAAACCAACGTGCCCCAACCAAAATCCTGGCCATTGCGAAGGTACACATAACAAATAGTTGCGCACCACCAGCCTAAGTGAATAGTGAATGAATGAATGAATGAGTATGAAATTCCTGCTCAATAAGTCCACATATCAGTACTGTACATCTCTCGGATCATCACCAGGGTTTAGTACACTCTACATGTAATTGCCGCCCATTGGACATGTAACCATGCAAGTGGAAGAGACCTCACTATCCGCCTGGCTAGTAGTCAGCCAATACCTACCCGGTAGGACGATAGCGGACCGAATCATGCGCTAGTCAAAATTAGCCTAGCTATGCCCACTACCCTCAGGCGGGTAAGGCCACACCCCCTCCCAACCGACAATGACACAGTGGGAGACATGGCCTACTAGTATTCGACCCTCATGTGCTTATATATATCCACTCGGTCTCTACGTTGGGGCGTTTCCTGGTCTCAGAGGTTTAGGGATTTTCACCTAGGGCCATCTATAACAGCCCAATGCTAATAACAGATTTCAGGTGTCCTATCTGGCCATCCACGATTGCTTGTGGAGGCTATGACCCTGATGTTGCTAAGGCATACAGTAATCACAACACACAATGTAAGATGCATGAGTCATACAATCCAGTCATGCATTAATCCTGCACATATCGTGCGCTCATGTGAGATAACCTCCGCCTATTAGGGAGTCTCATAACAACCTGCCCAATGACATATGTAATGGTCAACCACATCACATAACAAACATGCAAATGATGCGTATGGGCATGTATGATGATGCTATGCTGTCACATACTCATAATCGGTATCGATAATCGGCACCGATAATCGATAATCAGCCTTGATAATCGGAATTGGCCTAACAAAGGGCCTAAGGGAAGGTCACAATGAGGACATTTAACCATCATTGCCCATCAATGTGGACATTTAACCAACATTGCTCCCAAGGAGTGGTCCACCTAGAGCCAAACGTATAGTGGGCTCATGGCCTCACATAATGGTCCAATATACATCACCATGGGCCTCTCTCAAGAGCCTAATACACATCATGATGAGCCTCACTTATGGGCCGGAAGTATATCACAATGGGCCACGACATATGGGTCAAAAATACATCACAATGGGCCATGATACATGGGTCAGAAATACATCACAATGGGCCACGATACATGGGCCCCATATATGTCAAATGGGCCGTAATATATGGGCTGGAAAATACATCTCATTGGGCCTTACTCATTGGCCTTAAATACATCATAATGGGCCTCACTCATCGGCCTAATACACATGACAATGGGCCGCATGACATGGGCCAAATACACATCACAATGGGCCATGCTCCATGGGCTCCAAACACATCACAATGGGCCTCACCAAATTGGCCCAAAATACATCACATCAAGCCTTATCAAATGGGCCCAAAATACATCACATCAGACCTTATCAAATGGGCCCCAAATACATTGCATCGGGCCTCACCGAATGGGCCCCAAAATACATCACATGGGCTGCATTAACGGGTCATACCGCTATGCCATTCATCTATTATTAGAGATCATTTTAGAGTATTATGCAAAAAAAAAATATGAATCATATCAAGAGATCATCTGGACCATACCACACATAACAGTGGTGATAGTGATTCCCACTGTTAAAATTAAGAGGGCCCATCAAAGCATTTATTTTCCCTCTAGTCAGTTCATAAGGTCATAAAGACTTGAACTTAGAGGAAAAACAAATATCATATTGGTTCAAAACTTCTGTAACCCAAAAGGGGTTTCAATGGTAGACGTTCAATCCTACTGTTTCTGCAGTGTGGTCCACTTGATATTAGATTTGTCTTAATATGCAGGACTCGGCTTAGGATCACGTGCAAATGTCAAATATAGGTTGAGGGTTGCTGGAATTCGACCGGGAGGACCTCGGAAGCCTACGGAATGGTATGGGCTATGATCGGGCCTTACATCTATGGTTGGCTAAACCTCTTAACTAGGGCTAAGAGGTGAAGCTTGTAGCATGATGGGATGTTTTTATTGCTTTGATTCATGTTTATGTTAAACTCCATAGATTCTAATTTGATATTTAAGGAATACTTTCAGTTTTTAATGGTTTATTGTAACTCAAATTATAGTAGATTGCAATAGCTTTGAGCATCTTCTTTTCTTGATTTGAGATTGTGAAATTAGTAAGTCCAGTTGTTCACTATCATCCCTTGGGCATGGTAGGATGATGAAATCCTTCCTAATCTTCACAATTCTCTTGCTTTAAGATTATAGGATTAGTAAATCCTGTTGTTTGCCATTGTCCCCTGGGTATGGTTTGATGATGGAATCCCTGCCAATTATCATAGTTCTCCTTCATTGAGAATTAGGTCAATGGAAGTTCAGATTTGGTTTTGTTGATATATTTTCCAATTGGATAGGATAGGACTCCAATTCTAATTGTGTTACTTGAATCAAGTAAGAGGGCTCCCCAACCACTACAAGTGGATCCTTGGAACCTTAGTTCCCACCTTTAAATTCTTAGTTTTAATTACTCGTTTCACATCTTCTTCTAGTTTTACTTCTAGTTAATTTCAGAAACATACAAGTTTCAGTCCCTATGGATTCGACCTCGGTCTTACTAAGATTATTACTACATCACGACCCTACAACCCTCTTGCGATAGACCGATAGGCTGCACCACCCTACATAAAAATCTTATCCCTTCCTGCCGCGGATAGAATTTCTACAAGACCAAAT
Source organism: Magnolia sinica (assembly GCF_029962835.1). Taxonomy (NCBI): domain Eukaryota; kingdom Viridiplantae; phylum Streptophyta; class Magnoliopsida; order Magnoliales; family Magnoliaceae; genus Magnolia; species Magnolia sinica. The sequence goes on from NC_080577.1 coordinate 35,862,886, forward strand.
TGGGCAATATGATTTGTATTAACGGTGCGCTCAATGACAATATTATGGGTACGAAAATTCTGCAAATTTTTTTAAATCATTTTCTGACAAACGGATAGAGCGTACAACCCGATTAGTAGATCAAGAGGAAGAACCAGTTTGAGGGCCTCGCATAGTACGCTTAGAGCCAAATGTCATGATAGAAAATGACTAGATTTTGTAAAAGAAATACCAACAAATAGAAAGAAAAGATCTAGATCAAATTTTTACCAAAAACCTAACAAAATAAGGTTCTAGATTCACAACAAGAAACTTAAATCTAGAAGGAAACTAAAAAATATTCACTTACAAGGACACTGGAGTGATGGGTTGGCTAAAGGAATCCATGGGCTGACTGAAGAAGATGAGAATGAAATGAGGGTTTTGAAAAAAATGCCCAATAAAACCCAATTGCTCAAGGTTCGGCTAGCCCGAGCACGTCCTCGGCTGGCCGAATCGGGCAGTCAGCTCAGGGTTGGCAAATAAAAATAAAAATTTTATTTAAAAAATGACATGAATAAATTTTATTCTATTAAAACAAAAATGTAAGACAACAAATTGCAATATAGAATAATTAATTAAGAAATACTGCATAAACTAGTATTATTTTTTTAATTCAAAAATTTGACATGGTCAAGAGGTTTTGTCAGAATGTCTGCTAGCTGTTTTTAGTATTAATATATTCAAGTATAACAAACTTGCTTTCAACCAATTCTCTGATAGAGTGATATCGAATATAAATGTGCTTAGTGTGAGAATGTTAAATAAGATTTTTGGATATATTTATTGCACTGGTATTATCATAGTATAAATGCATTGTTTCTCAATTAATACGATAGTTCACTAACATCCTTTTCATCCATATTAATTGCGTGCATGCATTTGCTGTTGCAATATGTTCAACTTCAGTAGTGGATAATGATACTGAGTTTCGCTTCTTACTCATCCAAGAGACAAGACAATTTCTGATGTAAAAACATCCACTTGTGGATTTTTTATCATCCACATTACCTGCCCAATCAGCATCAGTATATCTAGTAATTTGTAAGGACGTACCATGAAGATACCATAAACCTAAATTAACAGTGCTGACAACATATCTAATTATTCTTTTTATTGCAGCCAGATGAGATTTCTTAAGGTTAGATTGATATTTGGCACATACGCCTACGTTGAAAGAGATATCAGGCCTGCTAGATGTTAAATATAAGAGACTATCAATCATACTATGGTAGAGATGAGGATCAATGCTTTTACCTGTGTCATCTTTTGATAATTTGAGAGTTGTAGCCATGGGAGTAGCAAAGTTTTTACCATTCTCAAACCTAGTTCCCAAATTTCTTAACTAGGTTTATCGCATAATTGGTTTGAGATATGAAAATTCCTTCTTCAAGTTGTTTCACTCGAAATCTAAGAAAATAATTCAGTTCTCCCACCATTCTCATCTCAAATTCTGATTTCATAGACTCTGCAAACTTAGAAGAAAGGTTAGCATTTGTTGATCCATAGATAATATCATCTACATATATTTGAAAAATCAATAGCTCTTCATTAATTCTTTTGATGAATAGGGTTTTATCAATACTACCCATTTTAAAATTTTGACTGAGAAGAAATTTTGTTAATTTTTCATACCAGGCTTTAGGGGCTTATTTTAATCCATACAGGGCCTTTTTAAGACGATATATATTGCTAGGAAGTTTATGATCTTCGAAACCTTTAGGTTGTTCTACATAAACTTCTTCATTTAAATCACCGTTTAAGAAAGCACTTTTATCATCCATTTGATAAATTTTATTCTCCCACCATGCTCATCTCAAATTATGATTTCATAGACTCTACAAACTTAGAAGAAAGGTTAGCATTTGTTAATCCATAGATATTATCATCTACATATATTTGAACAATCAACAGCTCTTCATTAATTCTTTTGATGAATACAATTTTATCAACACTACCCATTTTAAAATTTTGACTGAGAAGAAATTTTGTTAATTTTTCATACCAAGCTTTAGGAGCTTATTTTAATCCATACAAGGCTTTTTTATGACGGTATACATTGTTAGAAAGTTTAGGATCTTTGAAACCTTTAGGTTGATTTTACATAAACTTCTTCATTTAAATCACCATTTAAGAAATCACTTTTAACATCCATTTGATAATTTTTAAAGTTTTTATGACATGCAATGGAGATAAACAGTCTGATGGATTCGAGACGAGTGACTAGAGCAAAAGTTTCATCGTAGTCGACTCCTTCAATTTGGGTGTACCCTTGTACGACTAATATTGTTTTGTTTCTTAAGATATTCCTAAATTCATCAGATTTATTTTTAAATATCCATTTAGTTCCAATCACATGTTTGTCAGATGGTCTAGGCACTAGATACAAACATCATTCCTGACAAATTGATTTACTTCATCTTGCATAGTTAAAATCTAATTTTCATTAGCTAAGGCTTCATTTACATTTGATGGTTCTATCTAGGAAGTGAAGCATACATGATTACAAATTTTTTCAACTTGTCTTCTGGTTTGAGCACCAATGTGAGAGTTACCAAGAATTTGATTAGTCGGATAGTCTTTGACTAGTCTATTCTCAATTGTATTTGATTTTGATGAAGGTACTAATTGATTGAATATAATAACTCCATCATCGTGTTTATCAGCTGGAGTGATAGTTTGATCATCAATTACTACATTTATGGATTCTTGTATCACTCCGGTCCTTTTATTTAGGGCATAATATGCTCTACTGTTGAGAGCGTACCCTAGAAAAATACATTCATTACTTTTTACTTCAAATTTTGCCAGATGTTTCCTATCTCGTAAAATGAAACATTTGCTTCTGAAAGTACGAAAATATTTTATTGATGGTTTTTTGTTAGACTAGAGTTCATAAGCCATTTTATTTAAACCTGCTCTTACATATACTCAATTAATAATATAACAACCAGTGTTGACAGCTTCAGCTCATAAATTTTTGCTAATTTTTTACTATTAAGCATAACAGTCCCCGTTTCTTATAGAACTCTATTTTTTCTTTCAGCTATACCATTTTGTTGAGGAGTTTTAGGAGTAGAAAATTCATGTAGTATTCCATGGTCATCATAAAACTTCTCAAAATTGTTATTTTGAAATTCTGTTCCATGATCACTTCTTATCTTTTTCATAATCAGTTCTTTTTCCGTCTGGATGCATTTAAATAACTTTTTGACTTCGTCAAAGGCATCCGACTTTTCTCTTAAGAAGGCTACCAATGAATATCAAGTGTAGTCTTCAACTACAACTAGAAAATATTTTTTACCTCCTCTACTCTTTGTTCGGGTTGGTCCAACAAGGTCCATAAGGAGTAATTCGAGGGGTCTAGATATGGTTAAGGAGTTTACCTTCTTGTGACTACTCCTGATTTATTTACCTATCTGACAGGCACCACATACTTTCTTTTCCAATTTTTAAAAACTTAGGTAAGCCTCGAAGATGATCTCTCTTGCTAAGTTTGTATAGACCTCTAAAGTTCACATGTCCAAGATGTTGATGCCATAATTCAATTTCATCTGTTTGGACCATATAGCAAGAGTGACTTGTGGAACATGATTCATCAATGATATAACAATTTTCAGAGGTTCTTCAATCATTTAATATTTTATGACCTTGATTATTAAGTATTCACATCCGTGATTAGAAAATTTAACACTATGATTAGATATGCTTAGAAAATTGTGTTTCAAACCTTCAACATATAAAACATCTTTAAAAATAGGAAGATTGGAAAGTTTTACATTACCTTTTCTCCTGATTTTACAGTTACTGCCATCTCCAAATGTTATTAATCCTCCATCAATGTGATTGATGTCTGAAAGTATCATCTTATCACCTGTCATATGTCTAGAGCATCCACTGTCCAGATACCATCTTGAATGGCTACTAGCTTTGAAAGCTGTGTGGATAACAAGTCACTTATTTTTTGGAACCCATTTCAATATGGTTTTGGTCTTAAGAGGATCTCTAATAACATGATTACTTTGAGAGAAATATTATTTCTTATTCTCACTTACTCTCATAGTTCTAGAGTTGAATTTCAAGAGCTCCTTAAGTAAGTCCACTATCTTATCTACAAGAGAAGGATTATAATTTTTCTTTTGATAATTGGAATTAGTTTTTGGATAAAAAGGTTTTTGACAAGATTTTTTCTTTATTTCCTCTGTAGTTTCATCTTTAGATTTTGAAGATTCACCTTTAACAAATATACGAGCAGTACTTTCAGATTTTTCTAAACGACTCTTGATATAACCCAAGCAGGATTTGTTGTTACTCTAACGAGATGCAGATAATAGCTTTTCAAGTCTCGGGTCACCATGGGTATGTACCTAAGTCTCTTTAGAATTTTTTAGAGAAGTAATTTCTAATAGTAAATTTTTATTTTCAGTTTTGAGATTTTTAATTTTAGAATTTTTTAGATTGAGTTTAAGTTTGGTTTTCTTAAAATAATCAGAAAAATGTGATTTCTCCAAAACAGATTTTTCAAATTCTAATTTTAAATCTGGAAATTTATCCTTTTGAATTTTTAATTTTGTTGCAATCTTACAACTTTCTTTATATAAGGCATCATAGGCTACTTGAAGATCTTCATTTTCAACATCACTTCCTGTCATTTCATAATAAGATGTTTCATCTTCATTTGAGGAAGTAAGTCTAGCTAGGGTCATAAACGCCTTTTGATCATTTTCAGTTTTATGATCTGATTCATCAGTTTCTGAATCGGATTCAGATTCAGACGATTCATCCCATGTGGTGATCATGCCTCTTCTTTTAGATTTATCCTTCTTAGGACATTTTGCAGCTAGATGCCCATATTCTGAACAGTTGAAACATTGAGAGTCTTTAGATTTAGATTTCCAATTTCCTTTTCTTTAGTCAATCGATTTTTGAAAATCAGATTTATTTTTATTTTTAAAAATCCTATAAAACTTTTTAGCAAACATAGTCATGTCATCCTCATTTTCTTCATTATCTGAATCTTTTTTTTTATGGATTTTGTGGATTTTAGGGCTATGGATTTACTTTTAAGAGCTTTGAAATTTAGCTCATAGGTTTATAGAGATCCTACTAATTCCTCTACCTTCATTCTATCAGTGTCCCTCAGTTCTTGTATAACAGTGATTTTAGAATTGAATCTGTTAGGAAGCGATCGTAGGATTTTTTCACACGTTTTGTTTTCAAGGACTTTTTCTCTAAGACCCCACATGGAATTAACAATGTCATTTAGTTTAGTGAAGAAATCCATGAATATTCATTTTCTTCCATATGGATTTCTTCAAACCTTGTTGTAAGGATTTGAATCTTAGATTTCTTGACAATGTTAATTCCTTCGTGTGTCATTTCAAGTATATCCCAATCTTGTTTTGCTACATCACACGAGGTGATTCTTTTGAACTCATCTAGTGATAAAGCACAAGTGATAACATTAAGTGCTTTTGCATTAGCACTACTTTCGCTTTTTTGACCTGGAGTCCATAATTATAAACTTGTACTTTCATGGACTTGGTTCCATCTTCACCCACTATTTCTAATATTAGAGGGACTCATTGGGTCATGGTAGCTTGCTACACACTTTCATCAATAGATTTGAGGAAGATCCTCATTCTAGCTTTCCAGTAGGAATAGTGTTGAGGGTCAAATATTACATATTATCCCCCATTTATATCTTGGTTTTATGAATATGATACTACTTAATGTCCTATTTTACTCATATTTGTGTTGCAAGGTGAATTTAAGAGCTTAGATTGGAAAAGGTGATAAAAGCATGAATTAAAATCAAGTGGAGAAGTCGAAAGAACAAGTGCAGTATTCACATTGACTGTGTCATCGATCACCATTCGATGACATTGAAGCTACCATTCAATGACATCGACACGGGTGGATGACATCGAAAATATGAAAGAAAGTCGAGTTGGTTGCTGGACAAATTGAAGACGTTTTTTGATGACTCAAAGCCTTACTCGATGACATCAAATTTTTGTGGATTTTCGGCAAAACTTGTTGGACTATTTTGGACGCATTATCGATTCCTCGAACAACGCTCAATGATATCGAAAACACCTTTGATGGCATCGAAGGAAGGTTCGATGACATAGAAGATTACACAGTCCGTATGAAGTTACGTAGCGCAAAAAAAAAGCATGTATAAAAGTCACCATTGATGACATCAAAGGTAGTTCGATGTCATCGAACCACTTATGCAGAGTTGTGCAGAATTACGCGGAGTGTGTAAATTTGAGGTAATTTTCAGATTTTTCCAAGGAGGTACGAAAGGAGGTGTTGTACAACTATAAATAAGAGTCCCCAGGGCATCCCTAGGCATTTACTTAGGGTTTGGAGGAGCAAAGGACAAGGGTGGAGAGTCATCGTCAACTGTTTTTCTTCTTTCTTCCTTAGTTTTTCATGTTTTCTTCTAGGGTTTTAGATACAATCATGTTTATAGTTGGCTAAACCTCTTAGTTAGGGCTAAAAGGTGAAGCTTGTAGCGTGATGGGATGTTTCTATTACTTTAATTCAGGTTTATGTTGAATTCTCTTTGATTCTAGTTTGATATTTAAGGAATACATTTAGTTCTTAATGGTTTGTTGTGACTCAAATTACAATAGATGTGCAATAGTTTTGAGTATCTTCTTTTCATGCTTTGAGATTGTGAAATTAGAAAATTCTATTGTTCACCATTGTCCTTTGGGCATGGTTAGATAATGGAATCCCTTCTAATCTTCATAATTCTCCTATGTTTGATTGTGGAATTAGTATATCCTGTTGTTGGCCATTGTCTCTTGGGCATGTCTAGGTGATGGAATCACTTCCAGTTCTCACAACTCTCATCCATTGAGAATTACGTCAAAGGAGGTTCATATTTGGTTTTATTGAGATATCTTCCAACTGGATAAGATAGGTCTCCGATTCCAGTTGTGTCCTTGAATCAAGTGCTAGATCTACCGGATTACTACAAGTGAATCCTTGGAAACCCTAGTTCCCACCTTTGAATTTCTTAAGTTTCTAATTAAAACTTTCATAATTACTCCCTTTAATTTCAGATTTAGATTTATATCTTTTTCTAGTTCTACTTCTAGTTGCTTTCAGAATACTCACAAGATTAGTCCCTGTGGATTGACCTTGGTCTCACCGAGATTAATACTACATCGCGACCCTACACTTGGGGTTGTGAACAAGTTTTTGGCGCTGTTGCTGGGACTAACAGTTGCGTTTTTCTGACATTAACTAGTTTTAGAATTAGTTTAAGATTAGGGTTTTTCTACTTTCTATTTTTAAGTTAGGATTTTTTCTGAATTATTTTAGAAACTAATTTTTCTTTCTATTTCTAGGTTTAGAAACTTTCTTTTTTTGTTTTTAGAAACTAATTTACTTTATAATTGTAGGATAGAAACTTTCTTAATTTGTTTTTAGAAACTAACCTTTTATTTTTTAGAAACTTTCCTTTTCTATTTTTAGAAACTAGGTTACTTTCTTATTTCTTTTTTAGAAACTAATTTATTTTCCTTTTCTTTTGTAGGATTCCAATATAGAAACTTCTAATTTGGTAACTTCTTTCTACTTCTAGATTTCTATTTTCCTCTTTCCTTTTAGGATTAGGTTAGATTCTGAAATTGAGGGCTGAGAGTGTTTCATGCCCAAGTGGGTCCGTGATAACACTCAGCGTCTTTTGAGTGAAGGAGGATTGGTTGAGGTGTTATCTATCCATCATAGGATTAGACACTACTCAAAATCCATAGAGTTAACTAAAGTTATGGCTACCAATTAACCGGCCAATCAACCTCCAAATCCACCTCAACCTAGGGTTGAGGAAATCCAGGATGAGAATGAGGTGCATCAAGCACTCCCACCTTGTACTTTATGAGATTATTTACAACCAGCGGGGGTGAGCACGCCCTCATGCATGGTTTTTCTAAAAAATACAGGACATATGGATATCAAGCCAGGGGTGATCCAACTCCTTCCAAAATTTCATGGACTTGAATATGAAAATCCATATTTACACATGAAAGAGTTTGATGAGATCATAGCCACCTTATATTTCCCAAAAGTATCTGAGGACACTGTTAGTCTAAAACTCTTCCCTTTCTCTTTGAAAGAGAAAGCTAAGACGTGGTTGCATTCACTACATCCACGATCTATTGGCAGATGGAACAACATGACAAGGGAGTTCATTAAGAAAAATTCCCACACCATAAAACGAACACTCTCAGAAAGTCAATCATGAACTTTGCCCGAAAGGAAGATGAAACACTCTTCCAATGTTGGGAGTGGTTTAAGGATCTTGTCAGTTCATGCCCACAACATGATTTTGAAATGTGGCACATTACACACTTTTTTATGATGAGATAACTTCTTCCATGTGACAAATGGTCGAGACAATGTGCAATGGAAAATTCATGAATAAAGTGGTCGATGATGTGTGGGATATTTTGACAAGCTTACTGAAAACACACAATCATGGGACATCTCCCCAAAATCTCACACCACTTCTAGACCTGCTCAATAAAAGGAGAGGGGTGGAATCTATCTCCTGAAAGAAGAAGACGATATAAATGCTAAAGTGACTAATCTCACAAGAAAATTCGAGGCTATAGAACTAAAGAAGAATAAGGCTAAGGAAACTATTTACGGTATTTGTGCTTGGAACATTCACACAATAAAAAATTGCCCAACAATACCTGCTTTTTAAGTGGTACTGAATGAGCAATCTAATGCCGTGAATAATTACCAAAGGCCTTTCAATGGGCCCATCTCCAATGCATACAATCCTAGTTAGAGAAATCATATAAATTTTAGTTGGAGTAATGGACAAACTGCTACTCCTCAAGGATTCCCTAATCAAATTCCAAATTAAGGAAAAACCTTAAAAGAAACCGGTTCAAAATTCCACAAAAACTTGGAAGCTTACCCAAGAATTAGGAAAACTTACAAAATTTATGCAAAAGATGGATTCACGTATTACGGTTATAGTGAAGGGGATGCTTCCTGCTCAACCTTTCCCCAATCCTAAACCGCAATATGAAATAAGTGATCCAAGCTCTTCAAATCAAATGGAGTAAGCTAAGTCTATCACCACCCTTAGGAGTGGGAAAACAATTGACAAATTTTTTCTGTAAGGGCTGAAAAGTCTAAGGACCTGAAAATAGATGAAACTTATAGACCTAGCACTACTCCACAAGAATTAGAACCAGAACTTTAAGGCAAACTGATTGCACCATTCCCCCAACGGTTGATTACACCAAAACCGCTCTCTAACTCCCAGGACATTTTAGAGGTGCTGAAATAAGTAAAGGTCAACATTCCTGTACTGGATGCCGTTAAATAAATACCTTCATATGCCAAATTTCTGAAAGACTTATGTATGACCAAAAGATGGTAAAATATTTAAAAGAAAATATTCTTAACAGAAAAAGTGAGTGCCATCCTAAAGCAAGATGTGCCATTAAAGTACAAAGATCTTAGTAGCCCAACCATCGCTTGTGTAATTGGGAATTACCAGATTGAGCATGTACTTCTTGGCTTAGGAGCGAGCATAAATCTGATCCCATCCTCGGTTTATAAACAACTGGGTCTAGGTGAATTAAAACACACCTGGACTACATTACAACTTGCCGATCACTCAGTTCATGTACCGAGAGGGGTAATAGAGGATGTGTTGGTCAAGGTTGATAAATTCTACTACCTAGTAGATTTTATTGTCTTGGATACTGAACCCATCATGGATATGAGCACTCAAATTTTCGTCATTCTTAGTCACTCATTCCTTGCCACATCAAATGCAGTCATTAATTGTAGGAATGGAGTCCTGAATTTTTCTTTTAGGAATATGACATTGGAGCTCAATATCAGCAAATAGGCAAAGGATGATGACGATGCCCATGATATAAACTTGATTGATGCTTTCTGATAACCTTATCCTCTGATCCCCTAGTGATGTGCTTGGCCCACTCCCATGATTTAGATGATGATAGGATTGTAATTTCGGGAACCATGCTTGATACGGGGTCGATACTTGAAGTTAACCGGTAGAGGCATAATTTGAAAATTTACCCCAAACTGATGTTGTGCCTCTACCGTCTAACCTCAAGGCACCGAGGCTTGACCTAAAACCTTTGCCCTCTGATTTGAAATATGTTTATTTAGGTTAAGATGAGACATACCCGGTGGTGATTTCTTCCCACCTTGAGCAAGAATAGGAGAGTATGCTTATCTCTACTCTCATTGAGCACAAAGGAGCCTGTTGGGGCATAAAAATAAAATTTTAAGAATAAACCAAATACACAGTGAATAAGAGGAATAGAAAGAATGGAAAGAAAAATGAAGAAGAGAGAGAGAGAGAGAGAGAGAGAGAGAATTCATAGTGTTTGCGCGTACCCACGTAAACCATGTTGGTTATGCGGAACAGCGCAAAGGATTATGGTGGGTTGCGCGCCCCTGCACAACATAGGTGTGGTCAAGATGATTCGGACGGTTGAGATTTGATGGTTTGGTGTCGAATAGACGCCAAAATGGCAACTCTTAATGGGAACATCCTCCCCTTCATCTCTAAGATAGAGTATTTTATCATTCAAATACTAATTGTGATTTCATATTGCTATTTGAAGGTTATAAGGTGAGATTTTAAATTACGATCAATGAAAAATGCGACAAAGAAGATGAATTTTTACTTCACAGCGACCAGGTTTGTGTTAGAACAGCAGCGAATCAGCTTACAGATCATAAAACTCAATCTACTACAAGCAAAAACAACAAACCCCGAGTCATGGTTGGAGTCATAACCGCTTCCCCACTAGCACAAGAAAATAATAATGACCAGGTTGTTGTATCATCCCAAAGAACAAGGGCCCGAGATGCAGCAATTGCCAGGATGAATTTATCTTCACATAAAGTCAGGGGACCAATAACATGGAACACAACTAAAAATAATCCTGAACTCACCCCTCCAGCTATGTGCCTAGGGAAATCTCTTCCCTCACTGACATCACAAGATTTTCCAGCACTCCTATTGCAAAGGCTCAGTGGATGAGAAGAGAGAAAGGCAAATCACTAATGAATAATGCAGTTTCTGTTTAACCTCAAGATACGCCTCAACAAAAAATATCGCAATTAGTTTAAAGTCTACGGGAATACGAAAGATTCGAATGGAAACCCTCTCTTAATAAGCCCTGTCATACCCGAAAATTCTACTCCTACGACTGCCTCTTCTGACAATGCAGAAGCTGCTGTATGCATGGTAGGAACTAATCAAGGTCCACCGCTGACGACTGAAGATCGCATAGCCGACATGGTACAAATAAAAAGAACGTTAATGGAAGAATGTAGAAGTCTTCGAGAAGCCCTAGCTACTCTAGCACACAATGTGGCCCAGATCACAGCCCCTCCAATGATGACAACCATGAATGAGCAAGAACAACAACCTAAAGGCTCTCAGCCACCGAGGGCATGATTACACGGATCCGCTCCTACAACAGGAGTAATAACTCAAGAAGAAGTGTGACGAATGGCTGTAGAAGCTGTTAGAATAGAAAGAGAATGTGAGAATATTGAAAGGTTTCGATATAGGACGTCATATCTAAGAGAAACAGATTATGTACCTTTCTCGGTAAATTTCAAACACCCTGATTTCCAATGGCGACAGGTCCCCAGATGAGTATCTCATGCACTTCATCACGATAATGGGTAACTTCTTTAATGTCCCGCAGTATTGCTTACAGCTATTCGGTTCTTCATTGATAGGAAAAGCCTTCCGATGGTACTCTATTCTAGCCCTAGAATTGATATGAACATGGGAACAAATGCAAGATGCATTTATGTCAAACTTTTTCTCATCAGATCGTGACGTCAGCATTATAGAACTAGCTTTCATACGACAAAGAGAAGGTGAACCAGTAGGGAAGTTCATAGATCGATGGAAGACATTGGGGGCTTCATGCAGACAGTTACCTGAAGAAAAAGAATAAGTAAAAATGTGTCTAAATTCTATGGATACTGGAATTGCATTTGGTCTCACCAGTGCTGATATAAAAACTTTCTGTGACCTAGCTACGAAAGCCCACGCATTAGAATTAATGACCAAGAAAATGCTAGCGTTTCATTACAAGATAGGCATAAGAGGGCACGATAGATTGATGGCCAATGTTGAGGACCAAGAAAGAAGAACGATATTCCTCGTGATAGGAAAAGAGCGGAAAAAAGAGAAGAGTTAGATCATTATAGAGGCAGATTCAATGAAAAAGACCAAGATCTCTTAATTCCCATGAAGGATTTACATTTGAGAAGGAAGATGTTGCCCCTATGATGAAATAACTACTATGCGCAGGGACATTAGAATTACCCCCGTCTAAACGGCCCGAAGAAGCAGAAATGATGAAAGAAAGAAATTTCTGCCATTATCACCGTCTGTTAGGAAATCCCACAGAAAATTGCTTTACCTTGAAATGCATAATTCAGAAGATGATAAACAAAGATGAGATCATAATAGGTAAAGAAAAAGGAAGAAGCAGAAAAGCGTCTATAAATATGATTTTCGGCCAAGAGATTATATACGAAAGAAAGGGAGGGCTAAAAAAGAAAGAAAGCAGTAGTATGATTACTGATAATAATGCAGAACAAATGAATAAAGCTGCGGTGATCATGTTATCCTCGGGAAGAAGAGTAATAAGTCCTCTCCGAAAATAAAAAGTTGAAGTGTTACAAGAAAGAGTATCAGGAATGCATATCAATAACAATAGAAAAGAAGAAAAGAATGAAGTTGAGAAGGTGACTTATGATGTGATAAGCCATTTGAAAGGTATACGAGCTCGGTTAAGTGTATATGATGCACTAAGGTTATCAGAGGACTGTAAACGCACTTTGATTTAGGCCCTATCTGATAACGAAGTTAGAAAAGCATTACTCGTAGAAATGGAAAACACAGAACAAGAGATAAAAAATAGCTGCATGCTCATCATTTCCTTCTCCGACGATGATTTGACTTGCAATAAGGAGCATAACAGGCTGTTAATGATCAAGGGTCACATTCGTGGTAAACAGGTTAAGCAAATAATGTTGGATAACAGATCAACTGTGAATCTTTTGCCATTAACAGTGTTAAATGAACTCGAATATGGCCGTTCACATTTATGCCCTAGTGGATGATGATACAGGGTTTTAATCAGGATAAGTAGCGTGCGTTGGGCAAAATTACACTGATCTTGGAAATAAGAGAGTTAACGACAAATGTTGTTTGTCATGTCATCAATGCAATAACGACATACAACCTCCTTTTGGGTAGGCCATGGATGCACTAGTACGACATTATACCCTCCACTTTGCACTAATGCTTCAAGTATTGCAAAGATGGAATTCAGTATAAGGTGATTGTCGATTCAAGACTGTATACAGAAGCAGAAGCTTTCTTTACCGATGTCAGTTACTACGATGGATTCGCCATAGAAGAAGGGAAAAAGAATGATGAAAATAAAACCCCAAAGAGTGATCATACGGGAATGACAGAAAAGGAAGTCGTAAAGAATGAATTGTCTGGAAGAGTAAACCTGAAAAAGAAGTTTTATTTCGTGCCAAAATACTTAAGACAACCAGGACAACCTCTGTTAACTCTATTATCACCGGAGCAGCTAGAAATCCTATAGTCAAATTATAAAGTACCGTTGCCGTATACTGAAAGGAATAAGCCATTTTCGGCCATTTTGAAGAGATTTCATGTCAAATTCAATTCGAAATATCCCGAGCCGATCAAATTTTATGCCCCTAAGGAAACAAAAAGAGAAGAAAGGTCTGATAATAGTATAAGTTGTGAGAAACTCATATTTGAAGATCTCAAGAGATATAGCCCCACCAGTAGAAGAATCATGAAGAACATGGGATTCAATTATGAAGAACCAACCGGTTTGAATTATGGTAGAGGAATCCAAGTTCCGAGCAAGGTAAATGTGAAAAAGTGAGAGAAATCTCGTGGATTGGGGCAGAGTCTTCAGTAAACATGGTCGCAGTTGATTCAGTAACAGAAATAGATCCTGAAATAATCAAGCACCCTGAAACAGCTCTGAAACAAATGGAAGATGGGGGGCAAATGACGATCGATAGTTTGCGAGAAATAAATTTGGGAATGGGAGAAGAGCCACGGAATACATTCATAAGTACTAGCCTCCCTGAACAAGAAGCCGATCAATATATCGAGCTCTTGAAAGAGAATAAGGATGTATTCGCTTGGACATGTGCAGAATGCCAGGCCTGGAACCGTCAGTAGCAATGCATTGACTGAACATCTCTAAAGACAAGGGGTTGATCAAACAAGCGCAGAGGTGATTCGATCTAGATCTAGTTCCTCTGATAGAAGAAGAAATAAATAAACTGATAAAAGTAGGGTTTATCAAAGAGGTTAAGTATCACAAATGGATATCGAATGTCGTCCCGGTAAAGAATAAAAGCGGGCAGATCAGAGTATGTGTTGACTTCAGAGATCTAAATGAGGCTTGTCCAAAAGATGATTTTCTGTTGCCAATAACCGAGTTGTTAATCGACAACACGACAAAATATGTTGTCATGTCCTTCATGGATGGCTATGCTGGATATAACCAGATAAGAATGGCCCCAGAAGATGAAGAAGCTACAACATTTAGGACTTCTTTAGGGATCTATTGTTATAAGGTCATGCCATTCGGGCTTGAGAATGCTAGCGCAACATACCAAAGAGCAATGCAGAATATCTTCCACGACATGATACATAAGTATGTTGAATCTTATGTCGACGATCTGGTGGTGAGATCAGATTATCATGAAGAACATTGCGAACATCTGGTTTCGGTTTTCTATCAGCTTCGAAAGAAACAATTAATAATGAATCCAGCCAAATGTGCTTTTGGTGTCTCGTTAGGGAAATTCCTTAGTTTTCTTATTAGACATAGAGGAATCGAAGTCAATCCGGGAAAAATCAGAGAAATCCAAGATATGCAACCATCGAAAATGTTGAAAGAGTTAAAAAGCTTGTAAGGAAAGTTGGCATACATTCGTCGTTTCATCTCAAATCTGCCAAATGGCATAATGCTATGATCAGTCACTCCTCGTAACAAGCATGCAGATGATGAGTATGGGCAATATCATGATGCTATGTTATCACATACTCATAGTCGGCATCGATAATCGGCCTATATATAAGGCGGGGTCCATAGAAGGATAGCAGGTCTAAACCAACATAAAGATCGGTCCTCAACTATGGATATACCAAATCTGACATTGCATATCCTACCATCTATGGTAATGATATACTCTCCTCATATCAAGGTTGGGCGTAGGTGTCCTACCTATATTCTTAAGGATCTGGAATGGGCTTCCTTCTCCATGCTATCATATAACCCGCTAAATTCCCTAGGGGGCCCAAATAAGTCCTAGATGGAATCCAAGATTAAAATAATCCTACTAGCAACCAATGGGGGCATAACATTTTGGGTTAGCCCAATATGAATAGATGGATCAAATATCAATGGCACCCAATGATTTGGGTCAACCCACTTAAGGAAAGGTCACAATGTGGACATTTAACCATCATTGCCCATATAATGTGGACATTTAACCAACATTGCTCCCAAGGAGTGGCCCACATAAAGCCAAACATATAGTGGGGCCCATGGCCTCACACAAGGGCCTCATATTAGCCCAATGGGCCTCACACAAGGGCCTAATATACTTCACAACAGGCCTCACACAAGGGCCTAATATACTTTACAATGGGCCTCACACGAGGGCTTAATATACTTCATATCGAGCCTCATCATATGGACCTCATATACATTACATCGGGCCTCATCATATGGGCCACATATACATCACATTGGGCCTCACACATGGGCCACATATACATCACATCGGGCCTCATCATATGGGCCTCATACACATCACATCGAGCCTTATCAAATGGGCCTCATATACATCACATCGGGCCTCACACATGGCCCACATATACATCACATCGGGCCTCATCATATGGGCCACATATACATCACAATGGGCCTCACACAAGGGCCACATATACATCACATCGGGCCTCATCATTTGGGCCTCATATACATCACATCGGGCTCACACATGGGCCTCATATACATCATATCGGGTCTCATACATGGGCCACATATACATCACATCGGGCCTCAACATACGGGTCTCATATACATCACATCGGGCCTCATTATATGGGCCTCATATACATCACATCGGGCCTCATCATATGGGTCACATATACATCACATTAAGGTGGGCCTTGCACATTCCAAATGGGCCCCACCATATGGATAACTTGAATTAAACACGTACATCACGTGGGGGCCATGTGGATGGACGGTGTGAATTTACAACACATCACAAGGTGGGACCCACCCGTCCAGCAAACGGAGAGTGTGGATATACATTATATATCAAGGTGGACCCCACCCCCACACGTGCTGCACGTGTGGGGTGGGTCCCACGTCCTAAAAAGGATGGACAGCTGGATATAATATATACCTCATGATTAGACCCTAGAACTTGCTGACATCAACACATCGGCTATATAGCTTGTGGGGCCCACCGTCCACATGGCTAGACAGTGTGGATACAACACTACATCATGGTGGGCCCCACCCCTCACACATGTAGCACGTGTGGGGATGGTCCCACTGTCCAATGTCCAAAAAAATGGATAAATAGTGTGGGTATACAACATATACATTACGGTGGTCCCCACCGTCCAGACCACTGGATGGTGTGGGTATAAGACCATACATCGCACGTGGCCCACCTGGTTTGGATCAAACTGATATTTGAGTTTTCCTTTCATACAGTCCAGTAGCTGTTGTTGCTGGACGTCTATGGCTAGATGGTATGGATGCAATACATCCATCAAGTGGGGTCCACGTACACGTGGCCCACCAGCCACATACATCATCATCATCACCATAATAATAATAATAATAATAATAATAATAATAAGAAGAAGAAGAAGAAGAGAGAGAGAGAGAGAGAGAGAGAGAGAGAGAGAGAGAGAGAGAGAGAACGGTGTGATGGAGCGGCCCCACCACTATGCCACCCCAAATACATGCATCAATACATACATTAAGATGGGTCTCAAATGTGTGGGCCCATAAACAAAAATCAAGGGTGGAGATCTCCTTCCCACCATGAATCAGGGCCTAAAAATCGTGCACTAGAAAATTAAATCAAACATCATGGTGTGGTCCATGGAGAATGGCCCCATGATGGAAACATGCATGCAAGCTTGGTGGGCCATTGGCCACACCTAAGGGGTCAAGATGGGATCTCCACCATTGATTGATGGACCCCACTTGTTCTATGCACAAAAATAAATAAATCTAGCCTAAGAAATCACCCACCTCCACTTCTTCTTCTTCCCTAGTGCTCTAATGCTCCTAAGATGATCTTTTAATGGTGGAGATGGCCTCTTGATGGTTGGATTAGTGGGGAATATAGGTGAAAGGGGCTGGATTTTTGGGGGTTGCTTGGACGTCCCAAGCTCTTGTAATGAAGGAAGTGAGAGAGAATGGGAGGGAAAGAGGGACAAAAGAGAGAGAAAAGAGTAATGATTGCTAGCTCTCTCAGCTAGGCAATCATTAGATGTGTAAGAAGCATGGGAGAGAGAGGGCATCATTACTAGCATGCCTAGGGCTATGGGCTAGGGTAGGGTGGTTGTAGCTAGGGTGATGTCATCACCCTCATGATTACTTAGGGAATGATGCCATATGGGATAGGTGGGTCCTGCAACGTGCGGTCCACAACCATAATAATGCTTGGGCCACAACTTAAGATATAAGTGTTGTATTGGCATACAAAACATGGAGTCAGAACCGCGGAGATGGCGCGGTCGCAATGGCATAGGTCTCGGGATGAGTTGGCTCAAATTTACAAGATGCGGCTTAAGGTCGAGCGCAAACAATATCTACAGGTCGCGTGTCGCCAGAATTCGACCGGGAGGACTGCGAGATCTTACGGACCGACGAGATAGTAGGACACAGGCCTGACAGCTCTCCTCTCCTAATAAAAATTTCATCCTCGAAATTTACTATCATGTAGAACAAAGCAAAGGAAGAGAAATCATCACACACACACACACATATAACAATCACTACAATACAAGGAATAATCAATCTATAAACAAATGAGGATAACACTCTCTAATCTTAGCCTCGCGGTCCCAAGACGCCTCATCCGCACTATGATGACCCCACTGCACCTTTACTAAAGGGATGACCTTGGTCCGGAGGACCTGTTACTTTTAATCAAGGATGGGAACTGGGTACTCAATGTAGGAAGCATCCTCACGGACCTCAAGAGGTTGCCAATCAATCACGGGAATGGTGTTTGACCCACACTTTCGCAGCATCTAAATATAGAAAACCTTGTAGATTACAGACAACTGAGAAGGTAAGGCAAGCCTATAGGACACAGCGCCAACGCGCCCAATAATCTCGAAAGGTCCAATAAATCTCGAGGTAAGCTTGACCTTCACTCCAAATTGAACAACACCCTTTATGGGTGAGACTTTGAGATACACTTTGTCCCCAACAACGAACTCCAAGGGACAACGCCAAAGATCAGTAAAACTCTTCTGCCGGCTCTGACCTATATGCATCCTCTGCCTGATGATGTTGATAACCTCTGATGTCTACTACACAAGGTCGGGACCTAGGAGATGGTGCTTTCCAACCTCGGCCTAACAACTAGGAGATCTATATGGCCTGCTAGAGAAGGCCTCGAAGGGATTCATACCAATAATCGCCTAATAGTTGTTATTATATACAAACTCAGCCAAACGTAAATGCTCATCCTATCTACCTGAGAAGTTGATCATGCAAGCACAAAGCATATCCTCAAGGACCTGGTTCACCCTCTCGGTCTGCCCATCGGTTTACGAATGATACATGGTGTTGTACTACAAGGCAGACCCCATAGCCTTCTGAAAGCTCCTCCAAAACTGAGACATGAACCTTGTGTCTCAATTGAAAAGGATCGAAACTGGAACACCATGCAGTCTTACAATCTCATCGATAAATAATCTGACAAGCTGGTCCAAAGGCCATGTTGCACGAATCGCAAGAAAATGTGCCGACTTCATCAGACAATCCACGACAACACAAATGGCGTCATGACCGTGCTGAGTCCTTGGCAAGCCCATAATGAAATCGGTGGATACATGCTCCCACTTCCACGTCGGGACGCTCAACGACTGCAATGGACCTGGGGGTCTCTGATGATCGGCCTTGACACGCTGGCATGTGTCACACTCAGCCACAAAACTGGCTATCTGGCATTTCATCCCTGCCCAAAAATACTGCCTCCTCATATCACGATACATCTTCATCGATCTAGGGTGGATAGAAAATCGCGATCGATGTTCCTCGGTCATAAGATCTCTGCACAACTCTAAAACATCCAGGACACATAACCGGTCTCTAAAGCGAAGTCCACCATCAGAACCAACCTATCAATCTGATTAGCTCTCAGATGCCGCATCTACTCGATAACTTTGAAGTGACTCGTCTAACTGCTAAGCCTCGATCACTCTTGTGATGAGAGAGGGTTGAATCGACATGCTTGATAACTAAACGCTAGAAGACTGCAAGTTAAACTCGAAGTCATATGCTACAATATCCTTGAGCATCTTCCAGTCCTGAATCATCATATGCACCACCAAGCCTCATGGCCTACGGTTGAGGGCATTTGCCCTTTCGCCTTGCCCGGGTGGTACTGAAGATTGAAATCATAGTCCTTCATGAGCTCCATCCAACGTCTTTGCCTCATGTTCAACTCAGACTATGAGAAGAGATACTTCAAACTCTTATGGTCGGAGAAGAGTTCGAACCTAACCCCATAGAGATAGTGCCTCCACACCTTCAATGTGAAGACAACTGCTGCCAGCTCCAAATCATGCATGGGATAGTTCAACTCGTGGACCTTGAGCTGGTGAGACCCATAAGCTACAAGCTTCCTATGCTGCATCAGGATAGCACCTAAGCCAACTCACGAGGCATTGGTGAATACAACAAATCCTTCACTCCCAAAGGGAAGAGTGAGGACATGAGCGAACGTGAGGCAGTCCTTCAGCTCTATAAATGCTTGCTCACATGTGTCACTCCTCACAAACTCTGCACCCTTCCGGGTCAACCTGATCAACGGTGTTGAGGTACGAGAGAATCCCCCAATAAAGCGTCAATAATATCCCACCAAACCAAGGAAACTACGGATCTCGGACGAGTTTGTGAGCTGGCCCCACTGATGTAATGCATTAATATTCGAGGGGTCCATTGCGACACCCTCCCTCATCACCACATGACCAAGAAACTTCACCTCCTCTTGTCAAAACTCACACTTCTCTAGCTTTGCATACAGCTAATGGGCATGAAGGGTCTACAATGCAATCTCTAAATGTAGCTCATGTTCCTTGCGGGTCCTCGAATATATCAGAATTTTATCGATGAAGAACACAACAAACTAATCGAGATAAGGTCGAAAGACCTCATTCATCAATTGCATGAAGACCGCAGGCGCATTGGTCAGTCCGAAGGACATGACCTGAAACTCAAAGTGACCATAGCTCGTCTTAAAAGCTGTCTTCAGGATGTCCTCCCTCGGACTCGAATCTAATGATAACTGGACCGCAGGTTAATCTTAAAAAAGAACTGTGCACCCTGCAACTGATCAAAAAAATCATCAATCCTCAGGAGCGGATACTTGTTCTTGATCGTGACTCGGTTGAGCTCGTGGTAATCCACGGAGAGCCTTAACGAGCGATCCATCTTATTGACGAATAGTACTAGCGCTCCCCAGGATGAACTGCTTAAATGAATGAAGCCTAGCTCACACAACTCGTCCAACTGTTGCTGCAGCTCTCACAACTCCATCTATGTCATACAATACGGGGCCTTCGAGATAGGCGTGGTATTGGGCACAAGATCGATCTGAAACTTAATATGTTGACAGGCCGTCAATCCTAGAATCTCCTCGAATACATTAGGGAAATCACAAACCAATGGAAACTAATCAATACTCACTGCCACGTGCTCCTCTACTGCACACGACATTAAACAAGATAACGACTCTCTCTAAGCTCGGCAACGAACTGGAACTACGACAAGCTGGGTATACATAACGTGACTGTCCTCATAGTTCAATCCAAGATGATGTGGTACTTGGCGAGCCAATCCATACCCAGGATGATGTCGAATTCTGACATCGGCAACACAAATAAGTCAGCGAGTAAGAAAGTCTCCCCTATTAAAACAGGGTAAGACGAATAAAAGCATCTTAACACTGCAGTCTTCCCCAAGGGCGTCGACACTAACAATCCCTCATGGGAAAACTCTATCTGCAATCCAATCGAACAACAAAAACCCTCAGACATAAAAGAGTGAGATGCACCAGAATCGAACAAAACTCGGGCGATGCATGTAGATACAAGAAGAATACTCTCAACGACTCCTCTGAAAGATTGTGGTTCCTGCTGAGGCCCGTATAATCTAGCATGAACTGGCTAGGGAGGTGCCTGTCCCTTCTGAGGTCCCTGTTGCTGCTGCTTTTGCCACTGCGGTGTCCTATACTGCTATCTAATCTGCGGTTGGGGCCTCTGCGGTGGAGGTAGCTGCTGTCGCTGCTGCTGTGGTGGGGGCTGTTGTGGTGCTTTGGACTACTGTTGCTGCTGAGGACAGGGGCACTCCTACCTATGGTGTCTTACTCCACCGCACCCAAAACAAGTCCCTGCGATTGGCCTCTGGGGTGGCGCTGGAGGTGCCATTGGTGCTCGGCTAGTCACACGCCTTTGCTCTGCCTACTCCGGGGTCTCAGCGGGGCGCTTGCCCTGCCCCTAGAGGGCGGCTGTCACAGCTTAGAGCATCTGCCGCAACTGATCGGCACCAACTGGCACGGTAGGGACTGCATTAATCTCAGACTAAGGTGTAAGATCTGCACGGGTCTCGGGCGTGGGAGCAGGGGGCTCAGGTGGGGAAACGGGAATTGTGGGAGGCAAAATAAGAACCTCCGACGGAGGAATGGGATCCTCAAGTGGTGGAGCGGGAGCCACTCGAGTCTCTTGGGTCGCTCGGGCACCATCGGTGCCTCGTGCGCCTTGCCAGGGCGCATGGTCTATAAAAAGAACAAAGGCCCCTATCAGCCTTGAGAACCCTCAAAGGCTCAGACGTTAGGGAACCAAGCTAAAAGATTACGCACTCGGGACCTAATTGTTTAAAGCTCGTAGTAGATATGTGATGTTGTCCTAAGTCGTTCCCAAGTTATGCTTTGATACCAACTCCTGTCACGCCCCAAATTCGAAAACCAGGCTCAAAAAATTCCCGATCACTGAATCTAGCGCCAATAGCCTCCGTAGTACCTCATTCTTAGCTCCCGACACCCATATACTAGGTTTCAATCTTAGTATCCTACAAGGAGGATTTTCAATATAAATTTATTTCATAATAAGCATAACCCATGAACAATAACTAGAACACCATCACAAAATCTACTATGATAAAAAACTTTAAGGTACAATGCAAAAGGAAAATACAATGATAACAAAAAGGCTCTAGAAGCTCAGCTACACACACCTGCTCCTACTCAACTGCATCCTAGCATCACATGCATCCATCAATCATGTATAAGCTTATAGAAAGCTTAGAGGGTGGTGAAAGTGTGTGCGTAATATAAGCGTGATCAGAATGCAATATCAGAGTAATGCAAAAACATGCTGATAAGTCCACGAATGCTATGCAGAAATGATGGCAAGTGCATGAATGCGATCAGTCACACCAAGGTTATGTGATACAAGGCGTGATTGCTATCGGCCATGCAATGCAAGGCATGAATGCTATCATCCATACGAAGGTTATAAGATGCAAGGCATGAATGCTGTCGACCATACCAAGCCTATGTAATGCAGGGCCTACATGGCTAATGTCATATGCGAGATGCAACTCAATCATACCAATCCTCATCTGAATCCACATAATAATATAGCTCATCTCTAAAATATCACCAGGGTTTAATACACTCTACACCAGATCACCACCCCAACCGGACGTGCAACCATGCAAGTGGAGGAGACCTCACTACCAGCCTGACTAGTAGTTAGCCAATATCTACCTGGTACATCGATAGCGGACCCATTTATGAGCTGGTTAGACTCAGCCTAGCATTGCCCCTTACCCTCAGGCGGGTAAGGCCACACTCCCTTCTAACCGACCATGACACAGTGGGAGACGTGGCTTAATGGTATTCGACACTCGTGTGCTTATATATCCACTCGGTCTCAACGTTGGAGCATCCTCCATGGTACCATAAGGGTTTTGGGACTTTCACCCTGAGATATCTATGGCGCCCCCCTGTGCTTTAACAAGTATTTTCGGTATCTAATCCTGTCATCCACACTATACCTACGGAGTCTACAGCCTTGATGTCGCTAAGGCGTACAATAATCATAACACACAATGTAAGATGCATGAGTCATACAATCCAGTTGTGCATCAATCCTACGCGTACCGTGGGCTCCTGTGGGAGAACTCTGCCCATCAGGGAGTCCCATAAACAACCTACCCAATCGCATATTGCCATGATCAGTCACTCCGAGTAACAAGCATGTAGATGATGCATATGAGCATGTATCATGATGCTATGTTATCACATACTCATAGTCGGCATCGATAATCGGCCTATATACAAGGCAGGGTCCATAGAAGGACAACAGGTCTAAACCATAACATAAGGATCGGTCATCGACTGTGGATATACTAAATCTGACATCGCAGATCCTACCACCTACGGTAATTATATACTCTCCTCATATCAAGGTTGGGCCTAGGTGGCCTACCTATATTCCTAAGGATCCAGAATGGGCTTCCTTCTCCATACTATCATATAGCCCGCTAGATTCCCTTGGGGGCCCAAATAAGTCCTAAATGGACTATAAGATTAAAATAATTCTACTAGCAACCAATGGGGGGCCCAACATTTTGGGTTAGCCCAATATGAATAGATGGATCAAATATCAATGGGGCTCAATGATTTGGGTCAACCCACTTAGAGAAGGATGGGAATGGGCCTAAGGGAAGGTCACAATGTGAACATTTAACCATCATTATCCATACAATGTGGACATTTAACCAACATTGCTCCCAAGGAGTGGCCCACATAGAGCCAAACATATAGCGGGCCCATGGTGTCACACAAGGGCCTCATATATATCCCAATGGGCCTCACATAAGAGCCTAATATACTTCACAATGGGCCTCACACAAGGGCCTAATATACTTCACAATGGGCCCCACACGAGGGCCTAATATACTTCACATCGGGCCTCACCATATGGACCTCATATACATCACATCGGGCCTTATCATATGGGCCACATATACATCACATTGGGCCTCACACATGGGCCACATATACAACACATCGGGCCTCATCATATGGGCCTAATATACATCACATCGGGCCTCATATACATCACATCGGGCCCACACATGGCCCACATATACATCACAACGGGCCTCATCATATGGGCCACATATACATCACATTGGGCCTCACACATGGGCCACATATACATCACATCGGGCCTCATCATATGGGCCACATATACATCACATCAGGCCTCACACATGGGTCACATATACATCACATCGGGCCTCAACATATGGGCCTCATATACATTACATAGGGCCTCATCATATGGGCCTCATATACATCACATTGGGCCTCATCATATGGGCCACATATACATCACATTAAGGTGGGCCTTGTGAAAGTACCCTGATTTGTCAATTAGGGTGAGTGTTGATTCAGCTAAGTCAAAGGAGCCCCATAGGAAGATTAATAAAGCATCTGCCTCAATAGGATGTGTGCCTGAACTCCCCACAGGTAAATCTTAGCCTCACATCCCATATCACAAAACACCAGGTAATTAAAACCCTTAAAATTGAACAGAACACCTTAGGGTTTTTGGTAAGAAAACTTTTTTAAAAATTAAAAAAATCTTTAAGTTTTCTACCTTTGTTGATTTATCGATAAGTGATTCGATAAAATCGAACACTGTTGTCGATGTCCTCGAAGCTCAATCAATCTTATCGAAATGAGGACCAAAGATGTCCAGCAACCACAACGATAACTAGACTGAATTATCGATGGATTGATGGACTCATCGATATCATCGACGTTTGAATCTCGAGTCCATCGAGCAGACTCGATAAAATTGACATCAGGTCTGGTGTGCTCAAAATGTGACTAAACAAATCATGTAATCCTCGATATATTGAAGTGCTCCTCGATATTATCAGAATTTAAATCTCGATGATATCGGAAGCCCTTTGATGATATCGGATTGGGACACATATCTATCCAGCAAGTATTTCAGGTTATTTTTCTCAGATCGAGGGTCACTCGATAAAATCGATATTCAAATATCGATCATATTGAAGCATGGTTGATGTCATCGAAAGTGGACAAAATCTGTCCAGCAAGCTTATAGGAAAATTCCTTAGAATTTTTGATGAATCGATACTATCTCCTCTATAGGAAAACATTTAATAGAGTAGGATTCCATCATAACCTTGACCCAACCCGTCGCCTTGTATTGGTACATCTTCTGAGTTGCGGTTCAAGGGAGCTGAAGATTCTTCATCATCAAAGGAGGAGATCTTCATCAAACGCGCTGAATGGGGCTCATCTACTTATCTGTAAGTCATTAGAGTCCAGAGGACCCTTATTATCATCCCTTCTATAGGATTGGGTCTAAGGTGTTTCTCACCCCTTGCAAGCCCTCATAGGAGGCCTCTGACGGGAGTGTACGTGGGGGTGCTTTGTGTTGACCCTTGCTTTGTGGAGAGCATAAACTGGTTTGAGGTGAACCTGATTTGAAACCTCCGGTTTGAGGTGAACCTATTGTGAAACCTTCGTTAAGGTTCCTTGTGAGGATACTTGGCCTGTGTGGCCTAAAACTTGGGTGTTGTGTGTTGACCCTTGCTCCTGTGTGGGGCATGAACTGTGTCGTGTAGACACGTTGTGTCAGCCTACATGTAGGTTGTACTGGTTAGAGGTGAACATGATTTAAAACCTCCGGTTTGAGGTAAATCTGTTGTGAAACCTCCGTTAGTGAGATCCGGTACACTCAAGAGTTGAGTGCGTCCGCCGGAAGTGGAGTAGACAAGTATTTGAACCACTATAAAAACAACTATGCTTGATATTGTTATTGCTTGTGTCATTTCCTTAAATATTTTCATATTTGCTTATCTGATATCACACCTCACACACAGTCACATCCATCATAAACTATGATTTGTACCTTGTTTATCTTTCAAATAGTTTTATGACTAGATCCTCTATTTGGCTTAGAAGCCATTAGAGTTACTTTGAAGAAATCCTGATATATGATATATGCATATTCTCTCAAGATAAGTTTGATAGGATTTTAAATTACCATAAAATATTAAAAAGTCATATTCACCCCCCTTAGGACCTATTGACATATTCCAACTTCAATTAAAGCGGTCATTACCGCAATTTAAATTGGTATCAGAGCGGGTCTCTCTTAAGGGCTTCACCGCCTAGAGAGTGATCTTGACTGAAGTTGGTAATATGGCCAAAGGAGAGGGCTCATCAGTTACTAGACCTCTAGTATTTGATGGATCAAATTATGCACACTGGAAGGCTAGAATGCATTACTTTCTGAGATCTTTGGATCATGATGTTTGGGATATTGTTGAAAGAGGATATGTGCCACTAACTGATCAAATTTTACTTGAAAATGGCACAACTATCACCAAACCAAAAGCTAAAGAGATGTGGACAACATTTGATAAAGAAAAGTAAACCTTTGAAGCTAAAGCTATGAATGTTATCTACTGTGCTGTGTCCTAAGAAGTTTTCAATCAAATCAGTATGTGTGGGATAGCTAAAGAAGCATGGGACTTGTTGGAAACAACCCATGAAGGAATAAGCACTGTAAAGAGATCCAAACTGTAACTCCTAACATCACAGTTTGAAAGTTTTAGAATGGAAGAGCATGAGACCTTCATGGAAATTTTCACAAAACTGAACATCATTTGCAACTCCATGGGTGGATTAGGTGAGAAAGTTCTGGTCCCAAAAATCTATAGGAAAATAGTAAGATCATTACCGAACGGTTCAATCCTAAAGTAACAGCCATTGAAGAATGTATAAAAATAGATGAAATGAAAGTAGAACTAGTAGGTTCCCTACAAACATTTGAACTACACTTCAAACAAACTCCCAAATCCAAAACTACTGTCCTTAGAACTTCAAAGAATATAACAAATGAGGACATTGAAAGTGAAAGAGAAAATGAAGATGTGGAAGTGGCCTTGTTGGCACAATGGTTCAAAAAGTTCTTTCAAAAAAATCGTGGCCATCCATTTAAAGGAAGACAGGTGGACAACAAACATTTCACAGGTAAATCTGGTAAAAAGTCCAAGGAACCACAATGTTATACCTGTCGAAAGTTTGGACACCTATCCATCGAATGCCCGAATAGGAAAACCAAAGGAAAAGCGATGGCAGCCGCATGAGATGATACAAAAGAGTCAAACTCAGAATGTAGTTACTCAGAGAGCAATGAAGACCAGAAATCTCTGAAAATTCTTATGGTCTCTACTGCCTCAACTATTCCCATCGAAACTGAGAACGATAAAGAACTGCAGGCCACTGAATCATTTTCATCAAATAATGAGGAAACTGAGAAGGAAGAAGAAGAACAGGATAAACTACAGGATGCTTACAATCAACTCTACATTAATAACATCAATATCCTTAAAGACTTGGAATAACTAAAAATAAAAATGAATTGCTGCAAAAAGATCTGGATAAAATATTGGAAATCAATAAACACCTAATTAATGATTTATAGCAATACCATTAAGATAATGATAAACTAGAAAGAATCAATATCTTCCTTAAATCCGAGTTTAAAAAATTAAACAAACAGGTTGAGCTATTAAAAGATAAGAACATGCTCCTTCAAAATGAAAATCACACACTCCTGTTTGATTTAGAAGAATCCAGAAAATCTGCTAAGCTAAACTATAAATTTTCCCAGAGTGGTGAGAAATTAGAAAAACTCTTAGGGATGGGAAGACCCGAAAAAGACAAAAGTGGCTTAAGATATGATAAGTTCAAGACAATTTGAAAATGCAGAACCAATGGCTGAAAAATCTGCTGCTTCAGGAAGTAAAATAAGAACTACTCCTGTTTGTCATTCATGTGGTGATTCTGGTCATTATAAGTTTGAATGCATGTCTCCTAGGAAGACTCAACACAATTCTGGTCAAAATCATACTGGTAAATACAGACCAACCAGAAGAATAATACAAAATGTCAGGAGTCCACCTACGAATATGGATAGAGGAAATACACATCCATCACCACCCAGAATGACTAACAGAATGAAAGAGTTATTGAATCAAGTGGCTGAATTAAACAAGAAAAGTAATGAATGTGTGAGACAAGGAAACACAATTCAATTACCTAACTTGATAAAAGAAACACAAACTACTATAATAAAAAATCCTGTCACAAAATGGGTAGTGAAAGAAAAGAAAAATTGTCTTGTTACTCACTCAAATCATATAACAGGCAATGATGCTAAGTGGTACTTGGATATCGGGTGCTCAAGACATGTCACAGGTGACAAATCTCTTAACTTATTCAGATTTTAATGATAGGATAGTCACCTATGGAGACGGAAGCACCGCTAAGGTAATTGGACAGGGAATTATCAAAGGAATAAATTCGCTCAAAAACGAGAATGCCTTTTGCATAAAAGGATTAATACATAATCTTCTGAGCATTTCTGAAATATGTGACAATGAGCATGTGGTTACATTTAACAAACAAGAATGCGAAATCCTAAACCTATCAGGTAAATCAATGATGAATGGTTGTCGCACAAATAACCACTGCTATGTCATTAAAGACAAAGGAAGGACTGATCCATATGCTTAGAAACATTTGAGCATGAAAAACATGTCTAGGTCATACATTTGGATCTGGATAGATGTTGAAGAGATGCAATTTTGATGAACTTTTAATGATACATCTGAGGTTCCTCACCTCAATCTTTTTATATATAAACATCCTGATGTTTATAATTTTTGGATTGAACAATGCTTGTACAAAATTTTGCTATGTATACTGGTTAATTCAAGATATACTATATTATATATGAAAGTTTTTCGAAGTGCTGAAAAATGAAAAATATTCACCTTCGATATGTCTGTCGATAAGTCATGAGGACTTGATTAAATCGACTATGAATCGATATCATCATCACCTCGTTGGAATGGGAAAAGTCACATGATCGACAATGTTATCGAAGACTCCTCGATAACATTGAATGAGGTCCATCGATATCATTGAAACAGTGTTCGGTGATATCGAAGTATGCCACCCGATAAAAGGCGCTCGAGCGGGAAAATGGCAGTTCACTTCTAAAAATCATTTCTCCTTCTTTCCTGCTCGTCCCTCTTAGTCGGTCTACAAGAATCTTCATCAGGGAGTCCTAGACGTCATTCAAATCCAGTAATCCTTTCATTTCCTCCTTACATCAAGATTCCATCTTTCTCTTTTTGGGTATTTCCTGATTTTCAAGAGAAGTTCTATCTGTCTATCTTCAAATTCGTCAAACCCTTCTTAGTGAGTATTGGCAAATGGGTAAGGACAAAGGGAAATCATCCGGTCCTGAAGAATCTTCGAGATCCTCTAAGTAAAAGGTTCTTGCTCCAAGAGAAAGTGCAAGGGCTCCTGAACATGGGATTCCCACTCGCTAGCGAACATGGCAGACATCTTGTGGCGTGTCCTAAACTCAAGCACTGGCCCCTCCTCCTACTAGGGTGAATCCGACGTTGGCCAAATACACTGGAAGGAAGTTAGTTCTTGAAAGGAGGGTAGATATGGAATGTCTAAAACCCTATAATCTGGAACCCCTGTTAGCCGAAATTGGATGGATACCTCTCCTTGTCTTGGCGGTCCATGTCACTATGAACGGACCTACGGCTTCTTTGCTTCTAGTCATTTGCCGATGGCCGATCCTCCGTCCATCACAGTTTCTGTTGATGATGATGATGTAGAAATTACTCCTACAGCCGTTGCAAACATCCTTGGACTTACTCTATCACCCATCAGTCTCCCTAACATGGACCTTGAGAATGTTGAAACCTGGTCCATGGCTACAAAATTTCTCTGTCATGGTCGTGATATCCCTTGGTATCAAGGCAATGCGCTAAAATCAAAATTCATGGAACCTCAATATCGTATTTTGCATGGCATCTTTGCCTCCAACATATATCCTAAAAGTACTTATCGTTCGGATCTCACCGAGTTCATGGCCATGGTAGTCTAGCTACAGGGATCAAAATTTGCCTTCCTACTCTGATTGTGCATCAGCTAGTATATGCGATTCATACGTCTCGGGATGTTCATTTGCCCTATCCTTAGATCATTCACACTGTATGCAATGCGATCAGTCTTCCAACAACAGGTGATTCGGAACTTCCCCTTCAACACTTCAATAAGAACAACATTAGAAGGACGGATTTAAAGTTCCACAAACTTCCCGAAGACCTACCAAAGGAAGAAATTCACGAAGAAGGAGAAAGTGGTGAAGGCGATGGAATGGCTGAGGGTGACCCTCTTGAGCCCTAACAAGCTCCGTCCTCATTCGAACCCAGGCATGCAAAAAGGTTCAAGCTCCACCAGGATAGGATTGAAGCAACGATGCGGGAAGTCACCCAGCTAAAGGAGACCGTGAATGCAAGGTTCACTGTCTTGAAACGACTAGTGAATGGGGTGCAGCAGTTGGTGCAACAATTGGTGGATCTGATCACCTGCAGACACGACGATACAACACCGTCCTCCTTCGCACCTCCGCCATAGTATAGACATTCTGTCGTCACATACACCGTACTCTCATCTCAACATACGGGCATGGGTATCTTTTTGAATGCCCTATGATCACATGAGTGTATGTGATGGCTTACTAACCTGTATAGCCTGACAAGTTTTTTTTTATATGTATATGCCCATGGATGGGCTAGATAGTTGTGTTTGTTTTTGGGTACCCATGGATGGGATTGGTTTTTTTTTTTGTTTGGGATGGATGACATACTACTGCTAACCTTAGGCAGTATATATTTTGGATACTTTGGGTTATGGCTATTTATATCTCATATATCTTCACTGCCATTTTAATTTGGTTTGATTGCTGGTCTGCTTTGGATGTTGTTATCATCTGTGAATCGTGTCTCTTATTTTATTGGGTTTATATCAATTGTGGTCTATGATGCTTGATCTTTATGCTCATACTATTAGTCATCACAGCTTAGCTTGTTTTCGAACTAATATACTTTCAAAGGATATTTTTTTACATCTATCTATTATGCTTATTCTATCTGTCTTTTTGGTTCTCCCATATACTTCAACTTCAGTCAATATCCATTGTTATGTTATCCTTTTCCAATGACTGACAAAAAGGGGGAGAACAAATCCACACCCCAAGGAAAATTGTGTGTATCTGTTTGTGGATGGTGGTGCAGGTGTTAGAGGGAGCAGCTGCAAGAAGACAGGGGGAGCAGCTACTGAATGACATAGTCATTTGTGTCTATGAACTAGATAGTTTTGTAAAATTGTGTAAAGTTCATGTACACATAATTTAAGGTGTTAAGCTAGACATTGTTCTAGGGTGTTTTGGAGTTTTGTCTCGTAATTGTTAAAGGGGAAGATTGAAAGTGCCCTGGTTTGTCAATTAACATAAGTGTTGAGTCAACTAAGTCAAAGGAGTCCCATAGGAAGATTGATCAAGCATATGCCTCAATAGGATGTGGGCCCGAACTCGCCACAGGTAAATCATAGCCTCACACCCTATGTCCCAAAACACCAGGTAATTAAAACCCTTAAAATTGAATAGAACACCTTAAGGTTTTTGTTAGAAAACTTTTTCAAAATTCAAAAAAATCTTTAAGTTTTCTACCTTTGTCAATTTATCGACAAGTGGTTCGATAAAATCGAACACTGTTATCGATGTCCTTGAAGCTCACTCGATCTTATCGAAATGAGGACCAAAGATGTCCAGCAACCACAAAGATATCTGGACTGAATTATCGATGGATCGATGGACTCATCGATATCATCGTTGTTTGAATCTCGAGTCCATCGAGCCGACTCGATAATATCAACATCAGGTATGGTGTGTTCAAAATGCTACTAAGCCAAATCATGTAATCCTCGATATATCGAAGTGCTCCTCAATATTATCGGAATTCAAATCTTGATAACATCAGAAGCCTTTCAATGATATCGGATTGGGACACATATCTATCCAGCAAGTTTTTAAGGTTGTTTTTTTCAGATCGAGGGTCACTCAATAAAATCGATATTCAAATATCGATCATATCAATGCATGGTCGATGTCATCGAAAGTGGTCAAAAACTATCCAGCAAGCTTATAGGAAAATTCCTTTGAATTTTTGATGAATCGATACTGCCCTCGATATCATCGATATTAAAATTCCGATGATATCGAGTGATGCTTGATCATATCATATACCTGAAATATTTCAAAGGCATTTGCTTTCACATTTTCAAATGTCGAGGAATCGAACCTCGTGTCGATGAAATCAGAGTTCGAAATCCGATGACATCAACGCCCGTATGATTTCCTTGACCAGTTGGCAAAAGGTTTTCAAAAGCATTTGATAGTTAAGTTGTAACGTCTCAAAAAAATCCATACAAAGACCCGAGTGCCACCTCAAGCAGAAATCCCTAAAGACCGTATACTATGGAAATTAGACAAAAAAATTAATTAAGTATTAAACTAAATAATCAGTGGAATTAGCTTGGACCACTGTCTATACGAACTGCAAGACCCAAAACTATTAGAATCGCTAACTCAACATTACTTGAAAACCTAGGAGAGAACCCAAAACCCAGTTGCTCCCGATAGCACATGGAAACTCCGTATCAGACCTGGACCGTGCATCGAAAGTCTGATTATCGTGAAACTATAAGGCTATAACCGTCTTATTGGGCTTGACAGGCATTGCGAGAATCGAGCCCAAATAGTATCTAGAAACGCACAACTTGACTCTGAGCGAAGTGTGTGAGAAACGCGAATATCTTTAGAAAATGAACTCAAACTTAAGTGAATTGGACCATTTGCTTACGGGCGAAATTGAAGACTTCAGACTGTCAGTTTTTTACCAAACTTTACCCATGGATTAGGAAAATTTCTCTGCACATGTTAGTATACTTATGGCCCTGATTGAGTGGCGATGACCGTTGAACTGATACAGGTCCTTCACGGTCGAGCCACAAATTCGATCGGACCAAAATCATAACCTGGCTTAGATCCATGGTTAGGAAACTTACTCCATGACGCAGGTGACTAATGGGCCTACATATGAGTCTCGTTTGCCTGAAACATACACCTTTTAGCTATACCCCAAGTATACCATGGCCTTGGGGCCATTGACATCACTTTTGAGCCTATATAAGGCCCTTAAACCACCCTACCCCTCTCTCATATGAATTTATTCAAACCCTAGGTGAGAGAAGAGAGAAAAGTATGAGGAAAAGAGGGGGAGTTTGGGAGATCGTGGAAGTGTTTCTCTCTTACGACTACATGCACTATATCATCTTTACATCCAGCTACACGAGCCATTCCAACTCTGATTTGGGTAAGAAATCCTAACCCTAATCTTGTTTTAGGAATCCAAATAGAGGAATCGACGAAATAGCTAACCTATTTCATGATTTAGGTAGTCGTTGTGCTGTAGACGGGAACGTAGTGTATGAACCGAGTTCGTAACGAGCGTACCGATGAAAGGTGCGGACTATAAATGTTCAGGTCATAGTTTTCAAGACTTTCAATGTCAGCAATGATTTATGTCTGACTTGATTGCTGCCATATGATCTTAGTTACGATGTATTTGATAAACTATACATGTGTGTGCACTATATGAATATATAATGCATTCCATGTGTTTGTGGAAATGTTTGAATGAAAGTGAAGTTTTGACTTATGCTTGCCATGACTTTTAATATAGAATACATATTTATTGTATGTATGACAACTCCTTTGTGAAAGGATTTTCCATAATATATGTTATAACTAATTTAGTTCATGTATGTAGAAATGTGTAGTCTAAGTGTTTGATAAAGTGTCTGAATGAGAAAGTGCTTGATGAATTGTAATTAATGAGGGTGTTGAGATAGGATTCTCAACTACCTTATCAATATTTGTAGTTTCCTTCATATAATGTAACTTTCTGTTATGTGATTTATGGATAAAACGTAAATGTATAACAACTTGTTTAATGTGTTTGATAAAATGCTCAAATAAGAATTATGTTTAAATTATTTGTTAAATGTTGTTATGATTAACATATGTGACTATCTATTGCATTTGAGTATGATTGGGACTACTACGTAGTCCAGGCGATCAGTAATGGCTCCCGACTGAGTGGCCGAACTAGGTTCACCACATTAAACACGTTCGATGAATCCGAGCCATATGGTGATTGTCGACAGTGGTTAGGCTATGTGGAGTGTTTATGAGTTCCATGTTGATCAATTCAATGTGTGCTCATACCAATCGCACTTGTCAAATAACCCGATTGGCCTATTGTGTGTTTACCATGTATGGACACTACTGCTTGAATCTAAGGTACCACTTACCAATGTAAAACCTGTTTCAACCATGGTACCAAGATCCGCTAAGACTCATGAGCCAGACATGGTAGTGTATGGGACACCATGGTCGATCTGTCGGCCTGCACTGGGGTGACGAGCCTCCCCGTAGTCACCAGTGAGCAACCCAAACTCATGACCCGAATATGGTGGTGTAAGGGACACCGTATTCGAGTTGTCGGCCTATGTTCAGGTGACGAGCCTCCCATAGTGATCTTGAGTATAAACTATGCCTACATTGAGGTGACGAACCTCTCCGTAGTGACCTCGAGTGTAAACTCATGAACTTCCTTATCCATTGCTTTTCATTAGGGGTGATGCCCTACAATTTACCTATCATATGTAATTAGTTAGGATTGATGACCCTAGATGGATCATTGTTTGGGTAAATGATATAAAGGGAGGTACCTTAGCTTCCCGAATCTACTGTATGAATAAACCTAATAAATTACTTGGCTAACACGTTCGTGCACCACATTGCATGTGCTTTGGCGAGGAAGCCCATGTTTAGGGAGTTTGTCATGCATGATCGTAAGATGATGTCATTGAGGGAGTGCAGGCATGGGCATGCATCATTACAGCATACCATTCCTGCATTAATAAGAGTACTTAGGACATAATTGTTGTATTGCTTTATCATTACTGCTTGATTAAATTGATAACATGTTAACCTTTACCTTATAGTACCACTGAGTTAATCACTCACTCCCACTCTCGGATGGTGTTTTAAAATACTAACCAGACTCTAGTTTAGATGCAGGTTACGGTGAAGCATACGCAGCGGAGCCGGACTTCATGGACGAGGAGGAGGAATTCTCCTATGTTCAGTTATTAAGTGGGTCTTCGTAGGCCTTGTTCTGATTCGTCGAGACTACAGGGTTATTATGGATTAGTTGGACATTTACACTTGATATTATGTAAAATTTGGAACCATACATGTATTTATTCAGCCTGGTGACATAGTCATATTCTGGGGGATTGAGAAACACTTGTATACTGTCTATATTTATCTCAGTCTTCCACTTACCTAATTTAATAATCTCTGGAGTATGACATGCTATTTTAGTATAATCCCATTCATGTTTAATGCACTAATATGGACAACATTTAAACATCATTACCTATATTGCATAAGTGATGTGACGAATCTCAGGAGTTAAGTTTTGCTCGACCCTTAATTTTAGGGTGTTATAAGTTGGTATTAGAGCATGATTTAGATTAAACTAGACCTGAGTTATGGTAACACGATGAACACTGGCGTACTTTGACTTAGGAGGGGGCGTTAAAATGTTGAAATGAACGTAGGATTCCAAGTTTCATCGACGGGCGAAATTGACAGCGAAAATGTACCCCGTATATGTGTGAGATCACATAAAATGATCTCAATTCCCTTTTAGACCATCAATCGACGGGTTTAAGCTATTATTCGACGGATCCCAAACTTGAAACACGCTAAAGGGCGTGAATATGTGCGAGATGGAACCCAAAACCACCTCAAACGGATAAGGGGGCCCAAACCACAAGAAACGGTGGGACCCAGGGGGTCCCTCGCACCGTTTCGGCACCCTGGGAGGGGGAGGCCATTGTCCCCAAGCAGCGGGACCGCCCACGGTCCAGGGGACCGTGGTGGCACCGCGCCCCCTCCAACGGGCTATGGAGGGCATGCGGGTCCGGCGGCTCGCCGCCCTCTCCCACATGTGTGGGGCCCTCTATTTTACCCCCATTTTAAGCTTTCAAACACTTCAAACCCCTCAAAAATCTCATTTTCCCTCTCAAATCTTCATTCCATACTCAAATCTTCTTCTTCTTCTTCTTCTTCTTCATTACATACCCACCCTCCATCATATTCCTCAAAACCCCTCTCATACAACCTCCCATCTCCCTTATTTTCCCTCATCTGGGCACACAAATCCATTCCTTTTATCTCAAAATTCTCCATCTTCCCATTTCCCACTTAGTTCAGCACAAAAACACCCCTTTGTGTCTCATAAGCTCCAAAACCCACCAACCTGTCTCATCCTTCAAGCTTTCTTCAGCTCCATGGCTCTCTTTGAGCTAGTTGCCACTGTATTCTCACTCTCCACACTCCTTTTCCTCATGGGAAAGAGAAGGTCATCCATAGATGAAGCCGAGCCTAGCCGCCCAACTCGTCCAAGGAAGAAAACGGGCGCCAAAGCAAGAACAAGCGCTGAGAGAGAGAGAGAGAAGATCAAAATGGGATCTAGACTTACGGATCCCCATTGAAAGATCATTACCAGCGGGCATCAAATTAGGTAGGTTCCATAACCGTAGAGTGGTATTCAAGGCTCATGTTAATGAAAAGCTATTTAGACTATACCCACTGATGGACATGCTCCTAGAAAATGGTTGGGGTCCCATATTTGAGGGAAATACCTATGCAAGTGAAGGAGCAGTGCGTGCCTTCTATACTCATATACGAGACCCACTATTGGAACTGCTACAATTTACTATCCCTTTGGAAAGAGAGCAAGCCATAGTCAATGTTGACATGGTGGCTCGAATCATAGGTATGGAGCGTGGACTTATACATGCTAGTGAGAAAAAACCTTCCCAGTGAACGAGAAAGGAATCGCCACACCCGTTTCCTCTGCGGTCATCTTGAGCACTGGAGGCGAGGAAATAGCCTTACATCGACCACGTTTACAAACAATTTCCACCTGCTCCACCACATATTTACGTATAATGTATATCCAAGGTGGAGTAACTGCACGAAGTGTACTCGCCTCGTGGTGGATTTCTTATACAGAGTTGGTCAAGGAGACAAGCTATGTCTACCTACATTTGTATTGTCTCAGATTGTGGAACTGCAAGATCTATATGGGGAGATGCCTTACTTCCCTTTAGCCGACTTATTTGTAAAATTGCCCGCCACTTCAGTTTCAGACTCCATATGGGTGACGTTGCCCCGATTTATATCATTAATGACATTACTCTCAACAATATGGGCATAGGCCCTAGGCAACACCAAGCAAGGCTCGATGAATATTGAGATGAGATTGAGGAAGAGAGTGAGGAGGAAGAAGGGAGTGATGATGAGGAAGGCAGTGGCGAGGAGAGCACTGAGGAAGGAAGTGATGAGGAAGAGCAGGAAGAGGAAGAAGAGGAGGCCTAAGATCTGCATAGGGAGCCTCCTACTACTACACATGAGCACCGAGCCCACATGGCTCAGATTGAAGAGAACCAGGTTACCCTGAGACAAGAAATCAAGGAGACCCAGGCCGAATTGAAGCAAAAGTTTGGACCACGATTACGGGGGCCCTTGCCCAAAACATGAATATGGTCCCGCCTACACCACTTGTGCAGCTTGCTGGAAATATGAATGTCAATGGTCTATTTGAATGCTTCCAACATTTTTGACCTCCCACCTTTGCGGGTACTCATAGGCCCGAGGAGGCTGAATACTGGTTAGATCGCATCTCTAAGATGTTGAAGCCGCTACACTGCACTAAGGCAGAGCAGGTAGAGTTGGTTACCTATATGTTCGAGAAGAAGGCCAGTCTCTGGTCGGACAGTGTCCTACAAATAGTGGCCCTTGGATACGTATGGACGTGGGACGCGTTTGAGACCCGCTTTCATGGAAAATACTTCCCCCTCACTTATCGTAATGAAAAGGAGGGTGAGTTCCTTTGCCTTCGACAGGGAGGAATGTTTGTGTCAGAGTATGAGAACAGATTCAGAGAGCTAGCCAGATATGCTCCTTTGATACTAGCAGATGAGCCGATGAAGATGCGGCAATTTTCAGATGGTCTGCGGCCTGAAATCCGCATAAAGATGTGTTGCACTACCATTCCCAATTATGCTAAGCTAGTGAACATGTCCCTGCGAGCTGAGCAGGATGGGGACAGACTGTCTCGTACACATATGCCCTTAGGCCCGAGGCCTCGACCTGACTTGCCATATCGACCATTCCTCGGCAAGAGGCCACGTGCAAATTCACCTCCTAGGTTTATGGCTCAACCAACCTAGTTGAGGCGATTTGATCTACTTTATCAAGATGAGGGATAACAACTTTACGCTGCCTCAGAAGATTAACTGTCAGTTGTCACAAGCCATTTCAGCTCCACCTCTACGATCAGCACCGCCAGCACAACCTTTTTACAGACCGAATGTACCTCGAAGTAGGCCGCCTCAACGACCTATGGCAGCGCAACCGAGTCATCCTCAACAAGCGCGAGTACATGCACTTGCAGCTGAAGCGTCTGAGTCAACAGCTACAGTGCCTTTAGCCTTCGAAGTCACAACACATATCCAAGGTATACCATTTTTTCTGTTGGTGGACACTGGGTCCACTATTTCGATGATATCATGTTCTATGGTCAAGCGCTTAGGGTTGAACACGACCCCTATGGTTGGGGTGAGAGTTATCATAGCAGCAGGAACGTTCACAGACGCCACTAAGCTATGTAAGGGTTGCTTGCTAGACTTAGGGAGCAGAACGATACACATTGACCTGATTGTCAACCCGCTGTATCAATACGATGTCATTCTCGGCATGGACTGGCTCACCGAGATGAAAGCAAGGATCAAATGCGATACCCGATTGGTGATAGCCCATGGACCTGTGGGCATGACCTTTACTTTTCCTGTTCAGATCAGTTGGCCCTACCGCATATGTTGTTATGCTTCCTTACAGAAAACATTAATGGTCCGATGCTTTGTAATGACCCTGAAAATTTTGTGCTATTCTTTCCCTAGTAGTTGTTTTTGGGGTAATTAGTGCTAATCTCGATTGCTTGTGAAATTCGCATCAATCACTTTAAATTCGATCTGCATGGCTCTAAACTTGTAGATTAACTAGCGTTATGTTACTCTGAAATCTGAGATTCATCGCTAAATCCAGTTGTTCTTGAGAATTTTTGGAAGTTCTGGATCGGACCTGGACCGCGCGTTGAAAGTCCGATAGCGATGATCTTAGGCTATTGCGGTCACCAAGTTGGACTTGGCCATCACCTCAAAAATCAAGTCCAGGTGATGTTCTGGGTCGATTTGATTGAGTTCGGAGTGAAGAGTGTGAGAACGGTTGGAAATTAATTAAGATTTTATGAAATCTGAGTTGTGTCACTTGCGCGATGATTTTAAGCAATCTGACCGTTGGATTCTGACCCAATTTCACCCTCTGATCAGGGAAGGTGGCCCAGGCATGTCCTTGTGCTTGTGGACCTAATCAAGATTTTGTGATCGTTGATTTGAGTGTGGTCCGCCACGGCTGATCTGAAGATCCAGTCGGTACGAAAACTCAGCTTGACCTAGATCCATGGTCAGTGAGCTTAAGTGCGACCTTTCGTGGTAATAGGCCCACCGGAAGTGCTTCGTTGGATCGTGAGAGGCCGGTTTTGGTTATACCCTAGGTATACCTTGGCCCTGGGGTTATTTTCATCAATATTAGGCCTATTTATAAACCTTAAAACCCTAGCTCTCTTTTCCATACGAATTTCCTAACCCTAGCTAAGTGAGAGAGAGGAAAAGAGAGAGAAAGTGAGAGAGAAGTTGGTGAATCATCTTAGATTCTTTCTTGTTCTCCTTCATCCTTAAACCTTCACTTTGAATCGTTATTCCGGGGGTTCTGAGTTCATCTTTGGGTAAGTTAACCTAACCCTAATCTGTGTTGGAGCTTAGAATAGTCTTTGTGATGTTGTATCTCATTTCTTTTCTTGCCTTAGGTTGTTCTGTCGCCGTTGACGAAGACATATCGTCTGAAATCAGTTCGGTGTTCTTTTTTGGCTTAAGGTGCGGACTTTAAGTGTATAGGTTATGATTTTTAAGGCTTTCAATGCCAGTGAATGGTTTATTCTTGCTATGGATGAGATTTCACATGCCAAATGTCATGTTTACTTTGCGTTCCTGATATGCATGTGTTATATTGAGATTTGTGTATTCTATGTGTATGTATAAAGTACCATATGCATATAAAATATGAACATGTGGTTGCCATGATTATTTGTCATGTACTTATGTTAGATGTATGTGCGACAACTCCTCAGTAAAAGGAATTGTCCAAATGCGTGTATTTCAACATACGTCATGTATGTTGGACTATGTATTCTAAGTGTTTGTAGAAATGCCTGAATGATCTAAAGTGCAATATATTATACTATTTATAGGCGTTGAGAAGCGATTCTCAACTCTCCCACTAGTGTGTATGATTTCCTTCATGTAAGTTACATTCCTTGTTGTTTAAATTTCAAGTCTTACTTATGCTTAAATCCATGTTAAGTTGATATTCTTCAGATGCTTACATACCATATGATTTGAGTTGTTGTTCCATTACTATTCTAAATTGTTGATATCAGTACCTGTTATACTGGAATGTGTTTAGGACTATGAATAGTCCAGGAAATCGGTAATCGGCCTTAAGTTCGTGGTTGAGGTTGCTTTCGCCACGTAGGACGTGATTAGACGAACCCGAGTCGTATTAGAGTTGTCGGCAGTGGTTTGGCCATGCGGAGTGTTTGTGCACTCTATGTTGTTCAACCCAACGTA
Source organism: Magnolia sinica (assembly GCF_029962835.1). NCBI lineage: Eukaryota > Viridiplantae > Streptophyta > Magnoliopsida > Magnoliales > Magnoliaceae > Magnolia > Magnolia sinica. The sequence continues at coordinate 35,904,169 of NC_080577.1, forward strand.
CGCTCGTGCTAGTCGAGTTCATCAAGTAACCCGATTGTCCAATGTATGTTCACCATGTATGGATGCTACTGTTTGAATCTAGGGTACCGAACTTACCAGTGAAATCCTATTAACCTTGGTACCTTGATCCGCTAAGACTCATGAGCCGGACATGGTGGTATGGGACACCGTGGTCGAGCTGTCGGCCTACGCTGGGGTGACGAGCCTCCCCGTAGTGAACAGTGGACAACCAAACTCATGAGCCGATTATGGTGGCAGAGGACACTATATTCGTGCTGTCTGCCTGCATTGATGGTGACGAGCCCTTTGTAGTGACCTTGAGCATGCCTGGATACCGCATTGAGGTGACGAGCCTTGTTGTGGTAACGATGGTATGATAGGCGTGCATTGATTGGTGACGAGCCCTTTGTAACGACCTAAAATTATATGATCGTATGAGATGATCTAGGACTGACGACCCTAGTATGGATCACTGTTTGGATGGTGATATGAGGAAGGTACTTTAGCTTCCCAAACCTGCTGTATGAAAAGGACTAATAACAACTTGGTAATTATGTTCATGCACCGCATTTGCATGTGCTTTATAGATGTGGCGCACTTTGAGGTGGTGTCATGCGTAACGTAAGATGAAGACGCTGAGGGTGTACGCGTGAGGGCACGCATCATTCTGCATACATCCTTGCATTAACAAGAGTACTTAGGACATGTTTAATTGTTCTGCTTTATCATTACTGCTTGATTGAATTGATAACATGTTAACCTGTGCTTTATTGTTTCACTGAGTTGATCACTCACTCCCACGTTCTGGGGTGGTGTTTAAACACCCACCAGACTCTGTCTTAGTTGCTGATGTTGTAGATGTTGATGCGACTTCTGAGGCAGAGCGGGAGATGGATGATGATGAGGCTGCTTTCTCTTTTATGCAGTTTTCAGACGGGTTCTAGTGAGCCTAGTTCTGATGCGCAGGATGCTGGGATTTCTTTTGGGAATTAAATGATGTAATTTGATACTTATAATTTGATAGTAACACTTGAATTACGACCTGGTATGTATATGTATTTCAGGGATCTGCACATGTACACATTTATTTCTATAAGTCTTCCGCTTGCTTTCTTCACTTATCCCTGAATTATATTTGCTATTTGGCTTAATCTATTCCATGTTTTATACACTAATACAGAAAACATACATCCATAATTGAATATGTTGCATAAGTGATGTTTTGGAACTCGGGAGCTGAGTTATGCTCGACCCCCGAATTTCAGGGCGTTACATGCTTGGGAACATGCCTGTAGTCTAAGATTTCCAGGACGTGTTCAGGATGATACCTGGACTACCTCCTCGGTCGAGATTGACTTTACTATCGACCTTGTGCCTGGTGTGACACCCATTTCTCTACCGATGTATCACATGCCTCCATGTGAAATGGAGGAATAAGGAGACAGATTGATGATCTATTGGATTCAAATTTCATACGACCGAGTGTATCTCCTTGAGAAGCACCTATATTGTTTGTGAAGAAGCAAGATGGATCATTGCGATTGTGTATTGATTACCGTAGGTTAAACCAAGTGACAGTGAAGAACAAGTATCCCTTGCCTGGGATAGATGATCTGTTCGACCAATTAAAAGGGCACAGTATTTCTCGAAGATCAATTTACAATCCGGATATCATCAGTTGTGCGTCAGGGATAAGGACATGCAGAAGACAGCATTCAGGACCAGTTTTGGGCACTATGAGTTTCTCGTGATGTCATTCGAACTTACGAATGCACCGGCCGTGTTCATGGACCTCATGAACCAGGTATTTTGGTCGTATCTGTACCAATTCATCATCGTATTTATATATAACAGTTTGATATACTCCAAGAGCCGAAAGGATCACGAAGAGCACCTGCGAGCATCTTCGATACTCTTAGGAAGAACCAGTTATTTGCTCAGTATAAGAAATGCGACTTCTGGAAGGAAGAAGTCAAGTTCCTGGGATATGTGGTGTCCAAGGAAGGTATCGCTGCAGACCTTGCTAAAGTGACCGCAGTTCAGGACTGGGAGCAGCCCGGTTCGGTTACAGAAGTGAGGAGTTTTTTGGGACTTGCTAGCTACTATTGTCGATTCATTAAAGATTTTTCCAAGATAGCCAGACTGTTGTCTCAGCTTACTCGAAAGGATCTTAAGCTTACATGGAATGAGAAGGCAGAAGCAGCCTTTCAGGAATTGAAGGACAAGTTGACGTCCGCACCCATGCTAGTATTACCAGAGTAAGGGGTTAGATATACAATATACATCAACGCATCTCGTGTTGGTTTGGGTTGTGTTCTTATGCAGAAGGACAAAGTGATTGCCTATGCATTGCGACAGTTGAGGAAACACGAAGAAAATAACCCCACGCACGACCTGAAATTAGTGGCCATCATCTTCGCATTAAAGCTCTGGAGACATTACCTCTACAGAGAGGAATTCGAGCTCTTTTGCGACCACAAGAGCCTCAAGTACATATTCACGCAGAGAGACCTGAATATGAGACAACGACGATGGATGAAAACCTTGAAAGACTTCAAGTTTGAAGTCTCCTACCATCCTGGCAACGCCAACCTTATGGCAGATGCATTGAGCAGTAAGAAGATAATAAAATTTATGGCTCCGCAAATGATTGAAGAATGGAACATGGTAGAATTTGTGCGAGACTTCAAATAGAAGCTTACGGTAGAGGAGTCATTTGAGAGCGTCGCACACATCCGTGTGCAACCACTTATTAATGACTGAATCATTATGGCTCAGAGAGAAGATGAATGGTTGATGAAGATGAGGAAACGAGTTAGTGACGATGAAGACTCTGAATGGAGAGTTGGTTCGGATGGGGGTTTACGTTATCGAGGCTGCCTATGCGTCCCGAATCTTCATAACTTGAGAAAGGAAGTTCTCAAAGCTGCTCACAATTCGAAGATGGCGATGCATCCTGGTAGTATAAAGATGTATCAAGATATGAAGTGTTTGTACTGGTGGGACAACATGAAGGCCCACATAGTAGATTTTGTATCCCGTTGTCTCACATGCCAGCAGGTCAAGGCCGAGCATCGCCGACCTCTTGGTTTACTTCAGCTCATGGCCATAGCTGAATGGAAATAGGATTTTACATCTATGGATTTCATTTTGGGGTTGTCGAAGACAAGAAAGGGACATGACTCCATTTGGGTGATTGTGGACCGATTGACGAAATCGGCTCATTTCCTCCCGATTAGAGTCTCAAACTCAGTAGATGATTTAGCCAAGCTGTACATAAAGGAGATTGCACGGCTGCATGGATTGCCTATGGAGATTGTGTCTGATCGAGACACGCGATTCACGTTTATCTTCTGGACTCGAATCTAGGAAGCAATGGGGGTGAAACTGAAGTTCAGTACCGCGATCCACCCATAGACTAATGGGCAGACAGAACGGGTAAATCAGGTGTTAGAAGATATGTTACGGGCATGTGCGCTCGATTTCAAAGACAATTGGGATGATTGTCTTCCCTATGCAGAGTTCACTTATAACAACAGCTTTCAAGCAAGCATTGGCATGTCTCCCTACGAAGCATTGTATGGGCGTCCATGTCGAGCACCACATTGTTGGGCAGAAGTTGGCTGGAAGAGTTTGATTGGCTCAAATTTAGTACAGGCAACTTTAGAGAAGATTGACATTATCAGGCATCGACTTCTTGCAGCACAGAGCAGACAGAAGAGCTATGTCGATACCAGACAATGACAGTTAGAACTTGAGGTTAGGGACTAAGTATTCCTAAAGGTTTCTCCCATGAAGGGAATCCTTCACTTTGGCAAGAAAGGGAAACTCACGCCGAGATTCATTGGCCCATTCCAGATTCTAGACCGAGTGGGTGTGATAGCATATCGCCTTGCTTTGTCCAGACCACTCGCAGGCGTGCACAACGTATTTCATGTATCGATGCTAAAGATGTATATTCTTGATCCTTCCCATATTATCAAATGGGAGCAGGTACAGTTGAGTGAAGATGCTACTTATGTATTACAACCAACACGTATTCTTGATAGGAAGGAACAAGTGCTACGCAGTAAAGTTATCTCTCTTATGAAAGTATTGTGGACTCACCACACTGAGGAAGAGGCTACTTGGGAAACTATAATGTCTCGAAAAAATCCATACAAAGACCCTAGTACCACCTTAGGCAGAAATCACTAAGGACCGACTTCTTTAGAATTTAGGTGAAGTTTAATTAAGTAATAAACTGGTTTAAATCAGAGAATTAACTCGAGCCACTTTCTATATGAACTGCAAGACCCCAAAACCATTAGAATCGCTAGTTCAACATTACCTAAAAATCTAGGAGCAATCTTAAAACCCAGTTGTTTGCGGGAGCACATTGAAACTTCGTATCGGACCTGGACTGCACATCAAAAGTCCGATTACCAAGAAACTATAAGGTTATGACCATCATACTGGGCTTGACAACCATCGCAGGAATCAAATCCAAATAGTATCCAGAAACACACAACTTGACTTAGAGCGAAGTGTGTGAGAAACGCGAATATCTTTAGAAAATAAACTCAAACTTAAGTGAATTGGGCCATTCGCTTGCAGGCCAAATTTAAGGTTTCATACCATCAGATTCTGACCCAACTATACCCTTGGATTAGGGAAATTTTCCTGCACCCATTGGTATACTTGTGGCCCTGATCGAGTGACGATGATCATTGAACTGAAACAGGTCCTCCACGATCGATCCACTAATCCAATCGAACCAAAATCTTAACCTGGTGTAGATCCATTGTCAGGGAACTTTCTCCAAACCATATACGAGCAATGGACCTCCAGATGAGCTCCGTTGGCCCAAAATAGCCACCTTTTGGCTATAACCTAAGTATACCATGGCCATGGGGCCATTAACAGCAGTTCTGGGCCTATATAATGCCCTTAACCCACCCCTCTCTCATTCCATACGATTTTCTCTAACCCTAGGAGAGAGAAGAGAGAAAAGAGGAGGAAAGAGTGAGGAGAAGAGAGTGAGATAGGGAGATCATTGCTAGGATCCTTTCCCACGACTCCACACACTGAATCGCCACCCCACTGTCGCTACACCGTCAATTCTGACTTCGATTTGGGTAAGAAATCTTAACCCTAATCTCGTTTAGAAATCCAAATAGAGGAAACGACAAAATAACTAACCTATTTCGTGATTTAGGTAGCCGTTGTGCTATAGACGGAAGCGTAGTGTACGAACCAAGTTCGTAACGAGCAAACTGACGAAAGGTGAGGACTATAAAAGTTTAGGTTATGGTTTTCAAGGCTTTTAATGTTAGCAATGATTTTTGTATGACTTGATTGCTACCATATGATCTTAGTTACGACTTTTTTAATATATCATGTATGTGTAAACTATGTTGTATACTAAATGCATTCCATGTGTTTGTTGAAATATTTGAATGAATAGGAAATTATGAATTCTGCTTGCCATGACTATTAATCTAAAATTCATGCTTATTATACATATGACAACTCCTTTGTGAAAGGATTTGCCATGATATATATGTTATAACTAGTTTATTACACATATGTTGAAATGTGTAGTCTAAGTGTTTGATAAAATGTCTGAATGAGAAATTGCTTGTTGAAATGTATTTAATGAGGGTGTTGAGATAAGATTCTCAATTACCTTATCTATAGTTACAGTTTCCTTCATGTAACCTATCTTGCTATGATGTGATTTATCAATGAAATGCCTATGTATGATAACATGTGCAATATGGTTGTTAAAATGCCTGAATGAGAATTGTATTTCAATTGGTTGTTAAATGTTGTTTTGACCATCACATATGAATGCCTATTATATTTGAGTATGACTGGGCTAATTCGTAGTCCAGGCAATCGGTAACAGTTTTTGATCAAGTTGTCGAACTAGTTTCGCCACAATGGATACGTTTGATGAATCTGAGTCGTATGGTGATTATCGGTAGTGGTTAGGCCACGAGGAGTGCGTATGCGCTCCATGTCGATTAATTTAGCGTGCGCTCATACCAATCGAACTTGTCAAGTAACCCGATTGACCTAATGTGTGTTTACCATGTATGGACGCTACTGCTTGAATTTAAGGTACCACTCACCAACGTAAAGCCCGTTTAACCTTAGTACTACGATCCGCTAAGACTCATGAGCTAGGCATGGTGGTATGGGACATTGTGGTCGAGTTGTCTGCCTATGATGGGGTGACGAGCCTGCCCGTAGTGACCAGTGAGCAACCCAAACTCAGCCGAATACGGTGGTATGGGCCACTGTATTCGAGCTGTCATCCTATGATCAGGTGATGAGCCTCTTGTAGTGATCTCGAGTATAAAATAGGCCCACGTGGATGGTGACGAGCCTCCCATAGTGTCCTCGAGTCTAAAGTCGCGAACTTACCTATCCACTGCTTTCAATTAAGGGGTGATGTTGCCCTATAACTTGCCTATTGTATGTGATTAAGTAGGATCGACAACCTTGAAATTGCGGTAAAGACCACTTTAGTTGAAGTAGGAATATGCCAATATGTCCTAGAGGGGGTGAATAGGACTTTTTAATAATTTTTTGATAATTTAAAATTCTATTACTCTAATCCTAACAACAAGCATATTTTAGGATTACTCAAGAGTAACTCTACTGGCTTCCAAGCCCGGTAGAGGATCCAATCACAAACTATTTGAGAGATGAACAATATGCAAACTAATTTTATGCTGGATATGACTGTGCGTGCGTGTGAGGTGTGATCTCAGATAATCAGAAATGACAGTAATTAAGGAAATCAAATAAATAAATGAAAGACAATAACAATCTCAAACACAGTCATTTTTATAGTGGTTCGACTACTTGTCTACTCCACTCCTGGTAACCACACTCAAGCCTTGATTGTACCGGATTTTACTAAGGAGGTTTCCCACGATTCACCCCAAACCCAAGGTTTTAAATCAGGTTCACGTTTAACCTTTACAACCTACACCTAAGCTGATTGTTTTTGCTCTCACGAGTAAGGGTCAACCCAACGCACCCACTTTTAGGCACACTGGCCAAGGATCTTCTACAAGACCCTAACAGAGGTTTCACACGGTTCACCTCGAACCCAAGGTTTTAGAAAGGTTCACCTTTAACCGGATGTTTATGCTCTCCACAAAGCAAGGGTCAACACATAACACCCACCTCGTACACTCCCGCCGGAGGCCTCCTAGAGGACTTGCAAGGGGTGAGAAACACCTTAGACCCAATCCTACAAAGGAATGATCACAAGGGTCCTCTGGACTCTGATAACTTACAGCTAAGCAGATGAGTCCCTTTTAGTTCGTTGTCAAAGATCTCCTCCTTTATTGATGAAGAGTCTTCTGCTTCCTTGAACCGCAACTCAGAAGATGTACTAATGCATCGCGACAAGTTGGGTCAAGGTTGAGATGGAATCCTACTCTCAAATATTTTCCTATAAAGGAGAGAGAGTGATTCCAATCATCTATGCATTCAAGGCATCCTAGCTTAATGATTTGCCATTAAGGTGGTAACTGGAGGATCCTTAAATGCGGAAGTTCATTCCCCAATCCACTCTATTGAATATCAATGATGAGGGTGGATTAGAGGATGAACTCCCTTGAGAGAAAGGGCTTTGGGTATATGATCTAAGATAAAACAATCAAAAGCACCCTCTTCTTTCTCTACCAGCAACTAAAGACAAGCTCTCTATATATAGGCAAAAAGTTTCAATGGATATAAAATGGTCACATTTATGACAGAGTTCGATATCATCAAGCAGGGTCAATATCATCGAGCGTATACTCTCGATTGCATCGACTGGCCACTGGATGACACGAACTCAATGTCATATGCTTTTTGAAACCTTTTGCCAGCTAGTCGAGGAAATCAAGACAGGTGTCGATATCATCAGATTTCGAACTCCGATAGTATCGATACGAGGTTCGATTCCTCGACATTTGAAATTGAGAGAGACTTGCTTTGAAGTAATTTAGGTCAACAGATATGATCGAGGTACACTCGATATCATCGAAATTTGAATGTCGATGATATCGAAGGTCGTGTCAATGCATCGATAAATCCGAAGATTTTATCAGTGAGCTTGCTGGACAATTTATGTCCTTTCTCGATGTAATCGATCCGGCCTCGATATCATTGATATTTGAATATCAATTGACCCTCGATCTAAGATAAAAACCACCTGAAATTTGTTGTTGAAAAGACTATGTCCAAGACCGATATCAACAATGGCCTTCCAATATCATCGGTTTTTGAATTCCGAGGATATCGAGGGGTACATCGATATATCGAAGGTCTATATAATTTTCTTATAAAAAATAGGGACACAAATACTCCTCTGTCGATTATATCGAGTCACCTTCGATAGACTCGAGATTCGAATATCGATGATATCGATATATCAATAATTTCGTCTAGATGAGTATGTGGTTGCTGGACATATTTGTCCTCATTTCAAAGTTATTGTTTATCTCGACAGCATTTCTCGATTTTATCGAACCTGATTCGATAAAATGACAGAGGTAGAAAACTTAGAATTTTTTAATTTTGTAAAAATGTTTTCTAACCCAAAAACCCTATGATATTCTAATAGATTTTAAGGGTTTTAATTACCTGGTGTTTTGGGACGTGGGATGTGAGGCTTAGATTCACCTGTGGTGAGTTCATGCACACATTCGGTTGAGGCAGACGCTTTGATCAATCTTCCTATAAGGCTCTACAGTATAGCTGACTCAACACTCACGCTAATTGACAAACCAGGGCACTTTCAATCTCCCCCTTTGTCAATTGCGTGACAAAATACCAAAACACCCTAGAACAGCTTCTCTACTGACATACTAAATTATGTGTACATACACTTTACACAATTTTACAATTTAATCTAGTGGGCACACACATAATCAGAAGCTGCTCCCCCTATCTACAAACTTCCCCTTTCTTGGTGCAGCTGATTTAAACTCCCTCTTTCTTGGTGCAGCTGCTCCCCTTAACACCTGCATCACCGATTCAAGTAGATATGCAATTTTCTTCTCGGGGTGTTTGAATTGTTCTCCCCCTTTTTTGTTAGTCATTGACAAAGGTATAGCAGTTGATATTGACTGAAGTTAAAGCACTTTGGGAGAACCTAAAATTCAGAGAGCATACATATATAAAAGATAGATGCATAATGATGAAAACAGAGAATTAGACATTATTTTCAGAGACTATGTATGCAAAACAGTCCAAACATTGCAGTGATATAAGCAGATAATAAAAAATATCACATCATTCCACATAACATGGACAAGACAAACTAGGAGATCATAAAACATAACCATGGCAGTAAAGATGTGAATTATACTCAGCCATGTCCATAAATATCCAAAAGCATATATTATACTACCCAAGTTTGGCAGTAGATTAATAGTTTAATAAAAAAAAAGAGATTATCACAGAATAAATACGCTTGGCAATCCAATGGCAGCTGTATGTCTCAACATGTGCTCAATGTCCTCGCGAATTGCTGTGCGTGAGCAGGTCCACCACTTGCTGAGTTATTTGTTGGAGGACGTTGACCTTCTCTTCAATCGTGGTGAGGCACGTTTCACAGTTGTACAGACGTTCCTCCATTCCAGTCATCCCGTTCAGTAGGTGTCGTTCTAGGTGATGGGTCTGGTGGTTTGTGATAGACTTTGGACTGACAACCGGCATGCGATTTGATCCCCCACATGTAGGCCGAGCTGATGGTTGAGCATGTTGGACAGCCGGTGGCATGGGAAGGCTATTCTCGGGGAGAGACGAAGTGAGACACAACTGTTGGGCCTCCTGAACTGCATCACTATCCAACCATGCTTCAGGATACGCAAGATGTGGCAAGAAGCCCCGCATGATGTGCTAGTTTGCAGATGAGCACAAGAAAGGGTAGTGTTTCCTGATGATTGCCTTGGATCACACGAATGATTTGCTTGAGGAGAAGAGTCAGTAGGCACACTTGATTTTCTTGGTATACATCATAAAGCACGTTGATCACAAATGGAGGGAGGTGATTACCATTGACATCGCAGGGATATACATTGGACCCAAAAATACCATGAAGAATTTTGAAGGTGGGACCAAGATAGTTGACGTGAAGTAAATTATCATTCATTTCGAGGGACAGTGGTGCCCTAACACATTGCGTGAGTTACTTCTCCCCATACTCCCAGACCATTAAGATTCCTGTTGGTCACTCGGATTCTAGTGACATCAAGATCTAGAAGGTGAGCCAAGGTGATTGGGGTGATAAGCTTAGAGTAATGTGCTAGTTCAACCCGAATGTTGGGGGGATCATCACTAACGACATGACAGTGATTGAAGAATTCTTGGATCACACCCAGTTGATATGATCCTCCAAGATTTAAAATATTCTTCCAACCTATTACTTCCAACAGTAGGTCCACTCCAAAAGGCTCTATGGAACTACTGAGCACTAGACATTCAACAATGGTAGATAATGAATATATCTCTTTAAATTATAACATGCAAGAATGATTCGATGATAATATGCTATCCTTTATTGTATATTATTAATTAATTATATGCTACCACTTGCGCTTAAACGATGAATTAAATGGAACGTACCTTGGACTTATTATCCTGCGGTCCACATTTGCCTTACATGGCTTAAATCACAAATTTACCCTTGTGGCTTTAATGGTCATTGGTGCCCTTCGTGGCTTATTGGTTATATTTGCACATCTTGTTGATTTCTAGGTCATTATGGGGAGTTCGTTATGATTTCTGGGCGGAGCTGAAGTTCGCTTGCCAATTTTCTAGCCGTCTTGCAGAGTTCATACGATTTTCGAATGACGCCGAGATTCCTATGTTGGTATTCTCTTCATCTTGCGGTGTTTAGTCGTATGGTGATTTCTGGGTGAAGCTGAAGTTCATTTATTGATTTTTTAGCCATCTTGCGGTGTTCACATATGATATGATTTGCGGGTGAAGCAGAGGGTTATGTGTTGATTGTCTCTTCATTTCGTGGAGTCTAGTTGTATCATGATTTTTGGGTGGAGCTGAAGTTCGTTTATCGATTTTCTAGCCATCTTGCGGAGTTCACGTACGATGTGATTCTCGGGTGAAGTAGAGGTTTAAAGGTTGATTTTCGATTCAACTTACGGATTTCGCTTATACCATGATTTCTGAATGGAGCTAAAGTTTGTTTATCGATTTTCTAGCCATCTTGTGGAGTTCACGTACAATGTGATTTTGGGTGCAATAGAAAGTAGTATGATTGATTATTTGAGTATCTGAATATATTCCCTTATATTATGATTGCTATTACACATTACTTTGATGAGGTTCTATTGATTGGCTTAATTTTTGAATGTATGAGTATGATTACGAAATGCCCTATTTAATATATCTAATTTCATGACTTGCGATCTGTAATGGATTATGAATGATGAGTGCGCAATCTTAGAGGGTACTCCTCACTGCGATAGCCATTGACGCTATCAAACCTTAACAGTTGATGCAGGTATAGGGTGAGCCGATGTTGTTCACTAGGTTGCTGGAGTAGATCGAGTAGCTAGGGAGCTAGGCGAGGTCCTTGCAGCCCATATTGAGCTCCACCACTAGTTGATGAATTCCTGTTTCTTCTTATATGAACTTTGTTATTTGGGATTGTATAAGTCCTATATGGGCGTTACATTTGGAATTTTATGATAATCAGAATATTTTTATTCAATGCATGGTTTACTCTAACTTTGTTGCTGTTAACTCTGATTAACGATAGTGGTTCAAATTTACATTGAATTTTATAGGCTAACACTCGGATTTTAGAGAACGAGTCATATACTCGGGTTTCAAAAATTGGGGCATCATCTCTTCGATGTTTGATTGTACCTTATACTGTATTTCTTATATATATATATATATCATGTTTCCTCATCCTTTGAGTTCTGCATGATAGTGTAAATTTCGAGAATAAATTTTTTTATTAGGATGGGAGAGCTGTAAGGCCCGTATCCTAGTCCGTATCGTTCCTTTAACTCCCACGATCCTCCCCGTCGAATCCTTGCGACCTGCGACCTATAGACAACATTTGCACGTGACCCCAAGTCAGATCCCATAAATTTGAGTTGACTTGACCCAAGACTTGTACCCTAGCGACCGCATCGTCGCTGCGCTTACAATGCCGCATCTTGCGCACCAATGCGATACCTAAGCCAGGAGTTGTGGGCCCGTGTATATCTTGAGGAAGTGACGTGCGTTACGAATTCTGAGAGATTTCAGTGAATATCTACCCATCTTTCACATCACTAGTCAAGTACACATCCCATCACTAGCCATGCTTTCTTTCTCCCCAAGACAAGCAGCCTTCCCCCCTAAGTCAACTCTCATGTCACTCACACCCATCACTCCATCCAATCTCCCTTACAACCACCCTCTCTCTCATTCTCTACCCATTCCCCAAGCAACCCAAGGAGAGAGTGACTGTCTAAGCAAGAGAAGCCCTAAGGAGAGAAATAGGCAAGTTTGTGGCCCACTTCCTACCCAAAATTCTCTCATCCCAACCCTTCAATTCTCATCTTCTACCATTAAAGGTTGAGCTTAGGAGCTTGGGAGATCGAGGAGCCAAGAAGAAGATCCAACAGTGGGTGATCTTAGGTTTAGATGTTTTTTATATTCATGGGACAAGTGGGGCCTACCGATTAATGGTAAAGATCCCATTTTGGACCCTAAGTGTGGCCAATGGCCCACTATGATTCATATGTTCATCCCATGATAGGGCCATTCTCCATGGACCCCATCATGACGTTTATTTAATTTTCATTAAAGAAGGTCATCTAGACCTTGCATTTGTTCGTAGGAAAGGAATTTCTTCCATTGATTTATATTTGTGGGCCCATAAGAATTACATTTGATGTATGCTTTATATCATGTATAAGGAGGGCTCATAGTGGGGGAGACCCTCCTCTCTCTCTCTCTCTCTCTCTCTCTCTCTCTCTCCTCTATCTCTTTCCCATCTTTTGCTGGCCCACTTTATGAGCATGTGTGATGGATCCGAACTGTCCAGCAGCAAGGACGCCTTTGTTGTCTAAGTTGCTGGACATCCAGCGATCACACCGGACTTGATGAGGGGAAAAAACACAAATAACAGCTGGATCCCAGCCTTGTAGCCACCTGTGTGGACCCCACTATGATGCGTATGTTCGGCATCCATGTTGTCCGTCTAGGACAGTAGCCCATCACGATGTATTTATCCAAACCGTCCAGCCATGGGACATCCAGCATTAGTTGTTGCTAGACTGTATGAAGGGAAAATACAACTATAAAAAAAGGTAAGAAAATAAGGGAAGGTGGCCCACCCACGTGGGACCCACCTGATGTATCTGTCTTACCCACACCGTCCAAGACATGGACGGTGGGTCCCACCAGAAGTATTATTATCCACACCGTCCGTGGGACGTGGACCCACCTTGATGAATGTGTTGTAATCCACACCGTCCATGCACGTGGGACCCACGTGATATATGTGTTTTATCTTCACTGTCAAGCTGGGACTGTGGGACTTACCATAATGTATGTTTAATCCACATCGTCCAGCAGCCAGGTCCGGATGCTGCTGGACAGCAGTGGATAACACCCACCGTTGAAACTTCCCGGGCCCCACTATGATATTTGTGAGAGGCCCGAAAGTAGGCACACCTGTTGTATGCAGGGTCCACCTGCTACATGCAGGGCCCACTTGCGTATGTGAGGCCCACCTGCAATGTATTAGGCCCAACTGCGATGTACTAGGCCCAACTATGATATATGAGGCCCAGCTGTGATGTTCTAGGCCCATCTATGATATATGAGGCCTAACTATGATATACGAGGCCCATCACGATGTGTAAGGCCTATGTGAGGAGGCCCATTTTGATACGTGAGGCCCATTGTGAATGTATAAGAGGCACATTGTGATGTACATGAGGCCCATGTGATGAGGCCATTGTGATGTATGTGAGGGCCATTGTGATGTATGGCCCATTGCATTGTATGATGTGAGGTCCAATTGTGATGTGTGAGTCCACCATGATGTATGTGATAATGTTTATGATGCCCATCCATTTTCTAGCAAGTATAAGGATCATGGACCCTCATTATAGGGAAGATTTTAATGGGCCACTCTCTATGGAACAATGGTGGTTAAATGTCCACGTTGTGAACCTCCCTAGGGCCCGTTGATAAGCCCATTACCTTAGGAGCAATGGTGGTTAAATGTCCACATTATAACCTCCCTAGGGCCCATTGTTAAGCCCATTACCATCCTTCCCTTATTGGGCAATCCCAAATCATTGGGTCCCCATAAGTATTGCCCACTCACCTTAGTGGGCTAACCAAAAATGTTCGGACCCCAGTATTGATAGTACCCCCCACCATGCCTTGTAGGATTGTCTAAACCTTGAGAACACCTTGACGGGTGTGTTATCTGCATATAGTCCATCCATATCCAGGCTGCAAGACTGCCTTATGCGGCCCACTGTATTGTGTGTGATGTTCATCCATTTTCTAGGCTTTGAGCTGCCCACCTTAACATATGTGTTCTACGCTGCCCATCCACTTTCCAGTTAGTCTGAAGGTTGTGGGCCCCACCGTGAGCCAGATTTAACCCCCAAGTGGACTGCACTAATAAGCCTCCCCAGGGCCCATTGATAAGTCCATTTCCCATCTTACCTGTGTGGCAGACAAACCTCGCTGTGTTAGGCTATCCCAACCATTGGGCCCCCATAATGCCCATCTTCCCTTGTCGAGCTACCTCAAAACATTGGGCCCCACTAATAATGATGTTATCCACCATACCCTGTAGAACTACCCCAAGCTTTGGAGCGTTCCTTGTGATTTCATATCGGGCCTTCCATAGTAAATGTGGTCTACCTAGATGCATGTGTCCGCCCAAGCCTAATGACCCAACCTGAGGCCCACTTAAATGATGAGTGAACTACCCGACCCATTTACAAGGACATAGTCGTAGATAAATGGACCCTACCAAGGCCCACTTTGTATTCATATTGGGTCCCCATAAGAAAGCCCAGTTGTTACTTGATTAAGAGAGTAAGGAAGCCCACTTGTTGTATACCCGCTTGACTCACCCCGTGTTATGTGCCCTACCTTTGAATTGATTGCGAGGACTTCACGTTATGTATAGGCTCATCCTTGACATTAGTACATCATCATCATTCCCCTTGTCGTAGATAGAAGAATATGTGATATCAGGTTGGGTATATTCACTATATAGGCCTATCTTGATGTTTGTGTTAGATACGCCGTCCTTTTATGGACCCCATCATGTATTGGGCCAATTAATGTTATATTTGTTAATCATGCTAGTGTGCTTAAGCTAGTAAGACACACTGAGTATATTCTAGCATAACATCCTGATACATGCCCATGCGCATCATCGCATACTTATTATGAGTGATTGATCATAGCATGTGCCATTGGGCTGATTGTTTGTGGCACTCTCTAACAGACAGAGTTGCCCCACTTAAGGTTTGATGCTTGGAGCATGTCGTTTAGTTTACACTCTTGGGATGTGACATTTTTTGCTACTGTTGTTTGCCTTATCTGATAATCAAGCCAGTGTACTTTATTACATCATGATACATGCCCATGCGCATCATATGTATGCTTGTTATAAGGAGTGGCATATGCCATTGGGCTAATTGATTATGGGGCTCCCTATAAGATGAAGATGCCCCACATGAGTGCGCGTTACACGCAGGTTTGATGTATGAATGGATAGTATGGCTCATGCATCTTGCGGTTTATGTCATATGTGCGTCCTAGCTACATTAGGGTTATGGCCTCCACAGGTGTATTGTGGATGGTCAAATGGGACACTAGAAATTTTTGGTTCAAGCATATGGGCACATCAAATGTCCGTGGGTGAAAATCCCTAAACCCCGGTGTAACGCCTTGAATTTCAAGGGTCGAACAAAGCTCTACTCCCAAGATTCAGAACATCACTTATGCATTACAGATGATGATATTCCGATTTCTTTCATGTTAATGAGTTAAACATGCATGGGATTATAATAATCAACACATCATACTCCAAATTTAATTAAGTTAAGCAAGTGTGGAATTCTAAACATATCTGTCTAAGTATATAAATGTTTCACAACGTTTCTTCCAGGGTATGAGTACGTAACCGGGTTTAATATATACATGTATTGTTTCAAAATGAACAAAATATGGATATGTAAAAGTGCCCAACTAATCCCAGATGTTCCAGTGGTCCCTGCATAATGGCACGTGGTCTACATCGACTCGCCCGAGAGTTGGAAGTAGGAGAATTCCTCCTCATCCAAGAAGTCCTGTTCCAGAACATAGACGTCGTCTATACCTGCATCTAAATTAAAGTCTGGTTGGTGTTTTAAAAACCATCCCAGAGTGGGAGTGAGTGATCAACTCAGTGGTTTATAAGGCAAAAGTTATACATGTTATCAAGTCAATCAAAGCAGTAATGATAAAGCAATCATAACAATCACTTCCTAACTACTCTTTTTAATGCAGAAATGGAGTGCAAGTAATGATGCATGCCCTCACCCATCAATGCTCCTTCACACGTGACTCTGACAACTTATTTCGCATATGACAACACTTCCTCAAAATGGTGCAACTCCAACGCCTTTTTAGCACATCCTAACTAATGCAATGTGATGTATGGTCGTGTTAGCCAGGTAATTAATTAGGATCATTCATACAGTAAGTTTAGGAAGCTAGGGTAACTCCCTTTATATCATTGACCCAAATCGAACATTTGGCATTGGACAACCGCAGTGGTCCTACTCCTATGTTCTGGATCCAGCTAGGTTCGTCACTCCTAGTTAGACACATACGAAAGGTAAGTTGTAGGTTCGTCACTCCTAGTCGAACACATACGATAGGCAAGTTGCAAGAAGTTGTGCTCACGGTCACTACGGGGAGGCTCATCACCCCAGCGTAGGCCGACAGCATGAACACGGTGCCCCATACCACCATGCCCGGCTCACGAGTCTTAGTTGCTCACTGGTCATTATGGGGAGGCTCATCACCCCAGCGTAGGCCGACAGCTCGGACACGATGGCCCATACCACCATGCTCGGCTCATGAGTCTTAGTGGATCGTGGTACCATGGTTAAAGTGGATCTTTACATTGGTGAGGGATACCTTAGATTCAAGCAGTCGCGTCCATACATGGTAAACACACAATAGGTCAATTGGTTCATTAGGCAAGCTCGATTGGTACGGGTGCACGTTGACTTAATCGACATGGAGCGCATAAGCACCCCTCGTGGCCTAGCTACTGTCGACAATCGTCGTGCGACTTGGATTCATCGAGTTTACCCAGGTGGTGAGAGTAATTCGGCCACCTGAAAAAGGACTTTTACCGATTGCCTGGGCTACATTTGTAGCCCCGATCCTATCCAAATGCTGTTACAACCGCATATAATATCCATCC
This sequence comes from Magnolia sinica, assembly GCF_029962835.1. Lineage (NCBI taxonomy): Eukaryota > Viridiplantae > Streptophyta > Magnoliopsida > Magnoliales > Magnoliaceae > Magnolia > Magnolia sinica. The sequence continues at coordinate 35,921,639 of NC_080577.1, forward strand.
CAACATTCACCAAAACAATCCAAGTGGATTTCTCATTTGGGCATTTCATCGAACACATAGACCATGTCAAATATAACTTGCATTTTATCAATTGATTTCATAGAGGAAAACATACATATGCATTAGACAATAGGGAATCCTACCTTAATACATATAGTAAATACAAATCATTAACAAATTCTCATTTAAACAATTTATCAAACACAGACTACGTTAGTTACAACATATATTTTATCAATTCTTTATATAGAGAGATTTACATGCATATGACAATGATCAATCCTAGATTAGAAATCATAGCAAGCATTAATCACTTTCTATTGCTCATTTAAACATTTTAACAAACACATAGGGTGCATCATTTATTTATCTCAGTTCATAGGTGTATCTCATATAGAAATGAACACATTTAAGACAATACGGTAGCAATCAAGATAGACATAAATCATTAGCTGTCATGAAAGCATTGATAAACCGCAACCTAAGCATTTATAGTCTGCACCTTTCGTTAGTATGCTCGACTCGGACTCGATCTAAATTCTACGTTTCCAAAAATGAAACGTCGGGCACCTAAATGATGAAACTGATTAGCTAGGTTAACAAAAGCTATCTGGGAGTTTTACATCGATATTAGGGTTGGTATTTTTTACCCAAAATCATAGTCGAAAGAGGTTCGGTAGCGCAATGGGGTGGTGATTTGGCGTGTGGATTCGTGGAAGAAGGTTTCTACAGCAATCTCCCAACGTTTCTCTTCTCTGTTTCCTCTTTTCTCCTCTCTCTCCCTCTAGGATTTGTGAAATTTGGATATGGGAGATGGGTGAAATAAAGACTATTTATAGCCTCAAATGTGATGCAAATGGCCCCAAGGCCACTTTATACATGGTTTATACCCTGTGGGTGGCTGTTTCTAACGAACGGGGCTCATAGGGAGGCCCATGACTCATCTACATCATAGAGTACGCTCTCTGACAGTGGATTCATGTCAGGACATGATTTTGGTGTGATCAGATAAGCCGATCGATTGTGGAGAACTTGTATCAGATCAATAGTCATACGTGTCCAATCGGGGTCACGGTTATACGGATATGTGCAACGAAATTTCCTTTCCCCATGGGTGAAGTTTGGTCACAAACTAACGGTTCGAATTCTTCAACTTTGCATGAGAGCGAACGGCCCAATTCACTTAAGTTTCAGTTCATTTTCTAAAGATATTTGAATTTCTCACACTCTTGATTCATGGCTCAAGTTGGGCATTTCTGGACACTATCTTGGCTTGATTCCCGCAATGGTTGTCAAGCCTAGCAGGACGGACATAGTCCTATAGTTTCGCGGTCGTCGGACCCCCAACGTGCGGTCTAGGTCCGTTATCGAGTTTCATTGCACTCTCGAGAGCAACAGGCCCTTGGGATTTCTCCTAGGTCTTAAGATGACATTGAGTCAATGGTACTCATGGTTTTAGGCCTTCCAATTTGTGAAAATGGTGGCCCAAGCTTAATCCATAGATTATTTATTACTTAACTAAATCCCGTCTATTTTATACGACGGATGAAGTCCTTAGGTTGTTCTACCTGAGGTGGTACTCGGGTCCTTGTATGGATTTTTCCGGGATATTACAATCTACCCCCCTTAAAGAAAAAATTTTGTCCTTGAAATTTATACCTTTTCGTACTCTTCGAGGATCTGTGGGTAGTTCTTACGGACTTCAGCTTCCTTTTCCTAAGTAGCCTCCTCCTCGGTGTGGTGTGTCCATAACACTTTCACGAGTTGGATGACCTTACTGCGCAACACTTGTTCCTTCCTATCTAGAGCACGTGTTGGTCGTAATACATAGGTAGCATCTTCCCTTAGTTGCACTTGCTCCCACTTGATAATATGGGTAGGGTTGGGAACATATTTATTCAGCATCGATACATGAAATACGTTGTGCATGCTTGTGAGTGGTGTGGGCAAGGCGAGATGGTATGCCACCACACCCACTCGGTTTAAAATTTGGAACAGGCCAATGAATCTCGGCGTTTCCCCTTCCTGCCAAAATGAAGTACTCCCTTCATTGGAGAAACTTTAAGGAATACATGGTCCCCAACTTCAAATTCTAACTGCCTGCGTCTCGTATCTGCATAGCTCTTTTGCCTACTCTAGGGTGTAAGGAGTTAACACCTGATAATATCGATCTTTTTGAGGTCGCTTGAACCAGGTCTGGGTCAACCAAGTTCTTCTCGCCAACTTTCGTCCAACAATGCAGAGCCCAACATAGGCGTCCATACAAGGCTTTGTAAGGAGCCATGCCAATGCTTGCTTGGAAACTGTTGTTATAGGCAAATTTGACATAAGGGAGGCAGTCATCCCAGCTGTCCTTGAAGTCAAGTACGCATGCTTGTAACATGTCCTCAAGTATCTAATTTACCCGTTCCGTCTGCCCATCAGTCTGTGGGTGGAATGCGGTACTAAACTTCAGCTTCACCCTCATCGCCTCTTTGATTCAAGTCTAGAAAATAGACATGAACCGTGTGTCTCAGTCTGACACAATCTCTAGAGGAACTCCATGCAGTCATACTATCTCCTTAATGTACAGCTTGACTAGGTCATCTGCTAAATTTAAAACTCGAATCGGGAGGAAATGAGCCGACTTTGTCAACCGGTCCACAATCATCCAAATGGAGTCATGCCCCTTTCTCGTCTTTGGTAACCCGAAAATGAAATCCATAGATATGAAATCCCACTTCCACTCAGCTATGGGCATGGGCTGAAGTAAACCAAGGGGTTGGGGGTGCTCGGCCTTGACTTATTGACATGTGAGACATCGGGACATAAAATCTGCTATTTGAGCCTTCATGTTGTCCCATTAGTATGAACGCTTCACGTCTCAATACATCTTTGTACTACCCGAATGCATTGCCAATTTTGAATTGTGAGTGGCCTCCAGAACTTCCTCCTCAAGTCGTAAATGTTCGGGACGTATAGACAGCCACGATACCACAAACCTCCATCTAAGCCAATCCTCCATTCTGATTCTTCACTGTCGCTTGCACACTTTCTCATCTTCGACGATAGCTCATCTTCTCTCTGAGCCATAATGATTCGGTCATCAATAAATGGTTGCATGTGGAAGTGTGTGATGCTCTCGAATGGCTCCTCTAGTGTCAGCCTCTGTTCGAAGTCTCGCACGAATTCCACCATATCCTACTCTCTTATCATTAGCAGGGCTGCAAGTTCTATGGTTTTCTTGCGGCTCGATGCATCGGCCACAGGGTTGGCCTTGCTGGATGGTAAGAGACTTCAAACTTGAAGTCTTTCAATGTCTCCATCCAACGGTGCTGCCTCATATTCATGTCCCTTTGTGTGAAGATGTACTTGAGGCTCTTGTAGTTGCAACAGAGCTCGAACTCCTCGCCGTAGAGGTAATGTCTCCAAAGCTTTAATGCGAAAATGACTGCCGCTAACTCTAGGTCATGAGTGGGGTAATTTTCTTCGTATTTCCTCAACTTTTGTGAGGCATAGGCGATCACCCTATCCTCCTGCATAAGTACATACCCCAAACTGACACGAGAGGCGTCGGTGTAAATAGTATATTTGACCCCTTACTCTGGTAGCACTAGTACAGGCGCCGACGTCAGCTTATCCGTTAATTCTTGAAAGGCTACCTCTGCTTTCTCATTTCAAGAAAATTTAAGATCTTTCCGATTAAGTTGAGACAATGGTTGAGCTAACATTGAGAAATCTTTAATGAATCGGCGATAATAGCCGGCAAGTCCGAGGAAACTCCTCACTTCCGTAACTGAGCCGTGCTGCTCCCAGTCTTGTACCACGGTCACCTTGGAAAGGTCCATGATGATTCCTTCCTTGGAAATCACTTGTCCTAAGAACTTGACTTCTTCCTTCTAGAAGTTGCATTTTCGGTACTGTGTAAACAACTGATTCTGCCTAAGAGTATCAAGGACTGCTCGCAGGTGTTCTTCGTGATCTTTCTGACTCTTTGAGTATATCAAAATGTCGTCTATAAATACGATGATGAAGTAAAGATACGGCCGAAACACCTAGTTCATGAGATCCATAAATACGACTGGTGCATTTGTAAGTCCAAACGGCATCACAAGGAATTCGTAGTGCCTGAAGCTAGTCCTGAAAGTTATTTTCTGCACGTCTTCATTCCTAACGCGCAACTGATGATACCTGGACTGTAAGTCTATCTTAGAAAAATATTGAGCTCCCTTCAATTGGTCAAATAGGTCATTTATCCTAAGAAGAGGATACTTATTCTTTACCGTGACGTGATTTAGCCTGCGATAATCTATACACAACCGCAGTGATCCATCCTTCTTTTTCACAAACAACACAGGTAGTCCCCAAGGAGATACACTTATCCGTATAAAACCCAAGTCCAATAAATCATCGATCTGTTTCCTTAATTCTCCCATCTCACACAGAGGCATGCGGTACGTCGACAAGGAGATAGGTGTTGCGCTAGGCACAAGGTCGATGGTAAAGTCGATCTCGCGCTGAGGGGGTAGTCTAGGGATATTCTGAACATCTCCATGAAATCTTGGACCACTGGGGTGTCCCCAAGTGACAGACCATCATAATTCTCTAATAGGGAAGCATAACAACTAATGCGGTAGGGCCAACTGACCTGAACTGGGAAGGTGAAGGTCGTGCCCTCTGGCCCATGGGCTGTCACCAATCTGGTCTCATAGTCAATCTTTGCCTTCATTTCGGTGAGCCAATCCATGCCGAGGATGACCTCGTAATGATATATCTTGGTTACAATCAGGTCAATGCACACCTCTCTGCTCCCTAAGTCTATCGGGCAAATCTTACAAAGCTTAGTGACGTCTGAGAAGGTTCCTACTGTGGCGATGACTCTCACCCCAATCATAAGGGGACTGTTCAACCCTAATCGCTTGACTGTAGAGCATGCTATCATAGAAACAATGGACTCGGTGTCCACTAACAGGAATACAGGTGTACCTTGGACGTGGGCAGTGACTTCAAAGGCTAGCGATATTGTGACCACTAATTCAGATGCTTCGGCGATAAGTGCATGTACGCGAGCTTATTGCGGGCGGTTAGGCGGCGCTGTCATAGGCCATTGAGGCGGCCTATTTCAGGATATAGGAGGTCAGTTGTATGGTTGAGCCAATGTTACAGATCATAAAGGAGGGGCTGAAATAGTGTGCGGGGGCTAGCGGTTGACCCTTTGAGGCGGCGTGTAGCCCTTATCCCTCATCATGGTAAAGCAGAAGGGGTCAGTGTGGCCCGCTCTGTTGCAATAAGTACACATAAGGTCGGAACACCTTTGCTGAGCTGGCAGAGGCATTGGTCTTGGAGGCGAGTTCGTACGCGGCCTCTTGCAGGGAAACGGCAGGGTTTGCAATTCTGGCCTAGGCCTCGGGCCCATTGGCAAGTGTGTTCGGGACACCCGCTAACCATCCTGCTCATGTTTACCAATTCAGCATAGTAGGGGATGCTAGCACAACACATCTTGGTGCGGATGTCAGCCCGCAATCCTTCTAAAAATTGCCGCATTCTCATCAACTCATTTGCCAAAATCAAAGGAGCATATCTAGCTAGCTTTGTGAAACGGTTCTCATATTTTGCCACTGTCATCCCCCCCTATCTGAGGCGGAGGAATTCACCCTCTTTTTCATTACGATAAGTGAGGGGAAAGTATTTCTCGTGGAAACATACCTTGAACCCGTCCCACGTCCACACAAACTCCGTAGGAACGATTCACAGGACATTGTCCCACCATAGGTTAGCCTCCTTCTCAAACATATACGTAACAAGCTCGACCTGTTCCGCTTCAGAGCAGTGTAATGGCCTTAACATCTTGGATATTCTATCCAACCAATACTCGGCCTCCTCGAGTCTATGAGTACCTGCAAAAGTGGGAAAACGGAGGCGTTGAAAATGCTCAAACAGGCCACTTGTAGCCATTGTCAAAGTAGCTCGTACATGTTGCACCGGTGGGGCCACGTTCATATTTTATGCAATGGCCCCAGCTATAGTCGCTAGGACCTATTATTGCTGTTGCATCAAGAGCATCATCTGCTCTAATCTATCAAGGGGAGGGGCTGCCTGAGGCATATGTGGCGTTGACGAAAACGCGCAGTTCTGACCTAGAACCGGTGGTGCACTCGGCGTTGGCCCATTTGTGAGGCCAGTGGCCAGTTGTGAATCCGGCATCGTCTCGCTACCTGGACCCAAACTAGGGTCTGTTTGGCTATCGCTCAGGAGAGGGGCCCCTTTAATTAACCCACCAGGTGGGAGACGTGCCATGTTCCAAGTGGTTTTAAGAGGCATTCCCTATATACAACATAGGGTATAGTATTGATAGAGTTAGGGTAACATCATCAGCTTTTTCCAAACATTTCACACATTACTAAACAAAAGGAGCATCATGTATTTCATTAAACAAAATTTGTCACAGTTACATATGATATGGCATTACATGTACTATGACAGAGAACACATGACAGCTGACTAACAAAAGACTTCAACATTTTCCAACCTAGCATCCAAACTAACCCTATCTAAGGGTATTACAAGAAAAGTAACTATAAATTATACTACTAATCCTCCGTTTCTGGCGAAGGTGGAGGTGCTCCTTTATCCTACATGCAACACTGGAGGGCCTTCAGAGTATGGGACATTCTCTTGAATTTCTTCTTCAGATAGGCCTGGTTCTCCTTAATCTTAACCAGACGGGCATCTTGGGCGGCCCGGTCCTGGTGGTTGTCATGAGCAGTGGGAAGCTCCCAGTCGGAGTCCTAAGCCTCCACTTCTTCCTCCTGTTCCTCTTCTTCACTTTCTTCCTCTTCTTTTATCCCTTCCCCTATCTCATCCCCGAATTCCTCAAGTCGGGCCTGGCGTTGTCTGGGACCTATTTTCATATTGTTGAGGGTAGTCTCATTGATGAAATGAACAGGGGCGAGGTTGTCCATGTGGAGCCTGAATCCAAAGTTACGGACGATCTTGCAAACTAGTCGATCGAATGGAAGGGATGAGTCCCCCCGAGTAAACTGTGCCGCCTTAACTATCTGAGTTAAGGCAAGGGTGGGTAAACATACCTCTCCTCACTGTCCAACTTGCAACAAGAAATCCACCATAAATCTAGTGCATTTCATGCAGTTGCTCCATCTAGGATACATGTTGTATGTGCATATATGGTGGAGTAGGCGAAAATCATCCGTCATACATGTCATTAGGAGGTTGTTCCCTCGCCTCCAATTAACGAGTTGGCCGTAAAGGAAGCAAGTGCGGAAATCTCTCTCCTGTCCACTAGTGAGATTAGTCTCACTAGCATGCACAACACCACGTTCCACTCCCGGCACGGTGCCCTCACTAGCATGTGTTTTTCCTTCAAATATGAGGCCCCACTCGTTCTCCAGGAGGTGGTCGATCACTGGATACATCCCAAACAATCTCTCATCCACGTGAGCTTAAAAAATAACTCGTGGATTACGAAACTTACTGAGTTCAGTGCCCGCCTGTAGAGACCTCTCTATCGGGATTTGGGGGTCAAGGTCCCGCTTTGACCTCCACTCGGCGCTCGCACTTGTCTCAGCACTTGTCTTCTTTTTTAAGCGACTCGAATGACTTGGCCCGGCCTCTTCCGAAGCCGCTTGTTTCTTCCCCATAAGGGAAAGGAGCATAGAAATGGAGAAGATTGTGGCCACGATCTCAAAAAGGGCCATGGAGATGGAAGGGATATTAAAAGAAGGAATTTTTGAGGAGATGACTATTTTGGGAGCCCTAGGTGATGGGTTGGTGCTCAAATAAGCAAAAGGGAAGGAATGCAAGGGAGATTAGGAGAGAGTTGAGGTGAGGGGGGTGTAGAATGCAAGAAGAAAATGGATTTAGAAGTAAGGAAATGGAGATTTGAGAGAGAGGGAGGGTTTTTGGAGGGTTTGAGGGCTAGAGGGACCCCCACACGTGGGAGGGCCCACCCAATCAGACTAGCGGTGGTGCACAGCTGATCCCGCGGCGCTGTCGCGACCTACTGGAACCAGCAACGGTGCGCTGCCGATTGATGCCGCAGCCCGCTGGTCAGTCTGGCAGTGCACTGCCGATCGGGTGGTGCCACCGCGGCCCGCTGGCCAGTCCGGTGGTGGCCACCCCCCCCCCCCTCGGTGGTTATTTTTGGTCCGTGGCACCCCCTGGGACCCACTGACTCATTTTTTTAGGTCCTTAGGCCCATCGAGTCCATGCATCGCGGTCCAACGGTCGTTTAAACGCATTTCTTAGATCCTCTTTCCTTACTCAAGATTTCTTTGGCATGGATCCACCCTCATTTTGAACCATAAAGTTCAACGTTTAGGTCGTTTAAGTCGACTTGATTTGTTATCATTGATCAGAGGTGACTTAGGCCACTGCCCTTGATATGAGTCCCCCCAGTTATAGGCTGTTAACGAAACTACGGTGTTTGGCCTCTCCTGTCGGCAAAACTTTGGGATCCTAATATTGTTTCTAAATTTCATTACCCCCTTCCTAAGTCAGAGTGTGTTAGAGTGCGTCGTGATAACCTATAACCCCAGGACCAGATTAATCCAATTCATGATCTGATATGCCCGTGTAACGCCCTGAATTTCGAGGGTCAAGCAAAGCTCTACTCCCGAGATTCAGAACATCACTTATGCATTACGAATGATGACATTCCGATTTCTTTCATGTTAATGAGTTAAGCATGCATGGGATTATACTAATCAACACATCATACTATAGATTTAATTAAGTTAAGCAAGTGGGAAATTCTAAACATATCTGTATAAGTATACAGATGTTTCACAAGGTTTCTTCCAGAGTATGAGTATGTAACCGGGTTCAATATATACATGTATTATTTCAAAATGAATAAAATATGGATATGTAAAAGTATCCAACTAAGCCTAGATGTCCCAGTGATCCCTGTGTAACAGCACGTGGTCTGCATCGACCCGCCCGAGAGTTGGAAGTAGGATAATTCCTCCTCCTCATCCAAGAAGTCCTGCTCTAGAGCATAGACGTCATCTGTACCTACATCTAAATCATAGTCTAGTCTGTGTTTTTAAACACCGTCTCAGAGTGGGAGTGAGTGATCAACTCAATGGTTCTATAAGGCAAACGTTATACATGTTATCAAGTCAATCAAAGCGGTAATGATAAAGCAATCATAACAATCACTTCCTAACTACTCTTTTTAATGCAAAAATAGAGTGCAAGTAATGATGCATGCCTTCACCCATCAATTCTCTCTCACACGCGACTCCGACAACCTATTTCGCATATGACAACACTTCCTCAAAACGGTGCAACTCTAACGACTTTTTAGCACATCCTAACTAATGCAGTGTGATGCATGGTCATATTAACCGGGTAATTAATTAGACTCATTCATATTGTAAGTTGGAGAATCCAGGGTACCTCCCTTTATATCATTGACCCAAATCGAACATTTAGCATTGGACAACCGCAGTGGTCCTACTCGTATGTTTTGATCCAGCTAGGTTCGTCACTCCTAGTTAAACACATACGATAGGCAAGTTGTAGGTTCGTCACTTCTAGTCAAACACATACGATAGGCAAGTTGCAAGAAGTTGTGCTCACGGTCACTACGGGGAGGCTCGTCAACCCAGCGTAGGCCGACAACCCGAACACAGTGTCCCATACCACCATACTCGGCCACGAGTCTTAGTTGCTCACTAGTCACTACGGGGAGGCTCGCCACCCTAGCGTAGGCCAACAGCTCAAACATAGTGTCCCATACCACCGTGTCCGGATCATGAGTCTTAGTGGATCATGGTACCATGGTTAAAGTGGATCTTTACATTGGTGAGGGGTACCTTGGATTAAAGCAGTCACGTCTATACATGGCAAATACATAATAGGTCAATCGGTTCATTAGGCAAGCTCGATTGGTATGGGCGCACGCTGACTTAATCGACTTGGAGTGCGTAAGCACCCCTCGTGGCCTAGCCACTGTCAACAATCGTCGTGCGACTCAGATTCATCGAGTTTACCCAAGGTGGTGAGAGTAATTCAGCCACCCGAATAAGGACTTTTACCAATTGCCTGGGCTACATTTGTAGCCCCAATCCTATCTAAATGTTGCTACAACCACATATAATATCCATCCCAACATTCACCAAACCAATCCAAGTGGATTTCTCATTTGGGCATTTCATCGAACACAGACCATGTCAAATATAACTTGCATTTTATCAATTGATTTCATAGAGGAAAACATACATATGCATAAGACAATAGGGAATCCTACCTTAATACTTATAGTAAATACAAATCATCAACAATTTCTCATTTAAACAATTTATCAAACACATAGACTACGTTAGTTACAACATATATTTTATCAATTCTTTATACAGAGAGATTTACATGCTTATGACAATGATGAATCCTAGATTAGAAATCATGGCAAGCATTAATCACTTTCTATTGCTCATTTAAACATTTCAACAAACACATAGGGTGCATCATTTATTTATCTTAGTTCATAGGTGTATCTCATACAGAAATCAACACATTTAAGACAATACGATAGCAATCAAGACAAACATAAATCATTAGCTATCATGAAAGCATTAATAAACCACAACCTAAGCGTTTCTAGTCCGCACCTTTCGTTAGTGTGCTCGACTCGGACTCAGTCCAAATTCAACGTTTCCAAAAATGAAACGTCGGGCACCTAAACGATGAAACTGATTAGCTAGGTTAACGAAAGCTATCCGGGAGTTCTACATCGATATTAGGATTGGTATTTCTTACCCGAAATCGTAGCCGAAAGAGGTTTGGTAGTGCAACGGGGTGGTGATTTGGCATGTGGATTCATGGAAGAAGGTTTCTGCAGCAATCTCCCAACGTTTCTCTTCTCTCTTTCCTCTTTTCTCCTCTCTCTCCCTCTAGGGTTTGTGAAATTCGGATATGGGAGAGGGGGTGAAATAAAGACTATTTATAGCCTTAGATGTGATGTAAATAGCCCAAGGGCCACTTTATACATGGTTTATACCCCGTAGGCGGCTTTTTATAACGAACGGGGCTCATAGGGAGGCCCACGACTTATCTACGTCATAGGGTATGCTCCCTGACAGTGGATCCATGCCAGGACATGATTTTGGTGCGATCGGATAAGCCGATCGACCATGGGGAACCTGTGTTAGATCAACAGTCATACGTGTCCAATCGGAGCCATGGTTATACGGATATGTGCAGGGAAATTTCCTTTCCCAATGGGTGAAGTGTAACGCCCTAGATTTTGAGGGTCGAGCAAAGCTCTACTCTCGAGATCCAGCACATCACTTATGCAACATATATAATGATATTCAGATTTCATCTATATGAATGAGTTAAACATGAGTGGGATTATACCAAAACAGCATATCATACTCTAGATATAATTAAATTAAGTAAGCGGAAGTCTGAAGTACAAGTATTTAAACATGAAAGTGCTTCACAAACTTTGGAGTATGAATATGTAACTGGGCTGAATATATACATGTATTGTTTCAAAATAGACAAAATATCAAAATGTAAAGTGTCCAACTAATCCATATGTCTCTGTAATCCCATCGAATCAGCACGAAGTCTACATAGACCCACTTGAGAGCTAAACGTAGGAGAGTTCTTTCTCCTCATTTATGAAGTCCAATTCTGTTGTATAGATTTCTCCATCACGTGCATCTACAACAGAGTCTGGTTTGTGTTTTAAAACATTGTCCCAGGGTAGGAGTGAGTGATCAACTCAGTGGTACTATAAGGCAAAGGTTAACATGTTATCAAGTCAATCAAGCAGTAATGATAAAGAAATACAACAATCACTTCCTAGCTACTCTTGTTAATGCAGGAATGGCATGCAGGTAATGATGTATGCCCTCGCACAAAGCTCCCTCACAAGCGACTACGACAATCAATTTCACATATGTCAACACTCCCTAAAGTGTACCTTCCTAGCTAATGCAATGTGATGCATGGTCATGTTAGCTGAGTAATTAATTAAGCTTATTCATACAACAAGTTCGAGAAGCTAAGGTACCTCCCTTTATATCATTAACCCAAATCGAAAGATCCATCTGGGGTAGTCAATCCTAATTAACCACATATGATAGGCAAATTGTAGGGCATCACCCCTAATGAAAAGCAGTCGATAAGCAAGTTCAAAGTTTATACTCGCAGTCACTATGGGGTGGCTAATCACCTCGGCATAGGCCAACATCTTGAACATGGTGTCCCATACCACCATGCACAGCTCACGAGTCTGAGTTACTCACTGGTCAATAAGGGGAGGTTTGTTACCCCAGCGTAGGCCGATAGCTCGACCACGGTATCCCATACCACCATGTATGGCTCATGAGTCTTAGCGGATCGTGGTACCATGGTTGAAACAAACTTTTACATTGGTAAGTGGTACCTTAGATTCAAGCAGTGATGACCATAAATGGTAAACACACAATAGGACAATCGGTTCATTAGACAAGTTCTACTAGTACGAGCGCACGCTGACTTAATCGACATGTAGTGCATAAGCACTCCTTGTGGCCTAACCACTGTCAATAGTCGTCATGCGACCCGGATTCATCGAACGTATCCAATGTGGCGAGACTAGTTCGGCCACTCAAATGGAGATTGTTACCGATTGCCTGGACTATGTTGTAGCCCCAATCTTACTCAGATACAATAACTAAGCACATGTAATAATAATCTCAACATTTAGCAAATAATCTAAATAAATTCCTCATTTGAGCATTCCATTATACACATTGATCATATTACCTAGCAATTGTAATTTATCCATAAATCACGTAGACGAAATTAAGATTACATGAAGGAAACTATACATATGAATAAGGTAATTGAGAATCCTATCTCAATACCCTTATTAAATACAAATCATCAACAATATCTCATTCCGACAACATATCAAACACTTAGGCTACACTTCACCAAATATGTAGACTAGGTTAGTTACAACGTATATTTCAATAAATCCTTATACAAAGAGGTCAGTATGCATATAACAATGATGAATCCTGGATTGGTAGTCATAACAAGCACAAATCATATTTACATGTTCATTCAAACATTTCAACAAACACATGGGATGCATATTTTGTTCAACATAGTTCATACATGTAAAATATATCGAAATCGGTGTGTCTAAGATGATATAGTAGCAATCAAGTTGAAGATAAATCATTATCTGACATTAAAAGCATTGAAAACCATAACCTAAACATTTATAGTCCGCACCTTTCGTCAGAATACTCGATTCGGACTCGGTTCGAATTCTATGTTCTCGAAAACAGAACGTCGGGCACCTAAACAATGAAATAGGCTAGCTAGTTCATCGATTACGCAATCTGAATTTCTAAATCAAGATTAGGGTTAGGTTTTCTTACCCAAATCGTAGCTGAAATAGATCGTGTAGCAAAATGGGGAGGTGATTCGGTGCGTGGAGTTGTGGGAAGGAATCCGAGCAATGATCTCCTAAAATCTCTCTCCTCTCTTTCCTCTTTTCTCTTCTTTTCTCTCTTCTCTCTCCTAGGTTTTGGAGAAATTCGTTTGGAATAGAAATGGGGTGAAATAAGGGCTATATATAGGCCCAAAAGTGATGCAAATGGCCACAAGGCCACTATATATATGGGTTATACCCTTTGGGTAGCTGTTTTTGACAAACAGGGCTCACAAGGAGGCCCACTACTCACTTACGTCATAAAGTAAGTTCTCTAGCAATGAATCTATGTTAGGATGTGATTTTGGTGCGATTGGATAAGTTGATCGACCGTGAAGGACCTATGTCAAATCAACGGTCGAACTTGCTCGATCGGGGCCACAAGTATACGGATATAAGTAGGGAAATTTTCTTTTCCCATGGGTGAAGTTTGGTCAGAAACTGACGGACCGAAATCGTCAATTTCGCATGTGGGCGAACGGCCAAATTCACTTAAGTTTTATTACATTTTCTAAAGATATTCACGGTTCCCACACACTTTACTTAGGGTTCAAGCTGTGCATTTCTGGATACTATCTGGGCTTGATTCCCATGATGGTTGTCAAGCCTAGTAGGACAAATATAATCCTATAGTTTCGTAATCATCGGACTTTCCAGGTCCATTGCGAGGTTTCAATGTACTCCCGAGAGCGACAGGCTCTTGGGATTTTTCTTAGGTTTTTTTATAGTGTTGAGTCAGTGGTATTAATGGTTTTATGTCTTGTCATTTGTGGAAATGGTGGTTCGAGCTAAATCCACTGATTATTTAGTTTAGCACTTAACCACTTTTCGCCTTAATTACGACGGGATACGATCCTTAGATATTTCTGCTTGAGGTTGTACTCGGGTCTTTGTATGGATTTTTTTCGAGACGTTACGTGAAGTTTGGTCACAAACTAACAGTCCGAATTCTTCAACTTTGCGTAAGAGTGAATGACCCAATTCACTTAAGTTTCAGTTCATTTTCTAAAGATATTCACGTTTCTCACACTCTTGACTCATGGCTCAAGTTGGGCATTTCTAGACACTATTTGGGCTTGATTCCCTCGATGGTTGTTGAGCCCAGTAGGACGGACATAGTCCTATAGTTTCGTAGTCATCGAACCCCCGACGTGCGGTTTAGGTCCGTTATCGAATTTCAATGTACTCCTGAGAGCGACAGGCCCTTGGGATATCTCCTAGGTCTTAAGATGAAATTGAGTCGGTGGTACTCATGGTTTTAGGCCTTCTGATTTGTGAAAATAGTGGCCCAAGCTTAATCCATAGATTATTTGGTCCGTAACTAAATCCCGTCTAATTTATATGACAGGATGCAGTCCTTGGGTTGTTCTTCCTGAGGTGGTACTTGGGTTATTATATGGATTTTTCTGGGACGTTACACCTCGTGGCTAGGGGGTAGTCCAACGTCTAGACCAAGTGGATACATGAGCACCTGAGTGCCGAATACCAGGAGGACCTGTCTCCCACTGTGTTGTGGTCGGTTGGAAGGGGATATGGCCTTGTCCGCCGGAGGGTAGGGGGCAAGGTAGGCTGAGTTTGACCAGATTGGGAATGGATCCACTATCGACGAGCCGAGTAGATATTGGTAAACTACTAGCCAGGCGGATAGTGAGGTCTTTTTCACTCGTTGGGTTGCACGGCCGAGAGGGACGGCAGCCAGTTTAGAGTGTACTAGACCCCGGTGATGATCTCAGAGATGTACAGTACTGATATGTGAACTTACTGAGCAGGAGTTGGGTACTCAACATTTGACTCATTCATTCATTCATTATCCACTCGGGCTGGTAGTGTGCAACTAAAACATTATGTGTACCTTCATAATGGCCATGATTTTGGTTGGGGCATGCGACCAACCTGAGAACAGGAGTTTACTATATTGAGTCTAGCTATCTAAATTAGGTATGAGACTGGTTTGGATAGAAGTCCCTTGTGATGAACCCCACAGCTTGCGATACCATGTACTATCATCCCAACTACACACTCTAGCTTTGTTACTTCTTTTGCATTGCATACCACAATGTATCCTCTGCATATGACATATTGTAACACATCATCACTGTGGTCACATGTGGGCGGGTACACGTGGGTGGACGCTGATGTGGGCGAGGCCGAGCGGGCTTGGACGAGCTACCAGCGATTGGCATGCTACTGTACTGGCAAGCTACTATGCACACAGTGAAGGTAGAGCTTTGTCCCACATATTCATGGACTCATCAAGATTTGTATATTGTATTGCATCCTCAGTATATGACATTTGACTTACTATGTCTCTGCATTGCATAGTCGATCTACATTGCTTCCTTGGTATATGACATTGTCTTATTATTTCTTGCATCGCATAGCTTGGATAAGACTAATGGTATTTATGGACTTGCCAGCATTTTTCCGCTTTACTCTGATATTACATACTTGGCACATATATTATGCATACACTTACACCACCCTCTTAGCTTCCTATAAGCTTGTGCACGATAGATGTGTGCAGGTGATGCTAGCACGCAGCCGAGCCGAGGCATGAGCGTATGGTTGAGCCTCTGGAGTTTTGATATCTATCTTGTATTTCCCTTTTATGTGTTATACTCTAAAGTTTTTTATCATAGTGGATATGTGATGATGTTATTGTTCGTATCTAGGTTATACTCATGGTTATGCTTCTTATAAAAATTTCATGTTGAAAATCCTCCTTGTTGGATCCGAAGATCGAAATCCAGTATATGGGTGTTAGGAGCTAAGAATGAGGTATTATGGAGGTTGTCAGCGTCGGATTCAGCGATTGAGAATTTTGTGAGCTCGGTTTATTAGTTTGGGGTGTGACAAATTTACTTTTAGGAATTTTGAAATTCAACTCATAGGTCTGTAGAGATCTCACTAATTCCTCTACTTTCATTGTATCAGTGTGCCTCAATTATTGTAAAGCAGTGACTTTAGAATTGCACCGGTCAGGAACCGATCGTAAGATTTTTGCACACACTTTGCTTTTAGGGACTTTTTCTCCAAGACCTCACATGGAATTAACAATGTCAATTACTTTAGTGAATAAATTAAAAAGATGAGCTATAGATGTCCTAAAGAGGGGTGAATAGGACAATGCCAAATAATTTGATATAGTGCGGAATAATGAATCAATTAAACATAAAATTGCAAAGCATTGAATCCTTAATACCAAATAGTTCGTTGGACAACTTTTCACCTAAAAGATTTAGGTAGGACAATCTTATTTCAAGACGTCTTTGAAATCAAAAACTCAAACTAATTGTAATAAATAAATAAAGCACAATAACACATAATAATATCCAATCACCACAATGCACAAAAGAGTTATAATGGTTCGGTGCCTCAATGCAACCTACTCCACTCCCAAAATTACTACCCTCGTAATTTTGGTTTTCCACTATTTGAAAGCTTTCCAGGGTCACCTTAACAACCTTATAGAGTTAATGCGATTTTCATGGCTATCACAATCAAACCCACTTTGTGATTTTACGGGGTCACCACAAACAAACCTGCTAAGATTTTCGGACTATCTCAGAAAAATCCAAAACTGAAGTAATTAAAAATAAACAGTAGTTATCTTTGATTTGATGATTTGAAGTCATAGTTGTAGCTAGAGTGCAGCAATCTCCTTCTTAGGATATTGATGAAGCCGATGTATGAGTTCAACCTAAAGAAATACAAAGGGATCTAATAGTTTTTCAATTAAATGAATCAAACCCTATTGCTGAAGATTCAATTCTCCTTCTTCTCAAAGTAGAGTATAGATTACTCTTACCAAAACAATTAAAACTAACTTTGAAAAGGAGAATAGAATAAGCTAATAATAAAATATGAATTACAACACAAATAGCTTAAAGAGGCTTAAGAGATCTTTCTTTATAACACAGTAAAAGTATATGAATTTTCCTGATTTAGAATGTAAGAGAAAGCCTCTATATATAGTCGAGGATCTGTGTAGTTTAGCTGGCCTAACTCCAAAGATTACTTTCCAATCAGAATTTGAAAATTGCGGGATAAAATCTTTCAAACTTCGGCAAGCCTAAGCCTAGGTTCGGCTGACCTTATCTCAAGTTCGGTTAGCCTAAGTAGCCTGGATTCCGTAATCGTTCCATTGCTGGAAACTTGACTGAACTTCATTCAGCTGGCCGAATTCAGGTTGAGCTGGCCGAGACCTATCTTGGTTTGGCTGAAGCTACCGCAAAATTTGATCTTATGAGATCTGATTTTTATCTGAATGTTGCATAATTGGTCCAAGTAGTTAGGCTTGCCGAACTAGACTTTGAGCTAGCCTAACTAGTGTGTATTTAATATAAAATGTGTTTCAAGATACGCATGAGTAAAATACACCTAACCTATGGTCCAACTAGGTTTATACCACTTGTAGGTTGACTCATACAAAGTTTTCTGAACTTTGAACCATTACTTTGATCTTGCATTGAGATGTTGAATCTTCTTTCCAAGCACTTGATTGAGTTGATAACTTGTCTTCAGTCGATCTTGCTATTGTAATCAGACTACGAAATTTGACAAATTAATATGTGCTTTAATTATAAGCACTTACAATCTCCCCCTTTGTCAAATTTGTGACAAAACTCAAATACAACTCAACACAACATATTACAACATCTCAAACAATACAAATCTTTTTAGTCAACAGTAGTAATCTTGTTACTCCCCATGAGATCATGCATCTGTATCACTCCCCTTGAGCACTTAGTCACATCTGCAAAAAATATAGTTCATAGAGCAAATGCAAATATATGTGTGCTCATATTTGTGAGAGAAATGATGATCTCATATCCATATTACAAAAATATAATATTTATCCCCCTTTTTGTCAGAAGTTGACAAAGGAAGAATCAACCAATGAAGCACAATGGATATAAGGAGCAAATAAGGGTTAATGAACATAAAAGAAGCATAGCATGATGTCATATCTAGGTGTATGTCAGCAAAAGTAAAAATATATCAAGTTATTACAGATTGAAAGTTTAAGAAAATCAGTCAGAACTAGAGGATGATGGTGCCTGCATGTCAGGGTCATTAATCCGCAGACTCCTGTTGAAGCGATGAAAGTACTTTTTCATGTACTTCATCTGTTGTTTCTGAGAAACATGCAGGTCATTTACCTTCTTCTCTAAATTATCCGATCTCTCTGAGAACTTTAAGGGCTGGAAATCAGAGTCATCGGTATCATTAGTTTCTTCCATATCTGCAAAGATATCATCCATATTCACATCTTCTTCAGGAACACCTTCCTGATGTCCTCGCTACTCAGGTCTTGGCTCAAGTTGCATCATGTTGATATTAGTAGTACCAAATGGGAGCTGAAACTCCGATGCTTCAGTTGCAGGGAGTTGAACATTATAGCGCAATGCAATGCAAGTCATGACATATGCAAAAGGAATAGAGTCATGACTAGGATGGAGATGGTAATCAATAATCTAATAAGTAATCAAATATGGAAGAGGATACTAGAAACAACCGAATCAAGGATACACATCATATAGGGTGTAAGATCTGTCGTATTCCCACGACGAGGATAAACATTCGAAGTAAAAATACGATGCAAGACACGGTAATTTCAAAGAAGATTGTAGGTGGGGAGCGAGTTATAGTTACGCCAGGTTGAATTAAAACCGCATAACTCCCTAGTGAGAGATTCTCTTTCTATTTGGTACATATCTTCAAAGATCAGTGGAATAGAGATTCCCTCTTCCGCCATATCAATCCCTAAGACTGATGATATGATGGAGGGGTTAATAATAACTGTGTCTTCCATAAATTGAATGGAAAATGTTAATTCATCTAAAGATGCAGTATTTATAAACGCATACAATCCGCTTGCGATAGACTGATAGGTTGCACTACCCCATGCAAAAATCTTATCCCATCCTACCGCGGACAAAATTTCTACAAGACCGAATCAGGCAATATGATTTGCATTAATAGTACGCTTAATGACAATGTTACAGATACGAAAATCCCATACATTTTCTGGATCATTTTTAGATAAACAGATAGAGCACACAACCCGATTAGCAAATCGAGAGGAAGAACCAGTTTGAGGGCCTTGTACAGTACGCTTAGAATGAGGTGTCATGATAGAAAATGACTAGATTTGCAAAAGAAATACCAACGAATGAAAGGAAACGATCTAGATCAGATTTCTATCAAAAACCCAACCAAATAGAATTTTAGATTCAAGAAAGATGATGAAATCTATGATAATGTATGGCAAGGAACTTAAATCTAGAAGAAAATTAAAAAATAATCACTTACAAGGACACTAGAGTGATGGGTTGGCTGAAGGAATCCATGGGCTGACCGAAGAAGATGAGAAAGGAATGAGGTTTTTGAAAAAAAAAAAAAACCCAATATAACCCATTTGCACATGGTTCGGCTAGCCTGAGCACGTCCTCGGCTGGCCAAACTAGGCGGTCAGCTCAAGGTTGGCCAAAATTTATTTTCTTTTAAATGACATGAATGCACATTATTCTATTAAAGCAATAACATAAAACAACAAATTGCAATATAGAATAATCAATTAAGAAACGATGCATAAACCAATATCATTTTTTAAATTCAAAAATCTGACACTATCAAGAGGTTTTGTCAGAATATCTGTAAGCTATGTTTCAGTATTAATATATTCAAGCTTAACAGACTTGCTTTCAACTAATTATCTAATATAGTGATATCGAATATCAATGTTCTTAGTGTGAGAATGTTGAATAGGATTTTTGGATATATTTATTGCACTAGTATTATTAAAGTATAAATGCATTGTTTCTTGATCAATACCATAGTCTACTAACATTCTTTTCATCCACATTAATTGTGTGCATGCATTTTCTTCTGCAATATATTCACCTTCAGCAGTGGACAAAGATAATGAGTTTTGCTTCTTGCTCATCTAAGAGACAAGACAGTTTCCGTTGTGAAAACATCCACCACTTGTTTATCGCATTTTTTTTTGAGATATGAAAATTCTATCTTCAAGTTGTTTCACTTGAAGTCCAAGAAAATAGTTCAGTTCTGCCACCATGATCATCATAAATTCTGATTTCATAGACTTTACAAACTTAGAAGAAAGGTTAACATTTGTTGATCCATAAATAATATCATCTACATATAACATCTCTTCATTAATTCTTTTGATAAATAGAGTTTTATCAACACTACCCATTTTAAAATTTCGACAGAGAAGAAATTTTGTTAATTTTTCAAACCATGCTCTAGGAGCTTGTTTTAATTCATGCAGCAATGGAGGTAAATAATCTGATGGATTCAAGACGAGCGACTGGAGCAAAAGTTTCATCATAGTCGACTCCTTCAATTTGGGTGTACCCTTGTATAACTAATCTCGCTTTATTTCTTAAGATATTCCCAAATTCATCAGATTTATTTTTAAATATCCATTTAAAAACCAACCACATGTTTGTCAGATGGTCTAGGTACTAGATACCAAACATCATTCATGACAAATTGATTTAATTCATCTTGGATAGCTAAAATCCAATTTTCATCAGCTAGGGCTTCATTTACATTTGATGGTTCTATCTGGGAAGTGAAGCATACATGATTACAAATGTTTTCAACTTGTCTTCTGGTTTGAACACCAGTGTGTGGGTTACCAAGAATTTGATTAATGGATGGACTTTGACTCGTCTATTCTTAGTTGTATCTGATTTTGATAAAGGTGTTGATTGATTGAATATAATAACCTCATCATCATGTTTATCAGCTGGAGTAATAGTTTGATCATCAATTACAACATTTATGGGTTCTTGTATCACTCCAGTCCTTTTTTTTAGGACACGATATGCTCTACTGTTCAGATCATACCCTAGAAAAATACATTCGTCACTTTTTGCTTCAAATTTTTTCAAATGTTCCTTATTTCGTAAAATAAAACATTTACTTCTAAAAGTATGGAAATATTTTACTGATGGTTTTTTGTTAGACCAGAGTTCATAAGCCATTTTATTTAAACCTGCTCTTACATATACTCGATTAATAATATAGCAAGCAGTGTTGACAGCTTCGGCCCATAAATTTTTTGCTAATTTTTTACTATTAAGCATAACAGTCCCCATTTCTTGTACAACTCTGTTTTTCCGTTCATCTATACCACTTTATTGAGGAGGTTTAGGAGTAGAGAATTCGTGTAATATTCCATGGTCATCACAAAACTTCTCAAAATTGCCGTTTTGAAACTCTGTTCCATGATCACTTCTTATCTTTTTCACAAGTAGTTCTTTTTCTGTCTGTATGCGTTTAAATAACTTTTTTACTTCATCAAAAGCATCCAACTTTTTTCTTGAGAAGGCTACCCATGAATATCTAGTGTAGTCATCAACTACAACTAGAAAGTATTTTTTACCTCCTCTACTCTCTGTTTGGGTTGGTCTAACAAGGTCCATATGGAGTAATTCGAGGGGTCTAAATGTGGCTAGGGAGTTCACCTTTTTGTGACTACTCCTGATTTGTTTGCCTATTTGACAGGCACCACATACTTTCTTTTCTAACTTTTTCAACTTGGGTAAGCCTCGAAGATGATCTTTCTTGCTAAGTTTGTATAGATCTCTAAATTTCATATGTCCAAGATGTTGATGCCACAATTCAGTTTCGTCTATTTGGACCATATAGCAAGAGTGACTTGTGGAACATGATTCATTAATTATATAGCAATTTTCAGAGGTTCTTCGACCATTTAATATTATATGACATTGATTATTAAGTATTTCACATATGTGATCAGAAAATTTAATACTATGATTATTATCACAGATTTGAGATATATTTAGCAAATTGTGTTTCAAACCTTCAACATATAACACGTCTTTAAAAACAGGAAGATTAGGAAGTTTTACATTACCTCTTCCGCTGATTTTGCAATTGCTGCCATCTCCAAATGTTACTGAGCCTCCACCAATGTGATTGATGTTTGAAAGTATCGCCTTATTCCCTGTCATATGTTTAGAGCATCCACCGTCCAGGTACCATCTTGAATGGCTACTAGCTTTAAAAGTTGTGTGGATGACAAGAACCTTATTTTTTGAAACCCATTTCAATATGGTTATGGGTTTAGGAGGATCTTTGATCATATGATTAGTTTGAGAGCAATAATTTTTCTTATTCTCACTTACTCTTATAGTTCTAGAGTTGTATTTCAAGAGTTCCTTAAGTAAGTCCACTATTTTATCTATAGGAGAGGGATTATAATTTATTTATTTTTAATAGTTGGACTTAGTTTTTGGATAAAAAGGTTTTTTCTTTATTTCATTTGTAGTTTCTTCTTTAGATTTTGAAGATCCACTTTTAACAAATATAGGAATATTATTTTCAGATTTTTCTGAACGACTCTTATGATAACCCAAACCAGATTTGTTGTTACTTTGACAAGACGCAAATAATAGTTTATCCAGGTCTCTTTAGAATTTTTTAGAGAAGTAATTTCTAATTGTAAATTTTTATTTTCAGTTTTAAGATCTTCAATTTCAAAGTTTTTAAAATTGAGTTCAAGTTTGGTTTTCTCAAAACAATCAGAAAAATGTGATTTCTCCAAAATAGATTTTTTAAGTTCTAATTTTAAATCGGCAAATTTATCCTTTTGAATTTTTAATTTTGTTACAATCTTACAACTTTCTTTATATAAGGCATCATAAGCTACCTGAAGGTCTTCTTCATTTTCAACATCACTTCCTAGCATTTCATAATCAGATGATTCATCTTTATTTAAGGAAGTAAGTCTAACTATGGTCATAAATGTCTTTTAATCATTTTCAGTTTCATGATCTGTTTCGTCAGTTTCTGAATCGGATTCAGATTCAAATGATTCATCCCATGTGACGATCATGCCTCTTTTTTCTAAATTTATCCTTCTTAGGACAATACATAGTTAGATGCCATATTCAGAACAGTTGAAACATTGAAAGTCTTTAGATTTAGATTTCTAATTTCTTTTTCTTTTGTCAATCAGTTTTTTGAAAATCAGATCTATTTTTATTTTTTAAATTCTTATAAAACTTTTTAGCAAGCATAGCCATGTCATCCTCATTTTCTTCATTATCTGAATATTTTTATTTGGATTTTGAGGATTATAGGGTGATGGATTTACTTTTGGGAATTTTGAAATTCAATTCATAGGTTTGTAGAGATCCCACTAATTCCTCTACCTTCATTGTATCAGTGTCCCTCAATTCTTGTACAACGGTGGCTTTAGAATTAAACTTGTTAGAAAGCGATTGTAGGATTTTTGCACACATTTTCCTTTAAGGGACTTTTTCTCTGAGACCCCAAATAGAATTAACATTGTCATTTAGTTTGGTGAAGAAATCCATGAATGATTCGTTTTCTTCCATATGGATTTCTTCAAACCTTGTTGTAAGGATTTGAATCTTAGATTTCTTGACAATGTTAGTTCCTTGGTGTGTCATTTCAAGTATATACCAAGTTTCTTTTGCTGTATCACACGAGATGATTCATTTGAACTCGTCTGGTGATAGAGTACAAGTGATAGCATTAAGTGCTTTTGCATTGGTACTACTTTCGCTTTTCCGACCTGAAGTCTATAAATTATAAACTTGAATTTTCATGGACTTGGTTCCATCTTCACTCACTACTTCCAACATTGGAGGGACCCATTGGGTCATGGTAGCTTGCCTCACACTTTCATAAATAGATTTGAGGAAGATCCTCGTTCTAGCTTCCCAATATGAATAGTTCGAGCCATCAAAGGGCGGTGGCATGCAAATGGATAGACTATCAAAATTTGACATTCCAATAGCTTTGGATTTAGCTCTAGGAAATTAATCCAAATAAGAGCAACCTCGCTTTGATACCACTTGAAAGGATGAGATATAGATGTCCTAGAGGGGGGGGGGGCGGGGGGGGGACAATACCAAATAATTCGATACAAAGTGGAATAATGAATCAATTAAATATAAGATTACAAAGTATTGAATCCTCGATACCGAATAGTTCGTAGGACAACCTTTCACCTAAAAGATTTAGGTAGGACAACCTTATGTCATGACGTCTTTGAATTCAAAAACTCAAATTAATTGCAATGAATAAATAAAGCACAATAACACAAATAATTATCACTATAATGCACAAAAGAGTTATAATGGTTCAGTGCCTCAATGCAACCTACTCCACTTCCAAAATTACTACCCTCGCACTTTCTACTATTTCAAGGTTTTCTAGGGTCACCTTAACAACCTTATACAGTTATTGCAATTTTCACGGCTATCACAATAAAATCCACTTTGTGATTTTACGAGGTCACCACAAACAAACACGCTTTGTGATTTTACGGGGTCATCACAAACAAACCCGCTGAGATTTCTGGGCTATCTCAGAAAAATCCAAAACTGAAGCAATTAAAAACAAACAGTACTTATCTTCGATTTGGTGAGTCAAAGTCATAGCTGTAGCTTAAGTGCAGCGATCTCCTTCTTGGGATATTGATGAAGCCGATGTATGAGTTCAACCCAAAGAGATACAAAGAGATCTAATAGTTTTTCAATTAAATGAATGAAACCCTATTGATGCAGATTCAATTCTCCTTCTTTTCAAAGTAGAGTATAAATTATTCTTATCAAAATAATTAAAAATAACTTTGAAAAGGAGAATAGAATAAGCTAATAATAAAATTTGAATTACAATACAAATAGTTTAAAGAGGCTTCAGAGATCTTTCTTTACAAAATAGTAAAAGTGAATGAATTTTTGTGATTTAGAATGTAAAAGAAAGCCTTTATATATAGCCAAGGATCTGTGTAGTTCGGCTGGCCTAACTTCAAAGATTACGTTCCAATCAGAATTTAAAAATTGTAGGATAAAATCTTTCAACCTTCAGCTGGCTAAACACCTAGTTCGGCTAGCCTAAGCTCAAGTTTAGCTAGCCTACGTAGCCTGGATTCCGAAATCGTTCCATTGCTAGAAATTTGATCGAACTTCCGTGGGCTAGCCGAATTCAGGTTCGGCTGGCCGAACCTACCGCAAATTTTGATCTTATGAGATCTGATTTTTATCCAAATGTTACATGATTGGTCTAAGTAGTTAGGTTGGCCGAACCAGACTTTGGGCTAGCCTAACTAGTGTGTATTTAACATCAAATGTGTTTCAAGATATGCATGAGTAAAATACATCTAACATATGGTCCAACTAAGTTTACACCACCTGTAGGTTGACTCATACGAAGTGTTCTGAACTTCGGACCGTTGCTTTGATCTTGCATTGAGATGTTGAATCTTCTTTCCAGGTACTTGATCGAGTTGATAGCTTGTCTTCATTTAAGCTTGTGATCATAACCGGACTACAAATTTTGAAAAACTAATATGTACTTTAATTATAAGCGCTTATAGAAATCCATGAATGATTAGTTTTCTTCCATATGGATTTCTTCAAACCTTGTTATAAGGATTTGAATCTTAGATTTCTTGACAATGTTAGTTCCTTCGTGTGCCATTTCAAGTATATCCCAAGCTTCTTTTACTGTATCACATGAGATGATTCTTTTGAACTCGTCTAGTGATAGAGCACAAGTGATAGCATTAAGTGCTTTTCCATTAGTACTACTTTCGCTTTTCTGACCTGGAGTCCATAGATTATAAACTTGAATTTTTATAGACTTGGTTCCATCTTCACCCACTACTTCCAACATTAGAGGAAACCATTGGATCATGGTAGCTTGCCACACACTTTCATCAATAGATTTGAGGAAGATCCTCATTCTAGCTTTCCAGTAAGAATAGTTCGAGCCATCAAAGGGCGGTGGCCTGGAAATGGATAGACTATTGAAATTCGACATTCCAATAGCTCTGGATCTAGTTCTAAGAAATTAATCCCAAAAATAGCAACCTCGCTCTGATAACACTTGAAAGGATGAGATACAGATGTCCTAGAGGGGGGGGGGGGGGGGTGAATAGGATAATGCCAAACAATTCGATATAATGTAGAATAATGAATCAATTAAATACAATATTGAAAAGTATTAAATGCTTGATACCAAATAGTTCGTAGGACAACCTTACACCTAAAAGATTTAGGTAGGACAACCTTATTTCATGACGTCTTTGAAATTGAAGTATCAAACTAATGCAAAGAATAAGAAAAACACAATAACACAAATAATAATATCCAATCACCACAATGCACAAAAGAGTTATAGTAGTTCGGTGCCTCAATGCAACCTACTCCACTCCCAAAATTACTACCCTCATAATTTTGGCTTTCCACTATTTTAAGGTTTTTTAGGGTCAACTTAACAATCTTATACAATTATTATGATTTTCACGGCTATCACAATCGAACCCACTTTGTGATTTTATGGGGTCACTATAAACAAACCCGCTTTGTGATTTTACAGGGTCACTACAAACAAACCTGCTGAGATTTCCGTGCTATCTCAAAAAAACTCAAACTGAAATAATTAAAAACAAATAATACTTATCTTTAATTTGCCGAGTCGAAGTCATAGCTGTAGCTTGAGTGCAGCGATCTTGTCACGCTCCAAACCTGAGAACGGACAGCTTCTGTGATACCCCGAATCCGGCACTCGACTTCCATACACCAAGTCCCGAGTTCGGCACACGACAAGGAAGATTTTTGACTGATTTTTTTATGTATATATATCTATATATAACAATACCTAAGTATAAAGATCCATGATCAAATTACCAAGCAACACTCTCCATTATAAGTCCTGATGGCTACAAGTACAAAGCTTTTCAAAAGGTACATAACGTCATCATTGTCAAATCGAAAGATAGATGCAATGCATTGAGAAAGCTAAGTCTTCCAAGCTACTCCAACCCTAAAAAAATGGGAAATAGGAAGCTTAGGCAAAAAGCCTAATGAGTACACATGTGTGTGGTGTGTCCTACATGCAAGCAAGATAAATATACCATAAGGAAATCATATGTGTGAAAGGCATGTAGCACGTAAGGTATGATATCAATGTCAATGCAATGCATATGCATCATAGTAATACTCTGAGTTAATGCTACTGGCATTACCAAGTCATATTTTCATTTCTCTTATACCACGACCATAACTGTATTAC
Source organism: Magnolia sinica (assembly GCF_029962835.1). Taxonomy (NCBI): domain Eukaryota; kingdom Viridiplantae; phylum Streptophyta; class Magnoliopsida; order Magnoliales; family Magnoliaceae; genus Magnolia; species Magnolia sinica. Next base: position 35,949,189 of record NC_080577.1, read on the forward strand.
ACGCATCTGTAATCACATTATCATCATCATATTGTCATGCCATAATCATACAATATCATAGTACACAATACAGATAAGTTATGCAAATGAGGGTCATAAAGAGTCAAATATCAGATGTCGAGGATGCAATGCAATATACAATTCCTGATGAGTTCACGCATACCATCAGCCGTATCTAAATGCAAAAGCATAGTAACCCAAAATGCCGTATGTCGTGGATGTAATGCAATATGCAGTGCAAATGGAATGACCATGCTAGAGTGTGAAGTCGAGATGATAGTACGTAGTATCGCAGGCTATAGCGTCCATCACAAGGGACTTTTATCTAAACCAATCCCATACCTAATTTGGTCAAACTCAATGTGGTAGACTCCTGATCTCAGGTTAGTCACGTGCCCCAAATGAAATCCTGGCCATTGCAAAGGTACACGTGACAAATAGTTGCGCACCATCAGCCTGAGTGGATAGTGAATGAATGAATGAATGAGTATGCAACTCCTGCTCAATAAGTCCACATATCAGTATAGTTCATCTCTGGGATCATCACCGGGGTTTAGTAGAATCCAAATGGCACTGCCGCTCTCCCAGCCTCACAGTCCAAGTGAGCGTAAGAAACCTCACTATCCGTCTGGCCAATAATCTGCCAATACCTATCCGGCACGTCAATAGCAGACCCATTCACGAGCTGGTCAAACTCAGCCTAGTATTGCCCCCTACACTCGGGCGGGTAAGGCCACACCCCCTCCCAACCGACCATGACATAGTGGGAGTCGCAGCCTCCTGGTATTCAGCACTCTGGCACTCATGTATCCACTTGGTCTCGACATTGGGACATCCTCTAGTACCATGAGGGTTTAGAGATTTTTACTCAAGGCCATTTATGGCAGCCCAATGCTAGAATAAATTTTCGGTGTCCCATCTGGCCATCCACAATATGCCTATGGAGGCTACGGCCCTGATGTCGCTAGGGGGTACAGTAATCACAATGCAAGATGTATGAGTCATACAATCTAGTCATGCATCAATCCTGCACATACTGTGCACTCATGTGACCTATCAGGGAGTCTCATAATAATCTGCCCAATGACATATGTCACACCCCGAACTCGGAAACCGGGCTCACAAAATTCCCGATCGCCGAATCCGGCGCCGACAGCCTCCGTAGAACCCCATTTTCGGATCCCGGCACCCATTCACCAGATTTCGATCCTGGGATACTACAAGGAGGATTTCAAATCATCAGTCTGATTCATAATGAGCATAACAAAAGCATAACCCACAAACAATAACCACAAGAACACCACCACAAAATCCACTATGATCAAAAACTTTTGAGTACAATGCGATAGAAAAGGAAAATACAATGTAATAAAAGAAACAAAACTCCAGAAGCTCGTCTGCACGGTCCAACTACGGCGAGACTATGGCTGCGACTGCGTCCTGGCGTCACCTGCACGCGTCAATCGTGCATAAGCTTATGGAAAGCTTAGAGGGTGGTGTAAGTGTGTGCGCAATATAAACGTGCTCAAAATGCAAGGTCAGAGTGATGCGGAATCATGGAGATGAGCACATGAATGCAATCAGCCGTACCAAGGCTATGCGGTGCAAGATATGAATGTTATCGGCCATAACACAGCCATGCGATGCGAGATGCAACTCAAGCATGCCAATCCTCATCATGTATCAGTACAGTTCTCATTCTGGATAATCACCGGGGTTCAATACACTCCAAATGGCACTGTCGCTCTCCTAGCCGCACAGTCCAAGTGAGCGTAAGAAACCTCACTATCCGCCCGACCAATAGTCTGCCAATACCTATCCGGCACGTCGATAGCGGACCCATTCCCGAGCTGGTCAAACTCAGCCTAGTATTGCCCCCTACCCTCGGGCGAGTAAGGCCACACCCCTTTCCAACCGACCACGACACAGTTGGGAACGCGGCCTCCTGGTATTCGGCCCTCGTGCGCTCATATTTCCACTCGGTCTCGACATTGGAGTCATCCTCTGGTACCATCGGGTTTAGGGATTTTCACCCAGGGACATCTATGGCGTCGCGATACTAGAAACAGTATTTTCGGTATCCAATCCAGCCACCCACGATGTGTCTGTAGAGGCTATGACCCTGATGTCACTAGGGCATACAGTAATCACAATCACACTAATGCAAGTGCATGAGTCACACTACCCGTCAATAGTCCTGCGTAACCCATGCGCTCATACAGGGCAACTCCGCTCGTAACAGTCTGCCCGAAGGCATATGCTATGATCAATCACTCCTCATACCAGTCATACATATGATGCGTATGATAATAAATCATGGATCTATACTAAACATGCATATAGGGATGGGCTCTGCGTATCACAGAAATGGGCTTAGACGGCCTGCAGAGTATAAGTATGGACCTATCAGTGGCCTTAAGGAGTGTGACAATGCGGACATTTAACCAACATTATCCTTACAATGTGGACGTCAAACCAACATTGTTCCCAAGGCATAGCCCGCAATAAAGTACCATTACACAAACCATAGGAAATCACACATTGCAATGGACTAATATACATCTCATTGGGCCTCGACCCATAGTTCTCAGATACATCAAATGGGCTATCTCATATGGGCCTTATATAAATCAAGTGGGCCGCATTAGTGGGCCTTATGTACATTGCAATGGGCCATAACCCATGGGCCTTTAAATACGTTAAATGGGTCGAATCACATGGGCCTTATGTATATACCAAGGTGGGCCTCAACAATGGCCACAAATACACATCCAGGTGGGCCTCAACAACAGCCACAAGTACACATCAAGTGGGCCTCAACAACGGCCATATGGTTGAACAACTTGGATGCAACACATGCATTATGGTGGGGCCCATATAGGCCCACCATCATATATATATATATATATATATATATATATATATTATAATAGTAATATATGTAAATATATACAATATTATATATATATATATACATATATATATATATATGTATGTATGTATATCCACACACACTCACACAAGTGCACACACACCCACATGCATACACACGTGCACACACACCCACATGCATACACACGTGCAGCAGGGAGGGGGGGGTCCCACCGTCCAGGACGGTGCGGACGAACACATGCATCACTGTGGGTCTCATGTGAGGCCCACCATAGCGTTTATCTTCCATCCGCTCCGTTCATAAGGTCACATGGGCCAGGGAGAAGGGGAACAGCAAATTTCAGCTTGATCTGGAACTTCTGTGGACCCAGAAAGGGTTTCAATGGTAGAGTTCAATTCACACTGTTTCTTGTGATGTGGGCCGCCCGAGCATTGGATTGGCCTGATTTTTAGAAGGGGGTCCACGTCAGATAGTGGCCCACCAAATGGGTGGTGTGGATACAAAATATACATCATGGTGGGGCCCACGGATGGAGCCGTGGGTCCCTGCCTCTTGGCCCCCCGTCAATGCAGCAGCAGCAGCGCTGCTGCTGCAAAAATTTTATCATTACTATTATTATATTTTTTTTGTTTTGGGGCCCACCGAGATGTGATTCACAATCCAGCCCACCCATTATGTGGGTCCCATCTGGCTAACGGTCCAGCTCAAGTTTCAGAACCATCCAAAACTCAGGTAGGCCCCGCCAAACGATTTTATATGTTTTGGCATGTCTTCACATGATTTTAAATGATGTGGCCCACCGGAGTTCCATATACAGCTAAATTTTTGGGTGGACGGTGGAACTGTGGGAACCCAACAAATGCACGGTTTGGATGGCCTAAACGCATCAAAACGGGGCCCACAACTGGGGCCGTGAGCCCAGCCCGACCGTCCGTCCGTCCACGGCTGGCGTAGTGGCAGCAGCAGCGTCAGTGCTGCTGCCTCCCTTGTCCTTTTTTTTTTTTTTTTTGAAAAACAGTTTTTCTATGGATTTTCATAAACGGGGCCCACATCCGCAAGATCCACTCCAGCCATGGGTCCCTATGGCTTGATACAAGCCCATAGAGTCCAATATCGGGTTATTTTTGATATGCAGGAGCATTAGGGAGTAAACCGAAGGTAGGAACACTGTTTCCTATGGTATGGCCCGCCAAGGAAAGGGATCAACTTCATTTTTCGGCTCAACGCCTAAAATGAGATGGGGAACAAAATGAACGGCTTGGATTTGACTTATTCATCAAGGTGGGGCTTGCATGAGGGGCCCACCACTTCTCTCTCTCTCTCTCTCTCTTTTTTTATAAAATAATCACCCATGCCAGTTACTCCTCTGTTGCAACGTCCAGCGTTTACAATCTCTCATCATTGTGGTGGGTCCCACGTAGACATGGCCCACCACTATCTATGCATATACTTATAATATATCTTATATTATATATATATAAAAATACATATTATATTATATATATATATATATATATTATATAAAATATGCTCATATAAATATATACATATACATATATAAAGATGCATTGGGCCCATCCAAACAGTGGATGGTGTGGATCATCACTTGTAATAGGGCGGGCCACACCGTCTGATGTAGATGGACGGGGTAGATATAACACATATTGGTGGGATCCACACCATTACAAAGAAAGAGAGAGAGATATACGGTGAGATAGAGGAACCCCGCCACTATGGGCCCTCTTGATTAAATCACATACATCCAAATGAGTCCCACCAACAAGTGGGCCCTAAAGTTTAAAATAATGGAAAATCACCCACCTTATCTTCCTTCTCCTTGCTCCCTTGGACTCCTTAGCTCCTTACCTTCACTTTTAATGGAGGATGATGGGGGATTAATGGTGTGGATGAGAGATGGGAGGGTGTAGATGGAAGATGGAAGGTGGGCCACACTTGAGAGGGAGAGGAGGCTTGGACGTTTGAGGCTTGGAGTTGCTTGGAGAGATATGAGAAATGAGAGAGAGAAAGAAGATATGGATGGGTGAGGTGAGGTGATGGAGTGATGGGTTGGGTTGAAAAATTGTAAAGGTGTATGGTTGTTGTTGAAATTTGGAAAAGAGGAGTGGTGAGGTGGAAAGAATGGTGGACTTTTGGAAAAAGAGGGAATGGGTGTAGTACTTGATGTATGGAATGCATTTAATGTTGATTGATGGGACTTATTGTGTAGAGATTCCCTCAAAATCCGCAACGCGCGGTGTTTCTTCGGAATAAACGCTGATCGGCATCTTCTTACCTGGGTATCGGTTTGGTGCGCAAGTCACGGCGTTGAACCGCGGCGACGACGCGGTCGCTATGATACAACTTTTGGATCAAGCCGACGTCGGTGCGCGGGACCTGGCTTAGGATCATGCGCAAACACCGAATATGGTGCGAAGGTTGCCGAAATTTGACCGGAAGGACCGCGGAAGCCAACGGAACAGTACGGACTAGGACACGGGTCTTACAGCTCTCCCCTCCAAATAAAAATTTCGTCCTCGAAATTTAAACAATCAACACAAGAAAACATAAATCAGAATAGAAGAGGAAGCAAGGCATCGCCATATAAATATCAGAGACAACATACAACATACAATCAATCATCAAAGAGGTGAGGATAGCGCTCTCGAATCTCAGCCTCGCGCTCCCAAGATGCCTCATCCACAGAATGGTGACCCCACTGAACCTTCACTAAGGGAATGACCTTGGTTCGGAGGACCTGCTCCTTCCGATCAAGGATACGAACTGGCTGCTCGATGTAAGAAGTGTTCTCACGAACCTCCAACGGCTGCCAGTCAATAACAGGAACTACGTCTGACCCACATTTCCTCAACATAGAGACGTGAAAAACGTTGTGGACGTCAGACAACTGAGATGGTAAGGCAAGCCGATAGGCCACAGCGCCAATGCGCTCAGTGATCTCGAAAGGTCCTATGAATCTCGGGGCAAGCTTGCCCTTCGCTCCAAATCTAACTACGCCCTTCATGGGCGAGACCTTGAGATACACATGGTCCCCTACATCAAACTCTAAGGGACGACGCCGGCGATCAGCAACACTCTTCTGCCGGCTCTGAGCTGTGCGCATCCTCTGCCTGATAATATCAATAACCTCTGATGTCTCTTGCACAAGCTCGGGACCTAGGAGACGCCGCTCTCCAACCTCGGTCCAACAACTCAGAGATCTGCACGGTCTGCCATATAATGCCTCAAAAGGAGCCATGCCAATGGTCGCCCGATAGCTGTTGTTGTATACGAACTTAACCAATCGCAGATGCTCGTCCTAGCTACCACCAAAGTCAATCACGCAGCCCGAAGCATATCCTCAAGGATCTGGTTGACCCTTTCGGTCTGGCCATCGGTCTGCGGATGATACGCGGTATTGAGCTGCAAATCGGTGCCCATAGCTCTCTGAAAGCGCTCCTCCGAGACGTGAACCTCGGGTCTCGGTCGAAACGATCGAGACCGGTACGCCGTGCGGTCTCACAATCTCCTCAAGGAATAACCTCGCAAGCCGGTCCCAAAGGCCAAGTCGCACGAATCGCAAGAAAATGTGCCGACTTCGTCGGATGATCTACGACAACGATGGCGTCATGACCGCGCCGAGTCCTCGGCAAACCCATAATAAAATCGTGGATACGTGCTCCCACTTCCACATCGGGACGCTCAACGCGCAATAGACCAGGGGGTCTCGGATGATCGGCCTTGACACGCCGGCATGTGTCACACTCGGCCATAAACCTGGTGAATTGGCGCATCCCTGCCCAAGAATACTGTCGCCTCATATCATGGTACATTTTCGTCGAGCCAGGATGGATAGAAAATCGCGATCGATGCGCCTCGGTCATAAGATCTCTACGCAACTCGGAAATATTCCGGACACACAATCGGCCTCTAAAGCGAAGTCCACCATCGCACCAATCGCTAACTGTCGACTCTCGGATGCCGCATCCGCTCGGTAATCCCGTAACGACTCATCTGCCGAGCCTCGATCACCCTTGCGACAAGAGAGGGTTGAATCGCAAGGCTCGATAGCTGAACGATAGAAAAATGGAGACCAAAATCAAAGTCGTACTCTGCTATATCCTCGAGCATCTTCCACTCCTGAATCATCATATGTGCCACCAGGCCTCGTGGCTGACGGCTAAGGGCATCCGCCACCACATTCGCCTTGCCTGGGTGGTACTGGAGGTCAAAATCATAATCCTTCAAAAGCTCCATCCAGCGTCTCTGTCTCATGTTCAGCTCAGACTGAGAAAATAGATACTTCAAGCTCTTGTGGTCAGAGAAGAGCTCGAACCTAACCCCATAGAGATAGTGTCTCCACACCTTCAGTGCGAAGACGACTGCTGCCAGCTCCAAATCGTGCGTGGGGTAGTTCAGCTCATGAACCTTGAGCTGACGAGACGCAAATGCTACAGGTCTACCGTGCTGCATCAGGACAGCACCCAATCCAATGCACGAAGCATCGGTAAATACCACGAATCCATCACTCCCAGAGGGAAGAATGAGGACAGGAGCGGACGTCAGACGGTCCTTCAGCTCCATAAATGCTCGCTCACAGGCGTCACTCCAAATAAACTCTGCGCCCTTCCGAGTCAACCTGGTCAACGGGGCTGCAAAATGGGAGAAGCCCTCAATGAAACACCGATAATATCCCGCTAAACCAAGGAAACTGCGGATCTCGGACGCAGTCGTGGGCTGACCCCACTGACGCACTGCCTCAACCTTCGAGGGGTCCACTGCGACACCCTCCCTCGTCACCACGTGACCGAGGAATCTCACCTCATCCTGCCAGAACTCACACTTCTCCAGCTTCGCATATAGCTGGTGGGCACGGAGGGTCTGCAAGGCGATCTCCAGATGCTGCATATGGTCCTCACGGGTCCTTGAATATATCAGAATGTCGTCGATGAAGACCACAACAAACTGATCGAGATATGGACGAAAGACCTCGTTCATCAACTGCATGAAGACCGCGGGTGCATTGGTCAGTCCAAAGGACATGACCTGAAACTCAAAATGACCATAACGCGTCCTGAAAGCTGTCTTCGGGATGTCCTCCTCTCGAACACGAATCTGATGATAACCAGAACGCAGGTCAATCTTTGAAAAGAACTGTGCACCCTGCAGCTGATCAAATAAATCGTCTATCCTCGGGAGCGGGTACTTGTTCTTAATCGTGACCCGGTTGAGCTCGCGGTAATCTACGCAGAGCCTCAACGAGCCATCCTTCTTCCTGACGAAGAGTACCGGCGCTCCCCAAGGCGAACTGCTTGGACGAATAAATCCCAACTCACGCAACTCGTCCAACTGACGCTGCAGCTCACGCAACTCCATCGGTGCCATACGGTACGGGGCCTTCGAGATAGGCGCGGTACCGGGCACAAGATCGATCTGGAACTCGATATGACGGCGAGGAGGCAATCCTGGAATCTCCTGGAACACGTCGGGGAAGTCGCAAACAACCGGCCACTGATCAATACACAAGGCAATAGGCTCCTCGACTGCACAGGACATCAAGCAAGACAACGGCTCTCCTCTAGGCTCGGCGATGAACTGGAACTGCGGCAAGCCTGGTATGCAGAATGTGACTGTCCTCGCAGAACAGTCCAAGATAGCGTGGTACTCGGCAAGCCAATCCATGCCCAAGATAACGTCGAAATCTGTCATCGGCAGCACAAACAAGTCAGCAGGCAAAAAGATATCACCGACAAGAACCGGGCAAGATGGACAGAAACGGCCCAATACTGTGGTCCTCCCCAAGGGCGTCGACACGGTCAATCCCTCACTAGTAGACTCTGTCCGCAATCCAGTCGATCGGCAGAAACCCTCGGACATGATGAGTGAGAAGCGCCAGAATCAAATAATACTCGAGCGATGCATGAAGAGACAGGAAGTATACCCTCGACGACTCCTCCGGATGACTGCGGGTCCTGTTGAGCTGTGTAAAATCTAGCATGAGCTGGCTGGGGAGGTGCCTGTCCCCTCTGAGGTCCCTGGTGCTACTGCTGCCTCTACGGCGGCCTATACTGCTGCCTCTGCTGCTGCTGGGGTCTCGGGCCGAGGTGGCGTGGTCGCGCCGATGGGGCCGCCGCTGGCGAGGCCGCCGAGTGCGCCTGCGAGGCCCGTGGTGCTCTCGGTGGATGTAGGTGAGGCTGCTGTGATCCTCTCGACTGCTACAGATGAGGGCGAGGGTACTCAGACAGGCGATGCCCTGTCCCACCACATCCAAAACAAGTCCCTGCAAATGGCTGCTGGGGTGGCGCTGGAGGTGCTGCTGGGGCTGCTGGTGCTCTAGCAGGTGGGTGGCTCCTGTACCTCTGTGGTCGTCGCTGCTGCTGGGAGCTACTGGAGGGGGTCTGCCTCTTCTGACCCCTCCTCTGATCTCTATCGGCCTGCGCGCCAGCCCACTCTGTCTCGTAGATCTGAGCCCTCCGCACTACAGCCTGAAAGGTCGGAAGCTCGTGCCCAATCACACGGCCTCGAAGACCGTAACGTAAGCCGCTCTCGAAACGGCGGGCCTTCCGCCCCTCATCATCAACCATATAAGGCGCAAACCTCGATAGCGCCACGAAACGAGCCGCGTACTGTGCCACGGTCATATCCCCCTGCACCAGAGTCTCGAACTCCAGTGCCCTCTGGCGTCGAATGTGGTCAGGGAAGTACTGCTCCTCGAATCGGTCTACAAAATCATCCCATGTCCAGACGTAGTCAGGTCCTGCGACGCGGGTAACCGAGGTCCACCAGTGCTCGGCCTCGCCCTGAAAAAGAAACACTGCCAACCGAACTCGCTGCTCGGTCGTGCATGACATGGTATCGAAGATCTTCTCCACATCGGAGCGCCACCTCTCAGCTGCTGTCGGATCTGGCTCGCCCTGGAAACGCGGAGGGTCAAACTGTCAGAACTCTCGAAGTAGGGCACTCGCGCGCTCCTGCTCTGCCTGGGCCGGTGAAACCACCGGGTGTTTGCTCTGCCCCTGGAGTGCGGCCGTCACAGCCTGCAGCATCTGCTGCAACTGAGAAGCACTCACGGATACGGTCGGATCCGCACTGGTATCTGGTGGAGGTGCAGCATCCTCAGGATGGGCAGTATGAATCTCTGGTAGAGGAGCGACATCCTCAGGCTGGGCAGTAGGAATCTCTGGTGGTGGAGCAGGGGTCGTAGGTGGTAGTGCGGGAGCCGCAGGTGGAGCTGAAGTCTCAGGTGGTGGTGCGGGAGTCAATCGGGTCACTCTCCTGCGCGCCATGTCCTACAGGAAGGAGCGAAGGTGCCTATCAACTTAAAGGCTCGCGAAGGCACGCACGTTAAGGGTCTGGAATAAAAGATCGCTAGGCTATCCGAACTTAGGACTTAATCATTCATAGCAGACATGTAATGTTGTTCTTGGTTATTCCCGAGTTATGCTCTGATACCAACTTCTGTCACACCCCGAACTCGGAAACCGGGCTCACAAAATTCCCGATCGCCGAATCCGGCGCCGACAGCCTCCGTAGAACCCCATTTTCGGATCCCGGCACCCATTCACCAGGTTCCGATCCTGGGATACTACAAGGAGGATTTCAAATCATCAGTCTGATTCATAATGAGCATAACAAAAGCATAACCCACAAACAATAACCACAAGAACACCACCACAAAATCCACTATGATCAAAAACTTTTGAGTACAATGCGATAGAAAAGGAAAATACAATGTAATAAAAGAAACAAAACTCCAGAAGCTCGTCTGCACGGTCCAACTACGGCGAGACTATGGCTGCGACTGCGTCCTGGCGTCACCTGCACGCGTCAATCGTGCATAAGCTTATGGAAAGCTTAGAGGGTGGTGTAAGTGTGTGCGCAATATAAACGTGCTCAAAATGCAAGGTCAGAGTGATGCGGAATCATGGAGATGAGCACATGAATGCAATCAGCCGTACCAAGGCTATGCGGTGCAAGATATGAATGCTATCGGCCATAACACAGCCATGCGATGCGAGATGCAACTCAAGCATGCCAATCCTCATCATGTATCAGTACAGTTCTCATTCTGGATAATCACCGGGGTTCAATACACTCCAAATGGCACTGTCGCTCTCCTAGCCGTACAGTCCAAGTGAGCGTAAGAAACCTCACTATCCGCCTGACCAATAGTCTGCAAATACCTATCCGGCACGTCGATAGCGGACCCATTCGCGAGCTGGTCAAACTCAGCCTAGTATTGCCCCCTACCCTCGGGCGAGTAAGGCCACACCCCTTTCCAACCGACCACGACACAGTGGGAGACGCGGCCTCCTGGTATTCGGCCCTCGTGCGCTCATATTTCCACTCGGTCTCGACATTGGAGTCATCCTCTGGTACCATCGGGTTTAGGGATTTTCACCCAGGGACATCTATGGCGTCGCGATACTAGAAACATTTCCGGTATCCAATCCAGCCACCCACGATGTGTCTGTGGAGGCTATGGCCCTGGTGTCACTAGGGCTTACAGTAACTACAATCACACAATGCAAGTGCATGAGTCACACTACCAGTCATGCAATAGTCCTGCGTAACCCATGCGCTCATCAGGGAGCTCGTAACAGTCTGCCCGAAGGCATATGCTATGATCAATCACTCCTCATACCAGTCATACATATGATGCGTATGATAATAAATCATGGATCTATACTAAACATGCATATAGGGATGGGCTCTGCGTATCACAGAAATGGGCCTAGACGGCCTGCAGAGTATAAGTATGGACCTATCAGTGGCCTTAAGGAGTGTGACAATGCGGACATTTAACCAACATTATCCTTACAATGTGGACGTCAAACCAACATTGCTCCCAAGGCATAGCCCGCAATAAAGTACCATTACACAAACCATAGGAAATCACACATTGCAATGGACTAATATACATCTCATTGGGCCTCGACCCATAGTTCTCAGATACATCAAATGGGCTATCTCATATGGGCCTTATATAAATCAAGTGGGCCGCATTAGTGGGCCTTATGTACATTGCAATGGGCCATAACCCATGGGCCTTTAAATAAGTTAAATGGGTCGAATCACATGGGCCTTATGTATATACCAAGGTGGGCCTCAACAATGGCCACAAATACACATCCAGGTGGGCCTCAACAACAGCCACAAGTACACATCAAGTGGGCCTCAACAACGGCCATATGGTTGAACAACTTGGATGCAACACATGCATTATGGTGGGGCCCATATAGGCCCACCATCATATATATATATATATTATAATAGTAATATATGTAAATATATACAATATTATATATATATATACATATATATATATATGTATGTATGTATATCCACACACACTCACACAAGTGCACACACACCCACATGCATACACACGTGCACACACACCCACATGCATACACACGTGCAGCAGGGAGGGGGGGGTCCCACCGTCCAGGACGGTGCGGACGAACACATACATCAAGTAGGCCCCACCGTCCGTCTGGACGGTGGGCATGTAACACATGCATCACTGTGGGTCTCATGTGAGGCCCACCATAGCGTTTATCTTCCATCCGCTCCGTTCATAAGGTCACACGGGCCAGGGAGAAGGGGAACAACAAATTTCAGCTTGATCTGGAACTTCTGTGGACCCAAAAAGGGTTTTAATGGTAGAGTTCACTTCACACTGTTTCTTGTGATGTGGGCCGCCCGAGCGTTGGATTGGCCTGATTTTTAGAAGGGGGTCCACGTCAGATAGTGGCCCACCAAATGGGTGGTGTGGATACAAAATATACATCATGGTGGGGCCCACGGATGGAGCCGTGGGTCCCTGCCTCTTGGCCGCGCTGCTGCTGTGTCAGTGGCAGCAGGCGCTGCCCTTATATATTATTATTATTATTATATTTTTTTTGTTTTGGGGCCCACCGAGATGTGATTCACAATCCAGCCCACCCATTATGTGGGTCCCATCTGGCTAACGGTCCAGCTCAAGTTTCAGAACCATCCAAAACTCAGGTAGGCCCCGCCAAACGATTTTATATGTTTTGGCATGTCTTCACATGATTTTAAATGATGTGGCCCACCGGAGTTCCATATACAGCTAAATTTTTGGGTGGACGGCGGAACTGTGGGAACCCAACAAATGCACGGTTTGGATGGCCTAAACGCATCAAAGCGGGGCCCACAACTGGGGCCGTGAGCCCAGCCCGACCGTCCGTCCGTCCACGGCTGGCGTAGTGGCAGCAGCAGCGTCAGTGCTGCTGCCTCCCTTGTCCTTTTTTTTTTTTTTTTGAAAAACAGTTTTTCTATGGATTTTCATAAACGGGGCCCACATCCGCAAGATCCACTCCAGCCATGGGTCCCTATGGCTTGATACAAGCCCATAGAGTCCAATATCGGGTTATTTTTGATATGCAGGAGCATTAGGGAGTAAACCGAAGGTAGGAACACTGTTTCTTATGGTATGGCCCGCCAAGGAAAGGGATCAACTTCATTTTTCGGCTCAACGCCTAAAATGAGATGGGGAACAAAATGAACGGCTTGGATTTGACTTATTCATCAAGGTGGGGCTTGCATGAGGGGCCCACCACTTCTTTCTCTCTCTCTCTCTCTTTTTTTATAAAATAATCACCCATGCCAGTTACTCCTCTGTTGCAACGTCCAGCGTTTACAATCTCTCATCATTGTGGTGGGTCCCACGTAGACATGGCCCACCACTATCTATGCATATACTTATAATATATCTTATATTATATATATATATATATAAAAATACATATTATATTATATATATATATATATATATTATATAAAATATGCTCATATAAATATATACATATACATATATAAAGATGCATTGGGCCCATCCAAACAGTGGATGGTGTGGATCATCACTTGTAATAGGGCGGGCCACACCGTCTGATGTAGATGGACAGGGTAGATATAACACATATTGGTGGGATCCACACCATTACAAAGAAAGAGAGAGAGCTAGAGAGAGAGATATATGGTGAGATAGAGGAACCCCACCACTATGGGCCCTCTTGATTAAATCACATACATCCAAATGGGTCCCACCAACAAGTGGGCCCTAAAGTTTAAAATAATGGAAAATCACCCACCTTATCTTCCTTCTCCTTGCTCCCTTGGACTCCTTAGCTCCTTACCTTCACTTTTAATGGAGGATGATGGGGGATTAATGGTGTGGATGAGAGATGGGAGGGTGTAGATGGAAGATGGAAGGTGGGCCACACTTGAGAGGGAGAGGAGGCTTGGACGTTTGAGGCTTGGAGTTGCTTGGAGAGATATGAGAAATGAGAGAGAGAAAGAAGATATGGATGGGTGAGGTGAGGTGATGGAGTGATGGGTTGGGTTGAAAAATTGTAAAGGTGTATGGTTGTTGTTGAAATTTGGAAAAGAGGAGTGGTGAGGTGGAAAGAATGGTGGACTTTTGGAAAAAGAGGGAATGGGTGTAGTACTTGATGTATGGAATGCATTTAATGTTGATTGATGGGACTTATTGTGTAGAGATTCCCTCGAAATCCGCAATGCGCGGTGTTTCTTCGGAATAAACGCTGATCGGCATCTTCTTACCTGGGTATCGGTTCGGTGCGCAAGTCACGGCGTTGGAACCGCGGCGACGACGCGGTCGCTATGATACAACTTTTGGATCAAGCCGACGTCGGTGCGCGGGACCTAGCTTAGGATCATGCGCAAACACCGAATATGGTGCGAAGGTTGCCGAAATTTGACCGGAAGGACCGCTGAAGCCAACGGAACAGTACGGACTAGGACACGGGTCTTACAACATATGCAATGGTCAACCACATCTCATAACAAACATGCAGATGATGCGTATGAGCATGTATGATGATGATATGCTGTCACATACTCATAATTGGTATTAATAACTGGCCTCAACAATTTGCTTTGACAATGTGGACATTTAACCAACATTGTCCCCATGGAATGGCCCACATAAACATCAATACATACATCATGGCGAAATCACACATCACATCGGTCCTCAGATATATCGCCTTGGGTCTCACACAAGGGCTGCACATTCATCGCATTGGGCCTCACTCATGGCCGCATATACATCACATTAGGCTGTATCATATGTGTACTACACATCGCAATGGGCCTCGGCTCATGGCTATGAATACACCACATTAGGCTTCACGACCCATGGGCTTCAAATACACAAGAGGTGGGCCTATACATGGGCTTCAAATACATCACAATGAGCCACAACCCATGGGCCTAAAATACATCTCAATGAGCCACGCCCATTGGTCAAATACATCACATTGGGCCTCGAATACATTGCAAGTGGCCTTAAATCTATTTCACAGGTAGGCCACATACCTGGGCCTAATACACATCACTATGGGCCACATCACATGGGCAGGAAATACATCACAATGAGCCTCATCATATGGGTCGAAAATATATCTCAATGGGCCTATGATCAATCTATCACAAGTCATAAGTTCATGTACCCAGGAAGTTACACCATCGGCATAGTCCATGAGTTTGAGTAATCACACAATTTCTCATATGCCCACATGATCTTATGGCCACTCCATTATCAGAAGTCCGTATGGTTGAGTGGCCACACAAATGTCACTCTACTTGTCATAATAAAGGACTTAAGGTGAGATGGTTACTTATTATTATTATTATACCATATTTCGCATAATGGGGCAACCGCTTTACTAAATTTTCACGTAGCCAGACGGCCAGTACCACAATTTCACATAGTTTAGTAGTCACCAAAGAACTACTTGATCATATGGTTGGGCTATACATTCCCCACATACCCACATGATTTACGGCTATCCACGTCATGCATGATCACAAGATTTATGAGCTACATATTCAGCACCATTTTGTCAAATCTAGTTATCACTCATCCCGTCAGTGATCATATGGTTAATGGCCATAACAATCATAAATCTACTTAGACAAGTAGTCACACGATTGCCCCAATTTTCATACAGTTAGGTAGGCTATAAAAATCAAGCACTCACATGTAGTGGTCCACACAACTTCCATCAATCAACACTACTAGTTGGGCCACCCAAGATCCCAAATTCTTATAGTGTAGTGATCCACATGATTCCTACCAACTGGCGGACTAAATGAGGAATAACTATTACAATAGGCACCATGAAAATGATTTAGATTGCAGTAAATATATAGGCAGCCCCACACTCTAAAATGATCTAATCAAATTAGATGAATGGCTGGTAAAACATGTATATTAGGTGGTCCATGATCGGTTAAAAGGAATAGATGGATAGATTTCTCACAAACATTACTGCAACTCTAGGAAATATTTAACGGTGGACAAGTGATCAATATTGCTCCTGTGGCATGAGATTTAGATCTGACTAGTTTATGGAACCCTACCCTAAAATGATGAGGATAAACCGATGAAAGGCATGGATCTACATTATACTACAAAGTGGAGTCCATGGTCAAGGAAGCATCCCAGCATATAAGGGCACACTAGGGCCTAAGAATTTCCAATGGTTATTACACTATTTCTACTTGTAGCTTGGCCTGGCCCACCTAAAATTGAGTTCTACTTCATCTTGTGTCTACGGGTAAGAGGTGGGCTCACTTCCCAAGTGACTGGAAAATATATAGGCAGTGTGGGTATACAACACATGCACCTAGGTGGGCTTCACATGCATCGTATTATGTCCAGGGAAGCTTTCATTGGTAAGCATGCAATTCCCTCTCCTTATTATTATTATTATTATTGTTATATTTCGTATAATTATGGGTCCCATTGACATGGTAGGGTTCACCCCATGAACAATTCATATAACAAACAACATCATAGCTGATACCACCCACTAGATGAATGACATGGATATAAGGTACATACATCGGGTGGGACTTATAACACATGGATGGTCTAAATGATGGACAACTGGGATGTAAAATACATGTAACGAGTTGGCTCCATGATCTAATGGCTGACTCAACTTTGGTGGCAGTCACACATCACAGTAGAACTTAAAGGATTTAATAGTACGGAATTTTATTCCCACTGTTTCTTATAGTGTGGTCCACCTAAGTTGTGGATCTGCCTCATTCTTTTACTCATGACTTAAAATGGTCTGAAGGAGTGGATGAATGGCCTAGATATACCTTTCAACACCAAGGTGGGCCCCAGAAAAATTTAAGTATTTTGTGTACAATTTCCACTGTCCAAGTGGCATGGCCTACATGAACTTCTAATCGGCCTAATTTTTGGGACCATACAATAAATGGTGCTAGTAAGATGGATGAATGGTGTGGATTTAGCACATACATCATGCTGTGGCCATGATCGGCCCATAAAATTTTACCCCAAATGTGCCTCACACCATTATTTTATTTTGATATTATTATTATTATTATTATTATTATTATTATTATTATTATTATTATTATTATTATTGTTATTATTTGTATATTTTCTCATTAAGGTGGTTAACTTGAGAGATCCAGTCCATCCATTGTGTGTGTCCCACTTGGTGGAGGGGTCAATCTAAGTTTCAGATGCATTAAAGCTTCAGGTGGGCCCCAGCAAGTACTTTTATATGTTTTAGCATGTCTTTACATGATTTTTGATGGTGTGGGCCACCTGAGTTCCGTGTATGGCTAAAATTTGGGGGTGACCCATTTTTAAATGGAACCCATTAAATGTACGGTGTTGATGTTCAAGATACATCAAGGTGGGGCCTGTGGTGCTACCCACATTCTTCCAGCGTCCAGCAGTAGATGCTGCTTGCTGCAACGTCATTTTGACGTTGACAGCAACAGCGTCAGGTGCTGCCATTTTTTATTTATTATTTTTTTTTTGAAATCATAGTTTTTCAAGTATGGGGCCCACAATAGGACAATCCAGTCCGTCAGCTGGGTTCTATAGCCCGGGACAAATGTAACAAGTCCAATATTCATTATTTTTCGATGTACAGAACATCACAGTGGTCCCTAACAAATTATTACCTTTAAAATAATTTTTTTGATAGTGTTGCCTACCAGAGATTTGGATTGGCTTCATTTTTCGGCTCAAGGCCTAAAATGAACTGGGAAATATGATGGATGGTGTGGATTAGGTACATACATCAAGAGTGGGGTCCGTTGTGGGCCCACAGCCCCTCCTTTCCAATTCATGCAGCAGGCAAGCAGCATCCCTGTACGCTGGGCAGCAGCATCTCTCCATCTCCCTTATTTTATTTAAATATATATTTTTTGATATGTGCATGTGTGTGTGTATGGTGTGCATGTGTGAGTTTGGCCACCCCAATGTGGATGATTTGGATGTCATATAAACATTTTGGTGGGGCCCACTATCAATGGGTCCCACAAGAAGTCTAGAATAATTTGATTTTTCTTCTTTTTTTTTAATATATTCTCCTATGCATCCACACCATTAATCGCATCATCATCATCATTATAATTATCTCCACCATTATTCATATTATGTTCATCATCCATATCATTCCTAACATTAGAGTGTCATCTTCATCATCCATAAACACAATAAAAACAAAAATAAATATAAGTGGAGAGGGTGTACTCACCTTGATGAATTACATGGATTGTTGAGCTGGATGGAAGGGATGAAATTGATGGATGAGATGGATGAAAGGGATATGATTGATGGTGTTGATGGTCCACCAAAATCACTCCTCTCTCTCTCTCTCCATAGAAAAATGGTGAAATGCTAAGGGATAGAGGGGTATTTATAAAGAAATGGATAAATTTTTGGTTAAGTTAGCTTAGGCTAGGATTATGGTAATTAATATATGCTTTGTAATTAATAGTGGATTAAAGGGACATGAGATGTCATGGTGTGATGATGTCATACATGAGGTGTGGCATGGAGGAGTGTTGACTTGAGGTGTGCATGAGAGAGGGAGGGGTATGGGTGTGTGACATCACACACATGGGTAGAGATTCTCTCACCCATGTGTGGCATGTACATGTGTGTATCACATGTGTTGTGCACATGTGTGGAATGAAATACATGGCGCCATGCGCACATGATACACTTATTATTCTTCACGGCGTATCTCACTAACGGAGTATCATACCGATGCACGGGTGGTACCTCCACGATCGCAGCGTCGAGGCAGTCGATATGAGATAGGTTTTGAGGTCTTGGGGTTCCGGTCAGTCGGGTATGTACTATGAACGGCCAATCCAGGTCTACCTAAGGGCATCAATCATCATGCACATATGCATGGAAAGTGGTACGGAATGGATGGGGTCTTTACAGATCTTCTTCTTGGGATATTGATGTAGCTAATGTATGAGTTCAACCCAAAAAGATGCAAATGGATCTAATAGATTTTCAATGAAATGAATGAAACCCTATAGATGCAAATTCGATTCTCCTTCTTTTCAAAGTAGAATATGGATAACTCTTATCAAAACACTTTAATCTAACTTTGAAAAGGAGAATAGAATAATCTAATAATAAAATATGAATTACAACACAAATAGCTTAAAGAGGCATGAAGGATCTTTCTCTACAACACAATAAAAGAATATGAATTTTCCTGATTTAGAATATAATAGAAAGCCTCTATTTATAGCCAAGGATCTGTGTAATTTGGCTGGCCCAAGATTCAGTTCAGCTGGCCGAACTCCAAAGATAACTTTCCAATCAGAATCTAGAAATCACGGGATAAAATCTTTAAAATCTTCGGATGGCCTAAGCCTAGGTTCAATTGGCCGAACGCCTAGTTCGACTGGCCTAAGCTCAAGTTTGGCTAACCTAAGTGGTTTGGATTCCAAAATCATTCCATTACTGGAAACTTAACTGAACTTCCTTGGGCTAGCTGAACCCTACCTTGGGTTGGCCGAACCTACCGCAAAAGAAGATCTTATGAGATCTAAATTTTGTCTGAATTTTGTAAGGTTAGTCCAAGTAGTTAGGCTGGCTGAACTGAACGTTGGGCTGGCCTAGCAAGTGTGTATTTAGCATAAAATGTGGTTATATTTATACCACCTGTAGGTTGACTCATACGAAGTGTGCTGAACTTTGAGTCATGAATGATCTTGCATTAAGATTTTGAATCTTCTTTCCAGGTACTTGATCGAGTTGATAGCTTGTCTTCGGTCGAGCTTGCGATCGTAACCGAACTACGAAATTTGACAAACTAATATATTCTTTAATTATAAGAACTTATAATTTTGAGAAGTTTTGTGATGACCATGGAATATTACATGAATTCTCTACTCCTAAAACTCCTCAAAAAAATGGTATAGCTGAAAGGAAAAACAGAATTCTATAAGAAATAGGGACTATTATACTTAATAGTAAAAAATTATCAAAAAACTTATAGGTTGAAGTAGTCAACACTACTTGTTATATTATTAATCGAGTATATGTAAGAGCAAGTTTAAATAAAATGACTATTGAACTCTGGTCTAACAAAAAACCATCAATAAAATATTTCCATACTTTTGGAAGAAAATGTTTCATTTTATGAGATAGGGAACGTTTGGGAAATTTTGAAGCAAAAAGTGACGAAGGTATTTTTCTAGGGTATGCTCTGAATAGTAGAGAATATCATGTCCTAAATAAAAGGACCGGAGTGATACAAGAATCCATAAATGTTGTAATTTATGATCAAATTATCACTCTAGCTGATAAACACGATGATGAGGTTATTATATTCAATCAATCAACACCTTCATCAAAATCAGATACAACTGAGAATAGACTAGTCAAAGAACATCTGACTAATCAAACTCTTGGTAACCCTCACACTGGTTTTTAAACCAGAAGACAAGTTGAAAACATTCGTAATCATGTATGCTTCACTTATTAGATAAAACCATCAAATGTAAATGAAGCCTTAACTGATGAAAATTGGAATTTAGCTATGCAAGATGAAATAAATCAATTTGTCAGGAATAATGTTTGGTATCTAATGCCTAGACCATCTGATAAACATGTGATTGGAGCTAAATGGATATTTAAAAATAAATCTGATGAATTTGAGAATATCTTAAGAATTGAAGGAGTCGACTATGATGAAACTTTTGCTCCAGTAGCCCGTCTCAAATCCATCAAACTATTTATCTCCATTGCATGTCATAAAAACTTTAAAATTCATCAAATGGATGTTAAAAGTGCTTTGTTAAATGGTGATCTAAATGAAGAAGTTTATGTAGAACAACCTAAAGGTTTTGAAGATCCTAAACTTCCTAACAATGTATATCGTCTTAAAAAGGCCCTGTATGGATTAAAACAAGCTCCTAGAGCCTGGTATGAAAAATTAACAAAATTTCTTCTCAATCAAAATTTTAAAATGGGTAGTGTTGATAAAACTCTATTCATCAAAAGAATTAATAAAAAGTTATTAATTGTTCAAATATATGTAGATGATATTATTTATGGATCAACAAATGCTAACCTTTCTTCTAAGTTTGTAGAGTCTATGAAATCAGAATTTGATATGAGCATGGTGGGAGAACTGAACTATTTTCTTGGACTTCAAGTGAAACAACTTGAAGATGGAATTTCATATCTCAAAGAAAGTATGCGATAAACTTAGTTAAGAAATTTGGATTTGAGAATGGTAAAAACTTTGCTACTCCCATAGCTATAACACTCAAATTATCTAAAGATGACATAGGTAAAAGCATTGATCCTCATCTTTACCATAGTATGATTGGTAGTCTCTTATATTTAACAGCTAGCAGGCCTGATATCTCTTTCAGTGTAGGCGTATGTGCCAAATATCAACTAACCCTAAAGAATCTCTTCTAGCTACAGTAAAAAGAATAATTAGATATGTTGCTAGTATTATTAATTTGGGTTTATGGTATCCTCACCATACATCTTTAGAAATTGTCGGATATACTAATGTTGATTGGGCAGGTAATGTGGATGATAGAAAATCCACAAGTGGTGGATGTTTTTACATCAGAAACTGTCTTGTCTCTTGGGTAAGCAAGAAGCAAAACTCAATATCTTTGTCCACTGCTGAAACTGAATATCTTGTAGCAGGAAATGCATGCACGCAATTAATGTGGATGAAAAGGATGTCAGCGGACTATGGTATTAATCCAGAAATATTGCATTTATACTGTGATAATACTAGTGCAATAAATATATCCAAAAATCCTATTCAAAATTCTCGCACTAAGCACATTGATATTCGATATCACTATATCAGAGAATTAGTTAAAAGCAAGTATGTTATGCTTGAATATATTAATATTGAAAAACAGCTTACAGATATTCTGACAAAACATCTTGATTGTGTCAGATTTTTGAACTTAAAAAATGATATTGGTTTATGCAGTGTTTCTTAATTAATTATTCTATACAGCAATTTGTTGCTTTATTTATTGCTTTAATAGAATAATGTGCATTCATGTCATTTAAAAAAATTATAAAATATTTTCCTAATATTTTCGGCCAACCTTGAGCTGACCACTTAGTTTGGTCAGCCGATGACGTGCTCGGGCTAGCCAAACCATGCGCAAATGGGTTATATTGGGTTTTTTTTTTTAAAAAAACTCTCATTCCATTCTCATCTTCTTCAGCCAGCCCATGGATTCCTTCGGCCTACCCATCACTCTATTGTCCTTGTAAGTAATTATTTTTTAATTTCCTTTTGGATTTAAGTTCCTTGCTATCCATTATTGTAGATTTCATCATCTTTCCTGAATCTAGAATTCTATTTAATTAGGTTTTTTATAGAAATCTGATCTAGATCTTTGCCTTCCAATTGTTGATATTTCTTTTGCAAATCTAGTCATTTTCTATCATGGCATCTCGTTCTAAGAATACTGTATGAGGCCCTCAAAGTGGTTCTTCCTCTCGATCTGCTAATCGGGTTATACGTACTATTCGTTTACCTGAAAATGTTCCAAAAAATGTGCGGGATTTTCATACCCGTAACATTGTCATTGAGTGCACCGTTAATACAAATCATGTTGCCCAATTCAGTCTTGTAGAAATTTTGTGGGTTTACATATCGGTTTATCGCAAGTGGGTTGTATGCATATATAAATACTGCATCTTTAGATCAATTATAATTTTCCATTCAGTTTGTGGAAGACACAGTTACCATTAACCCCTCCATCATATCATCAATCTTAGGTATTGATATGGCGGAAGAGGGAATCTCTATTCCACCGATCTTTGAAGATATGTACCAAACGAAAAGAGAATCTCTCACTAGTTAGTTATGCAGTTTTAATGCAACCTGACATAACCATAACTCGCTCTCCACCTACAATCTTCTTCCTAATTACCGTGTCCTACATCGTATTTTCACTTCAAATTTTTATCCTCATCGTGGGAATAAAACAGACCTTACTCCCTATATGATGCGTATCATTCATTCAGTTGTTTCTGGTATTCGTATTTGTCTTCCATCTTTGATCACTTATCAGATTATTGATTACATCTTCATCCTCGTCATGGCTCTACTCATTTTGCATATCTCATGACTTGCATTGCATTGCACTATAATGTTCATATCCCTACAACTAAAGCACCGGAGTCTCAGCTCCCATTTGGTAATGCTAATATCAACATGATGCAACTTGAGCTAAGACCTAAGCAGCGAGGACATCGGGAAGGTGTTCCTGAAGAAAATGTTAATATGGATGATATCTTTCCAGATCTAGAAGAAACTGATGATACTGATGACTCGGATTTTCAGCCCTCACAGTTCTTAGAGAGGTTAGATAATTTAAAGAAGAAGATGGACGACCTACATGTCTCTCAGAAACAACAAATGAAGTACATAAAAAAGTACTTTCATCGTTTCAACAGGAATCTGAGGATTAATGATCCTAACATGCCGGCACCATCCTCCTCTAGTTCTGACTGATTTTCTTAAACTTTCAATTTGTAATAACTTGTAATATTTTTTACTTTGCTGACATACACCTGGATATGACACTATGCTATGCTTATTTTATGTTACTAAATCCTTATGTTATTTGCTCCTTATATCCATTGTACTTCATTGATTGCTTCTTCCTTTCTCAACTTTTGTCAAAAAAAGGAGGAGAAATATTATATATTTTTATGATATGGATACGAGATCATCATTATATATTTTTGTGATATGGATATGAGATCATCATTTCTCTCATTTATGAGCACACACATATTTGCATTCACTCTAAGAACTATATTTGTGCGGATATGACTAAGTGTTGAGGGGGAATGATAGAGATGCATGATCTCAGGGGGAGTAACATAGTGTCGACTCAAAAGATTTGTATTGTTTGAGATATTGTAATATGTTATGTTGAGTTGTATTGTTGTTTTGCCACGAAATTAACAAAGGGGGAGATTGTAAGTGCTTATACTTAAAGCACATATTAGTTTCTCAAATTTTGTAGTCCGGTTAGAATTGCAAGCTCGATTGAAGACAAGCTATCAACTCAATCAAGTACCTACAAAGAAGATTCAACACCTCAAAGAAAAATCATTCATGATTCGAAGCTCAGCATACTTTGTATGACTCAACCTATAGGTGGTATAAACCTAGTTTGACCATAAGTTAGGTGTATTTCACTCATGCATATTTTGAATAACATTTTATGGTAAATACACTCTAGTTAGGCCAGCTCGACGTCCATTTCAACCAGCCTAACTACTTGGACCAACCATGAAAATTTTGGACAAAATTCAGATCTCATAAGATCTTCCTTTGCGGTAGCTTCAACCAGCCCAAGGAAGTTCGGTCAAGTTTCTAGCAATGGAACGATTTCAGAATCCAGACCACTTAGGCCAACCGAACTTGAGCTTAGGACAGCCGAACTAGGTGTTTGGCTAGCCGAAGATTTGAAAGATTTTATTCTGCGATTTTCAGATTCTGATTGGAACGTTATCTTTGGAGTTCGCCCAGCCGAACTGAATCTTGGGCCAACCGAACTACATGGATCCTTGGCTATAAATAGAGGCTTTCTCTTACATTCTAAATCACAAAAATTCATATTCTTTTATTGTGTTGTAGAGAAAGATCCTTCAAGCCTCTTTAAGTTATTTGTGTTGTAATTCATATTTTATTATTAGCTTATTTTATTCTCCTTTTCAAAGTTAGATTAAATTGTTTTGATAAGAGTAATCCATACTCGACTTTGAAAAGAAGGATGATCGAATCTATAGCTATAGGGTTTCATTCATTTCATTGAAAATCTACTAGAACCATTTGTATCTTTTTAGGTTGAACTTATACATCGGCTTCATCAATATCCTAAGAAGAAGATCGCTGCACTCAAGATATAGCTACAACTTCGACTCACCAAATTGAAGATAAGTACTATTTGTTTTAATTATTTCAGTTTGGGTTTTTCTGAGATAGCCTGAAAATCTCAGCAGGTTTGTTTGTGGTTACCCAGTAAAATCACAAAGCGGGTTTGTTTGTGGTGACCCCGTAAAATCACAAATTGGGTTTAATTGTGATAGCCGTGAAAATCGCAATAACTGTATAAGGTTGTTAAGGTGAACTTGGAAAACCTTGAAATAGTGAAAGCCAAAATTGCAAGGGTAGTAATTTTGGGAGTGGAGTAGGTTGCATTGAGGCACCGAACGACTATAACTCTTTTATGTATTGTGGTGATCAAATTTGATTATTGTTCTATTGTACTTTTCTTATTCTTTACATTAGTTTGAGTTTTTTATTTCAAATACATCATGACATAAGGTTGTTCTACCTTAATATTTTAGATGAAAGGTTGTCCTACGAACTATTTGGTATCAAGGATTGAATACTTTGCAATATTGTATTTAGTTGATTTATTATTCCGCATTGTATCGAATTATTTGGCATTGTCTTATTCACCCCCCCTCTAGGACATCTATAGTTCGTCCTTTCCAGTGGTATCGGAGGGTGGTTACTCTTTTTGCGATTAATTTCTTAGAGCTAGATCCAAAGCTATTGGAATGTCAAATTTCGATAGTTTATCTATTTCCAGGCCACCGCCCTTTGATGGCTCGAACTATTCTTACTGGAAAGCTAGAATGAGGATCTTCCTCAAATCTATTGATGAAAGTGTGTTGCAAGCTACCATGACCCAATGGGTCCCTCCAATGTTGGAAGTAATGGGTGAAGATGGAACCAAGTCCATGAAAGTTCAAGTTTATAATCTATGGACTCTAGGTCAGAAAAGCAAAAGTAGTGCCAATGTAAAAACACTTAATGCTATCACTTGTGCTCTATCACCAGACGAGTTTAAAAGAATCATCATGTGTGATACAACAAAACAAGCTTGGAATATACTTGAAATGACACATGAAGGAACTAACATTATCAAGAAATCTAAGATTCAAATCCTTACAACAAGGTTTGAAGAAATCCATATGAAAGAAAACGAATCATTCATAGATTTCTTCACTAAACTAAATGACATTGTTAATTCCATGTGGGGTCTTGGAGAAAAAAGTCCTTAAAAGCAAAGTGTGTGCAAAAATCTTACGATCGCTTCCTGACCGGTTCAATTCTAAAGTCACTATTATACAAGAATTGAGGGACACTAATACAATGAAGGTAGAGGAATTAGTGGGATCTCTACAAACCAATGAGTTGAATTTCAAAATTCCCAAAAGTAAGTCCATAGCCCTAAAATCCTCAAAATCGAAATAAAAAAGATAATAGGACATATTAGTTTGTCAAACTTCGTAGTCCGGTTACGATTGCACGCTCGACTGAAGACAAGCTATCAACTCGATCAAGTACGTGGAAAGAAGATTCAACACTTCAAAGTAAGATCATTCATGATTCGAAGTTCAGCACACTTCATATGAGTCAACCTACAGGTGGTATAAACTTAGTTAGACCATAGGTTATGTGTATTTCATTCATGTATATTTTGAATCGCATTTTATGGTAAAGACTCTCTATTTAGGCCAGCCCGACGTCTGGTACGGCCAGCCTAACTACTTAGACCAACCATGCAAAATTCGGACAAAATTCAGATCTCATAAGATTTTCTTATGTGGTAGGTTCAACCAGCCCAAGGAAGTTCGGTCAAGCTTCTAGTAATGGAACAATTTCAAAATCCAAACCACTCAGGCCGGCCGAACTTGAGTTTAGGTCAGTCGAACTGGGTATTCAGCCAGCAGAACCTGGGCATAGGCCAGCTGAAGATTTGAAAAATTTTATCTAATGATTTTCAAATTCTGATTGGAACGTTATCTTCGGAGTTCGCCCAGCCGACCTACATAGATCCTTGGCTATAAATAAAAGCTTTTTCTTACATTCTAAATCACAAAAATTCATATTCTTTTATTATATTATAGAGAAAGATCCTTCGAGCCTCTTTAAGCTATTTGTGTTGTAATTCATATTTTATTATTAGCTTATTCTATTCTCCTTTTCAAAGTTAGATTAAATTGTTTTGATAAGAGTAATCCATACTCAACTTTGAAAAGAAGGATAATTGAATCTGCACTAATAGGGTTTCATTCATTTCATTGAAAATCTATTAGATCCCTTTACATCTTTTTGGGTTGAACTTATACATCGGCTTCATCAATATCCCAAGAAGAAGATCGTTGCACTTAAGCTATAGCTGCTACTTCGACTCGTCAAATCGAAGATAAGTACTGTTTATTTTTAATTAATTCAGTTTGGATTTTTCTGAGATAGACCGGAAATCTCAGCGAGTTTATTTGTGATGACCCCGTAAAATCACAAAGTGGGTTTAATTGTGATAGCCCGTGAAAATCACAATAACTGTATAAGGTTATTAAGTTGAACCTGAAAAACCTTAAAATAGTGAAAGGCAAAATTACAAGGGTAGTAATTTTGGGAGTGGAGTAGGTTGCATTGAGGCACTAAACTACTATAACTCTTTTATGTATTGTGGTGATTGAATTTGATTATTTGTGCTATTGTGCTTTTCTTACTCTTTGCAATTAGTTTGATACTTTGATTTCAAAGACATCGTGAAATAAGGTTGTCCTACCTAAATCTTTTAGGTGTAAGGTTCTCCTACGTACTATTTGGTATGAAGGATTTAATACTATGCAATATTATATTTAATTGATTAATTATTCCACATTGTATCAAATTATTTGGCATTGTCCTATTCACCCCCCCCCCCCCCCCCCTATAGGACATCTATAACTCGTCCTTTCAAGATATATTTTTACTTTTGCTGACATACACCTGGATATGACATTATGTTATGCTTATTTTAAGCTACTAAATCTTTATGTTATTGTGCTTCATTGATTGCTTCTTCCTTTGTCAACTTTTGACAAAAGGGGGGAGAAATATTATATATTTTTGTGATATGGATATGAGATCATCATTTCTCTACAAATATGAGCACACACATATTTGCATGCACTCTATGAACTATATTTTTACAGATATAACTAAGTGCTCAGGGGGAGTGATATAGATGACTCTGATTTCCAACCCTCAAAGTTCTCAAAGAGGTTGGCGAGTTTAGAGAAGAATGTGGATGACCTACATGTTTCTCAGGAAACATTACTTCAAATTTGGAAACAACAAATGAAGTACATTAAAAGGTACTTTCATCGTTTTAACAAGAGTCTGAGGATTAATGACTGACATGCCGGCATCATCCTCCTCTAGTTCTGATTGATTTTCTTAATCTTTCAGTTCGTAATAACTTCATGATGGAATTTTCATATCTCAAACCAAGTATGCGATAAACTTAGTTAAGAAATTTGAGTTTGAGAATAGTAAAAACGCTACTACTCCCATGGCTATAACACTCATATTATCTAAAGATGACACAGGTAATGTAACGGCCCAACCAACACTGTACGATATTGTCCGCTCTGGGTCCCACTATGAAAAGGCCTAGCTATATGTCCTAGAGGGGGGGTGAATAGGACGATGCCAAATAAAACTTATAATAGCGGAATTAAAAAGAATATGATAGCCAAAGTAAATCACAATGCAGGAAAATAAAATAACCTCAAAATTCAGATCTTGAGAGGTTGATACAAATGTTGTTCTAAGGACAACCTTACACCAAAAACCAGAGTTTATGGTAGGACAACCTTATTTCTAGAAAGATGTTTGTATCAAATCTCAAATCGAAGAGGAATACAGAAATAATACAAACTGAATTAAAATAAATTGAATCACAAATGTATTGTTCTAGGGACAGTCATACACCATAAAAATGGCAGGGCAACCTTGCTGGAACAACTTTTAAAAGAAATAGAAAATCAAGCTGAAAAAGAAATAGCAGAAAATAAATTCTAAACTATTACAACATTCTCACAAAGCTTGAATTAAATAATTACAACATTCACCACCATACATACATCCCACAAAAGAATAATTAAAAATCAGAAGTATAAATCATTCAACCACAACTCAAGGGATTATAGTGGTTCGCCTGTGTGTTCACCAACTGTTAAACAACAGCCACACAAAATGCTACTCCACTCCTAATATCCTCACACAGGGGATATTAGCGTTCACTAACAAAATAGGTTTTCCTAGGTTCACCCAAAACCTTTACAATTGTGTCTTTATCTGTGGGCTTATACAATTAAAAAACCCCACTTCTGAGTTTTCCTGGCTCTCCTCAGATAACCAATACAACAAGATTTTTCTGGCAAATCTTGAAATAAACCAAAACAGAAAGGAATTTACAATTAAATGTAAAATACCTTATTATCTCCTTCGTTGTAGCAGCCCGGTAGAACCAAATCAGAGTAGATGATTGAATGTCCAAGTTCAATGTCCAGTACTCAATTACAATGGTTCTAATTCTAATAGATTTTAAATTAAACCGAATAGGGCTTGCCTTAATTGATTTTGATTCCAAAGAAAGGGAATAATAATTCCTCTTATCAAATCAGATTGGAATAGCAGAAACAAAATCAATTAAAATAAAGCTAAGGAAAGAGAATATTAAATAAGCACACTTAGCTTAGATGGAGCACAGAATTATCTCTCAGAAGTTTGATGAAGATTGGCTTGAATAGATTAATTAATTCGATAGTTTCTTCTGAGATTCGTGTACTATTTATAGGTGAGCAGATCGTGTCTTCGACTGGTCTAGGGAGCTCTTCGACTAGTCGAAGCCATAACAGATATTTGAAAGATCCGGCGGGATAAGCTCTGACCGTTCTACGACTGGTCGAAGGTGTTCTTCGACTGGTCGTAGGTCACCTATGACTGGTCGTAGGTTTCCTTCGTCTGGTCGAAGAACCTATAACACATTGCTGTATTTTGAGTCGAAGATTTACGACTGGTCGAAGATGCAATCGACACTGTTCCTACGACTGGTCGAACAGATTCCTGGACTAGTCGAAGCCTAACAGATTTCATCCGAAATTTGTAACAAACTCACGACTGATCGAGGAATTTCTTAGACTGGTCGAAGCAACTCTAGGACTAGTCGAAGAACAGACCAAACTCATGTAAAATAAACATTCGGTTTATGTATCCGAAATGACCTACTTCTAAGGTCAACCTATGGTCAGTCAAACCTCAACTATGAAGTATGGACATTGAAACATTAGGAACAAGTGACCTTGAAGTATGAGCCTTGAAGTATTGAGATCTTTACAAACGGCCTTGTACTCTTCTTGAAGTCTTGAGTTCTTTACAAACTGCCTTGTACTCTTCTTGAAGTCTTGCAGCTTGAGTCTTGTCTTGTGAGCAGTTCTTGCATTCAAGATTGATCCTTGTACTTGTGAGCTTTGCTTGATGTGAGCTTAGCTTGTTCATGAATGTTGATCCTTGAGAGAGCTTCACTTATGCAAGTTTATATATAACAGTGATTTTGGCACCACAAATTTGACAACAGACAGGGATATAAACTATAGCACTTACACACTAGACCCGAACAGTTTTGTTCTCGGGGTTTTCCCCAAAAGGCCTCGTACAAGGAAGGTCATAACCACACATATAACCACCATTACTTCGGACAGCACTTCCGATGTGGGACAAGTTCAACCCTTACTGCATACACAGTAGCCTGCCAACCACTAGTAGCTCTCCCAGGCCCTTAGGCCCCGCTCGCATTAGTGTCCACCCACGTGTGCCCACCCACATGTGCAAAAGTGATGGGGCGTCACAGGTAAAAGCATAGATCCTCATCTTTACTGTGGTATGATTAGTAGTCTCTTATATTTAACAACTAACAGACCTGATATCTCTTTCAGTGTCGGCGTATGTGCCAGATATCAATCTTACCCTAAAGAATCTCATCTGACTGCAGTAAAAAGAATAATTAGATATGTTACCAGTACTGTTAATTTGGGTTTATGGGATCCTCATGATACATCTTTACAAATTGTTGGATATACTAATGCTGATTGGGCAGGTAATATGGATGATAGAAAATCCACAAGTGATGGATGTTTTTACATCAAAAACTATCTTATCTCTTGGATGAGCAAGAAGCAAAACTCGGTATCTATGTCCACTGTTGAAGCTAAATATATTGTGGCAGGAAATGCATGCACGCAATTAATGTGGATGAAAAGGATGTTAAAAGACTATGATATTGATCAGAAACAATGCACCTATACTGTGATAATACCAGTGCAATAAATATATCCAAAAATCCTATTCAACATTCTCGCACTAAGTACATTGATATTCGATATCACTATATCAGAGAATTGGTTGAAAGTAAGTCTGTTATGTGTGAATATATATAAATACTGAAAAACAGCTTGCAAATATTCTGACAAAACCTCTTAATAGTGTCTGATTTTTTAATTTAAAAAATGACATTGGTTTATATAGTGTTTCTTAATTAATTATTCTATATTGCAATTTGTTGTTTTACATTTTTTCTTTAATAGAATAGTGTGCATTCATGTCATTTCGTTTAAAATTTTTATATAAAAAATTTCAATATTTTCTGCCAACCCTGAGCTGACCGCCTGGTTCGGCCAGCCGAGGACGTGCTCAGGCTAGCTGAACCATGCAAAAATGGGTTATATTGGGTTTTTTTTTCAAAACCCTCATTCCATTCTCATCCTCTTCGTTTAGCCCATGGATTCCTTCGGCCAACCCATCACTCTAGTGTTCTTGTAAGTGAATTTTTTTTGAGTTTCCTTCTAGATTTAAGTTCCTAGTAGTGTATTATTATATATTTCATCATTTTTCTTGAATCTAGAATTCTATTTTGTTGGGTTTTTGATAGAAATTTGATCTAGATTTTTCCTTCCAATTGTTGATATTTCTTTTACAAATCTAGTCATTTTCTATCATAGCATCTTGTTCTAAGCATACTGTGCGAGGCCCTCTAACTGGTTCTTCCTCTCGATCCGCTAATCGGGTTGTGCGCTCTATCCGTTTACCTAAAAATGATCCAGAAAATGTGTGGGATTTTCATACCCATAACATTGTCATTGAGCGCACCGTTAATACAAATCATGTTGCCCGATTCAATCTTGTAGAAATTCTATCCGCGGTAGGATGGGATAAGATTTTTGAGTGGGGTGGTGCGACATATCAGTCTATCACAAGTGGGTTGTATGCATCTATAAATACTGCATCTCTATAACAATTAACATTTTCTATTCAATTTGTGGAAGACACAATTACTATTAACCCCTCCATCATATCATCAATCTTAGGTATTGATATGGCGGAAGAGGGAATCTTTATTCCACCAATCTTTGAAGATATGTGCCAAATAAAAAGAGAATCTCTCACTAGAGAGTTATTCAGTTTTAATACAACCTGGTGTAACCATAACTCGCTCCCCACCTATAATCTTCTTCCCAATTACCGTGTCCTACATCGTATTTTCACTTCGAATGTTTATCCTCGTCGTGGGAATAAAATAGACCTTACTCCCTATATGATACATATTCTTCATTCGGTCGTTTCTGGTATCTGTATTTGTCTTCCATCTTTGATCACTTATCAAATTATTGATTACTATCTTCATCCTCGTTATGGCTCTATTCCTTTTACATATCTCGTGACTTGCATTGCATTGCGCTATAATGTTCAAATCCCTGCAATTGAAGCACCGGAGTCTCAACTCCCATTTGGTAATGTTAATATCAACGTGATGCAACTTGAGCTAAGACCTGAGCAGCGAGGACATCAGGAAGGTGTTCCTGAAGAAGGTGTCAATATGGATGATATCTTTGCAGATCTGGAAGCAACTGATGATATCGATGAATCTGATTTCCAGCCCTCAAAGTTCTCAGAGAGGTTGGCGAGTTTAGAGAAGAAGGTGGATGACCTACATGAAAAAGTACTTTCATCATTTGAACAAGAGTCTGAGGATTAATGACCTTGACATGTCGGCATCATCCTCCTCAAATTCTGACTGATTTTCTTAAACTTTCAGTTTGTAATAACTTGATATAGTTTTACTTTTGCTGATATACACCTGGATATGACACTATGCTATGCTTATTTTATGCTACTAAATCCTTATGTTATTTGCTCCTTATATCCATTATGTTGATATACACCTGGATATGACACTATGTTATTTCTTCTTCCTTTGTCAACTTCTGATAGAAAGGGGGAGAAATATTATATACTTTTGTGATATGGATATGTGATCATCATTTCTCTCACAAATATGAGCACATACATATTTACATGCACTCTATGAACTATATTTTTGCAGATATGACTAAGTACTTAGGGGGAGTGATACAGATGCATGATCTCAGGAGGAGTAACAGAGTGTCAACTCAAAAGATTTGTGGTGTTTAAGATGTTGTAATATGTTATGTTGAGTTTTATTGTGGTTTTATCACGAAATTGACGAAGGGTGAGATTGTAAGTGCTTATACTTAAAGCATATATTAGTTTGTTAAATTTCATAGTCCGGTTACGATTGCAAGCTCGAATGAAAACAAGCTATCAACTCGATTAAGTACTTGGAAAGAAGATTCAACATCTCAATGCAAGATCATTCATGGTTCGAAGTTTAGCACACTTCGTATGAGTCACCTACAGGTGGTATAAACCTAGTTGGACCATAGGTTAGGTGTATTTCAATCATGCATATTTTAAATCAAATTTTATGGTAAATACACATTAGTTTGGCCAACCTGATGTCCGGTTCAGCCAGCCAAATTACTTGGACCAACCATGCAAAATTCAGACAGAATTCAAATCTCATAAGATCTTCTTTTGCGGTAGGTTCGGCCAGCCCAAGGTAGGGTTCAACCAGTGAACCTGAGTTCGGCCAGCCCAAGGTAGTTCAGTCAAGTTTCCAGCAATGGAATATATTCAGAATCCAGACCAATTAGGCCAAATGAACTTGATCTTAGGCCAGCCGAACTTGGGTTTAGGCCAGCTGAAGATTTGAAAGATTTTATCCCACGATTTTCAGATTTTGATTGGAACGTAATTTTTAGAGTTTGGCCAGCTGAGCTGAATCTTGGATCAGCTGAACTACACAGATCCTTGGCTATAAATAGAGGCTTTATCTTACATTCTAAGTCACGAAAATTCATATTCTTTTATTGTGTTGTAGAGAAATATCCTTCAAGCCTCCTTAAGCTATTTTTGTTGTAATTCATATTTTATTATTAGCTTATTCTATTCTCCTTTTCAAAGTTAGATTAAATTGTTTTGATAAAAGTAATCCATACTTAACTTTGAAAAGAAGAAGAATCGAATCTGTAGTTATAGGGTTTCATTCATTTCATTGAAAATCTATTAGATCCCTTTGCATCTTTTTGTGTTGAACTTATACATCGGCTTCATCAATATCCCAAGAAGAAGATCGTTACACTCAAGCTACAGCTATGACTTCGACTCGCGAAATCGAAGATATGTACTGTTTGTTTTTAATTATTTCAATTCGGGTGTGTTTGTGGTGACCCCCTAAAATCATAAAGTGAGTTTGTTTGTGGTGACCCCGTAAAATCACAAAGTGGGTTTGATTGTGATAGCCCGTGAAAATTGCAATAACTGAATAAGGTTGTTAAGGTGACCTTGGAAAACCTTGAAATAGTGAAAGCTAAAATTGTGAGGATAGTAATTTTAGGAGTGGAGTAGGTTGCATTGAGGCACTGAACCACTATAACTCTTTTGTGTATTGTGGTGATTGAATTTGATTATTTGTGCTATTGTGCTTTTCTTAATCTTTGCAATTAGTTTGATACTTTGATTTCAAAGACATCATGAAATAAGGTTGTCCTACCTAAATCTTTTAGGTGTAAGGTTGTCCTACGAACTATTTGGTATCAAGGATTCAATGCTTTGCAATATTGAATTTAATTGATTCATTATTCTGTTTTGTATCAAATTATTTGGCATTGTCCTATTCACTCCCCCTCTATGATATATATAGCTCGTCCTTTCAAAAACTTCTATGGCCACCAAAAATTTTTCAATCCCTACTGCTTGTTGTGCATGTATTTAACCCGAGCCTTCGATATGTGTAAGACCTTGTCTATTCTGTACGACTTCCTAAGCTTATGTACACAATGATCGACGCCCTCAGTTAGACCTGTATTGGCCGTTCATAGAACACACTCAACTGACTGGAACCTCAAGACCTTGAAACCTATTTCATATCGACCGTCCCATCGCCATGATCGTGGAGGTATAACCCGGGCATCTGTACGATACTCCGTTAGTGAGATACACCCTGAAGAATCATTAGTGTATCATGTGCGCAAGGCGCCATGTACTCCATTCCACACATGTGCACAACACATGTTATACACACATGCACATGCCACACATGGGTGAGAGAATCTCTACTCATGTGTGTGATGTCACACACCCATACCTCCCATCTCTCATGTGCTCCCCAAAGTTAACACCTCTACATGCCATACCCTATGTATGACATCATCAGACCATGTCATCCCATGCTCCTTTAATCCACATTATTTACAAATCATGAATTAATTGACATAATCTTAGTTTAAGCTAACTTCACATTAATTGAATTTAACCACATTTTAACAATTTCTCCTCATATATCCCTTCATTCCATAACATTTCACTATTTTTCTACACAAATAGAGAGAGAGGAGTGATCTTGGTGGGCCATCAACTCCATCAATCTCATCCTTTCCATCCATCTCAACTATCAATTCCATCCCTTCCATCCACCTAATTCATCAAGGTGAGTACACCCACTCCAGTCTTGGTTTGTTTTCCTTTTGATTATTTGTATGATTATTAGTGGTGGCGATTTGATGATAATGATGTGATCAATGGTATGGATACATAGGAGAGTATGATGTGCTTAATGGTGATAATGATGATCAATAATGGTGATGATATGATGTGATTAATGGTATGGATTCATGGGAGAATACATATAAAAATAATAATAATAATAATAATAAATTGTTAGAGACTTTATGTGGGACCCATTAATAGTGAGCCCCACCAAAAATTTTTGTAAGCCATCCAAAC
The DNA here is from genome assembly GCF_029962835.1 of Magnolia sinica. Classification (NCBI taxonomy): domain Eukaryota; kingdom Viridiplantae; phylum Streptophyta; class Magnoliopsida; order Magnoliales; family Magnoliaceae; genus Magnolia; species Magnolia sinica. Next base: position 35,985,438 of record NC_080577.1, read on the forward strand.
TGCCCAAAGTGAGTCCATTGGGCTGGCCAAACACACATGCACACATGTGCATACACACCACAAATAAACAGAAAAAAGGAAGGCTGGACGCTGCTCGCTAAAGCGTCCAGACACCCCTGCCGCCGCTTGAAAGAAAAAGAAGGGAAGAGGGTGTGGGTCCACAATGGGCCCCACCCATGATGTATATATTCAATCCACATCGTCAAATCAATTTCCCAGCCCATTTTAGGCATTAAGCCGAAAATGAAGCCAATCCAAATCTCTAGTAGGCCACACCATAAAAAATATTATTTTAATAGTAATAATCTATTATGGCCTGCTTTGATGTTTCTATACGTCAAAAAATACTGAATATTGTGCTTCTTAAATCTGTCTCGGGCGATAAAATCCAATAGATGGAGTGGATCGCCAGGATATGGGCCCCACCTATGAAAAATCATTGACAATTAAAAAAATCAAAAATAAAAAAATAACAACCGGACGTTGTTGCTGCCAGCGTCTAGAGGACGCTGCAGCAAGCAGCGTCCTACTACTTGAGAGAGCAGGGACGGTGGGTCCCACCACTGGTCCCACCATGATGTATGTCGAACATCAGCATCATGCATTTGATGGGTCCCCTTTATATGCCAGGATCCCCAAAAAATCAGCCGTACACGGAACTCAGGTGGCCCACACCATCAAATATAATGTGAAGACATGCTAAAACATATAAAAGTACTTCCTGGGGCCCACCTGAAATTTTGATGCATCTGAAACTTGGACTGACCCCTCCACCAAGTGGAACATAAACAATGGATGGACTAGATCTCTCAAGTGACCTACCTTGATTTGAAATATAAAATAAAAATAAAAAATAAAAAGAAAGGGTGCGGAGGAGGTGACGTTCTCCCTGGACGTCCCGAGAGTCCGGGCCCACCTTTGAGGTAAAGTTTTGTGAGGCTTATCATGGCCACACCATGATGTATGTGCTAAATTCACACTATTAATCCATCTTACTAGCCCCATCCATTGTATGGTCCCAAAAATCAAGTCGATTAGAAGCTCATGCAGGCCATGCCACTTAGACAGTGGAAATTATACTAAAAAAATGCTCAGATTTTTCTAGGGCCCACCTTAGTGATGAAAGGTATATCTGGGCCATTCATCCACTCCTTCAGACCATTTTAAGTCATGAGAAAAAGAATGATGGACCACACTATAAGAAACAGTGGGAATAAAAATCCCTACTATTAAATCCTTTGAGTTCTACCGTGATGTGTAACTGCCATTAAAGTTGGGTCAACCATTAGACCGTGGAGCCAACTCGTTAAATGTATTTTATATCCAAGTCGTCCATCATCTAGACCATCCATGTGTTATGAGCCCCACCCGACGTATGTACCTTATATTCATGTCATTCGTTTAATGGGTGGTATCAGCTATGATGTTGTTTGTTATACAAACTGTTCATGGGGTGAACCCCACCATGTCAATGGGACCGACAATTATACAAAATATAATAATAATAATAATAAAAGGGAATTGCATGCTTACCAAAGAAAACTTTCCTGGACATAATGTGATGCATGTGAAGCCCACCCAGGTGCATGTGTGGTATATCCACACTGCCTATATTTTCGAGTCACTTGGGAAGTGGGCCCACCTCCTGCCTGTGGACATAAGATGAAGTAGAACTCAATTTTAGGTGGGCCACTCTACAAGTAGAAATAGTAGTAATAACCATTGGAAATTCTCAGGCTTTAGTGTGCCCCTATATGCTGGGATGCTTCCTTGACCATGGACTCCACCTTTTAGTATGATGTAGATCAATGCCATTCATCGGTTTATCCTTATCATTTTAGGGTATGGTCTCATAAACTAGTCAGAACCAAATCTCATGCCACGGGAGCAAAATTGATCACTTGTCCACCGTTAAATATTTCCTAGAGCTACAGTAATGTTTGTGAGAAATCTATCCATATATTCTTTTTAACTGATCATGAACCACCTAATATACATGTTATACCAGCCATTCATCTATTTTGATTAGATCATTTTAGAGTGTGGGGTTGCCTATATATTTACTGCAATCCAAGTCATTTTCATGCTACCCATTGTAATAGTTATTCCTCATTTAGACCGTCAGTTGGTAGGAATCATGTGGATCACTACACTATAGGAATTTGGGATCTTGGGTGGCCCAACTAGTCGTGTGAATTGGTGGAAGTTGTGTGGGCCACCACACCATGTGATTGCGTGATTTTTATAGCCCACCTAACTGTATGAAATTGGGGCAATTGTATGACTACTTGTCTAAGTGGATTTATGATTGTTGTGTCCCTTAACCATATGATCACTGACAGGATAAATGGCAGGTAGATTTAGCGAAATGGTGTTGAATATATAGCTTATAAATCTTGTGATCATGCATGACGTGGATAGCCGTAAATCATGTGGGTATGTAGGGAATGTGAGGCGCAACCATATGATCATGTGGTGCTTAGGTGACTGTTAATTTATGTGAAATTGTGGTTCTGGCCGCCTGACTATGTGAAAGTTTAGTAAAGTGGTTGCCCCATTATGCGAGCTATGGTATAATTAAAATAATAATAATAATAATAATAATAATAATAATATAACTATCTCACCTTAAGTCTCTTATTATGACAAGCAGAGTGACATTTCTATGGCCACTCAACCATACGGACTTCTAATAATGGAGTGGCCATAAGACCATATGGGCATATGAGAATTGTGTGATTGCTCAGGCTCGTGAACTATGCTGATGGTGTAGCTGAAAAGACCTAGCTATATGTCCTAGAAGGGGGGGGGGTGTGAATAGGACTATGCCAAATTTTAAATAATAACAGCGGAATAAAACAATAAGATAGCCAAGAACAGGAAAGATAATAATTCACAATACAGAATGTAAAGCAATCACAAAATCTAGTTGTTCTAAGGACAACCTTTTGTAAGTGCTATGGTTTTATGCTCCTTTGGTTGTCAAATTTTGTGGTGCCAAAACCTCAATCTATGTCTTGCGTAGTTCATTGTTATAAATGTTTAAGACATTGCATCACCGCTCTAAGCACTTGACTTCAAGTCAAGAATGAAGAACTACTTCAAACTACTTTAAGAAATGTAAGTACAAGCTATTAGAGTAGAATGCAAGTACAAGTTACAACAGTAGAAGTGATCTTATTCAAGATTCAAGTCAGTGTACAACACAAGATGAATTGTTATTCAAGTTATAGAAGATCTCATGTTCAGTGCTACATCAAGTTCAAAGATCTTAAGCTTCACAATCTTCAAAGGTCATCTATCATCTGAAGATATGAAGTCTCGATGAACATACCTCACTTTCAAGGTATGATTGACCTTAGATTGTCTTTAGGGTAGGTCATTTTGAATACATAATTCAATTGAATCATTTTACATGGAATTGGACTGTTCTAAGACTAGTCATGAATCTTGTTCGACTAGTCCTAGCACTGCCTCGACCAATCCAAGAAATTCTAAGACCAGTCCTAAGTTGGTTGCAATTTTTCAGAATTTTTTGTGCGTCCATAACCAGTCCTGGACTCTGTTCAACCGGTCGTGTGAACAGTGTTGACTCGTCCTATGACTAGTCCTGGTTCTGCGACTCAAACTATAGTCTTTGAGTCCTACGACCAGTCGTGGGTATGCTACGACAAGTCGTAGACACCCTACGACTAGTCGTACAATGGTTTTATCCGATCGCGCTAAAAAATTCAAAAATCCGTTTCTCCTACGACCAGTCGTAGTGTCCTCAAGACTAGTCGTAGCCGAGTTTCTGCAACTATAAATAGAGCACAAATTTCAGAGATTGACAACTCAATTCAAGTAAAATCAAGGGATCACTCCGAGATAAGTTTGTGTTCATTTTAAGTTACTTTGTGCATAATTTATATTCTCTTTTGTTAGCTTTATTAATTTGATTTTGTTTCTACATTCCAATCTTAATTGAAAAGAGGAATTGTGATATTCTTTCTTCTTGTAATCAAAATCAAATATATAGCTAGCCCAACTGGTTTAATTTAAAATCAATTAGAACCTAGAACCATTTTAAAGTGAGTATTGGACTTTGAACTTCTACATTCGATCTTCTACTCCAATTGATTCTTTCGGGCTGCAACAAAAGGAGAAATCCAGGTATTTTACATTTATGTAAATTTTCATTTTAGTTTTATTTGAGATTAAGCCAGAAAAATCTCATTGTGTTGGTTATCTGAGGAGAGCCAGAAAACTTAGAAGTTAGGGTTTTTGAATTGTGTAAGCCCTTTTCTAAAAAGACACAATTGTGAAGGTTTAGGGTGAACATGTGAAAACCTATTTTGATAGTGAACGGTAATATCCCTTGTGTGAGGATATTAGGAGTCGAGTAGCAATCTGTGTGGCTGTTTTTTAACAATTGGTGTAGACACAGGTGAACCACTATAACTCTTTGTGTTTTGTGGATGTGTAATTTATATTTTCTATCTTTGATAATTCAGATTTGTGGGATGTATATGTCAATGTGAATGTTGTAATATTTACATTTCAAGCATTGTGGGGAATATTGTAATAGTTTAGAATTTATTTCTTACTATTTCATTTGTTTCCTTTCTGTTTGAGTTTTTGATATTCAATTTATTCTAGAAATAAGGTTGTCTTACCATAAACCTTTGGTTTTTATGTTGCAAAGTTGTCCTTAGAACAACATTGATATCAATCTCTCTTTTTAAAGTTGCTTTACATTCCAATATAGTGATTTATTAATATTGCTATCTTTTATTCATTTATATTTCGTCGTTATTGTTTAAATTTGGCATTGTCCTATTCGCCCCGTCCCCCCCTTCTAGGACATATAGCTTGGCTATTTCACCTTTCACCATAAAAACCAAGGGTTTATGGCAGGACAACCTTACTAGAACAATTAGATAATTAAAAGCTAAAACTATAAAGGAACAGAAAGGAAATAGCAAGAATTGAAATCTAAACTATTACAACATTCCCCACAGTGCTTGAAATGCAAATATTACAACATTCACATCCACACATACATCCCACAAACTTGAATGATAAAAGATAGGAAAAATAAATCACTCATCCACAAAACACAAAGAGTTATAGTGGTTCACCTGTGTGTTCACCAACTGTTAAACAATAACCATACAGCTTACTACTCCACTCCTAATATCCTCACACAGGGGATATCAACGTTCATTATGAAAATAGGTTGCACAGGTTCACCTAAAACCTTCACAATTGTGTCTTTCAAATGGGCTTACACAATTCAAAACCCAACTTTCTGAGTTTTCTGGCTCTCCTCAGATAACCAACATAATGAGATTTTTTGGCTCAATCTCAAAAGAAACCAATACAATAAAAGATTTACACAAATGTAAAATACCTAAATTTCTCCTTTTGTAGCAGCTCGGAAGAACCAATCGGAGTAGATGTTCGAATGTGGAAGTTCAATGTCTAATACTCACTTTGAAATGGTTCTAAATTCTAATTGATTTAAAATTAAATCCAATTAGGGCTAGCTCTATTTGATTTTGATTCCAAGAGGTGGAATATCCCAATTCCTCTTTCAAATTAGATTGGAATGCAGAAACAAAATCAAATAAGAATAATTTAACAAAAGAGAATATTAAATATGCATAATTAGCTAAAGAATGAACACAGACTTATCTCAGAGTGATGCCTTGATTTTACTTGAATTGGGTTGTAAAACTCTGAAATTCATGTTCTATTTATAGTTGAAAAAATTGCATCTACAACTGGTCCTGAGGACACTACGACTGGTCATAGACCGAACAGATTTTTGAAATTTTAAGCGCGATCGGATAAAACCGTTTCATGACTAGTCATAGGGTGTCCACGACTGGTCGTGAGCCCTCCATGACTGGTCATGAGCATCCTACGACTGGTCGTAAGGCACCTGATTTGATCATTGTAGTTTGAGTCGAAGGAAGGCGCACGACTGGTCCTAGAACGAGTCGACACTGTTCCTAAGACCGGTCAAGCAGTCTCCAAGACTGGTCGTGGCTCAACTAAAAAATTCTGAAAAATTGCCACAACGTAGGACTGGTCTAGGAATTTCTTGGACTAGTCGAGCCAGAGTTAGGACTAGTCGAATAGAGGTCAGGACTAGTCTTAGAATAGACCAAACATCTATAAAATGATTCAATTTGAATTATGTATACAAAATGACCTACCCTAAGGTCAATTTAAGGTTAATCATACCTTGAATGTGAGGTATGAACATTAAGACTTCATTTCTTCAGATGATAGTTGACCTTTAAAGATTGTGAAGCTTGAGATCTTTCTACTTGATGTAACCTTGAGCTTGAGATCTTCTAGAGCTTGAATTACACTTCATTTTGCTTTGTACACTAACTTGAGTCTTTGAACAAGATCACTTCTTTCATTGTATCTTGTACTTGCATTTCTTGAAATGGTTTGAAGTAGTTTTTCGTTCTTGACTTTAAGCAAAGTGTTTAGAGAGGTGATGTAATATCTTGAACATATATACCTATGAGCTACACAAGACATAGATTGAGGTTTTGGCACCATAAAATTTGACAACCAAAGGAGCAGGAAACCATAGCACTTACAATAACCTATTCTGTATGTGAACTTAGGGCATGTGTTAGATTGATTATGGACCCTACCTTGATGTGAGTATTGCATATTTCATCATTTATTCATTAGCCTAATTAAATCTTGAATATGATTCCAAAATGACCTATATCCAATTCCTAAATAAGTCAGACGACATGAAATAGTGTTAATTGAACGTATAACTTTCAAACACTTGTGAACCCACTCAATGTATGAATTTTATCCACACTGTTCAATTATTTTACCAACCAAATAGTTTGATGATGGAGCCCGTTGACGTGTGCCTTGTGCATTTGAACTATTCTTTCTTGTATTACCTTGATGTATGTGAATTACCTATACTATCTACTTATTGGGACCCACATTAATGTTTGTAAGAGGACCCATTTGTTTGCAGTACCACTTGGAAGTAGGACCCACTACATTGTATGAGACAAACCAACGTCATCCAACCGTGATTAAGTCTTATGTGTATATTATATACCAAATTCGTTTAACTTAGGATTCACTGTATCTTATGACGTTTACCTATGCCTTCCAAACCATTGTAGAACTACTATGATAATTATTTACAAATCCAACCAATTAATGGCCCACTTGAAGGTGAAACCCTCTACATTATATGAGTTTCACCAGCACCATCCATCCTGTGGCTCATGTTATAATTATACCTCTCATCTCATAATCACTTGGTGCATGTACTTTGCATCATCACCACTCATTAACCATAAGGCCCAGTTAAGGTATAACCATGTGGTCCCAATAAAAGAAAATCATGTCAGGCCAAAGCCGCTAATGGAATATCTATCTTGCGAAGGATATAGTGTAACTCTTATTACAATTAATGCTCATGATTATGATAGTTATGGATGATATTAGTGATGTTAGTGATTATGGTTAATAGAAACATGTGATTAAATAGTTGATTAATGTTGTTCCACTCCCTAGCATACTAAATTCATCTACTTAACCATGTTGATATTGATCATACTCATGTATTATGGAATGATGATATGTGCAAGTGTACTTCAATACATTTGATCATGTGTAAGACATATCCACTTCAGTTTAGTCACATGATCATGGATTGATATAGTTGATAGTGGCATATGATGATTATACGTCATTTTTATCTTAAAGGTTAAGCAGACCCTAAACTCATGACATCATATGCATACCACATGCACTTGAACGTATGCCTTATCATGGTTACTTGAATTTATGTATAATCATTGCATACATAATGATCGAAATACCACTGTCGTGCCATATAACATGAGTTGGATCTTGACGATGAAATGTACATCTATAATGATAACTTGGGTTATCCCTTAAAATGAACGGGACAGTGGAAGTGTGAAAATAGTAGAGGATGATGTGCCCCTTGGGTTGAAAGTTCCTAAACCATAGAGCGGGTATGCGAGGTCGATTACTAGTGTCTAGTGCATTAGTGTCGACCATAGTGCTTCCCGAGATATACAATTATGATATGGTATGACAATATGATGATGATGATGTGATTACGAATGCATGTAATACAGTTATGGCTGTGGTAAAGAAGAAATGAAAACATGACTTGGTGATGCTGGTAGCATTGACTTGGAGTATTACTATGATGTATATGCATTGCATTGGCATTGACATCATACCTTACGAGCTACACGCCTTTCACATATATTCTTTCCTTGTAGCATATTTATTTTGCTTGCATGTAGGACACACTGTACACGCGTGTGTACTCACTAGGCTTTTTACCTAAGCTTTCTATTTTCCATTTTTTCAAGGCTAGAGTAGCTTGAAAGACTTAACTTTCTCGATGCATTGCATTTATTTTTTGATTTGGCAATGTTGATGTTTTGTACCTTTTGTAAAGCATTGTACTTGTAACCATCAAGATTTATAATAGAGAGTGTTGCTTGGTATTTTGATCATGGATCTTCATGCTCAGGTATTATTATAATAAAAAACATTTAGTCGAAGTCTTCCTTGTGGTGTGCCGGACTCGGGACTTGGTGTATGGAAGTCGTGTGTCAGATTCGGGGCATCACAGAAGCTGTCTGTCCCCGGATTTGGGGCGTGACAGTAGATGGTATCAGAGCATAAGATTTAGGATCATTTACGAGAAAACATAAAAGAACTTAAATTAGGTCTCTCATAGAGATTGATCAAGAACCTAAATGCTATTAGCACCCCTGATTTATATGAATCTAGAGACATAAATCTAGGATTCCCAGTTTAAGAACCTAGTCAAAGTAAGATTCCCTAGTTTAGAACGTAGAGATTATACTTAGCACCTAGGCATGAGGGAGATATCCTGTAACGCCCTGAAATTCGGGGGTCGAGCATAACTCAGCTCCCGAGTTCCAAAACATCACTTATGCAACATATTTAATGATGAACGTATGTTGACTGTATTAGTACATAAAACATGGAATAGATTAAGCCAAAAACACAGATATGATTCAGGGATAAGTGAATAAAGCAAGCGGAAGACTTATAGTAAAATATGTGTACAAGTGTAAATCCCTGAATTACATATACAAGCCAGATCGTATGAAAGTGTTATTTATCAAAATTATAAGTATCAATTACATCGTTTCAGTTCCCAAAAATAATCCCAGAGATCCCGCGCATCAGACCGAGGCTCGCTAGAACCCGTCAGCGCATATAGGAGAAGCGACATCGTCATCATCCGGCTCCGCTCTGCCTCGGGACGTCGCATCCACATCGCAACATCAGGGCCGACAGAGTCCGGTGGGTGTGTAACACCGCCCGAAACGTGGGAGTGAGTGATCAACTCAGTGGAACAATAAGGCACTGGTTAACATGTTATCAGTTCAATCAAACAGTAATGATAAAGCAGAACAATTAAATAAATCCTAAGTACTCTTGTTAATGCAAGAATGAATGCAATATGATGCGTACCCTCACGCGTACACCCTCAGCGTCTTCATCTTACGTTACGCATGACATCGCCTCAAAGTGCGCCACATCTACAAAGCACATGCAAATGCGGTGCATGGATATGATTACCAAGTTGTTATTAGTCCATTTCACACGAGATTGGGAAGCTAAGATACCTTCCTCATATCACCATCCAAACAGTGATCCATACTAGGGTCGTCAATCCTAGACATCTCATACGATCATATAGTTGAGGTCGTAGCAAAGGGCTCGTTACCAATCAATGCACGCCTTTCATGCCTTTACTACCACAATTCGGCTCGTCACCTCCTTGCGGTATCCAGGTATGCTCGAGGTCACTACAAAGGGCTCGTCACCAATCAATGTAGGCCGACAGCACGAATATAGTGTCCCATACCACCATAATCGGCTCACGAGTTTAGTTGCTCACTGGTCACTACGGGGAGGCTCGTCACCCCAGCGTAGGCCGACAGCTCGACCACGGTGTCCCATACCACCATGTCCGGCTCATGAGTCTTGGCAGATCAAGTACCATAGTTAATAGGATTTCATTGGTAAGTTCGGTACCCTAGATTCAAGCAATAGCGTCCATACATGGTAAACATACATCGGACAATCGGGTTACTTGACGAACTCGACTAGCACGAGCGCACGTTGAATTGAACGACATAGAGTGCGCAAACACTCCGCGTGGCCAAACCACTGCCGCCAACTCTAATACGGCTCGGGTTCGTCTCATACGTCCTACATGGCGAAAGCAATCTCAGCCACGAACATAGGGTCAATTACCGATTTCCTGGACTAAGGCATAGTCCCAAACACCTTACGCTACTACAGATACTCATATGGAATGTAAAACAGTAATGGAACAACAACTCAAATCATGGTACATACACATCTGAAGAATATCAACTTAACATAAATGTAAGCATAGGAGATGCTTGAATTTAAATAACATGGAATGTAACTGCATAAAGGAAATCATGCGCATCCATAGGAGTATTAAGAATCACTTCTCAACGCCCACAATTAGTGTAATAAGTTACACTTAGATCATTCATGCATTTCTACAAACACTTAGCATACATGGAACAACATACATGGCGTATGTTGGAATACATGCACTTAGACAATTCCTTTTACCAAGGAGTCGTCATACATGCATCTAGCATACATACATGACAAATAATCATGGCAAACACAAGTGCATATTTTATACGTATACGGTACTTTATAAATACACTTAGAATACACAAATCTCAATATAGCACATGCATATCAGGAAAGTAATGTAAACACAACATTTGACATGTGAAATCTCATCCATAACAAGAATAAATCACTAACTGGGATTGAAAGCCTTGAAAACCATAACCTATACACTTAAAGTCCGCACCTTAAGCGAAGAAAGAACCACCGAACTGATTTAGACGAGTTGTCTTCGTCAACGGCGCTAGAATACCCTAAAATAAGGATAGAAATGAGATACAACAACACCAAGACTAATCTAAGCTCTAACACAGGTTAGGGTTAGGTTAACTTACCCCAAAAGAACTCAGAATCGTCAGGAGAACGATTCAAAGTGAAGGTTCAAAGATAAAGAAGAACAAGGAAGAATCCAAGATGATTCACCAACTTATCTCTCTCACTTTCTCTCTCTTTTCCACTCTCTTTCCAAGCTAGGGTTAGAGAAAATTCGTATGAAAAAGAGAGCTAGGGTTTAAGGACTATAAATAGGCCTTAGAATGATGGAAATAACCCCAGGGACAAGGTATACTTAGGTTATAACCAAAGCACGCCTTTCTCGATCCAACGAAGCACTTCTGGTGGGCCTATAACCACGAAAGGTCGGACTTAAGCTCCTTGACCATGGATATAGGTCAAGCTGAGTTTTCATACCGACCGGCTCTTCAGATCAGTCGTGGCGGACTACACTCAATTCAACGGTCACGGAAACTCGATCAGGTCCACAAGCACTAGGATATGCCTGGGCCAACTATCCTGATCAAAGGATGAAATTGGGTCAGAATCCAACGGTCAGATAGCTTAAAATCGTCGCGCAAGCGACACGACTCAGATTTCAATAAAAGCTTAATAAATTCCAACCGTTCTCACACTCTTCACTCCGAGCTCAAGCAAATCGACCCAGAACATCACATGGACTTGATTTTCGAGGTGATAGTCAAGCCCAACTCGGTGACCGCAACAGCCTAAGATCATCGCCATCGGACTTTCGACGTGCGGTCCAGGTTCGATCCAGATCTTCCAAAAATTTCCCAGAACAACTGGACTAAGCGATGGATCCCAGATTTCAGAGTAACGTAGCGCTCACTAATCTACACGTTTAGAGCCATGCAGATTCAATTTAAAGTGATTGATGCGGATTCCACAAGCAATTGAGTAAAGCGCTAATTACCCCAAAACAACTACTTAAGGAAAGATTAGCACAGAAAATTCCAAGGTCGTTACATATCCACGAGCAATACCCTTACTTGTGAGATGGATGATTGTATTGTATATGTATGATGATACGTATGTTTGGATTCTATGTAATGAGTTTGATAGTGTGCTTGGAACTAGAAATTTTGAAGACGAAATTTTTTATTATGAGGGTAGATTGTAAGACCCCGTCTATTTCGTATGACTTTTTATGCTTATGTACACAATTATCGATGTCCTTAGCTAGACCTAGATTGGTCATTCATAGTACACATCCAACTGATCGGAACATCAAGACCGTGAAACCTATTTCATCTCGACCGCCCAGTCGCCGCAATCGTGGAGGTACAACCCGTGCGTCTGTACAATACTCCATTAGTGAGATACGTCATGAAGAATCATTAGTGTATCATGTGCACAAGGCGCCATGTACTCCATTCCACACATGTGCACAACACATGTCATACACACATGCACATGCCACACATGGGTGAAGAATCTCTACCCATGTGTGTGATGCCACACACCCATACCTCGCATCTCTCATGTGCTCCCCAAAGTCAACACCTCTCCATTCCATACCCTATGTATGACATCATCACACCATGTCATCCCATGCTCCTTTAATCCACCATTAATTACAAATCATGAATTAATTGTCATAATCTTAGTCTAAGCTAACTAGCATCACATTAATTGAATGTAACCACATTTTAACAATTTCTCTACATATATCCCTTCATTCCTTAACATTTCACCATTTTTCTACACAAAGAGAGAGAGAGGAGTGATCTTGGTGGGCCATCAACTCCATCAATCCCATCCTTTCCATCCATCTCAACCATCAATTCCATCCCTCCCATCCATCTAATTCATCAAGGTGAGTACACCCACTCCACTCTTGGTTTGTTTTATTTTTGATTATTTGTATGATTATTAGTGGTGACGATTTGATGATAATGATGTGATCAATGGTGTGGATACATAAGAGAGTATGATGTGTTTAATGATGATAATGATGATCAATAATGGTGATGATATGATGTGATTAATGGTATGGATTCATGGGAGAATACATATAAAAAAAGAATAATAATAATAAAAATAAATAAATTGTTATAGACTTTATGTGGGACCCATTGATAGTGGGCCCCACCAAATTTTTTTGTAAGCCATCCAAATTGCCCAAAGTGAGGCCATTGGGCTGGCCAAACACACACATGCACACAAGTGCATACAAACCACAAATAAATAAATAAATAAAAAGAAGGCTGGACGTTGCTTGCTGCTGCGTCCAGACGCCCCTGCCGTCGCTTGAAAGAAAAAGAAGGGAAGAGGGTGTGGGTCCACAACGGGCCCCACCAATGATGTATATATTCAATCCACGCCATCCACTCAATTTCCTAGCTCATTTTAGGCATTGAGCCGAAAAATGAAGCCAATCCAAATCTCTAGTAGGCCACAACATCAAAAATATTATTTTAACAGTAATAATCTATTAGGGCCTGCTGTGATGTTTCTATACGTCGAAAAATACTGAATATTAGGCTTCTTAAATCTGTCTTGGGCAATAAAATCCAACAAATGGAGTGGATCGCCAGGATATGGGCCCCACCTATGAAAAACCATTGAAAATAAATAAATAAATAAAATAACAACCGGACGCTGTTGCTGCCAGCGTTCAGAGGACGCTACAGCAAACAGCGTCCTGCTGCTTGAGAGGGCAGGGACGGTGGGTCCCACCACTAGTCCCACCATGATGCATGTCGAAAATCAGCACCATGCATTTGATGGGTCCCCTTTAAATGGTGGGATCCCCCAAAAATCAGCTGTACACGGAACTCAGGTGGCCCACACCATCAAATATAATGTGAAGGCATGCTAAAACATATAAAAGTACTTGCTGGGGCTCACTTGAAATTTTGAAGCATCTCAAACTTAGACTGACCCCTCCACCAAGTGGAACACACACAATGGATGGACTGGATCTCTCAAGTGACCTACCTTGATGTGAAATATAAAATAAAATAAACAGAAAGGGCATAGAGGAGGTGACGTTCTCCATGGACATCTAGAGAGTGCGGGCCCACCTTTGGGGTAAAGTTTTGTGAGGCTTATCATGGCCACACCATGATGTATGTGCTAAATTCACACTGTTAATCCATCTTACTAGCCCCATTCATTGTATGGTCCCAAAAATTAGGCCGAGTAGACGCTCATGCAGGCCATGCCACATGGACAGTGAAAATTGTACTAAAAAAATGATCAGATTTTTTCGAGACCCACCTTGGTGATGAAAGGTATATCTGGGCCATTCATCCACTCCTTCAGACCATTTTAAGTCATGAGAAAAAGAATGATGGACCACACTATAAGAAACAGTGGGAATAAAAATCCCTACTATTAAATCCTTTGAGTTCTACCGTGATGTGTAACTACCAATAAAGTTGGGTCAGCCATTAGACCGTGGAGCCAACTCGTTACATGTATTTTATATCCAAGTCGTCCATCATTTAGACCATCCATGTGTTATGAGCCCCACCCGACATATGTACCTTTTATCCATGTCATTCATCTAATGGGTGGTATTAGCTATGATGTTGTTTGTTGTACAAATTGTTTATGGGGTGAACCCCAACATGTCAATACGACCCACAATTATACAAAATATAATAATAATAATAATAATAATAATAATAAGGAAAGGGAATTGCATGCTTACCAAAGAAAACTTTCCTGTACATAATGTGATGCATGTGAAGCCCACCTAGGTGCATGTGTTGTATACCCACACTGCCTATATTTTCCAGTCAATTGGGAAGTGGGCCCACCTCCTTCCCATGGACACAAGATGAAGAAGAACTCAATTTTAGGTGGGCCACGCTACAAGTAGAAACAATAGTAATAGCCATTGGAAATTCTTAGGCTCTAGTGTGCCCCTATATGCTGGGATGCTTCCTTGACCATGGACTACACCTTTTAATATGATGTAGATCCATGCCATTCATCGGTTTATCCTTATCATTTTAGGGTATGGTCTCATAGACTAGTCAGATCCAAATCTCATACCACGGGAGCAATATTAAGCACTTGTCCACCGTTAAATATTTCCTAGAGTTGCAGTATACTTGTGAGAAATCTATCCATCTATTCTTTTTAACCGATCATGGACCACCTAATATACAGGTTATACCAACCATTCATCTATTTTGATTAGATCATTTTAGAGTGTGGGGCTGCCTATATATTTACTGCAATGCAAGTCGTTTCATGGTACCCATTGTAATAGTTATTTCTCATTTAGACCGTTAGTTGGTAGGAATCATGTAGATCACTACACTATAAGAATTTGGGATCTTGGGTAGCCCAACTAGTTGTGTGAATTGGTGGAAGTTGTGTGGGCCACTACACCATGTGAGTGCGTGATTTTTATAGCCCACCTAACTATATGAAATTGGAGCAATTGTATGACTACTTGTCTAAGTGGATTTATGATTGTTTTGGCCCTTAACCATATGATCACTGACAAGAAAAATGGCAGGTAGATTTGGCGAAATGGTGTTAAATATATAGCTTATAAATCTTGTGATCATGCGTGACGGATAGCCGTAAATCATGTGGGTATGTGGGGAATGTGTCCCAACCATATGATCATGTGGTGCTTAGGTGACTGTTGAGCTATGTGAAATTGTGGTACTGGCCGCCTGACTATGTGAAAGTTTAGTAAAGTGGTTGCCCTATTATGCGAGCTATGGTATAATAATAATAATAATAATAATAAGTAACCATCTCACCTTAAGTCTCTTATTATGACAAGTAGAGTGACATTTCTGTGGCCACTCAACCATACAGACTTCTGATAATGGAGTGGCCATAAGACCATGTAGGCATATGAGAATTGTGTGATTGCTCAGGCTCGTGGACTATGTTGATGGTGTAACCTATTCTGTATGTGAACTTAGGGCGTGTGTCAGATTGATTATGAACCCTACCGTGATGTGAGTATTGCATATTTCATCATTTATTCATTAGGCTAGCTAAATCTAGAATATGATTCCAAAATGACCTAGATCCAATTTCTAAATAAGTTAGACGACATGAAATAGTGTTAATTGAATGTATAACTTTCAAACACTTGTGAACCTACTCAATGTATGAATTTTATCCACACTGTTCAATTGTTTTGCCAACCAAACAGTTTGATGATGGAGCCCGTTGATGTGTGCCTTGTGCATCTGAACTGTTCTTCCATGTACTACCTTGATGTATGTGAATTACCTATACTATCTACTTATTGGGACCCACCATAATGTCTATATGAGGACCCATCTGCTTGCAGTACCCCTTGGAAGTAGGACCCACTACGTTGTATGAGACAAACCCGCGTCATCCAACTGTGATTAACTCTTATGTGTATATTATATACCGAAGTCATTTAACTTAGGATTCAGTGTATCTTATGAGGTTTACCTGTGCCTTCCAAACCATTGTAGAACTACTATGATAATTATTTACAAATCCAACCTACTAATAGCCCACTTGAAGATGAAACCCTCTACATTATATGAGTTTCACCAGCACCATCCATCCTGTGGCTCATGTTATAATTATACCTCTCATCTCATAATCACTTGGTGCATGTACTTTGCGTCATCACCACTCATTAACCATAAGGCCCAGTTAAGGTATAACCATGTGGTCCCAAGAGAAGAAAATTATGTTGGGCCAAAGCCGCTAATGGAATATCTATCTTGCGAAGGACATGGTGTAACTCTTATTACAATTAATGCTCATGATTATGATAGTTATGGATGATATTAGTGATGTCAATGATTATGGTTAATAGAAGCATGTGATTTAATAGTTGATTAATGTTGTTCTACTCCCTAGCATAATAAATTCATCTACTTAACCATGTTGATATTGATCATACTCATGTACTATGAAATGATGATATGTGCAAGTGTACTTCAATACATTTGTTCATGTGTAAGACATGTCCACTTCAGTTTAGTCACATGATCATGGATTGATATAGTTGATAGTGACATATGATGATTATACGTCATTTTTACCTTAAAGGTTAAGCAGACCCTAAACTCATGACATTATATGCATACCACATGCACTTGAACGTATGCCTTATCATGGTTACTTGAATTTATGTATAATCATGACATACATGATGATCGAAATACCACAGTCATGCCGTATAACATGAGTTGGGTCTTGACGATAAAATGTACATCTATGATGATGACATAGTTTATCCCTAAAAATGAACGGGACACCGGAAGTGTGGAAATAGTAGGGGATAATGTGCCCCTTGGGTTGAAAGTCCTTAAACCCCTATACTAGCTAGGGTTGCCTCACCGTCAGGCCGAGTGGATACATGGGTCATGGATTTGACTCCCACTGACGAGGTCGGGTTGAGAAGAGGTGGGTCCAACCTGCTTAAGGGTTAAGGTGCAAACAGGGACCGGTCTGACTCGCCGGCGAGGAAAAGTGTGAATGAAGTCCGCTATTGGCATGTCGGGTGGAAGTTCAGCGCGGGGCTAGTATGTGAGGTTGATTACTGGTGTCTAGTGCATAGGTATCGACTACGATGTTTTTCATGAGATACAGTTGGTGGAAGTCCACCACAGGGCTGGTATGCGAGGTCGATTACAAGCGTATGGTACATGGGTGTCGACCATAGTGCTTCCCGAGATATACAATTATCATATGGAATGACAATATGATGATGATGATGTGATTACGGATGCATGTAATATGGTTTCGCTGTGGTAAAAAAGAAATGAAAACATGACTTGGTGATGCTAGTAGCATTGACTCGGAGTATTACCATGATGCATATGCATTGCATTGGCATTGACATCATACCTTACGTGTTACACGCCTTTCACATATATGATTTTCTTGTAGTATATTTATCTTGCTTGCATGTAAGATACACTGCACACACATGTGTACTCACTAGGCTTTTTACCTACGCTTCCTATTTCTCATTTTTTCAGGGCCAGAGTAGCTTGGAAGACTTAGCTTTCTCGATGCATTGCATCTAATTTTTGATTTGGCAATGTTGACGTTATGTAACTTTTGTAAAGCATTGTACTTGTAACCATCAAGATTTATAATGGAGAGTGTTGCTTGGTATTTTGATCATGGATCTTCATGCTCAGGTATTATTATAATAATAATAAATTTAGTCAAAAATCTTCCTTATTGTGTACCGAACTCGGAACTTGGTGTATGGAAGTCAAGTGTCAGATTTGGGGCATCATGGAAGCTGTCCATCCCCAAATTTAGGGCATGACAATATGTCTCCTTTTTAGGCTTATGCCCTAAGATAATCTTTTAAAATGGATGAACAATGTGGATAAAACATATGCATTACGGTGGGCCCACTGTGATGTTTATTTTTCGTCTAACATGTTCATAAGGTCACATAAACATGGATGGAGGGAAAAGATAACATCGTCTTGATCCAAAACTTATGTTGCCTACAAGAAGTTTTCAACATTAGCTTTCAATCTCCATTGCTTGCAGTGGTGTGGTCCACTCAAGCCTTCGATCTATCTCCTTTTCAGGCTAATGCCTTAAAATGATATTTTAAAATAGATGGACAATATAGATAAAACATGTACATCATGGTGGGCCCCACAAGCCCCTGACAGACCGTCCATCAATCTGCATCCCTTATTCGTGCATTTGGCGCCATTTGATTAATGGTGGAGCTGACGGGGGAAGCTTGGGCCGGACAAAATCAAAATTTTGAATAAGATTAGCCCAAACAGTTCAAAATCTGGGCCAAAGCCAACCCCAAGCCTGGACCATTGATAGTCCTAATTAAGGGATATATTAGAAACATTCAAGTAGAAAATAAAATTTTGATTAATTTTGGGCCAAGCCAAGTAACTTTTTGAGGCCCTTAACCACTAGGTCAGGGAGTACGGTATAATATTTATATTTGATTATTTTTTCTTTATCATTACAAATTTTAAATTATAATCCTTAAAATTCGAGGTCAATTGGACCTATACGAACATTAAGCCGAGTTGAGTTTTCAAGCTTTTAGACTGTGGTGTTTGCCATTGGTGTACTGTCTATACATTTGGAGAAGCACTTATGCGGGACAACATACTATCTAATGAAAGGTCGAGATCGATTGCACAAATGCCATTTTAAAGTAGCAAAACATGCGACCCACCATAGCTATGATGTGGACCCACTTTCTATCAAAACCCATTATAGATTCACCTTTTTTCCACTACTAGTAATATAGCTATCATAAAACAAGGTGTATCTAACAAAAAGGTACGTCCAAACGGTATCTCCCATATCCTGGGACATTATTTCATTGTATATGTAAGGGTGCGTTCGCAAAATATTACAAATTTCATGATATTTGGTAGAACCAAACGCCCTTAAAGAATTATATGATTAAAACATTATTTTATTTTATATTATCGATTGCGAGGCCTAGTTTCCAGTTTGTTACCAATTGAGAACTGCCACTGTAGTGCGCCGAGTTTGGACACGTGGGGCCATGGTTGGTTTATCCAAGCCATTGATCTGATGGCTACCATCATGGATGGACCTGCGCAACAAGTTCTCCAAATTGGAAGATCCTAACCATCGTATCTCTGGTCTTTTATCCATCTTGGTGCATGTCTTTGTGACATTGAAAAGGTTAGAGTCTACCAATTGAGGATATTTTTGGTACATCCATCTATGATGGGCCATTAGATCAATGGCTGAATTTCTAATTATGAGACCCACATGTACAAATTCGGTGCAAAAATAGGTAAGTTCTCTATTCCACAGGGAACTCGGTCTCGTGTATTCTTTGCTGAAGTGGTTTTAGATAATTAGATTCCTTCTCAACTACGATGAAAATGGGTTATTTGTATTATTAAAAGTATCATTTTTTTTTCATTACATAGGTTACACCCAAAATCAGTTGTAGATTATAAAAAAACTTGCAACTAGCTGCAAGTGGAGCCTACAGCGGCATATATCATCCAGTCCATCCAATGGGATGCCTCATCATCAATACGGTGTGGCGCAAAAATCAATCCAATCCTGTTGGTGCAAAAAACCTGATGCACCTCCTTCTTCGTCTCCACCTGCACAAGAGGGATGTAAAAGAGCTGGGGAACCTCCGATGCTTCAATTAGTGACTGGACAAGAAGGGAGGTCTTTTTGAGGCGTTTTCTGCGTACCTTTGATCCTGGAGACATCCTTCTTTTATAGGAGTGAGAGGTCCCATGTGCAGGGATTCTCTTCCCAATTCTTAGGGGACTTGATTTGATTTATTTATGGATTTCACCTGATCCCGAGATTCTTGGGATCGGAGATCCTTATACTGGATTTTCGGGATGGTATTTTAAGTTCACACCGTCTCCTCCTTGCTCGGCTCGGCGTTAACTGACTCCAGTAAAAGATGAGTCTCGGCTGGCTGCAAGGATAGGGATTTTTGCCTTCTGTCGGATGAAATAGAGTTGGTCTGTAACCAATTTCCCTTCTTACTCCGATAGTCGATACTATAACCGACCTAATATGAGTCGGTTTTATGGTCGGTCAGGTGACTTCTAGCCTTCGGGCCTTAATTGGTCCTCTTTAGACGTTGTTGGCTCGTAATCCGAGTCAACTTTATGCGTCTTATATATTTTTCCTATGTCTCTTGACTCTTTAAGTCTCGGTCGGGATTCATTTCCTGCAATCCGAGCTAAGTCTCTCATTTAGGCTTCGTCTTGTCTCGGTCCGACCTGTTGCCCCGGACCCTCGAGCAATGTCAGTAGAGTTGGTCCATTCCATAACCAGGTCTCCGTATTTGTCATATTTTTCCCCAACAGTAAGCCCCCTTACTCCTTGTATCAACCGTGTTGACGCTGAGGAGTAACAAATCTCTAAGTCGGTTTGCATTAGAGACCGGGGTTATGATGGAGCTTTTAATACTCTTTAGGTCGTCCTTAGCGCCGTCGGTCCATTGCTCGAGGTCGCATGAGCAAACAGCCATCAGAGCATTTTTTTTCCACTTATCAGCGCTGGATGCATGGTGAGGACGATAATGGCGTCAGTCGGCATGCGACACGTGTCGGGTGAGGGAGTCGAAACATGCGTCGATTTGACTACTCCTTAAATGCCTCTGCCATGTGGTAGGGCTATAAAAGGAGGGGCGGGACGCGCCTTCCCCATTTTCACGCGTTAGCTCCTTCTTCTCCAATTTCTCTTCTTCGCTGTCGTCATTTTCCCCACTGTTTTCATCTTCCTTTTCCTTTTTTGCTTCCCCGTCTGTGTGCTTTTCGCCTCTCCGGTGAGTTTTCTTTCCCTCCATTTTCTTTTCAATCTTAATGGCAATGTATTCTTCAAGTCCCCAGGATGGAATTTTCGGTGATGAGGAAGAAATGAGACATCTCTGGAATGTCTCGAAATCTCTCTCATTGCTGATGGAGATGGCGATTGGCGCAAATGAAGCTTTCCAGTTCTCTGAAAGAGTGTGTCAGACTTCAGTGAAATGTCCTACTTTGGCAGGTCCTTCTGGAGGTGGCGTGTAACTGACGACTGTCCCTAGGAGGCCTAACCCTCCTGGGGAAGACTTGGAGGAAGAGGATGAGGAGTTTGAGGGAACCACTGAGTCGATTCCTCTTTGAAGATCGGCATGGGCTGTTGAATCGGCAGATGAGGAAGGGGAGGCTACCGAGGGAGGGGAGACCGGAGACAAACAGAGGGGTCCGGTCCCTTTGGTCTTAACTGAGGCAGACTTGGATAGAATTCAAGTCCAGTACCATGTCCCTGACTCAGTTATTCTTCGTCTCCCCCTCCCAAGTGAATTACCCGACCATCCTCCTACTGGGATGGTTACGATTTTTCAAGTCGTTATGCAATGTAGCTTGTGTCTGTCCCTTCAACCCGTTGCTTGAGATTTTCTTTCCCGACTCTGAATCTCTCCCGGGCAGATAGTTCCAAACGGGTGGAGGAACTTGTTCGGATGTTCAGTGTTTTGGGTTGAGACAGAGCAGCCCCCACTAACTATCAACGAATTCCTCTATCTGTACCAAGTACGGCCAAACCCTCAACAGCCCGGCTGGTACTTCTTGTGCGCTTGGCGGAACAAGGGCGGTCCTTTGATTATCGATCCCCTACCTCCAACAAGCACTAGAGAGAGAGAGATGGTTCTGGGCTTGCGGTTGCTGGGAGATTGCCGAGTCTGGGATCTTCGAACCTCATGTTCCTCGGGAGTTCTCTGAAGCAGGTGACTCGGCATGTCCTTTCTCTGTATTTTCTTGATATGATATTTCTGAGTCTGACTGAATGTGTTCTGCAGATACTCCCAAGAAAAGGCCAAAGCTAGAAGCCGATGCTTTAGCTCAGATCAAGGATCTGAAGGCGCTAAGTCCGGAGGATTGGTCTTGGAAGACACTTCTTCAACCGGAGCGTCTTCTTCTCTCGGGCTTAGACTCGGCCGTGACAAGTAAACCCTGGTTGTTCTGACGCATTCTTCCTAAATTTTATTTAACTCTGTGCTTTGTCTGATATAGAGATGGCTGAAGCTCGGCCCCTTCTGAAACCAGCTTCTACGATGAAGGCTCCTCCGAGGTCGGCGCTTCTGTCAGAGACTCGGCCTTTGAAGAAGCCGAAGATGGCTCCAAAGGCTAAGGGGCCACCACCCCTGTTGCCCCTGCCCTGGTCATCCCGACCGTGGTCGTACTCTCTGACCCCGAAGAGAGGGCAAAAGAGGTGGACACGGTTCTTGCTGAGTCCCAAGTGGCTCTTGAGCCAGGATCCGTTGCAGAACAGGTCTTGGAGCAGAGGGAGGAGCAGCGAGGGGAGACCTCTGGAGGGGAGATGACTCAATAGGAATCTTCGCTTTTCCAGCGTACTGTGTCGGACATGGTCCCCTGAGCCATCTCTCATGGGGGTGAGAAAGACTTCACTAGCCTCTTCACAACCCCCTCGAGGCGAACTCTCGCTCACGTGGCGAAGGTGCTGCTCGAGGTAATTTTTTCGATCTCATGCTTCATCTTGAGCTTTACACTTGTCTCGGTGATCAAATTCTGACCTCAAGTTTTTCTTTCACAGTTTGCCCCTTGCATGCTTAGGGGTAGCTCGGACCTTGCCGACGTTAAGAAGCGGGTTACGGAATTGGAGGCGCAGCTCGAAACTTCTGTGGCTCAGGTTGGCTTGCTATCAGGCAACTTGGGGCTCACCAAGAAGGCCGCCGACGATGTCAAGGCTGAGTACGCCCATGTAGCCTCGCTGTTGAAAGAGGCCCAGGAAGAGAGGCTCAAACCTCTTCTAAGGAAAAACTGAGACTCAGGCTGCAATCGGGAAAGCCAAAGAAGAGGCCAAGGTTCAAGCCAAGAATGCTTTCCTTGAGTCCCGAGAGTTCTTAGAAGAAAGGGATCGCTTGTATCAGGAAGGATACGCCGAATGTATCCAAGTGATGAAGCAATCCTTTTCCGACCTTGATCTATCGGGATTCAATGACGATGGCGCTGGTTCTAAGGGCACAGAGGCTGAAGCTGCCGGGTCTGCTGATGCTGTAGCTGGTATCGAGGTCGAGTCTGAGGCAGTTCCAGAGGCTACTCTAAGTGGTGGTAGTAGCTAAGTTTGAGCCACCTCCTGAGTTAGCTTCTGATGAACCTTGGAGCTTGATTTTTGGCACTCACACCAGCACTTTAAGCAGACCAAGCTTCAGGGCAAGCTCGAGAGTATTTACAGCTGAGGGAGAAGCTCGCATGTCACGGCCAATCTTTCTTTTGCCTTTAACCCTTTTACTCCATCAATGTAACGCCGAAGCAAGATGTAACTCGATGTAACAAATGTACCGATGAATGAATATACTTTGGTTTCCTTTTATTCATTTTGACTCAGTTTACATGCTTGTCATCTTTGAGTCTTCTTACATATTCAATTGGTTGACCTAAGGGTAGTATATCTTTAGATGCTCGGCATTCCAAGGGTGAGGTAGCAATCATCCAGTTAGGTCTTCCAATCGATATGTTCCAGGTCAGATGGTGCTTGAGACGACATAGGGTCCTTCCCAATTGGGTCCCAGTGTGCCCACTCCAACTTTCTTGGTATTGAGGAACATTTTTCGGAGGACCATGTCCCCAACTCGAAAACGTCTAACCTTGACTCGGGCATTGTAAAACCGAGCTACTTATTGTTGCTGAGCCACCATTCGTATCCGAGCTCTTTCCCTTTGTTCGTCTACAAGATCGAGTCTGAGGGCTAAGAGTTCTTCATTATCCTCTTCATTAAACGAACTGACTCGGGCTGAAGGCAACCCGATGTCGACTGCGGTGATGGCTTTCGAGCCATAAGCAAGGGAGAAAGGAGTTTTTCCTGTAGCGGTTCAAACCGTGGTTTGGTATGCCCACAATATCTTTGGGAGTTCTTCAGCCCATGCTCCTTTGGCTCGGTCGAGCTTGGTTCAGAAATGTTATTTGATGATCTTATTAACCGCCTCAATATGTCCATTCGTCTGAGGATGATGGGGCGATGAGTACACATTCCTGATCCCGAGATTATCACACATCTCTCGATAGCTCCTATTGTCAAACTGCTTCCCATTGTCAGTAATAATAGTCCAGGGTATTCCGAATCGACAGACAATGTTTTTCCATACAAAGTCCGTGATCTTCTATTCGATTATCTTCGCCAATGGCTCTGCCTCGGCTTACTTTATGAAGTAGTCCACTACTACAATAACAAACTTCGTCTGGCCTTTCCCCATAGGGAGTGGTCCAATGATATCAATTTCCCATTGTGCAAAGGGCCAATGACCGGTCATAGGAGTTAGCTCCTTCGGGGGTTGCCTCGGAATGGCCGCGAACCGTTGGCATTTGTCTCATCTTTGGACGAGCTTACGAGCGTCGTGCTGGATGGTCGGCCAGTAGTATCCTTGATGTAAGACCTTGTGCACGAGTGATCACCCTCCTGAGTGGTTTCCACAGATCCCTTCATAGATCTCTCATAGTACGTAGTTGGCTTCATCGGGATTTAGGCATCGTAATAATGGAGCGTAGAAACCTTTTTTATATAACATCCCATTAAGAATGGTGTAGCGGGAAGCTTGGATCTTCAATCGTCGAGCCTCAGCACTATCTTCGAGTAACTCTCTAGTGTCGAGATATCGGACGATCAGGTCTGGCCAAGTAGGTTCTGAATCAATTGTGTGTACGGTTGAGTTAACCGAGTCAGTAATACTCGGCTTAGCGACGTATTCGATTGGAACGGACCTGGGTATGTCGTCTTCGTCGGCAAAGGCGAGTTTTACTAGTAGATTTGCTTTGGCATTTTCTGTTCGAGGGATTCAAGTAACCACACACTGTTGAAATCCATCGATTAACTCTTTGGCTTTCTCCTTGTATGCTTTCAATTGCTCTTTACATGTCTGATACACACCGGTGACTTGATTGATTACCAATTGTGAATCGATGAAGACGTTGAGATGGGTAACACCCAAACTGGCTGCGAGTCGAAGGCCAAGCAATAAAGCTTCATATTTCGCTGTATTGTTTGAGGCTTGAAATTCAAGTCGTAAGGCATACTGCATGTTGGTTTGATTAGGAGTTTTTAGGATGACTCCTACCCCGCTTACCTTAGAGTTGGAGAAGCTGTCGACATACAGCTTCCAAGGGATTGGGTCAGCCGTTGACTCGGGAGAAGCAGTCGTCGATTCCTTAATAGGCTCGGTAGCATGCTCGGCCATTGGATCGGCTTGTGGTGTCACTTCAGCAATAAAGTCGGCCACAGCTTACCCTTTGATTGCTACTCTCTGCTTGTATTGAATGTCGAATTCGCTTAGTTCGATTACCCACTTTGTAAGTCGGCTAGATGCTTCTGGTCTCTGAAGGATCTGGCGCAGTGGGAGGTTAGTCATAACGACAATAGTATGAGCTTGAAAGTATGGCCGAAGTCGTCGCAAGGAGACTACCAGGACTAAGGCCACTTTTTCCAGGAGTGAATATCTTGTCTCTACCGGTAACAGAGCTTTGCTGACGTAATAGACTAGCAGTTGCTTTCTTTCATGCTCCCATATTAGAGTCGAGTTAACCGCTGCGTCGGACACAGCAGATACAACAGCAGAGCTTCCCCTGTCTCGGGTTTCGGTAAGAGAGGTGGAGATCCGAGATAAGACTTCAATTGCTGGAACACTGCTTCACACTCTTCCGTCCAATCCACCGCTTGCCGTCCCTTCAGTTGTTTAAAGAATGGGAGACATTTGTCGGTGGCTCGGGAAAGGAAGCGGTTGAGTTCAGCCACTCGTCCAGTCAGCCTTTGTATGTCTTTAATTATTTTTGGAGACTCCATGTTGAGCAATGCTTTGATCTTCTCTAGATTTGTCTCGATCCCTCATTGGCTAACCAGGAATCCGAGGAACTTTCCCGAGCTTACGCCAAATGCACACTTGCTCGAATTCAACTTCATTTGGAACTTGCGTAAGATCTGGAACATTTCTTCTAAGTCAGCTATATGGTTAGCCGCATGTATGCTTTTGACGAGCATGTCGTCAATGTATACTTCTATGGTTCGGTCGATTTTTCAAGCAAATATCTTGTTCACTAATCTTCGATAAGTCGCCCCAGCATTTTTCAAACCAAACAGCATCACACAGTAACAATAAAGACCTTTGTCGGTGACAAAGGTTGTCTTATATTTATCAGATTTATGCATTACAATTTGATTGTATCCTAAATAAGCATCCATAAAGCTAAGGAGTTCATGTCCTATCGTACTATCCACCAGCTGATCAATCCTCGGAAGAGGAAAACTATCCTTCGGGCAGGCTTTATTTAGGTCGATATAGTCAATACAGACTCGCCACTTTTCATTAGCTTTCTTCACAAGTACGACATTAGCTACCCATTCTGGGTAGTATATCTCTTCTATGAATTTGGCTAAGGAGCTTGCTGACCTCTTCTTCAATGATAGCGTACCTTTCAGGGCCAAGCGGGCGTCGATTCTGTTGGATCAGTCGGTAGGTCAAATCGATGTTGAGTCAGTGAGTTATCACTGAAGTATCGATCCCTAGCATATCCTCATGACTCCATACAAATACATCAGCGTATCGTCGGAGCAGGGCTATCAGATTGTCTTTTAGGGGTGATTGCAAAGACAAGCCAATTTGCACCGTTTTGGATTCATCGGTCTCGACCAAAGGTACCGAGATAAGGTCTTCCACCGGTTGTCCTCGTTCGTGAATTTCGACCCGAGGATCCAGTGACTCGATCATGGATACCTCAGTTAGAGATTTTACGGCTGTCGCGTAGCAACGTCTTGCGTCTTGCTGATTTCCTTTGATGACTCCTACTCCCGACTCAGTCGTGAATTTCAAGGTGAGGTGGTAAGTAGATACAACGGCTTGGAGGAGACTCAGAGAGGGTCGGCCGAGTATAGCATTGTAAACTGATGACTGATCGACTATCAGAAAGTCGACCATTATTGTCATCTGATGCGGAGGGTTGCCAGCAGTAAGAGGCAACAAGATGATTCCTTCGGGAAGCGTTTGCCCACCTGAGAATCCGATCAATGGGGTACGAACTGGACGTAATGCCAATCGTTCAACTCCCATTTTGTCGAATGCCTGAGTGAACAGTACGTTAGCAGACAATCCTGTGTCGACGAGTATGCGGAACACTTGCATCATCATGGGGATGGTGAATGCCTCGAGCATCTTCATCGGTAAACGAGATACAATATATTTCTCTCTTCTTTTCTTTTGAAGGTCGAGCTATGATCAGGATCTCAGACTCAGGTCGACTGATGCTCCTGGAGTGATTTTTCTGAGCATTGTTTGAGTTGCCTTCGCCTCGGGGACCATCGACAATTGTTCGGGTCTCTTCCGTGGGTCGGTTATTACCTGGGCATTCTTCCGCTATTCCGGTTCTTTCGACATGTTCTCTGAGTCAGCCTTCTCGGATGAGCCTTTCGATCTTCTCTTTCATATGAAAACAATCATTTTTATTATGCCCATGATCGCGATGGTAATGGCAATACTTGTTCTTACTCCGTCGGTTGGGATTACCTCGGAGTTTATCTGGCCAATTGACGAATCCTTCATCCTTAATCTTCATCAGCACTTACTCTTGGGATTTATTAAGCGGGGTGTATGTAGAAAAATTTTGGTCAGGTTGCTTACCCGACTTGCGCCCATCGCGCGTTCGTTCGTCCTTGCACTTCTTCCCTCCAGCCGAGTCAACTTCCTTTTTGGCTGACTCTTTGGCTAGGGCTTTTGCGTTCTAGACGGCCTCGCGCATAATTCGCATTTCCTAGGCATCCACGTACTTATCCGATCGAGTCATAAACTCGGCCAGAGTCATAGGCGGATTCTTATCTAGGGATGCCAAGAACGGCTTATCCCTAACGCCTTGCATGATTAAATTGAGTGTTGTCTCCTCTGAATGTTTTCAAACTTGGAGCGACTTAAAATTGAAACGCTTGATGTAGACTTTTAGTAGCTCTCCCTCCTTCTGAACTATGTTGTTCAGATGCGTAGGGGGATTCAACTTATTCTTCCCACCAATGAAGTTGTTGAGAAACGCATCACTGAGCTCCGCAAACGAGCTAATGGACTTTGGTTTCAGCTGCTTGAACCAAAGTTGAGCTACGTCGGCAAAGGTGAGGGAGAAAGCCAGGCACATCACGGCATCCAAGGTGTCGTGCAATTCCATGTATGTTCGAAAACATTCGATGTGTTCAGTTGGGTCGGTTTTACCAGTGAAAGGTGTAATTTGTGGAAGACGAAACCGTTCTGGTAGCTGAGCCTGCATTACTTCCTCCACAAATGGGGATGCCTTTGTTTCGGGCCTATTTTGATGTGCATCCCGACTCCTGCTTCATGTCCGCAATCTCTTCTCGTACTTCTTTCCTTAAGTCCTAGAGGTCGGCTTTCTAGGACTCGTTGCTTTTTGTCATTCCCTCAACCGGAGGCTGGTTGCGCCTCCACCGATCTATCTCGTGTCGGAGATCAGTGGGGGGCAACACGGCAGTCACAGAGTGAGCGGGCGCTGGCTCGGATGGACCGTGGGGCTGACTTCGCTGAGGGACCAATCGTGGAGTGATAGGCTCTGGGTCGGCGACTTGTCGTGGGATGTTCGTTGCCTGACCATAGGGCTGAACTTGCTCCCGATGTATCTGCTTCAACATTTGTTTCATGACCTTTATGTCGGATCAGAGTTCCTAGACCTCTTTATCCAATCGCCCATTGCCTCGATTCTGCTGGGTATTTCTTGTCGCAGCAGAGGTAGCTGGACAAGCAGCGGAATCCTAGCGGTTGTCGGGTTGATTCTGAGCTCCTTGGTCTACGTTCGCACCTGGTGGTCCAGTGACAGCGGCCTCATTTGGCTCTTCCTGGACCGTTCTTCTAGTTCTCGCCATTAGAACGCATTTACAACTTTTGGATAGAGCGTAGAAAATGATTTTTTGTACCGTATCCCACAGACGACGCCAATCTATTTGTGCAAAAAACCTGATGCACCTCCTTCTTCATCTCCACCTACACAATAGGGATGTAAAGGGGACCCTGGCTAGAGCCAGGGAACCTCCGATGCTTAAGTCAGTGACTGGACAAGAAGGGAGGTCTTTTTAAGGCATTTTCTGCGTACCTTTGATCCTGAAGATGTCCTTCTTTTATAGGAGTGAGAGGTCCCGATGTGCAGAGATTCTCTTCCCAATTTTTAGGGGATTTGATTTGATTTGTTTATGGATTTCACCCGATCGCGAGATTCTTGGGATCGGAGATCCTTATACTAGATTTTTGGGACAGTATTTTAAGTTCACACCGTCTCCTCCTTGCTCGGCTTGGCCTTAACTAACTCCAGTAAAAGATGAGTCTCGGCTAGCTGCAAGGATAGGGCTTTTTGCCTTCTGTCGAATGAAACAGAGTTGATCTATAACCGATTCCCCTTCTTACTCCTATAGTCGATACTATAACTGACCTAATATGAGTCGGTTTTATGGTCGGTCAGGTGACTTCTACCCTTCGGGCCTTAATTGATCCCCTTTAGACGTTACTGGCTCGTAATCCGAGTCAACTTTATGTGTCTTATATATTTTTCCTATGGCTCTTGACTCTTTAAGTCTCGGTCGGGATTCATTTCCTACAATCAGAGCTAAGTCTCTCCTTTAGGCTTCGTCTTGTCTCGGTCCGACCTGTTGCCCTAGACCCTCTGGTAGTGTCAGTAGAGTTGGTCCATTCCATAACCGGGTCTCTGGACTTGTCATATTTTTCCCCAACAAATCCAATCATCATGTGGGCAATGTGATGGAAAACAATGAATGACCACCCAAAAATCTTGAACTTCATGTGCTGGCCACTTGATGGTCATATTATTTTCACTGTGGAACAACCTTGTTAAGACCGGTTGGATACCATACATACACCAAAGAGGGCCCACTCCCTAACTGGTTACGTTTACAAGTAGTTGGGTGTGAGACCATTCTTTTTTTTTTTTAATACAGTGAAGTACGCATGCCTTAAAAAAAAAAAGACAATTATTATAGATGTTGTGTGATCGTGTTATAAAAATTTTGTATGCTATTTTGAATTTTATCAAAAGGTGGGGCCCACCGTGAATGTACCTACCCCAAGAATCAGGCAGGTCCAGTACAGGTGAGTGGATAACAGGTATGAATATGGGCCGTTGGTCATCTTTTTAAAACCAGCTGTCATTTTCATACATCCGTGGTCCATCTAATGATTGAGTGGCCTGATCTTTGGGCCACGGCATGTTCACCGTGGTCCCAGATCATAAAAGACCTATATCTCAAACAAGCTGGCTGCAAACATCACTTCATTGAAACGGGGGTATTTATTTCAGTACGATGACAAGGACACGAGTAACGCCTTTACATCTTTTATTTTATTTTATTTTTTGACACACCCACACCACACACACGCCACATGCGCACTAGATCCCGGGATATGTGTTGAAACAGTAACTCCTTTGTATCTGGCTCGCGGGAACCCACCTGTTCGGTTTTTTTCTTTCTTTTTCTTTTTCTTGCGAGGTCGACAACACTCTTCTCGGTATTGTATTTGTTGCGAATTCATTTTCGGTTGCAACCGTGATTCCGTGAGGGACCCTTGTCGGTTCCATAGAAGGCATGATATGATTCGAACTTTGCTAAGCTCACATGCGTGGACAAGTCAGCTAATGCAAATGCCACCTCATATGCCAGCATGGCAGACATGTGAAACATCCAGGCCATCCATCAGAAGTTGAGGTGTACACGAAACGAGCTAGCTCGGTTAGCTGGCTCGACTCGACTCGAAAAAGCTCTATTTGGCTCGGCTCTAAGCTGAGTTCAAGTTGAGTTGTGCTGATTTTTTTAGCCCGAAAATGAGTTTGAGCCAAGTTCAAGCTGGCCCTAGCTCGAATCGAACTCGGATCGAACCAGTTCGGCGACTCAGTTACTTTGATATTGGAGTTGCTCACCAAGTGTTTGATGAAATGACTCAAAGAATTGTGGTTGGTGGCAAGGAAGGTATGTACATGAAACCAACACTTTTTTTTTTTTCTTGATTTTTATGTTGCTTAGAAGGTGTTTGATAAAATACCTATAAAACCATTGTTGCTGTCTCAAATACAGTGAGATTTTGAAAGTGCAGTCCAGGTATTTGGAAAATTGTTGCAATGGCGAACTCAGCTCGAACTGGCCCGAGCTGCTGATCGAACCAAACCGAGCTGGCCAGTTAGTCTTGAGAACCGAGCCGAGCTGAATTCGAGCTGAGGTCAGCTAGTGGCAGAGCTGAGTCCAGCTGAGGCCAGCTCGGTTCGGCTCGATGTACACCCCTAATCAGGAGAGTGCAACCTATGCAGATTCCCTATCCAATCAGGTCAATTTACTTTTTCAAGTGGGCCACAATTAACTAAAAAAATATACAGTAGTGAAAAAATTACCCCAAGTTTTTTTAAACTGTCTGCTTATTTCTAGCATCACCGCACTTCTACTTAGCAACATATGGCGTGGTCCACGTGATTGACGGCTTGAACATTTTACCCGTGCCATGCTCAGCGAAATATGATTGTACCTTGAGAAGATGGTGACCCAGGTTGCTCCGTAAATATTGCTTTGGCAATATAAGAACACCTGTTTGTCGCTTTGTAGCTTTCTAACGTGATTATCACATCAACCACAAGAGCATGGAATATCGCCGGATAGGAGAAAAAGACAATTAGGTAAGGAAGGAAAAATAACGATATTGATATCCCGTAGTAATGATGTTGTTGAATTAGTAAATGTATATCCATCATTAATTCACTATATAAAAAATGCTTAAAGGGTACGGATATAAACCGTAGCAAATAAACTATATTACAGTTCTAATTCATGGCAGGACCATAGCCATTGATACCGTACCATTTACTTTTGAAGCAAATGCTACGAATTTAATCCATAGCCATCGAACCAATAGCTACGGATTTAATCCGTAACCATAATTTATGTAGCCTATGTACAAACTGCTATGGACAATATTCGTAGCAAAAAGTAGAACTAGATCCATAGCAATAAAGATAGATACGGTTCTTTTCCATAATGCGTCCATAGCCATTAGTGTCGTAACTACACTATTGGAGCAATAGCTATGGACAATATCCATAGCGATTGTCTCTAAAATAATAATAATAATAATGGAGTCTCTGACCATTGTTAGTACATACCATGATAGATCAATTTAGGTAAGCTAATACAGATAAAGACTTCATGGCTTACAAACCCATCTACCAATTTAAACTAATACAGATAAAGAATAATAGATGAAAATGAACTTACGAAGCGAATCGCACTCGGCTTCCGCATCACTTCATCTTGTAAAACTATTAAAAATAATTGCCAAGAAAGCATCCTATTAATGTTCAAAAGTAAACAAAATGAAATAAACAACTTAAAGAAAAGCAACCAATTGCGTATAAAATAAAAAAGGACCGGAATAAAATAACTTACTTAGAACAACTAATATGACATTAAACCCAATATTAACAACAATCCCATACATCACAGTGGCCACTCAGAGCTCCTATCCCTTCCTAGTTGAAGACAGGCGAAGGTAGGACCCAGTCCTCATTTCGACTAAGATGTCCTGCATATGTGCACAAGTAACCTTTTAGCAGGAAAGGTCATGGCACAAAAGTGTTAGTGCACAAATTTTAGTACCCTATTTGTCAATCACATAAGTCCTTGTATCATATAGTCGATTGAGCCCTTGAAAAGTGAAGACCGAAAACACAAGCGAAGATAAAGCATCAAGGAGCTGTGAACAGGTAAAAGAGGTGCCTTGGTGACCCTAACCCTTGATTTAAAACAACCTTAGATATCTAGATTATCTAGGCTTAATAGAAATACCTAATTGATCATCCATTAGCCTTAGGAACCTGAGTGAAACATGATAAATAAGGCTAGAAGAGGTGTGAAGATGTTGTGAAAATAATACCCCAAAACAGTAGTTTTCGATGGTTGGTTGATGGCATCAAGTTGCCATCAAATGCCCCATTGATGACATCCATCGATAGTCGGAACTGTCTAGCAACTAAATCGTACTTGTTCTGAGTTTCTCGATGGCATCAAAGGCCCCCTCAATGGTATCGAAGTTAAGTTTGATGTCATTGAAGGACCCCTCGATGACGTTAATTGAGAAGTCAGAATTGTCTAGCAAGAAATCATATTTAAATTTTGATTTTCTCTATGGCATCGAGGCCACCTTCGATAGCATTGAAGGTCAAGTTCAATGGAATCGAAGGACCGTCGATGGCAATGAACAAGTAAGTCAGATATGTCCAGCAACATTATCTGATTTTCTCAAAGGCATCGAAGTGACCTTCAATGGTATCGAAGGGGCCTCCTTCAATAGCATTAACAGAGCCATTTTTTGCTCCTTTTTTTTTTTTACTGTTGGAACTCTAAAATTTTTATAAAGGGCGTTCGGTTCTTGGGATTTTAAATGAGTTTTTGATGCAATAGAAGCTTATGTGAATCCATGTTCATATCCCTCATCCCAAGCCTCTATACCATTGAGTTTTAAGTAATCTTCCTTGAGATTAACACTCTTAAGAGAATTCCAAATTCCACCTTGAAGATGTGGTTGAATTGTTCCATTTTCTAGAGAGCGGACTAAAGCTATCTTGGCATACCATTGTCTAAATCTTCTAGAAGACCAATCTAGGTGAATCCCCTAGGTAACACAACTTTCATTAGTTGTAAGAGATTCAACCAACCTCCCATCACATTGGTCACCTCAAATGAGCATCATATGCATGGTGTTTAATCTTGAAGCTGAGGCCTTGGAAAAGCAACAACTTCATGATCAGGGCTGCATCGGGGAGATGATTAAAGCACAGGGTAGTGATGATGAAGCAACTTAAGAAGGCACTACAAAAGAGGCTCAATCCGACAAGTAAGTTGTTAATTTTAGGAGTCCATATACTCTGTTTACTTATGTAGGATTGAATGTGAGAGTTTTTTTTTAATCCAAACTCGACCTAGGTTCTTGTGTAGGTCCTTAGCTCTTGTATAGGGCCTAAAGCAAATCCTTATGTAGGTCACCCGACACGAGTGTTTGCATGTCAATTTCCATCAGAGCCTTCAGTGGGAGTAAATGTAGGGTCTTGTGTAGGATTAAGGTTATTGGTTAATATAAGGAAAACCAACTAAAGTATCTTGCGAGAGCCTCTGAAGGGAGTGTCCATATCAGGTTCTTGTGTAGGACCTTGGCTCTTGTGTAGGGCCTAAATTCGGGTTCTTGTGTAGGACCTTGTCTCTTTTGTTAGGCCTAAATTTTAGAATCCTTATGTAGAGCTATAAAGGTTAGAGGTTAACCTGATTTAAAACCTCCAATAGTGAAATATGGTACACTCATGGATTGAGTGTGTTTGTTGAGAGTGGAGTAGGAAAAAAGCCGAACCACTATACATGATTATGTTTGGGAATGTTATTAGCACATTTGTTTAATTTTGCCTATATGTGGATTGCTTAATTGTATGCATGCATGATTAGATGAATGCTAGCTATTGTTTGTTACCACGTCCCACACACACATGTACACTATGTTTTTATAGACTATTTTCTTAATGGCACATCATGTGTAGTCTATGTAATTAGACCCTCTATTGGCTTGGACACCTTAGAGTTACATTGTCTTGCTTAGTTTAAGTGTTAATTAGTTTAAGTCAGAAAATTTATTTTTACAAGGAGAATAATATTTAATTGATCATAAACTGTAAGTGCTATGGTTTATAGCTCCTATAATTGTCAAATTTTCTAATGCCAAAACCTCTCTTAGAATCTGTGTCTTATCCAGCTCTTCTACATAATGAAGACTTTGCATTACTCAAGAACAAAGGTCTTTACTTAAAAAAATGCAAGATCACATGGTCATCAAGTGATTGTTCAATGTTCAAGATTCATAACTCAAGCTCAAGATTCAAGATATTTCAAGTTTAAGCATCTTAAGGCTACAAATTCAAGTTTGAATATTCTTCGAAAGGTCACAAGTTCAAGATTTATTTTATGACAAGATCTCAAGCTTCGTGAACTTTAAAGAACAACTATCAACTGAAGAAAAAGAAGTTTTAATGTTCATACATCATGTTTAAGGTATGAATGACCCTAGATTGACCATAGGGTAGGTCATTTTGAATACATAATTCAATTATATCATTTTATAAGTGAATAGTCTGTTTCTCGACTAGTCTTGGACTCTGTTCGACTAGTCCTAGCACTGGCTTGACCAGTCCAAGAAATTTCTCGACCAGTCCTAAGTTTATTACAGATTTTCAGAATTTTTGGTTAAGCCTCGATTAGTCCTGGAGACTGCTCAACCGGTCGTGTGAACAGTGCTTAACTCGTTCTCGACCAGTCCTGCAGCTACGACTCAAAATCTAGCAACTATTTCAGGTTCCACATGACCAGTCGTGGTGGTCCCTCGACCAGTCGTGCAACGCTTACGACCAGTCGTTGAACGACTTTATCTTATCGCGCCCAAATTTCAAAAATCTGTTGATCCTACGACCAGTCGTAGTGTCCTCAGGACCAGTCGTGAACGCGATTTCTTCACTTATAAATAGAGCACGAATTTTAAAGTTTTTCATTCAATTTAAGGTAAATCAATATGCCACTTTGAGAGATAAGTTAGTGTTCTTTTCAAGTTATATTGTGCTCATTTAATATTCTCTTAATTTAGCTTTGTTATATTTGATTTTGTATTCTATATTTCATTCATATTTAAAGAAGGGATTGAGGATTACCTTTTTCTTAGAATCAAAATCAAATAGAGCTAGCCCAACTTGATTTGATTTAAAATTAATTTAGAACTTAAAACCATTTCATAAGTGAGTTTGGACATTGAACTTCTACGTTGAAATTCTACTCCGATTTGGTTCTTCCGGGCGACATCAAAAAGAGAATATCCAGGTATTTTACATTATTGTAAATTTTTGTTTTGGTTTTTGAGATTGTGCAAGAATAATCTTTGTTTTGGTTTGTCTGAGGTGATCCAGAAAACTTAGAGTGTGGGGTTTTTTGAATTGTGTAAGCCCACTTGAAAGACACAATTGTGAGGGTTTTAAGTGAACCTGGAAAAACCTATTTTCATAATGAACGCTAATATCCACTGTATGAGGATATTAGGAGTGGAGTACTTGTGTGGCTATTTTTCTAAGCAGTTGGTGTACACACAAGCAAACCACTATAATTTCTGGTCTTGTGGTTTGATTGCTTATTTCTTTTTGTGGATGGTGGTAATTTCCTTTTTACATTGTGAAGAATGTTGTAATTTCTTTTATGCAAATGTGGAGAATGTTGTAATAGCATGATTTCTTTCCTTACTATTTATTTATTTATTCCTCTGTATCAAGTTTAAGTTTTTGATACACAAACTGTTTTAGTAATGTTGTCTTGCCATAAACCCTTGGTTTTTATGGTGTAAGGTTGTCCTTAGAACAACATCGATATCAACCTCTCAATACTCATTCTTTTGAGGTTGTCTTTAAATTCAGCATTGTGGGATTGTTTATTGCTATCTGTATTTAATTTATTTAAATTCTGCTATTATTTTTTAATTTGGCATAGTCCTGTTCACCCCCCCCCCCCCCCTTTAGGACGTATAGCTCGGCCTTTTCTAGTGGTATCAGAGCCTAATAACTCGTTTTTAATTATTCTTATTGGATTTATTTCCTAAGCTAATCGATCTGAGCTATTTGAGATGTCAAATTTTGATAACCTTTTAGTCACTAGGCCTCCACCATTTGATGGCTCCAATTATGCCTATTAGAAAGCCAGAATGAGGATTTTCCTAAAATTCATGAATGAGATCATGTGGCAAGCCACAGTGACTGAATGGACCCCTCCTACCACTGAAGTAACTGGTATCGATGAATCCAAATCTATGAAAGTCACACCTTATTTTACTTGGACCACTTTTTAGAAAAATGAGAGTAGTGCCAATGCAAAGGCTTTAAATGTCATAACTTGGCACTATCACGGATGAATTCAAAAGAATTATATCCTGTGATATTGCAAAGCATGGGATATTTTAGAAATGACATACGAGGGAACAACAATCATCAAGAAATCTAAAGTCCAAATCCTCACAACCAAATTTAAGGAAATACGTATGGAGGAAAGTGAAACTTTCATGGACTTTTATACTAGATTGAATGACACTGTTAACTCTATGTGGGGTCTCGGTGATAAAATCCCAGAAAGTAAAGTCTATGCAAAGATACTACGTTCACTACCTGAAAGGTTCAATTCAAAGGTGACCGTAATCTAGGAACTTCGTGATACGGATAATATGAGGGTAGAAGAGTTAGTTGGTTCTTTACAAACCTATAAGTTAAAATTTAAAGCTTCTAAAGGTAAATTCATCGCCCTTAAATATTTTAAATGTATTTCTCAAGAAAATAGTAATTCTAATTTAGAAAATTCTGAAGATGATATGGCCCTTTTAGCTAAAAAGTTTTATAAAATTTTGAAAAGTAAAAAGAGGGTTGATTTTCAAAAATCTAATGATAAGAAAAGATCTAAATCTAAAACTTGAAAATCTTTAAAAGATAGTCAATGTTATAACTGCCATGAATATGAGCATTTAGCGAACGAATGTCTTAAAAAAGACAAACCTAAAAGGAAAGGTATATTGGCTACTTGGGA
This sequence comes from Magnolia sinica, assembly GCF_029962835.1. Taxonomy (NCBI): domain Eukaryota; kingdom Viridiplantae; phylum Streptophyta; class Magnoliopsida; order Magnoliales; family Magnoliaceae; genus Magnolia; species Magnolia sinica. The sequence goes on from NC_080577.1 coordinate 36,023,571, forward strand.
TGAATCTTCTGTCTCTGAAGCCTCTTTTAAATCAGAAGATTCTAAAACTGAGTCGGGTAATGAAGTTAAAGCCCTTATGTCTCTAGTTAAGTTTACTTTTTCAGATCATGATGATTCAACTAGTGAAAAAAATCTTAATAGTGATCATGAAAATGAAGAAGATCTTCAAGATGCTTATAATGCCTTATACAAGGAAAGTTGTAAGATTGCGGTAAAGCTAAAACTTTAGAAAGAAAAGTTTTTGAAACTTAAAGAAAATTTTGATACTCTTGTTTTAGAAAAATTCCACATTTCAGATTCTTTTGAAAAAACTAAATGCGATTTAGAATTCAAAACCTCCCTTATTGAAAATCTAAAATCTGAAAATGAAAAACTAAAACTTAAAGTCTCTTCACTTTTGAATTTAAAGGATACATGGAGGTATGCCCAAGGTGATCCTAAGTTAGAAAAAACTATTATCCAGATCCAGAAAATGTGGCGACCGATCTGGTTTAGGCTACGACAAAAATATTCCTCCCAAACATAAGAATACTCCTCCTAAGTTTGTGAAAGGAGAGTCTTCAAACTCAAAAGGGAAAAGTTCAAATCAAAATTATTCTAAAAATGCTAAAACTTTTCAATCCTTAAAACCTAAAAGCAACCATATCAACTATAAAAATCAGAATCGTAATTCTTTAGCTAAGAAAATTGTTGATTTACTTAAAGAGCTCTTAAAATCTAACTCAATGGGTCAATCTTATATCAACCACAAACACAAGAAGACCAACTATACTCCTAAACCCAAAATGGTAATGAAATGGGTTCATAAGGTTACTTGCTTGGTTGTCCACACGGCTTTCAAAGCATCAAGTCATTCCAAGTGGTACCTAGACAGTGGATGCTCCAGGCACATGACTGGTGACAGAGGTCTATTCACCAATCTTAAAGACATGACTGACGGTTCAGTCACATTTGGTGATGGTAGCAACTGCAGGATTATTGGCCAAGGTACGATTCAACTTTCTAACCTCCCTTTATTTGAGAATGTTTTATATGTAGAAGATTTAAAACATAACTTATTAAGCATTTCTCAAATATGTGATAAAAATCATAGCATAAAATTTTCTAACCTAGGGTGTGAAATTTTAAATAAAAATGGTTCTGTAATATTAACTGGTCGCAGAACTTCTGAAAACTGTTATATTGTAAGTGACTCTAACTCATCTAATTTATCATGTTACATGGTCCATACCGATGAGACTGAGTTATGATATAAACGCCTTGGACATGTACACTACCGTAACTTGTATAGATTAAGCAAAAGAGAGTTAGTAAGAGGCCTACCCAAAATACAAAAAATAGATAAAATATGTGGTGAATGCTAGATTGACAAACAAACTAGGAGTTCTTACAAAAAAGTGGACTCCAATGCCACATCTAAACCGCTCAAACTTCTCCATATGGATCTTATTGGACCAACTAGAACAAAGAGTCAAGATGTTAAAAAGTATATTCTGGTAATTGTTGATGACTTTACCAGATATACTTGGGTAGTCTTCTTAAGAGACAAATCAGAAACTCTCGATGAAGTTAAAAGGGTACTTAGACGTATCCAAACTGAAAAAGAGACTCAAGTTTGTAAAATTCGTAGTGATCATGGATCAGAATTTGAGAATAGCGATTTTGAGAAGTTTTACAATGATCAGGGAATATCACATGAATTCTCTGCACCCAAAACACCACAACAAAATGGTATAATAGAAAGAAAAAATAGAGTGCTTTAAGAAATGGTAAATGTTATGTTAAACAGTATGAAGCTCCCTAAAAATCTTTGGGCCGAAGCCATAAATATTGCATGTTATATAATCAATTGTGTTTATACTAGAAAATCAAACGGTAAAACGGCTTATGAAATGTGGTTTGATAAGAAGCCTACTATCAAATACTTTCGATTTTTTGGTAGCAAGTGCTATATTTTACATGACCAAGAAAATCTGGGTAAGTTTGACACCAAAAGTGATGAGGAAATATTTTTAGGGTATGCTCTAAATAGTTGAGCATATCGTGTTATTAATAAGAGAACCGATACAATTTAAGAATCCATTAATGTGGTTATTGATGATCACTCGAATACACCTATCTCAAGTTCAGATAATGATGAAGTACCTCTAATTGGTAAACCAGATTCTTCATCAAATCAAAATAATTCTAAACTAAGAACTATTAAAGATCATCCAACTAATCAAATTCTTGGAAACCCTCTCACTGGTGTACGCACTCGTAGACAACTAGAAGATGTGTATAACTACGTGTGCTTTACATCCTAGATAAAACCGTCTAACATAAAGGAAGCTTTTACTAACGAAAACTAGATAGTTGTGATGCAAGAAGAGCTTAATCAATTTATTAGAAATGATGTTTGATACTTAGTTCCTTGACCTAAAGATAAACATATTATCAGAACTAAGTGGATTTTTAAAAATAAGTCTGATGAACTTGGTAATATAATTCGTAACAAGGCTAGACTGGCTGTACAAGGATACACTCAAATTGAAGGCATCAATTATGATGAAACCTTTGCCCCAGTAGCTCGTCTTGAATCAATTAGACTATTTATATCCATTACTTACTTTAGAAAGTTTAAAATTTATTGAATGGATGTAAAGAGTGTTTTTTTAAATGACAATTTACACGAAGAAGTGTATGTTGAACAACCAATGGGTTTTGAAGACCCTAAGAATATTGATCATGTCTATCGCCAAAAAAAGGCTCTCTACGGTTTAAAACAAGCTCCCAGGGCATAGTATGAAAATTTGACTAAGTTTTTACTAAGTCATAACTTTATAATGGGAAGTGTTGGTAAGACTTTATTTGTAAAGAAACATAATGATCACATTTTAATAGTACAGATTTATGTTGATGATATTATTTATGGATTTACTTGTGCTAACATGACTGTTGAGTTTACAGATCTTATGAAATCTAAGTTCGAAATGAGCATGGTTGGGGAATTGAATTATTTCATAGGGTTGCAAGTTAAACAACAACCTGATGGTTTCTTCATTTCTCAAACCAAATATGCTCTGAACTTAGTAAAAAGTTCAGATTTGAGAATGGGAAAAATTTTGATACTCCTATGAGTACGACTCTAAAACTCTCAAAGGACTCTACAGGTAAGAAAGTGAATCCTAAATTATATCGCAGTATGATAGGTAGTTTGTTGTATTTAACTGCAAGCCGACCCAATATTGCATTTTGCGTAGGAATTTGCTTTAGATATCAATCTGACCCTAAAGAGTCACATTTAACTGTTGTTAAGTGGATTATGCAATATGTCGCAAGTACAGCTAATCTGGGTCTTTGGTATCCACATGATACTAATATTCAATTAGTTAGTTACACTAATCCTGATTGGGCTGGTAACATTGATGATAGGAAATCAACCACTGGTGGTTGTTTCTATGTTGGGAACTATTTAGTTTCTTAGTAAAGTAAGAAACAATGTTCCGTATCACTCTCAACTGCTGAAGCTGAATACATTGCTACTGGTAATGCATGTACTCAACTTATATGGATGAAAAGAATGTTAAGCGATTATTAAATTGCACAGGATTCTATGGTTTTATATTGTAATAATTTCAGTGCAATTAATATATCTAAAAATCCAATCCAGCATTCACGAACCAAGCACATTGACATTAGATATTATTACATTCGTGAATTAATGGAAGAAAAGATAATTTCTTTGGAATACATTCTGACCGAGACTCAACTTGCTGACATATTTACAAAACCGCTCGACAAAAGCAGGTTTTCTAAATTGAAATTTGATCTTGGTATGTGTAATTTGAATTGATTATTCATGCATTTATGTATTATAATGTATATACTTATTAGTTTGTATATTCAAATTTTAAATTTTAATGAAAAATGCACATTTTTTTACTATGCACGACCAGTCAAGTACATGCTCGACCAGTCGTGGTATCGCAGGTTTGACCTTTATTTAGGGAAAAATCCCTTTTTCTTCTATTTGGGCTTCTTCTCCAACGGGTCTAAGCATGACCGGTCGAACCCATCTCCATAGATCTTCAAGGTTAGTACAAAATAGATTCAAGTTCATATCACTTCTTTTTCATCTTTGAAGTGATTTATTTCTTGTTTCATTGAGGTTTTTAGGGTTTTTTTTCTCTAAAATCTGATTTTGAGAAAACCCACTCTATATCTTTTGCCACCTTTTGATTTCTTGATTTCCTAGTTGCAAATGGATGGTAGAGGCAAAAAGAAAAGTTCTCGTGGTCCTTCAACATCTAGATTGACACCTATCGCAAGGCGCCACCTTCTGTCACCCGAAGATGATCCCTCTTATGTGTGGGATTTAAGGTTACGCAATGTTATAGTTGAACAACCTATGCATGTTGAACATCTTGTTCCTTTTGAAACCTTCCTCTTCTCCAATCTGTAGGATGGGCTAACATTCTACATTAGGGTGGGCTGGCATACCGGTCTATTGCGCAAGCTATGTATGCATGTATTTCTGATTTTTTAACTGAAAATTTAACTTTTATTATATCAACTAGAGAAGGTCCATTTGAAGTTAACCGAAATTTGATTTCTGGCCTAATGGACATACCTGTCAATGATGAAGGTATTCCAATTAGCACTCTAATAGCTAAACCATCTGAATCAGAAAAATATATGCTTACTAAAGCATTGTGCAATATAGATGTGCACTGGAGTCAAAATGGGAATGCGTTTGCTCAAAGTACTTGTTACCCAGATCAGTGTCCTTCACAGGATATTATTTCAATTCTTTATCCACATTCTGGTAACAAAACCGAACTCGCCTCTTTCATGGTTCAGATTTTGCATTCCATCATCTCTGGTACAAATGTTTGTCTTCCTTCTTTAATTTGTCATTCCATCATTCAATTTTGTCTCCATCCTAGACACAGTGATATCCCTTTTGTATATCTTATGACTGTGTTGGCTACCTATATGTTAGTGGCTATGCCTGTTGGAGAAGCTCCTATTCAACACCTTATTTTCAACAACTCAAATATAAACAAGATGAATTTGAGGTTGGCCGCAGGCCAGGTCAATGTGGGTGGTGGTGAAGCTGAAGCAGTAAATGAAGAAGAAGGCGATTTACATCCTGATGACACAAACATGGACGATATCTTTAATGAGCTCGAATCAGATTCTGAGGCTGACCCTGATTATCAGCCTTCTGATTTTGTTGAGAGGTTGCATTCTCTTGAGGAACAGGTGGCTCAGATTCATGTAACCCAGGATTCGCAATTTGCTTATATGCGTAAATATATGAGGCGCATTAATAAGGGTTTACATCAGATTGATCCATCTATTCCTACTTCCTCTTAAGGATCTGATTAGTATTTTCTAATCTTGGTTTGTAATAACTTTAATGCTATTTGGTTTATTTTGTCTTGTGAGGTTATACTTGACTTAACTATGTAGTACATGGTTGAACTTGGTTACTTATGTTTGAATTTGACTTGCCTATTGAGTTAATGTGTTATCTATCTTGATCATTTATTCCTCAATACTCTTCTTATTCTTCCTTCTTTATATCTTTCCACTTCCATGTATTGGTTTCTTCCTTTGTCATATTGTGACAAAAAGGGGGAGAAGGTTGTCATGCTAATATATGATATGTGAATTGTGGATGGGTTGTTTGTGAATGATTCTATTTTGAGATAGGGAGTTAAGTAAGGGGGAGTATTGTTGGAGGAATTGAAGCATTCAAGCAAATTGATGCTTTGTTTTTATAACTGGTGCATGATTCTTTAACCAGATTGTAACTGGTTTCTTTTTATAACCGGTGCATGATTCAAGTTGTAACTGATTTCTTTTTATAACTGGTGCATGATTCTTTATGCGTATAATGTTTATATTATTGCAAAGTGTGTTTTGTCACTGGAGTGTGTTTTGTCATAAATTTGACAAAGGGGGAGATTGTAAGTGCTATGGTTTCTAGCTCCTATAATTGTCAAATTTTATAGTGCCAAAACCTCTCTTGGAATCTCTGTCTTATCCAGCTCTTCTACATAATGAAGACTTTGCATCACTCAAGAACAAAAGTCTTTACTTCAAGAAATGCAAGATCACATGGTCATCAAGTGATTGTTCAATGTTCAAGATTCATAACTCAAGCTCAAGATTCAAGATATTTCAAGTTCAAGCTTCTTAAGGCTACAAATTCAAGTTTAAATATTCTTCGAAAGGTCACAAGTTCAAGATTCATTCTATGACAAGATCTCAAGCTTCATGAACTTCAAAGAACGACTATCAACTGAAGAAAAAGAAGTTTCAATGTTCATACATCATGTTTAAGGTATGAATGACCTTAGATTGACCGTAGGATAGGTCATTTTGAATACATAATTCAATTATATCATTTTATAAGTGAATAGTCTATTTCTCGACTAGTCTTGGACTCTATTTGACTAGTCCTAGCACTGGCTCGACCAGTCCAAGAAATTCCTCAACCAGTCCTAAGTTTGTTACAGATTTTCAGAATTTTTTTTTAAGCCTTGACCAGTCCTAAAGACTGCTCGACCGGTCGTGTGAATAGTGCTCGACTCGTTCTCGACCAGTCCTGCAGCTATGATTCAAAGTCCAGTAACTATTTCAGGTTCCACATGACTAGTCGTGGAGGTCCCTTGACCGGTCGTGCAGGGCTTACGACCAGTCATGGAACGACTTTATCTTATCACGCCCAAATTTCAAAAATTTGTTGGTCCTACGACAAGTCATAGTGTCCTCAGGACCAGTCGTGGAACGGCTTTATCTTATCGCACCCAAATTTCAAAAAATTGTTAGTCCTACGACAAGTCATAGTGTCCTCAGGACCAGTCGTGAATGCGATTTCTTCACTTATAAATAGAGCACGAATTTCAGAGTTTTTCATTCAATTTAAAATTTGGCTTGCCTAAAGTGAAATTCGGCTGGTCAAATTACCCATTCAGCTAACCGAATTCTCAAAAAATTCAAAAATTTGCATTACTGGAATTTGACCCGAATTTCACTCGAGCTGGCCAAATTTCAAGTTAGGCTAGCCAAACCAAAAGTTAAGCTGACCAAATTTTCAATCAATTTTGACTTTTAACCCAAACCTGAAGTTAGGTTTGCAAAGGAAGTTAGGCTGATCGAACCAAAAGTTAGGCCGGCCGAACTCCAAAACACATACAACAAAAATAACCCAAAATACATGATTTTTTGTAACGCCCTGAAATTCAGGGGTCGAGCATAACTCAGCTCCCGAGTTCCAAAACATCACTTATGCAACATATTTAATGATGGATGTATGCTGTCTGTATTAGTGCATAAAACATGGAATAGATTAAGCCAAAGTGCAGATATAATTCAAGGATAAGTGAAGAAAGCAAGCGGAAGACTTAAAGAAATATATGTGTGTACATGTGCGAATCCCTGAAATACATACACATACTAGGTTGAAATGTAAGTGCTGCTATTAAAATTACAAGTATCAAATTACATCATTTAATTCTCAAAAGAAATCCCAGCATCCCGTGCATCAGAACTAGGCTCACTAGAACCCGTCTAAAACTACATAAAAGAGAAAGCAGCCTCATCATCATCAATCTCCTGCTCTGCCTCAGAAGTCGCATTAACATCTACAACATCAGCAACAAAGACAAAGTCTGGTGGGTGTTTAAACACCGTCCCAGAACGTGGGAGTGAGTGATCAACTCAGTGGAACAATAAAGCACAGGTTAACATGTTATCAATTCAATCAAGCAGTAATGATAAAGCAGAACAATTAAACATGTCCTAAGTACTCTTGTTAATGAAAGGATGTATGTAGAATGATGTGTGCCCTCACGCATACACCCTCAGCGTCTTCATCTTACGTTACGCATGACATCGCCTCAAAGTGCGCCACATCTACAAAGCACATGCAAATGCGGTGCATGAACATGATTACCAAGTTGTTATTAGTCCTTTTCATACAACAGGATTGGGAAGCTAAGGTACCTTCCTCATATCACCATTCAAACAGTGATCCAATCTAGGGTCGTCAGTCCTAGACAATCTCATACGATCATATGTTTTCAGGTTGTTATAAAGGGCTCGTCGCCAATCAATGCACGCCTATCATACCTTCGTTACTACAATAAGGCTCGTCACCTCAATGCGGTATCTAGGTATGCTCGAGGTCACTACAAAGGGCTCGTTACCAATCAATGTAGGCCGACAGCATGAATATATGTCCCATACCACCATAATCAACTCACGAGTTTGGTTGCTCACTGGTCACTACGGGAAGGCTCGTCACCCTAGCGTAGGCCGACAGCTCGACCACGGTGTCCCATACCACCATGTCTGGCTCATGAGTCTTAGCGGATCAAGGTACAACGGTTTACAGGATTTCATTGGTAAGTTCGGTACCCTAGATTCAAACATTAGCGTCCATACATGGTGAACATACATCGGACAATCGGGTTACTTGACGAACTCGACTAGCATGAGCGCACGTTGGGTTGAACGACATAGAGTGCGCAAACACTCCGCGTGGCCAAACCACTGCCGACAACTCTAATACTACTCGGGTTCGTCTAATCACGTCCTATGTGGCGAAAGCAGCCTCAGCCACAATTTCAAGGCCGATTACCGATTTCCTGGACTATTATAGTCCCAAACACATTCCACTATAACAGGTATTGATATCAACAATTTAGAATAGTAATGGAACAACAACTCAAATCATGTGGTATGTAAGCATTTGAAGAATATCAACTTAACATGGATTTTCACATAAGTAATACTTGAAATTAAACAACAAGGAATGTAACTTGCATGAAGGAAATCATACACACTAGTGGGAGAGTTGAGAATCACTTCTCAATGCCCACAAATAGTATAATATATTACACTTTAGATCATTCAGACATTTCTACAAGCACTTAGAATACATAGTTCAACATACATGACGTATGTTGAAATACACACATTTGGACAATTCCTCTTACCAAGGAGTTGTCGCACATACATCTAGCATAAGTACACGACAAATAATCATGGCAATCACATGTTCATATTTTATATGCATACGGAACTTTATACATACACATAGAATACACAAATCTCAATGTAACACATGCATATCAGGAACGCAAAGTAAACATAACATTTGGCATGTGAAATCTCATCCATAACAAGAATAAACCATTCACTGGCATTGAAAGCCTTGAAAACCATAACCTATAAGATTAAAGTCCGCACCTTAAGCCAGAAAAGAACACCGAACTGATTTCAGACGATATGTCTTCATCAACGGCGACAGAACAACCTAAGGCAAGAAAAGAAATGAGCTATAACAACACAAAGACTCATCTAAGCTCTAAAACAGATTAGGGTTAGGTTAACTTACTCAAGGATGTACTCAGAATCGCCGGAATAACGATTCCAAAGAGAAGGTTAAAGGATGAAGAAGAACAGGAAAGAATCTAAGACGATTCACCAACTTCTCTCTCACTTTCTCTCTCTTTTCCTCTCTCTTTCTTAGCTAGGGTTAGGAAATTCGTATGGAAAAGAGAGCTAGGGTTTTAAGGTCTATAAATAGGCCTAACATTGATGAAAATAACCCCAGGACCAAGGTATACTTAGGGTATAACCAAAACCGGCCTCTCACGATCCAACGAAGCACTTCCGATGGGCCTATTACCATGAAAGGTCGGACTTAAGCTCACCGACCATGGATCTTGGTCAGGCTGAGTTTTCGTACCGACCGGATCTTCAGATCAGCCGTGGCAGACCACACTCAATTCAACGATCACCGAATCTCGATCAGGTTCACAAGCACAAGGACATGCCTAGGCCACCTTCCCTGATCAGAGGGTGAAATTGGGTCAGAATCCAACGATCAGATTGCTTAAAATCATCGCGCAAGCGATACGACTCAGATTTCATAAAATCACATTTACTTTCCAACTGTTCTCACACTCTTCACTCCGGACTCAATCAAATCGACCCAGAACATCATCTGAACTTGATTTTTGAGGTGATGGTCAAGTCCAACATGGTGACCGCAACAGCCTAAGATCATCGCTATCGGACTTTCGATGCGCGGTCCAGGTCAGATCCAGAACTTCCAAAATTTCCCAAGAACGACTCGATTTAGCGATGGTTCCCAAATTTCAGAGTAACATAGCGCTAGCTAATCTACAAGTTTTGAGTCATGTAGATCAAATTTAAAGTGATTGATGCAAATTTCACAAGCAATCGAGATAAGCGCTAATTACCCCAAAAAGCTACTAAGGAGAAAATAGAGGTAGTACTCAGGTCTTGGCACAAAATTTTTCGGGTCATTACATTTTTTAAAGCACCTAACCTAAGGTCTTTCTAGGGTTATATCACCTGTTGGTTAGAAAATATAGAGATCATATAGTCTTGAAATTGAGCGACGTCTTCTGAAGATGATAAGATGATCTTTAGCTGATCTTCAGACATGTAGAGTAGTTGCGATCTAAGTGTACTTGCGATTTGATTGGTATCACTTTGTCTCATGAAATTTGACAACCTTATGTGTGTTAAATATATAGTCACTTACAGATGTGTCGTCACTCGACTGCCATATTTTGATGGGTCTAAATACGCCTATTGGAAGACTATGATTATGATTTTTCTAAGAACCTTTGACCCTATGATTTGGGCTATCGTCGAACAAGGATGGACAATACCAATCGAACAAGTCAAGATTGATGATAGAACTATTAGCGCTCCTAGAGATAAATCCAAATAGAGAATCGACGATATATAGCGGTATACCTATGATGCCAAAGCTTTCAATGCTATTTACTGTGCAGTTTCCCACAATGAATTTAAATGCATTTGTAATGAACTGAGAAGGAAGAGTGGGACTTAATGGAAATCTCTCATGAGGGAACTAGCATAATAAAGAGGTCGAAGCTTCAGCTCTTAATGACCTATTTTGAAAGTATTAAAATAGACGAGTCTAATACCTTCATGGAGTTTTACTTTAAGTTAAATGGTATTTGTAACTCCATGTGGAGCTTAGGATAAAGAATATCATAAGGACATATATGTAGGAAAATTCTTAGATCCCTACAGGATAGGTTCTCTCCCAAGGTAACCTCTATAGAAGAGTGTATGAATATAGATGAAATGAAAATAGAAGAATCTTAGGTTCCCTATAAATATTTGAACTACACTTTAAGACCCACTCTAAAGCAAAGAAATTAGCCGCCTCAAAACATCTCATAGGCATTGTAATGCCCTTAATTTCGAGGGTCGAGCAAAGCTCTACTCCCGAGATTTAGAACATCACTTATGTATTATGGATGATAATATTCAGATTTCTTTCACGTTCATGAGTTAAGCATGCATGGGATTATACTAGACAACACATCATACTCTAGATTTAATTAAGTTAAGCAAGTGTGGAATTCTAAACATGTCTGTATAAGTATGTAGATGTCTCACATGGTTTCTTTCTAAGTATGAGTATGTAACCGGGTTCAATATATACATATATCATTTCAAAATAAACAAAATGTGGAAATTTAAATGTGTCCAACTAAGCCCAGATGTCCCAGTGATCCCTGCGTAGCGGTACGTAGCCTAGATTAGCCCGTCTGAGAGTTAGAAGTAGGAGAATTCCTCCTCCTCATCCAAGAAGTCCTACTCCATTGCATAAACGTCATCTGTACCTGCATCTACATCAGAATCTGGTTGGTGTTTTAAAACACCGTCCCAGAGTGGGAGTTAGTGATCAACTTAGTGGTTCTATAAGGAAAAAGTTACACATGTTATCAAGTCAATTAAAGCAGTAATGATAAAGCAATCATAACAATCACTTCCTAACTACTCTTTTTAATGCAAGAATGGGGTGCAAGTAATGATACATGCCCTCACCCATCAATGCTCCCTCAACATGCAACTCTGACCACCTATTTCGCATATGACAACACTTCCTCAACTGTGCGACTCCAATGCCTTTTCAACACATCCTAACTAATGAAGTGTGATGCATGGCCATGTTAGCCAAGTAATTAGTTAGGCTTATTCATACAGTAAGTTTGGAAAGCTAGGGTACCTCCCTTTTTAATACTGACCCCAAATCGAACATTTAGCACCAAACAACAGCAGTGGTCCTACTCATATATTCTAGATCCATCTAGGTTCATCACTCCTAGTTAAATGCATACGATAGGCAAGTTGCAAGAAGTTGTGCTCGAGGTCACTACGGGGAGGCTCGTCACCCTAGTGTAGGCCGACAGCACGAACACGGTGTCCTATACCACCATGCCCGACTCATGAGTCTTAGTTGCTCATTGGTCACTACGAGGAGCCTCATCACCCCAACATAGGCCGACAGCTCGGACATGGTGTCCCATACCACCATGCCCGGCTCATGAGTCTTAGTGGATCGTGGTACCATGGTTAAAGTGGATCTTTACATTGGTGAAGGACCTTAGATTCAAGCAGTCGCGTCTATACATAGTAAACACATAATAGGCCAATTGGTTCATTAGGCAAGCTCGATTGGTACGGGCGCACGCTGACTTAATCGACATAGAGCGCATAAGTGTCCCTCGTAGCCTAACCACTATCGACAATCGTCGTGCGACTCGTATTCATCGAGTTTACCTAAGGTGGCAAGACTAAATCAGCACCCAAACAAGGATTTTACTGATTACCTGGGCTACGTTTGTAGCCTCAATCCTACTCAAATGCTGCTAACAATCACATGTAATATTTATCACAACATTCAACAAACAATCCATGTAGATTTCTCATGTGGACATTTCATCAAACACATGGACCATGCTAATACAACATGCATTTATCAATTGATTTCATAAAGGAAAATATACATACGCATAAAACAATGAAGAATCCTACCTTAATACTCGTAGTAAATACAATTCATCAATAATTTCTCATTTAGAGAATTTATTAAACACATGGACTACGTTAGTTACAACATATGTTTTATCATTTCTTTATAAAGAGAGATCTACATGCATATGACAATGATGAATCCTAGATTAGTAATCATGGCAAGCACTAATCATTTTCTATTGCTCATTTAAACATTTCAACAAACACATAGGGTGCATCATTTATTTATCACAGTTCATAGGTGTATCTCATACAGAAATCAACGTATTTAAGACAATACGACAACAATCAAGACAGACACAAATCATTAGCTGTCATGAACGCATTGACAAACCGTAACCTAAGCATTTATAGTCCACATCTTTCGTTAGTATGCTCAACTCGAACTTGATCCAAATTCTATGTTTCCAAAAATGAAACGTCAGGCACCTAAATGATGAAACTGGTTAGCTAGGTTGACGAAAAACTATCCGAGAGTTCTACATCGATATTAGGGTTGGTATTTCTTATCCGAAATCGTAGCCAAAAGAGGTTTGGTAGTGCAACGGGGAGGTGATTAGGCATGTGGATTCGTGGGAGAAGATTTCTTCAGCGATCTCTCAAAGTTCTCCTTCTCTCTTTCCTCTCTCCTCCTCTCTCTCCCTCTGGGGTTTGTGAAATTTTTATATGGGAGAGAGAGGGTGAAATGAGGGCTATTTATATCCCCAGATGTGATGCAAATGGCCCCAGGGCCACTTTATACATTGTTTATACCCCGTGGGCGACTGTTTCTGACGAACAGGGCTTATAGGGAGGCCCACGACCCATCTATGTCATAGGGTACGCTCCCCGATAATGGATCCATGTTAGGACACGATTTCAGTGCGATCGGATAAGCCAATTGACTGTGGAGAGCCTGTGTCAGATCAATGGTCGTACGTGTCCAATCAGGGCCACGGCTATATGTATAGGTACAGGGAAATTTTCTTTCCCAATGGGTAAAGTTTGTTCACAAACTAGCGGTCCGAATTCTTTAAATTTGCGTGAGAGCGAACGGCCCAATTCACTTAAGTTTTAGTTCATTTTCTAAGGATATTCACATTTCTCACGCTCTTAACTCACAACTCAAGTTGGGCATTTCTGGACACTATCTGGGCTTGATTCCTACAATGGTTGTTAAGCCCAACATGACAGACATCTTCCTATAATTTCACGGTCATCGAACCCTCGACCTGCGTCTAGGTCCGTTACCGAGTTTCAATGTACTCCCAAGGGCGACAGACCCTTAAAATTTCTTCTAGGTCTTATGATGACATTGAGCCAATGGTATTCCTAGTTCTAGACCTTCCCATTCCTGAAAATGGTGGCCCAAGCTTAATCCACCAATTATTTAGTACTTAACTAAACCCCATCTAAATTATACGGCAGGATGCGGTCCTTGGGTTGTTCTACCTAAGGTGGTACTCAGGTCTTTATATGGATTTTTTCGAGACGTTACAGGCATTCACATAAACATAATTAAAAAAAAAAAAAAAATCTGAAAGTGATAGAGATGAGGAGGATGAGGAGGAATTATCTAAAAATCTTAAGAAAGTCCTCAAGTTTACTAGAGGGAAGAGTTGTGACAAGAAGGATAACGTGGTTGAGAAGCATAAAGGTAAATCTATTAAACCACATCAACTGGTTCGGTGTTACAATTGTGAGGGTTATAAACATCTTGCCCTCAATTTTCTTAGCAAAATGAGATATAAAGGCAAGACAATGGCGGCAACATGGGGTGATACGTAGGAGTTCGAATCCACTTCAAATGACTTCTCTAGTATTGAAGACCTTAATCACCTGCATATCTTAACGACCTACACCACAGTATCCCTCCCCGAAAATTTGGGAGACCATAACACCTTAAGAAGGTGACCTTAGAATGTCCCTTTGGGCTGAACGTTAAATCAAAGGATCAAGCCTCACTTATGAGCGTAATTGTAAAATTAAAAGATTTCAGCCTCATATTGTGCTTAATTGTTAAACTTGAGGATTATAACCTCACTTGTATTAATAGTTTAAGATTTAAAGTTATTGAATTTTTGATATCACATGTTTGTTAGCCTAGATTATCATTGGTCATTCTCATTGTTAATAATATATCTTTGGAATGACCATTTTAGCATACTCCATGTTTATAATGATTATATGCATCCCTTAACCCTTGTTATTATGTGTCTTGTAATTGATAAATTTATGAATTAAAGAGTAGTTTCATGCCTTACTTCTATTTGTATATTTATTGGAACTAACTCTTTGTCAAATACTGATAAAAAGGGGAAGAAAGATCAAGTCCCACCAAAACAATAAATTTTGTTTTGCAGGGTTTGTTTGTGTTATCGTATGTTTGATCAGGGAAGCAATTATAGGGGAGCATTGCTTGTTACATGTCTTAGTATATCGAGTTATAAATTATTTATATTTAACATGTAATATTTTCAGTTGTTTTGGGATATCATTGGTATGGGCCATGACATGGTCTTAGGTTAGGTTTTTGTCATGTAATTGACAAAGGGAGAGATTGTTAGTGCACTTATTTTAGTACCCTATTTGTCAATCATGTGAGTCCTTGTATCATGTAGTCGGTTAAGCCCTTAGAAAGTGAAGACCGAAGACACAAGTGAAGATAAAGCATCAATGAGCTAAGAACAAGTAAAAGATGTGCCTTGGTGACCCTAACCCTTAACCCAAAACAACGTTAGACCTCTAGATGATCTAGGCTTAATAGGAATATCTAATTGATCATCCTTTAGCCTTAGGAACACGAGTGGAACATGATAAATAAGGCTAGAAGAAGTGCAAAGCTGCTGTGAAAACCATAGCCCAAAATAATAATTTTCGATGGTTGTTCGATGGCACTGAGCTGCCATCGAAGGCATCAATCGAGAGTCAGAACTGTCTAGCAACTAAATCATATTTGTTCTGATTTTCTAAATGGTATCGAGGCCACCTTCGATGGCATCGAAGGTAAGTTCAATGGCATCGAAGGCCCCCTTAACGGCATCACTTGAGAAGGCAAAATTGTCTAACAAGAAATCATGTTTAAATTTTGATTTTCTCGATGGCATCGAGGCCACCTTCAATTGCATAGAAGGTCAAGTTAGATGGCATCGAAGGCTTGTCGATGGTATCGAACAGGTAAGTCAAATATGTTTAGTAACATTATTTAATTTCTCGATGGCAACGAAGTAGCCTTTGATGGCATCAAAGGGGCTTTGATGACATCGAAGCCTTCTTCAATGGAATCGACAGAGCCATTTCTGTCATTTTTCTTATTGTTGGAACTCTAAATTTTTATAAAGGGCATTTGGTTCTTGGGCTTTTGGATGAGTTTTTGGTACAATGAAAGCTTAGGTGAATCCATGTTCATATCCCTCATCTCAAGTCTCTATACCATTGAATTCTAGGTAATCTTCCTTAAGATTAACACTCTTACGAGGATTCCAAACTCCACCTTGAAGATGTTCTTGAACTCTTCCATTTTTTAGATATTATACTTAAGCTATCTTAGCATACATTGTCTTAATGTTCTAAAAGACCTATCTAGTTGAATTCCCTAGGGAATACAACTTTCTATTAGTTATAAGAGATTCAACCAACCTCCCATCACCTTAGTCACCTCAAAGGAGCATCGTATGCAAGGTGTTTGATCTTGGAGCTTAGACAGTGACAAAGTAATGGCATCATGATCGAGGAGTTGTTTAAAGCACGGGATAGAGATGATCAAGCAACTAAAGAAGATGCTACAAAAGGGGTTTAATCCAATAAGTAAGTTGTCAATTTTAGGAGTCTATCTACTCTCTTTCCTTCTGTAGGATTGAGGGTAAGATTTTTTGATCCAAACTCAACCTAATTTCTTGTGTAGGACATTAGCTTTTATGTAGGGCCTAAAGAAAATCCTTGTGTAGGTCACTTGGCACGAGTGTTTGCGTGTCAATCTCCATTGGAGCCTCCGGTGGGAGTAAACGTAGGGCCTTATGTATGATCAAAATTTTTGGTTAGCCTAAGGAAAACAAACTAAAGTCTCTTACGGGAGCCTCCAATGGGAGTGTACGTACCAGGTTCTTGGGTAGGACCTTGGCTCTTGTGTAGGGCCTAAATCTTAGAGTCCTTGTGTAGGGCTATAAAGGTTAGAAATTAACTTGATTTAAAACCTCAAATAGTGAAATCAGGTACACTCATGGGTTGAGTGTGTTCACCAGGAGTGGAGTAGGCAAGTAGCCAAACCCCTATACCAAAGAGGAAGTAAATTGAATCATTGGAGCTTTAGAATTTCAAGACACGTGCCCAAGACATAAAGGTAGCTAGATAGCACAAGGCTAGCAAAATGAAGAGAATAGCAATGAATAACTCAACAAAGAGGGGAGTGGCAATGGCCAACTCAATAAAGAGGAGAGTGGCAATGGCTAACTTAATAAAGAGAAGAGTAGCAAAGGCTAACTCAACAAAATTGGTAAAGGCAAGAGCAAGGCTTGTATCCATCGCCCCAAAAATAATAAAGATCACTCGTAATTAACATCATACCATAATTCCCATAGGGCAAATAATTGTTGATGGTAAATTAAACAATTGTAGGGAGAAAATTATAGTAGCATGACAGCAAGACATATAAAAGGCAAGATAAGTCATATCAACTTAAATCAAGGTAAGCTTAAAGGAATCCCTCACATAAATTTATAAAAACCATGCATAATTAACATTAATATCTCAACCATCATTCCCAAATGATAAATAATTGAAGGTGGTGAATTAAATATTTGCAGGGAGGATTTATAGTAACCTAAAAGCATGTAAAGGAACAAAATGAATGAACAACTCAAATTGATGTAATCTTGAAGGAATCCCTCACTATAGCCTTAGATCTAAATACTATGTAGATATTCATATAGGAAAGCTTCTAGATGAATCACGATATCGCTTGAGCAAGAGGGAGATAGCAGATGTTTGGAGAAGGAAGCGGATGATGGACGTTTAGGCTTCTCTCTCTCTCTCTCTCTCTCTCTCTCTCTCTCTTTCTCTCTCTCCTTGGATGTTTAAGAGGTGGGCGTGTGAGTGGATAAGAGAACGCACACCCCTTTTTTAAAAGGGAGTGGGCGTGTGAGAGGGGCGTGTTTCACATCTTACTAGGATTGGGTTTCTCCAATTTTCCCTTTTTTGATGATATTTCTTTAAATCTAATTAGTCCATTATGTCAAGGTCATCAAATAGGGTTGGTTTATATGATTTTCTTAATGATCCGAAATTTAGATTGGCCCATCTTGAAAATTCTCCTAACGGGTGCCAAAATAAACTTAATCTCAATTAACCTTCTACGCTTAATGATCATGGCCCAATTTTGAGGAAAATGTGTAGTCAGGATAGGCAAACATTTGGACAAAATTTAGTAGTTGATCAATTGTGGAAAAGACTTAGATCTAAAATATCACCTTTTACAACAAAATGAAGGAACTGGCTTCAGCGTTCAACGGTGTAGGATCATAGATCGGGGTCAAAATTTTCTATAAACTCGTAGTTATATGAGACCAAACTGTGGTCCAAATTTCAGTTGCGATGGACGGAAGAAAGTGGTTAAATTGGAAAATCCATATTTATAAGGAGTTGGTAGGCCTTAACAAGATAACTTCGCACATTAGGAAAAGCCTACCAAAGTGGGGTCTTCATATTTCACATTGGGTCCATATTATGGGAAATCCAAGTCATTCATATGAAGAAAAATATCCTACTATGATTACCCAGAAGGTTTCTTCACTCGATGGTCACCAAAATCAATAATTAAGGGGTTGATTTGTCAATTGGGTCACTTTTACAATGATCTAAAGGTTGAAATTTGACATGTATGGTTCATTTTTAATACATAAGCATGGTATCAAATTTCACATCAAACGGATCATGGGAACCATGTGATCTAGAATTTAGGGGTCTAGGTTAATGACATTTTTGTAATTATTCCTGATATGAGAGTTTTCAGAAATCTAATGGTTTTACATGGTTATAGGAACATTTTTAAGTAATTCTTACAAAAGAACTTATATCTAAATCATTATTAATAAAGAATTATTCACCAAATTAATTAAGGTAATGTATATATATCAACCAACATAATGGATGGTCAGGTGACATGTTGAGAATAGAAAGACTTGATGGTTGGTATTCTAGTCATGTATCTAGGTGATTGTACTGTCAGTTTTGTAAATGGATGAGCACAAGGTGGGTTTCTGGAGTAATTCGGAGATAAAACATGTGTATCATTATATTCGAGTGTCTTATTCACATGTATATATTTCTTAGATTATAGTTTTGATGTTGGGTTAAGCATATTCATAGGTGATGAACAAGATGAACAGATAAGAATATCAATTTGATGTGTACGAGCGGATGTATAGATCAAGTAGCTAGTGTACTATGATCGGGTGGTCCAAAATTAAAGTGGACGGTTAGATTTCTCTATCTAGCAGTGCATATTTGATTAAGTGGTTGGTTATGATTTACAAGTAAGAATATTTGGGTATATGATGATCCTATCTTAAAATCAATGATTAGATTGCTTGATCTATGAATGAATATTATTCTCAGCGGCCAGATTCATGTTGGAGAATAGATGTAAGGTTAGAATAACTATATTGGTATCATACACATGTACATAATAAGTTAAATTTTTATGGTAACACTCGAGAACTTTCAATACTCAGGTATTGAAAAGTTCGGAGTGTTATAATCTACCCCCCTTAAATAAAATCTCGTCCCCAAAATTTATTTACTTGTTCCATTTACACTGATTCATTATGTTTAATATTTCACTATATTCCTCATGAGGTAGATATATATGTTTAGGTGTAAGTATAATTGGCTATATGGAATTGGGAGGCTACAATATACCCCCCTTAAATAAAAATCTCGACTCGAGATTTGGTATTTGGATTAAACCGCCTATGACCTGCTTAAATATAGTTCGTAAATCCATGATCCCAATCATTCTAAATTCTTGGGGAATATGATAATTTTTTTTGTTTTCATCATAAAAGTATCCTAGGTTACATAAAGAATAGGCCAAATTATCCATTCCCCGTTGAACTTAAATTTTGGTGTCATCCTTTATATGAAAGGTTTTAAAATTTCCAAAATCATTTTATATTGCCAGCCTGTCACTCCCAGAATTTTAATTTTTGATCCATATGTCCAATTTCTTTGAAATTTGGATCTTAAGCCCCTAACTTATTCTTGAAGTTACAAAAAAATTTATGAGATAATATTTCATGTTTTGGGGGTTGCTTCACCCTTGTGAGGTGTATAAAAGCTTGTTGTCCCGTAGCAATTTCTACTGATCTTTGCTACTATCATATTTTTATGGAATTTTGTACAGACCCAATCGAGATGAATTTTAGAGGAAGGTTGATGGAGACATAAGTGATCTATTGGAAAATTTTTAAAATTTTCTTATGTGTCTTTTTTCTGCAACTAGTGGAGATTTCACAACATGTCAGAATTTTGTTGAAATAGTAAAATATTTTGGAAAAATTAGAAAATCTCCAATTCTAATTCGGGGAAGTTAATTTTCTGGTTTATAAATTCCTCCAAAGAAAGTTTTTAATCCAGGGTAAGGTTTTTTTTTTTTTTTTTTTTTTGGGTTTTGAGAATTTACATTCAAGGTACCTAGATTCAGTCTCTAAATTCCAATCTAACAAGTTTAATGGGAAACCTAAGTATGGGTTTTTAATTCCTTGATTTCTTAACTATTTTGGAGAAATAACTTTAAGTATAAGTATCGAATATTAATTGTATTCTAGTTCTGTAAGGCTTATGATAGTCCATGCCCTCAGGCCCAGTTAATCTCATTCTCACACACCGATACCAACTGTAACATCCCAACTTTTCATGGCCAGAGTTTATAATCGTGCTCGAGAAAACTGGGTGTAAATAATTGAATGAATTGGATGCTTTAAAATTTGCACTATATTTTTTTCCATTTAGATCACATCCAGTTACATTCATGAAGGTAACTATTCATGAGAATAAAATCGATTGTATTTATTATTTAATTATAGTAAAAGAATTCCACAAATTATCAAATGCCCTCTCAATGGAAGCTTATTACATTATCAAGTTTGCAGCGAAAATATAAAACTAAATCATAAAATTACCTTCTTATTCTTTCAGTATAATCTTACATAGGGAGATGGTCCTCTAGGTCTTTGATCTGTGCATTTCCTACATCATCTGTATGGTTGAAGAGGGTCAATGCCCTACTCATAGTGATGGTTATCCTTTAAGATTATCATTAATTCAAGAGATTCATAAAAGTAATGCAAGGATTTTGATACATCCCGTACTCCACAACTACGAGGGGTATCAATATGCGCAAGAAACCTATATGAGATGCATGCTTATCAAAGTATATGTGGTATGTCACACTTAGAGATCACCACAATATGGAAAATAATTTAGAGTTATCCAGCTCGCCCTGCATCTCATTCTATAGAGATTCACCGGCGTGTCCCATGTTAACATGGATTACGTGGTTATATCAGGATGAATACAACACATGACTTGGATGAATTACGTGACACAATTTGTTTATGGAGTGACTATTTGTGACATCCAATCCCTGAAGTGAAGTAACACGCATTGTAAATTACTTACATCGATTTGTGCACTACTTTTCAAAATTCATGGAATTACGTGTCGACCCAAGGGCTGCTACTTGAACGGCATTATGTCCAAGATATTTATTTGATCGCTAAAAGTGGGATTTCCAACATAGTACTTGCACCAAAGGGGAAGTAAATTAAATCATAGGAGCTTTGGAATTTCAAGACACATGCCTAAGACATAAGGGTAGATAGCGCAAGCCTAATAAAATAAGGAGGAGAGTAGCAATGAATAACTCAACAAAGAAGAGAGTGGCAATGGCCAACTCAACAAAGAGGAGAGTGGTAATGGCCAACTCAACAAAGAGAAGAATAGCAAGGGCTAACTCAACAAAATTGGTAAAGGTAAGGGTAAGGTTTGTATCAATCGCCCCAAAAATAATAAAGATCACTCGTAATTAACATCATACTATAATTTCCAAAGGATAAATAATTGTTGATTGTAAATTAAACAATTGCAGGGATAAAATTATATTAGCATGAAAGCAAGGCATGTAAAAGGCAAGATAAATCATATCAACTTCAATTAAGGTAAGCTTAAAGGAATCCCTCACATATATTTATAAAAGTCATGCATAATTAACATCAATACCTCAACCATCATTCCTAAATGATAAATAATTGATAAAAGTAAATTAAATATTTGCAGGGAGGATTTATAGTAACGTAGAAGCATGTAAAGGAACATAATGAATGAACCAACTCAAATTGATGTAAGCATAAAGCAATCCCTCACCTTAGCTTTAGATCTAAACCCTAGGTAAATATTCATATAGGAAAGCTTTTACATGAATCACGGCATCACTTAAGTAAGAGGGAGATACCAGATGTTTGGAGAAAGAAGCGGATGATGGACGTCTAGGCTTCTCTTTCTCTCTCTTTCTTTCTTTTTCTTACTCTTTCGCTTTCTCTCTCTCTCTCTCTCTCTCTCTCTCTCTCTCTCTCTCTCTCTCTCTGTCTCCTTGGACGTTTGAGAGGTGGGCGTGTGAGTGGAGAGGAGAACACACACCCCCTTTTTAAAAGGGAGTGGGCGTGTGAGAGGGGCGTATTTCACATCTTACTTGGATTGGGTTTCTCTAATTTTCCCTTTTCTGACGATCTTTCTTTAAATCTAATTCATTGATTGTGTCAGGATCGTCGAATAGGGCCAAGGTATATGATTTTCTTGGTGATCCTAAATTTAGATTGGCCTATCTTGAAAATTCTCTTAACGGGTGCTAAAATAAACTTGATCTCAATTAATAATCTACACTTAATGATTAGGCCCTAATTTTATGAAAAAATGTGTAGTCAGGAAAGGCAAACAGTTGAACAAAATTCGGTGGTTGATCGATGGTGGAAAAGGCCTAAATATAAAATATCACCTTTTGCATCAAAAGGAAGGAACTGACTTCAGCGTTCAACAGTGTAGGATTATAGATCGGAGTCTAAATTTTATATAATATTGTAGTCATATGAGACCAAAGTGTGGTCCAAATTTGATTTACGATAGACGAAAGCAAGTGGTTAAATTGAAAGATCCAAATTTATAAGGAGTTAGTAGGCCTTGACATGATAACTTCATGCATAAGGAAAAGCCTACCAAAGTGGAGTCTTCATATTTTATACTGGGTCCATATTATGGGCAATCCAAGTCGTTCATATGAAGGGAAATATCCTACTATGACTACTCACAAGGTTTCTTTACTCGATGGACATTAAACTCAACGGTTAAGTGGCTGATTTGTCAATTGGGTCACTTTTATAATGATTTAAGGGTTAAAATTTGACATGTACAGTTAATTTATGATACATAGGCGTGGTATCAAATTTCGCATCAAACGGATCTTAGGAACCATGTGATTTAGATTTTAGGGGTTTAGTTAATGACATTTTCGTAATTATTGCCGATATGAGAGTTTTGGAAAATCTAATGGTTCTACATTGTTATAGGCACATTTATAAGTAATTCTTACAAAATAATTTATATCTAAATCATTATGAATAAAGAATTATTCACTAAATTAATTAAGGGAGTGTATATATATCAACCAACATAATAGATTGTTAGATGACATGTTAAGAATAGAAAGACTTGATGGTTAGTATTCTAGTCATGTATTTAGGTGATTATACTGTCAGTTTTGTAAATGAATGAGCACGAGGTGGGTTTCTGGAGTGATTAAGAGGTAAAACATGTATATCGTTAGATTCGAGTATCTTGTTCACATGTGTTAGTTTCTCATATTGTAGTTCTAATGGTGGGTTAAGCATATTCATAGGTGATGAATAAGATGAATGGATTAGAATCTCAACTTGATGTGTGTACGAGCAGATGTAGAGATCAAGTAACTAGTTTACTACGATCAGGTGGTCCAAAATCAAAGTGGACGATTAGATGTCTCTATATAGCAGTGCATATTTGATTGAGTGGTTGGTTATGATGGATAAGTAAGAATATTTGGGTATATGATGATCCTATCTTAAAATCAACAGTCAAATTGCTTGATCTATGAATGGATATTATTCCCAACGGTCAGATTTGTGTTGGAGGATAAATGTAAGGTTAGGATAGCTAGATTGGTATCGTACACATGTACATAATAAGTTAAATTTTTATGGTAATAATCAAGAACTTTCAATACTCGAGTATTAAAAGTTCGGGGTGATACACAGAAGGTCTGTTTCCGGACTTTCTCTTTTTTGACTCGGAATTTCAGAATATGTATTTTTTGGCCAAATTTCAAGATTCCTTTTCTTCATTTTAAATATTCAATTCTCTTCATTCCTCACTTGGTTTCCTTAGATATTTGGCATGTGAATTCTTTATTAATAACTTCCAAATATTCAATTTTTTATTATCTTCTTTTAAGCTCTAAATCTTCCTTTGAGCATCAATTTCACTTTAAGCTCTCGAAATCACCTCGCACATGAAACATGCATAATTAGATTAATTAAGAACTATCATGTTTATAAAACCAAGGCATAAATAGGAAAAATATATAATATTTCACACTCAACAAATACATCATATTTATTTTTGAGAAAATACACCCACACTTTTATACATCTCAATGCACATACTCCAGTATACCCTTACAAACATGCTTTCTAGTTTTAAAAGTTAGTCATGATTGTTTACCATATATACAATGCTCACATATATGAAAATCAATGTTTTTAAATACAGGAATTAAAGAATGATCAGAAAGTACCTTCATACCACGCTCATTCATGTGGCCTAGACGCGCATGCTATGAATGTGTCGATGTGGACTCCACATCGATATTGCAGCTCCATCTGATACGGTATTCTCGGTTAGCTTGTAAAGTTTACCACTCCGTTGTGCTATCATTACTATGAGTGCCCCTTTAGAAACTTCAAGGACTCGATCAAAACTTGTGAACTTATACTCAAGTGTTAGTAATGCCCCAAGAGAGATCAAGTTCTTTCCGAGGTCCAGAACGTGTCTCACCTCTTTCCTATAAACATGTCCATCATCGCACTCATCGTAACTAGTGAATCAATCTCTCTAAAAAGTCATGTGGTATGAGGCCCTCGTATCCAAAACTTATTCATTGCTGAGATACTCGGATTTGAATGCAGTTAGAATATCACCACCATTAACTTTCTCATTAGATTCTACTATGCTGGCTTCTTTCGGTATATTGTTAGACTTCTCTCCCTTCTATGCCTTAGGATTCCGACAATTCTTCTTCATATGTCATGTTATTCCACAATTACAACACTACATCTTACCCTTCCCCTTTTATTTGGATCTAGATTAAGAATTTCACTTCTCTCATTCAGAATTCCTTCCCCTGGCAACCAACACATTTGTAGAGGTACCCTCACCACTGTCTTTCCTTTTCAACTCCTCATAAAGGGCTAAGATGATAGTTTCAACATGATGGTATCCCTACCATAGATCAGAGTGTTTATGAGATTCTCATAAGATGGTGGAAGCGAATTCAACAAAATTAAGTCTTGATCTTCTTCTCCGATCTTAACCTCCGCATTTATTAGTTTATAGAGCAATTCGTTGAATGTACTCATGTTCATTGATATCAAACCCCTCTATCATCTTAAGATTATATAGTTGTTTCTTAAGATGCAAACGACTGTCGAGGGATTTGTTCATATACAAATTATCAAGTTTCATCCATACCCCTGCGGCGGTCTTTTCATCCAGGACATTG
This sequence comes from Magnolia sinica, assembly GCF_029962835.1. Lineage (NCBI taxonomy): Eukaryota > Viridiplantae > Streptophyta > Magnoliopsida > Magnoliales > Magnoliaceae > Magnolia > Magnolia sinica. Next base: position 36,049,300 of record NC_080577.1, read on the forward strand.
TAGAGAACATTATTTGCTAGACACAATTAGATTAAGGTTATAGCCATCTCATAAAGTTTATCGGCCCACTTTTCATTGCTCATAGATGCAGTACACTTCACCTTTCCAAGGAGAGCATGTTACAATCTTTATTGAATTTAAAGACCTCTCATCTTCACCTTCCATAGTTCAAAATTATTTCTACCGATATTATAAGAGATGGATGGGCTTAAAGATCCGAACAACCACAAAATCTTTTCTCAAAATCCTAGCTTTGCTCTAAAACACCTTAGGAACGTCTTTGAATTCACTTAGAATACCTTAATCCCAATTACACCCGATATATATAGTATGACAATTGAAATTAGAAAAAACTCGTGCACTTGCGTAGATATGTGGACGCCATTGATGGGACCTTCAATGACATCAACAACCATTGAAGACCATTCGATGACATCAAGGCCACCTTCGATGGCATTAAGTAGCAACTCCAAAACTATCCAACGGGAAACTGGGAATTTTCTTGATTTTCTCAATGCCATCGAGTGCTCTCTCGATGGCATCAACAGACCCATGATCTCAGTTAGATTGAAGACATCTGAAAACACTCCCTTATTATTATTATTTTTTTTGTGTTCATAACTAATATTAAAAAGATGTCAAACGATCCCTTGAACTTTTTCGAATATTAAAATATATAGTGATACTTGATGTTAATGTATTAGCTTCATCTACATGACATGGAATTTTTCATTAATACAATTTTAAACTTGTAATCACCTATTATCTTTTGTAAGATACTCATGCTTGTCATTCAATTGACCATAGGCATGTTTGACATATGTAGGTGATGTCAAACTTAAAAAGTCATAGCTGCCACCAAGTTGTTCTCGAAGTGATAGCCAGCTTCTTGAATAGGGGATTAAATCTAAAATTGATTGGGAAATCAGATACTTTGAATTCGGTTAGTTGATCAATGATTATTAGTTATAAAGATTATTTTTAATCCTTGTTAAAAGGTAATGATCTATAATACATATTTACATAAAATGAGATGAACTTATGTAACGTCTCGAAAAAATCCGTACAAAGAACCGAGTACCACCTCAGGCAGAAATCCTTAATGACCGAATCCTTTAGAAATTAGACGAAAATTAGTTAAGTACTAAGCTAAATTAATCGGTGAATTATCTTGAACCACTATCTGTACGAACCGCAAGACCCAAAACCATTAGAATCGCTAACTTAACATTACCTAAAAACCTAGGAGCAATCTCTAAACCCAGATGCTCTCGAGAGCTCATTAAAACTCCGTATCGAACCTAAACGTGCGTCGAAAGTCTGATGACTGCGAAACTATAAAGTTATAACCACCTTACTGGGCTTGACAACCATCGCGGGAATCGAGCCCGAATAATATCCAGAAACGCACAACTAAAGCCCTGAGTAAAGTATGTGAGAAACACGAATATCTTTAGGAAATGAATCAAAACTTAAGTGAATTGGACCGTTCGCTTGTGGGCGAAATTTAAAGTTTCAGACCGTCAGTTTCTGACCAAACTATACCCATGGATCAGGAAAATTTCCCTACACATGTAGGTATACTTGTGGCCCTAATCGAGTGACGATAACCGTTGAACTGATACGAGTCCTCCACGGTCAATCCACAAATCCGATCGGACCAAAACCTTAACTTGGTTTAGATCCATGGTCAGGGGACTTGCTCTAGGCTGTATGTGAGCAATGGACCTCCAGCTGAGCTCCGTTTGCCCGAAACAGACGCCTTTTGGCTATAACTCAAGTATACCATGGCCCTGGGGCCATTGACATCACTTCTGAGCCTATATAAGGCCCTTAAACCACCCCATTCCTATCTCATACGAATTTTCTCTAACCCTAGGAGAGAGAAAAGAGAAGAGGAGAGAAAAGAGTGGAGATTGAAGGGAGATCCTTGGAGTTTGCTGCAGTACTTCTGTTCTGCTACTCCACGCATCGAATCGCCTTTACATCTATCTATTTAACTCGTTTCAACTTTATTTTGGGTAAGAAGTCCTAACCCCAATCTGTTTTAGAAATCCAAATAGAGGAATCGACGAAATAACTAACCTATTTCATAATTTAGGTAACCGTTGGGCTGCAGACGAAAGCGTAGTGTACGAACCGAATTTGTAATGAGCAAACTGACGAAAAGTGCGGACTATAAATGTTTAGGTTATGGTTTTCAAGGCTTTCAATGTCAGCAATGATTTATGTCTGACTTGATTGCTGCCATATGATCTTAGTTACGATGTATTTGATAAACTATACATGTGTGTGTACTATGTGAATATAAAATGCATTCTATGTGTTTGTTGAAATGATTGAATGAAATTATTATTATTATTTATGCTTGCCATGACTATTAATCTGGAATATATGTTTGTTATACGTATGACAACCCCTTTATGAAAGGATCTGCCTTAATATATGTTATAACTAATTTAGTTTATGTATATACTATTATGTAGTCTAATGTTTGATAAATTGTCTGAATGAGATTTTGTCGATGGATTGTACTTATTAAGTGTATTGAGATAGGATTCTTAGTTTCCTTAGTCATAAGAATAGTTTTTCTTCATGTATTGTAAATTGCCACTATATGACTTATGGATGAAATGTATATGTATGTTAACTTGTCTAATGTGTTTGATAAAATGCTTAAATGAGATTTATATTTAAATTATCTGTTAAATGTTGTTATGAATATCACATGTATCCATATGCTGCATTTGAGTATGTTTGGGACTACTACGTAGTCTAGGCAATTGGTAACGATTCCCAATTGAGTGGTTGATTTCGTTTCGCCACATTAGGCATGTTCGATGAATCTGAGCCGTACGCTTATTGTCAACAGTGGTTAGGCCACATGGAGTGCTCATGCATTTCATGTCGATCAATTCAACATGCGCTCGTACCAATCACACTTGTTAAATAACCCGATTGGCCTATTGTGTGTTTACCATATATGGATACTATTGTTTGAATCTAAGGTACCACTTACCAATGTAAAGCTTATTTAACCATGGTACTAAAATCCGCTAAGACCCATGGGCCAGACATGGTGGTGTATGGGACACCGTTGTCGAGCTGTCGACCTACGCTGGGGTGACGAGCCTCCCCGTAGTGACCAATGAGCAACCCAAACTCATGAGCCGAATATGGTGGTGTATGGAACACTATATTCGAGCTGTCGACCTACGTTCACGTGACGAGCCTCCCATAGTGATCTCGAGTATAAAATAGGCCTACGTTGACGGTGACGAGCCTCTCCGTAGTGACCTCGAGTGTAAACTTGTGAACGTACCTATCTACTGTTTTCATCAAGGGTGATGCCCTACAACTTACCTATCATATGTGACTAACTAGGATTGACGACCCTAAATGGATCCTTGTTTGGGTAAATGATATAAAGGGAGTACCTTAGCTTCCCGAATCTGGTGTAAGAATAAGCCTAATAAGTTACTTGGCTAACACGATCATGCACCGCATTACATGTGCTTTGGTGAGGAAGCACACGTTTAGGGAGTTTGCCATGCCCGACCGTGAGATGAAGTTGCTGAGGGAGTGCAGGCGAGGGCATGCATCATTACGCATATCATTCCTACATTAACAAGAGTACTTAGGATATGATTGTTGTATTACTTTATCATTACTGCTTGATTGAATTGATAAAATGTTAACCTTTGCCTTATAGTGCCACTGAGTTGATCACTCACTCCCACTCTGGGACGGTATTTTAAAACACCAACTAGGCTCTGATTTAGATGCAGGTTATGATGCGGCTTATGTGATGGAGCCGGACTTCATGGATGAGGAGGAGAAATTCTCATATATTCAGCTATCAGGTGGGCCACTGTAGACCTTGTTCTAATTCGTCGGGATTACAAGGTTACATGGATTAGTTAGACAGTTAAATTTTGATATTTTGTAAATTTTGGAACCATACATGTATTTATTTAGCCTGGTAACATATTCATACTCTGGGGATTGATAAACACTTACATACTTTGTATATTTATCTCAGTCTTCTGCTTGCTTAATTTAAATATCTTTGGAGTATGATATGCTGATTTAGTGTAATCTCACTCATGTTTAATGCACTAATATGGACAACATTTAAACATCATTATCTATGTTGCATAAGTGATGTGTTGGAACTCGGGAGTTGAGCTTTACTCGACCCCCGATTTTTGAGGCATTACAATTTGATATCAGAGCATGATTTAGATTAAATTAGACTTGAGTTATGGTAACATGATGCACACTGACGTACTTTGACTTAGGTGAGGGCCAAAAAAATGTTGAAACGAATGTACAATCCCCAGTTTCACCGGCAGGTGAAGCTGACAGCTGAAATACAACCCATATCGTATAGGATCATGTGAAATGATCCCCACCTCTTTTTATAACGTCAATTGATGGGTTGGGACGATAATTTGGTGAATCCCATGCTCAAAACACGCCAAAAGGTGTGAATACGTGCGAGTTGGAATCTGAAAGCACCTCGAACGGATGTGGGGGGCCACAACGTAAAATACAGTGGGACCCAGGGGGGGTCCTGCTCATTTCCGGCATCCCAAGAGGGGGTGGCCACCGCCCCAGGGCGGAGCCACTGCCGGAAGTCCAGGGGTCGGAACTCAGGAGTTGAGCTTTGCATAAGTGATGCGTTGGAACTCAGGAGTTGAGCTTTGCTCAACCCCCGATTTTTGGGGCGTTACAACTTATGTTTAGGCATATAAACAAATGGACCTTAAAAATTCTTAGAAGCCAAATAACTTGGCAAGCAATAAAAGCCATTCAATGTATTTTTCTTTTGTAGTGGAGAGTGTAACCATATGTTGTTTTTACCGATATTATGAAAATACACACAAACCAAGATGAAATATGAATATGGATGTACTTCTCTTCTCAAACATCACCTGCCTACTGTGGACGCTGGATGGTGGATTTCATAAGGGGATGAGAGATTGACTCTCTTCTTTCCGCTAGCTGCCTTCCTCGAGGGCTTTTGTTGGGGGGGGGGGGGGGAAGAGTGTTATATTTGACCAAAATCGCTACTAACCAATTATTACGCTTCTACAGCCGGTTAGCCCTATAAAAATGCTTAATATCAAGAACCCGAAGATCCTTAAACTTAAGATGACTCATGAGTTTACGTTCCATGGATTCCACATAATGGACTGTGGTTACAGAGAGGGAAGGTGTTAGGTACCCACTCTTACTTCACAAGATCTAACTAATTTATGAGGAATAAGGGTAGTTCCTGCATGCAGAAAATGTGACGCTATAGAATAACATTGATGCTTGACTGATATGAAATTCTAGTGGGCAAGATCCGACTATATCGGTAAGCCGCAGAGCATGCATTTGAAATGCTCAAGTGCAAGGTATGTATGGAATATTGTATGGATGCTATGATAAAACGATGACCAACCGACTAAGGTTTTTGGTGGACCTGCTAAGATTGTATTGGCAGGTCTTAGAGCATATGCTCACCAGTCATATATGAGAAAACGATGGAATGCATATGCTAAAACGACGACTAAATGGCTAAGGTTTCTGGTGGGCAAGATCCAATTATATTGGCAAGCCTCAGAGCATATGCCTGCTAGTCAGATGCGCGAAAATAATGAAAATACGCTATAATGTTGATGTATATGAAGAGTGGGGGGGTTGATAAGGGATTGAATGTTGCACGATGATAATGCATCTATCAAATGAAATTGATAGAAACTTGAATGGTTGGATGAACGGTAGTGCATAAGGCTAGGTTGAGTGGCTCAGATATGAACTCAAGTGGCTCAGGAGGCTTGGATTCTGGCTAGGCTAGGCTAGAACAGACCAGGACTCTCTTGTTTCTCTCTCTCTCTCTCTCTCTCTCTCTCTCTCTCTCTCTCAATATCCTTGGTGGAGGGATGGCTAGATGGCTAAGGCTAAAGGACTTCTGGGTGAGAAGGGATAGTTTCTAATGTTTATGGGATGCTTAAATCTATTGGATGCTTGAAATGAGAAGGAGAGGAGGCTATTTATATCCTCTAACCCGATTTTCTTATAATTCTTGGTCATCATGGGGGTAAAAGGAGGTTAAAGGGTTAAGATTGAAGATTTCCACATAGCATCATCTCACGAATTGGATGAGATAGTAAAATGGTAATTTTACGTAAGGAGGTGGGCATTAGAGTAAATGCACTTCAACCAAACACTTAAGGTTCGAAAAAGGAGAGCTCCACGTGATTGACGTATGTTGCCCCAAAGAGGGGGAGTGCTATGTCGCCGGCGGCAACCTTGGACTCCCTACTTTGGCAAGCAGCATCCTCCGACCATGGGAAGGCTCTGCTATGAAGGTTGCTACTTTGAGGTTTTACATATTTCTCATATTGGGCTTAGTTTTGGGATTGGGTTCGGGCTTGGTTTTGGGCATAACTAGGTGAGTTGACTTGTTTGTTGGATTGGGTGGGCTGATCGGGTGAGTTGACTCAAGGCTCTAGGGTTTTAAGTTCCTAAGGTTCAGGGTTAGGCTGACTAGGGTGAGTTTAGGATTTAAGACTGGGGTTCTTAGGATTTACGCTTTTAGGATTATGGTTTAGGATTAGGGTCGGTTGTCCATCCATTAGTTCAAACTTAATTAGCTTATCAGCCTGGGATTGGCTGTCTACACCTAGTTAACATGCCATGTCAAGCCTTTATAAATTACTTAGAAATTATGTACATGGTATATAAGTAATTCAAACTAGCCTATCCAAGTTATGTGCCAATTTAGGTGCATCATGAATAAAAAATTAAGCTTAATCATCTAATTATCAGATTGGTGGACATTTATTTGATACTTAAAAATAAATAATATCCAGTTGTCCAAATTCAATTGTCCATGAAGAATAGGATTGGACTGTTCAACCAATCTGATTTTGGGAGTACAACTTAGCACCAGCGGGTTCCATATTTTAGCAAATTTAGTTTAAACTAATGTACACCGTGTGTACAATTTTCGAATGCCTGCATATCAAGTGTCACACCCTATGTTGCTAGAATAACTGCTCCATTAACCAAAGCTTAATAATCTAGTGAAACGAAAAGAAAAATCACACACAACCTCATCTTTCCCGCTGATGTGGAATGTGTGTAGAACATTTAAATTGTGCAATCTGTGTTGCACAATTAAATATTTGAATCGTCCAATCTTTGTTGAACAATTAAATTAATTTCTTGATTAATTACCTATGCAGCAAGTTACTATTAGATTTTGAAGTTGAAAATTTAGTTCAATACATTAAGTCAAGGATTCCCATTGTGATAATTTCAAATTTCATCTTTAATATAAATCACATATATATCTGAACAGGAAACCATATCCGATATTAACAACCATGATGAAACTTGATCTTCTGCACTCTATATCGCTCTAGAAACCTGAAATGGTATAAAAGATTGTTTGTATATATGTGAGGGGTCAAGATTTTATTTATAGAAATGAAAGCTGAGTTATTCAACCCATTGCAATTATTACTCGTCTGTACCTCTCTGAAACACCGTAAATACGTAGTACCATCTATGCGTCCAATCCCTTATGTATCCAAGCCAATCATAATTAATATGAGGCTCACTGCTATGCTTCGTTTAAATAAATCAACGGTCAGATCTAAACTAATTAATCATGTGAGGCCCATCTAATAGAAGCCTTACATTTAAACCATTGAATATCCATTGATTTTGACATTAAGTGAACCATTCTAATTACTGTCTTGGATGATCTTCATAGTACCTCACACATTTTTAATGACGAGGATGTCATGCAGAAGCTACAATTTAGCGGGTAAGACGGGTACACCTGAGAGCCTGGATACTTCTCAGTAGGGGTGTACACTGAGTTGAACCGAGTCGAGCTGTCTAGTCGAATCGAGTGGAGCTGGCCTCAGCTCAAACTCGGCTCGGCTCAGCCATTGGCTGACCTCAGCTCGAAATCGGCTCAGCTCGGTCCTCGAGCCTAACTGGCCAGCTCAGCTCGGTTCGAACAGCAGCTCGGGCCAACTTGGGCCGAGTTCGAGCCAAGATCAAGTTCGCCATTGAGGCATTTCCACAAACACTTGAACTGCAACTTCAAATTCTCACTGTTTTATAAACAGAGGCAATGGTTTTATATAGATATTTTATCAAACATCTTCTAAGCAACATAAAAACTAAGAAAAACAAAGAGAAAAAATGTATTTGTTTCATTTACATACCTTCCTTGCCACTAGCCACATTTCGTTGAGTCGTTTTATAAAATAGTTGGTGAGCAACATCAATGGCAAAGTAACTGAGTCACCGAACTGATTCGATCCGAGTTGAGTCGAGCCAAGCCCTGCTCGAACTCATTATCGAACACAAAAAATTAGCTCGACTCAGCTCAAACTTATCTTCGAACCGAGCTGAATAGAGCGTTTTCAAGTCGAATCGAGCAAGCTAACCAAGCTAGCTCAGTTCGCGTACACCCCTACTTCTCAGAAGTATGAAAGGAGTTCTACTATGCCTGGCTATATTTCATAGTTTGCAAACCAGCTGAGTCGACTCAGAATCATCGGAACTTGGCCTGGTGAACATTCCTTGGTCCGTGGAATAGACACGAGTCGGTCCTGGTTTCCCAAGTCAAAGAATTATTGGATTTTGACGTGGTCGAATCAAATCTGGTGCGGTGATTTTTAGGGTTATAATCTGTCAAAAGTAATTTGGACAGATTAATTTATTTATTTTATAATGAGAATAATAAACATTATTTTTTGACCTGCTTAGCTGGCAATTTTAGTATACTCATCACCACATAGGGGTATTTTAGGCATATGAATATCTTGTGATGGTCAGTGTTGGACTCTAGCGGAGCCACACACGAAAGGATAAGAGCTGTGAGTCCATGCTGGCGATCATCGAATCCTACGGATGGCGATGTGGACGGGCAGGATGTATCCACGTCAAGAGGAACCTGGGAATAATGCCAGACACAGGGGCCCACGAATACATGCCCAATGACGTCACCCATACTTTTTCTATCTCCCAAAGCGTGACGTTTTACGTCCTTCCTTACAGACAGGTGCAACTAGAAAAATTTAGATGTGGGAAAATTACGCAACAATCCCTGTATATTCTCCAAAATTACTTCCTCTGTCTCGCCCTGCCCGTCTTCAAATGACAATAGAGCCCCTCCCTTCCCTGAAAGCCAAGAGCGTCATCGCTACTCGCACACTTTCTCGTGGGTGCACGTACCAACGTAGCCCACATGTATGAAATTCTGGACATTAGTAAGACGGCCGATCGCAAGACTCGGTTGGCCCGACCATTCTGTAAGCTACACTTGTACGAGAAAAATGAACGGTAACCAGCGCTCCACCTTCAACACACACGTAGGTCCCATCAAATGATTGGACTGGTCAAACTTTTAGAAGAGGAAAGCACGGTGGGCCCCACCTGGCCAATGGCTCTTGTTTCGCCACGTCGAGTTGACATGTGAGGCCATGAAAAGAGATTTGTGCCCCATCGTGATTGGAATATTGTGCGCTCATTTCTGGTGTACTCTATCACTGTGGAATCAAGTGGGGCCCTGCTTTTGGACCGTGATAAAGTTCACCAACTATAAGGTCGCATTATTGACCATCAAAGTTTCTTCATTGGAAATTAGGGCCAAGTGGTAGCTCTTAGGATGGCTGCAACCACTTGCGTCTCAGGCACGGTTACCAAGCACATCGAGTCCTTACGTCATGTTAGACTCTGAGGAGTTTCAATACGAGGTCTTGGGTTCGATATCATAAGTGGTGAAATCCCGCTATAGCGTGTGTGGGTGTGCGTCGGGTGCGTATGTAAAAATAATCCCAATATATGAAAAACCAATCTTCTCATTAGAAAGGCCGCGGACTAAGTCGCTCTCTACTCTCTTTTAAATATTTTACGTCCCCTCATTAAAATATCACTGTACACTTTCGACCTGCTATACCCATGATATAGTCACACAACACATGGTCTCCACATCATGCACACGTTATATGAAATCCAACACCAAAATACTACCATACTTTCTTCACACATCCATCCAGAAAGAACAAGAGAAAAATGGATTATGGAGAGGTTTAATTTTTGTCTCCTAAAATGTAAGGGATCATGCCTTGATTTTAACGAGAGACATAATCTTGATATGACTATGATTCAACGTGGTTGAGGTGCGCCTAGATTCAGAAACACGTCACAAGTGGGCCACACCCAACCAACATAAGACTGAATTTTAATAAATAAATAAATAAATAAATATTAAAAAAATCTTGTAAAACCAAGCCTATCTTGACTAAAAAAGGGACTCGCTTAATTTTACCGGCCCGATTCCTTCACAAACGAGACAGGTACAGTAGTTTAAGTGTTCACAAGGTACTTAGAGCTGCATGTTACGACCATGTGAAATATCACGATTTCAAGGGCACTCTAGAGAATTATTCCAATTCTTATGTAAAAAAAGCATGCCCATTTCTATTTCAAGGGCACTCTAGACAATTATCCAATTCTTATGTAAAAAAAGCATGCCCATTTCTACACATATGTGCGTGAATTTATTGAGGATATCTTTGTAATAACTATCATCCCAACATATAAGCTATTATGATAGCATTAATAAAGCACCTCTTTCTTCAAAAGGACAGCAAATATGGGGCAATGTTCGTACCCAATCAGGCTGAGCTCTATTTCGATCAATCAAGGGCATTCACGTGTGATTTGTGCGGATATGCATGGGTTGGTCAGAGGATTTCTTGCAGATATGTATGGTTATGTGTGGGAACGCGGAGCTGCAACATATCAATTATGGCCAAATGCTAGTAAGAGGTTGAGAGAACAAGTGGACGAGCTTTAACAATTAAATGATATATGCCAAGCGATCGAGTTCGCACGGTTGCTCAATAGGTGGTGAAAGGGAGCAAAACGTGGGAAGTATTCGGAAGCAGAGTAATGGTGATCGGTTACCATAACCGTCGAAACGTGGAAAGAATCTAAAATGGATGGATTAGAGCTATAAATATAAGAAGATTATGGCAAAATAATTCATCTCATGCAAAACCAATCAAACCAAATCAATTATCTTTTCAGTTATCTTTCAATTATCAGTTTCTTTACATTCCGTAGTGTAAGCCTCTACTTTTCTTATCAAGTAAAATGCATTCCTTAAAGTAACCATTTACGTTTTAGCATGCACATTTACATTCCATAGCATAATCAGTAACGTTAATCAAGTAGCTGATAACTTTTAGTTGTAATTTTGGATCTATGCTCATACGCTAGATTTAGTTCTACATCAGAGAGGTGTTCTTCAACAGTTTGCAATGGCCGACTGTAAGAATTTATTTATTGTTTCATCTAATATGTATTGAAAAGTCCTTTCATACGGGAGGTAAAGGAGTAACCCATTTTCAGAGGATGAACCCCACCCTCTGACTATCGCCTGATCCATTTACACATTGAGCGAGTGGTTGAATAGGTGGCCGATCTCCTCAGATCTTAGGCATATTTTGTGTCTGCCTATCTTGCAGCTCGAGGTCATTGTTGTCTGGTTCGAATTGGAGCCGCAAAACCAATTCTGGCATGCCCGCATACACTGTGTGACAAAACAACGCCAAACAATTTTCTGGCTAACTTTTCCGCTGACGTCAATATCCTGTGTAAAGGATGTCTAGGACCATGCCAGGTTGTAGAGTTTCGAAGAACACACATGGATCCAATGGTCTTCGCTGGCTTCATTTCAGGCTTTGTTGATAAGTCTTCGATCGAATTCGGAGAAGTCTTCATAGGATGCAAGATTGGACATTATTCATGGCTCCAAAAATTTGATCATTCATGCTCATTTTCTAAAGACAAGGATTCGTAATGCGCACTTTCTTAAGAGTTTTGGGAGATCTTAGACTTACGATTTCAAAATTTTTTGGATGACAATGGCTTTTTGTTTTAAACTTTCTGAGGAGACTCTCAAGTTCGAGAGTTGATTCATCATCTTCTACACCATCGACTGTAAGTTCCGAATTTTAAGGGTCGAGTATGTACTCGATCCTCGATATTTCGGGTGTTACTTATACATTGCAGAGGCATGACCTTTCGATATGTTTAACCTAATATCCAAGCAATCTTAGAACTAAGCTAAGAAGTGTAACATACTTTATAATAAAGGCATCTGAAGTAAATAAATCAACTAAAAACATGATGCACATCCATCCAGAGTACGAGTCCACAGCTGGGCCCCAATATACAGTTCCAAAATTAAATAAAATGTGTCAATGTAAAGTTCGTCCAACACCTAAAACATCCATCACTCATAGCCGAGCAACGCACTAGCTACATCAGTTCATTAGAAAGCTAAAAATACGAGAACTCCTTCGGGTCCATGTACACCTCCTCCAATGCATTGGCCTTGATAACACCTACATCGAAAGCATTGTCCGTTTGGTGCTATAAAACACAGTCCAAGGGTGGGAGTGAGTGATCAACTTAGTGGTTCCATTAGTTCTAAGTTACACATGTTATCAACTCTATCGGTAAAGGTAATGAAAAATTATATAAACACCCATTTCCTATGCACTCTTGTTAATATGCATAAATGGAATTATGAAATGATGCATGCTCTTACAATCCAACACTCCCTCACAAGCAACTTCGATGCCTATTTCATGAATGCCAACACTCTCTCATCATGTGACTACAACGCCCAATCGCTAACCTAATCTAATGCAATGGAGTGGATTTTTTATCATTAGTCTCAACCGGATCACTAAGCTCGAAATGGCCATAGATAAGTTGTCAATAACATTGCTCATGGTCACTACCGGGAAGCTCATCACCCTAGTGTGGGCCAACAACACGAACACGGTGTCTCATACCACCATGCTCGGCTCATGTGTCTTGTGGATTATATCACTAATGATTATCAGTGAACTCATTCAATGGGCATGGGGTATCCCAACTTCAATCAATTGTGGTCATACATGGTGATCATATATGATTAGTCGGTCATTAGACACATTTGATTTACTTGGGAGAATCTCGATGCAACCGGCATTGGGTGCAATTATTCCTTGTAGTCCAATTACTCTCGGTTGTTTGTGTTCGACCTAGGTCGATCGAACAAGTCTAAGGTGGTTGACCTAATTCCGGTCGATCGAACAAGTCTTAAGTAGTTCTAAATATCGATTATAGACTAATTATTCATCTAACAATCATAATGAAATTTAGTATAAACCCTTATTCTAGCAAATTATTCATTCAAGAATTTCATCGAACATGTAAGGATCTATAACAGGAATTAGCATGACATGCAACAAAGAAATCAAGCATAGACATGTTATCATCCAATACATCATTCACTATCAAGCATCATTAACTAGGACCCTCAAGGGTCGATAAATGGCAACCTAGGAATAATGGTCCACACCATTGTGACGATTTGCCCGACTTAGCATGGCTGGGGTTAGGGTTTTGGGGGAAATCACCTATTGAAAGTGCCTTGGTCTATCAAATTATGTAAGTGTTGAGTCAGTCTTCAAGTGAGCCTTAAGATAAAGATTACATGATTAAGACCCCAGCCAAGAAGAAACTCGAGTGCCCCAAATAGGCAAATGAAGCCTCTTTCCCTAACCAAACCCCTGAGGTAAATGACCCCCATTTAACTTAGTCTTATCTTCAATTCATTGAAAAATATCTTTAGTAAGTATAAGACCCGTATCCTAGCTCGTACTATTCCATAGACTCCCATGATCATTCCCGTTGAATTTCGGCAATTCGCGACCTATAATCAACGTTTGCGCATGACCTTAAGTCGTATCCCATAGATCTGAGTCGGCTCAATCCAAGACTTGTGTCATTGCGACCGCACCATCGCCGCGGTTCCAACGCCACGTCTTGCATACCGATCTGATACCCAGGCCAGGAGATGTGGGCCCACATTCAATTCGAGGAAAATAACGCGCGTTTGCAATCCCAAGAGAATCTCTACAACATGTCCCATCAATCAATCACTCAATCAATCAATCAGTCACCTCATGTCAAGTACAAGAGCAATCTCAAAGTCAACTCTCTCTCCCTCTCTCTCTCTTACACACCTATACATGTCAAGTACAACTATCACCTCACATCCATCACTCACACCTATCACCTCTCTTACAACCACCCTCTCTCTCTCTCTATCTCTCTCTCTCTCCCTCTCTCTCTCTTTCTCTTCACATTTCCAAGTAACCAAAACTGGTGGACGTCCAAGCATTTCCAAAGAGAGAAAAGAGTGAGTTGTGTGGCCCACTCCCTCTCCCAAGATCCATCATCCTAACCCTTCATTTCTCATCATCTTCCATTAAAGTAAGAAACAAGGAGATCGACGTTCCATCGGACTAAGAAGATCAAACGGTGGGTGTTTCTATAAGCCTAGATTTCATTTTTTTATGATGGGCCAAGTGAGGCCTACCGATTGATGGTATAGATCTCACTTTGGACCTTAGATGTGGCCGATGGCCCACCTTGATTCTCATGATCATTCCACGATGGGGCCATTCTCCATGGACCCCATCATGATGTTTACTTTCCTTGCATAAATAGGGTCATCTAGACCTTGCATTTTTGTGGAGAAAGGATATCCACCGTTGATTTTTTATCAGTGGGTCCACTTGTAATGGGACTCACTTGATGTATGTTGTGATGTACGGAAGGGAGGGCCCATAGTGCCGGGGTCCCTTCATCACTCGGTATCTCTCTTTCTCTCTCTCTCTTTCACTTTTGTTGTGTGTGATGATGTGGCCATGTGGCCCACCCAGATGTACCCCACTTGATGTATGTCTTATCCATACCATCCAGCCATTTGGTGGCCCACCTGAGCAGGGCCCACCTTATATCTATGTGTTGTGCCCAAACCGTCGAGCGTCCAGGGACGCTGGATGTGAACCGAAAACAAAAACATTAGCTTGATTTAACAAGCTTTGGAGGGGGCCACTCATGCAGGCCCCACCTTGATGTATGTGTCTGATCCACGCCGTCCATCCCATTCCCCAGATCATTTTAGGCATTGAACCCAAAAATGAAGCCAATTCGATTATCTGGCAGGCCACAACATAGAAAATAGTGAGCTTTACCATTAAAATCCACTACAGCCCACTCTGATGTTTCTATATACCAAAACACATCGAATATTGGGCTCATTCAAGCTGTCTTAAGCCATAGAATCCAACGGTTAGGTTGGATTCTCCTGATGCGGGCCCCACATAGGAAAAACTAATTTATATATATAAAAATCAAGATGCAGCAGGTGTTGCTGCTAACGTCCAGAGGACTCGTAGCAGCATTCTATTGCGCTGGGACGTGAAGAGAGGGCAGGGACGTGGGTCCCATACATAGGCCCCATCGTGAGGTGTATTGGACATCAACACCGTGCATTTGGTAGGCCCCCTTAGGGCAGTGGGCCACCCCAAAAATCAGCCGCACCTAGAACTTAGGTGGGCCACACGGCAGGAAGCAATGGGATTAAACGTCTACCATTGAAACCCTTTCTGGGTCACAAAAGTTTTGGATCATTATGAAATTTATTTTTCCTCTTCAATCCGGGTCTGTGTGACCTTATTAACAGATTAGATGGAAGATTAATGTTATGGTGGGCCCCACGTTGGACCCGTTGATGTAAGTGTTTTATCCTCACTGTCCCCACGTGTAGGAGTTGGGATGGTTGGTGACCTCACTCTAACTATATGGCTGCTGGAGTGACGTTGCCAAGGTCTGTGGGGCCTTGCCTTGATTTATGTGGTATATATCCACACCATCCACTAGCTGTGGACCCCTCATGATGCATGTTTTATCCACGCTGTCCGCCATAACACGTGGGACTGACCATAATGTATGTGTTTGACCCACTGTCCATTTATTTTTGCCAAATCATGGGTTGCCTTGTGAGGCCCATCTTGATGTATTTTTGGCCTGTCCATTGAGGCCCACCTTGATATATATGAGGCCCATGTGATAAGGCCCATCTTGATGTATTTGTGGCTTGTCCGTTGAGGCCCACCTTGATATATATATATATATATATATATATATATATATATATATATATATATATATATATATATATAGCCCATGTGATACGGCTCATTGATGTGGCTTGTGGACGCGGTGCACTTGATGTATATGAGGCCCACTGGTGCGACCCATGTGATATGGCTGACTCGATATATATGAGGCCCATTAAATGCGGCCCATTGATGTAGCCCACTTAATGTGTATGAGGCCTATTAGTGCGGCCCATTGATGTAGCCCACTTAATATGTATGAGGCCCATATGATGTATTCAAGGCCCATGGGCGAGGCCCATTGTGATGTATTCGAGGCCCATGGGTGTGGCCCAATGTGATGCATATGTGGCCCATGAGTGAGGCCCATGACGATATATATTAGGCCCTTGTGTGGGGCCATGGGCCCACTATACATATGGCTCTATGTGGACCATTGCTCGGGAGCAATGTTAGTTAAATGTCTACATTGATAGGTAATGATGGTTTAATATCCACATTGTGACCTTCCCTTACGCCTTGTTCGGCTGATTATCGAGGCCAATTCCTATTGTATAGACTGATTGTCGAGGCCGGATATCGAGGCCGATTGTCGATGCCGTTATCGATATTGATTATCGGTGCCAGTTATTAATACCGATTGTGAGTATATGACATCTTAGCATCAAGATACCTACACCTTGGAGCCCACCTTGTGTATATATTGGGCCCCATAAGGAAGTCCAATTTATTGCACGATAGAGAGGGTAAGGAAGCCCACTTATTGCACTTAGATTGGATCTGCCCTCGGTGGGGATATTGTGATGCTCCATCACTGTGATCACATGTGGGCGGACACTGAGTGGGTGGGGCATGAACTGCGCTGGCAGGATACTGTGCATATAGTGAAAGCAGATGATTATCCCACATCGGAAGCATTATCCGATGTTGAGGTGGCTATAAGTTGGATTCTTTCCTTAACTATCATGACACGTTTTAAATCAGTGAGCTTATCTTGATATTTGAACTCGATCTACCATTCTTCTGTGGACCCCCATCATTTGTATGCATGTTGTGATGGATGATTGATTAAAGCAGATGTCATCGGGCTGAGATGATTATGGGACTCCTTGTGAGACGGAGTTATCCCTGCATGATTACGCGATACCCGCAGGTTTGATGTATGGCCTAGATGAGGTTGACGGTATTCGTGGATCTTCAGGATTTACATATTGTATTGCATCATCGGCATCTGATATTTGGTTCTCTATGATTTCGCATTTGTATAGCCGATCTGCATTGCGTACTCTAATATTGTATGATTTATGAACTTGCCAGTATTTCTGATATCGTATGATTTATGAACTTGCCAGTATTTTTGATATTGTATAATTTATGGGCTTCTCAGTATTTCCGCTTACTCTGATTACTCTGATATTGCTTACTTGGCATTTACCTTGTGCACACACTTTCACCACTTACTAAGCTTTCTATAGGCTTATGCACGATAGATGCGTGCAGGTGGCGTTAGGTTACAACAGCGTTGAGCTTGGAGCATGCAGTGGACCTCTGGAGCTTTGATTTTATCATATGTATTTCCCTTTCAGCACTGTATTCAAATGTTTACATTAGTGGATATGTGATGATGATGTTGCCTTTGTGATTTGGGTAAACTTGTGGTTTTGCTTATTACGAGTTAAATGTACGTTGAAAAATCCTCCTTTTAGGATCACATGATCGAAATCTGGCGTATGGACACTGGGAACTGAGAATGGGGTACTACGGAGGCTATCGGCACCGGATTCGGCGATCGGAAATTTTGTGAGCCCGATTTTCGGGTTTGGGGCGTGACAGTAAGCTTAAGTGTTGAACACTTAGAATGTTAGAGGAGTAAAACATGAATTACACAGGTAAAATAGATTACATCGATTTGCAATCGAAGTCATTTTCAATTCTATCGAACATGGTTCGATTGCATCGAGAAATAGGCCCATTCTGTCCAACAACGAAAGAACCATTTGTTGAGAAATCTCGATTATATCAAATGGAGTTCGATCTTATCAAAATTCAAATTTCGATAGAATTTAACCATATTTGATAACATCGACTTAGGGCACTCCCTCTACATAGAAAACATTCTAAAAGTGTTCATTAATATAATCTAGTCACCTTCGATTACATTAAGAGTAAGTTCTCGATAGTAATGAAACCTGTTCGATTACATTGAAAATAAGGAACATTTTGTCCAGCAAACCACCCAGGAAAATACATCTCTTCGATCACATTGAATATGATTCGATGACATCGAAATTTAAAATTTGATAGCATCGAATGATGATCGATAGCATCGAATATCAGGACAAAATCTTCTAGCAACTAAAGGAAATTTTTCGAAGGAAACCCGATTGGATCGAACTATCTCTTGATGATATCGAAGTGCATGTCGATAGAATCGAAGGGTACTCGATAAAATTGAGCATAATCTGTTTTACACAAAAAAATGAATATATGTGTGTAGGAAATCGATGCAATCGATGTAGGCTTGATAACATCGAAATTCAAATTTCAATGGAATTGAAGTCTGCTCGATAGCATTGACAATGATAGATTTCTGCCCAATTTTTTACTGTTGGAATTCCTTCTTTATAAATACCATAGGTTGTCTCTTAGTAAAGAGAGTTAAAAATCAAGTGAGTTTGAGAGAGTTGTTTCATAGAGATTTTACCCTCTTCCTCATTCCCTCTTTCCCATTAGAGGTCATCATTCAATGTTGGTATAAGCATTAACTCATCATCTTATGTGCTTAGATTGAATTATGAACTCTAAAATTCATTGAGTTTCCAACCGACCTCTTTGTAGGTAAATCTTAGTATTGGAACTCTTGAATGCATAGCTCATGGGAACCTTTTCTATATGTATTTAAGATCATATCATATATATATAGAGAAGAACAAAACTCTGAACCTCACAACCTCGGAGCATTCATTGAAGCATTAAAAGTGGTTGCAGTTTAAGGGAGCCGAAGACCTAAAATTTATTGAGTTTCCAACTGTCCTCTTTATAGGTAAATCTTAGTGTTAGAACTCTTGAATACATAGCTCATGGGAACCTTCTCTATGTGTGTTTAAGATCATATCATATATATAGAGAAGAACAAAACCCTGAACCTCACATCCTCGGAGCATTCATTGAAGCATCAGAAGCGGTTGTAGTTTAAGGGAGCTAAAGACTCTTCGTCATCATCGAAGATCTTCACATCGTACGAGAAAGGGGCTCACTCACTTATTTATAAGTATACATAGTCCGTCGAGTCTGAAGCTGTCACACCTCAAATTTGGAAACCGGTCTCACAGAATTCCTGATCGCCAAATCCGGCCTCGAAAGCCTCCGTATTATCCTATTCTCAGCTCTCATCACCCATATGCCAGATTTCGATCCTAGGATCCTACAAGGAGGATTTTCAGTCTGAATTTTTTGTAAGGGAGCATAACCACAAGCATAACCAAGTCACAAAACAACATCATCACATATCCACTATAATAAATATTTGAGTACAATGCGGAAAAGGAAATGCAAGTATAACCAAAAGCTCTAAGAAGATCTATTACGCTCTCCTGCCTCAGTGCTGCTGTGACTTAACGTCACCTGCATGCAACGGTCGTGCATAAGCTTACAACAAAGCTTAAAGGGTGTGTGCATGTGTGCGCAATGCATGTGCTAAGCATGTAATATCAGAGTAAGCAGAAATACTAGCAAGTCCATGAATGCTGTCAGCCATACCAAGGCTATGCGATGCAAGGCCTTTGTAGCCAAATGTCATATGCAAGATGCAAAGCATGCATGTCAGTCCTCATCAAGTCTACATGTCAATACAGTTCATCTCTGGAATAACACCGGGGTCTGGTACACTCCACACCAGATTGTCGCCCCAACTGGCACGTACAGCCATGCAAGTGGAAAAGAACTTACTACCTGCCTAGCCAGTAGTTTGCCAATATCTACCCGGCTCGTCGATAGTGGACCCATTTACGAGCTAGTCAACTCAGCCTAGCTTTACCCCTACCCTCGGACGAATAAGGCCACACCCCCTTCCAACCGACCATGACACAGTGGGAGACGCGTCCTACAGGTATTCGACACTCGGGCGCTCATGTATCCACTCGGTCTCGACGTTGGAGTAATCTCTTGGTACCATAAGGGTTCTAGGACTTTCACCAAAACAACCTTGATATCGCTAGGGCGCCAAGTGATCATGTCACACAAAATACGAGATGCATGAGTCATACCATCCAGTCATGTATCAAACCTGTGCGTACCGCGCGATCATGCGGGACAACTCTGTCTCACAAGGAGTCCCATAAACATCTCAGCCCAATGCTATGATCAATCACTCCTCATAATATGCATACAAATGATGTGTATGGGCATATATCATGATATTATACTAAGCATGTTCTCAGTGTGTTCTACTAGATTAAGTACACTAGCATAATTATCAAATAAAAATAATAATCGGCCTAAATACATGGTGGGGTCCATGGAGGGACGGCGGATCTAGCCCAAACATTCAGATAGGCTCTAATAAATGGATATACCAAATCTGATGCCACATATTCTTCCATTTACGTCAAGGGGTGATGATGTACTAAACAACGGATGTACCAAACTTGATACCAAATATTCTTCCATTTACGGCAAGAGGTGATTCTTATGGCTATACAACAAGGTGAGTTGAGAGGGTGAATTGTGAACAGCAAGTGGACTTCCTCACCCTCTCTTATCATGAAATAAACAGGGCCTTCCTAAGGGGCCCGATCCGTACACAAGGTGGGCTCTAAGGTTTTGATAATTCCTACAAGGCATGGTGGAGAGCACCATCATCAATGAGGGCCCAACGGTTTGGGTTAGCCCAATGGGTAGCAGTGGAAATTGTCTTAAGAATAGCCCCTAGGGAAGTTTACAACAATGGACATTTAACCACGATTATCCTAAGGTGCGGTCCATTTGGGATTGGAATCGTAATCATAATGGGGGCCCTCGGCCCTTAAAATCTTTAGAAGGACGGATGATCCGCGTGTGTATCACATACATCATGGTGGGCCTGCATAAGGCGGTCCATGGTCCATTTAAATGAATGAATAGTGCGCATACAACAACACACATCATGGTGGGCCTCACACACATAATAGGCCTCACATATACAATGGGCCTCTCACACATAATGGGCCTCACACACATAATTGGCCTCACACATACAAATGGGCCTCTCATATAATGAGCCTCACACATACAATGGGCCTCTTATGCATCATAGTTGGGCCACATACATCTTAATGGGCCTCATCACAATGTGCCTCACATACTGTAGGTGGGCCTCGCATATGGTAGGTGGGCCACTGGATGGTCCGACAGCCCCGACTACTGGACGTCCCTGACCACTAGGCCGCTGGCCCTATCTGGGCATTCCTCAGATGGACGGCCTGGATAAACACATATATATGGTGGGCCCCACTAGATGTGGGCCACCTAAGTAGTGGGCTAGCATTTAGGCCTCCCACAAACATTACGGTGGGGCCCAAAAGGTTTCAACAATGGGCGTCAACTCTCTGTAGTTAGCAGGTGGGCCTGCCTACTGGGAGATCAACCCATGTTGGCTGCTGGCCCTATCCGGGCGTCCAGCCAATTGGACAGTGTGGATCAAATACACATCAGGGTGGGTCCCACCGTCCCATCTGTTGGACGGTGAGGATACAACAGATACAGATGGGTCCCACCGTCCTAATTGTTAGATGGTGCTGGACGGTGTGGATAAAATACAACATGGTGGGTCCCACTATCCCAGCTGCTGGACGGCGTGTATACAATACATCATGGTGGGTCCCACCGTCCCAACTACTGGACGGTGAGGATAAAATACTTACATCAGGGTGGGTCCACGTGCATGTCCAAGCCTGTCAAAAATGAACAGCCAGGTGGGCCTTGCCCACTGGATAGTGTGAGTACAACGCGTGCATCAAGGTGGGGTCCACGTGAGTGGGCCACCCCACTCCAGATCAAGAGAGAGAGAGAGAGAGAACGTGTGTGAGGGAGGAGCTCCTCCACTATGAGCTCACTTCCAAGCATTACAACACATACATCAAATGGGTCCCACCACATGTGGGCCTACAAATATGCAATCAAGGTGGGGATGCCGTCCCCACCACAAGATCAAGGGTCTAGATGACCATTACATGTTGGCTATCAAAATAAGCATCATGGGGGGGGGGGGGGGGGGGGGGTCCATGGAGAATGGCCCCATCATGGAATAAACATATGCATCTTGGTGGGCCATGGGCCACACCTTGGGTCCAAAATGGGATATCTACCATTAACCGGTAGACCCCACTTGCCCCATGCATCAAAATGAATATCTAAACCTAAGATCACCCACCTATGGATCTTCTTCTTGGTTCCTTGAACTCCTTAGCTCCTAGGCTTTCTTATCAATGGTAGTTGATGAAGTGTGGATGGTTGGATGGTGAGATTGGGTGGTAGGGAGATGGGTCTTCTCTTGGCTTCTCTTTTCTCTCCTTAGTCTTTTTTTTTCCTCTCTTGGTTGCTAGGGAAATAGAGGGAGAAATGAGATGGAATGAGTGAGGAATGGGTGTTGTAAGAAGAGGTGACATGGAGGGTATGGGCTTAGTTAACTTTTGGGGGCATGTGGTATGGGTTGCCTTACATTGTTGGTAAGAAAATGGATAGATTAAGTATGGGTTAATTTGACTTGATGATGAGAGAGGTATGGGCTAGTCATGGGTTGTTGTTGACTAGTGATGTGATAGGTTAGGTAGAGATTCCTCTCTTGGGATTCGCAACGCATAGTGTTTCCTCAAAATATATGCGGGCCTACTACTCTTAGTCTGGGTATTGCATTGGTGCGTAAGACGCAGCTTTGGAACCGCGGCGACGGCGCTATCGCCAGGGTATAGGTTTCGAGTTTAGTCAACTTAGATCTTTGGGATGTGACTTAGGGTCGCATGCATTTACTGTCTATAGGTCTAGGGTTGCCAGAATTCGACGGGGAGGATTGTGGGAGTGATGGAACGGTATGGTACTAGGATACTGGCCTTGCAGCTCTCCCCTCCTAATAAAAGTTTTATCCTCGAAATTTACAGTATAACGTAACCAAACAGAGTTCATAATGGAAGAGAAATCATCACATCATTTACAATCAGAGACAAAAAAAAATACAATTAATCATCGAAGAGATGGGAATAGCTTTCACGAATCTCAGCCTCTTGCTCCTAAGACGCCTCATCTACACTATGATGACCCCACTAAACCTTAACTAACGGGATGACCCTGGTCTGGAGGACTTGATCCTTCCGATCAAGGATGCAACTGGCTGCTCGATGTAAGAAGCGTCCTCACGAACCTCCAAAGGTTGCCAATTAATCACATGAACAATGTCTGACCCACACTTCCTCAACATAGAGACATAGAAAACGTTGTAGACACCAAACAACTGAGGTGGTAAGGTAAGCCTATAGGCCACGACGGCAACGCGCCCAGTGACCTTGAAAGGTCCTATGAATCACGAGGCAAGCTTGCCCTTCACTCCAAAATAAACCACACCCTTCATGGGTGAGACCTTGAGATACACATGGTCCCTAACTGCGAAATCCAAGGGACGACGCCGATGATCAGTAAAACTCTTTTGCCAGCTCTGAGCTATGCGCATCCCCTGCTTGATGATATCGATGGCCTCTGATGTCCTCCACACAAGCTCGGGACCTAGGAGATGATGCTCTCCAACCTCGGTCCAACAACTCAGATATCTACATGATCTGCTATATAATGCCTCAAAAGGAGTCATGCCAATGATTGCCTGATAGCTGTTGTTGTATGCAAACTCAACCAAATGCAGATAGTCATCTCTGCTACCCGAGAAGTTACTCATGTAAGCCCGAAGCATATCTTCAAGGATTTGGTTGACCCTTTTAGTCTGCCCATCAGTCTACGGATGATACGTGGTGCTGAGCTGCAAAGCAGACCCCATCACCTTCTGAAAGCTCCTTTAAAACTTAGACGTGAACCTGGGGTCTCGGTTTGAAACGATCAAAACTAAAACGCCGTGCAATCTCACAATCTCCTTAATGAATATCCTAGCAAGCTAGTCCAAAGGCTAGGTGACACGAATCGTAAGAAAATGTGCCGATTTTGTCAGTCGATCAACGACAACCCAGATAGCGTCATGGCAGTGCTGAGTCCTCGGCAAACCCATGATAAAATCTATGGATACGTGCTCCCACTTCCACAACAGAACGCTCAATGGTTGCAAGGGACCTGGGGGTCTCTGATGATTGACCTTGACACGTTTGCATGTGTCACACTCGGCCACAAAACTGGCAATCTGGCACTTCATCCCTGCCAAAAAATACTACCTCCTCATGCGTAATACATCTCTGTAGAGCTCGGGTGGATAGTAAATCTCGATCGGTGTGCCTCGGTCATCAGATCTCTGTGTAAATCTGGGACGTCTGGGACACACAATCGGCCTTTGAAACGAAGTCCACCATCAGAGCCAATCTATCACTCCAACTGCTCCTTTGATGCGGCCTCTGCTTGGTAATCCTGTAACGACTGATCTGTCTACTGAGCCTCGATCACCCTTGTAACAAGAGAGGGTTGAATTGATAGGCTCGATAACTGAATAATGGTAGACCGCAGACTAAACTCGAAGTCATACTCAGCTACATCCGTGAGCATCCTCCACTCCTGCACCATCATTTGTGCCATTAGGACCCGTGGCTGAAGGCTAAGGGCATCCGCCACCATGTTCACCATGCCAGGGTGGACTGAAGATCGAAATCATAGTCCTTTAGGAGCTCCATCTAGCGTCTCTACCTCATATTCAACTCTGACTGCGAGAAGAGATACTTCAAGCTCTTATGGTCAGAGAAAAGCTCGAACTTAACCCCATAGAGATAGTGCCTCTGAAATTGCGGTAATGACCGCTTTAGTTGAAGTGGGAATATGCCAATATGTCTTAGAGGGGGTGAATAAGATTTTTTTTAAAATATTTTATAGTTATTTAAAATCCTATCAATCTAATCCTGAGTAAATATGAGTGTATTACGATTTCTTCAGAGTAACTCTAATGGCTTCCAAGCCAATCAAAGGATCCAATCATAAAACTAATTGAAAGATAAACAAGCTGCAAATCATAGTTTATGATGGATGTGACTGTCTGTGAGATGTGATATCAGATAATCAAATATGAAGGCATTTAAGGAAATCACATAAGTAATGGAAGACAATAGCAATCTCAAACAGAGTCATTTTTATAGTGGTTCAACTACTTGTTTACTCCACTTCCGGCGGATGCACTCAACCCTTGAGTATACTGGATCTCACTAACGGAGGTTTCACAACAGGTTCACCTCAAACCGGAGGTTTTAAATTAGGTTCACCTCTAAGCAATACAACTTACACATAGGCTGACACAACGTGTCTACATGACACACTTTATGCTCCCATGAGCAAGGGTTAACACACAGCACACGACTTTTAGGCCAACAGGCTAAGGATCCACTCAAGGAACCTCACTAGCTTATGCTCCCATGAGCAAGGGTCAACACAAAGCACCCAAGTTTTAGATCACACAGGTCAAGGACCTACACAAGGACACAAGAGTTTATGCTCTCCACAGAGCAAGGGTCGACAAAAAGCACCCCCATGTACCTCCCGCTGGAGGCCTCCTATGAGGACTTGCAAGTGGTGAGAAACACCTTAGACCCAATCCTACAGAAGGAATGATTACAAGAGTCCTCTGGACTCTAATGACTTACAGATAAGTAGATGAGCCCCATTCAGCACATTGATGAAGATCTCCTCCTTTGATGACAAAGAATCTTCAGCTCCCTTAAACGGTAACTCAAAAGATGTACCAATACATGGCGATGAGTTGGGTTAAGGTTATGATGGACTCCTACTCTATTAAATATTTTCCTATAAGAGAGATAGAGCGATTCCAATCATCTATGCATTCAAGGCATCCCGGCTTAATGATTTGCCATTAAGGTAGTAGGCACAGGATCCTGGAATGCGGAAGTTCATTCCCCAATCCACTCTATTGAATGTTAATGATGAGGGTGGATTGGAGGATGAACTTCCATGAGAGAAAAGGCTTTAGGATATATGATATAGGGTTAAATACTCAAAAGCACTCTCTATTTTCTCTATCCAACAACCAAGGGCAAGCTCTCATTAAATAGGCAAAAGGTTCTAACGGATATAAAATAGTCACTTTTTTGACAGAGTTCGATATCATCGAGCGTATACTTTCGATAGCATCGACTGTCTGCTCAATGATACAAACTCAAATGTCAAACGCTTTTGAAACCTTTTGCCAACTGGTCTAGGAAATTGAACGTGCGTTGATGTCATCGAATTTTGAACTCTGATTCCATCGACACGAGGTTCGATTCCTCGACATTTGAAAATGTGAGAGCACTTACCTTTGAAATATTTCAAGTATAAGATATGATCGAGCATCACTCGATATCATCAGAATTTGAATATCGATGATATCGAGGGCAGTGTCGATTCATCGATAATTCCAAAGAATTTTTTTATAAGCTTGCTGGACAGTTTGTGTCCATATTCGATGACATCGACGATGCCTTAAAATGATCAAAATTTGAATATCGATTTTATCGAGTGACCCTCGATCTAAGAAAAACAACCTGAAAAACTTGTTGGTTAGAAATGTATCCCAATCCGATATCATCGAAGGGCTTCCGATATCCTCAAGATTTGAATTCCGAGGATATCGAGGAGCTCTTCAATATATCGAAGATTACATGATTTGCCTTAACAGAACTTTAGACACAACAGACCTGATGTCAATTTTAACGAGTCTACTCGATGGACTCGAGATTCAAATTTCGATGATATCGAACCATCTATCGATACTTCGATAATTCCGTCCAGAGATCTTTGTGGTTGCTGGACATCTTATGTCTTCGTTTCAATAATATCGAGTGAACTTCGAGGACATCAATAACAAGGTTCGATTTCATCGAACCATGTATTGATAAATCGATAAAGGTAAAAAACTTAAAGATTTTTTCTGAAGTTTAAAAAAGTTTTCTAACCAAAAACCCTAAGGTGTTCTGTTCAATTTTAAGGGTTTTAATTACTTAGTGTTTTGGGACATGGGATGTGAGGCTAAGATTTACCTGTGGCGAGTTCGGGCACACATCCAGTTGAGGCAGATGCTTGATTAGTCTTCCTATGGGGCTTCTTTGTCTAGCTGACTCAACACTCATGCTAATTGACAAACCAGGGCACTTTCAGCCTCCACACCTTCAGTGTGAAGATGACAACAGACAACTCTAGATCATGTGTAGGGTAGTTCTGTTCATAGACCTTAAGCTAGCAAGACGTGAAACCCAAGACAATATGCGAAGCATCGTAAAAACCATGAATCCTTCACTCCTAGAGGGAAGAGTGAGGACTAGTGTGGACGTCAGACGGTCCTTCAGCTCTGCAAATACTCGCTCACATGCGTCACTCTAAATGAACTCAGCACCCTTCCGGGTCAACCTTGTCAATGGGGCCGCAATACGGGAGAATCCCTCAATGAAACATTGGTAGTAGCCTGCTAAACTAAAGAAATTATGGATCTCGGATGCGTTCGTGGGCTGGCCCCACTGATGCACAACATAGATCTTCAAGGGATCCACTATAACACCCTACCTCGTCACCACGTGACTAAGGAACTTCACCTCCTCCTGCCAGAACTCTCACTTCTCCATCTTCGCATAAAGCTGGTGTGCATGAAGGGTCTGTAGAGTGATCTCCAGATGTTGCTCATGCTCCTCATGGGTTCTTGAATAAATCGGGATGTCATCAATGAATACCACAACAAACTGATCAAGATACGGAAGGAAGACCTCATTCATTAACTACATGAATACGACGAGCACATTGGTCAGTTCAAAGGACATGATCTGGAACTTAAAATGACCATAGTGGGTTGTGAAAGTTGTCTTCGGGATATCCTCCTCTCAGACACGCACCTGATGATAATCGGACCGCAGGTCTATCTTTGGAAACAACTGCACCTCCTATAGCTGATAAAAAAATTATCAATCCTCGGGAGCGGGTACTTGTTCTTAATCATGACTTTGTTGAGCTCAAGGTAATCCATGCAAAGCCTCAAGGAGCTATCCTTCTTCTTCACGAAGAGTACCGACGCTCCCCACGGTGAACTACTTGGACGGATAAAGCCCAACTCACGCAACTCATCAAACTGCTTCTGCAGTTCCCACAACTCTAACGGTGCCATACGATATGGGGCCTTTGAAATAGGCGTCGTACTAGGCACGAGGTCAATCTCGAACTCAGTGTGCCAGCGAGGTGGTAACCTCGAAATCTCCTGAAACACATCGGGAAAACCACAGATGGCCAGTAACTGGTCGATACACAAGGCGACTGGCTCCTTTACGGCATAAGACAATAGACAAGAGAGTTGCTCTCCTCTAGGCTCAGCTACAAACTGGAACTACGGCACACCGGGTATACAAAACATGACTGTCCTAATGGAGCAGTCCAATACGGCATGGTACTAGGCAAGCCAATCCATGCCTAGGATGACATCGAACTCGGACATCAACGAAGTAAATAGTTCAGCAGGCAAAAGATCTCTCCTACCAAAACGGGGCAAGACGAGTAAAACTGGCCTAATATTACGGTCTTCCCCAAGTGCCTCGATACTGACAAACCCTCACGAGCAGGCTCTTATGCTAAACTAGTCGATCGGTAGAAATCCTCAGCCACAAAGGAATGCGATGTACCAGAGTTAAATAGAACACGTGTTATGCATGCAAAGACAAGGAGGGTACCCTCAACGACCCCTTCTAATGACTGAGGGTCTTTCTGGACTACGTAAAATCTACCCCGACCTTGCTGGGGAGGTGCATGTCTCCTCTGAGGTCGTTATTGCTGTTGTTGCCGCTGTAGCAGTCTATATTGCTACCTTGGCTGCTACTGGGGCCTTAGCGGCTGGTGTGGCTACTGCTACTACTGCTGGGGCCTCAACGACAGGTACTGCAGTTGCTATTGCTGCTGTGGAGGCTGCTGTGATGCTCTCGGCAGCTGCTGCTACTGCTAAGGGTGGGGACACTCCTTCCTGCGGTGCCCTGCCCCACCACATCCAAAGCATATTTTGAGTGTCAAATATTACATATTGGATTCCAGTTATTATTTAGTTTTATGAACATGATAATTCTTAATGTTCTATTTTAATCATGTTTGTGTTGCAAGGTGAATTTAAGAGCTTGGATTAAAAAGGATGATAAAAGTATGGATTTAATGCTCAAGAATCACTAAGACCAAGAATGAAGAATGCACACACTGAAGATCCAAGAAAATCAAGTCAAGAATGAAGAAAATCAGAGTTTTGAAGTGAAATTGCGTAATCCTTGACTAGTCCTGGCCTCTGCTTGACCAGTCCAGGCTACGCACGATTAGTCCGGGACACCGCTCGACCAGTCGGAGCTCAACTGGTCGAGGTGCCTTGACTCGAACTCCAGCAAGTAAAACAACTAAATTTCCACCTTGCTCGATTAGTCGAGGGTATCTCATGACCGGTTGAGGATGACTGTAACGCCCTGAAATTCGGGGGTCGAGCATAACTCTGCTCCTAAGTTCCAAAACATCACTTATGCAACATATTTAATGATGGATGTATGCTGACTGTATTAGTGCATAAAACATGGAATAGATTAAGCCAAAACACAGATATGATTCAAGGATAAGTGAATAAAGCAATCGGAAGACTTATAGAAAAATATGTGTACAAGTGTAAATCCCTGAAGTACATATACATACCAGGTCGCATGAAAGTGTTACTTAACAAAATTATAAGTATCAAGTTACATCATTTAAATTCCCAAAAATAATCCCAGCATCCCGCGCATCAGACCAAGGCTCGCTAGAACCCGTCTGAAAACTGCATATAAGAGAAGGCAGCCTCATCATCATCCATCTCCCGCTCTGCCTCAAAAGTCGCATCAACATCTGCAACATCAGAACCTAAGACAGAGTCTGGTGGGTGTTTAACACCGCCCCAGAACGTGGGAGTGAGTGATCAACTCAGTGGAACAATAAGGCACTGGTTAACATGTTATCAGTTCAATCAAGTAGTAATAATAAAGCAGAATAATTAAATAAGTCCTAAGTACTCTTGTTAATGCAAGGATGTATGCAAAATGATGCGTGCCCTCACATGTACACCCTCAGTGTCTTCATCTTACGTTACGCATGACACCACCTCAAAGTGCGCCACATCTACAAAGCACATGCAAATGCGGTGCATGGATATGGTTACCAAGTTGTTATTAGTTCATTTCACATAGCAGGATTGGGAAGCTAAGATACCTTCCTCATGTCGCCATCCAAACAGTGATCCATTCTAAGGTCGTCAATCCTAGTCGTCTCATACGATCATATATTTGAGGTCGTAGCAAAGGGTTCATCACCAATCAATGCACGCCTTTCACACCTTTACTACCACAGTTCGGCTCGTCACCTCATTGCGGTATCCAGGTATGCTCGAGGTCACTACAAAGGGCTCGTCACCAATCAATGTAGGCCGACAGTACGAATATAGTGTCTCATACTACCATAATCGGCTCACGAGTTTAGTTGCTCACTGGTCACTACGGGGAGGCTCGTCACCCCAGCGTAGGCCGACAACTCGACCACGGTGTCCCATACCACCATGTC
Organism: Magnolia sinica; assembly: GCF_029962835.1. NCBI lineage: Eukaryota > Viridiplantae > Streptophyta > Magnoliopsida > Magnoliales > Magnoliaceae > Magnolia > Magnolia sinica. The sequence continues at coordinate 36,080,106 of NC_080577.1, forward strand.
CGGCTCATGAGTCTTAGCGGATCAAGGTACCATGGTTAATAGGATTTCACTGGTAAGTTCGGTACCCTAGATTCAAACAGTAGCGTCCATACATGGTGAACATACATCGGACAATCGGGTTACTTGACGAACTCGACTAGCACGAGCGTACGTTGGGTTGAATGACATAGAGTGCGCAAACACTCCGCGTGGCCAAACCACTGCCGACAACTCTAATACGACTTGGGTTCGTCTAATACGTCCTACGTGGCGAAAGCAATCTCAGCCACGACCATGAAGCAGATTACCGATTTCTTGGACTAATGCATAGTCCCAAACACATTACACTACAACAGATATTCATATGGAATGTAGAACAGTAATGGAACAACAACTTAAATCATGGTACATAAGCATCTGAAGAATATCAACTTAACATAAATGTAAGCATAAGAAATGCTTGAAATTAAATAACATGGAATGTAACTTGCATAAAGGAAATCATGCGCATCAATAGGAGTGTTGAGAATCACTTCTCGACGCCCACAATTAGTGTAATAAGTTACACTTTAGATCATTCATGCATTTCTACAAACACTTAGAATACATGGTACAACATACATGACGTATGTTGAAAAACAAGCATTTGGACAATTCCTTTTACCATGGAGTTGTCACACATACATCTAGCATACATACATGACAAATAATCATGGCAAACACAAGTGCATAATTTATACGTATACGGTACTTTATATATACACATAGAATACACAAATCTCAATATAACACATGTATATCAGGAAAGCAACGTAAACATAACATTTAGCATGTGAAATCTCATCCATAACAAGAATAAATCATTAACTGGCATTGAAAGCCTTAAAAACCATAACCTATACACTTAAAGTCCGCACCTTAAGCAAGGAAAGATACACTGAACTGATTTAGACGAGTTGTCTTCGTCAACGGCGATAGAATACCCTAAAACAATGATAGAAATGAGATACAACAACACCAAGACTAATCTAAGCTCTAACACAGATTAGGGTTAGGTTAACTTACCCCAAGATGAACTCAGAACCGTCAGAATAACGATTCAAAGTGAAGGTTTAAAGATGTAGAAGAACAAGGAAGAATCCAAGATGATTCACCAACTTCTCTCTCACTATCTCTCTCTTTTCCACTCTCTTTCCAAGCTAGGGTTAGAGAAAATTCGTATGGAAAAGAGGGCTAGGGTTTAAGGACTATAAATAGGCCTTAAATTGATGAAAATAACCCCAGGGTCAAGGTATACTTAAAGCATAACCAAAACCTGCCTCTTACGATCCAACGAAGCACTTCTGGTGGGCCTATAACCACGAAAGGTCGGACTTAAGCTCACTGACCATGGATCTAGGTCAAGCTGAGTTTTCATACCGACCGGCTCTTCAGATCAGCCGTGGCGGACCATACTCAATTCAACGGTCACGGAATCTCGATCAGGTCCACAAACACAAGGATATGCCTGGGCCACCTTCCCTGATCAGAGGGTGAAATTGGGTCAGAATCCAACGGTCAGTTAGCTTAAAATCGTCGCGCAAGCGACACGACTCAGATTTCATAAAAACTTATTAAATTTCAACCGTTCTCACACTCTTCACTCCGAACTCAATCAAATCGACCCAGAACATCACATGGACTTGATTTTCGAGGTGATGGTCAAGCCCAACTCGGTGACCGCAACAGCCTAAGATCATCGCTATTGGACTTTCGACGCGCGGTCCAGGTCCAATCCAGATCTTCTAAAAATTCCCCAGAACAACTGGATTTAGCGATGGATCCCAGATTTCAGAGTAACGTAGCGCTAACTAATCTAAAAGTTTTGAGCCATGCAGATACAATTTAAAGTGATTGATGCGAATTTCACAAGTAATCGAGTATAGCGCTAATTACCCCAAAAACAATTACTTAAGGAAAGATTAGCACAAAATTTCCAAGGTCGTTACAATGACCCACGACTAGTCGAGGGTTACGCAAAACTTACGTGGACTGCGTAAATTTGAGACGGTTTCTTGAAATTTTCACTCGGTATGAAAGTCTAAGGCCTAAAACTATAAATAAGGGTCCCAAGGGCATCCCTAAGCATCATCTAGGGTTTGGGGAGTGGACTAAAAGCATGAAGAAGCCGTCACCAAGAGTTTTTCTTCCTTTACTTAGTTGTTTTTATGCTTTTCTTAAGAGATTCTAGTTCAATCATGTCTATGGTTAGCTAAACCTCTTCGCTAGGGCTAAGAGGTGAAGCTTATAACGTGATGGGTTGTTTCTATTGCTTTGATTTATGTTTATATTGAACTATCTTTGATTCTAGTTTGATTATAAGAAATACTTTCAGTTTTTAATGGTTTGTTGTGACTTAAATTACAATAGATCTGCGATAGCTTTAAGTATGTTCTTTTCATGTATTGAGATTGTGAAATTAGGAAATCCCATTGTTCACCACGTCCCATGGGCATGGTTGGGTGATGGAATCCTACTTAATCTTTTCAATTTTCTTATGATTAGTTGTAGGATTGGTAAATCCTATTGTTTGCCTTGTCTCACGAGCATGGTTTTGTGATGGAATCACTTTTAGTTCTCACACCTCTCATCCATTAAGAACTGGGTCAAAGGAAGTTTAGATTTGATTTTACTGAGTTATCTTCCAATTGGATAGGATGAGACTCCGATTCCAATCATGTGACTTGAATCAAGCATAGATCTCCCTGATCTCTACAAGTGAATCCTTGAAAACCCCCGTTTCCCCGCCTTTGAATTTCTTAAGTTTTTTCATTAAATCTCTCACAATTACTCTTAATCAATTCAGATTTAGATAAACATTTTCTTATAGTTCTAGTTCTAGTTTTAGTTGCTCTCAGAAGACACACAAGATTAGTCCATGTGGATTCGACTTCGGTCTCACCAAGATTATTACTACATCGTGACCCTATACTTAGGGTTGTGAACAAGTTTTTGGCACCGTTACAGGGGATTAACAGTTGCATTTTTCCTGAGATTAACTAGTTTTAGAATTAGGTTAAGATTAGAGTTTTCTTTTAGAAACTTTCTAATTCTAGGATTTCGTTTATTTTTAGAAAGTAACTTACTTTCTATTCTTAGGTTTAGAACTTTCCTAATCAGTTTTTGGAAACTTTCTATTTTGTGTTTTTAGAAATGAGTTTACTTTTTATTTTTATCTATAGGAACTTTTTAATTTTAGAATTCCTGTTTTTAGAAATTGACTTGTTTTATTTTGTTTTGTAGGATTTTAATTAGGAATTTCTAATTTGGTAACTTCCTTTCAATTCCCTCTCTTTCTATTTCTAGACTTCTATTATTTCCTTTCTCTCTTTTAGGTTTATGTTAGAATCTGAAATTGAGGGCTAAGAGTGTTTCATGCCCAAGTGGGTCCGTGACAACACTCAACGTCTTTTGAGTGAAGGAGGAATGTTTGAGGGGTTATCTATCCATCATAGGATTAAACACCACTCGAGATCCTCAGAGTTAATTGAGGTTATGGCTGCAAATCAACCAGTCAATCAACCAGGATGACAACCTCAACCTCGAGTTGAGGAAGTCTAGGATGAGAATGAGGTGCATCAAGCACCCTCACCTCGTACTTTGTGAGATTATTCTGGCGGGGGTGAGTTCGCCCTCATACATGGTTTTTCTAGAAAATATGGGACACATGGATATCAAGCCAGGGATGATCCAACTCCTTCCAAAATTCCATGGACTTGAATATGAAAGTCCATATCTACACTTGAAAGAGTTTGAGATCATAGCCACTTTATATTTTCCAAACGTGTCTGAGGACATGGTCAGACTGAAACCCTTTCCCTTTTCTTTGAAAGAGAAGGCTAAGATGTGGTTACATTCACTATGTCCCAGATCTATTGGCACATGGAATGACATGATAAGGGAGTTCATAAACAAATTTTTTCCATATCATAAAACGAACACCCTTAGAAAGTCAATCATGAACTTCGCCTAAAAGGAGGATGAAACCTTCTTTCAATGTTGGGAGCGGTTCAAGGATCTTGTCAGTTCATGCCCACAACACGGTTTTGAAATGTGGCGCATTACACACTTTTTCTATGATGGACTGACATCTTCCATGTGCTAATTGGTCGAGACAATGTGCAATGGAAAATTCATGAATAAAAATGTCATGATGTGTGGGACTACTTGGACAGACTTGCTGAAAATGCATAATCATGGGACACGTATCCAAAATCTAGCACCACTTCTAAGCCCACTCAATCAAAGGAGAGGGGCAATTATACCTTCTGAAAGAGGATGATGATATCAATGCTTAAATGTCTGATCTCATAAGGAAATTTGAGGCCATGGAACTAAAGAAGGATAAGGTTAAGGAAATTGTTTGCAGTATTTGTGCTTGCAATGTTCACACAACTAAAAATTATCCAACAATACCTGCTTTTCAAGAGGTGTTGAATGAGCAATCCAATGCCGTGAATAATTACCAAAGACATTTCAATGGACCTACCTCCAATACATACAATCCTAATTGGAGAAATCATCCAAACTTCAGTTGAAGGAATGGACAAACTGCTACCCCTCAAGTTTTCTTTAATCAAATTCCAAATCAAGTGAAACCTTAAGAAGAACTGGTTCAAAATTCCACACAAACTCAAGAGCTTACTTAAGTAATAAGAGAAATTATAAAATACACCACTCTTAGGAGTGGGAAGACCATTGACAAAACTATTCCGGTTAGAGCTGAAAAGCTTAAGGACCGTAAGAGGATAACGATGATAGACCTAGCACTGCTACATAAGAATTGGAAATAGAACTTCAAGACAAGCCGATTGCCCCATTCCCTCCAATGGTTAGTTGCACCAAAACCTCTCTCTAACTCTCAGGACATTCTAGAGGTATTGAAACAAGTGAAGGTCAACATCCCTTTGCTAGATGCGGTAAAATAAATACCCTCATATGCCAAATTTCTAAAAGACTTGTGTACGACCAGAAGACGGAAAAATATTCAAAAGAAAATCTTTTTAACTGAAAAGGTGAGTGTCATCCTAAAGCAAGATGTGCCACAGAAATACAAAGATCTCGGTAGCCCAACCATCACTTGTATAATTGGGAACTATCGGATTGAGCATGCACTTCTTGACTTAGGAGCAAGTGTAAATCTGATTCCTTACTTGGTTTACAAACAACTAGGTATGAGTGAATTGAAACCCACCCGAACTACATTATAACTTGTCGACCGCTCAGTTCGTGTACTGAGAGGGATAATTGAGGATGTGTTAGTCCAGGTTGATAGATTCTACTACCCGGTAGAATTTATTATCCTGAATACTCAACCCATCATGGATATGAGCACTTAAATTCCCGTCATTCTTGGTCGCCCATTCCTTTCCACTTCAAACGCGGAATGGAGTCATGAGTATGTCTTTTGAGAATATGACATTGGAGTTGAATTTTTTTCAACACAAACAAAACAGTTAACGGATGAAGATGATTTCCGCGATATTAACCTGATTGATTATTTCATAGAAGATAAAGCACTTCTGACCTTATCCTCTGACCCTCTAGAAACGTGCTTGGCCCACTCCCATGATTTAGATGATGATATAATTAGGGAGATGGGTGTCATGCTTGATCATGTGCTGGTACTTGAAGTTAATCAGTGGAAGCCATAATTTGAAGAGTTGCCTCAAACCAATGTAGTGCCTCTATTGTCTAACCTCAAGGCACCGAAGCTTGACCTAAAACCTTTGCCCTTTGATTTGAAATATATCTATTTAGGTCAAGATGAGACATACCCGGTGGTGATTTCTTCCCACCTTAAGTAAGAACAGGAGAGTATGCTCATCTCTGCTCTCATTGAGCACAAAGGAGCCCTTGGATGGTCGATTGCGGACCTCAAGGAAATTGACCCTTCGATTTGTACTCACCGCATTTATCTTGAGGATAATGCAAAGACCTCTCGGCAATCACAACATAGACTAAATCCAAACATGAAGGAAGTGGTTAAGGCCGTGGTTCTTAAACTATTGGATGCAAGTATCATATATCCAATATTCGATAGCTAATGGGTGAGTACAACTCAAGAGGTTCCTAAGAAGTCCGGAATCACTATCGTAACTAATGCCAGTAATGAACTTGTGCCAACTAGAGTTACTATTGGTTGGAGAATGTGCATTGACTACAAGAAATTGAATACCATCACAAGGAAGGACCACTTTCCTTTGCCATTCATTGATCAAATCTTGAAAAGGCTAGCTAGTCACTCGTACTATTGTTTTCTTGATGGGTATTCGGGCTATAACTAGATAGAGATAGCTCCTGAAGATCAGGAAAAGACCATATTCACATGTCCCTTTGACACCTTTGCTTACTGAAGGATGTCATTCGGACTGTGTAATGCCCCCACCACTTTTCAGCGATATATGATGTGTATTTTTTCGAATATGGTGGGGCAATATCTAGATGTCTTCATGGACGACTTCTCTGTCTTTGGTCCATCTTTTAGTAATTGCTTAGAGAATCTTAATGTGTGTTGAAAAGATGTGAAGAAAAAAATTTGGTACTCAATTGGGAGAAGTTAATTTCATGGTTCGTAAGGAAATTGTCCTTGGACATATCATCTCGTCCAAGGGAATTGAGGTAGATAAGGCTAAAATTGATCTTATCTCTAACCTACCTCCACCCAAGAACATACAAGATGTACGATCCTTCCTAGGATACACCAGTGTTTACAGGAGATTCATAAAGGACTTTAGTCGCCTCTCTCGTCCTTTATGTAATCTACTTCAAAAGGATGCACCATTCGAGTGGACTGAGTAATGCCAGGAAGCTTTTGCTAAGCTCAAGGGCATGTTAACCACTACACCTATCATACAACCACCCAATTGGAGCCTCCTTTTAAACTTATGTGTGACGCGTCTGACTATGCTCTTGGGGCGGTCCTAGGCTAGAGAAAAGACAAGAAGCCCTATGTTATACACTATGCAAGTAAAACCTTAAATCCTACCTAAGTGAACTACTCTACTACGGAAAAGGAACTCTTAGCTGTAGTGTTTGCTTTGGACAAATTTAGGTCCTACATGGTCGGATTTAAGATCGTCATTTACACGGATCATGCGACAGTCAAGTATCTTCTTTCTAAGAATGATGCTGAGCCTTGCCTGATAAGATGGATCCTCCTACTTCAAGAATTCGATTTAGAAATAAAAGATAAAAAGGGAGTAGAGAACGTAGTGGCTGACCATCTTTCTCGCATTGATCTCTCTGATTCCTTTGAGACAAAACATATAAATGACATGTTCCCTGACAAACAATTATTCAAAGTCTCCCATTCACCTTGGTTTGCTAATATTGCTAATTATCTTGCCACAGGTTTCACGCCAACACATTGGACTGCGCAAGATAAGAAAAAAATCTTCGCCGAGGTTCGTAAGTTTTTCTGGGATGGTCCATATTTATTTAAATATTGCCCAGACCAAATTTTAAGGAGATGTGTGCCAGACAATGAACATCAAAGTGTCATCTCCTTCTGTCACTCTTAGGCATGTGGTGGTCGCTTTTCTGCTAAAAATACCATGGCCAAGATTCTGCAGTGTGGCGTTTACTGGCCCACTATGTTTAGGGACACTAATGAGTTTTGCAAAGCTTGTGAGCATTGTTAGAAGTTGGAAGCATTGTCACGTCGAAATATGATGCCTTTAAACCCCATTCTCATCATAGAAGCATTTGATTGCTGGGGCATTAATTTTATGGGACCATTCCCCCAATCTTTTGGAAATTTATATATTTTGTTCACCATAGACTATGTCACTAAATGGGTCGAAGCGATTCCGTACCGGAACAATGACCATCAAACAGTCATTAAATTCTTAAAAGAGAACATCCTTTCCCGGTTCGGAATGCCTCGAGCCATCATTAGTGATGGGGGCTCACATTTTTGTAATAGGCCATTTGCGAACCTAATGAAGAAATATGGCATTTCTCACAAGGTGAGCACTCCATACTACCCACAAACAAGCGGGCAAGCTAAGATTTATAATAGGAAAATTAAACATATCATGAAAAAAATGGTTAACCTTGACTGTAAGGATTGGTCAATCCGATTGACCGATGCCTTATGGGCTTACTGTACCATATTTAAGACCCTTATTGGAATGTCTCTCTTTAAACTTGTCTATGGGAAGGCTTGCCACTTACCTGTGGAGTTGGAACATAGAGCCTACTGGGTGATCAAAATTTTGAATTTCAATCTAGACAACGCTGGCTCGCTACGCAAACTTCAATTGAATGAACTCAAAGAAATCCAGAATGATATGTACGAGAACTTGAGAATTTACAAGGATAGAATGAAGGTGTTTCATGACCAACACATTCTTCGAAAATCATTCACACCAGGTCAGAAAGTCCTCTTAAATAATTCTCGGTTACATCTCTTTCCGGGTAAACTTCGATCTCGTTGGACCGACCCTTTCACCATTACTAATGTTTATCCTCATAGGGCTGTCGAGATCCAAAATCCAAACAATGGCAATGAGTTTAAAGTAAATGGACATCGATTAAAGCCATTTACTGAGAAATTTGATTTAGAGGACATGTCCATACCTCTAAATGATCCTGTTTATCAGGATTGATCTCTTAGTCTGATGGAGGTGTAGTTAAGTTTATTACATTCTGCCGTTTTAGGATAGTCGGCTTTATGCTGCTTAAGATAGTTTGCTTCCGCCATTTTAGGATAGTTTTCTTTTCGGTTATTAAACTCTTGTGCTAACCCACCTTCACGCTAAGATCCTTTAGAAAAGGTTTCAAAATTCCTTCATTACGTACTATCTTTCCATCACTTCTCTTTCAATTATGTTGTCTCTTTTGTAAATCATGCTTATTTCTTTTACATTGAGGACAATGTAGATTTTAGGTTGGGGGTGGGAGATTAGGTAAACTAATTAGTATTTTCTCAATTTTGAGAAAAATTTGCGTGATAAAATTTTTAATGTTTATCTGTTTAGAAAGCGATAAGTTGTGTATTTAAGACTGTTTTGAGTATGATGATAGGATAGAGATCGAATTTTGAATTGTTGGAGTTGGAGCAACTAAGTAACTTATCACTTATGGTTCTTACTTTCAATTAATTAAGAGTAAGTTCGAATATTATGTAATTCAAATTATTTTTGGTAAATGGTATTAGATTTTCTGATTGTTAGTATGGTAATCATTGAAAGATATTGTGAACTGAGTCTAGAGAACTTTATTCACCTTAAAAGAAGAAAAAGAACCAGTAAAAAAAATAGGAGATCGACAAAGAGGTCATAAACAATGAAGAATGAAAACATCTTTGAGGGGAATGAAAAATGTCTTTGAAAAGGATGTAATGTCTGAAAAAAAGGAAAAGATCAAAAGACTGAATAAATATGACCGTCGATAAAAAATTAAAAACTGAAAAAAGAAGGAAAAGGGGATAAGTTCGGAATCAGTACTTGTGTTTTCAACCAATCTTGAAGTGATGACCATGGCTAACATTATGAAAATATGGTATTTTCATTAAGTACTTTGAAAATTTTAATATGCGAACTATGCTCTGATCTAATGAATAAAGGACCTATTGATTTGATTGCTTATGTGACTCAACACTAAGTTTTCAAAATCTCAAAATCTCATCTTGAGTCTACTCATTCATTCTTGATTACACAAAAGATTGTTTTCTAAAAAAGGTTTAAACATTGTGCATTAAGGTTCATTTTTTGCATACTTTGCTCGGGACTAGCAAAATGCTGGTTGGGGATTGTGTTGAGGGTCAAATATTGCATATTAGACCCCAATTATTACTTGGTTTTATGAACATGATAATGCTTAATGTTTTATTTTAATCATGTTTGTGTTGCAAGGTGAATTTAAGAGCTTGGATTAAAAAGGATGTTAAAAGCATGGATTTAATGCTCAAGAATCACCAAGACCAAGAACGAAGAATGCACACACTGAAGATCCAAGAAAATCAAGTCAAGAATGAAGAAAATCGGAGTTTTGAAGTGAAATTGCGTAATACTCGACCAGTCCTGGCATATGCTCAACCAGTTCAGGCTACGCACGACCAGTCCTAGACACTGCTCAACCGGTCGAGGTGCCTCGACTTGAACTCTAGCGAGTAGAACAACCAATTTTTACCCTGCTCGACCAATTGAGGACGTCCCATGACTGGTCGAGGACGGCCCACGACTAGTCGAGGGTTAAGTAAAACTTGTACGAACTATGTAAATTTGAGACAGTTTCCAGAAATTTCCACTCAGTGCGAAAGTCTAAGGCCTAAAACTATAAAGAGGGGTCCCTAGGGCATCCCTAAGCATCATCTAGGGCTTAGGGAGTAGAGCAAAAGCATAGAGAAGTCATCGCCAAGAGTTTTTCTTCCTTTCCTTAGTTGTTTTTATGCTTTTCTTAAGAGATTCTAGTTCAATCATGTCTATGGTTGGCTAAACCTCTTACCTAAGGCTAACAGGTGAAGCTTGTAGCGTGATGGGTTGTTTCTATTGCTTTTGATTCATGTTTATATTAAAGTATCTTTGATTCTTGTTTGATTATAAGGAATACTTTCAGTTTTTAATGGTTTGTTGTGACTTAAATTACAATAGATTTACGATAGCTTTGAGTATGTTCTTTTCATGTATTGAGATTGTGAAATTATGAAATCCTGTTGTTCACCATCGTCCCATAGGCATGGTTGGGTGATGGAATCCTACCTAATCTTTCCAATTCTCTTATGATTGGTTATAAGATTGGTAGATCCTGTTGTTTGCCTTATCTTACGGGCATGGTTTTGTGATGGAATTACTTCTAGTTCTCACACCTCTCATCCATTGAGAACTAGGTCAAAGGGAGTTTAGATTTGATTTTACTGAGTTATCTTCCAATTGGATAGGATGAGTCTCCGATTCTAATCGTGTGACTTGAATCAAGCATAGATATCCCTGATCTCTACAAGTGGATCCTTGGAAACCCTAGTTTATTGCCTTTGAATTTCCTAAGTTTTTTCATTAAATCTCTCACAATTACTCTCAATCAATTTAGATTTAGATAAACATCTTCTTCTAGTTTTAGTTCTAGTTGCTCTCAGAAGACACACAAGATTAGTCCTAATGGATTCGACCTCACCAAGATTATTACTACATCGCGACCCAGTGGGAGACGCAACCCACTGGTATTCGACACTAGGGCGCTCATGTATCCACTCGGTCTTGACGTTGGAGCAACCTCTTGGTACCATAAGGTTATGGGACTTTCACCTAAGGACATCCTAAGCGCCCACAGTGCTAGAACCAAATATTTTCGATATCCAATCTGACCATCCACGATGTGTCTGTGGAGGCCACAACCCTGATATCACTAGGGTGCCAAGTGATCATGTCACACAAAATGCAAGATGCATGAGTCATACCATCTAGTCATGCATCAAACCTACGTATACCGCGCGATCATGTGGGGCAACTCCCTCTCACAGGGAGTCTCATAAACATCTCAGCCCAATGTTATGAGCAATCACTCCTCATAACATGTATACAAATGATGCGTATGGGCATGTATCATGATGTTATACTAAGCATGTGCTCAGTGTGTCCATTAGACTAAGTACACTAGCATAATTATCAGATAAAAGCAATAATCGGCCTAAATACATGGTGAGGTCTACGGAGGGACATCAAATCTAGCCCAAACATTCAAATATGCTCTAATTAGTGGATATACCAAATCCAATGTCACATATTCTTCAATCTATGTTAAGGGGTGATGATGTATTAAACGATGGATGTACCAAACTTGATACCAAATATTCTTCCATTTACGGCAAGAGGTGATTCTTATGGCTACACAACAAGGTGAGTTGAGAGGGTGAGTTATGAACAACAAGAGGACTTCCTCGCACTCTCTTATCATGAAATTAACTATGCCTTCCTATGGGGCCCAATCCATACACAAGGTGGGCTCCAAGGTTTGGATAATTCCTACAAGGCATGGTGGAGAGTGAAAGTAACCGGTTTGTCAATTAGCATGAGTGTTGAGTCAGCTAGACAAAGAAGCCCCATAGGAAGAATGATCAAGCGTCAGCCTCAACTAAATGTGTGCCCGAACTCATCACAAGTAAATCTTAGCCTCACATCACGTCCCAAAACACCAGGTATATAAAACCTTTAAAATTGGATAAAACATCCTAGGGTTTTTGGTTAGAAAACTTTTTTCAAATTTAAGAAAATTCTTAAGTTTTCTACCTTTGTTGATTTATCGACAAGTGGTTCAATGAAATCGAACCCTGTTGTCCATGTCCTCAAAGCTCACTCGATCTTATCGAAATGAGGACCAAAGATGTCCAGCAACCACAAAGATTTCTGGACTGAATTATCGATGGATAGATGGACTCATCGATATCATCGATATTTGAATCTTGAGTTCATCGAGCCGACTTGATAACATCGACATCTGGTCTATTGTGTCCAAAGAACTGCTATGGGAAAATCATATAATCCTCGATATATCGAAGATCTCCTCGATATCCTTGGAATTCAAATCTCGATGATATCGGAAGTCCTTCGATGATATCGGATTAGGACACATTTTTTCCAGCAAGTTTTTTAGGTTGTTTTTTCTCGGATCGAGGGTCACTCGATAAAATAGATATTCAAATATCAATCATATCGAGGCATGGTCGATGTCATCGAAAGTGGACAAAAACTGTCTAACAAACTTATAGGAAAATTCCTTGGAATTATCGATGAATCGACACTGCCCTCGATATCATCAATATTCAAATTTCGATGATATCGAGTGATGCTTGATCATATTAGATACCTAAAATATTTTCAAAGGCAAGTGCTCTCACATTTACAATTGTCGAGGAATCGAACCTCGTGTCGATGAAATCGGAGTTCGAAATCCAATGACATCGACGCAAGTTCAATTTCCTCGACCAACTGGCAAAAGATTTCAAAAGCATTTGTCAGTTGAGTTCATATCATCGAGCGGCCAGTCGATGCTATTGAGAGTATACGCTCAATGATATTGACCTCTGTAAAAAATGTGACCGTTTTATATCCATTGAAAGCTTTTGCCTATTTAATGAGAGCTTACCCTTGGTTGTTTGTAGAGAAAATAGAGAGTGCTTTTGTGTGTTTAACCCCAGATCATATACCCTAAGCCTTTTCTCTCATGACAGTTCATCCTCCAATCCACCCTCATCATTGACATTCAATAGAGTGGATTGGAGAATGAACTTCCGCATTCAAGGATCTTGCAGCTACCACCTTAATGGCAAATCATTAAGTTGGGATGCCTTAAATGCATAGCTGATTGGAATCGCTCTATCTCCCTTATAGGAAAACATTTAATAGAGTAGGATTCCATCATAACCTTGACCCAATCCGTCGCCATGTATTGGTACATCTTCTAAGTTGCAGTTCAAGGGAGCTGAAGATTCTTCATCATCAAAGGAGGAGATCTTCATAAGCATGCTGAAAGGGGCTCATTTACTTATCTGTAAGTTATTAGAGTCTAAAGGACCCTTGTGATCATTCCTTCTGTAGGAGTGGGTATAAGTGTTTCTCACCCCTTGCAAGCCCTCATAGGAGGCCTCCGACGGGAATGTACTTGGGGGTGCTTTGTGTTAACCCTTGCTCTGTGGAGAGCATAAACTAGTTTGAGGTAAATTTGATTTAAAACCTCCGGTTTGAGGTGAACCTGTTGTGAAACCTCCGTTGAGGTTCCTTATGAGGATCCTTGGCCTGTGTGGCCTAAAACTTGGGTGTTATATATTGACCCTTGCTCCTGTGTGGGGCATAAACTGTGTCGTGTAGACACATTATGTTAGCCTAAGTGTAAGTTGTACTGGTTAGAGGTGAACCTGATTTAAAACGTCCGGTTTGAGGTGAACTTGTTGTGAAATCTCCTTTAGTGAGATCCGGTACACTCAAGGGTTGAGTGCATCCACCGGAAGTGAAGTAGATAAGTATTCGAACCACTATAAAAATGATTATGTTTGAGATTTCTATTGTCGTTTGTTGTTTATGTGATTTCCTTAAATGCTCTCATACTTGATTATCTGAGATCACACCTACCACCCACAAACAAGTGGGCAAGCTAAGACTTCTAATAGAGAAATTAAAAATATCTTGAAAAAGATGGTTAACCATGACCGTAAGGATTGGTCAATCCGATTGGCCGATGCCTTATGGGCTTACCATACCACATTTAAGACCCCTATTGGAATGTCTCCCTTTAGACTTGTCTATGGGAAGGCTTGTCACTTACCTGTGGAGTTAGAACATAGGGCCTACTATGCTATTAAAAAATTTGAATTTCAATCTGGACAATGTTGGCTCACTACACAAACTTCAGTTGAATGAACATGAAGAAATCCGGAATGATGCGTACGAGAACTCGAGAATTGACAAGGATAAGATGAAGGTGTTTCATGATGAACACATTCTTCAAAAATCATTCACACTAGGTCAGAGAGTCCTCTTGTACAATTCTCGATTATATCTCTTTCCGAGTAAGCTCCGATCTCGTTGGACCGATACCTTCACTATTACTAATGTTTATCCTTATGGGGCTGTCGAGATAAGGAATCCAAACAATGGTAATAAATTCAAAGTAAATGAACATAGCCATTTGTTGAGAAATTTGATTTAGAGGACATGTCTATACCTCTGACTAATCCTGTGTACCAGGATTGATCTCCTAATTTGATGGAGGTATAGGTAGGTTTATCACTTTTGTAGGATTAAGGTAGTTTGCTTCTGCTATTTTAGGATAGTTTGCTTATACACTGTTGAGTTTTGTTTTGTGCTAGCCCATCTTTACACTGAGATCATTGGAAAAGCCTCAGAATTCCTTCTTCAGGTATTACCTTTCCATCACTTCCCTCTTCTTTTCATTGCCTCTTTTTCATTACATGTTTAATTCTTTTACATTGAGGACAATGTAGATTTTTTGGTTGGGGATGGAGGATTAGGTAAGTTAATCAGTGTTTTCTCAGTTTTAAGCTAAAATTTTGAAAATTTTCAATGTTTCAGGTTGAAATCTATTTGGGAAGCGATGAATTGTATACTTAAGAATGCTTTAAGTATGATAAGATAGAGATTGAATTTTGGATTGTTAGAGTGATAATCTAAGTAATCTATCACCTAAGTTCTTACACTCAACTGATTAAGAGGAAGTTTGAATATCATGTAAATCTAAATCACAAGACACATTCAATTTGTCTTCAGTAAGACATATTGGAAGTTTTGATCGTTAGTATGTGAATCATTGATAGATAGTGAGAATTGAGTCTGGAGAATTTTATCCACCTTAAAAGAAGAAAAGAACCAGTTAAAAAATAGGAGATCGACAAAGACGTCATGAAAAAGAATAAAAACAATGACAAATTTGGAAAAGAATGCAAAAATAAAAAGAATGAATAAAAACTGACCATTGACATAAAATAAAAAACTGGAAAAAGAAGGAAAAGGGGATAAGTTTGAAATCAGTACTTGAGTTTCAAACTGATCTTGAAGTGATGAGCATAGCTAACATGATGAATTGATAGTATTCGTACGGGAAGTAAATTGACTTTCACTGAGCACATTGGAAAACTTTATATACAAATTATGCTTCGATTTAATGGACAAAGAACTTATTTGATTGATTACTTATGTGATTGGGTTTTAGGTTTTCAAATTTTCATTGTTATATCTTATTTATACCCATTCATACTTGAGTGCACAAAAGATTATTTTCTGAAGAAGATTTCTGACATTGAGCATTGATATTTATTTTACGCTTATTTTGCTCGGGACTAGAAAAATGCTGGATGAAAATTGTGTTGAGGGTCAAATATTATATATTGGACCCCATTTATATCTTGGTTTTATGGACATGATACTGCTTAATGTCTGATTTTACTCATGTTTCTATTGCAAGGTGATTGTGAGAGCTTGGATTGGAAAAGGTACTAAAAGCATGGATTTGATGCTCAAAGATCACCAAGGCAAAGAATGGATCTTAAGAAATAAAGATTGAAGATTTTAAGGTCCCAAGATTTAAGAAAACCAAGTGGAGAAGGAACGAAGCTGAAAGAACAAGTGCAGAATACACATTGATTGTGTCATCGAGCACCGTTCGATGACATCGAGGACACATTCAATGATATCGAACACAGTTCAATGACATCGAATTTATGAAGGAAAATTGAGTTGGTCGCTGGACAAATTGAAGACGTTTTTCGATGACTCAAGAACTTGTTCGATGACTCGAAGCTTTACTCGATGACATCGAAGACCTGCTCAATGACATTGAATTTTCTGTGGAATTTCGACAAAACTCGCTAGATATATTGGTCACCATTTTCGATTACTCGAAGCACTCCTCAATGACATTAAAGATCTACTCGATGACATCGAAGGTCTCTTCGATGAGATTGAATTTATTGAAGAAATTGGAATAACTGTCTAGACTGTTTTGGACACATTATCAATTCTTCGAACAATGCTCGATGACATCGAAGTCCTCTTCGATGACATCGAAGGTAGGTTCGATAACATAGAAGGCCACAGAGTTCGGATGAAGCTACAAAAGTGCGAAAAGAGCACGTATAAAAGACACCTTCGATGACATCGAAGCCTGTTCGATGTAATTGAACGAATTGCGCGAAGTTACACAGAGTTACGCGGAGTGCTTAAATTTGAGATAGTTTTCAAATTTTTGTAAAGAGGTGCGAAAGGAGGTGTTGCATGTAAGACCCGTATCCGAGCTCGTACTGTTCTGTAGGCTTCCGCGGTCCTCTCGGTCGAATTTCGGCAGCTCGCGACCTATAATCGGCAGTTGCACGTGACTTAGAGTTGTATCCCGTATTCCTGAGTCGGCTCGACCCAAGGCCTGTAGCAGTGCGACCACGCCGTCGCCGCGATTCCGATGCCGTGTCTTGCGCTTCGAGGCGAATCCCGGGCCAGGAGACGTGGGCCCGCATTCAGTTCAAGGAAAATACCGCGTGTTGCAATTTCGAGAGAATCTTTATGAAACGTCACATCAATCAATCAAATCAAGTCAAGTACAAGCAACCATCCCCAAGTACAACCACCTCTCTCCAAAGTCAACTTTCCCTTACCACAAGTACACTCATCACCTTTCACCCATCCCTCTCCCATTACTTCTCTCTCATTCCCTCTCTCTCTCTTTCTCATTCTCTAAGCAAGAGTCGTCCAAGCCTCCCCATGAGAAGCCATGTGTGACCCACTTCCCACCCCCTATCTCCACCATCCTAAGAACATCTCGACCGTTGAAATTGTCCCCTTGGAGCTCTAGATCATGTTGGCGGAAGGGGGAGATCAAGATCAAGGTGGGTGCTCCTCTCTCTCTCTCCCTCTTTTTCATTTTTGTGTGATGTGTGGCCCACTTAGATGGACCCCACCTCGATGTATGTCTTATCCAAACCATCCAAGACATGTGGACCCTACCTTATAGTGGTGGAAACACACAAATATCAGATTGATTTAAGTACGGTGGGCCACGTTCATGTGGGACCCACTTCAAAAATTAGCCGTATATGGAACTCAGGTGGGCCATACCATCTAAAATCATGAAGACATGCCTAAAATATATAGAAATCACTCGGTGGGGCCTACTTGAGTTTGGATGTTGCCAAAACTTGGTCTGGACTGTCAGTCCAGTGGGACACACATAATGGGTGGACTGGATTTGGGGACCACATTCCAGTGGGCTCCCTGTCCACATGACCTAATCAACAGGTTGGGTGAAAAAAAAACATTACAGTGGGGCCCCACTTCCTGACCGTGAGACCCTATTAACAGGTTGGATGGCAATAATCATTACCATGGGCCCATGGTCCACGTGACCCGTGAACAGTCTAGATGGCAAACAAACATTACAGTGGGCCCTACCTTGGTCCACGTGGCCTTATGAACAGTTGGGTGGAAAATAAATATTAAAATGGGCACAGGTTGAGTGGTAAATAAACATTACTATGGGCCCCCAGTCTGAATGACCTTATCAATGGGTTGGATGGAAAATAAACATTATGGTAGGCCCCACATGGAGTCCACTTATATATGTATTGTAATCCACATTCTCCATTAGTGTGGGCTCCATCATGATGCTTGTGTTTCATCCAAACTGTCCAACCATTTTGGAGATTATTTAAGGCCCATTGTTGAGGCCCACCTTAATGTATTGGTGGTCCTTGTTGAGGCCCACTTTGATTTGTATAGGGCCCATATTATGAGGCCCATGGGTTAAGGCCCAATGGGACGTACATAAGGCCCATTGTAGTGTGATCCCACCATGAAGCATGTGTTTCATCCAACCGTCCAACCATTTTTGGAAAATGATTTTAAGGTTTGGGGCGGAAATAAGACAGATTTATTTATCAAGTGGACCATAATGCACGGTGAGGATTGAACGGCTACCTTTGAAATCCTTGAGATCTTATGATTAGATTGGATGGGAAATAAATGTTATGGCGGGCCTTGGAAATTTTAGTAGTGGAAATCATTATCACCACTTATATTTGAGTGTGGCCCATGTGGTGTGGCCCACTTACCATATTTATGGCCCATTATTAAGGCCCACCTTGTTATATATGAGGTCCCTGTGATGCGGCCCATTAGATGTATTTGGGGCCCATGGGTCGAGGCCCAATTAATGTATATAAGGCCCATTTCAATGTGTGATTCCGCCATGATAAATGTATTGTATATTCGCACCATTTAGCCCGATGGATGGTGGGACTCCCCCCCACCCCGATGTATGTATTTTATATCCGCACTGTCTACCCGTCTTCATGGCACAGGGCCCGCTTGCTGCAGTGCTGGGCTTGCCTACACTGTACAGGCCCATCATGATGTGTGTACTTCACCCATACCGACCACTTGTGCGGCCCGCCTAGATGTACGTATTTTGTATCCACACCGTCCATAATGTTGGGATAGTGCTGGACAATGTTTGGTTGGCGCCGATTTACATGGATATGTTTGGACAATGCTGATCATCATACGTGGGCCATGGGTGTAATAATACACATGTTATACCTACAACTATTGAAATGATTTTTGGTGCGGCCCATAAAATGAGGCCCACCTTGATGTATTAGTGCAGCCCATTGTGACGTATGTAGCCCATTATGAGTGTTTGGCCCATGTGCGGGCCATCTGTTTGTCTTATTAGGCCCATGAGACGTGGCCCACTGTGATATATCTGAGGCCAATGGGTAAGGCCCATTAGTGCAGCACATATGATACAACCCACTTGATGTGTATGAGGCCCATTGATGTGGTCCACTTATTGTATTTGAGGCCAATGGGTTGCGGCCCATTATGATGTAATGGGGCCCATGAGTCATGGCCCATTGAGATGTATACTCGGCCCATACGTTGTGGCCCATTGTGATGTGTTTTCGACCCATTTAATGAGGCCATTGTGATATATTCCTGCTCATATGATGAGGACCATTGAGATGTATTTCCAGCCCATGTGAGACGGCCCATAGCGATGTGCATTAGGCCCATGTGATGCGACTCGCTTGATTTATGAGATCATTGTGTGAGGCCATGGGCCCATTATATGTTTGGCCTTATGTGGGTCACTCGTTGGGAGCAATGTTGGTTAAATGTCCACATTGTTGGGCAATGACGGTTAGATGTCCACATTGTGACCTTCCCTTAGGCCTTGTTAGACCCATTCTCTTTGTGGGTTAACCCAAATAAGTGGGGCCCATTCGTCGTAGACGGATGGCTCCGTGCTCTCGGAGTTGACATAACCACGGCCGAGTACCGATCCTTATACTATGGTCGATCGACTGATCATTTATGGACGCTGCTTTGTTTATCTGTTGGTTATCGGTGCCATTGTCGTGATCGATTTGCCGATTTCGATTATTGACCGATCCCAACTGTCATGGTCAATTGCTGAATATCGATCGAGGGTGATTATCGATCGAGGTCGATTACCGATTTTGATTTGTCTTGGCCAATTGTTGATTATCGATCGCCAATTACCGATTCTAATTTATCTTAGCCGATTACTAAATATCGATCGAGACTGATTATCGATCGAGGCCGATTACCGATTCTGACCTATCTTGGCCGATTGCTGAATATCGATCGAGGCTGATTATCAATCGAGGTCGAGGCCGATTGTCGAGACCTATATGATGATATGCGATCCATAGTTAAGGCCCTTTGTGATGCATTAGAGGGCTAGGCGATGGAGTCCATTGTGATGTATGTTAGGCCCATGTGAAAGGTCCATTGTGGTGTGTATTACGCTATTGAGAGGGACCCATGGTGTTGTATGTTTGGCCCCAGTGTAAGGCCATGGGTCCACCATTCCTTGGGGGACAATGTTGGTTAAATGCCCACATTATTGTGATTGATGGTCGATGCCAGTTATTGATACCGATTATGAGTATGTGACAACATAACATCATGATACATGCCCATACGCATCATCCGCATGTTGGTTATGAGATGTGATTGATCATTGCATATGTCATCGAGCATGTTGTTATGAGACTCCCTGATAGACGGAGGTTATCTCACTTGAGCACGCGGTATGCGCAGGATTGATGCATGACTGGATTGTATGACTCATGCATCTCACATTATGATTACTATACGCCCTAGTAACATCAGGGCAGTAGCCTCCACGGGCATATCGTGGATGGCCAAATGGGACATCGAAAATGTTTGGTTCTAGCATATGGGCGCCATAGATGTCCCTGAGTGAAAATCCCTAAACCTCTATGGCCAGAAGACGCCCTAACGTCGAGACCGAGTGGATATATGAGTGCATGAGGGCTGTATACCAGTAGGCCGCGTCTCCCACTGTGTCGTGGTCGGTTGGGAAGGGGTGTGACCTTACCCGCCTGAGTAAGGGGGCAATGTCTAGGTTGAGTTTAACCAGCTTGAGGAATGGGTCCGCTATTGACGATCCGGGCTTGATATTGGCAGGTGGATAGTGAGGCCTCTTCCACTTACCCAGTTGTGCGCTCGGATAGGGGCGGCAAGCTAGTGTAAAGTGTAATAGACCCTGGTGATGATCCCCGAGATGAACTGCACTGATATATGGATTTAGTGAGCAGGAGTTGCATACTCATTCATGCATTCATTCATTCACTATCCACTCGAGTTGGTGATGCGTAACTATTTGTTATGTGTGCCTTCGGAATGACCAAGATTTTGATTGGGGTGCACGACTAACCTAAGATCAGGAGTTTACCACATTGAGTCTGACTATCCAAATTAGGTATGGGACTAGTTTGGATAGAAGTCCATGGTGATAGACCCCATAGCCTATGATACTACGTACCACTATCTCGACTTCACACTCTAGCATGGTCATTCCATTCGCACTGCACGTTGCATTACATCCACGACGTATGGTACGACTGACGCTACTTGTGTTACTCATTAGGAATGTATATTGCATCGCATCCTCAGCATTTGATATTTGACTCCTTATTTGCATAGTTGTCCTATATTGCTTACTCTGTTATCTTATGATTCATGATCTTGTTAGTCTTTCTGCTTATTTCGATAATGTACGATTCATGGATTAATAGTATTTTCGGTATTGTATGATGATGGCATTGTATTGAATACTTGGCGCTTACCTTGTGCACACACTTACACCACTCTCTAAGCTTTTTATAAGCTTATGCACGATAGACCCGTACAGGTGATGTTTAGGTTGCAGCAATGTTGAGCTTAGAGCATGCAGCAGCCTTCCGGAGCTTAATTTTCAATTTATGTATTTCCCTTCAGCATTGTACTCAAATGATTATATTAGTGGATATGTGCTGATGATGTTGCCTTTGTGAATTGGGTAATCTTGTGGTTATGCTTATTACGAGTTAAATGTATATATATAAACAAAATCCTCCTTGTAGGATCCCAGGATCGGAATCTAACATTTGAATGCTAGGAGCTGAGAACGGGGTACTACGGAGGCTGTCGGCACCGGATTCGGCGATCGGAATTCCCGTGAATCCGATTTTCGGGTTTGGGCCGTGACATTGCACAACTACAAATAAGAGTCCCCAGGGCATCCCTGGGCATCATCTATCAATCAATCAATTCAACCTAAGGTTTGGAGGAGAGAAGCACAAGGGTGGAGAGCCGTCGCCAGGCATTTTTCTTCTTTCTTCCTTAGTTTTTCATGCTTTCTTCTAGGGTTTTAGATCGAATCATGTCTATGGTTGGATAAACCTCTTAGCTATGGATAAGAGGTGATGCTTGTAGCTTGATTGGATGTTTTATATTACTTTGGTTCATGTTTAGGTTGAAATCTCTTTGATTCTAGTTTGATATTTAAGAATTACTTTCAATTTTTAATGGTTTGTTATGACTCAGATTACAATAGATCTGCGATAGCTTTGAGTATGTTCTTTTCATCTATTGAGATTGTGAAGTTAGTAAATCCTGTTGTTCACCATCATCTCATGGGCATGGTTGGATGATGGAATCCCTTCTAATGTTCATGATTTCTCTTATGTTTGCTTATGAGATTGGTATATTCTATTATGAGCCATCGTCTCCTAGGCATAGTTTTGTGATGGAATCACTTCCAGTTCTCACAGCTCTCATCCATTAAGAATTAGGTCGAAGGAAGTTCAGATTTGGTTTTACTGAGATATATTCCAACTGGATAAGATAGGACTCTGATTCCAGTTGTGTCCTTGAATCAAGTATAGATCTCCCTGATCAATACAAGTGGATTCTTGGAAACCCTAGTTCCCACCTTTGAATTTACAGGTTTTAGTTAAATAATTCACAATTTCTCTCTCTACACTTTCAAATTTAGGTTACATCTTCATCTAGTTCTACTTCTGGTTGCTTCTGGAATACACATGAGATTAGTCCCTGTGGATTCGACCTTAGTCTTACTGAGATTATTACTGCATTGCGACCCTACACTTGGGGTTATGAATAAGTAGGTGTGGCTATTTAAGAACAGTTGTTGTACACACCGAACCACTATAACTCTTGGTGCAATGGTGAATGTTTACTTTTTGCATTTGTGAAGAATGTTTGTAATTTCATTTATGCAAAAGTGGTGAATATTTGTAATAGATAGCCTTATTTACTCTTCCTCAGTTTGAGATCTTGATTCTTATAAACATTCATGAAATAAGGTTGTCCTATCTAAACTTGGTTTGGGTGTAGGTTGTCCTATGAATTAGTTTGAATCAAAATTTTTAATGCTAGTGCGATTGAGATTTCTGATTTATTTAATATTTCAGCACTTTAATTTTTATTTGGCATAGTTCTATTCACCCGCCCTCTAGGACTTCTTAAGCACGCCTTTTCAATAGCTATCGATCATCTGTTAACAACAATCAAACTATCATAATTTGAAAACAATCATTGAAATTCCTTAACATTGAGTCAGGAACCCTAGGAAACCCTGATGTTCGGGTTCCAATCCGATTATTGAAGTAAAAAATATCATTGGATTTGAGATCCGTCATTAGACTAGGACCTAACATCATTCGATGAGGGGTGTAATAATCAAAATCACTCATTAGACTCGTCTAGATACTCCAAAGGATTCATGGATTGTTGGCCATCCGTTTTAAAACAATCCAACCATTCAAATGAGCAATCGTTTGCCCAATTGAAATATAGGATTAGCTAGTCATAAAACTAATTATTAAAATTTCACCAAATTAAGCTACAAACCTTCGTAACCATTGATGATCATTTTCAAATACAATCGGGTCGTCGAATTACTGAAAATCCATGATTAAAGGCTAAAACTATAACAGTACAGGCCACTTGAGCTCTAAATCCTCCTTATCTTTGGCTAGTTGTCTCAATAAGGCTGGTAGAAACTGATTGACGATGTGGATATCACTAAGCATCAACGTGGGCCCCACACCCATAGTGTGCGTGCACCTAAGGTTTGTACACTTGTCGTGCACAGGACCATAGTCCGGTCAACAAGACATTGACCCGATGAAAGCTAAAAAAAGGGGAGGATTCTTGTTCACAACCCTAAGTGTAGGGTCACGATGTAGTAATAGTCTCAGTAAGACCGAGGTCGAATCCCTAGGGGCTGAAACTTGTACGTTTATGAAATTAACTAGAAGTGGAACTAGAAGAAGATGTGAAACTAATTCTGAAGTATTTGAGAGAGTAATTGTGAATAGAGTAATTAAAACCAAGAATTTAAAGACGGGAACGAGGGTGCTAAGGATCCACATGTAGTGATCAGGGAGCCCTCTTGCTTGATTCAAGTAACACAATTGGAATTGGAGTCCTATCCTATCCAATTGGAAAATATATCAATAAAACTAAACCTGAACTTCCATTGACCTAATTCTCAATGAAGTATGTAAGTGATATTATATATAAAGCACACTCTTGTTTGTTAAATTTTGATGAAACAAAACAACTTATGATATGGTTCACACAATGAGATAGAAAGTTCACCTTCAAGTGAATCAAGATGGAAAGTTCACCTTCACGTGAATCAAGATGGAAAGTTTACCTTCAAGTACTAGCTATGAAGTTGAAAAATGCAATCTTAAGTACAAGTCGTGAAGATGGATTGTTCTAGCTAAAATGAATTCAAGTTCTACTGCACTTCAAGTAGAAGATCAATTGTGTACTATTGAAGATTCAAGTAGAAGATTCAATCTTTACACTTCAATGTCCAGTTTTCTCAGGTATAATTGACCCTAGAAAGACCTTAGACTTAAGTGCTTTCAAATGATAAACTTATATGGGTTTTTATACTTTGTTTAGGCTTTAGTTCAACTAGTCTAAGCCTTCATTCGACTAGTCTAAATTGTGGCTCGACTAGTCTAAGATTATCTTCGACCAGTCTAAAATTTAAATTCAAAAGTTAGATATTTCTGGTGGTTTCTCAACCAATCGTGAAGGCTGCTCGACCAGTCGAAGAGACACCTTCGACCAATCGAGGGGTGCTCGACTTGAAGTCTAGCGACTAATTTTTAGCACCCTCGACCAGTCGAAGAGAGCCCTCAACTAGTCGAGCAGGGCCTTTGACCAGTCAAAACTTGTTAAGGGTCAAATATTGTATATTGGACCCCATTTATTACTTGATTTTATGAACATGATAATGCATAATGTCCTATTTAAATTATGTTTATGTTGCAAGGTGAATTTCGGAGCTTGGATTGGAAAAGGTGCTAAAAACAGGGATTTGATGCTCAAAGATCACCAAGGCGAGGGATGGATCTTTGGAGACTAAGATTGAAGAATTCATATGCCAAAGATCTAAGGAAATCAAGTGATGGGGGAAGAGAATCGAAGACTTAAAGAGAAGACAAGGAATCCTAAAAATTGTCCTGAAAACAGATTCCGGGATCAGAAAAGTCTAATTCTGGAAAACTGCCAAAATCACCATTGATACATATCGAATACCCTTCGATATATATTGAAAATTGTAGGATTTTTTAGTCAAACTTGCTGGACAGTTTTGGACCTTTTTCGATCTTATCGAAAGACCTTCGATGCTATCGAAGATCATATCGAAGGACATATCGAATACCCTTCGATATATATCGAAGGACATATCAAATACCCTTCGATATATATCGAACTGTTGCGCAGATTTTTTTGGACTTCATAAATTTGAGGCGATTTCTAGATCCTTCCAAGTCGGTGCGAAAGTTTAATTCTTAAAACTATAAATAGGGGTCTCTAGGGCACCCTTCGGCATCATCTAGGGTTTAGAGGAGCAAAGCACAAGGGTGGAGAGCTGTCGCTAAGCATTTTTCTTCCTTTTCCGTAGTTGTTTTTATGCTTTTCATTAAATCTCTCACAATTACTCTCTATACTTTCAGATTTATGTTTTCATCTTTTTCTAGTTCTTCTTCTAATTGCTTTCAGAATACTCACGAGATTAGTCCCAATGAATTCGGCCTCGGTCTTACCGAGATTATTACTACATCGCGACCCTACACTTGTGGTTATGAACAAAAGTTTGTTTTATCCGATTGCGCCCAAATTTTGAAATTTAGTTAGATCTTAGACAAGTCGAAGGAGACCTTAGACGAGTCAAAGCAACAAAATTTCAGCTTATAAATAGAGGCCTTCTCGCATTCTGAATTTACTGATCCAAGCTAAGAATAGCCTCCATTTAGAAAGAGAGAAGTCCCCACTATCATCAATCTATTGCACGATATTTTATATTTTTGTTTATATAGCTTTTGTTTTTAATTCCTTGATCTCTTTTCATGAATCATATGTTTTAAAGAGAGTAATCACTCTTCTTTTGAGATCTAAGGGATTCAAACAAGTAGCTTGTGGTTTGAATTAATTTAAAATCAATTTAAAACCTAGAACCCTTGTTTGTGTTACTGGACATTGAACATTCTACTTCAAGTAAAGCGGTTCTACGAGCTACATTAAGAATGTTGTTCACTCCCCAAGTATAGGGTTGTGATCTAGTAATAAACTCGGTGAGACCGAGGTCGAATCCCAAGGGACTGAAACTTGTATGTAATCTGAAACTAACGAGAACTAGAACTAGAATAAGATGAAATCTAAATCGGGGGTAAAATAGGAATAATGATGAAATAATTATCTAAAACTTAAACAATTCAGAGAAAGGAACTAGGGACTCAGAGGATCCACTTGTAGAGATCAGGGAGATCTTATGCCTGTTTCAAGAACTCAACTGGACTTAGAGTCCCATCTTCATGAAAATCAAGACTGAACGTCCTTTGATATAGTTTTTAAGAGATGAAAGGTATATGAATTAGAATGGATTCCATCACTAAACCATGCCCATGAGACAAAGTAAACAATAAAATTAAACTAATTACTAACCAATCAACAATGTATGAAGGTTAGGAAGGGTACCGTCATCCGACCATGCCCAGGAGACAATGGTGAACAATAGGGCTTCCTGACGTCATAAACATAAAAAGAAAAGGAACATGCTCAAAGCTATCACAAACCCATTGTAATTTTAGTCACAACAGGCCATTAAAAACTAAAAACATTCCCTTAATTAAACTAAAATCAACATCAGTTCAATCTAAACAAAAGGCACAAGCAAATAGTTCTCCCATCACGTTACAAGCTTCACCTCTTAGCCCTAGCTAAGAGGTTTAGCCGACTATGATTAGGCTATCCTCAAAATTAAGCATAAAGAAAAATAGTAAATAAAACTAAGAAAAATCTTCTCAAACTCTCTCTTCTCTGGCGTCCCAGCTTGGATAGAAATTGAATGCCCTAGCTCTCTATCTCCCTTCCTCTTTATAGCAGTAAGAGAGTCAGTCGGATGGAGCTTATGCACCTAGAGGTGGTGGGAGTTTCTGTAACAGAGTCGGAGACCTACTCTATTTACGCAGCAAGCTCAAAAGCATCTTATGCATCCGTCCTAATTGGTGGGCCTTTGATTGAGGTCAGACAGGAAATCCAGTTCATCCATTGGATTCACATCAAAAAACCATTCAGACCTGATCGGTTTTGGGTAAAAACCATGGTGGCCCACAGTTTATGTCATTACACCGTCTATTCTGCATTTGGAAGATCAACAGCCGCCTTCGCTTCATTCCGAGATTCCGTCACCTAGGCCATGTTTATAAGGCCCTTTTAAGGATGATAGATGGTCAACATCATATGTACGGTCCTCTATACAGGTGTATAACAGCTCGAAACAAATCTGGCTAATTTTCGGACGTTAGACCTGCGTAACCTTTACACAGAGGAGCTACGTGAAGCTTGGTGGGGTCCATGAATGATGTCCTAGAAGAGATCCACGTCGTCCACTGGATTCCTCTCGGAATTTCGGTCGAGAATGGTCAGTTTTGAATGTCCATAGCTGTGGCCCACTGAAGTGATCTTGCTCCAACGACTGCGAATGAATTTCTTGTGATTACTGTGACCGGCACGTGCGTGTGTAAGGCTGAAAATGGTCTGCATGGTTCTGACTAGAATGAGCTCCTCGACATGATGGACGGTTCAGATCATTTTAATGGGCCATGATGGAGGCCCACTAACAATCCAACGGTACCCCTGTTTCACGCCAATGAAAACTGAAATTTCCATTTCTGGATATGGTCGATTAAACCGACTTGGACTGAACGGGCTGGTCCTGCGCACATCGAGTACCCCTGTGCATGGTACACACACAATGTAGATGGGGTCTACATTAATGGTTATGAATGATCCACTTCGGCCAACTTGTTTGCCATATAATTTAAGGGGTTGAGACCAAAATTGAAGTATATCCAGATACCAGGTGGTCTCTAATTCACTGATTTATGGACTGATCTGTTAGTTTACCCACTTCCACAGGGATCCGGGAGCTAAGATTTGACATGTACGGTTCATTTATGATCCTCAGGCCATATACGAAGTTTCGAGCTGAGCAGATGGTGGGAACCCTGTGATCTTGCATTTTGGACCAATTTCGGGCCACTTGAGCTTTAGTTTCTCGATTTTCTTGGATCCCTGACGTGCAAATCTGTCGATCTTGATCTCCTAGGGTCCATCCCTTGCCTTGGTGACTTTTATGTGTTAAATCCATGCCTTTAGCATCATTTTCAGTCCAAACTTCCTAAATTCACCTTGCACCACAAACACAATTAAAATAAGGTATTAAACGGTATCATGTTCGTAATTTCGGGAAATAACTAGGGTCTAATATGCAATATTTGACCCTCAACAAAACCCCCAACCAACATCTTGCTAGTCCTGAGCAAAGTATGTGAAAAATAAGTTGAGAACTACAGGACAATTTCTATGAAACCAAGTGATATTTTGAAAAATGATTCAGATACGAGAATTCTAAGATTCATGAATGTGGGGTATTACTTTCTCCTGGACTCAAGCACATGGTAAAATTCATAACCAAGTTCAAAGTATTAATCCATCATAAGAAATTCTAAACATTGAGTTTCATTGGTGTATATAGTGTAAACCTTGCTTACCATCATTAAGAGATCCAATTGTTACTTTCCATACATTGACGATCAAAATAGCATTCAGGACAACCTAAACCAGAACTTGCCTTACAATTCTTCTTTCTTTTTTTCTATCGACGGTTTTCACGCCATGTCAACCTTGGGGATCGAACCCTCACCTATAGGGAGCAGACCTATGGTGAAGACCGTTCGCCCACAACCACATGTATCGAGTAGAGCCAAGGAGGGAAATCAAATCCTCACCTATAGGGAGCAAACTTATGGTGAAGACTGTACACCTAACTCTTTTAACATATCATCCCTGGGGAATTAAATCTACACCTATAGGGAGCAAGCCTATGGTGAAGATTATTCGCCCAACCCTTTCCAAAGGTATCTGTTTTTCCAAAGGTATCTTCAATTGATCATGACGGGTAAATTTTCCAGGTTCCAGGCCAGTTCCTTACATGCTTAGTGATTTCCAAGTTAACCCTTCAATATCAAACTGAACCTTAATGTGAAAGCGAGATGGGACATGTGGAATCATGACTCAATCAATGTTTATAACTTCTAATTTTGGATTAACAATTCAAACTGAACTGTGAAATCTAATAGATAACTGAATCTAAGAGTCATAAATTACCAACATCACGAGTCTTGCAAGTCTAAATCCAAGATGGCCGTCAAAATCACTTCGAATTCATACGAAATTCCAGAAAAATTGTAAAAAATTTGTAACACCCTGAAATTCAGGGGTCGAGCATAACTCAGCTCCCGAGTTTCAAAACATCAGTTATGCAACATATGTAATGATGGATGTATGTTGTCTGTATGAGTACATAAAACATGGAGTAGATTAAGCCAAACTGCAAACATAATCCAGGGATAGGTGAAATCTGCAACCGAAAGACTTAAAGAAATATATATGTATATCTATATAAGTCCCTGAGATATGTATGCTCTGCTAGGTCATAATTACAAGTGTTTGTTTTCAAACTATATATATCAAAATGAAATCATCTATTACAAAAAAAATCCAGAATTCTCGTATATCAGGACACGACTCACATGAACCCGCTTGAGAATTGCATAAAAAAAATGCGTCCTCATCATCCTCATACTCCTGCTCTGCCTCGGGGGTCGCATCATCATCTGCATCTAAGACAGAGTCTGGTTGGTGTTGAAACACCGTCCCAAAATGTGGGAGTGAGTGATCAACTCAGTGGAACTATACAGTAAGAGTTAACATGTTATCAAATCAATCAGGCAGTAATGATAAGGCAATACAATTAAACACGTCCTAATTACTCTTGTTAATGCAAGACTATATGTAGAAATGATGCATGCTCTCGCCTGCACTCCCTCAGTGTCTTTATCTTACGGTACGCATGACAACCTCCCGTAGTGCCCACAACGCCAAAGCACATGCAATGTGGTGCATGAACATGATTACCAAGTTGTTATTAGTCCTTTTCATACAGCAGGATTGGGAAGCTAAGGTACCTTCCTTATATTAATTCCCAAACGGTGATCCATTTTAGAGTCGTCAGTCCTAGACAATCTCATACGATCATATGGTTCTAGGTCACTGCAAAGGGCTCGTCACCAATCAATGCATGGCTATCATACCTTAGTTACTACCCTAAGGCTCGTCGCCTCAATGCAGTATCAAGGTATGCTCGAGGTCACTGCAAAAGGCTCGTCACCAATTAATGTAAGCCGACAGCGCGAATATAGTGTCTCATACCACTATAATCGGCTCACAAGTCTGGTGTGCTCACTGGTCACTACGGGGAGGTTCGTCACCCCAGCGTAGGCCGACAGCTCGACCACGGTGTCTCATACCACCATGCCTGGCTCATGAGTCTTAGCGGATCAAGGTACAATGGTTAATGGGATTGCATTGGTAAGTTTGGTACCCTAGATTCAAACAATAGCGTCCATACATGGTGCACATCCACCGGGACAATCAGGTTACTTGACGAGCTCGACTAGCACGAGTGCACGTTGAGTTGAACGACATAGAGTGCGTAAACATTCCGTGTGGCCAAACCACTGCCGACAACCCTAATACGACTCGGGTTCGTCAAACACATCCTACGTGGCAAAAATAACCTCGGCCACGAACTCAAGGTTTATTACCGATTCCCTGGACTATTTCATAGTCCCAAACACATTCAAGTATAACAGATATTCATACCAGTAATTCAGATCAGTAATGGATCAACAATTCTAATCATACAGTATGTGAGCATTTGATGAATATCAACTTAACATGGATTTACACATAAGTAGTGCCTAAATTTAAATAACAAAGAATGTAATTTGCATGTAGGAAATCATACACATCAATAAGATAGTTAAGAATCTATTCTCAACGCCCATAAATAGGATAATATAATACAAACTCGATCATTCAGACATTTCTACAAACACTTAGACTACATATTCCAACATACATGACGTATGTTGGTGATAACACACATTTGGACAATTCCTTTCGCCAAGGAGTTGATACATATATAACTAGCACAAATACATGACAATTAATCATGGCAAACACATATTCATATTTCATACGTATACGATACTTTCTAGTTATACATAGAATACACAAATCTCAATATAGCTCATATATATCAGGAACGCAATATAAACATCGCATTTGGCATGTGAAATTGCACCCACATCAATAATAAACCATTAACCGACATTGAAAGCCTTAAAAACTATAACCTATACGAATATAGTCCACACCTTAAACCAAAAAATGCGCAACAGATCTGATTCAGACGATACGTCTTCGTCAACGGCGACTAGATAACCTAAGGCATGAATAAAATGAGCTACATCAACACTTAGACTATTCTAAGCTCCAAAACAGGTTAGGGTTTGATTGACTTACCCAAGAATGAACTTAGAATCGCCAGAATAACGATTCAGAAGTGATGGTTTAGGGATGCAGAATAACAGAGAAGAATCTCAAGATGATTCACCAACTTCTCTCTCACTTTCTCTCTCTTTTCCTCTCTCTCTCTCTTAGCTAGGGTTTAGAAAATTCGTATGGAATTTGAGAGTGAGGGTTTAAGGTCTTTATATAGGCCTAAAATTGATGAAAATAGCCCCATGGCCAAGGTATACTTAGGTTATAACCAAATCGGGTCTATTTCGGTCCAACGGAGCACTTCTGGTGGTCCCTTTTCCACGTGCGGTCGGACTTAAGCTCACTGACCATGGATCTAGGTCAGGCTGAGTTTTTGTACCGATCGAATTTATAGATCGCTCATGGCGGACCAATCTCAATTCAACGGTCACCGAAACTCGATCAGGTCCACCAACATTAGGACATGCCTGGGCCATCTTCCCTGATCCGAGGGTAAATTTGGGTCAGAATCCAACGGTCAGAATGCTTAAAATCGGCGCGCAAGCGACACGATTCAGATTTCATAAATTCATATTTAATTCCTCACCTTTCTCACACTCTTTACTCCGGACTTAAGCAAATCGTCTCAGGACATCATCTGGACTTGATTTCTGAGGTGATTGTCAAGCCCAACAAGGTGATCATAATTGTCTATGATCATCGCTATCGAACTTTCAACGTATGGTCCAGGTCCGATACAAAGTTTCCAAGTACTCCCGAGAGCAACTGGATTTAGCGTTGAATCCTAGATTTCAGGGTAACATAGCGCTAACGATTCTACAGGTTTTGAGTCTTGCAGATCAAATTTAAAGTGATTGGTGCTAATTTCACAAGCAATCGAGTTTAGCGCCAATTAACCCACATATAACTTCCAAAGAATTTGAGGTAGTACTCGGGTCTTTGCACAAAATTTTTCGGGTCATTACAAAATTTCACAATTTTTCACAATTTCTGCTCAAGACCAAGAAAACACTGATTAGGAAACCTTATCTCCCACCCCCAACTAAAAATCTACATTGTCCTCAATGTAAAAGATATACTCGCAATGTACTTGCGACAATGAAAGTAAATGAGAAGTGATGGGAAGATTGTACCTGGACGAAGGAATCAAGAAGCTTTTACACAAAGATCTCAGCATGAAAGCAAGTCAACACAAGAAAGAAACCAACAAAAGAAAACTATCCTAAAATAATGTAGAAAGCAAATTAACCTAGAACAGCCCAAAGAAAATTACCCTAGTCCTATGAAAACAGGAAACCTACCTATACCTCCATCAGACTAGGAGATCAATCCTAGTAGACAAGATCATTCAGAGGTATGAACATGTCCTCTGAATCAAATTTCTCGACAAATGACTTTAAGCGATGTCCATTTACTTTAAATTCCTTGCCATTGTCAGGATCTCTTATCTCGACGGCCCCATGAGGATATGCAGTGACCACAATGTAAGGGCTAGTCCA
The DNA here is from genome assembly GCF_029962835.1 of Magnolia sinica. Lineage (NCBI taxonomy): Eukaryota > Viridiplantae > Streptophyta > Magnoliopsida > Magnoliales > Magnoliaceae > Magnolia > Magnolia sinica. The sequence continues at coordinate 36,113,401 of NC_080577.1, forward strand.
ACGAGATCGAAGCTTACCTGGAAAGAGATGTAATCGAGAATTATACAAAAGGACTTTCTGACCAGGTGTGAATAATTTTCGTAGAATACTTTGGTCATGAAACACCTTCATTCTGTCCTTATAAATTCTCGAGTTCTTGTATGTGTCATTCCGAATTTCTTCGAGATCATTCAACTGAAGTTTGCGTAGCAAGCTAGCGTTGTCCAGATTGAAATTCAATTTTTTGATTGCCCAGTAGGCTCTATGTTCCAACTCCACAAGCAAGTGGCAAGCCTTCCCATAGACAAGTCTAAAGGGAGACATTCCAATAAGGGTTTTAAACGCAGTATGGTAAGCCCATAAGGCATCGGTCAATCAATTGACCAATCCTTACGATCAGGGTTAACCGTTTTTTCCAAAATGTGTTTAATCTCCCTATTAGAAATCTCAACTTGTCCACTTGTCTATGGGTGATATGGGGTGCTCACCTTATGCGAGATACTGTATTTCTTCATTAAACTCTCGAATGGCCTATTACAAAAGTGTGAGCCCCCATTACTAATGATGCTCGAGGCGTTCCAAATCGGGAAATGATGTTCTCTTTTAGGAATTTAATGACCATGCGATGGTCATTATTCCGACACGGAATCGCTTCAACCCATTTAGTGACATAGTCTACAGCGAGTAAAATATATAGATTTCTAAAAGATTAGGGGAATGGTCCGATGAATCAATGCCCCAGTAATCAAATGCCTTGATGATAAAAATGGGATTCAAGGGCATCATATTTCGATGAGACAATACTCCCAATTTCTGACAACACTCACAAGCCTCGCAAAACTCATGAGTGTCCCTGAACATAGTGGGCCAGTAAAAGCCACACTGCAAAATCTTGGCTGTGGTCTTTTTGGCAGAAAAGTGACCACCACAGGCCTATGAATGACAGAAAGACATGACACTCTGATGCTCAACGTCTGGCACACATCTCCTTAAGATTTAGTTTGGGCAATATTTAAATAAATATGAATCATCCTAGAAAAAGTTACGCACTTCGGTGAAAAATTTCTTCTTATCTTGCGCAGTCCAATGTGTCGGTATGGAACCTGTGGCAAGATAATTAGCAATATCAGCGAACCAAGGTGAATGGGAGACTCTGAACAATTGTTCATTAGGGAACATGTCATTGATATGTGTCGTTTCAAGGGAATCAAAGGGATTAAGGTGAGAAAGATGGTTAGCCACTACGTTCTCTACTCCCTTTTTATCTTTTATTTCTAGGTCAAATTCCTGGAGTAGGAGGATCCATCGTATTAGGCGGGGCTTAGCATCATTCTTAGACAGAAGATACTTGAGCGCCGCATGATCAGTGTAAATAATGATCTTGGATCCGATCAAGTAGGACTGAAATTTGTCCAAAGCGAACACTACGGCCAAGAGTTCCTTTTCTGTAGTCGAGTAGTTCACTTGGGCAAGATTTAGAGTCTTACTCGCATAATGAATAACGTAGGGTTTCTTATCTTTTCTCTGGGCTAGAACCAACCCAAGAGCATAATCAGATGCGTCGCACATAAGTTCAAAAGGAATGCCCTAGTCGGGTGGTTGTATGATGGGTGCACTAGTTAACATGCCCTTAAGCTTAGTGAAAGCTTCCTAACATGGCTCAGTCCACTCGTATAGTGCATCCTTTTGAAGTAGATTACATAAAGGACGAGAGATGAGACCAAAGTCCTTTATGAATCTTCTGTAAAACCCAGCATGTCCTAAGAGGTATCGCACTTCCCGTATGTTCTTAGGTGGAGGTAGGTTAGAGATAAGATCAATTTTTGCCTTATCCACCTCGATTCCTTTAGACGAGATAATATATCCAAAGACAATTCCCTTATGAACCATGAAATGACACTTCTCCCAATTAAGCACCAAGTTCTTTTCTTCACATCTTTTCAATACACATTTAAGACTCTCTAAGCACTCGCTGAAAGATGAACCAAAAACAGAGAAATCGTCAATGAAGACCTCTAGATATTTCCCCACCATGTCAGAAAAGATACTCATCATACATCGCTAAAAGGTGGTAGGGGCATTACATAATCCGAATGACATCCTTCTATAGGCAAAGGTGTTGTAGGGACATGTAAATGTGGTCTTTTCCTGGTCCTCAGGGGCGATTTCAATCTGATTGTAGCCCGAATACCAGTCAAGGACACAGTAATAGGAATGACTTGCTAGCCTTTCCCAGATTTGATCAATGAAGGGCAAAGGAAAGTGGTCCTTCCTCGTGACGGTATTTAGCTTCCTATAGTCAATGCACATTCTCCAACCAGTAGTAACTCTAGTTGGTACGAGTTCATTATTGACATTGGCTATGATGGTGATCCCGAACTTCTTAGGAACCACCTGAGTTGGACTCACCCATTGACTATCGGATATGGGGTATATGATACCCATATCCAATAGTTTAAGAACCTCGGCCTTAACCACTTTCCTCATGTTTGGATTTAGTCTACATTGTGATTGCCGAGCAGTCTTCGCATTATCCTCAAGATATATACGGTGAGTACAAATCGAGGGGTCGATTCCCTTGTGGTCCGCTATTGTCCATCCAAGGGCTCCCTTATCCTCAATGAGAGTAGATATGAGCATACTCTCCTGTTCTTTTTCTAGATGGGCAGAGATCACCACTGGGTATGTCTCATCTTGACCTAAATATGCGTATTTTAAATCAGAGGGCAAAGGTTTTAGGTCAAGCTTCAGTGGCTTGAGGTTAAACGGTAGAGGCACTACAACGGTTTGTGGTAATTCTTCAAATTGTGGCCTCCACCGGTTAACTTCAAGTACCGGTGTAGTATCAAGCAAGGCACACGTCTTCCTAATCATGTCATCATCAAAATCATGGGAGTGGGCCAGGCACGTCTCTAGAGGGTCAGAGGATAAGGTCAAAGGTGTCGTATCTTCCATGAAAGAGTTAATCATGTTAATGTCGTGGAAATCGTCATCATCCTCTAAGTTTCTACCGTTATTGAAAAAGATGTTTGACTCCAATGTCATATTCCCAAAAGACATAGTCAAGACACCATTCCTGTAATTGATAATTGCGTTTAAAGTGGTAAGGAATGGGCGACCAAGAATGACGGGAATTTGAGTGCTCATGTTATTGATGGGTTTGGTGTTCAGGATGATAAAATCTATCAACTTAGACCAACACATCCTCAATTATCCCTCTTGGTACACGAACAGAGCGATCAGCAAGTTGTAGTGTGGTTAGAGTGGGTTTTAATTCACCCAAACGTAACTGTTTGTATACCGAGTATGGAATCAGATTGACACTCGCTCCTAAGTCAAGAAGTGCGTGATCAATTCGATAGTCCCCGATTACACATGATATGGTTGGGCTACCGGAATCTTTGAATTTCTGTGGCACGTCTTGCTTTAGGATGACACTCACTTTCTTAGTTAAGAAGATCAATACTCTGTCGTCGTTTGGTCGTGCATAAGTCTTTTAGGAATTTGGCATATGAAGGTATCTGTTTTACGACATCAAGTAGAGGAATGTTGACTTTCACTTGTTTCAACACCTCTAGGATATCCCGAGAGTTAGAGAGAGGTTTTGGTGCGACCAACCGTTGGGGAAATGGAGCAACTGACTTTTCTAGAAGTTCCGGTTCTAATTTTTGTGGGGCATCATTAGATCCATCATTATTGTCCTCTTCTGGTTCTTGAGGCTTTTCGGGCCTAATCGGAAGGGTTTTATCAATGATCTTCCCACTCTTAAGAGTGGTGATGGATTTAATGTGCTTCATTTGATTTGAAGAGCTGGGATTACTTATCTCGTATTCCGGTTTAGGATTGGGGAGTGGTTATGCAGGAAGCATCCCCTTTTCTATAACCGTCATACGTGAATCCATCTTTTACATAAAATCTCGCATTGCCTGGATCAGTTTTTGCATGGAATTTTAAACCGATTCTTCTTGAGGTTTCCCTTGATTTGGATTTTGATTGAAGAAACCTTGAGGGGTAGCAGTTTGTCCATTTCTCCAACTAAGGTTTGGATGATTTTTCCAACCAGGATTGTACGTATTAGAGTTTGGTCCATTGAAAGGTCTTTGATAAGTATTTATGGCATTGGATTATTCATTCAACACTTCTCGAAAGGCGAGTATTGTAGGACAATTTTCAGTTGTATGAATGTTGCAATCATAGATGCCGCAAACACTTTCATTAACCTTATCCTTCTTTCCTTCTATGGCCTCAAATTTTCTTATGAGCGTAGTCACTTTATACTTGAGATCATCCTCTTCTTTCAAGAGATACAATCCACCTTTCTTCTTAGATTGTGTCCGCCTAGACGTGGTGTTTGATTTTGGGTAATAGTCCCATGATTGTGTTTTTTCAGCAAGACTATCGAGGTAATCCCATACCTCGTCGACATTTTTATTAATGAATTCTCCATTACACATTATCTCGACCATTTGGCACATGGAAGATGTCAGTCCATCATAGAAAAAATTTGTAATGCGCCACGTTTCAAAGCCGTGTTGTGGGCATGAACTGACCAAATCCTTGAACCTTTCCCAACATTGGTAAAATGTTTCATCCTCCTTTTGGGTGAAGTTCATGATTGCTTTTCTCAGGGTAATCATTTTATGATGTGAAAAAAATTTCTTTATAAATTCCCTCCGCATATCATTCCATGTGCTAATGGATCTAGGACGCAGTGAATGTAACCACGTCTTAGCCTTCTCCTTCAAGGAAGAAGGGAAGAGTTTCAGCCTGACTGTGTCCTCAGACACATTTTGAAAATATAAAGTGGCTATGATCTCATCAAACTCTTTCAAATGTAGATATGGTTCTTCAGATTCAAGCCCATGAAACTTAGGAAGGAGTTGGATAACCCCTAGCTTGATGTCCATATGTCCTGTATTTTTAAGAAAAATCATGCATGAGGGCGTACTCACCCCCGCTGGTTGTAAATAATCTCGTAAAGTACGAGGCGGGGGTGCTTGATGCACCTCATTCTCATCCTGAATGTCCTCCACCCTAGGTTAGGGTAGAAGAGGTTGGTTTTCAGCCATCACTTCAATTAGCTCAGGGGATTTCGAGTGGTGTCTAGTCCTGTGATGGATAGTTAACCCCTCAACCAATTCTCCTTCAGTCAAGAGACGTCGAGTGTTGTTACGGGCCCACTTGCGCATGAAACACTCGCAGCCCTTAATCAAATTTGAAACCTAATCCTAAGAAAGGAAAAGAAAATCTAAAAAGAAAGAGAGGGTTGGAAAGAAGTTACCAAATTGGAGTCCCTAAGTTAAAAACCTGCAAAAGAAAACAAAACAAGTCAGTTTCTAAAGAGAATGTCTAAAATTAAAAAATCCTTAAAAAGAAATATAGAAGTAAACTAGTTTCTAAAAGAAGAAATTCCTAAAAGAAAGTGAAAATTTCTAAAATAAATTAGGAAAGTCCTAAACTAGAAAGTAAGTTACTAAAAGAGATTTGAAAAATAGAAAGTAGAGAAAGAGCTTATCGAATTAGAAATTTCTATCTTAAAAGCCTACAAAATAGGAAAGTTAGTTTCTAAGCAAAAAGTCTACAAGTAGAAAAATTCTAAAAAGAAATTAGGAAACAAAGTTAGATTCTAAAAGAGTTAGAATTAGAAACTTGCTAAAAAGGAAAAAGAAAACAAATCCTAATCTAGAAATAGCAAGGAAGAAATTAAGAAAGAAATTACCAATTTAGAAACCTATCTCAGAATCCTACAAAACAGGGTTAGTTTCTAAAAAGGGAAAAACCTTCTAAAATAAATGAAAGCCTAGAAATAGAAAATTTCTAAAAAAATAAAATAGAAAGTTAGTTTCTAAAAAAGAAACCTAGAATAAGAAAGTTTCTAAAACTAAAATCCTAATTCTAAAAATAGAAAAAGTAGAGAAGTTTATGTCAAGATCCTACAAAACAGGAAAACAGATTAGTTTCTAAAAATAGAAAAAATTTAACATAAAATTAGAAAATCCTAATCTTAAACTAATTCCAAAAATAATTAATTTTAGAAAAATGTAACCGTCAATCCCCAGCAACGGCGCCAAAAACTTGTTCACTCCCCAAGTATAGGGTTGTGATCTAGTAATAAACTCGGTGAGACCGAGGTCGAATCCCAAGGGACTGAAACTTGTACGTAGTCTGAAACTAACGATAACTAGAATTAGAATAAGATGAAATCTAAATCGGGGGTAAAATAGGAATAATGATGAAATAATTATCTAAAACTTAAACAATTCAGAGAAAGGAACTAGGGATTCAGAGGATCCACTTGTAGAGATCAGGGAGATCTTATGCCTGTTTCAAGAACTCAACTGGACTTAGAGTCCCATCTTCATGAAAATCAAGACTGAACTTCCTTTGATATAATTTTTAAGAGATGAAAGGTATATGAATTAGAATGGATTCCATCACCAAACCATGCCCATGAGACAAAGTAAACAACAGAATTAAACTAATTACTAAGTAATCAACAATGTATGAAGGTTAGGAAGGGTACCGTCATCCGACCATGCCCAAGAGACGATGGTGAACAATAGGGCTTCCTGACATCATAAACATAAAAAGGAAAGGAACATGCTCAAAGCTATCACAGACCCATTGTAATTCTAGTCACAACAGGCCATTAAAAACTAAAAACATTCCCTTAATTAGACTAAAATCAACATCAATTCAATTTAAACAAAAGGCACAAGCAAATAGTTCTCCCATCACGCTACAAGCTTCACCTCTTAGCCCTAGCTAAGAGGTTTAGCCGACCATGATTAGGCTATCCTCAAAATTAAGCATAAAGAAAAATAGTAAATAAAACTAAGAAAAATCTTCTCAAACTCTCTCTCTTCTTACGTCCCAGCTTGGATAGAAATTGAATGCCCTGGCTCTCTGTCTCCCTTCCTCTTTATAGCAGTAAGAGAGTCAGTCGGATGGAGCTTCCGCACCCAGAGGTGGTGGGAGTTTCTGTAATAGAGTCGGAGACCTACTTTATTTACGCAGCAAGCTCAAAAGCATCTTACGCATCCGTCCTAATTGGTGGGCCTTTGATTGAGGTCAGACAGGAAATCCAGTTCAACCATTGGATTCACATCGAAAAACCATTCAGACCTAATCAGTTTGGGTCAAAACCATGGTGGCCCACAGTTTATGTTATTACACCGTCTATTCTGTATTTGGAAGATCAACAGCCACCTTCGCTTCATTCCGAGATTTTGTCACCTAGGCCATGTTTATAAGGCCCTTTTAAGGATGATAGATGGTCAAGATCATATGTACGGTCCTCTATACGGGCGTATAATAGCTCGAAACAAATCTGGCTAATTTTCGGACGTTAGACCTGTGTAACCTTTACGCAGAGGAGTTGCGTGAAGCTTGGTGGGGTCCATGAACGATGTCCTAGAAGAGATCCATGTCGTCCACTGGATTCCTCTCGGAATTTTGGTCGAGAATTGTCAGTTTTGAATGTCCATAGCTGTGGCCCACTAAAGTGATCTTGCTCCAACGGCTGCAAATGAATTTCTTGTGATTGTTGTGACCGGCATGTGCGCGTGTATGGCTGAAAATGGTCTGCGTGGTTCTGACTAGAATGAGCTCCTTGACATGATGGACGGTTCAGATCATTTTAATGGGCCACGATGGAGGCCCACTAATGATCCAACGGTACCCCTGTTTACCCACTTCCACAGGGATCCGGGAGCTAAGATTTGACATGTACGGTTCATTTATGGTCCTCAGGCCATATATGAAGTTTCGAGCTGAGCAGATGGTGGGAACCCTATGATCTTGCATTTTGGTCCAATTTCAGGCCACTTGAGCTTCAGTTTCTCGATTTTCTTGGATCCCTAGAGTGCAAATCTGTCGATCTTGATCTCCTGGGGTCCGTCCCTTGCCTTGGTGACTTCTATGCGTTAAATCCACGCCTTTAGCATCATTTTCAGTCCAGACTTCCTAAATTCACCTTGCACCACAAACATAATTAAAATAAGGCATTAAACGGTATCATGTTCGTAATTTCGAGAAATAACTAGGGTCTAATATGCAATATTTGACCCTCAACAAACGTCTTCAAAGAGAAGATAAGTATTATTCTATATCTTTGTATTTTGGTTTCTTTGAGATATTTAGAAAATCTCATGTATTGGTTTTGACTGAGATAGCCAGAAAATCTCAGCGTGGGGTTTTGTTGTGATAGCCCTTCTGAAATCACAACTGTATAGGTTTTAAGGTGAACCTATGAAAACATTGTTTATTAGTGAATGCCAATATCATGTGGATTGTGATTAATGGGAGTGGAGTATGTGTGGCTGTTTGAGAATAGTTGGTGTACACACTAAACCAGTATAACTCCTAGTGTTTGTGGTGAATGATTTAAGTTTTGTATATGTGGCGAATGATTGTAATTTATTTATGCATATGTGGTGAATGCTCGTAATAGATAGCTCTCTTATCTCTTGGTTAGTTTGTGATCTTGATCCTTATAAACGTTCGTGAAATTAGGTTGTCCTACCTAAAACTTTGTTTTTGGTGTAAGGTAGTCCTATGAACTAAGTTTGAATCAATTTCTCAATACTATTGCTATTAAGATCTGTGATTTATTCCGATTTATTTATTATTTCAGTACTTTTAGTTTTTATTTGGCATAGTCTTATTCACCCTCCTCCCCTCTCTAGGATTGTTAACTCGCCTTTTTCAAATGAGAAGTATGATAATTGGCAAGGATTCCATCACCAAACCATCCTCAGGAGATAATGGCAAACAACAGGATTTACCAATCTCATAATCTCAAAGGAGGAGAATTGTGAACACTAAGAAGGATTCCCTACCATGCCCAAGGGACGATGGTGAACAACAAGATTTACTAATTTCACAATCTCAAATCAGGAAAAGAAGATACTCAAAGCTATTGCAGATCTACTGTAATTTGAGTAATAATAAACCATTAAAAAATGAAAGAATTCCTTAAATATCAAATTAGAATCCATGGAGTTTAATATAAACATGAACCAAAGCAATAAAAACATCCCATCATGCTACAAGCTTTACCTCTTAGTCCTAGCTAAGAGGTTTAGCCAACCATAGACATAATTGGACCAGAGTCTCTTAAGAAAAACATGAAAACAACTAAGAAAGAAGAAGAAAAACTCTTGGCGATGGCTTCTCCATCCTTTTGCTCCACTCTTTAAACCCTAGAAGATGCTTAGGAACATCCTAAGGAGTCTTATTTATAATTGTGAAACTTCAACTTTCGCACGTAGTTGAAAAACTCTAGAAACTGCCTTAAATTTACACTGTTTTCTAAAATAAACTTCACTCTGCACAATTTTCCAAAATAGACTTCACTCTGCGCAATTTCACAAAATGACCCAGAGGTTCTCAATATGTTTTTTCAGGATGATTTCAGGATTCCTTTTCTTCACTTCAAATCTTTGATTCTCTTCATTCCTCACTTGGTTTTCTTGGATCTTTAGCATGTGAATTCTTCAATCTTGGTCTCCTGAGATCCATCCCTTGCCTTGGTGATTCTTGAGCATCAAATCCATGCTTTTAACACCCTTTTCAATCCAAGCTCTTAAATTCACCTTGCAATACAAACATGAGTAAAATAGAACATTATGCATTATCATGTTCATAAAACCAAGATATAAATGAGGGATAATATGCAATATTTGACCCTCAACACAATCCCCAACCAGCATTTTATTATTCCCAAGCAAAGTATGTGTGAAATAAATCTCAATGCTTAATGTCCAAAACCTCTCTAGGAAAATAGTCTTTTGTGCATCAAGTATGAATGGGTAGAATTAAGATACGAAAGTGAGGTTTTGAAAACTTAGACCCAAACCACATAAGCAACCAATCAAGTAAATTCTTTGTCCATTAAATTGAGCATAATTTGCATATTAAGTTTTTTAATGTGCATAGTGAAAATCAACTTACTTCTTATACAAATACTATTAGTTCATCATGTTAGCCATACTCATCACTTCAAGATCAGTTTGAAACTTAAGTACTGATTCCGAACGTATCCCATTTTTCTTATTTTTCTAGTCTTTGATTTTATATCAACGGTCAATTTTTTATTCATTCTTTTTATTTTTACATTCTTTTCCATATTTTTGTTCTTTTTCATGACCCCTTTATCGATCTCATGTTTTTTTTAACTGGTTCTTTTCTTCTTTTAAGGTGGATAAAATTCTCCAGACTAGATTGTCACCATTTATCAATGATTCACATACTAACAATCAGAACTTCTGGCATGTCTTACAGAAGACAAATTGAATGTGTCGTGTGATTTAGATTAACATGATATTCAAACTATCTCTTAATCAATTGAGCGCAAGAACTTACGTGATAGATTACTTAGTTGATCAAACTCCAACAATCCAAAATTCAATCTCTATTTTTATCATACTCAACGCATTCTTAAGTACACAATTCATCGCTTCCCAAACAGATTTCAACTTGAAACATTGAAAATTTTTAAAAATTTTGCTCAAAACTGAGAAAACACTGATTAGTTCACCTAATCCCCCATCCATAACCGAAAAATCTACATTATCCTCAATGTGAAAGAAATAAGCATGTAATGCAAAAGAGGCAATGAAAAAAGAAGGGAATTTATGGAAAGGTAATACCTGAAGAAGGAATTTCGAGGCTTTTCGAATGGTCTCAATATGAAGATGGGTTAGCACAAGAATTAAACCAATAGAAAGCAAACTATCCTAAACAGTGGAAACCAAACTATCCTAAACAGCAGAAAACAAACTATCTGAAATGGTAAAAAGTAAACTATCTTAATCCTAAATTCTTTAAAAGTAATAAACCTAACTAGAAAAATAGGAAAAAACTACTTAGTCATGCCACAAGGTTCCTCCTTTGGCCAGTATCTTGGTAAATTTTTTAGTAAGTTTCGTAATAAGATCATCTAAAAGCCCTTTTTGCAATAGGCTTAGATGCCCTGGAGCATGATTTTTCCAGAGAAATTTGTGAAGCTCAGTGTAAAGTTTCCTTCTAATCTCCTGAGGTGTCCAAAGTACATATGATTCACTTGAGATAGCGAAAGTTTCATAGTTAGTGTAACATGGTGAATGAGAGACTACAAGTAGATAAAATTCAGAGAAATTTTCAGTAGTTGGTATAGTCTTAACATATTTTGAAGTTTCAGGCTTTGGTTCAACTTTCAGCTCCTCCTCCCTTAATGGTAAAGATTTAAGATCTATGGAAAGAGGGGCCTCAGAATAAGGGTTCTCTTGGTCAGTAACAACCACCGAGGTATTGTTTTGCAAGGCATCCATTATTTCTTTTATCATGGGACCATTTAAATCTACAAAGTGTGCCAAGCAATCTTCGAAACATTTAGTTAAAAGGAGTTCATTCACCACATCGAGATTTGTGATGATATACCTAATAACTCCTTTATCTTTTTCGAGAGTGGAAATGAGCATACTCTCTTATTTTTTCTCAAGTGGGATGAAGTCACCACCGGCTATGTCTCTTCTTGACCTAAGTAAACCTGTTTAAGATAAGTGGGTAAAGATTTTAAGTCAAGCTTCAGTGTCTTGAAGCTAAACGGTAGAGGCATTACATCGGTTTGGGGCAAATCTTCAAATTGTGGCCTCCACCGATTAACTTCAAGTATCGAAGCAGTTTCAAGCATGACATCCATCTCCCTAATCGTGTCATAATTCAAATCAGGGGAGTGTGCCAAACATGTCTCAAGAGGGTCAGAGTATAGAGTCAGGTGTGCTCTATCTTTCATGAATGAGTCAATCATGTTAATGTCATGGGCCTCATCATCATCCTCTGCCTGTTTGCTCATATTGAAAAAAATATTGAGCTCCGATGTCATATTTTCGAAAGATAAATTCAAGACTCCATTCTTACAATCAATGATTGCATTTGATATAGCAAGGAATGAGCGACTAAGAATGACGGGAATTTGAGTGCTCATATTCACGATGGGTTGAGTATCTAGGATGATATAATCTACTGGATAATAGAATTTGTCAATTGGGACCAACACATCCTCAATGATCCCTATGAACTGATCAGTCGGTTGTAATGTGGTCCGGGTGAGTTTTAATTGACCTAGGTCCAATTATTCGTAAACTGAGTAAGGAATCAGATTAACACTCGCCCCTAAGTCAAAAAGTGTGTGCTCGATTCGGTAGTTCCCAATTACACAAGTGATGGTTGGACTACCGGGGTCTTTGTACTTTTAGGTACGTCTTGCTTGAGGATGGAACTCACTTTTTTTGGCAGAAAAATTCTCTGTTGAATAGTCTGCCATCTCTTAGTAGTGCATAGATCTTTTAGAAATTTGGCGTATGAAGTGATTTATTTAACGACATCCAGTAGAGGGATGTTGACCTTCACTTGCTTAAGCACCTCTGTAATATCTTAAGAGTTTGAAAGAGGTTTTGGTGCAATCAACTATTAAGGGAATGGAGCAATCAGCTTGCCTTGAGGTTCTGGTTCTAATCTATGTGGATCAATGCTAGGTCTATCATCTGTGTCTTCTTATGGGTCCTTCAACTTTTCAGTCTTTACCGGAATAGATTTGTTAATTGTTTTACTATTCCTAAGAGTGGTGATAGACTTAGATTGTTCCATATATTAATTTGAAGAGCTTGGTTCACTAATTTCATATTGCGCTTTAGGATTCGGGAGAGGTTGGGCCGGAAAAATCTCTTTCTCCCCACTCAAAATTTTTATCTCACACCCTTGTATAGCCTTTGAAAAGTCTTGAATGGACTGCATTATCCTCTGGTTCAAAAGCTCTTGTTTCAAACCTGTGTCCTAGTGACTATTCCATTCCTTAGGATCCCGCGATCCTCTCCATCGAATTTTGACACCCTGTGAACTGTAGATAGCATTTGTGAGCAACATTAAGTCGTATCCTGTCAACCTAAGACTTATGCCATTGTGATCGCGTCGTTGCCGGGGTTCCAACACCGTGTCTCGTGTGCTAATCTGATACCTAGACTAAGAGACCTGACCTACACATTATCCTGGCCATTTATCGCGCGTTGCGGGACCCAAGATCTCCGGGTAGAGAAATATCTCTACAACCAATCATGATGGTGACATCACCCTAACCTACCTAAGGTAGGATGATGTCACCCTAGCCCCATGCTTCTTACATCTCATGATGGCAAGCATGCCTCCCCATGAGCAATCATTACTTAGCCTCCCTATGAGCAATCATTGCCTAGCCTAGCTACCTCTTCTCTCTCTCTCTCTTATCTCTCCCTCCCTCCCATGCCTCCCTCCATTTGTAACTCTAGAGAGCTTAGACGTCCCACCTTGGAGAGAAAAACCCAACAAAAATCCAGCCATCTTCCACCTTAGATCTTACACAATCTAACCCTTAGATAATAATCTCCACCATTGAAGGAGCTTCTTAGGAGCCTTGGAGCACTAGGGAGGAAGAAGGAGAAGAAGATCTTAGGTGGGTACTCTTCTAGGTTTAGTTCTTTCATTTTTCTTGCATAGATCCTTCTTTCCTTTATTTGGGGGCATATAGGACCCACCAATCAATGGTGGAGATCCTATTTGACCCCCTAGATATGGCTAAAGGCCCATCCTTAATGCATGCATAAGCCATGATGGGGCCATTCTCCATAGACGCGATCATGATGTCTCCTTTGAATCTATACCTTTGATGGGTCATTTAGACCCTTGATTGCATGGTGGGGATGGCATCCCCACCTCAGATTTTCAGATGTAGGGTCCATGCATGCATGGGACCCATGTGATGATCATGATGTATGGTTTGGATCTTTTGAGGGGCTCATAGTGGCAGAGCCCCTCCCTTTGGCTCTCTCTCTCCTGATTGATGGCCCACTTTGATGTATGAATGTGATCCATGCTGTCCCATTGGTGGGACGTTCTCGCTGTCCAAAATCGGGACCCACACTTGCTATCCATTTTTAGGCCAGACTAGACGAGGGGAAAATACAAAGATAAGCTTGGATCCTAAGCTAGTGGGCCACCACGTGGACCCACCTTGATGTGTACGTTGTATCTCCATCGTCCAGCTGCTGGACGATGGGATCCACCGTGATGTATGCATTTTATCCATGCTGCCCGGGGCACCTTGTTGTCCGTGTGGACAGGCTTAGATGAAGGGAAATTACAAATATCATCTTAATCCCAAACTCTGGTGGGCCACACTGATGTGGACCCCACTTGATGTATGTGTTTCATCCATGCTGTCTAACGTCCAGTAAGGGACAGTGGAGCCCACATGATGTATATGTTTCATATCCACACCATCCACTGTCTAGCCATGGACGGTGGGACCCACTAATGTAAGTGTTTTATCCATGCCATCCACATCTGGATGTGGGACTCACCCTGCACGTGTGATGTCTCCATCGCATAGCTAGGACGGTGGGACCCACCTTGATGGTGTGATGTATATCCACGCCGTCCATCTTGCTAGACGCTCGAGCAGGGCCCACCTATTGTACAAGTAAGGCCCACCTGCTGTACATGCAGGGCCCACCTGCTGTATGTATGGGACCCACCATGATGATTTTAATCCAGGCCGTCCGTAAGTGGGATGCCTAGCTAGCCCACCTACTGTGTTTGTGCAGGGCCCACCTACTGTATACTTTGTATCCTTACTACCCATTTATATTAAGCAGAGGCCCACCTTGATGTATATGATCCATACACAACTGCTAGGCCATTTTTAAGACCATGGGCCCCATTGAAATTGTGGTAATGATCGCTTTAGTAGAAGTGGGAATATGCCAAGGTGTCCTAAAGGGGGGTGAATAGGATTTTTTAAAATTTTATAATGATTTAAAACCTATCAACCCTATCCTGAATTAATATGCAAGTTTCAGGAATTCTTCAATGTAACTCTAATGGCTTCCAAGCCAAATAGAGGATCCAATCATAAGATATTCAAAACATAAATGAGATGAGGAACATAGTTCATGATGGATGTGACTGTGTATGAGAAGTGATTCTAATTAGTTCTAGGTAATCATGTAAGCATGCATTATGAGAACATTCAGAGAAATCACACAAGTAGTAACAGTAAACAACAATCCCAAACACGGTCGTTTTTATAGTGGTTTGACTATGTGTCTACTCCACTTCTGGTGGATGCACTCAACCCTTGAGTGTAACGGATCTCACTAACGGAGGTTTCAAATCAGGCTTACCTCAAACCAGTACAACCTACACAAGGCTGACTTTAGGACCTACACGAGGTACCTAACATGTCTCCACAGGACACAAGTTTATGCCCCACACAGGAGCAAGGGTCAACACACAACACCTAGATTTTAGGACACATAGGCCAAGGATCCACACAAGGAACCTAGAGTTTATGCCCTACATAAGAGCAAAGGTCAACACATAACACTTAGGTTTTAGGCCACATAGGCCAATGACCTATACTAAGGACCTAAGTTTATGTTCACCATGAGCAAGGATCAACACACAGTACCCACACGTATTCTTCCGTCGTAGGCCTCCTATGAGGACTTAAAAGGGGTGAGAATCACCCGTGACCCAATCCTACACAAAAGAATGATCAGTAGGGTCTTTGAACTCTAATGACTCACAGATAAGTAGATGAGCCCTATTTAGCACGTTGATGAAGATCTCCTCCTTTATTGATGAAGAATCTTCAGCTCCCTTGATCCGCAACACTTATGATGCTCCAATGTAAGGCAATGAGTTGGGTCAAGGTTATATTGGTAATTACTCTATTAAATGATTAATCATTAGAGTGACAGAGTGATACCACGATCTATGCATTCAACGAATCTCAGCTCAATGATTTGCCATTAAGGTGGTAGCTGAAAGATCCTTGAATGCAGAAGTTCATTCACCAATCCACTCTATTGAATATCAATGATGAGGGTGGATTGAGGAATGAACTCCCATGAGAGAAAAGGGCTTAGGGTAGGTGATCTGAATTAAACACTCAAAAGCTCTATCTATTTTCTCTACTCACAACCTTAGGCAAGCTCTCATTAAATAGGTAAAAAGTTCCAACGGAAATAAAACAGTCATATTTTTTTATAGAGTTCGGTATTATTGAGCAGGCTTCGATATTATTGAGCGTATACTCTCGATAACATCGAATAGCCGCTCGATGACATAAACTCAATCTATCAAAAGCTTTTAAACCTTTTTGCCAACTGATCGAGGATATCGAACATGCTTCGATGTCATCGGCTTTTGAACTCTGATTTCATCGACCCATGGTTCGATTCCTCGATATTTAAAAACCTGAGAACAGACTTGGCTTTGGAACTGAATATGTATTGATATGATCGAGCATCCCTCGATATCATCTGGTTTTGAATATCGATTATATCGATACCAGTTTTAATTCTTCGATCTTTTCAAGAAATTTTCTTATAAACTTACTGAACAGTTTTGTGTCCCAATTTGATGACATTGACTTGGTCTCGATATGATCGATCTTTGAATATCGATATCATTGAGTGATTCTCGATACCTCGAACATTTAAAAGAATTAGCTGAAAGGTTGCTGGACAATTTTGTGTCACAATCTGATATCATCAAAGGTCCATCGATATCATCAAGATTTGAAATTTGAAGATATCAAGGCTCTCTTTGAGATATCAAAAATCACATGATTTTCCTTAACTGCTTATAGGACAAAAACTGACCAGATGTCAATTTTATCAAGCCGATTCGATGAACTCGAGATTCAAAAGTCGATGATATCGAGCTTGTCATCGATTCATCAAGAATTCAGTCCAAGGTTCATTTTGGTTACTGGATATCTGAAGTCCTCTTTTCGATAACATCGAGTGAGTTTTGAGGACATTGATAACAGAGTCCGATTTCATCGAAGCACTATCGATAAATCGATAAAGGCTAAAAACTTAAAGATTTTTCTAATTTTGCAAAATAGTTTTCACACCTTAAACCTTATGTTGTTCTAACCGTTTTTAAGGGTTTTATATACCTGGTGTTTTGGGTCATGGGATGTGAGGCTAAGTTTACCTTTGTGGAGATCTGAAGTCACATCCAGTTGAGGCAGACGTTTGAATGATCTTCCTATGGGGCTCACTTATCTTGTTGACTCAACACTCATGCTAATTGACAAACCAGGGCACTTTCACCCATTATTGTGTAAGGCCAACCTTATGTACATGAGACCAGACTGTCCAGATTTTTGGATGCCCAGCAGGCGCAGATGATCTGGACGTCTAGCCATTGGAGCCCACCTTGTTGAATGTGATATACATGTTGCCCATCTATTTTACTGGATTATATGGGTTATCTCATGAAGCCTATTGTGATGTATATGAGGCCCTTGTTGTGAGACCCATTGTGATGCATGTGAGGCCTATGTGATGAGGCCCATTGTGAAGTATGAGACCCTTATGTAAGGCCCACAATGGTACTTGTGATGTACACCTAGCCCAACTATTTTCTGGGCCATATGGGCTGCCCATGAGGCCCACCATAATGTATGTTGCCTTTGGTCATGATTTTCTGGGCCATGAGTTGCCCCATATATAGCCCATCTTGATGTATGTGTGCTATGGGCCGTTTCTTGGGGCCCACTATGATGTGTGAATGTTATGAATGCTGCCCATTTAATTTCTAAGTAGTATTCGGGCCATGGGCCCCATTATAAGTTAGATTTCATGTGGGTCGTAGATTTCATGCGGGTCGCTCTCTAGGGGACAATGGTGGTTAAATGTCCATTTTGTAAACTTCCCTAGGCCCATTGTTAGGCCCATTCTCATCGATTTGGGCCCCTAATAGTGTTTCCCATCTAGCCTTAGTGGGCTAACCTAAACCGTTCGGCCCCCACCATTGATTATGCTTCCACCATGCCTTGTAGACTTACCCAAGTCATAAAGCCCACCTTGTGCTTATTGGACCTCATAGGAAGCCCAATTTATTACATGATGGAATGGCTAAGGAAGCCCATTCCCTTGTTCTTAAGCCCATCCTTGTTATGAGGAAAGTACATCATCATCGTATAACATGCTTAGTATAACTTCATGATTCATATCCATGGTGTGATTGACCATAGCATATGCTATTGGCGGACTGTTTATGGGACTCCCTGAGAGACAGAATTGTCCCACATGAGTGTGTGGTACGTGCAGGAGTGATGTATGACTGGATAGTGTGATTCATGCACCTTACATTTGTGTGATATGATATCAGGGCTGTGACCTCCGCAGGCATAGCGTGGATGACAGGATTGGATACCGAAAATACTTATTACTACCATTAGGGCTCCATAGATGTCCATGGGTAAAAATCCCCAAACCCTTATTGTACTAGGAGGATGCTCCAATGTCGAGATCGAGTGGATACATGAGTGCACGAGGGCCGTATACCAGTAGGTCGCGTCTCCCACTGTGTCGTGGTCGGTTAGAAGGGGGTGTGGCCTTACTCGCCCAAGGGAGGGGGCAATGATTAGGTTGAGTTTGACCTAGCTCGAGGAATAGGTCTGCTATCGGTAAGCCGGCCTGATATTGGTAGGCGGATAGTGAGGTCACTTCCACTCACCTAGTTGTGCGCTTAGATGGGGCGACAAGCTAGTGTAGATTGTATTAGACCCTAGTGATTATCCAGAGAGGAACTGTACTCATATGATGTTTCAAAGGTGAACTGTACTGATATATGGATCCAGCTGAGGACTGGTATGTTTACATTGCATCTTGCATAAGACATTTGGCCATATAGGCCTTGCATCACATAGCCTTGGTATGGATGATAGCATTCATGGACTTGTCAGTATTTTCGCATAGCATTCATGGATTTACTAGTGTGTTTCCGCATTACTCTGATACTTCATACTTGGCACTTACCTAGCACACACTTACACCACCCTCTAAGCTTTCGATAAGCTTATGCATGAAAGATGCATGCAGGTGATGTTAGGACGCAGTCGAGCTAAGGCAGGAGCGTGCAGCCGAGCTTTTAGAGTTTCTAATATCTATATTATATTTCCTTTCATGCCTTGTACTCAAAGTTTTTTTTATTATAGTGGATTTGTGGTGATATTGTTTGTTGTTGTTGTGGGTTATGCTTATGGTTATGCTTTTATGTAACAAATTTACGCTGAAAATCCTCCTTGTAGGATCCCGGGATCGAAACCTGGCATATGGGTGCCAAAAATCGAGAATGGGGTACTACGGAGGCTATCAGCGCCAAATTTGGTGATTGGGAATTTTGTGAGCTCGGTTTTCGAATTTAGGGCATGACATCTTGATTTTGAAGGTGTTTTAAGACTGGATCCTCTTGAAGCTTCCCTTGATTTAGGAATTGGTTAGGGAATCCTTGAGGAGTAGTAGTTTTTCCATTCCTCTAGCTGGAGTTGTATGTATTTAAGGTGGGTCCACTGAAAGGTCTTTGGTATTTGTTCATGGCATTTGACTGCTAATTCAAAATTTCTTGAAAAATAAGTATTATTGGACAATTTTCAGTTGTATGTATGTTGAAAGCATAAATACTGCAAACTTCTTTCTTAGCCTTATCCTTCTATTGTTCCATGGCCTCGACTCTTCTTGTGAGATTGGCCACCTTTACAATCAAGTCATCTTCTTCTTTTATAGCACACATTCCTCCCCTTTCCTTTGATTGAGTAGGCTTAGAAGTTGTGGGTTTTAGAGAGATATCCCATGATTGTGCATTTTCAGCAAGTCTATCTAAATAATCCCACACATCATTGACATATTTGTTCATGAATTCTCCATTGCACATCTTCTCGACCAATTGGCGCATGGAAGATGTCAGTCCATCATAAAAGAAATTTGTGATATGCCACGTTTCAAAACCGTGTTGTGGGCATAAACTGACAAGATCCTTAAACCACTCCCAACATTGGAAGAATGCTTTATCTTCTTTTTGGGCGAAGTTAATGATTGACTTTCTGAGGGTGTTTGTTTTATGATATCGAAAAAATTTCTTAATGAACTCCCTTTGTAAGACCCGTATCCTAGGTCGTACTGTTCCGTAGGCTTCCGCGGTCCCTCTGGTCAAATTCCAGCAATCCTCGACCCATATCCGACATTTTTGTGCGATCCTAAGCTGGGTCCCGCATACTGAAGTTAGCTCGAACCGAAACTTGTACCTTAGCGACTGCGCTGTCGCCGTAGTTCTAACGCCATGACTCGCACACCGATCCGATACCCAGGCTAGAAGTTGTAGGTCCAAGTTCATTTTGAGAAAAATGCCGCACGTTACGAAGTTCGAGGGAATCTCTACAGTGTGTCCCATCAATCAATTAATCACCCAAGTCAAGTACACACCATACCCTAAGTACAACAACCCATCCCTCCTTTTCCCTTAAGTCAACTCTCTCTCCCCTCACCATCCCCCTTTTACAAATTTTCAAACAAACCCATCCCCTTTTTACAAAAAAATCAAACTTACCCATACCTCCCATCCCCTTCCTTACATCATCCCATCACCCCTTTTTCTTTCTCATTTCTCAAATCTCCCAAGCATCCCACGTCCAACCTCTCCTCTCCCAAACAACAACAACAAGTGTGGCCCACTTTCCCCACCCTCTTATCTCTCATCCCCACCATCAAAACCCCATTAATCACCATCGAAAGAGAAGGCAAGGAGCTAAGGAGGCTAAGGGACCAAGGAGAAGGCCGATAGGTGGGTGATCCACCGTTAAATTCTTATTTTTAGGGCCCACTTGTTGGTGGGACCCATTTTGATGTATGGTTGTATCATGTGGGGCCCATAGTGGTGGGGCCCCTCCATCACCGTATCTCTCTCTCTCTCTCACTCTTTCATTGTTGATGGCCCACCCAATAATATATATATTGTATCCATGCTGTCCATTTAGTGGACCACACTACAACCCACTGGTGGAGCCCACCTTGCTGTCTAAACTTGGATGAAGGAAAATACAAACATCAACTGATCCAAACCTTGGTGGGCTGCCACGTGGACCCCACCATGGCAGTGTGTGAAGCCCACCATGATGCTTGTTTTATGTCCATGCAGTCCAACGTCTCTGGACGCTGGATGGGCATGGCTAACATGGAGTGCATGTACTGACAGGGGTGTGTACTTACAAGCTAACAAAAAAAAAGAGCTTTTTGGGTGGGCTACTTAGGTAGGCCCTACCTTGATGCAAAAATCAAATCCACACCATCCATTCCATTCTCCAGCTCACTTTAGGTGTTAAGCTGAAAAATGAAGCCATTTAGATTATCTGGTGGGCCATAGTGCAGAGAATAGGGGTTCTTACCATTAAAATGCACTTTGAAATTTTCCATACACCAAAATACCTCGGATATTGGGCTCATTTAGCCTGTAATGAGCCATAGGATCTAATGGCTAGAGTGGATCTGACCGATGCGGGCCCCATGTATGAAAAACCCCAGAAATTCATTATTTTCCCAAAAAACAAACATGAGACAACAACAGTGACTGCTGCTGCTACTGGCAGAGGACGCCAGCGTGTGGCGCTATTGACAATGGCCAGGGACCGTGGGTCCCAGCCTTGGGCACTACCGTGATGTGTATAGGCTATCCATATGGTGCATTTAGTGGGTCCCCTTCTGGCCGTGGGCTGCCCCAAAAATCAGCCGTACATGGGACTTGGGTGGCCCACGTCACATGAACAGTGAGGGTTGCACGCCTACCATTGAAACCCTTTTTTGGGTTGCAGAAGTTTCAGATCAAATATGAAATTTTTTTTTCCTATTCGTTCAAGTCCTGTGACCTTATCAACAGTTTGGATTGCATGTAAACAGTACGGTGGGCCCCATGCCTATGTGGCATCGTCAACAGATTGGATGATAAACAAATGTTATGGTGGACCCCTGGTCCATGTGACCTCATCAACGAGTTGGGTGTAAATAAATATTACAGTGGGCCCCCAGGTCTGAATGACCTTATCAACGGGTTGGATTGAAAACAAACATTATAGTGGGCCCCCATGTCTGTGTAACCTTGTTAATAGGCTGGGCAGAAAATGAACATTACCATGGGTCCCAGGTCTGTAGACCTTATCAACAGGATTGGGTGGAAAATAAACATTGTGGTGGGCCCCACACGGGACCCACTGATGTGTGTGCTCCACACCTTCCATCAGTGTGGTCCCCACCATGAGGTATGTGTATTATCTATACTATCCATCCCTATCGGACCCACCATGATGCATGTGTTGCATCCAAGCCATCTAACTATTTGAAAGCTCATTTTAAGGCTTAAAATTAAAATTAAGGCAGATCTAGGATTAGGTGGGACACATTTCAGGAAAGCAGTGGGTTTGAACGTCCACCATTTAACCCTTTTTTAATGGTGAAAATCCTTATCACCACTTATATTTGGGTGTGGCCCATTTGATATACGCGTGGCCCATTATTGAGGCCCACCTTAATATATATATATATGAGGCCCATGTTATAATGCCCATTGTGATGTATGCCCATGGGTTATGGCCCATTGCAATGTACGTAAGGCCCATTGATATGGCCCACTTGACAAATATAAGACCCATGTACATGAGGCCCATTTGATGTATTGGAGGCCCAGTGGGATATACATGAGGCCCATTATAACGTGATTCCACCATGGTTTATGTGTTAACCTTTATAGCGGGCTATGCCTTGGGAGCAATGATAGTTTGACGTTCACATTGTAAGGATAATGCTAGTTAAATGTCTGCATTGTCACTCTCCCTAAAGCCCATGGATAGGCCCATACGTGTAGTGTGTAGGCCGTCTAAGCCCATCTTCGCTATGCATAGAGCCCATCACTATATAACATGCTTAGTATAGATCCATGATTCATGATCATAAGCATCATATGTATGCTTGATATGAGGAGTGACTGATCATAGCATATGTCCTCGGGCAGATTATTTATGAGTTCCGTGATATGTGGAGTTACCCTTCATGAGCGCACGGTATGTGCAGGATTTGTTACATGTCTAGTAGAGTGATTCATGTATTTGCATTAGTGTGATTATGATTATTGTATGCCCTAGCGACATCAGGGCCATAGCCTCCACAGACACATCGTGGATGGCTGCATTGGATACCGGAAATACTGCTTTTAGCATCAGGGCGCCATAAATGTCCCTGGGTGAAAATCCCTAAACCCGATGGTACTAGAGGATGACTCCAACGTCGAGACTGAGTGGATACATGAGTGCACAAGGGCCGTATACCAGCAGGCCGTGTCTCCCACTGTGTCGTTGTTGGTTGGAAAGGGGCGTGACCTTACCCGCCTTAGTGAGGGGCCAATTTCTAGGTTGAGTTTGACCAGCTTGAGGAATCGGTCCGCTATCGACAAGCCAGGCCCGATATTGGCAGGTAGATAGTGAGGTCTCTTCCACTCTCCCAATTATGCGTTCAGATAGGGGCACCAAGCTGGCGTAGAGTGTATCAGACCCCGGTGATTATCCAGAATGAGAACTATACTGATATATGATGAGGATTGGCATGTTTGAACTACATCTCGCATCGCATGGTCTTGACATGGCCGATAGCATTCATATCTTGCACCGCATAGCCTTGGTATGGTTGATTGCATTCATGTACTCATCAGCATGATTTTGTATTTCTCTGACCTTGCATTCTGAGCACGCTTATATTGCGCACACACTTACACCACCCTCTAAGCTTTCTATAAGCTTATCACAATTGATGCGTGCAGGTGACGTTAGGACGCAGCCATAGCCTCACCGCTGTTGGAGCGTGCAACCAAGCTTCTAGAGTTTTTGTTACTTTCATTATCTTGTATTTTCCTTTTTACAAACTGTACTTAAAGTTTTTGATCATAGTGGATTTTGTGATGGTGTTCTTATGGTTATTATTCGTGGGTTATGCTTGTATAGAATCAAAATCATGTTTGAAATCCTCCTTGTAGGATCTCAGGATCGGAACCTGGTGTATGGGTGCCGGGAGCCGAGAATGGGGTACTATGGAGGTTGATAGCGCCAGATTCGGCGATCGGAAATTTTGTGAGCCCGGTTTTCGAGTTTGGGGTGTGACACCCTTGTCATGTCATTCCTTTTGCCAACTGATCATGGATGTAGTGAGTGTAACCACGTCTTGGCCTTTTCTTTTAAGGAGAAGGGAAAGAGTTTCAACCTGACTGTTTCCTCAAACACATTAGGAAAGTATAAAGTAGCTATTATCTCGTCAAACTCTTTCAAGTGTAGATATGGAATTTCAAATTCAAGTCCATGGAATTTTGGAAGGAGTTGGATCGCTCCTGGCTTGATATTCATGTCCTACATTCTCTGCAAAAACCATGTAAGAAGGTGTGCTCACCCCCGCCGGTTGTAAATAATCTCGTAAAGTACGAGGCGGGGGTGCTTGATGCACCTCATTCTCATTCTGGATTTCCTCAACCTTAGGTTGAGGATTTGGAGGTTGATTGGCCAGTTGATTGGCAGCCATAACTTTAGTTAGCTTTAGGGTTCTCAAGTGGTGTCTAATCCTGTGATGGATAGATAACCCCTCAACCAATCCTCCTTCACTCAAGAGAGGTCAAGTGTTATCACGGACCCACTTGGGGATGAAACACTCTCAGCCCTCAATTTCAGAATCTAACCTAAACCTAAAAGAAAGAATAGAAATAAAAATCTAGAAATAAAAAGAGAGAATTAAAAAGAAGTTACCAAATTAGAAGTTTCTATGTTAGGATCCTGCAAAAGAAAAAGGAAAGTGAATTAGTTTTTAAAAAAGAAATAAGAAAGTTTCTAAAAATAGAAATAGAAAGATGACTTAGTGTCTAAAACCAAAAAGAAAAGTTTCTAGAAAAAAAAAACCTAGTTTTTAAAAACAAAAAAGGAAAGTTTTTAAAAACAAATTAGGAAAGTTTCTAAAAAAGCAACCTCGTTTCTAAAAATGAAAAAGGAAAGTTTCTAAAAATAAATTAGGAAAGTTTCTGAAAAAGCAACCTAGTTTCTAAAAACGAAAAAGGAAAGTTTCTAAACCTAAAAATAGAAATCTAAGTAAGTTTCTAAAAACAAATTAGGAAAGTTTTTAAATCTAGAAATATAAAGAAAAATTAGTTTCTAAAAACAAATTAGAAAGAACCCTAACCTAAAAATACAAAGTAAATAAATCCTAATCTTAACCTAATTCCAAAACTAAACACATCCAGAAAATGCAACCGTCAACCCCCTGCAACGGCGTCAAAAACTTGTTCACAACCCCAAGTGTAGGGTCGCGATGTAGTAATAAACTCGGTAAGGCCGGGGTCGAATCCACAGGGACTGAAACTTGTACATTTCTGAAATTAACGAAAAGTAGAACTAGAAGAAGATGTGAAACTAATTCTGAAGTATTTGAGAGAGTAATTGTGAATAGAGTAATTAAAACTAAGAATTTAAAGGTGGGAACTAGGGTGTCAAGGATCCACTTGTAGTGATCAGGGAGCCCTCTTGCTTGATTCAAGTAATACAATTAGAACTGGAGTCGTATCCTATCCAATTGGAAAATATATCAATAAAACCAAATCTGAACTTCCATTGACCTAATTCTCAATGAAGGAGAATTATGATAATTGGTAGGGCTTCCATGACCAAACCATGCTTATGAGACAATTGCAAACAATAGGATTTACCAATCCCAAAATCTCAAAGTAAGAGAATTGTGAAGATTAGGAAGGATTCCTTCACCTTACCATGCTCAAGGGACGATGGTGAACAACAGGACTTACTAATTTCACAATCTCAAATTAGGAAAAGAAGATACTCAAACCTATTGTAGATCTACTGTAATTTGAGTTAGAATACCCATTAAAAACTGAAAGTATTCCGTAAATATCAAAATAGAATCCATGGAGTTCAACATAAACATGAATCAAAGCAATAGAAACATCTCATTATGCTACAAGTTTCACCTCTTAGCCCTAGTTGTCACACCCCGAACTCGAGAACTGGGCTCACAAAATTCTTGATCACCGAATCCAGCCCCAACAGCCTCCGTAGTACCCCATTCTTGGCTCCTGGCACCCATACACCAGATTCTGATCCTGGGATCCTACAAGGAGGATTTCTATAACATAATGTTATTTCATAATCAGCAAAACCAAGCTCATAACCCACAAATAATAACCACAGGAACATCATCACCGAATCCACTAGGAATAAAAGCTTTTATAATACAAGGCGCAAAAAGGAAAAGATACAATGGCTATAATAACACTCCTAAAGAAAAGCTCCGCGACACACTCCTGCTCCTACTCAGCTACTACCTAACATCACCTGCATGTATCAATCGTGCATAAGCTTGTAGAAAGCTTAGAGGGTGGTGTAAGTGTGTGTAGGATAGGTGCCAAGTATGCAATATCAGAGTATGCGGAATATGCTGGCAAGACCATGAATACCACCAGCCATAACGAGACTATGCAATACAAGGCAGGAATGCTACCAGTCATACCAAGGCTATGTAATGCAGGGACTATATAGCCAAATTCCATATGCGATATGCAATGTGATCATGTCAGTCCTCATATCAAGTCCACATATCAATACTGTTCCTCTTTGAGAAATCACCGGGGTTAAATACACTCCACACTGACTACCACCTCCCTAGCCGCGCAACCCAGCGAGCAGAAGAGACCTCACTATCCACCTGTAGTCTGCCAATACCTACTCGGCTCGACGATAGCAGACCCATTTGTGAGCTGGTCAAACTGAGACTAGCTCATAGCCCCCTCACTCGGGCGGGTAAAGCCACAACTCCTTCCAACCAACCACGACATAATGGGAGATGCGACCTAATGGTATTTGACACCAGCGGTCATGTTTTCACTTGGTCTCGACATTGGAGCATCTCCTGGTACCAAAAAGGTTCTGGGACTTTCACCCAAAGACATCCTACATGCCCAAAGTGTTAGAACTAAGGATTTTCGGTGTCCAAATCTGGCCATCCACGATGTGCCTGTAGAGGCTACGACTTTAATGATGCTAGGGAAAATAATAACTGTGCCATGCAAAATGTGAGATGCATGAATCATACCAATCAACCATGCAACAGTCCTGCGCATGCAGCGTGCTCATGTGGGGCAACTCCATCACTCAGGGAGTGCCATAAACAACCTACCTAATGGCACATACCATAACCAATCACTCCTCATCCAAGCATACGTATGATGCAAATGGGAATGAATCATGAAGATGACTAAGGATAACATGCGATGATGTTGTACTCTCCTCTTAACAAGGTCAGGTCTAGGTACTTAGACGATTCTACATGGTATGGAAGAAGCATAACCAATAGTGGGGGCCCAACGGTTTGGGGTAGCCCATAAAGTCAAGGTAAGAAATACTATGGGCCTAATAGATGAGAATGAACCCAACAAAAGGCCTAGAGAGGTTCACAATGTGGACATTTAACCACCATTGCTCCCTAGAAGGCAACCCAACAAGGAATCTAGCTAAAATAAGGCCCATGGCTCGGATACAACTATGAAAAGAAAATGGGCAGCAATCCATAACATCTCATACCACATAATGGGCCTTAAGAAACGGCCTAAAGCCTACATACATCAACATGGGCTCAATGGGGCAAACCATGGCCCAAGTATCATGGTTAACAAATACATGCATTATGATGGGCCTCATGGGCAGCCCATATGCCCATATATATAGGTAAGGCATATCTAAGTTTCACCAAGTTGTGCCTTACAATTCAGCCCAAGACTGGGCAATCAAGGGTCCAATTACATACAACATATCAGCCCACAAGTTCCAGCACAATAGGTAAGTAGCCCATATACAAAAC
Organism: Magnolia sinica; assembly: GCF_029962835.1. Classification (NCBI taxonomy): domain Eukaryota; kingdom Viridiplantae; phylum Streptophyta; class Magnoliopsida; order Magnoliales; family Magnoliaceae; genus Magnolia; species Magnolia sinica. The sequence goes on from NC_080577.1 coordinate 36,141,138, forward strand.
TGGGCTTAAGGCTAGACATCCAATCCATCTAGGCCTGATGGACGTCCAAAAATCTAGACTATCTTGGTCCTCAAACAATCAGATAAATGGTGGGCCTCACAAGGCACAAATGGGGCCCAAAACCTCAAAATAATACAAGTATGGTGTGTATATATAACACCCTCAATCTGGTGGGCCCCACAACTCCAAAACATACAACTATATGCAGCAAATTCGGGCCCTTGCTGGAACTCCAGCCCACATAATTTCCTGGGCCTGCTAGAGTCTAGCAAAATGGATTATCTGGATAAAATAAACACTTCATGGTAGCCCATAGATGATACAATGGGCCCCACTAGATGGAAGGTACGAATACAACTCATAAATCAGGGTGGGCCTGCTGCTGGACTTGCAATCGAGCAGCGCTCAACCCAGCCTGGATGTTCCAAGGGGGCCTGGACGGCCTGGCAAAATACATATAAGGTGGGCCCCAACTCTAAACGTTCCACCAGGGGTGGGCTACGTCCAGGTGGGCCACACAATGGAGGACGGTGTGGATAACATACATCATCAAGGTGGGCCTGCCAAGCTAAGGACAGCCAGCCCCTACTGGACGTCAGCCTAACTAGAATGTCCAGCAGGTGGGCTGCTAGCCCAGCTCTAGTAGCCCCAAAAATGGGCAGTCCAGGTGGTCTACACACACCTGAGGTGGGTCCCAGCAAGGTGTGTCACAAGGAAGGTAAGGAGAGAAGCCATACATGCATATAAACATAAAATAAAAAATTGGACAGCAAGGTTTTTTTATATATATAAAAATCTGTTGCTGGAATGTTGTTGTCCCCATCTTCTACACCCAATGAAGTGGGCCCAGGCCTACCCAATCAAGGGGAAAATGGGTGGATTACAGGCACCCATGAATGAACAACAAGTGGGGTCCACATGAGTGGCCCACCATCCCCAAAACCAAGCTGATATGTATGTTTCTCCTTCATGCAGGATTGCTAGACGGTCCAGAAACTTGGACTGTCTAGCCCCCTTAGGCCTGCTTCATGGGGCCCCAATCAAGGGTGGATGCAAGGTGGTTCCATCACACATAAGGGTAGAGTCCACACCTCAGAGGAATACCTAAAAATCAAGGAGAAAGAAGAGATATAAGTAGGGCTTAAGCTTTATACAAAACCATATAACAATGGGCCAAAAATCTGGACAGCAGCATGTTGCTGTCCATTCCAGCCCAATGTGCAATTGATTGGAAGATTTTTCTCAGTTTCATCAAGGCGGGGTCCACCTAGATGGGTCACACATACTCTAGACCAAAGCCCCCTTTCAATACAACTATATAATCAGGCTTAATGGCCATCTAAACCATGCAACCCATGATGGGCCTAAACGTCCAGCAGCTTGGGCCTAGCCGTCCCTACAGCTGGACGGTCTAGAAGCATGGACACATCAGGTGGGCCACATACATCAGAAAACCAAGGAAATGGGAGAGAGAAGGAGAGAGAAAGAAGATCTCGACCATAGGGATGACTCCACCACTATAAGTCCTCTTCAAGCAATCACAACCATATGAACAATATACATGGGTCTCATGCATGCATAGGCCTTACAATCAAAATCTGAGGTGGGGATACCATCCTCACCATGGATCTAAGGTCTAGATGACCCAAAAAACTATAGATTAAAGGGAAATACCTCATGATGGGGTCTATGGAGAATGGCCCCATCATGGCAACATGCATGCATAAAGTGGGCCATTAGCCACACTCATGTAGTCATGTAGGATCTCCACCATTGATTGGTGGGTCCTACACACTCCTAAGCAAAGAAAAGAAGGATCCATGCAAGAAAAATGAAAGCACTAAACCTAGAACAACACCCACCTCAAAGCTTATCCTTCTTCTTCTATACTTGGGTTCTCTAGCTCCAATGGAGTTTCAATGGTGGGGATGGGTTTTAGAGGGTTGGATTAGGAGAGATCTAGCTTGGAAGGGGTTGGAGGGATGGGTTCTCATGAATGTCCAAGGTCTCTCTCTTGGTTTGCTAGAGGAGAGAAATGAGGGAAATGAGAGAGAAGGAAGGGAAGTGATGGGTTGTAAAAGGGTAATGATGAGTTTTGGTAACAGAACCCATCATTGCTTTTTGGGAAGAAAACTCATAATGACTTTTGGGGAAGAAAATCCATTGCTAGCTAGGAAGGCTAGGGCTATAGGCTAGGTAGCTAGGTAGCTCTCATAAGTAATGATGAAACTAGGGTGGGTCCATCTAGGAAAAGGCACACAAGCATAAGGTGGCTCCTACATCATGATTAACGGTCTAATATTGCGTAGGGTGCATCTTTTGATATACAACTCGGATTAGCACATGAGACGCGGCGTTGGAACCGCGACGACAATGCGGTCACAAAGGCATAGGTTTAGAGTTGAATCAGTTCGGGTTCATAGGGCGGAACTTAGGGATGATTGCAAATGCTACCTATAAGTCGCGGGTTGCCGGAATTCGACTGGAAGGACTACAGGACCTAACGGAATGGAATGGATACTAGGTTATGAGTCTGACACTAGCTAAGAGGTTTAGCCAACCGTAGACATGATTGGACCAAAGTCTCTTAAGAAAAATATGAAAACAACTAAAGAATAAGAAGAAAACTCTTGACGACAGCTTCTCCACCCTTTTGCTCACTCCTTAAACCCTAGAAGATGCCTAGGAACATCACAGGGAATCCTATTTATAGTTATGGAACTCAATCTTTCGCACCTAGTTGGAAAACTCTAGAAATCGTCTCAAATTTATGCAGTTTGCTAAAATAGACTTCACTCTGTGCAATTTCTCAAAATATACTTCACTCTGCACAATTTCACAAAATGACCCAGAGCTTCAGAATATGCTTTTTTAGGATGATTTTAGGATTTCTTTTCTTCACTTCAAATCTTTGATTCTCTTCATTCCTCACTTCATTTTCTTGGATCTTTGGCATGTGAATTCTTCAATCTTAGTCTCCTAAGATCCATCCCTTGTGTTGGTAATTCTTGAGCATCAAATCTAAGCTTTTAACACCCTTTTCAATCCAAGCTCTTCAATTCACCTTGCAATACAAACATGAGTAAAATAGAACATTAAGAATTATTATGTTCATAAAACCAAGATATAAATGGGGGATAATATGCAATATTTGACCCTCAACAATTCTCTCCTCTTCTTGCCTTCACCAACATTTGAAAACCGCGGTTGCTGGGGTGAATGTGGGCCACCATCACGGATCAAATCAATGATCTGAACCGTCCATTATGTTTAGGCATGTCCTTAACAAAAACTTGGGCCGTTTCACACGAAGCTGTGCACACGTTTGGGCAAAAATCCAGGCACATTTAGACTATGTGTAACCTGGAAACGGAAAACTCCATTTTTCCTTTCGGATTGCCAGGCTGGCAACCCTAGCCTCCTGCATCCTTGGCCATTGGATGAATACCATCTAAACCGCTCATCTTAGGGCAATTAACGTTGCTTCTCTCCGTCGCTAGGGAAGCTTTGAGGGAATCTTTTCTGTAAGACAGCTGACAAGATCCTGATCGTTGAAACTCTCTGAAAGCATCTTAGGCACTAAACCTAGGGTATTCTCATGGCCTCGCTCGCAGTAGCTTTGAGATCTCGCATGAGATCTCCTTGTTATGAGAAAACTTTCGTAATCGAAAATCTTGGGACCCATCTATATTAAAATGGTGATTCCCCAAAAGGTGAGTCCCACAATGCTCATTGGACAAATCCACACCATCTATACAAATCAAATCAAAGGAATAGCCATTGAATGGTAATCCGCTATTATCAACCATCTCATCTTCCTCACTTGGCAAGAAAAACCCATCAAACTCCAGTGGGCCCTGTTTCCAAATCTAAGACATTCATCATGTGGCCCATGGTGCTAGAAGTGCATTCATAACCTCCGATTAAGGCCATGCAAACTGATCAAGATGAAATCAGTGGCTAGAGTTAAATAGAGTTGTCGATTAGTGGATTAAAAATCTATAACTAATCTATAGATTAGTTGTGTTGGAAGGTTCTAGAATCAGATTTAGGGAGACTATAAATAGCTACTATTAGGGAAACCTTTTCAAAAAAGGAAAGGAAATAAGTGAGAGTGAGAATGCGCCATTTGACATACTGCAATAGGTCAAGTCGACTCGGTCCGAGTTTGGGTCGAGTTTAGACCCATTCTAGTTGAAAGAGAAGAAGAAGAAGAAGAAGGGGAAGATGAGAGAGAGAGAGAGAGAGAGAGAGAGAGAGAGAGAGAAACAAAGGAGCAGAGAAAAGAAAGGAAGAAGGAAGAATATAAGAGAAGATCAGAGTGTCGCTGCTCGCTACCACACTACATCAGCTCAGTGCCGAGTCCGCAACCAGCCTGGCGAGTTCGTCCGAGTCTCGTCTTCACCATCACCTAGAGTAGAAGAAGAGGAGATGAAGAAGGAAAGTGGGAGGAAGTGTTAGTGCACCCACCATGCACTCGTATTTGTCAATCACTTGACTAGTTGTATCGAGTAGTCGGATGAGTCCTTGGCAAAAGAAGACTAATGATGCAAATGGAGCAAAAGCACAAGCTATAAGTTCAAGAAAAGAAAAGCTTCTATGATCTGGTTCCTACGTATAAATGATCCTAACCCAAATAGGAAAACCCTCTTAGATCATCTATATAGAGCCATTCTGACCTTATAAGTTCCACCATTATAGAGTTGGCCTTGAGAAAGATCAAGTTGTTGAAAGAATCATAAGACAAGTAATTAGAACATGAAAATTTGTCCTAGTTTGGCAGGAGTAGGTGCCACCGAATGACACCTTAGGTAGTACCGAAGATACCTTCGGTACCACGAAAGTGCCCAAAACAGTCCAGTAGCTTTCAAAGATAATTCGGTACCACCGACTCCTGCCAATGTACAAATTTCGGTGCCATCGAAAGTAGTAAAATACATCCAGCAACTTCAGGATCTAATTCGGTACCACCGAGTGATATTTCGGTGCTACCAAAGGATCACTCGGAAGAACCGAAAACTAGCCGTTTTATATCCGTTGGGACCTTTTCTTTATAAATATAGGACCCAGAACATTGTGGAAAGTGTGGATTTAGGCATTTCAAAGTCCCTAGGTTTTATCAAGCTCTAACCACTCATCCTAGACTCTATCCACATGAGATTCATGTTCTTTTCATTATGATTAATCATCTCAATGAGCATTCAAAGCTCGCTTTAATGAAGAACATGATCTCAAGCCTTCACTAGAGTATTGAGACCAAACCTATAGGTATATTGTTCATAACCCCAAGTGTAGGGTCGCGATGTAGTAATAATCTCGGTGAGATCGAGGTCGAATCCACAGGGACTAAACTTGTACATTTCTGAAAGTAACTAGAACTAGAACTAGAAGAAGATGTGAATCTAATTCTGAAGTAATTAAGAGACTAATTATGATTAAAGTAATTAAAACTAAATCATAATTAAAACTTGTAAATTTAAAGGTGGGAACTAGGGTGCCAAGGATCCACTTGTACCTCTTGGGATGCTACCTTACTTTGATACAAAAAGCACAATTAGAATTGAAGTCCTATCCTATCCAATTGGAAGATAAAGCAATTAAATCAAATCTTAACTTTCATTGACCTAATTCTCAATGGAGGAGAATTGTGAAGGTTGGAAGGGATTCCATCACTGAACCATGCCCAGGAGACGATGATAAACAACGGGATTTACCAATCCCACAATCTCAAAATAGGAAGAAGAAGATACTCAAAGCTATTGCAGATCTATTGTAATTTGAGTCATAACAAACCATTAAAAACTAAAAGTATTCATTTAAAATCAAATTAGAATCCATGAAGTTCAACATAAACATGAATCAGAGCAAAGAAAACATCTCAATCACACTACAAGCTTCATCTCTTAGCCCTAGCTAAGAGGTTTAGCCAACTACAGACATGATTGAACCAAAATCTCTTAAATAAAACATGAAAACAACTAAGGAAGAAGAATAAAAACTCTTGGCAATGGCTTCTCCACCCTTTTGCTCCACTCCTCAAACCTTAGAAGATGCCTAGGAACATTCTAGGAACTCCTATTTATAGTTAGGGAGCTCTAACTTTCGTACCGAGTTGGAAAAGTCCAGAAACCGCCTCAAATTTACACAGTCCATGTAGAATTTGCGTAACCCTCGACTGGTCGAGGACAACCTTCGACTGGTCGAGGACATTCTTCGACTATTCGAGAATTACACACATTCACTTTAAATCTTTGATTTTCTTCATTCCTCACTTGGTTTTCTTGGATCTTTCACATGTGAATTCTTCAATCTTGGTCTCCTAAGATCCATCATTTGGTTTGGTGATTCTTGAGCATCAAATCCATGCTTTTAACATTCTTTTCAATCCAAGCTCTCAGATTCACCTTGCAACACAAACATGTATAAAATATACCATTGAGCAGTATCATGTTCATAAAACCAAGATATAAATGGGGGATAATATGCAATATTTGACCCTTAACACAATCCCCAACCAGTATTTTGCTAGTCCCGAGCAATGTATGCGTGAAATAAACCTCAATGCTCAATGTCCAAAATCTCTTTTAAGAAAACAATCTTTTGTGCAATCAAGTATGAATGAGTAGACTCAGGACACAAAAGTGGGATTTTAGAAACCTAGAGCCAAATCACATAAGCAACCAATCAAATAAGTTCTTTATTCATTAAATCAGAGCACAGTTTGCATCTCCAGTTTTTTTAATGTGCTCAGTAAAAATTAACTTACTTCCTGTACGAATACTATTAATTCATCATGTTAGCCTTATTTACCATATCTAGATTACTTGAAAACATAAGTACTGATTCTGAACTTATCCCTCCACATGCACATCGTGGATGGCCAGATGGGACACCGAAAATATTTGGTTCTAGCACTATGGGCACTTAGGATGTCCTTGGGTGAAAGTTCCAGAACCTCCGAGGCTAGGAGAAGCCCCAACATCTAGACCGAGTGGATACATGAGCACCTAAGTGCCGAATACCAGTAGGCTGCATCTCCCATTGTGTTATGTTGGTTGGGAGGGGGTGTGGCCTTATCCGCCAGAGTGAGGGGCTGTAAGCTAGGCTGAGTTTGACCAGCTCGTAAATGAGTCTGCTATCGACGAGCCAGGTAGGTATTAGCAGACTATTGGTCAGGCAGATAGTGTGGTCTCTTCCACTCGCTGGGCTGTGCGGCTAGGGAAGCGGCAGTGAGTGTGGAGTGTGATAGACCCCGGTGATTCCCCTGAGAGGAACCGTACTGATATGTGGACTTGATATGAGGATTGACATGATATTATGACACCCCATCACTGTTGCACATGTGGGTGGGCTTATGTGGGCGGAACTGATGTGGGCGGATGTGATGTGGGCGGGGCTGAGGCCTGAGCGAGCTACCACACTGGGTGAGCTACCAGTGGTTGGCAGGCTACTGTGCTAACAGGCTAATCAGTAGGAGTTGCATACTCATTCATTCATCCATTCACTATCCACTCGGGTTAGTGGTGCGCAACTAATTATTGTGTACCTTCGCATGGCCAGGATTTTGGTTGGGTGCGCGACTAACCTGAGATCAGGAGTTTACCACATTGTGCTTGACTATCTAAATTTATGTATGGGATTGGTTTGGATAGAATTCTCTTGTGATGGACCTCTTAGCCTGCGATACTACATACAATCATCCCAGCTTCACTCCGGCTTGGTCATTTCATTTGCATCGCATATTGCATGTCATCCACGGCATATGACATTTTGGATTGCTACGTTTCTGCACTTATATGGCTTAGATAGACTTGGCAGGATCTGCATATTGCATTGCATCCGCAGTATATGATATTTGGCTCATTATGATCTGCATTGTGTACTCTAATATTATATGACTCAAGGACTTACCAATATATTTCCTCTTACTCTGATATCATATGATTCATGATCTTGTCAGTATTTCCACTTATTCTGATGATGTATGATTTTTGAGCTTTATTGTATACTTGGCACTTACCTTACACACACTTTCACCACCCTCTAAGCTTTCTATAAGCTTATGCACGATAGATGCGTGCAGGTGGCGTTAGTTTGCAGTAGTGTTGAGCTTGGAGTGTGCAACAATCTTTTGGAGCTTTGAATTTTTAACATGTATTTCCCTTTCAGCATTGTATTCAAATGTTTATATTAGTGGATATGTGATGATGATGTTGCCTTTGTGATTTGGGTAAACTTGTGGTTATGCTTCTTACGAGATAAATGTATATTGAAAAATCCTCCTTTTAGGATCCCAGGATCAGAACCTGGCATGTGGGCGCTAGGAGCTAAAAATGGGGTACTACGGAGGCTGTCGGCACCGAATTCGGTGATCAGAAATTTTATGAGCCCGATTTTTGAGTTTGGGGCGTGACAAATGAAATGTAAATTGAAAAGTGGACCCCACATTGATCACAAGTCTCATCTGGCCCATCTAAACGGTGCAGATCACCATGATAGGCCCAAGAAAGAAAAATTCCATTGCATGCAACACCATCTTCCCCGTCCAACCTAAGAACCCACCATCGTGACATGGGCCCCATTCATAAATCTAAGTTGCTTTTCGGTGGGCCATAATGATGGGAATCCATCCCTCATAGTGGATCAAACCCATGCACGTAAGGATTAGAGATGAGGCCATAAGTGCGGTCGCACCTATCTTGACCATTCGCTGTAACGGTGCAAACGAACCCTAAGTCTATAAATAAGAGTTATTTTCTCAGGATTCCCACCGAGCAACCAGGAGAGAAAAGAGAGAGAGAGAGAGAGAGAGAGAGAGAGAGAGAGAAGATAGAGGGAGAGAAAATCAGTGAAGGGCTGTGGAGCCGCACCGCACCACACGTCTAAGTTAACTTGACTTGTGGTGGCCCAGCCACCCTAGTTCAAGAATAGTAGGGAGAGTAAGAAAAGAGGAAGAGTTAGGGAAATTAAAAAAGGAAGGGGAGAGAGCGTGAAGGTTTCCCTGCTATGTTGAGTCGATACAGTCAACCCGAGTCCTCACCACAACGCCTAACTCGCTAGACGATCGACCGACTGGGTCTACCTGTTCAGGGCAACAACCTGGATTGGGTCAGCCCTCCGAGTCACCGATTCGAGCCTTAGCTCAGCGCAGTCCAAGTTCCAATAGGAACAGAGGATGAGAGAGGATAGGCCACCACGCCTTACAGGGCAGATATTAAAACTATGTGATAAAAGACCATCCTAAAAAGCCAACTTGATGAGCATCCCTAGTTGATATGCACTCACGTATCCATGCATTTAATAAGACTGCATCGTGTATTGTTTTGAATGCCTTTTTATTTAAAACTATGCTTGACTAATGCGGCGGTGTGTAATCTTGAGGGAAATTCACACTGAGTTGGTGTAACGACCTTGGAATTTTTGTGTTAATCTTTCCTTAAGTAGTTGTTTTTGGGGTAATTAGCGCTATACTCGATTGCTTGTGAAATTCGCATCAATCACTTTAAATTGTATATGCATGGCTCTAAACTTGTAGATTAGTTAGCGCTACGTTACTCTGAAATCTGGGATCCATCGCTAAATCCAGTTGTTCTGGGGAATTTTTGGAAGATCTGGATCGGACCTGGACCGCGCGTCGAGAGTCCGATGGCGATGATCTTAGGCTGTTGCAGTCACCGAGTTGGGCTTGACCATCACCTCGAAAATCAAGTCCATGTGATGTTCTGGGTCGATTTGTTTGAGTTCGGAGTGAAGAGTGTGAGAACGGTTGGATATTTATTATTTTTTTATGAAATCTGAGTCGTGTCGCTTGCGCGACGATTTTAAGCAATCTGACCGTTGGATTCTGACCCAATTTCGCCCTCTGATCAGGGTAGGTGGCCCAGGCATATCCTTGTGCTTGTGGACCTGATCGAGATTCTGTGACCGTTGAATTGAGTGTGGTCCGCCACGGCTGATCTGAAGAGCCGGTCGGTATAAAAACTCAGCCTAACCTAGATCCATGGTCAATGAGCTTAAGTCCGACCTTTCATGGTTATAGGCCCACCAGAAGTGCTTCGTTGGATCGAGAGAGGCTTACTTTGGTTATAACCTAAGTATACCTTGTCCCTAGGGTTATTTTCATCATTCTGAGGCCTATATATAGTCCTTAAACCCTAGCTCTCTTTTCCATACGAATTTTCTCTAACCCTAGCTTGGAAAGAGAGTGGGAAAGAGAGAGAAAGTGAGAGAGATAAGTGGTGAATCATCTTGGATTCTTCTTTGTTCTTCTTCATCTTTGAACCTTCACTTTGAATCGTTCTTCTGACGGTTCTGAGTTCATTTTGGGGTAAGTTAATCTAACCCTAATCTGTGTTAGAGCTTAGATTAGACTTGGTGTTGTTGTATCTCATTTCTATCCTTGTTTTAGGGTATTCTTTCGCCGTTGACGAAGACAACTCGTCTAAATCAGTTTGGTGTTCTTTCCTTGCTTAAGGTGCGGACTTTGAGTGTATAGGTTATGGTTTTCAAGGCTTTCAATGCCAGTGAATGATTTATTCTTGTTATGGATGAGATTCTGCATGCCAAATGTTGTGTTTACGTTGCTTTCCTGTTATGCATGTGTTATATTGAGATTTGTGTATTCTATGTGTATGTATAAAGTACCGTATACGTATAAAATATGCACCTGTGGTTGCCATGATTATTTGTCATGTATGTATGCTAGATGCATGTATGATAACTCCTTGGTAAAGGGAATTGTCTAAATGCATGTGTTTCAACATACGTCATGTATGTTGTTCCATGTATGCTAAGTGTTTGTAGAAATGCATGAATGATCTAAAGTGTAACTTATTACACTAATTGCGGGCGTTGAGAAGTGATTCTCAACACTCCTAATGATGCACATGATTTCCTTTATGCAAGTTACATTCCATGTTATTTAAATTCAAGCATTCCTATGCTTACATTTATGTTAAGTTGATATTCCTCAAGTGCTTATGTACCATGATTTAAGTTGTTGTTCCATTACTGTTTTATAATCCATATGAGTATCTGTAGTAGTGTAATGTGTTTAGGACTATGCCTTAGTCCAGGAAATCGGTAATCTGCCTTAAGTTCGTGGCTGAGATTGCTTTCGCCACGTAGGACGTATTAGACGAACCCGAGCCGTATTAGAGTTGTCGGCAGTGGTTTGGCCATGCGGAGTGTTTGCGCACTCTATGTCGCTCAATTCAACGTGCGCTTGTGCTAGTCGAGTTCGTCAAGTAACCCGATTGTCCGATGTATGTTCACCATGTATGGACGCTTGCTTGAATCTAGGATACTGAACTTACCAATGAAATCCTATTAACTATGGTACTCGATCCGCTAAGACTCATGAGCCGGACATGGTGGTATGGGACACCGTGGTCGAGCTGTCAGCCTACGCTAGGGTGACGAGCCTCCCCGTAGTGACCAGTGAGCAACTTAACTCGTGAGCCGATTATGGTGGTATGGGACACTATATTCGTGCTGTCGGCCTACATTGATTGGTGACGAGCCCTTTGTAGTGACCTCGAGCATACCTGGATACCGCAAGGAGGTGACGAACCGAACTGTGGTAGTAAGGGCATGAAAGGCGTGCATTGATTGGTGACGAGCCCTTTGCTACGACCTCAAACATATGATCGTATGAGATGTCTAGGATTGATGACCCTAGTATGGATTACTGTTTGGATGGTGATATGAGGAAGGTATCTTAGCTTCCCAATCCTGCTGTGTGAAATGGACTAATAACAACTTGGTAATCATATCCATGCACCGCATTTGCATGTGCTTTGTAGATGTGGCACACTTTGAGGTGATGTCATGCGTAACGTAAGATGAAGACGCTGAGGGTGTACGCGTGAGGGCACGCATCATTTTGCATACATCCTTTCATTAACAAGAGTACTTAGGATTTATTTAATTGTCCTGCTTTATCATTACTGTTTGATTGAACTGATAACATGTTAACCAGTGCCTTATTGTTCCACTGAGTTAATCACTCACTCCCACGTTCTGGGGCGGTGTTAAACACCCACCAGACTCTGTCTTAGGCTCTGATGTTGCAGATGTGGATGCGACTTCTGAGGCAGAGCGGGAGCTGGATGATGATGAGGCTGCGTTCTCCTATATGCAGTTTTCAGACAGGTTCTAGTGAGCCTTGGTCTGATGCGCGGGATTTCTGGGATTATTTTTGGAAATTTAAATGATGTAACTTGATACTTATAATTTTGTTAAATAACACTTTCATACGACCTGTCTTGTATATGTACTTCAGGGATTTACACTTGTACACATATTTTTCTATAAGTCTTCCGCTTGCTTTATTCACTTATCCCTGAATCATATCTGTGTTTTGGCTTAATCTATTCCATGTTTTATGCACTAATACAGTCAACATACATCCATCATTAATTATGTTGCATAAGTGATGTTTTGGAACTCGGGAGCTGAGTTATGCTCGACCCCCGAATTTCAGGGCGTTACAGTTGGCCACTCATTCATCGAATATATAACCGTACAGGTAGTACAGCTGACTTAAAGGATATTCATGTCCAGATTAATAAAGAGAAGGGTATAATTATCAGGAATGCATGACTATATCTGCCAAGAAAAGCTACGTGATTTTGCGTCCCAAGTTTATATGCATTTTATTATTTCTCATGTGTTAAATTGTGTATTTATTGTATTTGTTATCATAGAGACATTGATTTGTATAAGTCATTATGGGCAACTGCTAGTATATTTGAATGTGTATGAAGATTCCATTTATGCTTGATTTGTTCCTATTCCACCTAAATGCTCACTCTAACAAGAAGAAAAAAAGAAATATATACGTGGAATTTGTATCTTTAAAGGTTAACACTTGGGGTTTTGGAAAACGAGTAATATACTCGGGTTCTGAAAACTTGAGGCATTACAGTTGATATCAGAGTGGTGTTTGGACAAACCAGGCCTTTGGAAAATGATCTTATATAAACTTTAAATGTCTCTAGTTAGAATGTTTGAAATTAGAGATTTGAACTTATGTGAATCTCCCTTTAGACTTAAAAGAATGATTAAGAATGTGGAAACCTAAAATTAGGTCCCCTTAGAAATTATTAGAATAGTCATTCAAAAAAAAAATCCATTTGAATTAAGGGAAAAGAAATAAATTTGAGAACATAGCTACTTAAAACTTTAGGCTCCCTTGAAAATTTTAGGCTAGACTTTTAGACTTTAGACTTATGTGAAATTTCCTTAGAATTAGGAAAATTCTGAGAACATAGATATCCAAAACTTTAGTCCCCTTTGAAAATTTTAGGGTGAGCCATTTGAACTCAAGAATAAGAACTTTGGTTCCCCTATACACTACTAGAATAGTTGTTTGAAACTTAAAAACAAAACTTAGGTCCCCATTGTAGAATATCAGGGTAGCTGCTTAAACTTAGAAACTAAACCTAAATGCCGTGGGAGAACAAATACCCACCACGATGTACATAAGACCAAATGAAAACATTCCCTAGACTTGACTCCCAAGAAACAATTCTTAGAGACCTAGATTTTGAACCCTTTTAGAAATTTCATTAGTTAGAAATAACGCTGTCACAATATTTAGCATATGAAGCGAACCTAATCATCGTAGGAAATTCCTTACCCACTGTATTGTACATTAGAACAAATATAAGTACTCCATAAACCTAAGGAATCATACTAGGAATTGTAATTTAAATTTCTTAATACATCTCTTTACTTAAAAATAATATTTCCCACAAATCTCAGTAAGTAAAATTAATTAAAGGTAAAGTTATAGAATTTTGGGTGAATTTTTAACCCTAAGTTAGGCATACCAAAACTAGATTAGGGATCATAGATAAATTCAACAAAAATGCAAACTTAGAACTCATGTAAAAATCCAGGCCTGAAATTTTTGAATAGTTCTTAGATAATTAGAATGCACAGTGGAAGCATAATAGGCCACATAGACTTGTCCTTTATGAGAATTTAAGATTACCTGATATTCCCCATGAGTCTAGAACAATCGGGATCACGGACTAATGGAAAGATGTTTAAGGAAAGTTCATGCGGTTGACTCAGATTCTAAGTCCTAGTAAATCTCAATGATCTCAATGACAAAGGATCGAGACTTACTAGGATTTCGAATTGATACCAGTGGATCCTCTGTTCTGCGCAAGTAGATGATCAATGTATTGGGCTCAAACACACTACGACCATCTATTCGTGTTACCTGGAACTCAGAAAGTGGAAAACTGTATTGTACTTTAGACAGCTGGGAACTATCATTAGAAGTAAAGGAAAATAAAGAGAAAGATATAAAATTCTTAGTTGTCAGCTAAAGGAAGTTGTAACCTTAGTAAATACCATAGGATGTCATGATGTTGTTAAACATTAAAATAGGCCCCTAGTTTTTGTAGGTCTTAAAAGGACTTCTATAAAGACTAACTAGGGCCAACACACTTAGACATATTGAGAAAACGACACACCACTAGGATAATTCTCCCACTTGTAACATTAATGAAAAAGGCGATCTTAATAGTCCTAAAGAGGGGGGGAATAAAAAATTAACTTAATGAAATAATAAATAAATCAGAAATCTCAATAGTACTAGTATTGAGAATTTGATTCAAACTTAGTTTGTAGGACAACCTTCACCAAAAACAAAGTTTTAGGTAGGACAACCTTATTTTACGAATGTTTGTAAGGATCAAGATGTCAAACCAAGCAAGTGATAATAAAGATATCTATTACAAACATTCATCACATTTGCATAAATAAAAGTACAACCATTCTCCACATATGCAAAAAGTAAACATTCACCACAACACCAAGAATTATAGTGGTTTGGTGTGTACACCAACTGTTCTCAAACAGCCACACCTACTTCACTCCCAATAATTACAATCCACGTGATATTGGCTTTCACTAAAAATAAGGTTTTCACAGGGTCACCTTAAAACCTGATACAGTTGTGATTTTAAAGGGCTATCACAAACAAAAACCCGGCATTGAGATTTTCTGGCTATCTCAAAAAAACTAAAAAATGAGATTTTCTGGCTATCTCATAAAAAACCAAATACAGAAAGTAAAATGATACTTATCTTCACCAAAGAAGAAGTTGTAGCCATAGATCACTTTTCTTAAATGACGAATGTTCGATGTTCAGTCCAATAAAAAAGGTCCAGGGTTCTAATTGATTTTAATTAGTTCTAAATCCAAAGGCTACTTGCATTAATTTCCTCAAATCTCAATAAGAGTAAACACTCTTTTTGATAAATCAGAATGACAGAGTTTTAAGATAAATGAATTAATGAAAAAGCTATAAAATAAAATTATAAATACCGCTTGATAGCTTAACAAAAAATGAGGCTTCTCTCATTTGAATTAAGGCTTTGATAGGCTTAAGTTGTATTTTCGGTTTGAGAAAGGACCTCAATTTATAGTCACAAAATCTGTTCCTTCAACTGGTCGAAGCACCAGATTCAGTTCCAACAAAATTTCAAATTTTAGCGGGATAAGTTCCGACAAATCTTCGACTGGTCGAGGGTGAACTCGACTGGTGCAACAATCTGTTTGAATGGTCGAGCAAGCTGAATCTGATTAGATTATAGTTGCTAGACTTCGAGTCGAGGAACCTTCGACTGGTGAAAGGAGGTCCTTCGACTGGTCGAAGATGTAACAAAATTTTTGTTATACTTCAACTGTCCCTTGGACTAGTTGAGGAATTTCTTAGATTAGTCGAAGTAGAATTTGGACAAGTCAAAATTCAGTCAATTATAAGTAAACAAAAAAAAACCTAAATTGAATATATTTTGAAAGCCCCTAAACCTAAGGTCTTTCTAGGGTTTAAATTACCTGTATGAACTAAACTTCATAGAAACTTGAAGTTCTCAAAGGGGCTTGATCTTCTACTTAGAAGATTCATCAGTAGGAGTTGAACTTGCAGTTGGAGCTTGATCTTCTACTAGCATTTTTAGTAGAACTTGAACTTGAACCTGAAGCTTGATCTGACACTCGGAGCTTGATCTTCTACTAGCAATTTTAGTAGAACTTGAACTTGAACTTGAACCTGAAGCTTAATCTTGCCTTCGGAGCTTGATCTTCTACTAGTAATTTTAGTAGAACTTGAACTTGAAGGTGAACTTTGCATCTTGATCCACGTGACTCAAACTTTAGCTTGACTTCAATTTGAACATAAGCTAGACTTTAACTTGAACATGAGCTTGTCTTTAACTTGAAGAACACTATGTTAAGTTGTTTTGACAAGATGAAATTTGACAAACCAGGTGTAACATGTGCATTAAACATAATAACACTTACAATCTCCCCCTTTGTCAAATTCGTGACAAAACACTTAGTGATACATGAATCTGAGTGTAGCCCTGTATTCTTGAACTTATGATGTAATTGAAGAGAGCAAATAAAAAAATAAAAAAAATACCACTCCCCCTCAAGTTGTGCTTTCCATTTTTCCTGTTTTAAAACATATAATATTATAAGCAAAGCATTCCTAGCATTTATAATTTCTATCACATTCATGCATTCATTCAAATCTTCTCCCCCTTTTTGTCACAAGTTAACAAAGAAAGAAGGATATTAACATGTAAATATGTAGAAGAAATAAAGCATTAAGTCAAGATAGTATAAAAGAAAGATCATCCAAACAAAGTGAAAGTAGCAAGTCATCAAGAAAAACAAGTATAAAGTTATACAGCCCCGTAGAAATAAACAAGAAAGAAAATGAACTCAGTCAGATCCTGAGGAGGAAGGAGTAGGTATGGAAGGATCCATTTGATACAAACTCCTCGCAATACGGTGGAAGTACTTCTTCATGTACTTTATAGAGGATTTTTGAGTTTGCGCCAGGTTATCATGTGAAACCTGTAATGCCGTGACCTTCTCTTCTAGAGATTGAAGACAGTCATCAACTTGTGAAGGTTGAAAATCTAGATCATCTGACTATCAAGTTCAACAAAAATATCATCCATAGATGTGTCTTTTGGTGGTGTAGGTGCTTCTTCTTCTTCCTCGTCTCACTGGCTTGGAAGATATTTCAGATTCATCTTGTGAATATTATGTTATTGAATGGTAATACTGACTTGGGTGCCTCAGACATAGGAATGGGAACATTACAATGTAAGGTAATAAAAGTCATAAGATACGCAAAGGGAATAGAACCATGACTAGGATGAAGTCGAATATGTATTATGATATAGAAAATAAGAGAAGGAAGACACAGTTATACCCCAAAAACAACAAAGTGTAGAATATTAGCCATGAAGGGATTAAGTTCTGACTTATTTCCTGATTGAGGATACACTTTGGATGTGAAGATATGGTGAAGAACTCAAAATCAAGGCAGCATTTAATTGGCATGCAAAGCATTACCCAAATGCCATTCTACATTAAATTGACATAAATTATGTATAACCGATAGCCGTTCTGTATGGGACATTCTATCTATTAGATTGTCAAGAGGAATTCCATCTTCTGCAATAGCAATCCCAGTTAAGGTTGAGTCAGATAGTGGTTTACAGTGAAGTTCCCTTCCACAAATCTAATTGTAAAGGTAAGATTTTCTTTGGACACTTCACAAATTGATGCATACATGTATTGCGCAATGGAACGATAAGCTTTGTCACCCCAAGCCAAAATGCCTCCCCAACCAACATTAGAAAGTAAAGGAATAAGATTGAATGGAGCAATGTGAGCAACATTTACACTATGCTCAATAATAATGTCTCTTGAGCTGAAATCCCTAATTTGGTCCTCATTTTCTTTGAAACCTCTTAGGGTTCTCACATTAGATGAAGTCAGCCTAGATGACGAATTACCACGAGTTTTTCGTGTAGTCGCACATTTAGTACGATGCTCCATATAATATTTGCTCAAGAAATAACTAATGAGAGAAGTGTGATTGTGGATATAGTAGATTTTTCACAAATCTTACACCAAAGAGGGTTTGAAATCAACAATAAAACCCAAATGATAGATTAGCTAGGAAAGGAGTACTCAAATCTTGAAAGAAATAGGAAAACAATCACTTACAAGCAAGATTTGTAGATGGGTTTGACAAGTGAGCCATCGACGAGTCAAAGAAGAATATGAAAATGAAGAGAAAAAAAAAGGGATTTTTCACTTTTAAGAAGTGAAATCCTCGAGCAAAGTACTCAACCCGCTGAGAGTTCGACTAGTCGAGTACGTGCACGACCCGTCGAAGAACCCAATTTTTTTAAAAAAAAAATTAATTTTAACATTATATTATTAGTATTATATGCATTTAATTAATTATAAACAAAAAACAAACAAATGTATAAATACTTAATTAATAATACAGAAACCAATATCATTCTTTAAATTTGAAAATCTATTCATGTCGAGCGGTTTCGTCAAAATGTCAGCAAGTTGATTTTTAGTTTGAATATATTCAAGCACAACACTCTTATCTTCAACAAGTTTTGGAATATAATGGTTTCTAATATCAATAATTTTTGTTCGAGAATGTTGGATTGAAAATTTTGAAATGTTAATTGCGCTTGAATTATAGCAATACAATGTCATTGTATCTTGCGCAATGCCATAATCGACTAACATTCTTTTCATCCAAATGAGTTGAGTGCAGGCGTTACCGGCTACTATATATTCATCTTCAACAGTAGAGAGTGATACAGAGTTTTGTTTCTTACTGAGCCATGAAACTAAACAATTCCCTACATAGAAACTTCTACTACTGGTAGATTTTCTATCATCAACAATTCTAGCCCAGTCTACATCAGTATATCAGGCAATTTGGACGAATGTATCATGTGGATACCAAAGTCCTAAATTAGCTGAACTTACGACATATCTGCTTATCTACTTAACAACAATTAGGTGAGATTCTTTAGGATTGGATTGATAACGGTCACATATTCCAACACTAAATGCAATATCAGGTTTATTAAAAGTTAAGTATAAGAGACTACCAATCATACTTCAATATAAGCGAGAGTCTACACTTTTACCTAATTCATCGTTTGAGAGTTTAAGAGTTGAACTCATTGAAGTATCAAACTTCTTTCCATTCTCAAATCCAAACCTTTTAACAAGATTTAAGGCGTATTTGGTTTGTGAAATGAATATACCATCTTCATGTTGCTTAAGTTGTAATCCAAGAAAGTAGTTAAGTTCACCAAACATACTCATTTAAAACTTGGATTTCATCAGATCTGCAAACTTGATAGATAAGTTAAAGCATGTAGATCCATAAATTTTATCATCAACATAGATCTGTACTATCAGTATATGATCGTTATATTTTTTGATGAATAAGGTTTTGTCAACGCTACCCATATTGAAGTTATGACTAAGTAAAAATTTAGTCAATTTTTCATACCAGGCTCTAGGAGCTTGTTTCAAACCATAAAGTGCATTCTTAAGATGATATACATGATTTGGAGATTTAGGGTCCTCAAAACCCTTAGGTTGTTTAACATAGACCTCCTTATATAAATCACCATTTAAAAATGCACTTTTAACACCCATTTGATATATTTTGAATTTCATATAACATGCAATAGAAATAAATAATCTTATGGATTTAAGGCGAGCAATTGGTGTAAAGTTTCATCGTAATCAATACCTTCTATTTGGGTGTACCATTGTACAACCAGTCGAGCCTTATTTATGATAATATTACTTAATTCATCAGTTTTATTCTTAAAAATCCATTTGGTTCTAATTATATGTTTATCTGAAGGTCAAGGAACTAAGTACTAAACATCATTTCTGACGAATTGATTTAACTCTTCTTGCATAGCCAATATCCAACTTTCATCAGTAAGTGCTTCATTTATATTAGCCGGTTCATTTTGGGAAGACGTAATTACAAATATTTTCTATTGTTTTTTAGTCTGTACACCAGTGCTAGGTTTACCAAGTATTAGATCAATCAGATGGTCTTTGACTAATCTTAGTTCAGTGTCAATTGATTTTGATGAATAGTCAGGTTTATCAATAATGTTGACTTCATTATCATCTTGATTTGGTGTGGGTGTGATCAAGTGATCATCAATTACAACATTAATATACTTATGAATCACTCTTGTTCTTTTGTTAAGAACATGATATGCTCGACTATTCAGAGCATAACCCAAGAATATTTCCTCATCACACTTGGCTTCAAACTTTCTCAAAATTTTCCGATCACGTAAAATGAAACATTTACTTCTAAAAGTTTAAAAGTATTTGACTGTTGGCTTCTTATTGAACCATAACTCATTGGTTGTTTCATCTTTTACTTTTATAACATATACACGATTTAAAATGTAGCACGCAGTATTAACAGCTTCAGCTCATAAGTTTATTGGTAAGTTCATGCTATTTAGTATAACATTTGCCATTTCCTATAACACTCCGTTCTTTCTTTCAACAACCCCATTCTATTGAGGTGTTTTAGGAGAAGAGAACTTATGTGATATACCATGGTCTGTATAATACTTCTCAAAATTTCTATTTTCAAACTCAATACCATGATCACTTCTGATTCTGATCACATGTACTTCTTTTTCATTATGAATTAGTTTTAGAATTCTTCTGACTTAATCGAGAGTCTCTGATTTTTCTCTTAAGAAAGCTACCCATGTTTATCTGCTAAAATCATCAATAATAACCAGAAAATATTTCTTTTCACCTTTACTCTCCATTCTCATTGGTCCAACGAAATCCATATGGAGTAGTTCAAGAGGTTTGGTTGTGGCCAAGGAGTTTACTTTTTTATAACTATTCCTAATTTACTTGCTAATTTGACATGCGCCATAAATTTTTTCTATCTTTTTCAATTTGGGTAAGCCTCGAATATGATCTCTTTTGCCCAATCTATAAAGATCTCTAAAGTTAACATGTCCAAGATGTTTATGCCATAGTTCTATTTCGTCTGTTTGGACCATGTAACATGAAAAATTAGAAGAGCATGAGTCATTAATAATATAGCAATTCTCAGAAGTCCTACGACCATTTAATATCATACTTCCCTTCTCATTCATAATCTCACATCCGTGATTTGTAAATTTTACACTGCGTTTGTTATCACAAATTTGAGAAATACTTAGGAGGTTATGCTTAAGACCTTCAACATACAAAACATTCTCAAATGGAGGAAGATTAGAGAGTTGAACAGTTTCTATCACTAAAAGTAATTGATCCGTCGTTTACTTCCTTGAAGTTGGTGAATAGTTTTGTTACCTGTTATATGTCTTGAACATCCATTATCTAAGTACCATTTTGAATGGCTAGTGGCTTTGAAGGCTGTGTGGGCAACAAGACATGTAACCTTCGGAACCCATTTCATTATGGTTCTAAGTTCAGGATTTCCATTAGTTTTTCTCAGTTTCAGGGAGTTAAAATTTCTCCCTTTTCTATTAACTCTATTCCATCTGAGTTAGATTTTAGAAGCACTTTGAGTAAGTCCACTATTTTTTCAGCTAAAGGATGTTTGTTATATCTTTGATTTCTATAGCTGATGGTATTAAAATTAATCTTAGAAAATTGAAAAGGTTTTAGAATTTTGAAATCATTTCGACCACAAATTTTCAAATTCTTACCTTTTAAGTTTGAGGATTCTCCTTTTACAAATATAGGAGATTCATTTTTGTTTTTCAGAGAACTATCTTTGATATAGCTTAGACCTAATTTGTCGCCACATTTTCTGGATGAGGATAATAGTTTTTCCAGCTTTGGGTCTCCGTGGGCATATCTCCAAGTATCCTTAGAACTCAAAAGAGAAGAAACTTTAAGTTTTAGATTCTCATTTTCAATTCTGAGTTTTTCTAACTCTGAGGTTTTGAAATTCAAGTCTAGTTTGGTTTTTTGAAAACAATATGAAAGTTGAGATTTTTCTAAAACATTATTTTCAAGTTCTTCTTTTAACTTAAGATATTTTTCTCTTTGAATATTCAGTTTGACAATAATTTTGCAACTTTCCCTGTATAGGGCATTGTAGGCATCTTGAAGATCGTCTTTATTCGCATTTTTAGGGTCGCTCCTGAGATTTTTAAAATCAGATAAGTTATAGTTGTCATACCTCAAACTCGAAAATTGGGTTCACAGAATTTTCGATTGCCGAATCCAGCGCCGACAGCCTCCTTAGCACCCCATTCTCGGCATCTAGCACCCATATGCCGTATTTTGATCCTGGGATCCTACAAGGAGGATTTTCAATATGAATTTTGTTTTTGTAAAGGAGCATAACCACAAGTGTACCCAAATCACAAGAGCAACATCATCATCACATATCCACTAATAAAATCATTCAAGTACAATGCTGAAAGGGAAATACATATATAAAATAAAAACTCCAAAGCTCCAACACATGCTCCTACCTCAATGCTGTTGCGACCTAGCGTCACCTGCATGCAACGGCTGTGCATAAGCTTACAAGAAGCTTAGAGGGTGGTGTATGTGCATGCAATGACGTGCCAAGCATATAAATATCAGAGTAAGAAGAAAATACGAGCAAGTCCATAATCATTCGAGTATAAGGACATAATCAACCAAATGTTATATGTTGAGGATGCGATGCATATCGGTTATGCAATGTGAAGTCATAGCAAGCCGAATGTCATATACTGAGGATATAATGCAGGTCGGCTATGCAATGTGAAGCCATGATAAGCCGAATGTCATATACTGAGGATACAATGTAATATGCAAATCCTAACGAGTCCACGGATACCATCAGCCTTATCTAGGCCATGCAATGCATAAACATAGTAAACCAAATGTCATATACAGAGGATGCAATGCAGTATGCAACACAAAAGAAATGATAAAGCTGGAGTGTATAGTCGGGATGATAGTACATGGTATCGCAAGCTATGGGGTTCATCACAAGGACCTTCTATCTAAACTAGTCTCATACCTAAATTTGGATAGCTAGACTCCATGTGGTAAACTCTTGATCTCAGGTTAGTTGCGCATTGTGAAGTTACACATAATGATTTAGTTGCGTGCCATCAGCCCGAGTGGATAGTGAATGAATGAATGAATGAGTCAAATGTTGAACTTGCCCACATTTCAGTACATCACAACTCTGGGATATCACCAGGGTCTAGTACACTCCACACTGGCTGCCACCTCACTAGCCACATAACCAAGTGAGTGGAAAAAGACCTCACTACCCGCCTGGCCCGTAGTCTACCAATACCTACCCGGCTCTTTGATAGCAGACCCTTTTACGAGCTGGTCAAACTCAGCCTAGCTTATAGCCCCCTACCCTCAGGCGAATAAGGCCACACCCCCTTTCAACCAACCATGACACAGTGGAAAATGGGGCCTACTAGTATTCTGCACTCGGGCACTCATGTATCCACTCGGTCTAGACATTGGAGCATCCCCTGGCCGTGGGGGTTTAGAGACTTTCACCCACGGACATCCAAAGTGACCATATGTTGAGTCCCCAAGATTTTCAGTATCCCATCTGGTCATCCATGATATGCTTAAGAAGGCCACAGCCCTGGTGTCGCTAGGGCGTACAGTGATCATGTGACACAAAATGCGAGATGCATGAGTCATACCATCCAGTCATACATCAACCTACGCATACTACGCGATCACGTGGGGCAACTCCATCTCACAGGGAGTCCCATAAACGTCTCAGCCTAATGGGATATGTTACCCATTATGATTAATCACTCCTCATAACATGCATACAAATGATGTGTATGGGCATGTGTCATGATGTTATAATACGCATGATTATCAGATAAAGCGGACAATAATAAACCACAATCGTCCTTAACCAGCATGTTAGATACAATAGTAGGGGTTGAACGATATGCCCCACTAGACATATATAAGTCTATATGGAAGGGTCCAAGTTAGACTATCATAACCTACTCAAGGTACTAGCATATCATATATCCTAAGGCGGGGTCCCCTGCAAGGATGATGGATCTAACCCACGAATTGAGATAAGCTTCAACAGTGGATATACTAAATCTGGTACCACATATTCTTCCATCAGCGGCAAGTGGTGATGATGTACTCTCTTATAGATAGTGGATGGCCTAGATGACATACTTACATCAAGAATGGGCCTCATGGGGTGAGTTTAATGGGTATACAACAAGATGAAACAAGAGGGTGAAACTACGTACAACAAGTGGGCTTCCTCACCCTCTCTATTATATAATAAATTAGGCTTCCCTATGGAGGCCTAGTAAGTACACAGTGTGGGCTTGAAGGTTTGGATATTCCTATAAAGTGTAATGGAAGGCACTAACATCAATGAGGACCCAACAGTTTGGGTTAGCCCCATAAGAGAAGGTGGTTACCTCTACATCAATGGGGGCCCAATGATTTGGGATAGCCCAATAGGGAAGATGGGAAACACTAACATCAATGAGGGCCCAACGGTTAGGGATAGCTCAATAAGGGAGATGGGGAGTGGTCTTACAATGAGCCCTAGGGAGGTTTACAATGGTGGACCTTTAACCACCATTTCTCCTAAGTTGTGACCCATTTGGGATTAGAATCTAACTCACAATGAGGCCCACGACCCTATGATACTGGTAAGAGTAGATGGGCAGTGTTCTTATAGTGCATACAACATGGTGGGCCTCATGAAATATCCCATGGCCTAGGAGCAATGGGTGGATAGTGTGTGTAACACATACACCATAGTGGGCAACATGGGGCAGCCCATGACCCAGAAAAATGGGCAAACAGTGTGTACATAACACATACATTATGGTGGGCCTTATAGGATAGCCCACCCGCTCCTGAAAATGAATGGACAATGTGTATATAGAACACATACAACAGGTGGGCTCCAATGGCTAGACGTCCAGCCAATTTGGGCCTATTGGATGGCCTGGATAAATCACATTACAGTGGGTCCCACTAGGATGTGGGTTGCCCAAGAGGTGAGCCCTGCATAAAGCAGGTGGGCTTGCCAGCGGCCTAGCCTGCCGGGCATCCAGCCAATGGATGGCCTGGGTATGGTACATATACATGGTGGGACTACTGTCCCACTGACGGACGGTGTGGATACGACACATACAAGTGGGTCCCACATACTGGACGGTGGGATGCAACACATTAGGTGGGTCCCACGTACACGTGGCCCACAGTTCTATGACCTGGACAGTCTGGATGAAACACATATGCCAGGGCCCCACCATCCCACGTTGGATGGTGTGGACGAAATACATACATCAGTGTGGTTCCCACCATCCCTCAGATGGATGGGGAGGATAATGACATACCTCAAGGTGGATTCCACGGTCCTCAGATGGACTGTGAGAATAAAACCGATACATCAGGGTGGTTACCATTAGGATGGTTTCCACCGTCCTTAGATGGACGGTGAGGATAAAACCCATACATCAGGGTGGTTTCCACCGTCCTCAGATGGACGGTGAGGATAAAACCCATACATCAGGGTGGGCAGCCCTGCAGCTGCTAGACGGTGTCCATCAGCGTCCTACGGGCGGTTTAGCTAACCGCTGGCCCATTTGATGGACAGCCTGGATATCATACATACGTATATGTGGGGTCCACACGGGTGGGCCACCACACTATCCTACGATCAAGCTGATATTTGTGTTTCCCTTCGCCCAGGCTTGCCCAAAAATGGGCAGCAAATTAGTCAGCAAGGTGGGCCCCGGTCGGACAATGGGGGCGTCCCACTTTGGTGGACAGCATGGGTACGACACATACATCATCAAGGTGGGCCATCAATAGGGAAAGATAGATATAGAGGGAGAGAGGCGCGTAGTGGAAGGGAGCTCTGCCACTATGAGCTCCCTTGAGCTACAATACACACATCAAGATGGGTCCCACCACATGTGGGCCTACAAATAAGAAAATCAAGGTGGGGATACCATCCTGTAACGCCCTGAAATTCGGGGGTCGAGCATAACTCAGCTCCCGAGTTCCAAAACATCACTTATGCAACATATTTAATGATGAATGTATGTTGACTGTATTAGTGCATAAAACATGGAATAGATTAAGCCAAAACACAGATATGATTCAGGGATAAGTGAATAAAGCTAGCGGAAGACTTATAGTAAAATATGTGTACAAGTGTAAATCCCTGAATTACATATACAACCAGATCGTGTAAAAGTGTTATTTAACAAAATTATAAGTATCAAATTACATCATTTCAGTCCCCAGAAATATCCCAGAAATCTCACGCATCAGACCGAGGCTCGCTAGAACCCGTCTGAAAACTGCATATAGGAGAAGGCAGCCTCGTCGTCATCCAGCTCCCGCTCTGCCTCAGACGTCGCATCCACATCTGCAACATCAGGGTCTAAGACAGAGTCTGGTGGGTGTGAAACACCGCCCCAGAAACGTGGGAGTGAGTGATCAACTCAGTGGAACAATAAGGCACTGGTTAACATGTTATCAGTTCAATCAAACAGTAATGATAAAGCAGGATAAGTAAATAAATCCTAAGCACTCTTGTTAATGCAGGTATGAATGCAATATGATGCGTGCCCTCACACGTACACCCTCAGTGTCTTCATCTTACGTTACGCATGACATCGCCTCAAAGTGCGCCACATCTACAAAGCACATGCAAATGCGGTGCATGGATATGATTACCAAGTTGTTATTAGTCCATTTCACACAACAGGATTGGGAAGCTAAGATACCTTCCTCATATCACCATCCAAACAGTGATCCATTCTAGGGTCGTCAATCCTAGACATTTCATACGATCATACATTTGAGGTCGTAGCAAAGGGCTCGTCACCAATCAATGCCCGCCTTTCATGCCCTTACTACCACAGATCGCTCGTCACCTCCTTGCGGTATCCAGGTATGCTCGAGGTTACTACAAAGGGCTCGTCACCAATCAATGTAGGCCGACAGCACGAATATAGTGTCCCATACCACCATAATCGGCTCACGAGTTAAGTTGCTCACTTTGGTCACTACGGGAGGCTCGTCACCCCAGCGTAGGCCGCGGCTCGACCACGGTGTCCCATACCACCATGTCCGGCTCATGAGTCTTAACGGATCGGTACCATGGTTATTAGGATTTCACGGTAAGTTCGGTACCCTAGATTCAAGCGAGCGTCCATACATGGTTAACATACATCGGACAATCGGGTTACTTGACGAACTCGACTAGCACGAGCGCACGTTGAATTGAACGACATAGAGTGCGCAAACACTCCGCGTGGCCAAACCACTGCCGCCAACTCTAATACGGCTCGGGTTCGTCTAATACGTCCTACGTGGCGAAAGCAATCTCAACCACGAATATAGGGTCAATTACCAATCTCCTGGACTAAGGCATAGTCCCAAATATCCTACACTACTACAGATATTCATATGGAATGTAAAACAGTAATGGAACAATAACTCAAATCATGGCACAAACGCATCTGAAGAATATCAACTTAACATAAATGTAAGCATAGGAGATGCTTGAATTTAAATAACTTGGAATGTAACTGCATAAAGGAAAACATGCGCATCAATAGGAGTATTGAGAATCACTTCTCAACGCCCACAATTAGTGTAATAAGTTACACTTAGATCATTCATGCATTTCTACAAACACTTAGCATACGTGGAACAACATACATGACGTATGTTGACATACATGCACTTAGACAATTCCTCTTACCAAGGAGTTGTCATACATGCATCTAGCATACATACATGACCAATAATCATGGCAAGCACAAGTGCGTATTTTATACGTATACGGTACTTTATAAATACACTTAGAATACACAAATCTCAATATAGCACATGCATATCAGGAAAGCAATGTAAACATAACATTTGACATGTGAAATCTCATCCATAATAAGAATAAATCACTAACTGGGATTGAAAGCCTTGAAAACCATAACCTATACACTTAAAGTTCGCACCTTAAGCGAAGAAAGAACCGCCGAGCTGATTTAGACGAGTAGTCTTTGTCAACGGCGCTAGAATACCCTAAAATAAGGATAGAAATGAGATACAACAACACCAAGTCTAATCTAAGCTCTAACACAGGTTAGGGTTAGGTTAACTTACCCCAAAAGAACTCAGAATCGTCAGAGGAACGATTCAAAGTAAAGGTTCAAAGGTGAAGAAGAACAAGGAAGAATCAAGATGATTCACCAACCAATCTCTCTCACTAACTCTCTCTTTTCCACTCTCTTTCCAAGCTAGGGTTAGAGAAAATTCGTATGGAAATGAGAGCTAGGGTTTAAGGTCTATATATAGGCCTTAAAATGATGGAAATAACCCCAGGGTCAAGGTATACTTAGGTTATAACCAAAGCACGCCTTTCTCGATCCAACGAAGCACTTCTGGTGGGCCTATAACCACGAAAGGTCGGACTTAAGCTCATTGACCATGGATCTAGGTCAGGCTGAGTTTTCATACCGACCGGCTCTTCAGATCAGCCGTGGCGGACCACACTCAAATCAACGGTCATGGAAACTCGATCAGGTCCACAAGCACTAGGATATGCCTGGGCCAACCATCCTGATCAGAGGGTGAAATTGGGTCAGAATCCAACGGTCAGAATGCTTAAAATCGTCGCGCAAGCGACACGACTCAGATTTCAATAAAAGCTTAATAAATTCCAACCGTTCTCACACTCTTCACTCCGAGCTCAACCAAATCGACCCAGAACATCAGATCGACTTGATTTTCGAGGTGAAGATCAAGCCCAACTCGGTGACCGCAACAGCCTAAGATCATCGCTATCGGACTTTCGATGCGCGGTCTAGATCTGATCCAGATCTTCCAAAAATTCCCCAGAACAACTGGATTTAGCGATGGATCCCAGATTTCAGAGTAACGTAGCGCTCAC
This sequence comes from Magnolia sinica, assembly GCF_029962835.1. NCBI lineage: Eukaryota > Viridiplantae > Streptophyta > Magnoliopsida > Magnoliales > Magnoliaceae > Magnolia > Magnolia sinica. Next base: position 36,169,957 of record NC_080577.1, read on the forward strand.
TAATCTACACTTTTAGAGCCATGCAGATACAATTTAAAGTGATTGATGCGAATTTCACAAGCAATCGAGTAAAGCGCTAATTACCCCAAAATAACTACTTAAGGAAAGATAGGCACAAAAATTCCAAGGTCGTTACACATCCCCACCACAAATCCAAGGTTTAGATGACCTCTACATATTGAGCACCAAATAAACATTAGGGTGTGGTCCACGGAGAATGGCCCCATCATGTATTTATATATATGAATCATGGTGGGCCATTAGCCACACTTGGGTCCCAAATAGGATCCATACCATCAATCGGTAGGCCCCACTTGGCCCATCACTAAAGTTACAATCTAATCCTATAAAACACCCACCTATGGTCCTCTTCTTTAGCTCCTTGGAATCCTTAGCTCCTAAGCTCAACCTTTAATGGTGGAAGATGAAGATTGAAGGATTGGATTGTGAGATTTGGGGTAGGGAATGGGTCTCACACTTGGCTTTTTTCTATCCTTAGATTTCCTTCTCCTTAGACGTTCTCTCTCTTCTTGGTTGCTTGGGATGGGTAGAGAAAATGAGAGAGAAGGGATGGGTGGTGTAAGAGAGAAATGATGGATGTGTAAGAGAGTGATGGTTGTGTAAGAGAGGAGTGACATGAGGGTTGACTCTGGGAGTGGTTGCTTGTCTTGGGGGAAAAGAAAGGCATGAGTTGTGATGGGTTGTGTACTTAACTAATGATGTGAAAGATAGCTAGAGATTCTCTAGAATCTCTCAGAATTTACAATGCCTAGCGTTTCTTCAAGATATACGCGGGCCCACAATTCCTAGCCTGAGCATCGCATTGGTGCGCAAGATGCGGCGTTGGAACCGCGGCGATGGTGCGGTCAGTAGGGTACAAGTTTTGAGTCGAGTCGACTCAGATCTTCGGCATGTGACTTAAGGTTATGCACAAATGCTGTCTATAGGTCGCGGGCTGCCGAAATTCGACGGGGAGGATCGCGGGAGTTGGTGGAACAGTATGGTACCAAGATACAGGCCTTATAACAGCAATTTGAAGAGGTGACTCTGGCTATAGTCATTAGGGCTTTTACATCATTTGCATTTTCTTGTTCTGATTCATCAGACTCAGAAGAACTTTCAGAACTAGATGATTCATCCCAGGTAGCTAACATACCCTTTCTTTTTGACTTATCTCTTTTTGGACATTTATTCACCAAGTGCCCATATTTATGGCAGTTGAAACCTTAACTTTCCTTTATAGATTTTTAAGATTTAGTTTTTCCTTTTTCTTTTGTTAGATGATTTTTGAAAATCTGATCTCTTCTTGTTTTTGAAAATTCTATAAAATTTCTTAACAAGTAAAGCCATATCATCTTCTGTATCTTCAACATCAGAATTAACACAATTTTCTTTTGAAAGAGATTTAGACAATTTAAGAGAAATGAACTTACCTTTCAGAGCTTTAAAATTTAACTCATACGTTTGGAGAGAACCACCTAACCCTCAACCTTCATTTGATAAGTATCTCTTAATTCATGAATGACAGTTACTTTAGAATTGAATCTCTCAAGAAGAGATCACAGTATTTTTACACAGACCTTGCTTTTTGGGATTCCATCTCCTAGACCTCACATGAAATTTACTATATCATTTAGTTTCGTATAGAAGTCCATGAAAGTTTCATTTTCTTCCATACGAATTTCCTCAAATCTTGTAGTGAGGATTTGAACTTTTGATTTCTTGACTATAGAATTTCCTTCATATGTCATTTCAAGAATATCCTAGGCTTATTTGGCTGTATCACATGAAATAATTCTCTTGAATTCATCAGGTGATAGCGCATAAGTTATGGCATTTAAGGGCTTACCATTTGCACTGCTTTCGCTTTTCTGAGGTGTAGTTCATAAATAGAATGCAGTTTCTTTCATAGATTTAGTTCCATCACTGCCTAGAACTTTAGACATAGGAGGTTTCCATTTGGTTACAGTGGCTTGCCACACGCTTTCATCTAAGAATTTTAGAAAAATCCTTATTCTGGCTTTCCAGTATGCATAGTTGGAGCCATCAAAAGGTGGTGGCATGGTAATAGAGAAGCTATCGAAATTTGACATAATGAAAACTCTAGATCTTTAACTTGGGAAATTAATCCAAAAAAGAGCAACTTAGCTCTGATACCACTTGAAAAAGGCGAGTTTAACAGTCCTAGAGAGGGGGATGGGTGAATAGGACTGTGTCAAATAAAAAATTAACTTACTGAAATAATAAATAAATTAGAAATCTCAATAGCACTAGTATTGAAAAATTGATTCAAACTTAATTCGTAGGACAACCTTCACAAAAAAAAACAAAGTTTTAGGTAGGACAACCTTATTTCATGAATGCTTGTAAGGATCAAGATCTCAAACCAAGCAAGAGATAATAAAGATATCTATTACAAACATTCACCACATTTGCATAAATAAAATTACAACCATTATCCACATATGAGAAAAGTAAACATTCGCTACAACACCAAGAATTATAATGGTTCTGTGTGTACACCAATTGTTCTCAAATAGCCACACCTACTCCACTTCCAATAATCACAATCCACGTGATATTAACTTTCACTAAAAACAAGGTTTTCACAAGGTCACCTTTAAATCTGATATAGTTGTGATTTTAAAGGGCTATCCCAAACAAAAACCCCCCACTGAGATTTTTTAGCTATCTTAGAAAAACGAACAAATGAGATTTTTTGGCTATCTCATAAAAAACCAAATACATAAAGTAAAATGATACTTATCTTCACTAAAGAAGAAGTTGTAGCCGTAGATTGCTTTTCTTGAATGATGAATGTTCGTTGTTCAGTCCAATAGAAAAGGTCTAGGGTTCTAATTGATTTTAATTAGTTTTAAACCCAAAGCCAACTTGCATTAATTCCCTTAAATCTCAATAAGAGTAAACACTCTTTTGATAAATCAGAATGATACATTTTTGAGATAAAAGATTTAATGAAAAATTTATAAAATAAAATTATAAATATCGCTTGATAACTTGACAATAAATGAGGCTACTCTCCCTCTTGAATTTGGGCTTTGATAGGCTTAAGTTGTATTTTTGGATTGAGAAAGGACCTCAATTTATAGTCACAAAATTTGTTCCTTCGATTGGTCGAAGCACCAGATTCAGTTCCAACAAATTTTCAAATTCGAGCGGGATAAGTTCCAACAAATCTTCAACTGGTCGAGGGTGACCTTCGATTGGTCGGGCAGTCTGTTCAACTAGTTGAGCAAGCTGAATTCGATTAGATTATAGTTGCTGGACTTTGAGTCGAGAAACCTTCGACTACTCGAAAGGGGTCCTTTGACTGGTTGAGGACTCCACTCGACTGGTCGAAGATGCAACAAAAATTCTGTTATACTTCAATTGTTCCTTGGACTAGTTGAGAAATTTCTTAGACTGGTCCTAGCAAAATTTGGACAAGTCAAAATTTAGTCAATTATACGTTAAAAAAAAAACCTAAAATTAAATATGTTTTAAAAGCCCTTAAACCTAAGGTCTTTCTAGGGTTTAAATTACATGTATGGACTGAACTTCGTAGAAACTTGAAGTTCTCAAAGGAGCTTGATCTTCTACTTAGAACATTCATCAGTAGGAGTTAAACTTGCACTTAGAGCTTGATCTTCTACTAGCATTTTTAGTAGAACTTGAACTTGAACCTGAAGCTTGATCTTACACTCGGAGCTTCATCTTCTACTAGTAATTTTAGTAGAACTTGAACTTGAGGTGAACTTTCCATCTTGATCCACATGACTTGAACTTTAGCTTGACTTCAATTTGAACATAAGCTAGACTTCAACTTGAACATGAGCTTGTCTTTAACTTGAAGAACACTATGCTAAGTTGTTTTGACAAGATGAAATTTGACGAAGCAGGTGTAACATGTGTATTAAACATAATAGCACTTACAATTAATAACCAGGATAAGCATTATTAAGTTTTTAAAAAATATTCTTTAAGGGGGGTAGATGAAATGACTCGTGTTCTAGTAGTAAGTCATGGGCACCTGTGTATACAAATAAACCTAGTGGAAAAAATAAGTGAATGCATAGAGACACCATAAAATAGTTTTTCGTTCACGATTATAGTCGAAGTGTTGAATTTCGGGGACAAAATTTTCTTTAAGGGGGGCAGTTTGTAATGCCCCATACTTTTCCATACTTGGGTGCTAATGAGTAACCCAACTTAGTATAAGTACAAACATATCCTAAATGAACATTCACGTGCATTCCAATCAAAATCCGACAATTGAAAGCATTCTGCACCCATACATCAAGCTATCCATCCATTATTCTTCAAGATGGGCCATCAGGTCATTAGAAAAACCTATTCTTAGGATTCTAATTTCATGGATAGACAAATCTAACTGACCATCGTAGATTTAAAGTTATGGATCACGAAATCCACCGTTCATCAGGTTACAACATCCCGTTGGATTATCCCTCTTTTGGAAACACAAACTGGATCATCTACTCCCATATTTGACTACCAGATCACACCTAAATACTTCTTAGGGTTCCTAGGACTATTAATAACTAAAGATGAGTCAATTCAACTGTTGAATTATTTGAATCATTAAGATGTCGAGAGTTGATAAGTGGACGTTTACTTAGTATGGCTTACTAACAAATTTAAAATAATCTAATCTTTCTTATCAAAGCCCTATAAGCGGCCGATTGAGTAAATAAATGGCATTGATCTAGATGCAAACCACGATAAACAACTCAAAAAATAATAATAATAATAATAATAATGATGATGATGATGATGATGATGATGATAATATTAAAAACATTGTAAAAATTATATTTAATATTATAAGTGTGTATTAGGCCATATGATCCATAATCCAGCAACTAAATTCTAGTTAAGTGGTCCTGTGGACCTTTTTACCATTGATGATAAGTTTGGATGTAATTTGACCATCAGATCAAGGCAAATCCACAAATAGGATCTGAATCAAGTCGTGAGGCCCACCTAAACCTTGGATCTGCCTGATCTTTGGTTAGGGGACCCATTTGGACCTGAGTCTGATGCACAGGTCAGATCTTGGAGGGCATCATAGTAGGTGTCATGCCCCAAACTCGAAAACTAGGCTCACAAAATTCTCGATCGCCGAATCCGGTTCTAACAGCTTCCGTATACCCCATTCTTAGCTCCCAGTGCCATACGCCAGATTCCGATCCTGAGATCATACAAGGAGAATTTTCTAACATACATTTAGCTCGTACTAAGCATAACCACAAGTATACCCAAATCACAAGAACAACATCATCACCACATATCCACTAATATAAACATTTGAATACAATGCTGAAAGGAAAATACATATGTCAAAATCAAAGCTCCAAGAGCCCAATGCATGCTCCATGCTCAATGCTGCTGCAACCTAACGCCACCTGCATGCATCTATCATGCATAAGCTTTTAGAAAGCTTAGAGGGTGGTGTAAGTGTGTGCGATGCATGTGCCAAGCATATAAATATCAGAGTAAGTGGAAATACTGGTAATCTATAAATCATACAATATCAGAGTAATGCAGAAACATGCTGGTAAGTCTATAAACATCATCAGCCTTATCCAGGCTATGCGATGCAAAAAAATAATAAACCAATATCATATACTAAGGAAGCAATGTAGATCAGCTATACAATGCGAAGACATAGTAAGCTAAATATCAGATATTGAGTCCACGAATACCGTCAATCTTAATCAGATTATACACTACAGAAGCATAGTAAACTAAATGCTATGTACTGAGGATACAATGCAATATGCGATGCGAATGAAATGACCAAGCTGGAGTGTGAAGTCAGAATGATAGTACGTAGTATCGCAGGCTACGAGGTCCACCACAAGGGACTCCTATCCAAACTAGTCCCATACCTAAATTTGGATTGTCAGATTCAGTGTGGTAAACTCCTGATCTCAGGTTAGTCGCCCGCCCCAACCGAAATCCTGGCCATTGCGAAGGTACACGTAACAAATAATTGCGCACCACCAACCCGAGTGGATAGTGAATGAATGAATGAATGAGTATGCAACTCCTACTCAATAAGTCCACATAACAATACCGTACATCTCTGGGATCATCACCGGGGTCTAGTACACTCTACGCCAGCTTGCCACCCCATCAACCGCACAATGCAACTGGGTAAGTGGAAGAGACCTCACTACTCGCCTACCAATATCGGCCAGGCTTGTATATAACAGACCCATTTATGAGTTGGTTAGACTCAGCCTAACATTACCTACTCCCTCAAGCGGGTAAGGTCACACCCCCTCCCAACCGAGCATGACATAGTAGGAGACGTGGCTTACTAGTATACGGCCCTCATGCGCTCATATATATCCACTCGGTCTAGACGTTCGGGCGTCTTCTGGTACCAGGTTTAGGGACTTTCACCTATGGCCATCCATGGCGGCCTGATGCTAGTAATAGATTTTCGGTGTCCCATCTGGCCATCCACGATATGACTGTGGAGGCTACAACCTTGATGTCGTTAGGGCGTACGGTAATCATAATCACACAATGCGAGATGCATGAGTCATACAATCCAATCATGCACCAATCCTGCACATACCGTGTGCTCATGTGGGGAAACTCCGCCTATCAGGGAGTTCCAGAAACCATCTGTGCTATGGCGTATGCAATGGTTAATCATATCTCATAATAAACATGTAGATGATGTGTATGGGCATGTATTATGATGCTATGTTGTCACATACTCATAATCAGTATTAATAACTGGCATCGACAATTGGCCTCGAGAATGTGGACATTTAACCAACATTGCCTCCAAGAAATGGCCCACATAGAGCTTAACATATAGTGGACCCATGGCCTCACACAAGGGCCTAATATACAACACCATGGGCCTCACTCAAGAGCTTAATACACATCACGATGGGCCTCTCACATGGGCCTAATATACATCACAACGAGCTCCATCACTTGGCCCTCAAATGCACCACAATGGGCCTAATCACATAGGCCTCATATACATCACATTAGGCCTTAAACATGGGCTGAATACACATCATAATGGGCCTCAAATATGGGCCACATATACATCACATTGGGCCACAAACATGGGCTACATATACATCACATTAGGCCTCAAACATAGGCCAAATACACATCATAATGGCCTCAACTACGAGTCGCATATACATCATATGGGTCTCGACGATCGGCCTTGGCAATCAGAATCAGCCTCGACAATTGAAATCAGCCTCGATAATCGGCCTATACAATCGGCCTCAACAATCAGAATCAAGCCTCGACAATCAGAATTAACCTCGACAATCAGCCTCGACAATCGGCCTCTACAACCAGCCTCGATAATTGGCCTCGAAATGGGCCTTGACAATCGGAATCAGCCTCAACAATCATCCTCGATAATCGAAATCAGTCTCAACAATTGGCCTCAACAATCAGAACGCCCTCGATAATCGGCCTCGACAATCGAAATTAGCCTTGACAATCAGAATCGGCCTCGATAATCGGAATCTGCCTCAATAATCAAAATCGACCTCGACAATCAGAATCGGCCTCAACAATTAGCCTTGACAATCGAAATTGATATCCGGCCTCGACAATCGGCCTCAATAATCATCCTCGAAAATCAGAATCAGCCTCGATAATTAGCCTTCAAAATTGAAATCGACCACGATAATCGACATATACAATCGGCCTCAACAATTGGAATTGACCTCGATAATTGGCCTCAACAATCGGAATCGGACTTGATAATTGGCCTATATAATCGGCCTCAACAATCGGAATCAGCCTCGATAATTGGCCTCAATAATTGGTGAGAATGGACCTAACAAGGCCTAAGGAAAGGTCACAATGTGGACATCCAATCATCATTGTCCATCAATGTGGACATTCAACCAACATTGCTCCCAAGGAGTGGCCCACATAGGGTCAAACATATAGTGGGCCCATGGCCTCACATAAGGGCCTCATACACAACATAGTGGGCCACATATAATCTCAATGGGCCACATCACATGGGCCACATATACATCACATCGGGCCTCGCCATACAGGCCACAAATACATCCCAATGGGCCCTATCAAATGGGCCACAAATACATCACAGCGGGCCTTACCAAATGGGCCAGAAATACATCACAATGGGCCTTACCAAATGGGCTAGAAATACATCACAATGGGCCTTACCAAATGAGCCATAAATACATCATAATGGGCATCATCATATGGGCCAGAAATACATTACAATGGGCCGCACCATCTACACCATTCATCTATTTAGAGAGATCATTTTAGAGCATTACTCAAAAATGAATCATATCAAAAGATCATCTAGACCATACCACAAATAATAGTGGTGATAATGATTTCCACCGTTAAAACTCCACAGGGCCCACCATAGCATTTATTTTCCATCCAATCTGTTCATAAGGTCACAAAGAGCTGAACTAAGAGGAAAAACAAATTTCATATTGGTCCAAAACTTCTGCACTCCCAAAAAGGGGGTTTTAATGGTAGACGTTCACTCCTTGTTGCTTGTAGTGTGGACCACGGATAGTTAGATCTCTCTTATTTTTAATCTCAAGCCCTAGGACGAGCTCACCAAATGGAATGGATGGTTTAGATGTAATACATTCATCAGGGGAGGGGTCCACATACGTGGCCCACCAGAGATGTGAATCTGCTTCATTTTTGTTTAGTCTCAAGCCATAAGACGTGCTCGCCATTAGGTGGACGGTTTGGATATAACACATACATCTGGGAGGGCCCACCATTTGGACGGTGTGGATTAAAATAAATTCATCAAGTGGTCCACACGTGTGGCCCATATAAAACACATACATTAAGGTGGACCCCACCGTCCTGCCCATCTAGACAGTGGATATAGAATATATACATTTAGGTGGGGTCCATGTCCAATGGACTGGACGGTGTGGACTGCCACACATGCAGTAGACCCCATCATCCAGCATCACATGGATGATGAAGATATAACACATACCTCATACGTGGGACCCATAAAACTTGCTGTTGTCAATGCAGCAACTAAGCAGATGGTGGGGTCCACATAAATGGACGGTTTGGATATGACCCATACATCATACGGGACCCACAGACTTGTAGACGAGATTCAACAGCTAGGCTACTATTTGAACGGTTTGGATATATCACGTCCCCCGTGATCAGGCCCACTTGCTAGGGTGATTACATTAGCTCTTAGCTAATGGGGTCCACATGTCCACGTGGATAGTGGATACAACACGCACATCACGGCTGGCCCCACTGTCTAAGGTCTGGACGGTGGGTAGCATGGATGAAACACAGGCATCATGGTGGGCTCCCACATCCAGTATGCTTGGACGGTGTGGATAATACATCATGGTGGAGTTTCCACCGTCCATGGTATGGATCTAATCCATCCATCAAGGTGGGCCACAATAGGAAAAATATAGAGAGAGAGGGATAGAGACGAGATGGAGGGACCCCACCACTATGGGCCCCTCATAATTACAACACATACATCAAAGCGGGTCCCACACAAATGGGCCCTCAATGAAAATCAACAGTGGATCACCCACATGTGGCTTCCTTCTTTAGCTCCTTGGACTCCTATGCTCCTTGTCTTTAATCTTGATGGAGGTTGATAAAGAATGGAGAGTTGAGATGGGAGATGAGAGGGGGGTAGGAAGTGGGCCACACTTGACTTGGGAGGCTTGGGAAGGTTGGACGTTGGGTTCTCTCTTCAGGAGCTTAGGAGATTGTTAGCGAATGAGAGAGAGAGAGAGAGGAGTGATGGATTGATAAGGGATGGGTGGAATGGGTGTTGTAAGGAATAGGGATGGGAATGTATGGGTTTGGTGAAATTTGGGTAAAAGAGGGATGGGTGGGGAGAGAGAGTTGACTTATGAGGGGTGAGGGGATGGGTACTTGTACTTGAGATAGGGTGTGTACTTGATTGATTGATTGATGGGATAGGTTGTAGAGATTCTCTCAGAATTCGCAACGCACAGCGTTTTTTCAGAATAAACGTGGGCTCACATCTCTTGGACTGGGTATTACATCAGCGTGCAAGACGCGGCGTTGGAACCGCGGTGGCAGCGCAGTCGCTAGGGTACAAATTTTAGGTTAAGTCAACTCAGATAATACAGGACTCCGGTTAGGTTCTTACGCAAACGTCTGATACAGGTCGTGGGTTGCCAGAATTCAACCGGGAGGACTGTGGAAGCCTACGGAATGGTACTGTCTAAGATACGGGCCTTACAGTAGGCCTCACTTTTAGGCTGTTGGAGTGCATAGTGCATGTGCACCCGCCATGCACCAAACCCGATATCTGGTCAAACAACGTTTGACCCGATAGAATCTGTAAAAGAGAGGGATTTTCCTCTCGCCCGACTTCTCGCCAACCCAAATTCAAAACGGACGATGTCGTCCACGCAACCTGAGTCCCATCATCGTAATCTGAACCATTCATCGTGACCGGGGCAGCAGATCTGACCAAGGCCGTCCATTAGCATGAGCCCATGCACTCGTACAAGACCTCAGTTGTGGCCCAAGGTGAGGTGCGTATGCGACTCCTCTCCCAAAAAGGAGATCCTTCTTTGCTGCCACGAGGGCGATCCATGTCAGCCCCCTTCACTCCATCTCAACTGTCCTTCCGAGTGACGATCCATGCCCTTCCTTCGCTGCCAAAAATGGGCAGGCACTCGACTACAAAATGAAAAAGGCGTGGGAGACATTCCCAGTTTGGGAAAGTCCCGCTGGCGCGATCTCAGCTTATCCCTGAGTTTCTTAGGATCATCACGACTGCCCAAGCTAGGGTAGCTCCAGAGATAGCTGAGAAATTCCCCATCCACGCGAGAAGGAAGACGCAGTGGATTATCTCATGAGATGTTGCACTTGAATGAAATGTAAATCGAAAAGTGGACCCCACACTAATCATAGGTCTCATCTGGCCCATCCAAATGTGTAGATCACCGTGATAGGCCCAAGAAAGAAAAAAAGCCATTGGAGGTGGCAGCATCTTCCCCGTCTAACCTAAGAACCCATCATCATGACGTGGGCCCCATTTATAGATCTAAGTTAATTTTTGGGTGGGCCACAGTGATGGGAATCCATCCCTCATAGTAGATCAAACCCATGCATGCAAGGATCAAAGATGAGGCCATAAGTGCTGCCGTACCTATCTTGACCTTTCGCTGTAACTATGCAAACGAACCCTAAGTCTATAAATAGGAGCCATTTTCTCAGGATTCCCACCAAGCAACCAAGAGAGAAAGAGAGAGAGAGAGAGAGAGAGAGAGAGAGAGAAAGAGATAGAGAGAGAAAGAGAGAGAACAAGAGAAGAGAGAGGGAGAGAACATCGGTGAAGGGCTGTGGTGCTGCACCACACTAGACATCTGAGTTAACTCGACTTGTGGTGGCCTAGCCACCCTGGTTCTATAATAGTAGGGAGAGAAATAAAAGAGGAAGAAAAAGTGAAATCAGGAGAGGAAGGGGAGAGAGCATGAATGCTGCCCTGCTACGTTGAGTCGGTACAGTCGACTCAAGGCTACACCATAATGCCTGACTTGCTGGACGATCAACCGGTTGGGTCTGCCTATTCACGGCAACAACCTGGGTTAGGTCGGCCCTCCGAGTCACCAAGTTAAGCCTCTACTCAGCCCAGTCCAAGTTCCAACAGGAATAAAGACTAAGAGAGTGGATAGGCCACCCCACGAGCATAACTGACCCATGACCATTCACGGCAGTAGACTCTCCAGACCGGCTCTACCTGCTGGTTGTGCTTTAGCCAGCCAAACAAGCAGCTTGTATAGTTGCCGCTGATTTCATCCAACGGCTGTCATAGTGCTAACCTAGTAAGAACGATTTAAAATTAAGTCGACTTGCCTTGAGTCACGAGAGCTAACTCGAATGTCATTGTTATAAGGTTGTCCATAGCTGGTAGATCGGCCCCAACTATCGACTTTCTTGGCCTAAATCCCAACACAAACACCACTCTCCAGGTAACTCTCCCAACCGAGTTCAAACTGACTGAGTCAACTCGGTGAGTCAATTCCCCTCTTACCTAGATGTTTCCAGATAAGGGGACACCTTAATATGGCCTATGGCCAGCTGATGTCGGTCACTCTCTAAGAAAGTTAACTTATCTTTACTAGGATTGAACCATTGAACTTAGTCACACCGGGTTGACTCACCAAGGCAAACGAATAGACGTTACATGGTTCTTAGTTAGTGGAGAAAAGATAAGGGATAATCAACTTACAAGGTGATAATTTCTTCCCCTTGAGCATTCCATTTTTCCATTAGCTTAAGTGATAGTTTATACTTTAATTTTGGTTGATAATTGATATCTCTATCTCATAATTATTTGTACGAATTGTTGGAATTAAATTCTAGATTTTGTGCTCAATATTTATCCTGTATGAACAATCTATATGTTGCACTTGTATATTTTTTCCATGCTTGTGGATCGCTTGTGAAACTTGAATTGGCACATCGGAGGGAAACCCCACTTATAGATGTACATCCAAACTTGGTATGTAACTTGATTGATCGTTATTGTAATGGACCTTCAACTTAGTGTTTACTTAAATGATGGGTTAAATGGAATATTGATGTGGGCCTACCATCCATGGGTTGTTGTGTCTAAGTGGTTTTCTAGGATGGTCTTTTATCACATAGTTTTGATATCCACCCTATGTAGTTTAGTTTTGATATTTGCCCTTGCCCTATGTGGCTTAGTTTGGTATTCGCCCTATAAGGGTTTGATGTATTATTTTTGTACAACCATGTGATGGTAAGTCCCATACACTGAATTATGATTGGCCACTAGTCAATGGGCTTCCATTAAACATCCCAATGTTGGAGTCTCATAAACCTGGGATGATGGTATGAGACCTATGTGCGAGCTGTCAGCCTACGCTGGGTGATAAGCCCCCCGTAGTGACCTTTAAGCTTTATTAAACTGGCTGGCTGTAAATGGAATAATGACAGATGGGCTAATCATGCATTCATAGCATACGGGAGATGACGGGTGGCTAATTCTGGATGTTATAGTATGTGCCTATAGGATTTAGTTGTGGTATCGTTTCGCTAGCTCCTAGACCACCGACTATCGGCCCACTTTTGGTGATCTTGGCACTATGCTTGTATGATGTACTTTCACTGGTGACCGGCTACATGCATGGATTTTACCCAAAAGCCAACTAGATGAACATCCCCAGTTGATGTGCACTCACCCATCCATGCATTTAATAAGATTACATCATGTATTGTTTTGAATGCCTTTTTTTTTCAACTATACTTGACTAATGCGGTGGTGTGTAATCTTGAGGGGAATTCATAGTGAGCTGGCCACTCATTTATCAAATATATAACTGTACAAATAGTACAGGTGGCTTAAAGGATATTCATGTCCAAATTGATAAAGAGTAGGGTACAATTATCAGGGATGCATGATTGTATCTGCCAAGAGAAGCTGCGCGATTTTACATCCCAAGTTTAAATGCATTTTATTATTTCTCATGTGTTAAATTATGTATTTATTATATTTATTATCATAAAGACATTGGTTTGTATAAGTCATTATGGGCAATCGCTCGTATATTTGAAAGTGTATGAAGATTCCATTTATATTTGATTTGTTCCTATTTCGCCTAAATGCTCACTCTGAAAAGAAGAAAAAAAAGAAATATATACGTGAAATTTTATCTTTAAAGTTTAACACTTGGGTTTTTGGAAAACGAGTCATATACTAGGGTTCCGAAAACTCGAGGCGTTACACAAGTCTAAAGGGAGACATTCCAATAGGGGTCTTGAATGCAGTATGGTACGCCCATAAAGCATCAATCAATCGGATTGACCAATCCTTGTGGTCAGGGTTAACCGTCTTTTCCAAAATATGTTTAATTTTCCTATTGGAAATCTCAGTTTGCCCACTCGTTTGTGGGTGGTATGGAGTGCTCACCCAGTGAGAGATGCCATATTTCTTCATTAAGCTTGCAAATGGCCTATTACAGGAATGTGGACCTCGATCACTAATGATGGCTCGATGTTCACAACCGCAAGTGTAGGGTTGCGATGTAGTAATAATGTCGGTGCGACTGAGGTCGAATCCACATGGACTAATCTCGTAAGTATTCTGAAAGTAACTAGAAGAAAATGTAAACCTAAATCTAGAAGTGTAGAGAGAGTAATTATGAGTTATTTAACTATAACTTAAGAAATTTAAAGGTGGGAACTAGGGTTTCTAAGGATCCACTTGTAGCAATCAGGGAGATCTATGCTTAATTCAAGGAGACAACTGGAATCGGAGTCGTATCTTATCCAGTTGGAAGATATCTCAATAAAACCAAATCTGAACTTCTTTTGACTTAATTCTTAATGGATGAGAGTTGTGAGAACTGAAAGTGATTCCATCATAAAACCATGCCCAGGAGACAATGGCTCACAATAGGATATACTAATCTCAAAACTAAACATAAGAGAATCATGAAGATTAGAAGGGATTCCATCATCCAAACATGCCTAAGGGACGATGGTGAACAATAGGATTTCCTAATTTCACAATCTCAATACATGAAAAGATATACTCAAAACTATCATAGATATACTTTAATTTGAGTCATAATAAACCATTATAAACTGAAAGTATTTTTTAAATATCTAATTAGAATCAAAGAGAGTTCAACATAAACATAAATCAAAGTAATAGAAAACAACCCATCATGCTACAAGCTTCACCTCTCAGCCCTAGCTAAGAGGTTTAGCCAACCATAGACATGATTGGAACTAAAACCCTAGAAGAAAGCATGAAAAACTAAGGAAGAAAGAAGTGCTTCGCTCCTCCAAACCTAGATTGATTAGATAGATACATAGGGATACCCTGAGGACTCCTATTTATAGTTGTGCAACACCTCCTTTCGCACTTCTTTGGAAAAATCTGGAAACCGCCTCAATTTATGCACTCTGCATAGCTCTGTGTAACTTCAGGCGATTCGTTTGATGACATTGAACAAGCTTCGATGTCATTGAAGGTGTCTTTTATACGTGCTTTTTCCACACTTTTATAGCTTCATCCGAACTCTACGACCTTCTATGTCATCGAACCTACCTTCGATGTCATCGAAGAGGCCTTCAATGCCATCAAGCATTGTTCGAGGAATCGATAATGTGTCCAAAACAGTCCAGAGAGTTGTTCTAATTTCTTCAATAAATTCGATGTCATTGAAGAGACCTTCGATGTCTTTGAGTAGATCTTCAATATCATCGAGGAGTGCTTCGAGTAATCGAAAATGGTGCCCAATATGTCCCACGAGTTTTGTTGAAAATTCATAAAAAATTCGATGTCATCGAGTAAAACTTCGAGTCATCAAACAAGTTCTTGAATCATTGAAAAATGTCTTCAATTTGTCTAGTGACCAACTTAATTTTCTTTCATAAATTTGATGTCTATGTTCGATGTCATCGAACGGTGCTCGATGACATAGTCAATGTGTATTTTGCACTGGTTCTTTCGGCTTCGTTCCTTCTCCACTTGGTTTTCTTGAATCTTGGGACCTCAAAATCTTCAATCTTTGTCTCCTAAGATCCATTCTTTGCCTTAGTGATCTTTAAGCGTCAAATCCATGCTTTTAGCACCTTTTCCAAACCAAGTACTCAAATTCACCTTACAACACAAATATGAGTAAAATGGGACATTAAGCAGTATCATGTTCATAAAACCAAGATATAAATGGGGTCCAATTGTTCACAACCCCAAGTGTAGGGTCGCGATGTAGTAATAATCTCGGTGAGACCGAGGTCGAAACCACAGGGACTAATCTCGTGTGTTTTCTGAAAGTAACTAAAACTAGAACTATAAGAAGATGAAAACCTAAATCTAGAATATTTGAGAGAGTAATTGTGAGAAATTTATTGAAAAACTTAAGAAATTCAAAGGTGGGAACTAGGGTTTCCAAGGATCCACATGTAGAGATCAGGGAGATCTATGCTTGATTCAAGGACACAACTGGAATCAGAACCCCATCTTATCCAATTGGAAGATATCTCAGTAAAACCAAATCTGAACTTCCTTTGACCTAATTCTTAATGAATGAGAGGTGTGAGAACTGGAAGTGATTCCATCATAAAACAATGCCCAAGAGACAAGGTAAACAACGGGATTTACCAATCCCACAACCAATTATAAGAGAGTTATGAAGATTAGAAGGATTCCATCACCCAACCATGCCCATGGGACGATGGTGAACAACGGAATTTTCTAATTTCACAACCTCAATACATGAAAAGAACATATTCAAAGCTATCACAGATCTATTGTAATTTAAGTCACAACAAACTATTAAAAATTGAAAGTATTCCTTATAATCAAACTAGGATCAAAGATAGTTAAACATAAACATGAATTAAAGCAATAGAAAACATCCCATCATGCTACAAGCTTCACCTCTTAGCCCCAGCTACGAGGTTTAGCCAACCATAGACATGATTGAACTAGAATCTCTTAAGAAAAAGATAAAAACAACTAAGGAAAGGGAAGAAAAAAACTCTTGGCGACAGCCTCTCTATGCTATTTCTCCACTCCTCAAACCCTAGATGATGCCTTGGAGACTCCTATTTATAGGTTTACAACACCTCCTTTTGCACCAACTTGGAAAAAATCTACAAACCGCCTCAAATTTAAGCAATTTCGATATATCAAAGTGTCTTCGATATGTCCTTTGATATATCAAAGAGTCCTCGATATATCGAAGATCGGTCCCGAATTATCTAGCGAGTTTAAGCTGGAATCCTTATTTTCTCAATTAATCGAAGGGTCTTCGATATGTCCTTCGATATTATCTACAGGTCTTCGATATATCGAAGGCCATTCTCGCAGTTTTCCAAACCTAAACTCTTCTGGCCCCAGAATCTGTTTTCAGGACAATTTTCAGGATTTCTTTTTTTCACTTCAAATCTTCTATTCTCTTCCTTCGTCACTTGTTTCCTTAGATCTTTGGCATGTGAATTCTTTAATCTCGGTCTCCTAAGATCCATCCCTTGCCTTGGTGATTCTTGAGCATTAATGTAACGACCTTGGGATTTTTGTGCTTATCTTTCCTTAAGTAGTTGTTTCGGGGTAATTAGCGCTTTACTCGATTGCTTGTGAAATTCGCATCAATCACTTTAAATTGTATCTGCATGGCTCTAAACGTGTAGATTAGTGAGCGCTACGTTACTCTGAAATCTGGGATCCATCGCTAAATCCAGTTGTTCTGGGGAATTTTTGGAAGATCTGGATCGGATCTGGACCGCGCGTCGAAAGTCCGATAGCGATGATCTTAGGCTGTTGCGGTCACCGAGTTGGGCTTAATCTTCACCTCGAAAATCAAGTCGATCTGATGTTCTGGGTCGATTTGATTGAGCTCGGAGTGAAGAGTGTGAGAACGGTTGGAATTTATTAAGCTTTTATTGAAATCTGAGTCGTGTTGCTTGCGCGACGATTTTAAGCATTCTGACCGTTGGATTCTGACCCAATTTCACCCTCTGATCAGGATGGTTGGCCCAGGCATATCCTAGTGCTTGTGGACCTGATCGAGTTTCCGTGACCGTTGAATTGAGTGTGGTCCGCCACGGCTGATCTGAAGAGCCGGTAGGTATGAAATCTCAGCTTGACCTAGATCCATGGTCAATGAGCTTAAGTACGACCTTTCGTGGTTATAGGCCCACCAGAAGTGCTTCGTTGGATCGAGAAAGGCTTACTTTGGTTATAACCTAAGTATACCTTGACCCTGGGGTTATTTCCATCATTTTAAGGCCTATATATAGTCCTTAAACCCTAGCTCTCATTTCCATACGAATTTTCTCTAACCCTAGCTTGGAAAGAGAGTGGAAAAGAGAGAGTTAGTGAGAGAGATTGGTTGGTGATTCATCTTGATTCTTCCTTGTTCTTCTTCATCTTCGAACCTTCCCTTTGAATCGTTCTTCTGACGATTCTGAGTTCCTTTGGGGTAAGTTAACCTAACCCTAACCTATGTTAGAGCTTAGACTAGACTTGGTGTTGTTGTATCTCATTTCTATCCTTATTTTAGGGTATTCTAGCGCCGTTGACGAAGACAACTCGTCTAAATCAGCTCGGCGGTTCTTTCTTCGCTTAAGGTGCGGACTTTAAGTGTATAGGTTATGGTTTTCAAGGCTTTCAATCCCAGTTAGTAATTTATTCTTGTTATGGATGAGATTTCACATGCCAAATGTTGTGTTTACATTGCTTTCCTGACATGCATGTGCTATATTGAGATTTGTGTATTCTAAGTGTATTTATAAAGTACCGTATACGTATAAAATATGCACTTGTGTTTGCCATGATTATTTGTCATGTATGTATGCTAGATGCATGTATGACAACTCCTTGGTAAAAGGAATTGTCTAAGTGCATGTATTTCAACATACGTCATGTATGTTGTTCCACGTATGCTAAGTGTTTGTAGAAATGCATGAATGATCTAAGTGTAACTTATTACACTAATTGTGGGCGTTGAGAAGTGATTTTCAATACTCCTATTGATGCGCATGTTTTCCTTTATGCAATTACATTCCAAGTTATTTAAATTCAAGCATCTCCTATGCTTACATTTATGTTAAGTTGATATTCTTCAGATGCGTTTGTGCCATGATTTGAGTTATTGTTCCATTACTGTTTTACATTCCATATGAATATCTGTAGTAGTGTAGGATATTTGGGACTATGCCTTAGTCCAGGAGATCGGTAATTGACCCTATATTCGTGGTTGAGATTGCTTTCGCCACGTAGGACGTATTAGACGAACCCGAGCCGTATTAGAGTTGGCGGCAGTGGTTTGGCCACGCGGAGTGTTTGCGCACTCTATGTCGTTCAATTCAACGTGCGCTCGTGCTAGTCGAGTTCGTCAAGTAACCCGATTGTCCGATGTATGTTAACCATGTATGGACGCTACTGCTTGAATCTAGGGTACCGAACTTACCAGTGAAATCCTAATAACCATGGTACCTGATCCGCTAAGACTCATGGGCCGGACATGGTGGTATGGGACACCGTGGTCTAGCTGTCGGCCTACGCTGGGGTGACGAGCCTCCCCGTAGTGACCAGTGAGCAACTTAACTCGTGAGCCGATTATGGTGGTATGGGACACTATATTCGTGCTGTCGGCCTACATTGATTGGTGACGAGCCCTTTGTAGTGACCTCGAGCATACCTGGATACCGCAAGGAGGTGACGAGCCGATCTGTGGTAGTAAGGGCATGAAAGGCGTGCATTGATTGGTGGACGAGCCCTTTGCTACGACCTCAACTATATGATCGTATGAGATATCTAGGATTGACGACCCTAGTATGGATCCCTGTTTGGATGGTGATATGAGGAAGGTATCTTAGCTTCCCAATTCTGTTGTGTGAAATGGACTAATAACAACTTGGTAATCATATCCATGCACCGCATTTGCATGTGCTTTGTAGATGTGGCGCACTTTGAGGCGATGTCATGCGTAAAGTAAGATGAAGACGCTGAGGGTGTACGTGTGAGGGCACGCATCATATTGCATTCATCCTTGCATTAACAAGAGTACTTAGGATTTAATTACTTATCTTGCTTTATCATTACTGTTTGATTGAACTAATAACATGTTAACCGGGTGCCTTATTGTTCCACCGAGTTGATCACTCACTCCCACGTTTCAGGCGGTGTTACACACCCACCGGACTCTGTCTTAGGCCCCGATGTTGCCAGATGTGGATGCGACGTCGAGGCAGAGCGAGCTGGATGACGACGAGGCCGCCTTCTCCTATATGCGGTTTTCGAGACGGGTTCTAGCGAGCCTCGGTCGGATGCGCGGGATCTGGGATTTCTTTTGGGATGAAATGATGTAATTTGATACTTATAATTTTGTTAAATAACACTTTTACACGATCTGGTTGTATATGTAATTCAGGATTTACACTTGTACACATATTTTACTATAAGTCTTCCGCTTGCTTTATTCACTTATCCTGAATTATATTCGTGTTTTGGCTTAATCTATTCCATGTTTTATGCACTAATACGATCAACATACATTCATCATTAAATATGTTGCATAAGTGATGTTTTGGAACTCGGGAGCGAGTTATGCTCGACCCCGAATTTCGGGCGTTACAAGTTGGTATCAGAGCATGATCTGGATTAAACCGGACCTGGGTTATGGTCACACACCGCACGTTGTCGCCACTTTAGTGTATTTGGGTGCGGGTCTATCATCGCCTTGTGTTTGTGCTCCGTAGCTTCTATCGGCGAAAGTCTCTTGAAAACCTTTGCCGAGATCGAGTCTGTACTCTTACCTGATCACAGACAGCGACCCGAAACCTTTCCTAGACCCTCTATTAATGAGTGTAGACGGTCTATCTTCCCCTTTTTCATTTTTAAACCTTCCAGAAATCGCTGTTTGAATCAGATTTCTGTCAGAATGGCCCGATAGGCCTCAAACTACGCAAGAGGCCATTTGGGGCATTTCCAGTGGGGCCCAGGGGGGGAACCACACTTTTTGGGCCAAGGGGGACCAGGAGGGCCTCGCCAAATCGGCGAGGCATCGCCGATATGTCCAGAGACAGGCGATGCCATCGCCGGTTCGACGAGGGATCGCCGGTCGCCTGGCCAGGCGGGCCGGGCCGACGAGGGCCGATCGTTCCTAGGGCTAGTGTGGCCCACCTCTCCACGGTTTCACCCTTATATCCTTTTCTTTACTCTATTTCCTTCACAAAACCCACCTCCAAGTTTTCCTTTTCTTCCAAAACCTCTCCAAACTCTCTCAAATCTCTCCCAAATCTTCATCTTCCTCCCATTTTCGTGCAAACCCATCACCCCATTCTCAAATCTTCTATTCCATTGCTGATTTCTTCTTTTTCCCTTCTCATTTGAGCTCTTTCATTCCCTATTTGGCTAATAGTTGTGTGGAAGCTTCACCATCTTCCTATTTCTCCCTTTCTCTCATTTCTCATGGCCCTCTTTGAGATTGTGACGGCCATCTTTTCCATTTCTTTCCTTCTTTCCTTTATGGGGAAGAAGAGAGCGCCCGTGGATGAAGCCGGGCCGAGCCGCCCAACCCGTGCACGGAGGCCGAGAGGTGCCGCCGCTAGCACGTCCGCCATGCGCGTGTTCCAGACGAAGCGGGACCTCGATCCTCGAGCTCCTGTCAGTAGGACCTTGTTGGCGAAATTGTCGCATGGAGTCTATGAGGGGCGTACAGTCCTTTTTGAGGCTCATGTTGATCCGCGGCTCTTTGGTGAGTTCTTCTTGTTGGAGCGCCTAGAAGGGGCTGGTTGGGGTCCCTTGTTAGAAGGCGAGTATCGCGCGAATGCTAGCACTGTTCGGGCCTTCTATGCAAACATTCTGGAGCCTTCGCTGGATCCTCTGCAGTTCAAGATTCCCTGTGGTAGCGATCGAGTTGGAATTGTCAATGTTGCTTTGATATCCCGACTCTTAAAGGTGCCACTTGGGGAAGTGCATGCCAGCGAGAAGAATGTGGACAGTGTGCGCGAGAAGGATCGTCGCACCCGATTCTTGTGTGGTCGTCTGGTTGAATGGCAGCCGAATAGGAGTCTTCTGGCTTCTTTCATGACAGACGACTTCCATTTGTTTCACCACATCTTTACGTTCAATGTATATCCAAGGTGGAACAACCGCAGCGAGTGTACGCGCCTGATGGTAGATTTCCTATATCAGGTGGGGCAGGATGCGAAGTTGTGTGTGCCGACGTACGTCCTGCGTCAGATTATTCTCATCGCTTGTTCGAGTAGACGGACCGAGTCTCTTCCCTTTGGCCGCCTCATTTGCAAGATCGCACATGAGTTTGGCTATAGGCTTGGAGCTGAGAAGCCGGTCCCTGTTCGCTATATCAACTTGAGGACCCTTAAGCTGATGGAGGTTGGTTCTGGTCGACTTGCCTCAGAGGGTGAGGCCGGGTCTGAGAGTGGTGATGATGAGAGTTATGCTGAAGGCGGTGCGGAGTCTGGGGAAGAAGCAGAGCAAGACGAGGAAGAGATTGAGGCACAGGATTCGAGTGTCCTCCTGTGGTGCCAGAGCAGGGCGCAGAGCAGATTGCCAGAGATGTCGTCTTACACAACTTGAAGAAGGGCAAGCTGCTTTACGCCAGGAGATAGTTGATCTTCGAGGCTTTGTTAAGCATAAGTTTAAGAAGATGTCCCGGACTTTGAAGTCTATCCTGTGTTGCTTGCAGGATAAGGGTGCTCCGCCTCCATCTCCTGATTCCGACGAGTAGCTGTCGTCGTGGCCGTCTTTGCTTTGTTGTGTTTTTCTTTCTGTGTGTAGCCGTTGTTGGCTTGTAGTTGGAGTTGTTGTAGTGTGGTAGCTGTTAGTGGTTGTAGTTGTTGTGGTTGTTTGAAGTGTTAGATGTTGTTGTTTTCATGCTTTCCTAGTCGTGATTCATGTATTGCTGCACTACTTGTATTGCGGCGATTTTGGTTAATGGAATGCATGTTGATTTGCTAGTCGCACCGCTTTATCACTACGATGTTATTATGGGTATGGATTGGCTCACGAGGATGCGAGCTGAGATTGATTGTGAAGCGAGATCAGTGACGATCCATGGACCTGAGGGCGAGATTGTTACTTTCCCAGTTCAGGTCAGTTACCCTATTCGTATTGATTTTTATTCTTCTCTGTTGGAGAGTTCGGCCGAATCGGCGTTGGTTAGTACGCCGGTAGTTCAGGAGTTTGAAGATGTGTTTGAGTCGATTCCTGGATTACCTCCTCAGCGTGAGATTGATTTTGCTATCGATCTTATGCCTGGTGCGGCGCCCATTTCTTTACCCACCTATCGGATGCCTCCGAGTGAAATGGAGGAGTTGAGGAAGCAGATAGATGGTTTGCTAGAATTGGATTTTATTCGGCCCAGTGTGTCTCCTTGGGGAGCACCTGTTCTGTTTGTGAAGAAGAAGGATGGTTCCTTGCGATTGTGTATTGATTATCGCAGTTGAACTTCTGGTAATCGTGAAGAATAAGTACTCCTTGCCCGGATTGATGATCTGTTTGATCGATTGAAGGGGCACGGTACTTCTCGAAGGTTGATCTGCGGTCAGGATCATCGGTTGCGCGTCAAGGATGGAGACGTGCGAAGACCGCTTTAGGACCAGCCGGTCATTATGAGTTCCTTGTGATGTCGTTGGTCTTACGAACGCCAGCCATGTTCATGGATCGATGAACAGGGTGTTTGGCCATTTCTGTTTCGATTCGTCATTGTCTTTATTGATGACATTTTGATTTATTCGGCGGACGAGCACGAGGAGCACTTAAGAGCGGTTTTGGGTACTCTTAGGGAGCATCAGCTTTTCGCATAGTTCAAGAAGTGTGATTTATGGAAAGAGGAAGTCAAGTTCCTGGGACATGTGGTGTCCAAGGACGGGATAGCCGTCGACCTTGCCAAGGTAGCTGCAGTGCAGGACTGGAAGCAGCCTGGTTCAGTTACTGAGGTGAGGAGTTTTCTTGGCCTTGCAGGCTATTATCGACGCTTTATTCAGGACTTCTCGAAGATTGCCAGACCGTTGTCGCAGCTGACACGGAAGGATTTGAAGTTTGTTTGGAATGAGCAGGCGGAGTTAGCTTTTCAGGAGCTAAAGGATAAGTTGACGTCCGCCCCTGTGCTAGTATTGCCAGAGCAAGGGGTTAAGTATATTATATATACTGACGCCTCTCGCGTTGGTCTGGGTTGTGTCCTTATGCAGAAGGACAGGGTGATTGCTTATGCTTCACGTCAGTTAAGGAAACACGAAGAGAATTACCCTACGCACGACCTGGAATTGGCAGCTGTCATCTTCGCATTAAAGCTTTGGAGACATTACCTCTATGGCGAGGAGTTCGAGCTCTTTTGTGACCACAAGAGCCTTAAGTATATTTTCACGCAGCGTGATTTGAATATGAGGCAGCGCAGATGGATGGAAACATTGAAGGACTTCAAGTTCGATGTTTCTTACCATCCTGGTAAGCCGAACCTTGTGGCAGATGCGTTGAGTTGCAAGAAGGCTTTGGAGTTTGCGGCTTCGCTGATGATAGCAGAGTGGGAGATGTTGGAGTTCGTGCCCGATTTTGAGCAGAAGCTTACGGTGGTTGAGCCGTATGAGGTTATCGCACACATTCGTGTACAGCCCGTTATCGACGAGAGGATCATTGCAGCTCAGGCAGATGATGAGCTTTTGGTGAAGATGAGGCAGTGGGTTGGTACAGATGAGAGCTCCGACTGGAGTGTTAGTTCTGATGGGGGCCTACGTTTTCGTGGCCGGTTATGTGTTCCTGACATCCCTGACTTGAGACGTGAGGTTCTCGAGTTAGCCCATAGTTCTAAGCTTGCGATGCATCCCGGTAGCACGAAGATGTATCAGGATATGAAGAGGTCTTATTGGTGGGACAATATGAAGGTCCAGATTGCTGAATTTGTTTCTCGTTGTCTCACGTGCCAGCAAGTCAAGGCAGAGCATCGCCGACCTCCTGGGTTGTTGCAGCCCATGCCCATAGCTGAATAGAAGTGGGATTTCATCTCTATGGATTTATTTCTGGGTTGCTGAGGACGAGAAAGGGATTTGATTCTATTTGGGTGATCGTCGATCGATTAACGAAGTCGGCGCATTTCTTACCGATCAGAGTCACTTACTCTGCAGACGAGTTGGCTAGGTTGTATATCAAGGAGATAGTGCGTCTGCATGGAGTTCCCCTGGAGATTGTGTCTGATAGAGACACGCGTTTTACATCTATCTTCTGGACTCGTATCCAGGAAGCAATGGGTGTGAAACTGAAGTTCAGCACCACGTTTCATCCGCAAACAGATGGGAAGACAGAGCGCGTGAATCAAGTCCTGGAGGATATGTTGCGAGCTTGTGTTTTGGATTTCAAAGACAGTTGGGATGATTGTCTTCAGTATGCAGAGTTCGCGTATAATAATAGTTTCCAGGCGAGTATCGGCATGGCTCCCTACGAGGCGTTGTATGGTCGCCCGTGTAGAGCACCACACTGTTGGGCAGAAATTGGTGAGCGTAGTTTGCTTGGCCCAGAGTTGGTGCAGGTGACTTCAGAAAAGGTTGACATCATTCGACGTCGACTTTTGATAGCGCAGAGCAGGCAGAAGAGTTATGCTGATACGAGGCGTCGACCGCTTGAGTTTGTAGTGGGAGACCATGTGTTTCTGAAGATCTCTCCTGTGAAGGGAGTTCTGCCGTTCGGTAAGAAGGGGAAGCTGACGCCGAGATTTATTGGTCCATTTCAAGTTCTGGATCGAGTGGGAGCGGTAGCTTACCGCCTTGTTTTGCCCACACCTCTTGCGGGCGTGCATAACGTATTTCATGTTTCTATGCTGAAGAAGTACGTTCCTGATCCTTCGCATATTATCAGTTGAGAGCAAGTGCAGTTAAGTGAGGATGCCACTTATGTACTGCAACCGACGTGTATTCTGGATAGAAAGGAGCAGGTGCTGCGTAGCAAGGTTATCCCTCTTGTGAAGGTGCTATGGACGCATCATGTTGTGGAAGAGGCTACTTGGGAAGCCGAAGCTGAGGTTAGGAAGACCTACCCTCTGATCCTCGAGGATTATATGAAGGTATGAATTTCGAGGACGAAATTTTCTTTAAGGGAGGTAGATTGTAACAACCTTGGAATTTTTGTGCTAATCTTTCCTTAAGTAGCTGTTTCGGGGTAATTAGCGCTTTGCTCGATTGCTTGTGAAATCCGCATCAATCACTTTAAATTGTATCTGCATGGCTCTAAACGTGTAGATTAGTGAGCGCTACGTTACTCTGAAATCTGGGATCCATCGCTAAATCCGGTTGTTCGGGAATTTTTGGAAGATCCGGATCGGATCCTGGACCGGCGTCGAAAGTCCGATAGCGATGATCTTAGGCATTGCGGTCATCGAGTTGGGCTTAATCTTCACCTCGAAAATCAAGTCGATCCGATGTTCAGGTCGATTTGATTGAGCTCGGAGTGAAGAGTGTGAGAACGGTTGGAATTTATTAAGCTTTTATTGAAATCGAGTCGTGTTGCTTGCGCGATGATTTTAAGCATTCGACCATTGGATTCGACCCAATTTCACCCTACGATCAGGATGGTTGGCCGCATATCCTAGTGCTTGTGGACTTGATGAGATTTAGTGACCGTTGAATTGAGTGTGGTCCGCCACGGCTGATCTGAAGAGCCGGTAGGTATGAAATCTCAGCTTGACCTAGATCCATGGTCAATGAGCTTAAGTACGACATTTCGTGGTTATAGGCCCACCAGAAGTGCTTCGTTGGATCGAGAAAGGCTTACTTTGGTTATAACCTAAGTATACCTTGACCACGGGTTATTTCCATCATTTTAAGGCCTATATATAGTCCTTAAACCCTAGCTCTCATTTCCATACGAATTTTCTCTAACCCTAGCTTGGAAAGAGAGTGGAAAAGAGAGAGTTAGTGAGAGAGATTGGTTGGTGATTCATCTTGATTCTTCCTTGTTCTTCTTCATCTTCGAACCTTCCCTTTGAATCGTTCTTCTGACGATTCTGAGTTCCTTTGGGGTAAGTTAACCTAACCCTAACCTATGTTAGAGCTTAGACTAGACTTGGTGTTGTTGTATCTCATTTCTATCCTTATTTTAGGGTATTCTAGCGCCGTTGACGAAGACAACTCGTCTAAATCAGCTCGGCGGTTCTTTCTTCGCTTAAGGTGCGGACTTTAAGTGTATAGGTTATGGTTTTCAAGGCTTTCAATCCCAGTTAGTAATTTATTCTTGTTATGGATGAGATTTCACATGCCAAATGTTGTGTTTACATTGCTTTCCTGACATGCATGTGCTATATTGAGATTTGTGTATTCTAAGTGTATTTATAAAGTACCGTATACGTATAAAATATGCACTTGTGTTTGCCATGATTATTTGTCATGTATGTATGCTAGATGCATGTATGACAACTCCTTGGTAAAAGGAATTGTCTAAGTGCATGTATTTCAACATACGTCATGTATGTTGTTCCACGTATGCTAAGTGTTTGTAGAAATGCATGAATGATCTAAGTGTAACTTATTACACTAATTGTGGGCGTTGAGAAGTGATTTTCAATACTCCTATTGATGCGCATGTTTTCCTTTATGCAGTTACATTCCAAGTTATTTAAATTCAAGCATCTCCTATGCTTACATTTATGTTAAGTTGATATTCTTCAGATGCGTTTGTGCCATGATTTGAGTTATTGTTCCATTACTGTTTTACATTCCATATGAATATCTGTAGTAGTGTAGGATATTTGGGACTATGCCTTAGTCCAGGAGATCGGTAATTGACCCTATATTCGTGGTTGAGATTGCTTTCGCCACGTAGGACGTATTAGACGAACCCGAGCCGTATTAGAGTTGGCGGCAGTGGTTTGGCCACGCGGAGTGTTTGCGCACTCTATGTCGTTCAATTCAACGTGCGCTCGTGCTAGTCGAGTTCGTCAAGTAACCCGATTGTCCGATGTATGTTAACCATGTATGGACGCTACTGCTTGAATCTAGGGTACCGAACTTACCAGTGAAATCCTAATAACCATGGTACCTGATCCGCTAAGACTCATGGGCCGGACATGGTGGTATGGGACACCGTGGTCTAGCTGTCGGCCTACGCTGGGGTGACGAGCCTCCCCGTAGTGACCAGTGAGCAACTTAACTCGTGAGCCGATTATGGTGGTATGGGACACTATATTCGTGCTGTCGGCCTACATTGATTGGTGACG
Organism: Magnolia sinica; assembly: GCF_029962835.1. Lineage (NCBI taxonomy): Eukaryota > Viridiplantae > Streptophyta > Magnoliopsida > Magnoliales > Magnoliaceae > Magnolia > Magnolia sinica. Next base: position 36,197,721 of record NC_080577.1, read on the forward strand.
AGCCCTTTGTAGTGACCTCGAGCATACCTGGATACCGCAAGGAGGTGACGAGCCGATCTGTGGTAGTAAGGGCATGAAAGGCGTGCATTGATTGGTGACGAGCCCTTTGCTACGACCTCAACTATATGATCGTATGAGATATCTAGGATTGACGACCCTAGTATGGATCACTGTTTGGATAGTGATATGAGGAAGGTATCTTAGCTTCCCAATCCTGTTGTGTGAAATGGACTAATAACAACTTGGTAATCATATCCATGCACCGCATTTGCATGTGCTTTGTAGATGTGGCGCACTTTGAGGCGATGTCATGCGTAAAGTAAGATGAAGACGCTGAGGGTGTACGTGTGAGGGCACGCATCATATTGCATTCATCCTTGCATTAACAAGAGTACTTAGGATTTAATTACTTATCCTGCTTTATCATTACTGTTTGATTGAACTAATAACATGTTAACCAGTGCCTTATTGTTCCACTGAGTTGATCACTCACTCCCACGTTTCTGGGGCGGTGTTACACACCCACCAGACTCTGTCTTAGGCCCTGATGTTGCAGATGTGGATGCGACGTCTGAGGCAGAGTGGGAGCTGGATGACGACGAGGCTGCCTTCTCCTATATGCAGTTTTCAGACGGGTTCTAGCGAGCCTCGGTCTGATGCGTGGGATTTCTGGGATATTTCTGGGGACTGAAATGATGTAATTTGATACTTATAATTTTGTTAAATAACACTTTTACACGATCTGGTTGTATATGTAATTCAGGGATTTACACTTGTACACATATTTTACTATAAGTCTTCCGCTTGCTTTATTCACTTATCCCTGAATCATATCTGTGTTTTGGCTTAATCTATTCCATGTTTTATGCACTAATACAGTCAACATACATTCATCATTAAATATGTTGCATAAGTGATGTTTTGGAACTCGGGAGCTGAGTTATGCTCGACCCTCGAATTTCAGGGCGTTACAATTAAATCCATGCTTTTAGCACCCTTTTCAATCTAAGCTCTTAAATTCACCTTGCAACACAAACATGAGTAAAATAGAACTTAAGCATTATTATGTTCATAAAACCAAGATATAAGTGGAGGATAATATGTAATATTTGACCCTCAACACCAATATGCAATACCCTCAACACAATTCCCAACTAGCATTTTGCTAGTCCCGAGCAAAGTATGCGTAAATAAATCTCAATGCTTAATGTCAGGAATCTTTTTCAGAAGATAATCTTTTATGCACTCAAGGGTGAATGGGTAGAATTAAGATATGAAAGTGAGATTTTGAACGCCTAGAACCCAATCACATAAGCAACTAATAAAATAAGGTCGTTGTCCATTAAATCGAAGCATAATCTGTACATCAAGTTTTTCAATGTGCTCAGTGACAGTCAATTTACCTCTCGTACGAATACTATCAATTCATCATGTTAGCTATGCTCATCACTTCAAGATCAGTTTGAAACTCAAGTATTGATTCCGAACTTATCCCCTTTTCCTTCTTTTTCCAGTTTTTGATTTTATATGGATGGTCAGTTTTTATTCATTCTTTTTTACTTTTACATTCTTTTTCAAAAATTTTATTCTTTTTATTCTTTTTCATGACCTCTTTGTCAATCTACTATTTTTTTAACTAGTTCTTTTCTTCTTTTAAGGTGGATAAACTTCTCCAGACTCGATTCTCACAATCTATCAATGATTCACATACTAACAATCAGAAATTCTAGTATGTCTTACAGAAGACATATTGAATGTGTTTTGTGATTTAGATTAACATGATATTCAAACTACCTCTTAATCAATTAAATGCAAGAACTTAGGTGATAAATTACTTAGATGATTAGACTCCAACAATTCAAAATTCAATCTCTATCTTCTCATACTCAAAGAACTCTTAGGTACACAATTCATCGCTTCCCAAGCAGATTTCAACGTGAATCATTGAAATTTTTTTTAAAATTTTGCTCAAAACTGAGAAAATAATGATTAGTTTACCTAATCCCCCATTCCCAACCAAAAAATATACATTGTCCTCAATGTAAAAAATTAAACAAGTAATGCAAAAGAGGCAATGAAAAGAAGAGGGAAGTGATGAAATGTAATAGCTGAAGAAGGAATTCTAAGGCTATTTCTTTCAATGATCTCAATATGAAGATGGGTTGTCACAAAAAAAAATCAATAGAGTATAAGTAAACTATCCTAAACAGCGGAAGCAAACTACCCTAATCCTATGAAAGTGATAAACCTACCTATACCTTCATCAGACTAGGAGATCATTCCTATTACATAGGATTAGTCAGAGTTATGAACATGTCCTCTAAATTAAATTTCTCAACAAATGGCTTTAATCGATGTCCATTTACTTTGAATTCATTGCCATTGTTTAGATTCCGAATCTCAATAGCTCCATGAGGATAAATATTAGTAATAGTGAAAGGGCTGGTCCAACGAGATCGGAGTTTGCTCGGAAAGAGATGTCATTGAGAATTGTACAAGAGGACCTTCTGACCTAGTGTGAATGATTTCAGAAGAATGTATTGGTCATGAAAACCTTCATCTTATGTTTGTAAATTGTCGAGTTCTCGTACGCATTGTTCCAGATTTCTTCAAGTTCATTCAACTGAAGTTTGCGTAGCGAGCCAGTGGTCCAAGTTGAAGTTCAGATTTTTTATAGCCCAGTAGGCTCAATGTTCCAAATCCACAGGCAAGTGGCAAGCCTTCCCATAGACGAGTCTAAAGGGTAACATTCCAATACGGGTTTTGAATGCAGTACGGTAAGCCCATAAGGCATCGGTCAATCGGATTGACCAATTCTTACGGTCAGGGTTAATCATCTTTTCTAAGTTGTGTTTAATTTCTCTATTAGAAATCTCAGCTTGCCCACTTATTTGTGGGTAGTATGGGGTACTCACTTTGTGGTAGATGTCATATTTCTTCATTAAGTTTGCAAATGGCTTATTAGAGAAAAGTGAACCTTCATCACTAATTATGGCTCGAGGCATTCCGAATCGGGAAAGGATGTTCTCTTTTAAGAATTTAATAACTGTTTCATGATCATTGTTCTGGCAAAGAATCACTTCGACCCATTTAGTGACATAGTCTATGGCGAGCAAAATATATAAATTTTCAAAAGATTGGGGGAATGGTCCCATGAAATCGATGCCCCAGCAATCAAATGCTTCAATGATTAGAATAGGGTTCAAGGGCATCATGTTTTGACGGGACAATGCTCCCAATTTCTGACAATGCTCACAAGCTTTGCAAAACTCATGAGTGTCCTTAAACATAGTGGGCTAGTAAAAGTCACACTGCAGAATTTTGGCCATGGTCTTTTTAGTAGAAAAGTGACCACCATGGGCTTGAGAATGATAGAAGGAGATGACACTCTGGTGTTCATTGTCTGGCATACATCTCCTTAAGATTTGGTCTGGGCAATATTTAAACAGATATGGATCATCCCAAAAGAATTTACGTACCTCGCTGAAGAATTTTTTCCTATCTCGCGCAATCCAATGTATTAGCGTGAAACCTGTAGCAAGATAATTAACAATATCTGCAAACCAAGGTGAGTGGGAGACTTTGAACAATTGTTCGTCATGGAACATATCATTTATATGTGTCGTCTCAAGGGAATTAGAGAGATCAAGGCGGGAAAGATGGTCAGCCATTACGTTCTCTACTCCCTTTTTATCTTTTATTTCCAAATCGAATTCTTAAAATAGGAGGATCCATCATATCAGGTGGGGCTTAACATCATTCTTAGAAAGAAGATAGTTGAGCACTACATAATCTATATAAATGATGATCTTTTATCCGATCAAATATGACATAAATTTGTCCAAAGTAAACACCACGAATAAGAGTTCCTTTTCCATAATAAAGTAGTTCACTTGGGCATGATTTAGAGTTCTACTTGTGTAATAAATAACGTAGGACTTCTTTTCTTTTCTCTGGTCTAAAATTGCCCCAAGACCATAGTCAGATGCATCGTACATAAGTTTAAAAGGAAGGCTCCAATCGTGTGACTGCATGATAGGTGCAGTGGTTAACATGCCTTGAGTTTAGTAAAAGCTTCCTGGCATTGCTCAGTCTACTCGTATGGTGCACCTTTTAAAGTAGATTACATAGAGGATGAGAGAGGTGACTAAAGTCCTCTATGAATCTCTTATAAAAATCAGCGTGTCCTAAGAAGGATCGTAGGTCTCGTATGTTCTTGGGTGGATGTAAGTTAGAGATAAGATTAATCTTAGCCTTGTCTACCTCAATTCCCTTAGATGAGATGATATGTCCAAGGATAATTCCCGTACGAACCATGAAATGACACTTCTACCAATTTAGTACCAAATTCTTTTCCTCACATTACTTCAGCACATTTTTCAAAATTTTCAAGCATTTGCTGAAGGATGGACCAAAAACTGAGAAATTGTCAATGAAGCCTGTAAATATTGCCCCACCACATTAGAAAAAATACTCAACATACATCGCTGAAAGGTGGTGGGGGCATTACACAGTCTAAATGGCATCCCTCGGTAAGCAAAGGTGCCAAAAGGACATGTGAACGTGGTCTTTTCTTAGTCTTCAAGAGCTATCTTGATCTGATTGTAGCCCGAATATCTATCAAGGAAACAGTAATAGGAATGACCAGCTAACCTTTCCAAAATTTGATCGATGAAGGGTAAAGGAAAGTGGTCCTTCCTTGTGATGGTATTCAACTTCCTGTAGTCAATGCACATTCTCCAACCAGTAGTGACTCTAGTTGGCACGAGTTCATTGTTAGCATTGGCTACGATGGTGATTCCAGATTTCTTAAGAACCACCTGAGTTGGACTCACCCATTGACTATCAGATATAGGGTATATAATACCCAAATCCAATAGCTTAAGAACCTTACCCTTGACCACTTCCTTCATGTTTGGATTTAATCTACGTTGTGGTTGCTGGGAGGTTTTTGCATTATCCTCTAGATAAATGCGGTGAGTATAAATCGAAGGGTCAATTCCCTTGAGGTCTGCAATCGACCATCCAAGGGCTCCCTTATGCTCAATGAGAGTAGAGATAAGCATACTCTTCTGTTCTTGCTCAAGGTGGGAAGAAATCACCACCGGGTATCTCTCATCTTGACCTAAATAGACATATTTCAAATCAGAGGGCAAAGGTTTTAAGTCAAGCTTCAGTGCCTTGAGGTTAGACAGTAGTGGCACTACATTAGTTTGGGACAATTCTTCAAATTGTGGCCTCCACTAGTTAACTTCAAGTACCAGCATGGTATCAAGTATGGCCCCAGTCTCCCTAATCATTTCATCATCCGAATCATGGGAGTGGGCTAGTCACGTCTCTAAAGGGTTAGACGATAAGGTCATCAGAGTTCTATGCTCCATGAAAGAATCAATCAAGTTAACATCGTGGGCATCATCATCATCCTTTACCTGTTTGCCCGTATTGAAAAAGATATTCAACTCCAATGTCATATTTTCAAAAGATAAACTCATTACTCTATTCCTGTAATTAATGATTGCATTTGATGTGGCAAGGAATGGGCGACCAAGAATAACAGGAATTTGGGTGCTCATGTCCACGATGGGTTGAGTATCTAGGATGATAAAATCTATTGGGTAGCAGAATTTATCAATCTGGACCAACACATCCTCAATTACACCTCTTGGTACACGAACTAAGCGATCAACAAGTTGTAATGTGATTCGAGTGGGTTTCAATTCACCTAAACCTAGCATTTCGTAGACTGAGCAGGGAATCATATTTACACTTGCTCCTAAGTCAAGAAGTGCATGCTCAATCCGGTAATTTCCAATTACAAAAGGGATGGTTGGGCTACCGGGATCTTTATATTTTCGTGGCACATCTTACTTAAGGATGACACTCACTTTTTCTATTAGAAAATTTTTCTTTTTTATACTTTGCCACCTCTTAGTCGTGCATAGGTCTTTCAGAAATTTGGCATATGAAGGAATTTATTTTATGACATCCAACAGAGGGATGTTGACCTTCACTTATTTAAGCACCTCTAGAATGTCCTAAGAGTTAGAGAGAAATTTTGGTGCAATCAACCGTTGGGGGAATGGAGTAATCAGCTTACTCAGATGTTCCAGTTCTAATCCATGTGGAGTGTTGATAGGTCTATCAATTTCATCAACTTCCGGGCATTAGACTTTTCAGCCCTTACCAAAATAGATTTGTTAATTATCTTTCCACTACTAAAAGTGGTGATAGATTTAGCTTACTCCATTTGATTTGAAGAGCTTGGATCACTTATTTCGTATTGCAGTTTAGGATTGGGGAAAGGTTGGGTTGGAAGAATCCCTTTTTCCCAAATTGAATTTTTTATCTCACACCCTTGTATGGCCTTTAAAAGGTCTTGAAGGGTTTGCAATATACTCTAATTCATAAGCTCTTGGTTTTGAATATGTTTCCAAACCGGATCCTCTTGAGGTTTCCCTTGATTCAAGAATTGGTTAGGGATTCCTTGAGGAGTAGCAGTTTGTCCATTCCTCTAGCTAAAGTTCGAACGATTTCTCCAACTAGAATTGTATGTGTTAGAGATTGGTCCATTAAAAGGTCTTTAGTAGTTGTTCATGGCATTCGATTGCTCCTTCAGTGCCTCTTGAAAAGTAGGTATCGTTGGGCAATTTTCAGTTATGTGTATGTTGCAAGCATAGATACTGCAAATAACTTCCTTAGCCTTATCCTTCTTAAGTTCCATGGCCTTGACCTTCCTTACGAGATTGGCCAGTTTAGCATTTATATCATCATCCTCTTTCAGCAAGTATATCTCACCTCTCTCCCTTGCTTAAGTAAGCTTAGATGTGGAGGTAGGTTTTGGGGAGATGTCCCATGATTGTACAGTTTCAGCGAGTTTGTCAAAGTAATCCCACACCTCATCAACATTTTTATTCATGAACTCCCCATTGCACCTCGTCTCAACTTTTTGGCACATGGAAGATGTCAGTCCATCGTGGAAGAAAGTTGTTGTGCGCCACATTTCAAAACCGTGTTATGGGCATGAACTGACGAGATCCTTGAACCGTTCTCAACATTGGAAGAATGTTTCATCTTCCTTTTGGGTGAAGTTCATGATTGACTTCCTAATGGTGTTTGTCTTATGGTATGGAAAGAATTTTTTATGAACTCCTTCATGTCATTCCATGTGCCAATAGATTGCAGACGTAGTGAGTGCAATCACATCTTAGCCTTTTCTTTCAAGGAGAAAGGAAAGACTTTCAGCCTGACCGTGTCCTCAGACACGTTAAGAAAGTATAAAGTGGCTATAACCTCATTAAATTGTTGCAAGTGCAGGTATGGAGTTTTAGATTCACGTCCAAGGAACTTTGGAAGGAGTTGGATCACTCCAGGCGTGATATTCTTGTTTCCTGTGTTTCATGAAAAAACCATACAAGAAGGGGTGCTCACCCTCACTGGTTGTAGGTAATCTCGTAAAGTACAAGGCAAGGGTGCATGGTGCACCTCATTCTCATCTTGGACTTCCGCAACTCGAAGTTGTGGCTGATTCACTGGTTGATTTACAGGTTATTTTGTAGCCATAACCTCAATTAACTCTGAGGATCTCAAGTGGTGTCTAACCCTGTAATGGATAGATAACCCTTTAACCAATCCTCCTTCACTCAAAAGATGTCGAGTGTTGTCATAGACCTACTTGGGCATGAAACACTCTTAGCCCTCTTTCTCAGAATCTAACCTAAACCTAAAAGAAAGAAGGGAAATAGAAATCTTGAAATAGAAAGAGAGCGAATTAGAAAGAAGTTACCAAATTAGAAGGTTCTACATTAGGATCCTGCAAAAGAAAAAAGGAAAGTGAATTAGTTTCTAAAAAAGAAATAAGGAAAGTAACCTAGTTTCTAAAAAAATGAAAAAGCAAAGTTTCTAAAAACAGAAAATAGAAAGTTTCTAAAAAAAGGTAGGAAGGTTTCTATCCTAAAATTAGAAAGTAGTTTCTAAAAATAGAAAAGGAAAGTTTCTAAACCTAGAATTAGAAAGCAAAGTTAGTTTCTAAAATAATTCAGAAAACCCTAATCTTAAACTAATTCCAAAACTAGTTAATCTCAGAAAAATGCAAATGTTAGTCCCCGATATAAGGCCTATGTCCTAGTAACATTTTGTTCCTTAGGATCGCGCGATCCTTCCAGTAGAATTCCAACAACCCGCGACCTATAGATAGTATTTACGAGCGACCTCAAGTCGCATTCGGTAAACCCGAGTTGGCTCAACCCGAGACTTATGCTATTGTAATCGCACTGTCGTCGCGATTCCAATGCCGAGTCTCGTGTGCCAATGCGATGCCTAGATTAGGAGATGTGGCCGGCACATTATCTCATTTGTGGACCGCGCATTGCCGGACCATAGGTTTCCTGATAAGTGCATTCCCTAGAAAGTCATCACAAGGATGATGTCATCCTAGGCTACCTAGCTTAGGGTGACATCACCCTACACCATCCCATGCTTGCTAGCAATAATTAGTAGACACGCCATGCCTCTTACACTTGTAATTATGACTTTACAATGCAATCATTTCTCCCATACACCCTTCTCTCCCTCTCATCTTCCTCATTCCTAGCAACAAGAGCTTTCAACGTCCATGAGAGCCCCTCTATTCCAGCCCTCTTTCACCCTATAACCCACCCAATCCAGCCCTTAGAAACCCATCTCCACCATCGAAAAGGGTCCTAGAAGGCTTGAGAGTCCAAGGGAAGAAGAAGAAGATGAATAAGTAAGAGAGGTGGGTGTATTCTAGGACTAGATTTCTCATTTTCTTATATAGATCTTCTTATTTTCTAACATGAGGCTAGTAGGACCCACCAATCAATGGTGAGGATCCTATCTTGACCTCTGGGTGTGGCCAATGGCCCACCTTGGCTTGCATGTATGCTTTGGATCACTTTGAGGGGCTTATAGTGGCGGAGCCCCTCCTCTAGCTCTCTCCCTCTCTCTCTCTCTGTATCTCTCTCCCTCTCTCCATCTTTCCCCTGATGTGTGGCCCACCTGATGTGCACAGCACATCCAGACTGTCCAACAGGGTGGGATGGCCCTACTGTCCAGAAATCTGGATGCAGGCTAGCCCACCTTGCTGCCCTGTTATGCATGCAAGGATAAACACCAATATTAGCTTGGTCTGAGGTGTGTGTGGCCCATCTAGGTGGCCCTACCTTGATGCATGTAATGTATACCCACTCATCCAGCAACATATGGGCTGCACCATGCAGCAGCATGTTGTAGTCCATTTTTCATGCCCACAATGTTGACTGTTTAAATGAAATGATACCTTCATTTTCAGCGTGATTTTAATGAGAGTGGGGTGGCCCACTGGCGTGTGACCCCACCTTGATGTATGTTTAAACCCACATCATCCAGCCAGGGGTGGGCGCCCTTAGAGTGCGCCTAGGAGGCGTAAACATTCCATATGCTGGCACCGTCCAGCTGCCCTTGATGATGGGAAAATCTAAATATCAGCGGGGTCCCAGCTTTGTAGCATCTGCGTGGACCCCATTGTGATGTATGGATTTTATCTTCACCATCCACCGCTTCACGCGATCATCTAGATGTGGATCAAGAGGGCCACATCCTGCTAGACAGGCTACTGTCCAGCAGCAGACCCTGTCATGGAGGAAAATACAAATATCCATTTGATTCAGAGTAGGTGGGCCATACTCATGTGGACCCCACCCTGATGTATTATATCCACACCGTCCATCTAGCTTTCCAGATCATTTTAGGGCCTGACCAGATAGGCCAGGGCCACTGGACCGACTGTTGTTTAGTAGGCCTGGACGTTATGGTAAACAAAAATTTTAGCTTGATGTTGTAGTGGGTGGATCTCACCTTGCTGCATGTGTGTATGCACACCATCCAACCATATTTCCAGGGCCATGGGCCCATTTATGAAGTAGACCCAACACCTAGAGGGGCCAGGCGCTGCTGGACCGATCGTCCAGCAGCTGCTAGCCCACCATGATATATATGTTTTATCCTTGCCATCCATCTATTTTGAGGTCCACCTAGACAGGGTCCACCTTCTGGTGGCCCACGTCTATAGGTGGGGCCCACCTTGAGTATGTTAAGGGCAGTCGTCTAGCCCCTTGGAACGTCCAGATTGGGCTAAGATGCTACTGCACTGGCTGTCTAATAGCAGGTCCACCCTGATATATGTTATGTATTCATGCCACTCATCTAGTGGGGCCCATTGTGATATGTATGGGCCACCATGAAGTATATACTTCACTCAGATTGACCATCTGCTGGACCCCAGCAGGCCCATGAAGTTGGGAGGGTTGGACGTCCAGTAAGGGCCCTGTATTGTTGTATATAGTTGTATATTATGAAGCTGTGAGGCCTAATAGATTAAAGGTGTTATGTATACACACCATGCATTTATTTTTCTGAGATTATGGGCCCCTTTAATGCCTTGTGAGGACCATCTTTCTTCTGATTATAGTAGAACCATGCTGTTCAGATTTCTGGACGTCCAACCTTAGAGCCTTCCTTGGTACATGTGTTGCCCATCCATTATGTTGAACCTCGTGGGTTGTTTGTAAGCCCACTATGATGTATGTGATTGTATCCATGTTGCCCATCCAATTTGCCAAAATTTGGGCTGACCTATAAGGCCCACATTGGTACTTATGATGTACTCCTAGCCTAACTATTTTCCGAGGCATATGGGCTACCCATGAGGCCCACCATGATGCATGTGTTGTATGTTCCCTAGGACATCATATTTTTGGGCTATGCACTGTCCCAAGTAGCCCACCTTGATGTATGTGGACCATAGGCCGTTTCTTGAGGCCCACCATGATGTACGAGATGTTATGTGTGCTACCCATTTCATTTCCTAAGTAGTATACGGGCCATGGGCCCCATTGTAAGTTAGATTTCATGCGGGCTGCACTCTAGGGGACAATGGTGGTTAAATGTCCATGTTATGAACCTCTCTAGGGCCCATTGTTAGGCCCATTGTCATCTATTTGGGCCCCCATAAGTGTTACCCATCTAGCCTTAGTGGGCTAACCCAAACCGTTGGGCCCCCATTATTGTTGATGCTTCCATTATGCCTTGTAGATTGTCTAAGTTATTGAGCCCATCTTATGCTTATTGGGCCCTTTAGGAAGCCTAGTTTACTATGTGATGGAGCGAGTGAGGAAGCCTACTCCTCGTTCTTAGGCCCATTCTTGATATGAGTAGGCCATCTAGGACCATTCTTGATATGAGGAGAGTACATCATCACCATAGATGGAAGGATTTGTGATATCAGATTTGGTATATCCACTGTTGAGGACTGATCTTGATATATTTTTCTAGATCCACCATCCTTCTGTGGATCCCGTCATGTGTTTGGGACGATTAATGTGCTAGTTTACTTAAGCTAGTAGGACACACTGAGTATGTGCTAGCATAGCATCATGATACATGCCCATACGCATCATTCGTATGCTTGTTATGAGGAGTGATTGATCATAATATTAGCTATTGGGCTGATTGTTTATAAGACTCCCTGATAGATGGAGTTGCCCCACATGAGTTCACACAGTACGCGTAGGATTGATGCATGACTAGATAGTATGACTCATGCATCTTGCATCATGTGATATGATCACTATATGCCCTAACGACATCAGGGTTGTGGCCTCCACAGGCATAATATGGATGAAAGAATTGGATACCGAAAATACTTGTTTCTAACACAGGCGTGATGGATGTCCCTGGGTGAAAGTCCCAGAACCCTTATGGTACCAAGAGGATGCTCCAACACCGAGCTGAGTGGATACATGAGCGCCAGAGTCCCGGATACTCGTAGGCCACGTCTCCCACTATGTCGTGGTCGGTTGGAAGGGGGTGTGGCCTTATCCACCCGAGGCACAAGGGGCAAAGCTAGGCTGAGTTTGACTAGCTCGAAAATGGGTCCGCTACAGAGGAGCCAGGTAGATATTGGCTGACTACTGGCCAAGTGGGTAGTGAGGTCTCTTATGCTCACATTGGTTGCACGCCTGAGGGAGGGGTAATCGTTGTGGAGTGCACTAGACCTCAGTGATATTCTAGAGATGAGTTATAGTAACATATGATCCTAGGATGAGGACTAGTATGATTGCCTTGCATCTTGCATATGACATCTGGCCATATAGGCCTTGCATCACATAGCCTTGGTTTGGCTGACAGCATCATGGACTTGCCAGCATTTTTCCACATTATTCTGATATTGCATATCTAATACATATATTGTAAACACACTTACACCACCCTCTAAGCTTTCTATAAGCTTATGCACGACCGTTGCGTACAGGTGATACAGAAGGACATATATTTTGTGTGGAGTGATGCCTGTGAGCGAGCATTTGCTGAGCTAAAGGACCTCCTCATGTCCGCTCCTGACCTCACTCTTTCCTCTAGGAGTGAAGGATTTGTGGTATTTATCGATGCTTTGCATGTGGGCTTGGGTGTTGTCCTGATGCTGCACAGGAAGCCAGTGGCTTATGCGTCTCGCCAGCTCAAGGTCCATGAGCTAAAATACCCCACGCATGATTTAAAGTTGGCAGCAGTCATCTTCGCACTGAAGGTGTGGAGGCATTATCTTTTGAGGGTTAGGTTCGAGCTCTTCTCTGACCACAAGAGCCTGAAGTATCTCTTCTCACAATCCGAGTTGAATATGTGGCAGAGACATTGGATGGAGCTCCTGAAGGACTACGATTTTCATCTTTAGTACCACCCAGGCAAGGTGAACATGGTGACGGATGCCCTTAACTGTCAGCCACGAGGCCTGGTGACACATATGATGATTCAAGATTGGAAGATGCTCGAGGACGTGGCAGCGTATGACTTCAAGATCAGTCTGCAGCCTTCTATCATGCAGTTATCAAGCTTTTCGATTCAACCCTCTCATGTTGCAAGGGTGATCGAGGCTCAACAGACAAATGAGTTATTGCAGAGTTATCAAGCAGAGGTGCCATCTGAGAGTCAGTCAGATTGGAAAATTAGTTCTGATGGTGGACTTCTCTTCAGAGGCCGATTATGTGTCCTGGATGTTCCAGAGTTGCGCAGGGATCTTATGACCGAGGCACATCGATCGAGGTTTTCTATCTACCCTGGCTCGATGAAGATGTACCACGATATAAGGAAGCAGTATTTTTAGGCGAGGATGAAGTGCTAGATCGCCTGTTTCATGGCCGATTGTGACACGTGCCAGTTGTCAAGGCCGATCATCAGAGACCCCCAGGTCCATTGCAGCCATTGAGCGTCCTGACGTGCATGTGGGAGCACATATTCACAGATTTCATTATGGGCTTGCCGAGGACTTTGTACGGTCATGATATCATCTGTGTTGTCGTGGATTATCTGATGAAGTCAGCGCATTTTCTCACGATTCGTGCGACCTGTCCTTTGGATCGGCTTGCCAGATTATTTGTTGATGAGATTATGAAACTGCATGGTTTCTCAGTCTAGATCGTTTCTGACCGAGACCCGAGGTTCACATCTCAGATTTGGAGGAGCTTTTAGAAGGAGATGGGGACTACCATACAGTTCAGCACTATGTATCATCTACAGAACGATGGGCAGACTGAGAGGGTCAACCAGATTCTTGAGGATATGCTTCGGGCTTGCGTGTTTGACTTCTCGGGTAGTTGGGATGAGTATTTACGCTTGGTTGAGTTCACATATAATAACAACTATCATGCAACTATTGGCATATCACCTTTTGAGGCCTTGTATGGCAGGTCTTGTTGATCTCCCAGTTATTAGGCCGAGGTTGGAGAACACCGTCTCTTAGGTCTTGAGCTAGTGCAGTAGATATCAGAGGTTATTGATATCATCAGGCAGAGGATGCACACAGCTCGAAGACGGCAAAAGAGTTTTGCTGATCATCGGCGTCGTCCCTTAGAGTTTGCAATAGGGGACCGAGTGTATCACAAGGTCTCACCCATGAATGGTGTGGTTCGATTTAGAGCGAAGGGCAAGCTTACCCCAAGATTTATTGGACCTTTTGAGATCACTAGGCGCATTAGCGTCGTGGCCTATAGGCTCGCCTTACCACTTTAGTTATTTGGCATCCACAACATTTTCTATGTTTGTATGCTGCAGAAGTGTGGGTCAAACACCATCCCTGTAATTAATTGGCAACCCCTTGAGGTCTGTGAGGATGCTTCCTACATTGAGCAACCAGCTCACATCCTTGATCGGAAGGAGCAGGTCCTCTGGACCAAGATCAATCCTTTGGTGAAAGTGTAGTGGGGTCACCATAGTGTTGATGAGTCATCTTAAGAGTATGAGGCTGAGATTCGAGAGCGTTATCCCCATCTTTTTGTTGACTGATTATGCCTTGTATTGTTTTTAAATATATATATTATATATATATATATATATATATTTATGCGATGCCACGTTTTCTCTTCCTTCTTGTTTTGTTTCATGTGGTAGTGTAAATTTCTAGGATGGAATTTTTATTAGGAGGGGAGAGCTATAAGGCCTGTGTCCTAGTACCATTTTATTCATTAGGATCCCCCGATCCTTCCCATCGAATTTTGATAACCCGCGACCTATAGATAACATTTGCGACCGACCTCAAGTCGCATCCGGTAAACCCAAGTTGGCTCTGCGACTGCGTCATCACCGCGGTTCTAACGCCGTGTCTCGTGTGCCAATACGATGCCTAGATTAGGAGATGTGGCCCACGCATTATCTCGGCCATGGACTGCACATTGCAGAACCATAGATTTCCTAATAAGTGCATTCCCTAGAAAGTCATCATGAGGATGATGTCATCCTATGCTACCTAGCCTAGGATGACATCACCCTACCCCATCCCATGTGTGCTAGCAATAATTGTTAGACATGCCATGCTTCTTACACATGTAATTATGACCTTATCATGCAATCATTTCTCCCATATACACCCTTCTCTCCCTCTCATCTTCCTCATTCCTAGCAACAACAACTTCCAACGTCCATGAGAGCCCCTCCATTCTAGCCCTCTTTCACCCTATAACCCACCCAATCCAGCCCTTAGAAACCCATCTCCACCATTGAAAAGGGTCCTCGAAAGCTTGAGAGTCCAAGGGAAGAAGAAGAAGAAGAAGAAGTAAGAGAGGTGGGTGTATTCGAGGACCAGATTTCTCATTTTCTTATGTAAATCTTCTTATTTTCTAGCATGAGGCAAGTATGACCCACCAATCAATAGTGAGGATCCTATCTTGACCTCTAGGTGTGGCCAATGGCCCACCTTGCTTGCATGTATGCTTTGGATCACTTTGAGGAGCTCATAATGGTGGAGCCCCTCCTCTAGCTGTGTCTCTCTCTCTCTCTCCCTCTCTTCATATATTTCCCTGATGCGTGGCCCACCTGATGTGCACAACACATCCAGACCGTTCAATAAGGTGGGACGACCCTACTGTCCAGAAATCTGGATGCAGGCTGGCCCACCTTGCTGCACTGTTATGCATGTATGGATAAACACCAATATTAGCTTGGTCTAAGGTGTGTGTGGCCCATTTAGGTGGCCATACCTTGATGCATGTGATGTATACCCACTCATCCAGTGACTTATGGGCTGCACCATGCAACAGTATGTTGCTGTCCAGTTTTCAGGCCCACATTGCTGACTGTTTAGATGAAATAATACCTTCATTTTCAGCGTGATTTTGATGAGAGTGGGGTCACTCACTGGCGTGTGGACCCCACCGTGATGTATGTTTAAACCCACACCATCCAGCCAGGGGTGGGTGCCCTTGGACTGGGCTCAGGAGGCTTGGACGGTCCAGATGCTGGCACCGTCCAGCATCTCTTAATGATGGGAAAATCCAAATATCAGCGGGGTCCCAGGTTTGTAACCATCCTCGTGGACCCCACTGTGATGTATGGGTTTTATCTTCACCGTCCACCCCTTCACCTGATCATCCAGAAGTGGATCAGGCGGGCCACATCCTGCCGGACAAGTTACTGTCCATCAGCAGGCCCTGTCGTGGAGGAAAACACAAATATCCATTTGATTCAAAGCTGGTGGCCAAACTCACATGGACCCCACCTTAATGTATTGTATCCACATCGTCCATCCAGCTTTCTAGATCATTTTAGGGCCTGACCAAATGGGTTAAGGCTACTGGACCGGCTGCGGTCCAATAGGCCTGGACGTTAAGGCAAACACAAATTTCAGCTTGATGGTGCAATGGGTGAGCCACTCACGTGGACCTCACCTTGCTGCATGTGTGTACCCACACCCTCCATCCATATTTCCAGGGCCATGGGCCCATTTATGAATCAGATCAAACGCCCAGAGGGACCAGGCACTGCTAGACCGATTGTCCAGCAGCTACTGGCCCACCATGATATATATGTTTTATACTTGCCTTCCATCTATTTTAACATCCACCTAGATAGGGTCCAGCTTCTGGTGACCCACATCTACAGGTGGGACCCACCTTGAGAAGGCAGCTGTCTAGCCCATTGGGACATCCAGACTGGGCTGGGACGCTGTTGTACTGGCTGTCTAGCAGCAAGCCCACCCTGATATATGTTATGTATTCATGCCACTCATCTAGTGGGGCCCACTGTGATATGTATGGGCCCCCACGAAGTATATACTTCACTCAGATTGACCATCTGCTGGACCCCAGTAGGCCCAGGAAGTTGGGAGGGCTGGACGTCTAGTAAGGGCCCTGTATTGTTGCATATAGTCGGATATTATGAAGTTGTGAGGCCCACCAGATTAAAGGTGTTATGTATACACACCATGCATTTATTTTTCTGAGATTATGGGCCCCTTTAATGCCTTGTGAGGCCCATCTTTCTTATGATTATACCAGAACCATGTCGTCCAGATTTTTGGACGTCCATCAGGCCCAGATGGGCTGGACGTCCAGCCTTAAAGCCTTCCTTGGTACAAGTGCTGCCCATCCATTATGTTGAGCCTTGTGGGCTGTTTGTAAGCACACTATGATGTATGTGATTGTATCTATGTTGCCCATCCAATTTGCCAAAATTTGGGTTGACCTATAAGGCCCGCAATAGTACTTGTGTGTACTCCTAGCCTAACTATTTTCTGGGGCATATGGGCTGCCTATGAGGCCCACCATGATGCATGTGTTGTATGTTCCCTAGGACATCATATTTTTGGGCTATGCGTTGTCCCAAGTAGCCCACCTTGATGTATGTGGACCACAGGCCGTTTCTTGAGGCCCACCATGATGTATGAGATGTTATATGTGCTTTCATTTCATTTCTTAAGTAGTATACGGGCCATGGGCCCCATTGTAAGTTAGATTTCATGTGGGCCACATTCTAGGGGACAATGGTGGTTAAATGTCCATGTTGTGAACCTCTCTAGGGCCCATTGTTAGGCCCATTCTCATCTATTTGGGCCCCTATAAGTGTTACCCATCTAGCCGTAGTGGGCTAACCCACCCCCATTATTGTTGATGCTTCCATCATATCTTGTAGATTGCCTAAGTTTTTAAGCCCATCTTATGCTTATTGGGCCCCTTAGGAAGCCTAGTTTATTACGTGATGGAGCGGGTGAGGAAGCCCACTCTTTGTTCTTAGGCCCATTCTTGATATGAGTAGGCCATCTAAGCCCATCCTTGATATGAGGAGAGTACATCATCTCAGTAGATGAAAGGATTTATAATATGAGATTTGGTATATCCACTGTTGAGGACTGATCTTGATATTTTGGTCTAGATCCACCGTCCTTTTGTGGACCTCGTCATGTATTTGGGATGATTAATGTGCTAATTTACTTAAGCTAGTAGGACACACCGAGTATGTGCTAGCATAGCATCATGATACATGCCCATACGTATCATTTGTATGCTTTTTATGAGGAGTGATTGATCACAGCATAAGCCATTGGGCTGATTGTTTATGGGACTCCTTGATAAATGAAGTTGCTTCACATGAGTGCACGCGGTACATGCAGGATTAATGCATGACTGGATAGTATGACTCATGCATCTTGCATTATGTGATATGATCACTACATACCCTAACAACATTAGGGTTGTGGCCTCCATAAACATAACGTGGATGGCAGAATTGGATACTGGAAATACTTGTTTCTAACACGAGGGCCTGATGGATGTCCTTGGGTGAAAGTCTCAAAACCCTTACAGTACCAAGAGGATGCTCCAATGTCGAGACCGAGTGGATGCATGATCGCCTAGTACCGAATATAGTGGGTCGCGTCTCCTACTGTGTCATGGTCGATTGGAAGTGGGTGTGGCCTTATCCGCCTAAGGCGTAGGGGGCAAAGCTAGGCTGAGTTTGACCAGCTCGGAAGTCTGCTACTGACGAGCCAGGAAGATATTGGCTGACTACTGACCAGGCGTGTAGTGAGGTTTCTTACGCTCACATTGGCTATGGGTTTGGGGGAGGGGCAGTCATTGTGGAGTGCACTAGACCCCAGTGATATTCCAAAGATCAGCCATACTGATATATGATCCCAAATGAGGACTGGTATGATTGCGTTACATCTTGGATATGACATCTGGCCATATAAGCCTTGTATCGCATAACTTTGGTATAGCTGACAGCATCATGGACTTGTTAGTATTTTTTCACATTACTTTAATATTGCATACCTGACACATATATTATGCACACATTTACACCACCCTCTAAGCTTTCTATAAGATTATGCACGACCGTTATGTGCAGGTGACGCTAGGATGCAGCAGCATGAGGCAGGACTGTGCAGCTGAGCTTCTGGAGTCTTCGTTATCTATATCATATTTCCCTTTATGCCTTATACCCAAAAGTTTTTTATTATAGTGAATATGTGGTGATGTTCTTGTTATTGTGGCTTAGTTATGCTTCTTATAAAGGGAAAATTTATGTTGAAAATCCTCCTTATAAGATCCCAGGATCGGAATCTATTATATGGGTGCTAGAAGTCGAGAATGGGGTAATACGAAGGCTGTCAGCGTCAGATTCAACGATCGGGAATTTTATGAACCTGGTCCTCGAGTTTGGGGCGTGACACCCGGCAATGGTGCAAAAAACCTGTTCACAACCCCAAGTGTAAGGTCACAATGTGATAATAATCTCGGTGAGACCGAGGTCAAATCCACAAGGACTAATCTTGTGAGTATTCTGAAAGCAACTAGAAGTAGAACTAAAAGAAGATATAAACCTAAATCTGGAAGTGTAGAGAGAGTAATTGTGAGTTATTTAACTATAACTTAAGAAATTCAAAGGTGGAACTAGGGTTTCCAAGGATCCACTTGTAGCAATCAGGGAGATCTATGCTTGATTCAAGGACACAACTGGAATCAGAGTCCTATCATATCCAGTTGGAAGATATCTCAATAAAACCAAATCCGAACTTCCTTTGACCTAATTCTCAATGGATGAGAGTTGTGAGAACTAGAAGTGATTCCATCACAATACCATACCCAGGAGACAGTAGCTCACAATAGGATATACCAATCTCATAACCAAACATAAGAGAATCATGAAGATTAGAAGTGATTCCATCATCCAACCATGCCCAAGGGGCGATGGTAAACAACAAGATTTCTTAATTTCACAATCTCAATACATGAAAAGAGATACTCAAAACTATTGCAGATCTACTGTAATTTGAGTCATAATAAACCATTAAAAACTCAAAGTATTTCTTAAATATCAAATTAGAATCAAAGGGAGTTCAACATAAACATGAATCAAAGTAATAGAAAACATCCCATCACGCTACAAGCTTCACCTCTTAGCCCTAAGTAAGAGGTTTAGCCAATCATAGACATGATTGGAACTAAAATCCTATAAGAAAGAATGAAAAACTAAGAAAAAAAAGAAGAAAAATGCTTGGCGATAGCTCTCTGCCCCTGTGCTTCGCTCCTCCAAACCTTAAATTGATTAGATAAATACCCAAAGATGCCCTAGGGACTCCTATTTATAGTTGTGCAACACCTCCTTTCACACCTCTTTGGAAAAATCTGGAAATTGCCTCAAATTTAATCACTCTGCATAACTCAGCGTAACTTCATGAGATTCGTTCGATGACATCGAACAGGCTTCAATGTCATCGAAGGTGTCTTTTATACGTACTTTTTCCATGCTTTTGTAGCTTCATCCGGACTCTGCGACCTTCTGTGTCATCAAGCATTGTTCGGGGAATCTGTAATGTGTCCAAAACAATCCAGCGAGTATTCCAATTTCTTCAATAAATTCGATGTTATCGAAGAGACCTTTGATGTCATCGAGCAGATCTTCGATGTCATCGAGTAGTGCTTCGAGTAATCGAAAATGGTGCCCAATATGTCCAGCGAGTTTTGCTGAAAATCCACAGAAAATTCGATGTCATCAAGCAGATCTTCGATTTCATCGAGCAAAGCTTCAAGTCTTCAAACAAGTTCTTGAGTCATCGAAAAATGTCTTCAATTTATCCAGCAACAAACTCAATTTTCTTTCATAAATTCGATGTTATCGACCTGTGTTCGATGTCATCGAATGTGTCCTCGATGTCATCAAATGGTGCTCGATGACATAGTCAATGTGTATTCTGCACTTGTTATTTCAAATTCATTCCTTCTCCACTTATTTTTCTTGAATCTTGGGACCTTGAAATCTTCAATCTTTGTCTTGTAAAATCCATTCTCTGCCTTGGTGATCTTCGAGCGTTGAATCCATGCTTTTAGCACCTTTTCCAATCTAAGCTATCAATTCACCTTAGAAAAGAAACATGAGTAAAATAGGACATTAAGCAGTATCATGTTCATAAAACTAAGATATAAATGGGGTCCAATATGTAATATTTAACCCTCAACACTCGAGGTGTTCCGAACCGGGAAAGGATGTTTTCTTTTAAGAATTTAATGGCAGTTTGATGGTCATTGTTCCGGCACGGGATCGCTTCGAATCATTTAGTGACATTGTCTATGGCTAATAAAATGTATAAATTTCCAAAAGATTAGGGGAATGGGCCCATGAAATCGATGCCCTGGCAATCAAATGCTTTAATGATCAGAATGGGGTTCAAAGGCATCATATTTCGATGGGACAATGCTCCCAATTTCTGACGACACTCACAAGCTTTGCAAAACTCATGAGTGTCCTTGAACACAGTGGGCTAGTAAAAGCCGCACTATAAAATCTTGGCCGCGGTCTTTTTAGCAGAAAAGTGACCACCACTGGCCTGAGAATGACAAAAGGAGATGACACTTTGTTGTTCATTATCCGGCACACATCTCCTTAGGATTTTTTCTGGGCAATATTTAAACAAATATGGATTATCCCAGAAGAATTTGCATACCTCGGCGAAATTTTTTTTCTTATCATGTGCAATCCAATGTGTTAGCGTGTAACCTGTAGCAAGATAATTAACGATATCAACAAACTAAGGTGAGTGGGAGACTTTAAACAATTGTTCGTTAGGGAACATGTCATTTATATGCGTCGTATCAAGGGAATCAGAGAGATCAAGATGGGAAAGATGGTCAGCCACTATGTTCTCTACTCCTTTTTTATCTTTTATTTTCAAATCAAATTCCTAGAGTAGAAGGATCATCTTATCAAGCGGGGCTTAGCATCATTCTTAGAAAGAAGATACTTGAGCATTGTATGATTAGTGTAGATGATGATCCTAGATCTGATCAAGTAGGACCTAAATTTGTCCAAAGCGAATACTATGGCTAAGAGTTCTTTCCCCGTAGTGGAATAATTCACTTAGGTAGGATTTAAAGTTTTACTTACGTAGTGTATAACATAGGGCTTCTTTCTTTTCTTTGGCCTAACACCGCCCTAAGAGCATAGTCAGACGTATCACACATAATTTTAAAAGGAATGCTCCATTCGGGTGGCTGCATGATAAGTACGGTGGTTAACATGACTTTTAGCTTAGTGAAAGCTTCCTAGCATTGCTTAGTCCACTCGTACGAGACATCCTTTTGAAGTAGATTGCATAAAGGATGAAAGAGGTGACTAAAGTCCTTTATAAATCGTTTGTAAAATCTGACGTGTCCTAGGAAGGATCGCACGTCTCTTATGTTCTTAGGTGGAGGTAAGTTAGAGATAAGATCAATCTTATCCTTATCTACCTCAATTCCGTTGGACGAGATGATATGTCCAAGGATAATTCCCTTATGAACCATGAAGTGGCACTTTTCCCAATTTAGTACCAAGTTCTTTTCCTCACATCGCTTCAGCACATTTTTTAAATTTTCCAAACATTCATTGAAGGATGGACCAAAAACAGAGAAATCATCCATGAAGACATCTAAGTATTGCCCCACCATATCAGAAAAAATACTCAACATACATCGCTGAAAAGTGGTGGGGGCATTACATAACCCGAATGGCATCCTTCGGTAAGCAAAGGTGTCGTAAGGGTATGTGAATGTTGTCTTTTCCTGATCTTGAAGGGCTATCTCGATCTGATTGTAGCCCGAATACCTGTTAAGGAAGCAATAATACGAATGACTAGCTACCCTTTTCAAAATTTGATCAATGAAAGGTAAAGGAAAGTGGTCATTCCTTGTGATGGTATTCAATTTCCTGTAGTCAATGCACATTCTCCAACTAGTAGTAACTCTACCTGGCACGAGTTCATTGTCAGCATTGGCTACGATGGTGATTCCGAACTTCTTAGGAACCACCTAAGTTGAACTCACCCATTGGCTATCAGATATAGGGTATATGATACCCACATCTAATAGCTTAAGAACCTCATCCTTAACCGTTTCATTTTTGGATTTAATCTACGTTGTGGTTGCCTGAAGGTCTTTGCATTATCCTCAAGATGAATGAGGTAAATCGTCGATTTTCTTCAGGTCCGCAATCGACCATCCAAGGGCTCCTTTATGCTCGATGAGAGTAGAGATAAGAATACTCTCCTTTTCTAGCTCAAGGTGCGAAGAAATCACCACCGAGTATGTCTCATCTTGACTTATGTAAACATATTTTAAATTAGAGGGTAAAGGTTTTATGTCAAGCTTCGGTGCTTTAAGCTTAGACAGTAGAGGTACTACATCAGTTTGGGGTAATTCTTCAAATTGTGGCCTCCACCGGTTAACTTCAAGTACCGGCATAGTATGAAACATGGCTCCCGTCTCGCTAATCATATCATCCTCTAAATCATGGGAGTGGGCCAAGCACGTCTCTAGAGGGTTAGAGGATAAGGTCATCAGAGTTCTATCCTCCACAAAAGAATCAATCATGTTAATATCGTAGGTATCGTCATCATCCTCTACCTGTTTGCTCATATTGAAAAAGATATTGAGCCCCAATGTCATATTTTTTAAAGATAGATTCATGACTCCATACCTACAATTAATGATTCCATTTGATGTAGCAAGGAATGGATGACCAAGGATGACGGGAATTTGAGTGCTCATGTCCACGATAGGTTGAGTATCCAGGATGATAAAATCCACTGGCTAGTAGAATTTGTCAACCTGGACCAACACATCCTTAACTATACATCTCGGTTCATGAACTGAGTGATCAGCAAGTTGTAATGTGGTTCAGGTGGATTTTAATTCACCTAGACCCAGTTGTTCGTAGACCGAGTGAGGGATCGGATTTATGCTCGCTCTTAAGTCAAGAAGTGCTTGCTCGATCCAGTAATTTCCAATAACACAAGTGATGGTTGGGCTACTAGGATCTTTATATTTCTGTGGCATATCTTGCTCTAGGATGGCACTCACTTTTTCTTTCAAAAATATTTTCTTTTGGATGTTTTGCTGTCTCTTAGTCGTACATAGATCTTTTAGAAATTTGGCATATGCAGGAATCTGTTTTACTGCATCCAGTAAAGGAATGTTGACCTTCACTTGCTTAAGCACCTCTAGAATATCCTGAGAGTTAGAGAGAGGTTTTGGTGCTATTAACCATTGGGGGAATGGTGCAGCTGGTTTGTTTTAAAGTTCCGGTTCAAACTTATGTGGAGCACTGCTTGGTCTGTCTCATCTACTTCCCTGTCCTTAGGATTTTCAGCCCTTACCGAAATAGATTTGTCAATTGTTTTCCCACTCCTAAGAGTGGTGATAGACTTGGCTTGTTCCAGTTGATTTGAAGAGCTTGAGCCACTAATCTCATATTGTGGTTTTGGATTGGGGAGAGGTTGGGCTGGAAGCATTCCTTTCTCCCCAATCTCTAAGTGTGACTCCATCTTTTGAATGGAGGACGCAAGGGTTCCCAAATGCGATTTGATGTCCTGATTAAATAACTCTTAGTCTTGAATATTTTTTAGAACCGGGTCTTCTTGAGGTTTCCTTTGTTCCACAAATTGGTTAAGGATCCCTTGAGGAGTAACAGTATGTCCATTCCTCCAACTGAAATTTGGATGATTTCTCTAGCTGGAGTTGTACGTATTGGAGGAGGTTCCTTTGAAAGGCCTCTGGTAGTTGTTTACGACATTCGACTGCTCATTCGGTATTTCTTAAAAAGTAGGTATTGGTAGACAATTATCAGTTGTATGAATGTTGTAAGCACAAATAGCGCAAACGACTTCGTTAGCCTCATCCTTCTTAAGTTCCGTGGCCTTGAGCTTCCTTAAGAGACCGGCCACTTTAGCATTTATAACGTCGTCTCTTTCAATAAATATATTCTACCCCTCTCCTTTGGTTGAATAGGCTGAGATGTGGTGCTAGGTCTTGGGGAGATGTCCCATGATTACACAGTTTTGTCAAGTTTGTCAAAGTAATCCCATACATCATCGACATTTTTGTTTAGGAATTCCCCATTGCACATCGTCTCAACGAATTGGCGTATGAAAGATGTTAGTCCTTCATGGAAGAAATTTGTTATGCGCCACATTTCAAAACTGTGTTGTGGGCATGAACTGACGAGATCCTTGAACTGCTCCCAACATTGGAAGAATGTTTAATCTTCCTTTTGGGCGGAGTTCATGATCGACTTCCTGATGGTGTTCGTCTTATGATATGGAAAAAATTTCTTTATGAACTCCTTTATCATGTCATTCCATGTGCCAATAGATCGCGGACGTAGTGAATGTAACCACGTCTTAGCTTTTTCTTTCAAGGAGAAAGGAAAGAGTTTCAGCCTGACCGTATCCTCAAACACGTTAGGAAAGTATAAAGTGGTTATAATATTGTCAAACTCTTTCAAGTGTAGATATGAACTTTCAGATTCAAGTCCAAGGAACTTTAGAAGGAGTTGGATCACTCCTGGCTTGATATCCATGTTTCTTGTATTTTTTGGAAAGACCATATAGTAAGGGGTGCTCACCCCCGCCGATTGTAAGTAGTCTCGTAAAGTACGAGGTGGGGGTGGTCGATGCACCTCATTTTCATCTTGGATTTCCTTAACCCTACGTTAAGGAGGATTTAGAGGTTGATTGTCCGATTGATTGGCAGCCATAACTTCAGTTAACTTTGTAGATCTTGAGTGGTGTCTAATCCTGTGATGGATAGATAACCCCTCAACCAATTCTCCTTCACTCAAGAGATGTTGAGTGTTATCATGGACCCACTTGGGTATGAAACACTCTTAGCCCTCAATTTCATAATCTAACCTAAACCTAAAAAGAATGAGAGAAATATAAATCTAGAAATAGAAAGAGAGAGAATTAGAAAGAAGTTACCAAATTAGAAGTTTTTATATTAAGATCCTACAAAGACAGAAAAACAATTAGTTTCTAAAAATAAAAAAAAATTAGGAAAAAAAATAGTTCCTAAAAACAAATTAGGAAATTTTGTAACCTAGAAATAGAAAACAAGTTAATTTCTGAAAATAAATTAGAAAAACCCTAACCTAAAAATAAAAAGAAAATAAATCCTAATCTTAACCTAATTCTAAAAGTAGTTAATCTTAGAAAAACGTAACTGTTAGTCCTTGGCAACGGCGCCAAAAACTTGTTTACAACCTCAAGTGTAGGGTTGCGATGTAGTAATAATCTCAGTGAGACCGAGGTTGAATCCACAGGGACTGATCTTGTACGTTTCTAAAAGTAACTGGAACTATAAGTAGAAGAAGATGTGAATCTAATTCTGAAGTAATTGCTAGAGTAATTATGATTAAAGTAATTAAAACTTGTAAATTTAAAAGTGGGAACTAGGGTGCCAAGGATCCACTTATAGCTCTCAGGATGCTACCTTACTTTGATTCAAAAAGCACAATTGGAATTGAAGTCCTATCCTATCTAATTGGAAGATAAAGCAATTAAATCAAATCTGAACTTTCATTGACCAAATTCTCAATGGAGGAGAATTGTGAAGGTCGGAAGTGATTCCATCACCAAACCATGCCCAAGAGATGATGACAAACAATGAGATTTACCAATCCCACAATCTCAAAATAGGAAGAAGAATATACTCAAAGCTATTGCAAATCTTTTGTAATTTGAGTCACAACAAATCATTAAAAACTAAAAGTATTCCTTAAAAATCAAATTAGAATCCATGAAGTTCAACATAAACATAAATCAAAGCAAAGAAAACATCCCAATCGCACTACAAGCTTCACCTCTTAGCACTAGCTAAGAGGTTTAGCCAACCATAGACATGATTGAACCAAAATCTCTTAAATAAAACATGAAAACAACTAAGGAAGAAGAAGAAAAACTCTTGGAAATGGCTTCTCCACCCTTTTGGTCCACTCCTCAAACCCTAGAAGATGCCTAAGAATATCCTATGAACTCCTATTTATAGTTGGGGAACTCCAACTTTCGCACCGAGTAAGAAAAGTCCGAAAACTGCCTTAAATTTACGCAGTCCACGCACAATTTGTGTAACCCTTGACTAGTTGAGGACAACCTTCGACTGGTCGAGGGTCACCTTCGACTGGTTGAGGACAGTCTTCGACTAGTTGAGGATGACGTAAAATTAAAAGTCCATGTTGTTAGAGTTCGAGTCGAAGTTTCTTCGACTAGTCGAGCCAGAGTTTCGACTAGTCGAGAATTACGCACATTCACTTTAAATCTTCAATTTTCTTCATTCCTCACTTGGTTTTCTTAGATCTTTAGCATATGAATTCTTCAATCTTGGTCTCCTAAGATAGATCCTTTGCTTTGGTGATTCTTGAGCATCAAATCCATGCTTTTAACATTCTTTTCAATCCAAGCTCTCAGATTCACCTTGTAACACAAACATGTATAAAATATACCATTGAGAAGTATCATGTTCATAAAACCAAGATATAAATGTGGGATAATATCCTTAGTCTCAACCATACTCTAGTGCATCCATCAGTTGAATCTCTTAGGAAATCTATTCATAACATTTGTTAGAGATTCAACCAACTCCCAGTACCTTAGTTACCTTAATAGGAACATCATATGCGAGGTTCTTGATCGTGAAGCTGACACAACTGGTAAACTACAGCATAGCGATTGGGGGAGCATCGGGGAGTTGATTCAAGCTAGAGAGAGCAAAGATCAAGAAACCCAAGACAAGGTACAAAAGAGGACTTAATCCGACAAGTAAGTGCCATTGTTAAGAGTCCACAAGTTAGTCTCTATCCTCGAGTATGATTGAGGCTAAGAGTTTACTATCAACAAACTCATGTAGGTTCCTAGTGTGGGACCTTGGCCCATGTGCCTAAATCGTAGGTGCCTATTATGGGACCTTGGCCAATGTGCCTAAACGTAGGTGCCTATTATGAGACCTTGGCCATGGGGCCTAAACATAAGTGCCTATTGTGGGACCTTGGCCGTGGGGCATAAACGTAGGTGCCTATTGTGGGGCCTTGGCCATGGGGCCTGATTGCTTACCTCCAAGTGTAGAGGTTCGTAAGTAATATCCCGTGAATACAAGATCGATCCCACAGGGAGATGAATTGAGAGAAGGAGAAAATTAAATGCAAAACAAACTAAGTAATAAAAAAAACTAAACTAATGATTTGATTTGAGGAGTTTTGAATGGATGTAATTCAACTAAATTAAAACAACACCCAAGCTTCAAAGTTCCATAGATAGGTTAATGTTCCAAAATCATGATGACTTGGATAAGACAATTAGGATATAAGCACTTTGGTCAGCCTAATCAGAAAATAATACAGTTTAAATATTTTAATAAATGATATAAAATATTAAAAAATCATGGATTTGCACCATTGATATATATTCTCAAGCGCCAATGATTTTAATAATTCATA
Organism: Magnolia sinica; assembly: GCF_029962835.1. NCBI lineage: Eukaryota > Viridiplantae > Streptophyta > Magnoliopsida > Magnoliales > Magnoliaceae > Magnolia > Magnolia sinica. The sequence continues at coordinate 36,225,783 of NC_080577.1, forward strand.
TCTATAAGATAATGAATATCAAAGAAATGTAACAGATTGAGAACCTCTCCTATCTAGGAAATCTAATTGATTCAGGGTAAGCCTATCCATTAATGTGGATCTCATATGATGGAAACATATGGATCTTACATTAGGATAAAAAATTAAACCTAAACAATAGATAACATGCATACACCATTCTTCTCATCATTAAAAATAATTAATCATCAAAACTATAAAAATATTAAACCAATGTGCTTCCCTTCTAGCTTGGGCTAGAGGGAACTTAGAAAAACATAACTAGAATAGAGAAAGAAAGCAACAAGAAAGAACAAATATTTAAAAGCTTGTAAAGAAAAATAAATTAAAACTATAAAACTCTCTAAAAACCCTAGATCTTGCTTTGGAATGCCTTGAATGATGCTGATGAATGCCCTAGGAAGCCCTATTTATAAGTGGGAAACTTTAATTTTCGCACCAAGTTGGAAAACTCTAGAAACTGCCTCAAATTTATGCAGTTTGGTAAAATAGACTTCTTGTTATGCAGTTTCCCAAAATAGACTTCAGAGTTTTAGAATACGCTTTTTCAGGACAATTTTCATAATCTTCACTTCAAATCTTTAATTCTCTACATTCCTCAATTGGTTTTCTTGGATCTTTGGTATATGAATTCTTCATCCTGGTCTCCTAAGATCCATCCCATGCCTTGGTGATTCTTGAGCATCAAATCCATGCTTTTAGTACCCTTTTCAATTCAAGCTCTTAAATGCAACTTGCAACACAAAAATGAGTAAAATAGAACATTAAGTTGATTTATGTTCATAAAACCAACATATAAATGGGGGAAATTATGTAATATTTGAGTCTCAACATACCCCCCAACCAGCATTTTGCTAGTCCCGAGCAAAATAAGCGAAGAAAAATAAAAATAAGAATAAAAACTAATTATAAAAAGAAAGTTAAAAAAAAATCTAACTATACCACTTTCGTAGGTAATCTCGATTATATTTAAGATATGCAACAAGCCTTTAAACCCCTAAGTTTCCCCTAGTGGATGAGTTATTGTCTTGTGAAGGTTTCCAGAAATATTACCCACAAACATTGAAAACATGAAAAATAGTTTAACACCAAAAAATTTATATAATTATGCCTCCATTCATCATATGAATCCCCCCCCAAAAAAAAAACTTATCCTAAGTCTGAAGTTAGTTAGAATCTCAATTTCCTAATCCATAACATCCTTGAGTTCAGAGACTTGATCAAAATTTAGAATAGTTATGATCCAATATACTTAGGTGCTTGGTGACACTAATCTAACTTTGAGAAACATGCATGTTCCCTATCCTAACTCCTTTTAATCATCCCAAGAATTTAAAATCTCTTGTTATCTCATTCCCTTCATGCAATTTCTTCTTTTATCATCATATCCTCATTATCATATACCACATTTAAATGAAGATTCACACCGGGTTTGCTTCATAACCTAAGGTATCGTACTTGTAATGGTAACAGTAATGGATACTTAGGTATCCTTACTTCGGATTACCAACATGATTTTTATGGTCATTGCATTCATTCTCTATAATAAAAAAAATTTCATCACTTATTTTCTTCAATATTCTCTCTTTTGAGCATATATTAATGGTACTAGTTCATTCAACTTTGTTTGAATCAAAATTTGTTATTCTAGTTCACATATCATATTCCTCACTTAGTTAGCGAGGGTGAATTATGAAGTCAATACATCAAATTACAACTCACTTTAAATTAGTGATTAGATAATCAAACTCAAGTCTATAATTTTTAGTTATTAGAATTCTGACTACTATCAAGCTAGAATAAATATTAATTTTTTCTTTGGAATTCGCATAATATTATGTTCACATTCTTGTATAAAAAATTTAAAAATTTTGAAAAAATTTCCCCATAAACCTAAAAAATAAACTTAAACCTAAAAAAAATAAAAAAAATAAACTGAAACTTAAAAAAAATAAACTGAAACCTAAACAAATAAAAAAATAATTTGAAACTTAAAAAAAAAAAAAAAAAAACTCACATGGATGACTATCCACACTCACCAACCTAAAATCTACAATCTGAATATTTTGGCTCATAAAGAGGGATGGACTCCTCTCCCAAATGAAAGTTTTCTACAGAAGGCTTCAATCTCTGACCATTAACCTTGTACGTATTGCCATTACATAGATTCTCAATTTCAATAGCCCCATGAGTATAAACATTCTTCACAATGAAAGGGCATGCCCATCTTGATCTTAATTTTTCCGAAAAGAACTGGAGACAAGAATTGTACAATAGGACCTTTTGCTGAGGTTCAAAATTTTTCCTCAAAATGTTTTTGTCATGAAAAGCTTTGGTCCTTTCTTTGTAGATTTTAGAATTTTCATAGGAGTCTCTCCTCAGCCCCTCTAATTCATTCAACTCTAATTTCCTTTATCCACTTGCTTGGTCCATATCAAAGTTTAATTCTTTATTGCCCAGTAGGCTCTATGTTCCAATTCTACAAGCAAGTAGCAAGCCTTCCCATACATCAATCTGTATGGGGACATTCTAATCGGGGTCTTATAAGCAGTCCTATAAGCCCATAAAGTATTGGATAGCTTGAGGGACCAATCCTTCCTATCTAGCCTTATAGTTTTCTTTAAAATGTGTTTGATTTCCCGATTAAAAATCTCAGCTTGCCCACTCGTTTGTGGGTGGTATGGGGTGCTCACTTTATGCTTGATGCCATATTTCTTCATCAAAGCCTCAAATGTCCTATTGTAAAAGTGAGACCCGCCATCACTAATGATGGCCTTTAGAGTTCAAAATCTAAAAAAAATATTTTCCTTAAGGAATTGTATGATCACTTTGTTATCATTGCTCCTACTTGGAACTGCTTCAATCTACTTTGAAACATAGTCCACACCAACTAATATATAAAGAAATCCAAAAGAAGATGGAAATGGGCCCATAAAATCAATACCCCAACAATCAACTATCTCTAATGGTAAAATTGGAGATAAAGGCATCATGTTGCAATGGGACACTCTTCCTAACCTTTGGCATCTATCACAAGCAACACAGAAAGCATGAGTGTCTTTAAACATGGTGGACCAGTAAAAGCCACACTGTAGGATTTTTGCAGTGGTTTTCTTAGCGAAAAAATGGCCACCAATGCTTCCATGTGGCAAAAGGAAATAACACTCTGAACTTCATCCTCTGGGACACAACATCTAATAATCTGATTAGTCCCATATTTATATCAATACGGGTCATCCCAGAACAAGTTCCTGACCTCGGTTTCAAAATGCTTATGATCTTGTGACTTCCAATGATATGACATTTTTCCTGTCATAAGATAGTTCATTATAACCGCATACCAAGGAAATTTAGAGATCGCAAATAATTTTTCATCAGGAAAAGTGTCTTGGATATGCATCTCCTCAGTGGAATCATTTAACACCAATCTGGAAAGGTAATCGGCCACTACGTTTTCTACTCCTTTCTTATCTTTTATCTCTAAGTCAAATTCTTGGAGTAGGAGGATCCATCTCAAAAGTCTCGGCTTTACATCCTTCGTAGATAGTAAATATTTCAAAGCCGAGTGGCCCGTGAAAATGACCACTTCGGATCCTAGCAAGTAGGACCTAAACTTATCCAAAGAAAAAACTACTGTAAGTAACTCTTTTTCAGTTGTTGAGTAGTTCACTTGGGCCGAGTTTAGAGTTCTACTCGTATAGTGAATAACGTAGAGTCGTTTATCTTTCCTTCGGCCTAAAACAGCCCCTATGGCATAATCGCTTGCATCGCACATTAGTTCAAAAGGAAGTATCCAATCTGGTGGATGCATGATAGGTGTAGTGGTAAGGGATGATTTAATTTTATTAAAGGCACATGCACACTCATCTGTCCACTTAAATGGGACATCCTTTTGGAGAAGATTAGTCAAGGGTCTAGTAATGGCACTAAAGTCCTTGATGAATCTTCTATAGAAACCGGCGTGCCCTAGAAGTGATCTAATATCTCTAACAGTTCAGGGGATAGGTAGATTAACAATATTGTTGAGTTTTGAGCAATCTACCTTGATTCCAATTTTGGAGATAATATGGCCCAAAACAATTCCCTTTTGAACCATGAAATGACATTTCTCCCAATTTAAGACAAGGTGCTTCTCTTCACACCTAGATAAGATAAGAGATAAATTCTTGAGGCATTTCTCAAAATTACTCCCAAATACAGAGAAGTAATCCATGAAAACCTCAAGAAACTTCCCAACCATATTTGAAAAAATACTTAACATACACTGTTGGAAAGTTGTTGGGTGTTACACAATCCAAATGGCATCCGTTAGAAAGCATACATGCCAAATAGACAAGTGAACATAGTTTTCTCTTAGTCTTCCAGGGCTATCTCTATTTGGTTATATCCAGAATATCCATCAAGAAAACTATAGAAGAAGTGACCTACTACTCTCTCTAAAACTTGATCAATGAATGATAGAGGGAAATGGTCCTTCCTTATGACCTGGTTTAATTTTTTATAGTCAATGCAAACATGCCAACCTGTGGTGACACATGTTGGTAAGAGTTCATTATTAGAATTTTGTACAATAGTTATTCCAGATTTCTTTGGGACTACTTGAGTTGGACTTACTCAAACACTATCGGATATTGGGTAGATGATTCCTGTAACGCCCTGAAATTCGGGGGTCGAGCATAACTCAGCTCCCGAGTTCCAAAACATCACTTATGCAACATAATTAATGAATGATGTATGTTGACTGTATTAGCACATAAACATGGGATAGATTAAGCCAAAACGCAGATATGATTCAGGGATAAGTGAATAAAGCAAGCGGAAGACTTATAGTAAAATATGTGTACAAGTGTAAGTCCCTGAATTACATATACAACCAGATCGTGTAAAAGTGTTATTTATCAAAATTATAAGTACAAGTTACATCATTTCAGTTCCCAAAATAGTAATCCCATAGATCCCACGCAACAGACCGAGGCTCGCTAGAACCCGTCTGAAAACTGCATATAGGAGAAGGCAGCCTCGTCGTCATCCAGCTCGCTGCCTCAGGCGTCGCATCCACATCTGCAACATCGGGGCCTAAGACAGTCCGGTGGGTGTGCAACACCGCCCCGAAACGTGGGAGTGAGTGATCAACTCGGTGGAACAATAAGGCATCGGTTAACATGCTATCAGTTCAATCAAACAATAATGATAAAGCAGAACACTTAAATAAAGCCTAAGTACTCTTATTAATGCGAGTATGAATGCAATATGATGCGTGCCCTCACACGTACACCCTCGGCGTCTTCATCTTACGTTACGCATGACATCGCCTCAAAGTGCGCCACATCTACAAAGCACATGCAAATGCGGTGCATGGTTATGATTACCAACTTGATATTAGTCCATTTCACACAAAACGATTGGGAATCTAAGATACCTTCCTCATATCACAATCTAAACAGTGATCCATACTAGGGTCGTCAATCCTAGATATCTCATACGATCATATAGTTGAGGTCGTAGCAAAGGGCTCGTCACCAATCAATGCACGCCTTTCATGCCCTTACTACCACGATCAGCTCGTCACCTCCTTGCGGTATCCGGTATGCTCGAGGTCACTACAAAGGGCTCGTCACCAATCAATGTAGGCCGACAAAGACGAATATGGTGTCCCATACCACCATAATCGGCTCACGAGTTAAGTTGCTCACCGGTCACTACGGGAGGCTCGTCACCCCGGCGTGCCGACACCTCGACCACGGTGTCCCATACCACCATGTCCGGCCCATGAGTCTTAGCGGATCGGTACCATGGTTATTAGGATTTCACTGGTAAGTTCGGTACCCTAGATTCAAGCAGAGCGTCCATACATGGTTAACATACATCGGACAATCGGGTTACTTGACGAACTCGACTAGCACGAGCGCACGTTGAATTGAACGACATGGAGTGCGCAAACACTCCGCGTGGTCGAACCACCGCCGACAACTCTAATACGACTCGGGTTCGTCTAATGCGTCTCACGTGGCGAAAGCAATCTCAACCACGACCATAGGGTCAATTACCGATTTCTTGGACTAAGGCATAGTCCCAAATACATTACACTACTACAGATATTCATATGGAATGTAAAACAGTAATGGAACAACCACTCAAATCATGGTGCATACACATCTGAAGAATATCAACTTAACATAAATGTAAGCATAGGAATGCTTGAATTTAAATAACTTGGAATGTAAATGCATAAAGGAAATCATGCGCATCCATAGAAGTATTGAGAACCACTTCTCAACGCCCGCATTTAGTGTAATCAGTTACACGTAGATCATTCATGCATTTCTACAAACACTTAGCATTCATGGAACAACATACATGACGTATGTTGAAACACATGCACTTAGACATTTCCTTTTCCCAAGGAGTTGTCATACATGCATCCAACATACATACATGACAATTAATCATGGCAAACATAAGTGCATATTCTATACGTATACGGTACTTTATAAATACACATAGAATACACAAATCTCCACATATCACATGCATATCAGAAAGCAACGTAAGCGCAACATTTGGCATGTGAAATCTCATCCATAACAAGAATAAATCACTAACGGGATTGAAAGCCTTGAAAACCATAACCTATACACTTAAAGTCCTCACCTTAAGCAAAGAAAGAACCGCCGAACTGATTTAGACGAGTTGTCTTCGTCAACGGCGCAAGAATACCCTAAAATAAGGATAGAAATGAGATACAACAACACCAAGTCTAATCTAAGCTCTAACACAGATTAGGGTTAGTTTAACTTACCCCAAAAGAACTCAGAATCGCCAAAGGAATGATTCAAAGTGAAGATTCAAAGGTGAAGAAGAACAAGGAAGAATCAAGGTGATTCACCAACTAATCTCTCTCACTTCCTCTCTCTTTTCCACTCTCTTTCCAAGGTAGGGTTAGAGAAAATTCGTATGGAAATGAGAGCTAGGGTTTAAGGACTATATATAGGCCTTAAAATGATGGAAATAACCCGTGGTCAAGGTATACTTAGGTTATAACCAAAGTACGCCTTTCTCGATCCAACGAAGCACTTCTGGTGGGCCTATAACCACGAAAGGTCGGACTTAAGCTCACTGACCATGGATCTAGGTCAGGTTGAGTTTTCGTACCGACCGGCTCTTCAGATCAGCCGTGGCGGACCACACTCAATTCAACGGTCACGGAATCTCGATCAGGTCCACAAGCACTAGGATATGCCTGGGCCAACCATCCTGATCAGAGGGTGAAATTGGGTCAGAATCCAACGGTCAGATAGCTTAAAATCGTCGCGCAAGCGACACGACTCAGATTTCATAAAAAGCTTATTAAATTCCAACCGTTCTCACACTCTTCACTCCGAACTCAACCAAATCGACCCAGAACATCAGATCGACTTGATTTTTGAGGTGAAGATCAAGCCCAACTCGGTGACCGCAACAGCCTAAGATCATCGCTATCGGACTTTCGACGCGCAGTCTAGGTCCGATCCAGATCTTCCAAAAAATCCCCAGAACAACTGGATTTAGCGATGGATCCCAGATTTCAGAGTAACGTAGCGCTCACTAATCTGCACGTTTAGAGCCATGCAGATACAATTTAAAGTGATTGATGCAAATTTCACAAGCAATCAAGTAAAGCGCTAATTACCCCAAAAACAACTACTTAAGGAAAGATTAGTACAAAAATTCCAAGGTCGTTACAATTCCCAAATCCAACAAATTGATCACATCATTTTTTACAACTTTCAACATGTTTGGATTGAGATGCCTTTGAGGTTGTCTAATTGGTTTGGCGTCCTCATCGAGGTGTATCCGATGGGTGCATATGGAAGGGCTTATACCCTTAATATCAGAAATGGTCCAGCCCAAGGCTCCTTTGTGGTCCCTTAGAACATTCAACAATTTAATCTCTTGATCATTGTTTAAAAATGAAGTGATCACCACAGGATAAGTTTTATTTTCACCCAAGTATACGTACTTAAGCTCATTTGGTAGTGATTTTAAATCAAACTTTTGAACATTGGTTAGTGATGATAGAGGTCGCGAGTCCTCGATAGATAGGATTTGAGTGCGCAGTCTCCATTGGTACATACCAATGTCCTGGGTGGTAATGCTCTCATTATCATCACAAATATCAACAAGCACTTTTTCTAAATCAGAAATTTTAAAGTCTTTAAAGACTTGAATCAATTCCTTAGTCAAACTAGGTTCCAATTCCTCTTCTTCTATCAAGCAGTCCATGAAATTCAGCTCATGGGTCTCATTATTGTCAATGGGCTGCTTACATAGATTGAAAATATTTAGCTCTAGAGTCGTGTTACTAAAAAATAAGTTCATCATTCCTTTCCTACTGCGAGGCCCGTATCCTAGACCGTACCGTTCCTTAGACTCCCATGGTCCTCCCTGACGAATTTCGGCAACACTCGACCTGTAATCAGCATTTATGCGTAACCCTAAGTCACATCTCGTATATCAGAGTCAGCTCAACCTGAAACCTGTACCCTTGCGACCGTGCCGTCATCGCGATTCCAATGTCGTGACTTGTGCACCGATGCGATACCCAGGCCAGGAGTTGTGGGCCTATGTTAATTTTGAGAAAAATGTCGCGCGTTGCAAATTCTGAAAGAATCTCTACAACCATCACATCAATCAATCAAGTACACATCCTACCAGAAGTACAAGTCAAGTAAAAGCAACCCATCCCTCTCCCATTCTCAAAGTCAACTCTCTCTCTCTCCACCCATCCCTTTCTTACACTCACCCATCACCCATCACTCAAATTTACATCACTTCTATCTCTCTCTCTCATTTTCTCACTTCATTCAAGCAATTCTCAAGGAGAGGAAACGTCCATGAGAGGAGCCAAGTGTGGTCCACTCCCTACCGATAGATCTCTCATCTTCACCCTTCAAATCTCATCAACTTCCATCAAAGGGAAAGCCATGGAGTCTAGCATTCCAAGGAGCCAAGAAGGAGCGAAATCGGTGGGTGATCCACCATTGATTTCATTTGAGGGCCCACTTGTGATGGGACCCATCTTGATGTATGCATGTGCATGGAGGAGCTCATAGTGACGGAGCTCCTCCCATCTCCACCATTTCTCTCTCTCTCTCTCTCTCTCTCTCTCTCTCTCTCTCTGGTTTAATGGCCCACCATCGATGTGTATGTGATATCCATGCTGTCCACAAGCGGGACAGCCTTGCTGCCACCGTACAGGGCCATCTTGCTGCCTATTTTTGGAGAGGCTTGGATGGTGGGGAACACACCTATATGGGATGGATTTCTAGCCATCTGGACCTCCCATTTGTGGACCACACCTTGATGTATGTGTTCTATATCCTGGCCATCCAGACCCAACGGTCCAGATCCAGCCATCTGGTGGGTTACACCTCAGTGGCAACAGCAGGATTGTCCACCTGTTAGCTGCCTGATTGAAGGAAAGACAAATATCAGCTTCATCTTCAGGCCACGTGTATGTGGACCCCACCCCACCTGACGTGGGTGTCGAACCAGACCGTCCATCCCAACTCCCTAGCCATGGGCCAGGAATGGGACAGATTTAAATCTCTAGTGGGTCAGGCCATCCGTAAGAACCACCTGATGCACGGTTCATCCTCATCGTCCAGTAGGTTTGGACGATGGGAAAACCAACTATCTCTGCTTGTTGCAAGTAGGTGGGCCACACATGTGGACCCACCTTGATGCCTGTTCATCCACACCATCCAATCGGATGTTGGAAGAGGGTTGGCTAGTCTACCGCACACCAGCTACATAGCTGGTGTATTGACGTCAGTAGGTGGGGTCTGATCATCCAGACCGTCCATCTATATTGGACGTGGGCCACCCCACATGTGTGGCACGTGTGGGGGTGGGACCCACCTTGATGTATTTACTTTAAATCCACACCGTCCACTAGATTGGGACAGTGCAATGCCTGCCATGATGTATGTATTTTATACATACTGTCCATCCATTTTTTTATGGTGTGGGGCCTACCCCACACATGTGGCACGTGTGAGGGTGGGACCCACCTTGATGTATTTATTTTAAATCCACACCATCCAATGTTAGGATGGTGGGCCCACTGTAGAGGTGTCAGCAAGTTCTGTGGCCGACCATGATGTATGTGACTTTCAGCCACACCGTCCATCTGTCCAGGAGGGTGAAACCCCCCCCCCCCCTCTTACAACATATGTGTGTGCTGCGTGGCGCACACCTTGATGTATGTATTTGTTCACCATGCCACCCATCTGTTTTCTGAGGTGAGGCCCACCTTAATGTATGCATTGTACATCAGCACCGTCCATCTGGAAGTGCCGTGGGATGCACCATGATGTATGTATTGTATATCTATGATGTCCATTTGTGCAGCCCGCAGTGATGAATGTATTGTATATCTATGACGTCCATTTATGCGGCCTGTATTTGAGGCCCAATGTGATGTATTTGTAGCCCATTTTGAATGTGCAGGGCTCACTTTAATGTGATGTATTCATGGCCCATTATGATGCATATGTGTATATATGGCCCATGAGTGAGGCCCGATGTGTTATATATGAGCCCATGTAATGTGGCCCATGGTGATATATATGAGGTCCATTGTGATGTATTTAAGGCCCATTTGATGAGGCCCGATGTGATGTATATGAGGCCCATGTGTGAGGCCCAATGTGATGCATATGTGGCCCATGAGTGACGCCCAATGTAATGTATATGTGACCCATGAGTAAGGCCCATTGTGATGTGTATTAGGCCCTTGTGTGACGCCATGGGCCCATTATACGTTTGGCTCTATGCGAGCTACTCTTTGGGAGCAATGTTGGTTGAATGTCCACATTGATGGGCAATGATGATTGAATGTCCATATTGTGACGTTCCCTTAGGCCTTATTAGGCCCATTCTCATTGATGCTGATCATCGATGTCGGTTATTGAGGCCGATTATCGATGTTGATTATCGGTGCCGTTATCGATACCGATTATGAGTATGTGACTGCATAACATCTTGATACATGCCCATAAGCATCATCTGTATGTTTGTTAGGAGATGTGATTAACCATTGTCTGTGTCATTGGGCTGATTGTTTATGGGACTCCTTGATAAGCGGAGTCGTCCCACATGAGAGCATTATATGCACAGGATTAATGCATGATTGGACTGTGTGACTCATGCATCTTGCATTTTGTGATGTGACTACTGTACGCCCTAGTAATATTGGGGTTGTGGCTTCCACAGGTTCATCGTGGATGGACAGATGGGACACCAGAAATATTTGGTTCTAGCATATGGTGTTTTGGGTTGCTATGTTTCTACATTTATATGGCCTAGATGAGGTTGACAGTATTCGTGGACTTGTTAGGATTTGCATATTACATTGCATCCTCAGTATATGATATTTGGCTTACTATGTCTCCGCATTGCATAGTTGATCTACATTCTTTCCTCAATATATGATATTTGGCTTATTATGTTTTTACGTTGCACAGCCTGGATAAGGCTGATGGTATTTATGGACTTTCCAACATGTTTTTGCACTGCTCTGATATTGCATACTTAACACTTACCTTGAGCACACACTTACACCACCCTCTAAGCTTTCTATAAGCTTATGCACGATAGATGCGTGCAGGTGGCATTAGGTCGTAGCAACGTTGAGCTTGGTGCGTGCAGCTATCTTTTGGAGCTTTGATTTTTGATATATGTATATTTCCCTTTTAGCACTGTATTCAAATGTTTATATTAGTGGATATGTAATGATGATGTTGCCTTTATGATTTGGGTAAACTTGTGGTTATGCTTCTTACAAGTTAAATGTACGTTGGAAAATTCTCCTTGTAGGATCTTTGGATCGGAATCTAGAGTATGTGCGCTAGGAACCGAGAATGGGGTACTAAAGAGGTCGTTGGCACTGGATTCAGTGATTGGAAATTTTGTGAGCCTGGTTTATGAGTTTAGGGTGTGATAGAAGTTGGTATCAAAGCATAACCTGGGAATACATGAGGATAACATCACATATCTGCTAATGGCTACCCTACACTCTATGATTGTTGAGAACTTATAATGGTTAGATCCCCGAGTTCAATTAACTTAGAAACTTTCTGACATAGCTCCAAACCGTTAAGATTGTAAGGCTGCATAGTATTCTAGTTTTGTTCGTTTCTGACTAGGATCTGAGGATTGGTGGGGTCATCATAGTGATGATGAGGAGTCTTGGGAGTAAGAGGCTGAGATTCGTGGGCGTTAACCCCATCTCTTTGATGTTTGCTTGTATATGGTGGTTATGATTATATCTATAGTGATAAGATTTCCCTCCCTTGGTAAGCTCTGTATTAGTTGTGTTGTAGTTTAAATTTCGATGACAAAATTTTAATTAGGAGGGGAGAGCTATGAGGCCTGTATCTTAGACCGTATCGTTTCGTACACTCCCGTGGTCCTCCTCATTGAATTCCGGCAACCCGCGACCTGTAATTGAAATTTGCGCACGATCCTAAATCGCACCCCATATATCAATGTCAGCTTGACCCGAAACTTGTACCCTTGCAACCACGCCGTCGTCGCGACTTGCGCGCGGATGAGATACCCAGGCTAGGAGTTGTAAGCCCGCATTTATTTTGAGTAAAACGCCGCGAGTTGTAAATTTCGAGAGAATCTATACAACCCATCACATCAATCAATCAAGTACACATCCTATCACAAGTACTAGTCCAGTACAAGCAACCCATCCCTCTCCCATTCCCAAATTCAACTCTCTCTCTCTCTCCACCCATCCCTTTCTTACACTCACCCATCACTCACTCTTACATCACCTCTCTCTCTCTCATTTTCTCACTCCATTCAAGCAATTCTCAATGAGAGGAAACATCCATGAGAGGAGCCAAGTGCGACCCACTCCCTACCCCTAGATCTCTTATCTTCACCCTTCAAATCTCATCAACTTCCATCAGAGGGAAAGCCATGGAGTCTAGCATTCCAAGGAGACAAGAAGGAGAAAAATCGGTGAGTGATCCACCATTGATTTCATTTGAGGGCACACTTGTGGTGGCACTCATCTTGATGTGTGCATGTTCATGGAGGAGCTCATAGTGGCGGAGCTCCTCCCATCTCCACCATTTCTCTCTCTCTCTCTCTCTCTCTCTCTCTCTCTCTCTCTCTCTCTCTCTCTCTCTCTCTCTCTCTCTCTCTCTCTCTCTCTCTCTCTCTTTCTCCCTGGTTTAATGGCCCACCATCGATGTGTATGTGATATCCACGTTGTCCACAAGCAGGACAGCCTTGCTACCACCATACAGGGCCATCTTGCTGCCCATGTTTGGATAGGCTTGGATGGTGGGGAACACACCTATATAGACTAGATTTTCAGCCATGTGGACCACACCTTGATGTATGTGTTCTATATCCTGGCCGTCTAGACCCAACGGTCCAGTTCTAGCCATCTGGTGGGCTGCACCTCAGCGGCAGTAGTAGGATCGTCCACTTGTTGGCTACCTGATTGAAGGAAAAACAAATCTCAGCTTCATCTTCAGGCCACGTGTACGTAGAGCCCACCCCACCTAACATAAGTGTCGATTGAGACTGTCCATCCGAACTCCCTAGCCATGGGCCAGGAATGGGATAGATTCAAATCTCTAGTGGGCCAGGCCATCCATAGGAACCACCTGATGCACAGTTCATCCTCACCGTCCAGCAGGCCTGGACAGTGGGAAAACCACCTATCTCTGCTAATGCAAGCAGGTGGACCCACCTTGATGCCTGTTCATTTACATCGTCCAATCGGATGTTGGAAGAGGGTCGGCTAGTCTACCACACACCAGCTACATAGTTGGTGTATTGATGTCAATAGGTGGGGTCTGATCATCCAGACCGTCCATCTATATTGGACGTGGGTCCACCCCACATGTGTGGGGGTGGGACCCACCTTGATGTATTTACTTAAAATCCACACCGTCCAATGGATTGGGATGGTGGGACGCCTGCTATGATGTATGTATTTTATACATACTGTTCATCCATTTTTTTATGGTGTTGGGCCCACCCCACACATGTGGCACGTGTGAGGGTGGGACCCACCTTGATGTATGTATTTTAAATTCACACCGTCCAATGGTAGGACAGTGGACCCATTGTAGAGGTGTCAGTAAGTTCTATGGCTGACCATGATGTGTGTGACTTTCAGCCACATCGTCCATCTGTCCCGAACGGTGGGACCCCCCTTGCAATGTATGTATGTGCTATGTGGCACACACCTTGATGTATGTATTTGTTCACCACGCCGCCCATCTATTTTCTAAGGTGAGTCCCACCTTAATGTATGTATTGTACATCAACACTGTCCATCTGGACATGCCGTGGGACGCACTGTGTTGCATGTATTGAATATTTATGTCATCCATTTGTGCAGCCCGCCGTGATGAATATATTGTATATCTATGTCTTCCATTTATGCGGCCCATATTTGTGGCCCATTTGAAATGTGGAGGGCCCACCTTAATGTGATGTATTTATGGCCCATGTGCCAAGGCCCATTATTATATACATGTGGCCCATGAGTGAGGCCCGATGTGTGTATATGAAGCCCCTGTGATGCGGCCCATGGTGACGTATATGAGGTCCATTGTGATGTATGAGAGGCCCATTTGATGAGGCTCGATGTGATGTACATGAGGCCTATGAGTGAGGCCTAATGTGATGAATATGTGGCCCATGAGTTAGGTCCAATGTGCTGCATATGTGGCCCATGAGTAAGGCCCATCGTGATGTGTATTAGGCTCTCTGTGGGCCACTCCTTGAGAGCAATGTTGGTTAAATATCCACATTAATGGGCAACGATGGTTAAATGGCCACATTGATGGGCAACGATGGTTAAATGGCCACATTGATGGGCAACGATGAATGTTCACATTGTGACCTTTCCTTAGGCCTTATTAGGCCCATTCTCATCGATGCCGATTATCGAGGCCGATGCTGATCATCGATGCTGGTTATTGAGGCCGATTATCGATGTTGATTATCAGTGTCGGTTATTGATACCGATTATGAGTATGTGACAGCATAGCATCATGATACATGCCCATAAGCATCATCTGCATGTTTGTTATGAGATGTGATTGACCATTGCATGCATAATTGGGCTGATTGTTTATGCCACTCCCTGGTAGGCAATGTCATCCCACATGAGCGCACGGTATATGCAGGATTGATGCATGATTGGACTGTGTGACTCGTGCATCTTACATTTTGTGATATGATTACTGTACGCCCTAGCGATATCGGGGTTGTGACCTCCACAGGTTCATCGTGGATGGCCAGATGGGACACCAAAAATATTTGGTTCTATCACTGTGGGCACATAGGATGTCCTTGGGTGAGAGTCCCAGAATCCTCTAGTACCAAAGGAGACTTCAATATCTACACTGAGTGGATACATGAGCGCCTGGGTGCCAAATACCAGTAGGCGGCGTCTCCCACTATGTCGTGGTCGGTTAGAAGGGGGTGTGGCCTTATCTACCTGAGTGAGGGGCTGTAAGCTAGGCTGAGTTTGACCAGCTCATAAATGGGTCCGCTATCGACGAGTCGGGTAGGCATTAGTATACTGTTGGCAAGCGAATAGTGTTGTCTCTTCCACTCACTGGGTTGTGCGGATAGGGAGTTGGTAGTCAGTGTGGAGTTTACTAGACCCTAGTGATGATCACAGAGATGTACAATACTAATATGTGGACTTATTGAGAAGGAGTTACGTACTCAGCACTTTACTCATTCATTCATTCATTCACTATCCACTCGGGCTGGTGGTGCGCAACTAATTATTGTGTACCTTGGCAATGGCGAGGATTTTGGTTGGGGCACGCGACTAACCTGAGATCAGGAGTCCACATTGAGTCAACCTATCCAATTTTAGGTATGGGACTAGTTTGGATAGAAGTCCCTTGTAATGGACCCCATAGCCTGTGATACTACGTACTATCATCCTGACTTCACACTCTGCTTGGTCATTTCATTCGCACTGCATATTGCATTATATCCATGGCATATGGCATTTTGGGTTGTTATGTTTCTACATTTATATGGCCTAGATGAGGTTGACTGTATTCGTAAACTCGTTAGGATTTACATATTGTATTGCATCCTTAGTATATGATATTTGGCTTACTATATCTCCACATTGCATAGTTGATCTACATTCTTTCCTCAGTATATAATATTTGGTTTATTATGTTTTTGCATTGCATAGACTAGATAAGGCTGATGGTATTTATGGACTTACAAGCATGTTTTCGCATTGCTCTGATATTGTATACTTAACACCTACCTTGAGCACACACTTACACCACCCTCTAAGTTTTCTATAAGCTTATGCACGATAGATGTGTGCAGGTGGTGTTAGGTCGCAGCAGCGTTGAGCTTGGAGCGTGTAGCTATCTTCTGGAGCTTTGATTTTCGATATATGTATATTTCCCTTTCAGCATTGTATTCAAATGTTTATATTATTGGATATGTGATGATGATGTTGCCTTTCTGATTTGGGTAAACTTGTGGTTATTCTTCTTATGAGTTAAATGTACATTGGAATATCCTCCTTATAGGATCCCAAGATCGGAATCTGGCGTATGGGCTCTGGGAGCTGAGAATGGGGTACTACGGAGGCTGTCGGAACTGGATTCGGTGAACGAAAATTTTATGAGCCCGGTTTTCAAGTTTGGGGCGTGACATAAGTTGGTATCTAAGCATAACTTAGGAATACCTGAGGATAACATCACGTATCTGCTGATAGCCACCCTACACTCTATGATTGTTGAAAACTTAGAATGGTTAGATCCTCGAGTTCGATTAACTTAGAAACTTTTTGACATAGCTCCCTACCGTTAAGATTATGAGGCTGCATAGTATTCCAATTTCGATCATTTCTGACTGGGATCCGAGGATTAGTGGTGTCATTATAGTGCTGATGAGGCGTCTTAGGAGCAAGAGGCTGAGATTCGTGGGCGTTATCCCCATCTCTTTGATGTTTGGTTGTATATTGTCGTTCTGATTATATCTATAATGATAGGATTTTCCTCCTTTTGTGAGCTCTATATTGGTTGTGTTGTGATTTAAATTCGCAGGACAAAATTTTTAATAGGAGAGGAGAGCTGTGAGGCCCATATCTTAGACCGGCGGTCCTCCCCATCTAATTTCGACAACCCGCGACTTGTAATCGGCATTTACGCTCGACCTTAAGTCGCATCCCATATATCAAAGTCAGTTAGACCCAAAACTTGTACCTTTGTGACCACGCCATCGCTGTGGTTCCAACGCCATGACTTGCGCGCTGATGCGATACCCATGCCAGGAGTTATAGGCCCGCATTTATTTCGAGGAAAACACCGCGAGTTGTAAATTTCGAGAGAATCTTTACAAAGCATCACATCTCTACAAAGCATCACATCATTCAATCAAGTACCCATCCTATCACAAGTACAAGCAACCCATCCTTCTCCCATTCCCAAAGTTAACTCTCTCTCTCTCTCTCCACCCATCCCTTTCTTACACTCACCCATCACCCATCACTCACTCTTACATCACCTCTCTCTCTCTCATTTTATCACTCCATTCAA
Source organism: Magnolia sinica (assembly GCF_029962835.1). NCBI lineage: Eukaryota > Viridiplantae > Streptophyta > Magnoliopsida > Magnoliales > Magnoliaceae > Magnolia > Magnolia sinica. The sequence continues at coordinate 36,243,410 of NC_080577.1, forward strand.
GCAATTCTCAAGGAAGAAATTCTCAAGGAGAGGAAACGCCCATGAGAAGAGCCAAGTGTGGCCCACTCCTTACCCTAAGATCTCTCATCTTCACCCTTCAAATCTCGTAAACTTCCATCAAAGGGAAAGCCATGGAGTCTAGCATTGCAAGGAGCAGAAGGAGAGAAATTGGTGGGTGATCCACCATTGATTTCATTTGAGGGCCCACTTGTGGTGGGACCCATCTTGATGTATGCATGTGCATGGTGGAGCTTATAGTGGGGAGCTCCTCCCATCTCCACCATCTCTCTCTCTCTCTCTCTCTCTCTCTCTCTCTCTCTCTCTCCCTCTCTCTCTCTTTCTCCATGGTTTAATGGCCCACCATCGATGTGTATGTGATATCCACATTGTCCATAAGCGGGACAACCTTGCTGCCATCATACAGGGCCATCTTGCTACTCATTTTTGGATAGGCTTGGATGGCCTATATAGGCTAGATTTCCAGCCATGTGGACCTCCCTTTTTTGGACCACACCTTGATGTATGTGTTCTATATCCTGGCCGTCTATACCCAACGATCTAGGTCTAGCCATCTGGTGGGCTGCACCTCTGCAGAAGCAGCAGGATCGTCCAATTGCTAGCTACCCGATTGAAGGAAAAATAAATATTAACTTCATCTTCAGGCCATGTGTATGTGGACGCCACCCCACCTGACGTAGGTGTCGATCCAGACTGTCCATTCCAACTCCCTGGCCATGGGCCAAGAATGGGACAGATTCAAATCTTTAGTGGGCCAGGCCGTCCGTAGGAACCACCTGATGCATGGTTCATCCTCACCATCCAGGAGGGCTGAATAGTGGTAAAACCACCTATCTTTACTTGTTGCAAGCAGGTGGACCACATGTGTGGACCCACCTTGATGCCTGTTCATCCACACCGTCTAATCGGATGTTAGAAGAGGGTTGGCTGGTCTATCGCACACCAGCTACATAGCTGGTGTATTAATGTCAGCAGGTGGTGTCTTATCATCCAAACCGTCCATCTATATTGCAAATGGGCCCACCCCACAAGTGTGGCACATGTGGGGGTGGGACCCACCTTGATGTATTTCCTTTAAATCCACATCGTCCATTGGATTGGGACGATTAGATGCCTGCCATGATGTATGTAGTTTATACATACTATCCATCCATTTTTTTATGGTGTGGGGCTCACCCTACACATGTGGCACATGTGGGGGTGGGACCCACCTTGATGTATGTATTTTAAATCCATACCGTCCAATGTCAGGACGGTGGGCCCACTATAGAGGTGTCAGCAAGTTCTGTGGCCGACCATGATGTATGTGACTTTCAGCAACACCATCCATCTGTCCAAGATGGTGGGACCCTGTAAGACCTGACCCGAGTGCATGTGTGTGTGTGTTTTTCGTTTCTCTTGGTCTCGTGGTCCTACCAATCTAATCCCGGTGACCCGCGACCCTCGGATAGTGTTTGCGGTCATCCTTAAGTCCGGTCATGTTTACCAAACCCAAATTGACATGAAACCTATGCCATCTTGTTCGCATCGTCGTTGTGGTTCCAATGCCACGTCCCGTGCGTCCATCCAATGTGTAGATCATAAGTTGTAGGCATTTCATTTCTTGCCCTTTGATTGTGATCAAGTGGCCCACCTAGAGAGATATGCACATTTTCCTAAGATGGCCTATCCATTTGCTCAATTTCCAACACACACTACCCACACTAACTAAGATTTCATCTCCACACTACCCACATCCTTGACACTACCCATCCCTAGTCTATAGCCACCATTTAGGTCTTCTTTTGCTAGCTCATGATGAGCTCTCTATCCAAGCCACCCTTCCCTAGAGAGAAACCATCATGGTTACTCTTTTCTAGCCATTTGCAATGATGGTTTTCCTACACCTCTCCCCCCTCTCTTCTCTCCCTCTCATTTTCTCTCTTCTCATTTCCATTTCTCCCTACTAAGAGAGGGTGGGACATCCCCACCAGCCCCTACCATTCTGGCCCCCTTCTCCTCTAATTCCTCTCAAACCATCCATCCATATCCCATCTCACCCACTAATATAGCTTCCTTGGAGCACTAAGAGCTAAGTGATATAGTTTTGGTGAAGATCCAAGGTGGGTGCTCCTCTACATGTGTAATTTCATTTCTCTAGTATAGATCTTCTTATTCCTTTCATTTGGGAAGTGTAGGACCCACCAATCAATGGTGGAGATCCTACACAATCCCTTGGATGTGGCCAAATGGCCTATCTTATGCATGCATGTCTCATGCATGGGGTTTTCCCTCTATGGGGCCCCATCATGGAGGTTTCTTTGGATTTCATAGCATAGAGGGTCATCTAGACCTTAGAATCAAGGTTGGGATGGCATCCCAACCATTCATCTTGATTATAGGACATGCATGATGTAGATCGATGTTGTAATCCTATATCAATGAAGAAGTGTGGTGTGATTGTTCTTGGGAGGGCTCAATAATGGCGGAGCCCTTTCCCTATGGCCAGATTATTTTTCTCTCTCCCTTTTTCTTTTATTTTTCTCTGATGTGTGTGTGTGGCCCGTTTGGTGAGCCTAGGATGTCCAAAAAATCCAATAATGGTGAGACGCCCCTACCACCCATTTCTTGATTTAGGGTATCCTATTTGTTGCATATTTGATGCATACAAAGTGTTTTGGCTTGAGGCCTTGATCTGGACATTTGTGGGGCCCACTAAGTAATGCCACACCACCCTTGATTTGATGCATATGTCCAACCATATATGGCTGCCCAGAAATTTTGGACAAATTTATTGGACTGTTGTTGCTGATTTTTAGGTTGGGATTTACCCATGTATTTCATCCCTTTTCTCCTTGATGTGGGGTGCCCTTTGGGGGAACGGACCCCATCTTGAAGTACTCTAGAACCTACCTCCATTTGTCCATGCAATGGGACCCAAAAAGGGGAGGCCCATAGGGGTGGACGATCCACCTTGCTGGACCGTCCATCCACATTGATGAGAGGGAAACACTAATATCAACATGATTTCCTTGAGTGATGGGCCACTTTTGTGGACCCCACCTTGTTGTATTTTATGGGAAAAATATTAATCACACACCCCTTCCCTTCTAGGCAAATCTAGGCCCCACTTTATTGGGTGAACATTGTGTGGATAGCAGCATTTTTTTTATGCAGAAGAATTTTTGTTTCAACCTTGCTATCCATATTGTAATTCCATGTTTTGCTTGGGTTTGAGGTTTCCTTATTGGCCCACCTTGTGGCCCATCATGTGGGACCCATCTTGGGGGTGTGGGCCACCATCTTTCCACCCAAATTTGGGGGTTTTGTTGCTGGACTAGCAGCCATAGCTGGACGTTCTAGCTGGGCTAGCTTCCAGCCATGGCTGGCCGTCCCAACCCTAAACGGCCCACTTGATGTATAGTTCTATCCACGTTATCCCTCTATTGAGTGGCCCTCATTGATGTGGCCCAATCCCCAGTAGGACGTCCATGTGTGGGGCCCACTTTATTGATGTTTTGGGACTGCCATCCCAGCCCCATGGACCGCCTAGCTAAGATGCCCAAGCCTATTGGGCTGTTGTTGGACGTCTCGTCCAGCAGCATGGCCCACCTAATATATGTGTTGTATGCACCTCCTACCTCTGGTGGGACCCATTGTGACATGTATGGTTCACCAGGCAGCAAGAATTTCACTTAAAATAAATTATTGCTGGACCCCAATAGGCCCAGAAAGTGGGTGGGCTAGAATTGTAGCAATAGGCCCAAACTTGTTGCTCATAAGTGTTTATTTTGGGGTTGTATGGCCCACCAGATTTGGGGTTGTTTACACACACATCTTGCCCTACTTTCTATCATGCTTTGGGCTTAATATACGCATTTGAGGCCCACCCTAGTTGGATTTTAATTAGATCAATGTACATAGCTAGTTGTTGGATTCTTTAGGCCCAGTTGCGCTGGAACTTTCTCGATAGGCCCTTTAGACATTTGGGCCTATATTTACCATAATATTGTGATGGGTTTATGGGTTTGATTACACAAGTAGTTGGGCCTTTGGATTCCCACCAAATTAACCATATACTTGGGCCAAGTTGTCAGGCCCAATTCACTTGATTTAGGCTTAAAAAATTGCCCATATAGGTTGAATAATGGGTTACCCATTAGGCCCACCACAATATGTGGGTTTATGACCCTTATGTTTGGGCCCAAACCTTGCTTATGGGCCCACAATATTGCTTATGAGTTGGGCTTTGAATGATTGCCCACTAGGCCCAAGTATTGGTATAGGCCTTGGGCCTTGATTCGCGTTTGATTTTAGGCGGGCTACCTCTTGGAACTAGTTGAGGTTGGATGTCCTCCTTGGTGATCCTAAGGTAGGCCCATGGGTTCTCTATGGGTGGCTTAATACCCACCATAGGCCCTTGATAGGACCACTTATTCCTTTTAACTTATGTCTAGTCCTTCTTAACTTATGGGCTACCCCAAAGTTTTGGGCCCCCACTAGAGGATTTCTCCTTAGAGTATTTGTCCATATATCTAGGCTTAGTCCCTCCTTGGGAAGGAGGAGTGTATTCTACGTCATCATCACTGTATGGTGTACCTATTTCACCCTCATGACCCATGTGCATCATTACGTGGTTGGATTGCATTAGTGTGGGGTCATTAAGTTTGTATGATAGAGGAATGGAGTTTTCCCCTCTTATGCACATTGAGTGCTTGGAGCTGGTGTATGATTAATATGCGTGATTCATGCATCTGACATCGCATCTCATGGATATTATCACCCTTGCTTCACTTGGGCCTTACCTCCATAGGTATATTCGTGGATGGTTGTATGTGGACACCAAAAATTTATTATTTGAGCATTTGGGGTGCATAGGATATCCCTGGGTGAAAGCCCCTAAACCTTCAAGGTACCTAAAAGACGCCTCAATGCCGTAACTAAGTGGAAATTATGAGCGCCTAAGTGCCTTACACCGTTAGGCCACATCTCCCTCTGTCATGTAGTCGATTGAGGTGGGATGTGACCTTATCCACCTGAGTGAGTGGGCATTACTAGGCTGAGTCTGACTAGCTCGTGAGTGGGTCTGCTACCGTCGAGTCTCACTAGTGATTGGCCATTCACAGGCAGGTAGTGAGGTCTCCTACGCTTGTTTGACTATGCGGGTCTGTAAAGCGGCAGTCATCCTACAGTGTATTTGACCCCGGTGGATTCCTTATGATGGAACTATACTTAATATGTGGATTGGATACGACGATTGACATTACTTCGCATTGCATTTGCATCAGCTGTATAAGCCTTATATTGCATCGCCTTGGTATGGCACCCAATACTCATCGCATTGAATAGGCCTAGCCTTAATACAGCTTACTGCATTCATAGCTTGGCCTCGGTACGGCTAGTGGTATTGGTATCATTCATGTTTCCTTCTACATCCTCCCCTATCTTCTGAGCACCATTGTCACACACTTTCACCACCCTCTAAGCTTTCTATAAGCTTATACATGATTGACGCGTGCAGGAGATCCTAGGTCAGCACAGTAGCGGAGGAGTCGTGGATTTGGTTGGCGTGAGCTGAGGACCTGTTGCAGTCCCTTCCTTCCCTCTTTCTACATTATGTATTTCCTTTTGAACCTTGTACCCGTAAAGTTTAAATTCTTAGTGGATTTTGCATTGTGTTCCTTGGTTTATTTTTGAGATTTACTTGCTATGATCTTGGCTGTACTCTATTGGATTAGAATTGTGATATGGAAATCCTTGGAATCCTGCCTTAGGAGCCGAGAATGGGGTGCTACGGAGGTTGTTGTGGACGGAATCGGCTATCGAGTTCCTTGTGAGTCCGATCACCAAGTCTGGGGCATGATAGAACCCCCCCCCCCCTTACAACGTATGTGTGTGCTATGTGGCGCACACCTTGATGTATGTATTTATTCACCACACCGCCCATCGATTTTCTGAGGTGAGGCCCACCTTAATGTATGCATTGTACATCAGCACTGTCCATCTGGACATGTCATGGGATGCACTGTGATGTATGTATTGTATATCTATGTCGTCCATTTATGCGGCCTACCATGATAAATGTATTGTATATCTATGCCGTCCATTTATGCGGCCTGTATTTGAAGCCTAATGTGATGTATTTGTGGCCCATTTGGAATGTGTAGGTCCCACCTTAATGTGATGTATTTATGGCCCATATGCCAAGGCCCATTATAATGTATATGTGGCCCATGAATGAGGCCTGATGTAACGCCCCGAATTTTTGTTATTTTGAAATTTCCAAAAATCCTTAAATTTTCTTTTTATAACTAGCCCCATCATCACTTACTGACCCTCGACACTCGAGATGGGCTTATACACGGCTGGTACTAATAAAAAACCGTACAAGTAGGATTAATCGACCGTAGAAGACCAATAAATCTGCCTGATCACTGAAACATCGGGCGTAGTCTTAGGATTTGCTCATGTAAGGTCCAATTCTGGCGACCTATCACTGACTAATTGAGATGGCCGTAACTAAATAAAGACATGCCAAAGGTTGTGACAACTAAGGGTCGGATCTCAATTAAAAAACCAAACTAAGTTAATATCCTTTTAGCTTAAGAACCAACGGTTCAGAGTGATTATAATCAGATCTTTATTTCCTCTAGTTGCGAATAGGTCACACTATGAACTTAGTTAATCCAAATCCTAATAATTGCGCACAAGAAATCTTGATACCTAATTAATTCCAGAAATGCCCCGATTTCCTGAACAACCCTAAGACCGCATCCTGTCGAAGATTTTAGGCGAAAATTAGTTAAGTACTAAACTAAATAATTAGTGGATTAAGCTCAAGCCACCATTTCCACAAATGAGAAGGCATAAAACCATTAATACCACTGAATTAACAATGTATAAAGACTTCGAAGATATCCCAAGAGCCTGTCGCTCTAGGCAGTACATTGAAACCCCGTATCGGACCCAGACCGCACGTCAAAAGTCCGGTGACCGCGAAACTATAAGGTTATGCCCGTCCTTTTAGGCTTGACAGCCAACACGAGAATCGAACCTAGATAGTGTCCAGAAACACACAACTTGAGCCCTGAGTGAAGTGCGTGAGAAACGCGAATATCTTTAGAAAATGTGTTGAAACTTAAGTGAATTGGGTCATTCGCTCACATGCAAAATTGAGGATTTCAGACCATCAGTTTCTGACCAAACTTCACCCATGAGAAAAGGAAATTTCACTGCTCATATCCGTATTATTGAGGCCCCGATCGAGTAAGTATGACAGTTGATCTGACACAGGTCCTCCACAGTTGATCAGCCCATCCGATCGCACCACAAACACAGTCCTGGCATGGATCCATCGTCAGGGAGCTTATCGTGTGATGTAGGAGAGTATTGGGCCTCCCTTTGTGCCCTGTTTGTCAAAAACAAGCGCCCTTTGGATATAAATTAAGTATACATGGCCTTAGGGCCATTTGCATCAGTTCTGGGCCTATATATATATATCCCTTAAACCACTCCATTTCTATTCCATACAAATTTTTCTAACCCTAGGAGATAGAAGAGAAAGGAGGAAGGAGAGGAGAGAGACTTTGGGAGATCGTTGCTAGGATTCTCTCCCACTACTCCACGCACTGAATCACCTTTCCACTTCACCACACAATCATTTTCGGCTTCGATTTGCATAAGAAAACCTAACCCTAATTTTGATTTAGAGATCCAAATCGAGTAATCAACGAAATAGTTTAACCTATTTCATTGCTTAGGTGCCCAAAGTTCCATTTTCGAGAACGTAGGATTCGAACCGCGTCAGAATCGAGTATTCCGATGAAAGGTGCGGACTATAAATGTTTAGGTTATGGTTTTCAATGTTTTCAATGTCAGTTAATGATTTATGTCTGACTTGATTGCTACCATATCATCTTAGACACGTCAATTTCGATGTATTATACATGTATGAACTATGTTGAATAAAAGATGCATCCCATGTGTTTGTTGGAATGTTTGAATGAACATACGATTGTGATTTGTGCTTACCATGACTGTTAATCTAAGATTCATGTTCATCGTATGCATGATGATTCTTTTATGTAAGGAATTACCATAATATATGTCGTAACTAATCTAGTCTATGTATTTGGTGAAGTGTAACTTAGGTGTTTGATAAAATGTCTGAATGAGAAAATGTTGATGAAGTGAATTTATTCAGTGTATTATGATAGGATTCTCAATTACCTTAATCATATGTATAGTTTCTTCCATGTAATCATATTTGCCGCTACGAAATTTATGGACGAAATGCAAGGGTTATGTAATATGATCACTGTGTTCGATGAAATGCTCAGATGAGGAATTAATTTGGATTGTTTGTTAAATTGCTGATATGATTACCACATGTACCTATCTATTGCATTTGAGTGAGATTGGGGCTACAACTTAGCCCAGGCAATCGGTACCAGTCCATGTACAGGTGGACGAATTAGTCTCGCCACATTGGGTAACTCGACGAATCCGGGTCGCACGATGATTGTCGACAGTGGTTAGGCCACAAGGGGTGCTTATGCGCTTCATGTCGATTAAGTCAACGTGTACTCGTACCAATCGAACTTTCTAAACAAACCAATTAGCCTATTGTGTGTTTATCATGAATGAGAAGGCATAAAACCATTAATACCACTGAATTAACAAAGTATAAAGACTTAGGAGATATCTCAAGAGCCTGTCGCTCTAGGCAGTACATTGAAACCCGTATCGGACCCAAACCGCATGTCAAAAGTCCGGTGACCGCGAAACTATAAGGTTATGCCCGTCCTTTTGGGCTTGACAGCCAACACGAGAATCGAGCCCAGATAGTATCCAGAAACACACAACTTGAGCCCTAAGTGAAGTGCATGAGAAACGCGAATATCTTTAGAAAATGTGTTGAAACTTAAGTGAATTGGGCCATGCGCTCACATGCAAAATTGAGGATTTCGAACCGTCAGTTTCTGACCAAACTTCACCCATGAGAAAAGGAAATTTCACTACTCATATCCGTATTATTGAGGCCCTGATCTAGTAAGTATGACTGTTGATCTGACGCAGGTCCTCCACAGTTGATCAGCCCATCCGATCACACCACAAACACAGTCCTGGCATGGATCCATCGTTAGGGAGCTTATCCTGTGATATAGGAGAGTATTGGGCCTCCCTGTGTGCCCTGTTTGTCAAAAACACGCGCCATTTGGATATAAATTAAGTATACCATGGCCCTAGGGCCATTTGCATCAGTTTTGGGCCTATATATATATATCCCTTAAACCACTCCATTTCTATTCCATACAAATTTTTCTAACCCTAGGAGAGAGAAGAGAAAAAGAAGAGAAAGGAGGAAGGAGAGGAGAGAGACTTTGGGAGATCGTTGGTAGGATTCTCTCCCACTACTCCACGCACTGAATAACCTTTCCACTTCACTACACAATCATTTTCGGCTTCGATTTGGGTAAGAAAACCTAACCCTAATTTTGATTTAGAGATCCAAATCGAGTAATCGACGAAATAGTTAACCTATTTCATTGCTTAGGTGCCCAAAGTTCCATTTTCGAGAACGTAGGATTCGAACCGCGTCAGAATCGAGTATTCCGATGAAAGGTGCGGACTATAAATGTTTAGGTTATGGTTTTCAATGTTTTCAATGTTAGTTAATGATTTATGTCTGACTTGATTGCTACCATATCATCTTAGACACGTCAATTTCGATGTATTATACATGTATGAACTATGTTGAATAAAAGATGCATCCCATGTGTTTGTTGGAATGTTTGAATGAACATACAATTGTGATTTGTGCTTACCATGACTATTAATCTAAGATTCATGTTCATCATATGCATGATGATTCTTTTATGTAAGGAATTGCCATAATATATGTCGTAACTAATCTAGTCTATGTATTTGGTGAAGTGTAACTTAGGTGTTTGATAAAATGTCTGAATGAGAAAATGTTGATGAAGTGAATTTATTCAGTGTATTATGATAGGATTCTCAATTACCTTAATCATATGTATAGTTTCTTCCATGTAATCATATTTGCTGCTACGAAATTTATGGATGAAATGCAAGGGTTATGTAATATGATCACTGTGTTCGATGAAATGCTCAAATGAAGAATTAATTTGGATTGTTTGTTAAATTGCTGATATGATTACCACATGTACCTACCTATTGCATTTGAGTGAGATTGGGGCTACAACGTAGCCCAGGCAATCGGTAACAGTCCATGTACAGGTGGACGAATTAGTCTCGCCACATTGGGTAACTCGACGAATCCAGGTCGTACGATGATTGTCGACAGTGGTTAGGCCACAAGGGGTGCTTATGCGCTTCATGTCGATTAAGTCAGCGTGTGCTCGTACCAATCGAACTTTCCAAGTAAACCAATTGGCCTATTGTGTGTTTACCATATATGGACATCACTGCCTAAATATAAGGTACCCCCCTCCGATATAAAGACCCATTTTAACCATAGTACCACGATCCGCTAAGACTCATGAGCTGGGCATGGTGGTATGGGACACCATGGTCGAGCTGTCGACCTACGCTGGGGTGACGAGTCTCCCCGTAGTGACCAGTGAGCAACCCAAACTCGTGAGCCGGGCATGGTGGTATGGGACACCGTATTCGAGTTGTCGGCCTACACCGACGCAGCCTGGCTGTGGTCCCGGCGTGGGTTGGGGTGAACCGTCTGATCCAGACCCCCTTCGAAAATAGTGCTCCAGTTGGTAGGGTGTTGGTGGTGTGACCTCGAGTATAAATTTGTGAATTTTCTTATCGACTGCTTTTCTTTAGAGGTGATGCCTTACAACTTGCATATTGTATGTGCTTAACTAGGATTGATGACCCTAGATGAATCCTTCATTTTGGGCCAATGATATAAAGGGAGGTACCCTAGCTTCCCAAACCTGTTATATGAATAAACTTAACTAAATACTCAGCTAATACGACCATGCATCGCATTACATCTAACACCCAGTTGCAGCCTAGCTATGGCCCAACGTGGGTTGGGGTGAGTCGTCTAATCCGGACCCCCTTCGAAAATAACGCTCCAGTTAGTAGGGCGCTGGGTAAGGTTATTTAGGATGTGCTTTGGTGTTGAAGTTGTACTTTGTGAGGAAGTGTTGTCATGTGCGAACTTGGTTGTCAGAGTCGCTTGTGAGGGAGCTTTGTGCGAGGGCATGTATCATTACTGCACTCCATTCCTGTATTAAAAAGAGTAGTTAGGAAATGATTGCTGTATTGCTTTATCATTACTGCTTGATTGACTTGATAACATGTTAACCTTTGCTTTATAATTCCACTGAATTAGCTACTCATTCCCACCTGGGATGATGTTTTAAAACACCAACCAGACTACTGAGGAAGTCTAAGCTATGGAGCAGGACTACATGGATGAGGAGGAGGAGTTCTCCTATTTTCAATTATCAGGCAAGTCGATATAGACCTCGTGCTGATACGCAGGGAACCCTGGGATTTTGGCTTAGTTGAACACTTTATATTTTCCCTTTTGTAAATTTTGAAACAATACTTGTATATATTCAGCCTGGTTACATACTCATACTCTAGAGTTGGTAAAACACCAACATATTTAAATATATATGTTTCAGTCTTCCGCTTGCTTAATTTAATTATATCTAGAGTATGATATGTTGTTTTAGTATAATCTCACTCATGCTTAACCCATAAATGTGGGCGAAATCTGAACATCATCATCTATATTGCATAAGTGATGTGCTAGATCTCGAGAGTAGAGCTTTGCTCAACCCCTAAAATCTAGGGCATTACACTTAATGTGTTGTATATGAAGCCCATGTGATGTGGCCCATGGTGATGTATATGAGGTCCATTATGATGTATGAGAGGCCCATTTGATGAGGCCCGATGTGATGTATATGAGGCCCATGAGTGAGGCCCAATGTGATGCATATGTGGCTCATGAGTGAGGCCCAATGTGATGCATATGTGACCCATGAGTAAGGCCCATCGTGATGTGTATTAGGCCCTTGTGTGAGGCCATGGGCCCACTATACGTTTGGCTTTATGTGGGTCACTCCTGGGAGCAATGTTGGTTGAATGTCCACATTGATGGGCAACGATGGTTGAATGTCCACATTGTGACCTTCCCTTTGGCCTTGTTAGGCCCATTCTCATCGATGCCGATTATTGAGGCCGATGCTGATCATCGATGCCGGTTATCGAGGCTGATTATCGATGTTGATTATCAGTGCCGGTTATCGATACCGATTATAAGTATGTGACAGTATAGAATCATGATACATGCCCATAAGCATCATCTGCATGTTTGTTATAAGATGTGATTGACCATTGCATGTGTCATTAGGCTGATTGTTTATGCGACTCTCTGATAGGCGGAGTCGTCCCACATGAGCACACGGTATGCGTAGGATTGATGCATGATTAGACTGTGTGACTCATGCATCTTACATTTTATGATATGACTACTGTACACCCTAGCGATATCGGGGTTGTGGCCTCCACAGGTTCATCATGGATGGCCAGATGGGACACCAAAAATATTTGATTCTATCACTGTGGCCACATAGGATGTCCTTGGGTGAGAGTCTCAGAATCCTCTGGTACCGGTGGAGACTCCAACATCTAGACTGAGTGGATACATGAGCGTATGAGTGCCGAATACCAGTAGGCGGCGTCTCCCATTGTGTTGCAGTCAGTTGGAAGGGGGTGTGGCCTTATCTGCCCGAGTGAGGGGGCTATAAGCTAGGATGAGTTTGACCAGCTCATAAATGGGTCCACTATCGATGAGCCAGGTAAGTATTGATATACTGCTGGCAGGCGGATAGTGTGGTCTCTTCCACTCACTGGGCTGTGTGGCTAGGGAGTCGGCAGTCAATGTGGAATGTACTAGACTCTGGTGATAATCTCAGAGATGTACAGTACTGATATGTGGACTTATTGAGTAGGAGTTGCATACTCAGCACTTTACTCATTCATTCATTCATTCACTATCGGGCTGGTGGTGCGCAACTAATTATTGTGTACCTTCGCAATAGCCAGGATTTCGATTGGGGCGCACGACAAACCTAAGATCAGGAGTCTACCACATTGAGTCTACCTATCCAAATTTAAGTATGGGACTAGTTCGGATAGAAGTCCCATGTGATGGACCCCATAGCCTGCAATATTACGTACTATCATCCCGATTTCACACTCCGCTTGGTCATTTCATTCACATCGCATATTGCATTATATCCGTGGCATATGGCGTTTTGGGTTGCTATATTTCTACATTTATATGGCCTAGATGAGGTTGGCGGTATTCGTGGACTCGTCAGGATTTGCATATTGCATTGCATCCTCAGTATATGATATTTGGCATACTATGTCTCCGCATTGCATAGTTAATCTACATTCTTTTCTCAGTATATGATATTTGGCTTATTATGTTTTTGCATTGCATAGCCTGGATAAGGCCGATGGTATTTATGGACTTACCAACATGTTTCCGCATTACTCTGATATTGCATACTTGACACTTATCTTAAGCACACACTTACAGCACCCTCTAAGCTTTCTATAAGCTTATGCCCGATAGATGCGTGCAGGTGGCGTTAGGTCGCAGCAGCGTTAAACTTGGATCGTGCAGCTGTCTTCTGGAGCTTTGATTTTTGATATATGTATATTTCCCTTTCAGCATTGTATTCAAATGTTTATATTAATAGATATGTGATGATGATGTTGCCATTATGATTTGAGTAAACTTGTGATTATGCTTCTTACGAGTTAAATGTACATTGGAAAATCATCCTTGTAGGATCCCAGGATTGGAATCTAGCGTATGGGTGCTGGGAGCCGAGAATGGGGTACTACGGAGGCTGTCGGCACTAGATTCGGTAATCGAGAATTTTGTGTGCTCGGTTTTTTAGTTTGGGGCGTGACAACTGCAATTTATGATTGCATTTGAAGTTGCTAGGATTGGGTGGCCTAAAATGATGGGAACTTGAGCTCTAGCTTTTACACAAGGTTCAGTGTCTAGTACAATAAAATCCCTGGGAAAGTAGAATTTCTCTACTTTGACTAGCACGTCCTCTAAAATTCCCCTTGGTACCTTAATAGAGTGGTTAGTGAGTTGGAGTGTAATCGTGGTTGGTTTAAGCTCGCCTAACCCCATTTGTTTGTAAATCGAATAAGGTACTAAATTGACACTTGCACCCAAATCTAGCAAAGCATGCTCAATTTAGAAATTTTCAATAATACAAGGAATAGTGGGACTTCCAGGGTCTTTGTATTTAGGGGCCCTTTGTTGAATGATAGCGCTCACTTTCTCAGTAAGGAAGGCCTTTTTGTGCACATTTAATTTCATCTTTATAGTGCACAAGTACTTGAGATATTTACCATATGATGGAATTTTTCTAATGACATCAAGTAGATGAATATTTACAGTAACCTTTTGGAGCACATCCAACACCTCTTGATATTTCATGGGGATAGTCGGATTCCAAAGTCTAAATGGGAATAGAACTGGAGGCTCATTTGACTTAGTCTCTTTATCCTTTTGTTGTTACAGCACTTAAACCATAACCGGTTCATCATTCTCTTGATATAGTCCTCTGGTATTTCTACCGGTTGCATTATCTTGTTATCGACCTCCTTTCCACTTCTCAAGGTAATGATGGCCTTATCTGGTTCATGATGTAGCTCACTTGGATTTGTGTCTCCAATGAAATGTGTGTTTTTAGGGTTTGACATAGGTTGAGAAGAAAGGGTGCCTTTTTCCCTAGCATTTAGTTAAGTCTCAATCCTAGCCACGGCCGTCTTTAATTCCTGATTTAATTGGATTAGAGAATGATTCATTTGAGCTTGAGAGTTCATAAATGCAGTCAATGCATCCTCCACAGATGATCGCTTTAATAGGGGCACATATGGTGCATTGTTAGATGCCCCAAAGAAGTTATTTTGTGTAAGCATTTGAGGTGCATTAGGCGCATTAATTTGTGTTCCATTCCTCCAACTACGATTAGGATGGTTACGTCAATTTGGATTATACGTGTTTTCCACTGGTTGCATAACTGACCTTTGGTACTTATTTATAGCATTTGCTTTCTCATGCTCATGTGTGATATTTTGTACAACTAGGATTATTGGACAATCCTTTGTGTCATGGTCTGCACCACCAAAAATGCTACAAAAATTACCTAAGTGTTTGTTTTAACCATATCAACCTTCCTACTTTCCAAGACTTCGACCTTTCTAACCAATGCAACGAATTTTGCATTATGGTCGTCTTCCTCTCTTAGGACATACATCCTCACTTTCTCTCTAAGAATGGGTCTAGTTTGGTCTGGTTTAGTAGAGACATCCCATGTCTGCGTATTCTCTGCTAACATGTATAGAAAATCTCAAACCTCATTATGATCCTTGTCAAGAAAGGTTCCACCACACATCATCTCTATGAACTGACGGGTATCCATGGTGAGCCCCTTTCGGAACGCATCAATCATATGTCATGGTTCATAACCATGATGTGGACAAGTAAGTAGAAGGTCTTTAAAGCACTCCCAAGCTTGGAAAAATAGTTCATTCCCCTTTTGGGAGAACGATATGATTTCCTGTTTAAGTGCATTTGTTTTGTGCATGGGAAAGAATTTTTTCAAAAACTCTCTACTTAAGGCTTGCCATGTAGTGATGATATTAAGTCATAGAGAGTTGAGTCATATTTTGGCCCGAACCTTTAGAGAAAATAAGAATAACCTAAGCTTAAGTGCATCCTTATTGCCATTGTTTACTTGTAATGTTGCAATTACTTCATCAAAGTCCTTGAGGTGCAAGTAAGGGCTTTCAAAATCAATTGAATCACACCTTGTTTAAAATCAATGTTCCTTGTGTGAGCAAGGAACATTATGAATGATGGTAAAGTTGATCTCTTAGGGCGTAGATGTTCATGTAAAGTTCGCGGTTGGTTTAACACATTCCTATAAACTTCATTTTCATCCTCAAGAGGAGAATTAGGCTGATTTTCTTTGTTTTGATTTATAGTTAGATCTGGTAGATTTCGATTTGGATTATCAACTGAGTCTGTTATGGATTCCAAGTGATATTGAGTGCCTCTTCAAAGTGAATGATCAAGGCCTGGAACTAGTCCGCCTTTGGAGGAGAGTCGATTGTTTTGATCTCTACTCCAATAGGACATAAACCATCCACACCACACAACAAATACCACTAATTCAAATAGCAAGTATGATACTTAAAATAAAAACAAAAACTTAACTAACAACCCAGGCATCAGGGCCGACCATGAGGGTTCAATCCACAAAACAAAATAAACCAACAACCCAGGCAGCAAGGCCGACCATGAGGGTTCAATCCACAAAGCAAAAATAAATCAATAATCCAAGTGGTAAGGCTGACGATAAGGGTTCAATCCACAAAGCAAAATAAATCAATAACCCAAGCGATAGGGCTGACCATAAGGGTTCAATTCACAAAGTAAAAATAAATCAACAATCCAGGTGGCAGGGCCGACCATGAGGGTTCAATCCACAAAGCAAAATAAATCAACAACCCAAGCGCCAAAACTGACCATGAGGGTTCAATCCATAAAGCAAAAATAAATCAACAACCAAGGCGGCAGAGCCGACCATAAGGGTTCAAACCACAAATAAAAAATAAAAATATATCAACAAAAGTAAAACTAATGCAGAAATTAAAATATGCTAACCTGGAAAGTAGATTCAGCGGATGATCTTTGTGATCAAACAGCATCTGTAGGACAACCATAGCACTTGGGTGATAAAATCCCAAGCAGGGTAACCTTATGTCACAGTTAGTGCTTGAAAGACCCAATTGAATTTACTTTCAAAGAAAAATAAAAAATCTACATAAATTTTGGAGGGTTTAAAAGAGAACTTACCTTAGAAGAGAACTTACCTTAGCTATCTTCCACAAATCTAATCTATCTTAGTTTCCCTGGCTACGGCGCCAAAAACTTTATTGCTTGCCTCTAAGTGCAAAGGTTCATAAGTAATATTCCATGAATACAGGGTCGATCTCACAGGGCGATGAATTGCGAAGGAGAAAATCAAATGCAAAACAAAGTAATTAAAAAAAAAACTAAACCGATGATTTGATTTTAGGAGTTTTGAATGGATGTAATTCAACTAAATTAAAACAACACCCAAGCTTCAAAGTTCCACACATAGGTTAATGTTCCAAAATTATGATGACTTGGATAACACAATTAGGATCTGAGTACTATCGTCAGCCTAATCAGAAAATAAAATAGTTTAAATATTTTAATAAATTATATACAAGATTAAAAAATCATGGATTTGCACCATTAATATATATTCTCAAGCGCCAGTAATTTTAAGAATTCATATCTATAAGATAATGAATATCAAAGAAACGTAACAGGTTGAGAACCTCTCCTATCTAGGAAATCTAAGTGATTCAGGGTAAGCCTATCCATCAATGTGGATCTCATATGATGGAAATATATGGATCTCACATTAGGATAAAAAATTAAACATAAAAAATAAATAACATGCATACACCATTCTTCTTATCATTAAAAACAATCAATCATCAAAACTATAAAAACATTAAACCAATGTACTTCCCTTCTAGCTTGAGTTGGAGGGAACTTAGAAAAACATACTAGAATAGAGAAAGAAAGCAACAAGAAAGAATAAATATCTAAAAGTTTGTAAAGAAAAATAAATTAAAACTATAAAACTCTCTAAAAACCCTATATCTTGCTTTGGAATACCTTGAATGATGCTTAGGAATACCCTGGGAAGCCCTATTTATAAGTGGGGAACTCCACCTTTCGCACCAAGTTGGAAAACTCTAGAAACCGCCTTAAATTTACGCAGTTTTCTAAAATAGACTTCTCACTGCGTAATTTCCCAAAATAGACTTCAGAGTTTCAGAATATGCTTTTTCAGGATGATTTTAGGATTCTTCACTTCAAATCTTTGATTCTCTTCATTCCTCACTTGGTTTTCTTAGATCTTTAGCATGTGAATTCTTCAATCTCGGTCTCCTAAGATCCATCCCTTGCCTTGGTGATTCTTGAGCATCAAATCCATGCTTTTACAACCCTTTTCAATCTAAGCTCTTAAATTCCCCTTGCAACACAAACATGAGTAAAATAGAACATTAAGTTGATTCGTGTTCATAAAATAAAGATATAAATGGGAGAAATTATGCAATATTTGAGTCTCAACAGGGCCTAAATGTAAGTTCTTAGTATAGGACCTTTACTCGTGTGTAGAGCATAAATTGTTGAGTCCTTTGTGTAGGGCTGTAAATTATGTAAATGATTTGAATGCTTAATTATATATATATAATTAAGTTGAATGCCTAAGATTGATAGGTAACTGTAAGTGCTATTATGTTTAACGCACATGTTACACATGGTTTGTCAAATTTCGTCTTGTCAAAATAACTTAGCATTGTATTCTTCAAGTTAAAGACAAGCTCATGTTCAAGTTGAAGTCTAGCTTATGTTCAAATTAAAGTCAAGCTAAAGTTCAAGTCACGTGGATTAAGATAGAAAGTTCACCTTTAAGTTCAAGTTCTACTAAAATTACTAGTAGAAGATCAAGCTCTGAGTGCAAGATCAAGCTTCAGGTTTAAGTTCAAGTTCTACTAAAAATGTTAGTACAGGATTAAGGTCCAAGTGCAAGTTCAACTCCTACTGATGAATCTTCTAAGTAAAAGATCAAGCTCCTTTGAGAACTTCAAGTTTCTACGAAGTCCAGTCTATACAGGTAATTTAAACCCTAGAAAGACCTTAGGTTTAGGGGCTTTTAAAACATATTTAATTTAGATTTTTTTACGTATAACTGACTGAATTTTGACTTGTCAAAATTCTGCTTCAACCAGTCTAAGCATTTCCTCGACTAGTCCAAGGAACAGCTGAAGTATAACAGAATTTCTATTGCGTTTTCGACCAGTCAAGTGGAGTCCTCGACCAGTCAAAAGACCCCTTTCGACCAGTCGAAGGTTCCTCGCCTCGAAGTCCAGCAACCATAATCTAATTGGATCTAGCTTTCTTGACCAGTTGAACAGACTATTTGACCAGTCGAAGGTCACCCTTGTATAATCGATCAGGCTCTTCGACCAATCAAAGATTTGTTGGAACTTATCCCACTCGAATTTGAAAATTTATTGGAACTAAATCTAGTGCTTCGACCAGTCGAAGGAACAGATTTTGTGACTATAAATTGAGGTCCTTTCTCAATCTGAAAATATAACTTAAGCCTACTAAATCCCTAATTCATGAGAGAGAGAAGCCTCATTTATTGTCAAGCTATCAAGCAGTGTTTATAATTTTATTTTATAGCTTTTTCATTAATTCCTTTATCTCAAAACTCTTATTAAGATTTGAGGGAATTCATGCAAGTAGCCTTTGGGTTTAAAACTAAATAAAATCAATTAGAACCCTAGACCTTTTCGATTGGACTGAACATCGAACATTCGATATTCAAGAAAAGTGATCTATGGCTACAACTTCTTCTTTGGTGAAGATAAGTATCATTTTACTTTCTGTATTTGGTTTTTAATAAGATAGCCAGAAAATCTCATTTGTTGGTTTTTTTGAGATAGCTAGAAAATCTCAATGTGGGGCTTTTGTTTATGATAGCCCTTTAAAATCACAAATGTATTAGATTTTAAGGTGACCGTGTGAAAACCTAGTTTTTAGTGAAAACCAATATCATGTGGATTGTGATTATTAGGAGTGGAGTAGGTATGACTGTTTGAGAACAGTTGGTGTACACACCGAACCACTATAATTCTTGGTGTTGTGGTGAATGTTTACTTTTTGCATATGTGGAGAATGGTTGTAATTTTGTTTATGCAAATGCGATGAATGTTTGTAATAGATATCTTTATTATCTCTTACTTGGCTTGAGATCTTAATCCTTACAAACGTTCGTAAAATAAGGTTGTCCTAACTAAAACTTTATTTTTGGTGAAGGTTATCCTACAAACTAAGTTTGAATCAATTTTTCAATAATAGTGCTATTGAGTTTTTTGATTTATTTATTATTTGGCATAGTCCTATTCAACCCCCCCACCCCGAAGGACTGTTTAACTCACCTTTTTCAAGTGGTATCAGAGCTAAGTTGCTCTTTTTTAGATTAATTTCCTGAGTTAAAAACTTAAAGCTTTCATTATGTTAAATTTCGATAGCTTATCTATTACCAAGCCACCACCTTTTGATGGCTCTAACTATGCATATTGGAAAGCAAGAATGAGGATTTTTTTTTGAAATCCTAAGATGAAAGTGTGTGGAAAGCCACTATAACCCAATGGAAACTTCTTATGTCTGAAGTTCTAGGTAGTGATGGAACTAAATCTATGAAACAAACTGCATTCTATTTATAGACTATACCTCAGAAAAGCGAATGCAGTGCAAATTCTAAGGCCTTAAATGTCATAACTTGTGCACTATCACCTAATGAATTCAAGAGAATTATTTCATGTGATACAGCCATACAAACCTAAGATATTCGTGAAATGAAACATGAAGGAACTTCTATAGTCAAGAAATTAAAAGTTCAAATCCTCACTATAAGATTTGAGGAAATTTGTATGGAAGAAAATGAAACTTTCATGGACTTCTATACGAAACTAAATGATATAGTAAAGTCCATGTAGGGTCTAGGAGATGGAATCCCAGAAAGTAAGGTCTGTACAAAAATACTGTCATCTCTTCCTGAGAGATTTAATTCTAAAGTAACTACCATTCAGGAATTAAGAGATACAGATCAAATGAAGATTGATGAGTTAGTTGGTTCTCTTCATATGTATGAGTTAAATTTTAAAGCCCCTAAAGGTAAGTTCATTGCTCTTAAATCGTCTAAATTTGTTTCAAAAGAAAATTGCGTTAATTCTAATGTTGAAGATACAGAAGATGATATGGCTTTACTTGCTAAGAAATTTTATAAAATTTTTAAAAACAAGAAAAGATTAGATTTTCAAAAGCCATCTGACCAAAGAAAAGGTAAAACTAAATCTTAGAAATCTGTAAAGGACAGTTAATGTTTCAACTGCCATGAATATGGGCACTTGATGAATAAATGTACAAAAAGGGATAAGTCAAAAGAAAGGGTATGTAAGATACTTGGGATGAAACATCCGGATCTGAAAGCTCTTCTAAGTCTGCTGAATCAGAACAAGAAAATGCAAATGATATAAAAGCCCTAATGACTATAGCCAGAGTCACCTCTTCAGATAGCTATAACTTATCTGATTATGAAAATCTTAGAAGTGACCCTGAAAATGAGAATGAAAATGATCTTCAAGATGCGTATAATGCCCTATACAGGGAAAGTTGTAAAATTGATGTCAAATTAAAATTCAAAGCGAAAAATATCTTAAGTTAAAAGAAGAACTGGAAAATAATGTTTTAGAAAAATCTCATCTTTTAGATTGTTTTGAAAAAACAAAACTAGACTTGAATTTCAAAACCTCAGAGTTAGAAAAACTCATAATTGAAAACGAGAATCTAAAATTTGAAGTTTCTTCTTTTTTAAGTTCTAAGGATATTTAGAGATATGCCCACAGAGACCCAAAGCTGGAAAAACTATTAACCTTATCTAGAAAATGCGCCGACAAATCAGGTCTAAGCTATATCAAATATAGTTCTCTGAAAAATAAAAATACATCTCCTATATTTGTAAAAGGAGAATCCTCAAACTCAAAAGGTAAGAATTTGAGAAAATATGGTCAAAATTATTTCAAAAATCTAAAATCTTTTCAAGTTTCTAAGATTAATTCTAATGCCATCAGCTATAGAAATCAAAGATATAACAAACATCCTTTAGCTGAAAAAATAGTGGACTTACTCAAAGAGCTTCTAAAATCCAACTTAGGTGGAATTAGAGTTAATAGAAAAGGGAGAAATTTCAACTCCCTTAAACAGAGAAAAACTAATGGAACTCCTAAACCTAGAACCATAATGAAATGGGTTCCAAATGTTACATGCCTTGTTGCCCACATAACCTTTAAAGTCACTAGCCATTCAAAATGATACCTGGATAGTGGATATTCAAGACATATGACAGGTAACAAAGAACTATTCACCAACTTCAAGGAAGTAAACGACGGATCAGTTACTTTTGGTGATGGAAGCAACTACAGAATCATAAGCCAAGGTATTGTTCAACTCTTTAATCTTCCTCCATTTGAGAATGTTTTGTATGTTGAAGGTCTTAAGCATAACCTCCTAAGTATTTCTCAAATCTTTGATAACAAACACAATGTAGAATTTACAAATCACAGATATGAGATTACGAATGAGAAGGGAAATATGATATTAAATGGTTGTAGGACTTCTGAGAATTGTTATATTATTAATGACTAATGCTCTCCTAATTTTTCATGTTACATGGTATAAACAGACAAAATAGAACTATGACATAAATGTCTTGGACATGTTAACGTTAAAGATCTTTATAAATTGAGTAAAAGAGATCATATTCGAGGCTTACCCAATTTAAAAAAGATAGAAAAGATTTGTGGTGCATGTTAGATTGGTAAGCAAATCAGGAGTAGTCATAAAAAGTAAACTCCTTACCCACAACCAAACCTCTTGAACTGCTCCATATGGATTTGGTTGGACCAATGAGAACGGACAGTAGAGGTCGAAAGAAATATTTTCTGGTTATTGTTAATGATTTTACCATATATACATGGGTAACTTTCTTGAGAGAAAAATTAGAGACTCTCGATGAAGTCAGAAGAATTCTAAAATGAATTGAGACTGAAAAAGAAGTACATGTGATCAGAATCAGAAGTGATCATGGTACTGAGTTTCAAAATATCAATTTTGAGAAGTATTGTACAGACCATGGTATATCACATGAGTTCTCTACTCCTAAAACACCTCAACAAAATGTGATTATTGAAAGAAAGAACAGGATGTTACAGGAAATAACAAAATGTTATGCTAAATAGGATAAACTTACCAAAAAACTTATGGGCTGAAGCTGTTGATACTGCGTGATACATTTTAAATCATGTGTATATTATAAAAGAAAAAGATAAAACAACTTATGAGTTATGATTCAATAAGAAGCCAAGAGTCAAATACTTTCGAACTTTTCGAAGTAAATGTTTCATTTTACGTGACCGGAAAAATTTGGGAAAGTTTAAAGCCAAGAATGATGAGGGAATATTCTTGGATTATGATCTGAATAGTCGAGCATATCGTGTTCTTAACAAAAGAAGAGTGATTCATGAATTTATTAATGTTGTAATTGACGATCACCTGATCACACCCACACCAAGTCAAGATGATGATGAAATCAACATTATCGATATACCTGACTCTTCATCAAAATCAATTGATACTAAACTAAGATTACTCAAAGACCATTCGACTGATCTAATACTTAGTAACCCTAGCACTGGTGTACAGACGAGAAAATAATTAGAAAATATTTGTAATTATGTCTGTTTCACTTCCCAAATTGAACCGGCTAATATAAATGAAGCACTTACTGATGAAAGTTGGATATTGGCTATGCAAGAAGAGTTAAATCAATTCGTTAGAAATGATGTTTGGTACCTATAGACCTTCTGATAAACATATAATTGGAACCAAATGAATTTTTAAGAATAAAACTGATGAATTTTGACTGGTTGTACAAGAGTACACACAAATAGAAGGTATTGATTACGATGAAACCTTTGCACCAGTTGCTTGCCTTGAATCCATAAGATTATTTATTTTGATTGCATGTTATATGAAATTCAAAATATATCAAATAGATGTTAAAAGTACATTTTTAAATGGTGATTTACATGGGGAGGTCTATGTTGAACAACCTAACGGTTTTAAGGAACCCAAATCTCCAAATCATGTATATCGTCTTAAGAAGGCACTTTATGGTTTGAAACAAGCTCCAAGAGTATGGTATAAAAAATTCACTAAATTTTTACTTTGCCATAACTTCAATATGGGTAGTGTTGATAAAACTTTATTCGTAAAAAAATATAACAATCATATACTGATAGCACAGATCTATGTTGACGATATAATTTATGGATCTACATGCTCTAACTTAGATATTGAGTTTGCAGATCTAATAAAATCCAAATTTGAAATGACTATGGTTAGTGAACTTAACTACTTTCTTGGATTACAAGTTAAGCAACATGAAGATGGTATATTCATCTCACAAACCAAATACGCTTTAAATCTTATAAAAAGGTTTGGATTTGAGAATGGAAAGAAGTTTGATACTCCAATGAGTACAACTCTTAAACTCTCAAAAGATGAATCAAGTAAAAGTGTAGACTCTCACTTACATCGAAGTATGATTGGTAGTCTCTTATGCTTAACTGCTAGTAAACTTGATATTGCATTTAGTTTTGGAAGATGTGCTCGTTATCAATCCAATCTTAAAGAATCTCACCTAATTGCTGTTAAGCGGATAATCAGATCTATCGTAAGTTCAACTAATTTAGGACTTTGGTATCTACATGATACATCCGTCCAAATTGTCGGATATATTGATGCAGACTGGGCTGGAAATATTAACGATAGAAAATCTACCAGCAGTGGATGTTTCTATATGGAAAACTGTTTAGTTTCTTGGCTCAGTAAGAAACAAAACTCTGTATCACTCTCCACTGCTGAAGCTGGATATATAGTAGCCGGTAACGCCTATACTCAACTGATTTGGATGAAAAGAATGTTAGCTAATTATGGCATTGCGCAAGATACAAAGACATTGTATTACAATAATTCAAGCGTAATTAAAATTTCAAAAAATTTAATACAACATTCTCGTATAAAACATATTGATATTAGATACAATTATATTTGAGAACTTGTTGAAGATAAGAGTGTTGTGCTTGAATATATTCAAATTGAAAGCAACTTGCTAACATTTTATCCAAACCACTCGACAGAAATAGATTTTCAAATTTAAAGAATGATATTGGTTTGTGTGTTATTAATTAAGTATTTATGCATTTGTTTGTTTCTTGTTTATAATTAATTAAATGTATAAAATACTAATAATATAATGTCAAAATTAAATTTTAAAAAAATGGGTTCTTCGACGGGTCGTGCACATACTCGACCAGTCGAACCCTTAATAGGTCGAGTACTCTGCTCGACTGGTCAAGGACCATAGGATTTCACTTCTTAAAAGTGAAAAATCACTTTTTTTTTCTCTTCTTTTCATCTTCTATTTCGACTCGTCGGTGGCCCACTCGTCGAACCCATCTCCAAATCTTGCTTGTAAGTGATTGTTTTCCTATTTCTTTCAAGATTTGAGTACTCCCTTGCTAACTAATCTATCATTTCGGGTTTATTGTTGATTCTAAACCCTCTTTGGTGTGAGATTTGTGAAAAATATGTTATATCCACAATCACACTTCTCTCATTAGTCATTTCTTGAGCAAATATTATATGGAGCATCGTACTAAATGTGCGACTACACAAAAAACTCATGGTAATTCGTCATCTAAGCCGACTTCATCCAATTTGAGAACCCTAAGGGGTTTCAAAGAAAATGCAGACCAAATTGGGGATTTCGGCTCAAGAGACATTGTTATTAAGCGTAGTATAAATGTTGTTCACATTGCTCCATTCAATCTTATTCCTTTGCTTTCTAATGTTGGTTTGGGAGGCATTTTGGCTTGGGGTGGCAAAGCTTACCGTTCCATTGCGCAATGCATGTATGCATCAATTTATGAAATGTCTGAGGAAAATCTTACCTTTACAATTAAATTTGTGTAAGGGAACTTCACTGTAGAAGACCACTATCTGATCTCAATCTTAACTGAGATTACTATTGCAGAGGATGAAATTTCTCTTGACAATTTAACAAATAGAATGTCACATACAGAACGGCTAGCAGTTACACATAATCTATGTCAATTTAATGTGAAATGGCATTTCGGTAATGCTTTGCGTGCTAATCAAATGCTTCCTTGATTTCAAGTTCTTCACCGTATCTTCACATCCAATGTGTATCCTCGATCAGGGAATAAGTCAGAACTTACTCCCTTCATGGCTAATATTCTACACTGTTGTGTCTAGTCTACAAGTGTGTCTTCCTTCTCTTATCTACTATATCATAATAGAGTTTCGTCTTCATCCTGGTCACGGTTATATTCCCTTTACCTATCTTATGACTTATATTGCCATACATTGTAATGTTCCCATTCCTACGTCTGAGGCACCTGAGTCAGTATTACAATTCAATAATGTAACGCCCTGAAATTTGAGGGTCAAGCAAAGCTCAACTCCCGAGTTCCAACGCATCACTTATGCAACATCGATAATGATGTTTAAATGTTGTCCATATTAGTGCATTAAACATGAGTAGGATTACACTAAAACAACATATCATACTCCAGAGTTAATGTAATTAAGCAAGCGGAAGACAGATAAATATATAATGTATGTAAGTATTTATCAAACCCCAGAGTATGAGTATTTTACGAGGCTAAATATAAACGTAATTTATTTTAAAATATACAAAATGACAAAATGTGAATATTCTTCTAATCCAATATCCCTGTAATCCTGACGATGCAGCTCTAGGTCTACACAGACCCACCTGAGAGCTGAACGTAGGAGAACTCCTCCTCCTCGTCAAAGAAGTCTGGCTCTGTCACGTAAGCCTCATCACGACCTGCATCTAAACCAGAGTTTGGTTGGTGTTTTAAAACATCATCCCAGAGTGGGAGTGAGTGATCAACTCAGTGGTACTATAAGGTAAAGGTTAACATGTTATAAGTTCAGTCAAGCAGTAATGATAAAGTAATACAACAATCATATCCTAAGTACTTTTATTAATGTAGGAATGATATATGTAATGATGCATGCCCTTGCCTGCACTCCCTCAATGACATCATCTCACGATCGCACATGGCAAACTCCCTAAACGTGCACTTCCTCGCCAAAGCACATGCAATGCGATGCATGAACATGTTAGCCAAGTAATTTATTAGGCTTATTCATACAACAAGTTCGGGAAGCTAAGGTACCTCCCTTTATATCATTTACCCAAATAATAATCCATCTAGGGTCGTCAATCCTATTTAATCACATACGATAGGCAAGTTATAGGGAATCACCCCTGATGAAAAGTAGTGGAGAGTTAAGTTCACGAGTTTACACTCGAGGTCACTACAGAGAGGCTCATCACCTCAGTATAGGCCTAGTTTATACTCAAGGTCACTACAGGAGGCTCGTCACCTAAACGTAAGCCGATATCTCGAATACGGTGTCCCATACACCACCATATTCAGCTCACGAGTTTGGGTTGCTCATTGGTCACTACGGGGAGGCTCGTCACCCTAGGGTAGGCCGATAGTGCCACTACGGTGTCCCATACACCACCATGTCCAGCTCATGAGTCTTAGTGGATCTTGGTACCATCGTTAAAATGGGCTTTACATTGGTAAGTGGTACCTTAGATTCAAGCAGTAGTGTCCATACATGGTAAACACACAATAGGCCAATCGGGTTATTTAACAACTGCGATTGGTATGAGCGCACATTGAATTGATCGACATAGGGTATATAAGCACTCCGTGTGACCTAACCACTATCAACAATCACCGTATGGCTCGGATTCATCGAACGTGTCTAATGTGGCGAAACTAGTTCGACTACTCAATCGGGAACCATTACCGATTGCATAGACTACGTAGTAGTCCCAATCATACTCAAATGCAATAGGCAGTCACATATGTTAATCATAACAACATTTAACAAACAATTTAAATATAATTCTCATTTGAGCATTTTATTAAACACATTGAACATGTTGTTATACATATGCATTTTATCCATAAATCACATAGCAGAAAGTTACATTATATGAAGGAAACTACAAATATGGATAAGGTAGTTGAGACTCCCATCTCAACACCCTTGTTGGAAGCAATTTATCAAACAATTTCTCATTCAGACATTTTATCAAACACTTAGACTATAAAATACTATATACACAAACTAAATTAGTTATAGCATATATTATGGAAAATCCTTTCATAAAGGAGTTCTCATACACACAACAAACATATATTCTAGATTAATAGTCATGGCCAGCATAAATAATAATTTCACTTTCATTCAAACATTTCAACGAACACATAGAATGCATTTTATATTCACATAGTGCACACACATGTATAGTTTATCAAATGCATCGTAACTAAGATCATATGGTAGCAATCAAGTCAAACATAAATCATTGTTAACATTGAAAGCCTTGAAAACCATAACCCAAACATTCATAGTCCGCACCTTTTGTCGGTACACACGTTAAGAACTCGGTTCGTATACTACGTTCCCGTCTACAGAACAACGACTACCTAAATCACGAAACAGGTTAGCTATTCCGTCGATTCCTCTATATTGGATTCCTAAAGCAAGACTAAGGTTAGGATTTCTTAACCAAATCGTCGTTGGAAAGATTCACGTAGCTAGGTGTAAAGGCGATTTAGTACGTGTAGTCGCAAGAGAAAAACACCGCCTCGATCTCCCAAACTCTTTCTCTTCTCCTCACTCTTTTCCCTTCGTTTCTCTCTTCTCTCTCCTAGGGTTTGGAGAAAATTCATATGGAATGGGAATGGGGTGGTTTAAGGTCCTTAAATAGGCCCAAAACTGGTGTAAATGGCCCCAGGGCCATGGTATACTTATGTTATAGCCAAAGGGTGTTTGTTTCGGACAAACGGGACTCATTTGGAGGCCTATTACTCACCTACGTCATGGAGTAAGTTCCCTAACCATGGATCTAAGCCAGGTTATGATTTCAGTCCGATTGGATTTATGGATCGACCGTGGAGGACCTGTATTAGTTCAACGGTCATCGCCACTCAATCAGGGCCACAAGTATACTGACTTATGCAGGGAAATTTTCCTGATCTACGGGTAAATTTTGGTTAAAAACTAACAGTTTGAAGTCTTTAATTTCGCCCGTAAGCAAATGGTCCAATTCACTTAAGTTCTAGTTCATTTTCTAAAGATATTGGCGTTTCTGACACACTTTGCTCAAGGCTCAAGTTGTGCGTTTCTGAATACTATTTGAGCTCGATTCCCATGATGGTTATCAAGCCCAGAAAGGTGGTCATAACCCTATAGTTTCGCAGTCATCGGACTTTCGACGTGCAGTCCAGGTCCGATACGGAGTTTTAATGCACTCCCGACGTGCAGTCCAAGTCATAGAGATTCGGGATGCAAAGGTGGCCACAATAATGTAAACCCCCATCTGAACCAACTCTCCATTCAGAGTCTTCATCATCACTAGCTTATTTTCTCATCTTCACCAACCATTCATCTTCTCTCTGAGCCACAATGATTCGATCATCAATAAGTGGTTGTACACAAATACGTGCGCCGCTCTCGAATGGATCCTCTACTGTAAGCTTCTGTTCAAAGTCTCGTACAAATTCTACCATGTTTCATTCTTCAATCATTAGTGAAGCTGCAAATTCTATTGTCTTCTTGCAGCTCAATGCATCTGCCACATGGTTGGCCTTGCCGGGATGGTAGGAGACCTCAAACTTGAAGTCTTTCAAGGTTTCCATCCAACATCGTTGCCTCATATTCAGGTCTCTCTGAGTGAATATGTACTTGAGGCTCTTGTGGTCGCTAAAGAGCTCGAACTCCTCTCTATAGAGGTAATGTCTCCAGAGCTTTAATGCGAAAATGACTACTGCCAATTCCAGGTCATGTGTAGGGTATTTTTCCTCATGTTTCCTTAGCTATTGCGATGCATAGGCAATCACTCTGTCCTTCTACATAAAAACACAACCCAAACCAACACGAGATGCGTCGATGTATATCGTATATCTGACCCCTTACTTTAACAATACTAGCACGGGTGCAGACGTCAGCTTATCCTTCAATTCCTGAAAGGCTACTTCGGCTTTCTCATTCTAGGCAAACTTAAGATCTTTTCGAGTAAGCTGAGACAATGGTGTGGCTATCTTAAAAAAGTCTTTGATAAATCGGTGATAATAACTTGCCAGGCTAAGGAAACTCCTCACTTCAGTAACCGAACCGGGCTGCTCCCAGTCTTGAACTGCGGTCACCTTAGCAAGGTCTATAGTGATTCCTTCATTAGACACATGTCCCAGGAACTTAACTTCCTCTTTCTAGAAGTCTCATTTCTTGTAGTGAGCAAACAACTGGTTCTTCTTGAGAATATCGAAGACTGCTCGCAGGTGCTCCTCATGATCTTTCTGACACTTGGAGTATATCAGAATGTTGTCTATAAATACGATGACGAATCGGTACAGATACGACTGAAATACCCTATTCATGAGGTCTATGAATACGGCCTGTGCGTTTGTGAGTCCAAACGACATCACAAGGAACTCGTAGTGCCTAAAGCTGGTTCTGAATGCTGTTTTCAACACGTTTTCATCCCTGACACGCAACTGATGATACCCTGACTATAAGTCGATCTTTGAAAAATACTGTACTCCTTTCAACTGGTCGAACAAATCATATATCCTAGGTAAATGATACTTGTTCTTCACCATCACTTGGTTCAACCTATGATAATCAATACACAATCGCAGTGATCCATCCTTCTTTACAAACAACACAGGTGCTCCCCAAGGGGATACACTAGGCCATATAAAACCTGAATCCAACAGCTCATCAATTTGTCTCCTTAACTCCTCCATTTTACATGGAGGCATGCGATACGTCGATAGAGAAATGGGCGTCGCACTAGGCACAAGGTTGATAGTAAAGTCGATCTCACGCCGTGGAGGTAGTCCAGGTATCGTCCTGAACACGTCCATGAAATCTTGGACTACTGATGTGTTCCCAAGTGTCAGACCATTAACATTTCCTAGCAAGGTGGTATAACAACTAATGCGATAGTACCAATTGACCTGAACTATGAAAGTAAAGGTCGTGCCCTCAGGTCCATGGGTTGTCACCAATCTGGTATCGCAATCGATCTCTGTCTTCATCTCGGTGAGCCAATCCATACCGAGGATGACATCGTAAGGACATAGTGGGGTAACAATTAGGTTAACGAGTATTGTTTTCCTTCCTAAGTCTATCAAGCAATCCATACACATCTTGGTAGCATCTGAGAAGGTTCCTGTGGCGGTAAGGATTCTCACCCCAATCATAGGAGTAATTTTCAATAATAGTCGCTTAACTGCTGCACATGATATTATCGAAATAGTGGACCTGGTGTCCACCAATAGGAAAACTGGTGTACCTTGGATATGTGATGTGACTTCGAAAGCCAATGGTGCTGTGGTTGCTGTCACGGATGCTTCAGCTGCAAGTGAGTGCACCCAAGCTTGTTGAGGACGATCTGGCTGCGTTGCCATAAGTCATTGAGGTGACCTATTTTGAGGTACATTTGGCCTGTAAAAAGGTTGTGCTGGCGGTGCTGAATGTAGAGGTGGAGCCGAGATAGCTTGAGGAAGCCGGCGGTTGATCTTCTGAGGCAGTGAGAAGCTGTTGTCCCTCATTTTGGTAAAGCAGTAAGTGTCTGTATGGCCCAACCTCTTACCGCAGGTGCACCACATATCTGACCGCCTTGGCTAGGTCGATAGGGCCGTAAGCCTAGGAGGTGAATCTGAACATGGCCTCTTATCGAGGAATGGTCGGTTCGGTAAGTCAGGTCGAGGCCTCGGGCCCATCGGCACACGTGTATGGGATAGTCTGTCCCCATCCTGCTCGGCTTGTAAGGACATGTTCACTAGCTCAACATAGTTGGGAATGCTAGTGCAACACATCTTCGTACGGATATCGGGCCGCAGACCCTCAGAAAATCACCACATTCTCATCGGCTCATCGGCTAGAATTAAAGGAGCGTATCTGGCTAGCTCCGTAAACTTGTTCTTATATTCCGACATGGTCATTCCTCCCTGTCAGAGGTGAAGGAACTCACCTTCCTTTTCATTATGGTAAGTGAGGGGGAAGTACTTCCCATGGAAGTGAGTCTCAAACCCGTCCCACGCCCATACATATCCAGGGGCAACTGTTCATAAGATGTTGTCCCACCATAGACTAGCCTTCTTCTTGAACATATATGTAACCAACTCTACCTGCTCTACCTCAGTGTAGTGCAGCGGCTTCAACATCTTAGAGATGTGGTCGAGACAGTATTCGGCCTCCTCGGGCCTATGAGTGCCCGTGAAGGTGCGAGGTCAGAAATGCTGAAAGCGTTCAAATAAACTGCTAGCATTTATGTTTCCAGCGGGGTGCACAGGTGGTGCAGGCAGGACAATATTCATGTTCTGAGCAAGGGCCCCCACGATAGCGGTCTAAACTTACTGTTGTTGTTGCATTAAGAGCATCATTTTCTCCAACCTATCAGGAAAAGGGGTCGCCTAAGGCATGTGTGGCGTCGACGAGGACGCATGGTTTTATTTGGGAACCGGTGTTGCATAAGGTGCTGGCCCATTTGTGGGGCTAATGGCCGGCTGTGATTCTGGCATTGTCTCGAAGTTCGGCCCAAGCTAGGGTCTGTATGGCTATCACTTGGGGGAGGTGCCCTGTCAATCGATCCGCCAAGTGCGAGACGTGCAGTGCTCCGAGTGTTCTTAGGGGGTATTCCCTATATACAACATAGGGTGCAACATGTGTGAGATTCAAAACAAGGTTACTCAATTTGCCAAAAAAAATTCCACACATTCCATAACAAAAGAAGCTTCATGCAAGAGAACCAGGCCACCCTAAGACAGGAGGTCAAGGAGACCTAAGCCAAATTGAAGTAAAGTCTTGAAGAGAATCAGGCCTATATGAAACAGAAATTCAAGAGGATGTCTTGCACTCTAAAGGCCCTCCTTTGCTGTATGCAAGATAAGGGTG
This sequence comes from Magnolia sinica, assembly GCF_029962835.1. Lineage (NCBI taxonomy): Eukaryota > Viridiplantae > Streptophyta > Magnoliopsida > Magnoliales > Magnoliaceae > Magnolia > Magnolia sinica. Next base: position 36,276,249 of record NC_080577.1, read on the forward strand.
CTCCTCCACCATCACCAGAGTCGAACGACTGGTCATATGTTGTAGTCATCTTTTGGGTTTTCCTTTGTTTCTTATTTTCCTTTGTAATAGCCTTGGTAGGCTTGGTTGGTTGATAGTGTGCTTAGTGTTTAAAGCTTTTTTTAGATTAGCTCACATGCATCTTCTATCATGATCCATGTAAGTCTACAACTCATGTATTGTGACAATTTTAGTTAAAGGTACTCTCCCATCGGAGGCCTCCTATGAGGGCTTGAAAGGGTGAGATGTACTTGTGAGCTAATCCTACACAAGGAATGATCAACAGGGGTCTCTGGACTCTAATGACTTACAAATAAGTAGATGAACCCCATTCTGCACGTTGTTGAAGATATACTCCCTTGATGACAGAGATTCTTCAGCTCCCTTGATCCACAACACTAATGATGGTCCAATGTAAGGTGACGGGGTTGGGTTAAAGTTTACTAGAATCTACTTTGATAAATGTTAATCATTATGAGATAGAGTGATTTCAAGGTTTTAAGCATTCAAGGGATTTGAAAAGGCCTAGCTATATGTCCTAGAGGGGAGAGGGTGAATAGGACAATGCCAAATAAAACTTATAACAACGGAATTAAAAAGAATATGATAGCCAAAATAAATCACAATGCAAGAAAGTAAAATAACCTCAAAATTCAGATCTTGAGAGGTTGATACAAATGTTGCTCTAAGGACAACCTTACACCAAAAACCAGAGTTTATGGTAGGACAACCTTATTTCTAGAAAGATCTTTGTATCAAATCTCAAACCAAAGAGGAATACAAAAATAAATACAAACTAAATTGAAATAAATTGTAATCACAAATGTATTGTTCTAGGGACATCCATACACCATAAAAATGGCAGGGCAACCTTGCTGGAACAACTTTTAAAGGAAATTAAATATCAAGCTGATAAAGGAATAGCAGAAAATAAATTCTAAACTATTACAAAATTCTCACAATGCTTGAATTAAATGATTACAACATTCACCACTATACATACATCCCACAAAAGAATAATTAAAGATCAGAAGTATAAATCATTCAACCACAACACAAGGGATTATAGTGGTTCGCCTGTGTGTTCACCAACTATTAAACAACAGCCACACAGAATGCTACTCCACTCCTAATATCCTCACACAGGGGATATTAGCGTTCACTAACAAAATAGGTTTTCCCAGGTTCACCCAAAACCTTTACAATTGTGTCTTTATCTATGGGCTTACACAATTAAAAAACCCCACTTCTAAGTTTTCCTGGCTCTCCTCAGGTAACCAATACAACAAGATTTTTCTGGCAAATCTTGAAAGAAACCAAAACAGAAAGGAATTTACAATTAAATGTAAAATACCTGATTATCTCCTTCGTTGTAGCAGCTCGATAGAACCAAATCAGAGTAGATGATTGAATGTCCAAGTTCAATGTCTAGTACTCAATTACAATGGTTCTAATTCTAATAGATTTTAAATTAAACCATAGATTTTAAATTAAACCAAATAGGGCTTGCCTTAATTGATTTTGATTCCAAAGAAAGGGAATAACAATTCCTCTTATCAAATTAGATTGGAATAGCATAAACAAAATCAATTAAATAAAGCTAAGGAAAGAGAATATAAAATAAGCACACTTAGCTTAGATGGAGCACAGAATTATCTCTCAGAAGTTCGACGAAGATTGGCTTGAATGGATTAATTAATTCGATGATTTCTTCTGAGATTCATGCACTATTTATAGGTGAGCAAATCGCGTCTTCGACTGGTCTAGGAAGCTCTTCGACTAGTCGAAGCAATAACAGATATTTGAAAAATTAGGCGCGATAAGCTTTGACCGTTCTACGACTGGTCGTAGGTCACCTTCGACTGGTCGAAGGTCTCCTTCGACTGGTCGAAGAACCTGAAAAACATCGCTGGATTTTGAGTCAAAGATTTTCGACTAGTCGAAGATGCGATCGAAAACAAATCTTCGACTGGTCGAACAGATTCCTGGACTAGTCGAAGCCTAACAGATTTTATCCGAAATTTGTAACAAACTCACGACTGATCGAGGAATTTCTTAAACTGGTCGAAGCAACTCTAGGACTAGTCGAAGAAGGCCTAGGACTAGTCGAAGAACAGACCAAACTTATGTAAAATAAACATTCGATTTATGTATCCAAAGTGACCTACTTCTAAGGTCAACCTATGGTCAGTGAAACCTCAACCATGAAGTAAGGACATTGAAACATTAGGAACTAGTGACCTTGAAGTATGAGCCTTGAAGTCTTGATGTAGTTCAATCTTGAAATCTTGATGTAGCTCAATCTTGAAAGTGTCTTGAGTTCTTTACAAACTGCCTTGTACTCTTCTTGAAGTCTTGCAGCTTGAGTCTTATCTTGTGAGCAGTTCTTGCATTCAAGATTGATCCTTGTACTTGTGAGCTTTGCTTGTTGTGAGCTTAGCTTGTTCATGAATGTTGATCCTTGAGAGAGCTTCACTTATGCAAGTTATATATAACAGTGATTTTGGCACCACAAATTTGACAACAGACAGGGATATAAACTATAGCACTTACAATCTCCCCCTTTGTCAAATTAGTGACAAAACACATAACCAAGATAAACATTAAGTAAAACAACTAGTTAAAGAGTTATGAACCAGGTCATATAAGCTGGCTTACCTGCAAATCAATATTCAATATTCAACATTCAACATTCAATCAGTTTCATTCAACTAGTTCAAACATACTCCCAGTTTCATTCAACTAGTTCAAACATACTCCCCCTGAGTAACATAACCAATGCTACTCCTCTCACAATCACATCGTTAAGAACAAACCATTCTCCCCCTTTTTGTCACAATATGACAAAGGAAACAACAATAAAGGAGAACTAAATAAAGGGATATATGAGAGTAAACATGAGGAGTTATGAGAGTATAGCAAAACAGTGATAGAGATACTCAGCATAGCTTCACATAGAATAAATATCCAGCATAAAACATAGATAGTATCCAACTCAAAATCAGTCAACCAAGTGCTAAGTTATAAAGTTATTACAGACCAGAAGTCTCATATAAACTAGTCAGAACCAGAACCAGATGACGGAGCAGGAATAGAGGGATCAAGTTGGTGCATGCCTTTGTTCAATCGCCTAAGATATTTGCACATGTACTTGAATTGTAAATCATGAGCAACAGACATGTTTTCCATCTTTACATTTATATTCTTAACTTTATCCTCTAATGCACTCAAACGAGCATCAACATCAGATGGTTCAAAATCTAGATCATTTGTTGAGTCAGAATCCAGTTCCTCAAAAATGTCATCCATATTAATGTCATCACCAGCTTCTTCATTACCACCACAACCACCAACTTGTTCAGGAAGTAGATCCAGCTTCATCTTATTGATATTAGTATTGTTGAAGATCAGATGATGGATTGGTGCCTCATCAACCGGCATATCGACTAACATATGTGTAGCCAATACAGTCATTAAATAGGCAAAAGGAATGTCACTATGACCAGGATGGAGTCTAAACTGAAGAAAGAAATGACAGATTAAGGATGGTAAACAAATCTGAGTACCATTGGAAATAGCATGGATAACACGAACCATAAACGAAGTCAAGTCAGTTTTATTACCCAAACGAGGATACAGATTAGACACAAAGATTTTGTGGAGAATTCTGTATTTCGGTAACAAATACCTTGCGAGAAGCGCATTCCCTTTTTGTGTCCATTGAACATCCATGTTGCACAAGCCTCTAGTGAGCATGCATTTTTCAGACATTGAGGGTTTATCAGTTAAGTTATGGATAGGAATACCCTCATCATTCACAAGAATGTCCATAAGGGCTGAAATTAAATGACGATCAATGTCAAAAGGCCCTTCTCTAGTAGATATTTTAAAAGTTAAATTATCCTGTGAGAAAGCACTAATACATGTAAACATGGATTGGGCAATGGACCGGTATGCAGGCCCACCCCAATGTAATAAGTTAACCCAACCTACAGCTTCAAGTATAGGAAGGATGTCAAAAGGTGCAATATGATTAACATCAACAGGATGTTCAACAATAACATTACGTAATCTAATGTCCCTAACATATGATGGATCATCATTGGGAACAAGAAGATGACGCTTAGAGATAATGGTCGATCTGGAGGAAGAAGAAGGACCACGGGAAGTAGTTTTTCTACCTCTAGAAGCCATTTGCAACAAGGATATCATGGAAATAAGAAGTTGCAAAGGATTGAGAAGTGGGTTTACACAAAACAGATTTTTCAAAATCCAAACCCCAAATCTCAATGAAATCCAAAATACAAAGCTTAAAGCTTGAAAAGTAAACAATCTAGACATAAATCTGCAAGAAAAACTTAATTTGGAACACTAACCTTGAAGAACATGAAGGATGGGTTCAATAAGTCGAAGCTCAACTCCTTAGAGAGAAAAAAAAACAGAATGAGGAAGAAAGCAAAAATCCCCAAATTTTAAGTGAATCCCGAGATCTACGATTGGTCGTGGATATCTACGACCGGTCGAAGGTCGACTGGTCGAGTATACTCACGACAGGTCGAAGAATGACCAAAAATTCATATTTCTTGCAAATTATACAAAAATTAGAATTCAATCTAGCAAATATATACGCTATAATGCAAGTAGGCATAAATAATCATTTTAAAATGCACATGCCAAGATCAAATTTCATCTTTTTGAACCTGCTTTTATCGAGAGGTTTTGTGAAAATGTCAGCTCGTTGATCTTCGGTAGGTATATATTCTAGAGATATAACTTTTTCTTCTACTAATTCCCTTATATAATGAAATCTAATGTCAATGTGCTTAATACGAGAATGCTGAATAGGATTTTTTAAAATATTTATTGCACTGGAATTATCACAATGTAATAACATAGAATCCTGTTTAATTTCATAATCACTTAGCATTTGTTGCATCCAAACAAGCTGTGTGCATGCATTACCAGCTGTGATATACTCAGCTTCAGCTGTTGAAAGTGATATAGAATTTTGTTTCTTACTAAACCAGGAAACTAAACAATTTCCAATGTAAAAACAACCATCACTGGTTGATTTTCTATCATCTAGATTACCAGCCCAGTCAGCATCCGAGTACCCAGCTAATTGGACACTGGTCTCATGAGGATACCAGAGATCGAGATTTATAGTACTTGCGACATATCTAATAATTTGCTTGACAGCAATCAAGTGAGATTCTTTTGGATCAGATTGATATCTTGCGCAAATACCAACACTTAGAGAAATATCAGGTCTACTAGCAGTTAAATATAACAAACTACCAATCATACTCTGATAAAGTTTTGAGTCAACATTTTTACCATTAGAGTCTTTTGAGAGTTTCAGGGTAGTACTCATAGGAGTATCGAAATTCTTGCCATTCTCAAATCCAAATCTCTTGATTAGATTCAAAGCATACTTAGATTGAGAAATGAATATTCCTTCAGGTTGTTATTTTACTTGCAATCTAAGGAAATAAGTCAATTCCCCAACCATGCTCATTTCGAACTGTGATTTCATCAAATCTGCAAACTCAGTAGTCAAGTCAGTACAAGTTGATCCATAAATGATATCATCAACATAAATCTGCACCATTAAGATATGATCATTATGTTTTTTAACAAACAGAGTTTTATCAACAGATCCCATTTGAAAATTATGACTTAAAAGAAATTTCGTTAGTTTCTCAAAACATGCCCTAGGTGCTTGTTTTAATCCATAAAGTGCCTTTTTAAGCCGATATACATAATCAGTATTTTTGGAATCTTCAAAACCCATTGGCTGTTCAACATAAACTTCTTCATGTAAATTGCCATTTAGAAAAGCACTTTTCACATCTATCTGATAGATCTTTATCTTTCTAAAACATGCAATGGATATAAATAGTCTGATAGATTCAAGACGTGCTACTGGTGCAAAAGTTTCATCGAAATCAATCCCTTCAATTTGAGTATAACCTTGTACCACTAGTCTAGCCTTGTTTCTAATTATATTTCCACACTCGTCAGACTTATTTTTGAAAATCCATTTTGTTCCAATGATGTGTTTATCTTTAGGTCTTGGTACGAGATACCAAACATCATTTCTTACGAATTGGTTGAGTTCTTCTTGCATCGCAACAATCCAGTTCTCATCGGCAAGAGCTTATTTTACGTTAGATGGTTCTATTTGGGATGTAAAACATACATAATTACATATATCCTCAAGTTGGCTACGGGTGCGAACACCGGTGAGAGGGTTTCCAAGAATTTGTGTGGTTGGATGATCTTTAATAGTCCTCAACTCAGAATCAGTCTGATTCGATGAAGTATCGAGTTTATCAATAATTAATACTTCATCATTATCTGAATTAGAAATTGGCGTGTTTAAGTGATCATCAATGACAACATTAATGGATTATTGAATCACACCAGTCCTTTTGTTCAGAACCCTAGAAGCTTGACTGTTTAAGGAATATCCTAGAAAAATACCTTCATCACTCTTCGTATCAAATTTTCCTAAATTTTCACGATCACATAAAATATAGCACTTGCTGCCAAAAACTCGAAAGTATTTAACAGTAGGCTTTTTATTGAACCACAATTCGTAAGCCGTTTTATTATTATCTTTGCTAGTGTAGACTCGGTTAATAATATAGCAAGCTGTGTTGACTGCTTCAGCCCAAAGATTTTTAGAGAGCTTCATGCTATTCAACATGACATTAGCCATTTCTTGAAGCACCCTATTCTTTCTTTCTACAATTTCATTTTGTTGTGGAGTTTTGGGCGCAGAGAATTCATGTAATATTCCTTGGTCAGTACAGAACTTCTCAAAATTGCTATTCTCAAATTCAGATCCATGATCACTACGAATTTTACTGATTTGAGAAGATTTTTCAGTTTGAATCCTTTTGAAAACTTTTCTTACTTCTTCAAGGGTTTCAAATTTATCCCTTAAGAAGACTACCCAAGTGAATCTGGTAAAGTCATCAACTATTACAAGGATATACTTTTTCCCACCACGACTTTCTGTTCTGGTAGGTCCTATCAGATCCATGTGGAGAAGTTCGAGTGGTCTTGATGTGGTATTTGAATTCACCTTTTTGTGTGAGTTCTTTGTTTGTTTGCCTATCTGGCACTCACCACATATTTTATCTAATTTCTGAAGTTTGGGTAAACCTCTTATAAGTTCTCGTTTGCTCAATCTATATAAATTTTGATAATGTACATGTCCAAGACGTTTGTGCCATAAATCAGTCTCGTCTGTATGGACCATGTAACATGTTTGATTAGATGAGCTGGATTCGCTAATAATATAGCAATTTTCAGACGTTCTACGTCCAGTTAATATTACCGAACCCTTATTGTTTAGTATCTCACAGCTTTGATTAGAAAACCGAACACTATGGTTATTATCACATATTTGAGATATACTAATCAAGTTATATTTTAAGCCTTCAACATATAAAACATTTTTAAACACAGGAAGATTAAAAAGTTGAACCATACCTTGGCCTATAATCTTACAGTTGCTACCATCACCAAATGTGACTGAACCATCAGTCATATCTTTCAGATCCGTGAATAAAGCTTTGTCACCTGTCATATGCCTGGAGCATCCACTGTCTAGGTACCACTTTGAATGACTTGTTGCTTTGAAAGCAATGTGAGAAACCAAGCAGGTAACTTTAGGAACCCATTTCATAACTGTTTTGGGTTTAGGAACATAGTTAGTCTTCTTTTGTTTATATTTGTAGGAATGACCTATAGAGTTAGATTTTAAGAGCTCCTTGAGTAAATCAACTATCTTTTCAGCTAGTGGATTTCGTTTCTGATTAAAGTTGACATGGCTGCTTCTAGGTTTTTGAAAAGTTTTTGAATTTCTAGAAAAATCTTGATAAGTACTTTTCCCTTTTGAGTTTGAAGACTCTCCTTTAACAAACATAGGAGTATACTTTTGTTTAGGAGGTAGATTTTTATCATAGCCCAACCCGGATAGGTCGCCACATTTTCTTGATCCGGATAAAAGTTTCTCTATCTTTGGATCACTTTGGGCATATTTCCATGTGTCATTTAGACTCAGAAGAGAAGATACTTCAGTTTTAAGTTTCTCAATTTCAGATTTTAAATAAATAATTAGGGAGTTTTTGAATTCCAAATCGCATTTTGATTTTTCAAAACAATCTGAAATTTGTGATTTTTCTAAGACAAGTGATTCAAAACATTTTTTGAGTTTAGAAAACTTTTCTTTTTGAAGTTTAAGTTTGACAACAATTTTACAACTTTCCTTATATAGGGCATTGTAAGCGTCTTGAAGATCATCTTCATTTTCACATTCACTACTCAGACTTTCTTCACTTGTTGAGTCATTATCTGAAAATGTGAATTTGGCTAGAGTCATAAGAGCTTTAACCTCATTGCCCGACTTAGTTTCAGAATCTTCTGATTCAGAAAAACCTTCAGAATTAGATGATTCATCCCATGTAGCCAACATACCCTTCTTCTTGGGTTTGTCCCTTTTAGGACATCTATTTGCTAAGTGCCCATATTCTTGACAGTTGTAACATTGACTATCTTTCAAAGATTTTCGAGATTTGGGTCTAAACTTCTTTTTATCATTTGATTTTTGAAAATCAACCATTTTCTTGCTTTTGAAAATCTTGTAGAATTTCTTAGCTAAAAAAGCCATATCATCTTCTGAATCAGAATTTTCTTCTGAATTACATTTAGAAGATTTTAGTGCGATAGATTTACCTTTAGGAGCTTTAAAGTTTAACTCGTAGGTTTGTAGAGAACCAACTAGTTCTTCTACCCTCATATTATCCGTATCACGAAGTTCGTGGATCGCGGTTACTTTAGAATTGAACCGTTCAGGAAGTGAGCGTAATATTTTTGCTCACACTTTACTTTCTGGGATTTTATCGCCAAGACCTCACATTGAGTTTACAATGTCATTCAATCTAGTGTAAAAGTCCATAAACATTTCATTTTCCTCCATATGAATTTCTTCAAATCTGGTTGTGAGTTGGACTTTAGATTTTTTGACAATTGTAGTACCCTCATGTGTCATTTCTAATATTTCCCAAGCTTGCTTTGTAGTATCACAGGAAATGATTCTTTTGAACTCATCCGGTGATAGTGCGCAAGTAATTGCATTTAGTGCTTTAGCATTTGCACTACTCTCACTTTTCTGAAGAGTGGTCCATTGGTAATATGGTGTGACTTTCATAGATTTTGAACCATCAACCCCAGTAACTTCCATGATAGGAGGTTTCCATTTAGTTGTTGTGGCTTGCCACACATTTTCATCCATTGATTTAAGGAAGATCCTCATTCTGGCTTTCCAATAGGCATAGTTGGAGCCATCAAAGGGTGGAGGCCTTGTGACTGAAAGGCTATCAAAATTTGACATCTTAAATAGCTTAAATCGTTAGCTCAGGAATTAAATCCAAGAATTAAAAAAGAGCTATTAGGCCCTGATACCACTTGAAAAGGCTTAGCTATATGTCCTAGAGGGGGAGGTGAATAGGACAATGCCAAATAAAACTTATAACAGCGAAATTAAAAAGAATATGATAGCCAAAATAAATCACAATGCAAGAAAGTAAAATAACCTCAAAATTCAGATCTTGAGAGGTTGATACAAATGTTGTTCTAAGGACAACCTTACACCAAAAACCAGAGTTTATGGTAGGACAACCTTATTTCTAGAAAGATCTTTGTATCAAATCTCAAACCAAAGAGGAATACAAAAATAAATACAAACTGAATTGAAATAAATTGTAATCACAAATGTATTGTTCTAGGGACAGCCATACACCATAAAAATGGCAGGGCAACCTTGCTGGAACAACTTTTAAAGGAAATTGAATATCAAGCTGATAAAGGAATAGTAGAAAATAAATTCTAAACTATTACAAAATTCTCACAATTCTTGAATTAAATAATTACAACATTCACCACCATACATACATCCCACAAAAGAATAATTAAAGATCAGAAGTATAAATCATTCAACCACAACACAAGGGATTATAGTGGTTCGCCTGTGTGTTCACCAACTGTTAAACAACAGCCACACAAAATGCTACTCCACTCCTAATATCCTCACACAGGGGATATTAGCGTTCACTAACAAAATAGGTTTTCCCAGGTTCACCCAAAACCTTTACAATTGTGTCTTTGTCTGTGGGCTTACACAATTAAAAAACCCCACTTCTGAGTTTTCCTGGCTCTCCTCAGGTAACCAATACAACAAGATTTTTCTGGCAAATCTTGAAAGAAACCAAAACAGAAAGGAATTTACAATTAAATGTAAAATACCTGATTATCTCCTTCGTTGTAGCAGCCCGGTAGAACCAAATCGAGTAGATGATTGAATGTCCAAGTTCAATGTCCAAGACTCAATTACAATGGTTCTAATTCTAATAGATTTTAAATTAAACCAAATAGGGCTTGCCTTAATTGATTTTGATTCCAAAGAAAGGGAATAACAATTCCTCTTATCAAATTAGATTGAAATAGCATAAACAAAATCAATTAAATAAAGCTAAGGAAAGAGAATATTAAATAAGCACACTTAGCTTAGATGGAGCACAGAATTATCTCTCAGAAGTTCGATGAAGATTGGCTTGAATGGATTAATTAATTTGATGATTTCTTGAGATTCGTGCACTATTTATAGGTGAGCGGATCGCGTCTTCGAGGTCTAGGGAGCTCTTCGACTAGTCAAAGCAATGACAGATATTTGAAAAATCGGCGGGATATACTTTGACCGTTCTACGACGGGTCGAAGGTCTCCTGATTGGTCGAAGAACCTGAAAAACATCGCTAGATTTTGAGTCGAAGATTTTCGATGTCGAAGATGCGATCGACATTGTTCCTTCGATTTGGTTGAGCAGATTCTGGACTAGTCGAAGCCTATGATTTTATCCGAAATTTGTAACAAACTCACGACTGATCGAGGAATTTCTTAAACTGGTCGAAGCAACTCTAGGACTAGTCGAAGAAGGCCTAGGACTAGTCGAAGAACAGACCAAACTTATGTAAAATAAACATTCGATTTATGTATCCAAAGTGACCTACTTCTAAGGTCAACCTAAGGTCAGTCAAACCTCAACCATGAAGTAAGGACATTGAAACATTAGGAACTAGTGACCTTGAAGTATGAGCCTTGAAGTCTTGATGTAGTTCAATCTTGAAATCTTGATGTAGCTCAATCTTGAAAGTGTCTTGAGTTCTTTACAAACTGCCTTGTACTCTTCTTGAAGTCTTGCAGCTTGAGTCTTGACTTGTGAGCAGTTCTTGCATTCAAGATTGATCCTTGTACTTGTGAGCTTTGCTTGTTGTGAGCTTAGCTTGTTCATGAATGTTGATCCTTGAGAGAGCTTCACTTATGCAAGTTATATATAACAGTGATTTTGGCACCACAAATTTGACAACAGACAGGGATATAAACTATAGCACTTACAGGATCCTAGCTCAATGATTTACCATTAAGATGGTAGCTGGATGATCCTTGAATGAGGAAGTTCATTCACCAATCCACTCTCCAGAATATCAATGATGAAGGTGGATTAAAGAATGAACTTCCATGAGAAAAAGGACCTAAGGTAGATGATATGTAAGTATTCTCTTAAGGTTCTCTCGCTTTTTCTCTCTAAGCAACCAAGAACAAGCTCTCCTTATAAAGGCAAAAAGTCCCAACGAAAATAAAATAGTCAAAGTCTAACTGAGTTTGATATCATCGACCATGATTCGATGTCATCGAACGTATACTTTCAATGCCATCGACTATCTATTTGATGATACAAACTCAACTGAAAACTATTCTGGGAACTTTTTGATCGAAGATTGATGTTTCGAACCTCCTTCGATGTCATCGATATTTGAACTTCGATGACATCGAATCACTATTCAATTCCTTAACATGACATTACTCAGAGCTTGCTAGACTTTTTACAGAAGGCATCAATGACATTGAACCTGTTTCGATGATATTAAAATTCAAATTTTGATGTCATCGACTCCCAGTTTGATTCCTCGATCTTTTTGGATTATATATCATAAAAGCTCGCTGGACACTTTTTTCCTCTTTTCAAGTTCATCGATATGTCCTCAATGTCATTGATATTCAAACTATATCGATTCTTCAAACACTTTCATAGATTTTACTGTTAAGCTTGCTGGACACATCTAGTCCAGATTTGATCCCATCGAACTCGTTTCGATATCATCGCAATTTGAATTGCGATGACATCAACACTCGTTCGATTACTCCAGCAATATCAAAATATTTTTCAAAAATATTTTGCTAGATAATGCTCTAAGTCCTTCGATGATATCGACTAGCCTTCGATGCCATCAATTACTAATGGTCGATGTCATCAAAGGTATATTCGATCTATCAAAAATTCTGTCCAAATACTTTAAGGTTGTTGGACATAAAATGCCTCAATTCGATGTTATTGAAACCAGTTCGATGTCATCGACTTGAGCTGAAAAACTTAGAAATTTTTTTGGTAAGAATAAGTTTTCATCCTTTAACTCCTATGTTGTTCTAAGGTTTTTAAAGGTTTATTTACCTAGGTGTTTTGGGACATGGGATGTGAGGCTTAGTTTACCTTTGACGAGCTCGAAGGACACATCCGGTTGAGGCAATGGCTTGAACAGTCTTCTTATGGGACTCACTTGACTCATCGACTCAACCTACATGCTAATTGACAAACCAGGGCACTTTCAACCCGAATAAAGAGTAGAGGAGGTAAAAAATACTTTTTAGTTGTAGTTGATGACTATACTAAATATTCATGGGTAGCCTTCTTAAGAAAAAATTTGAATGCTTTTGACAAAGTCAAAAAGTTATTTAAACGCATCCAAACAGAAAATGAATTGCCTGTGAAGAAGATAAGAAGTAATCGTGGAACAAAATTTTAAAATAGCAATTTTGAGAAGTTTTGTGATGACCATGGAATATTACATGAATTTTCTGCCCCTAAAACTCCTCAAAAAAATGGTATAGCTGAAAGAAAAAATAGAGTTCTGCAAGAAATGGGGACTGTTATGCTTAATAGTAAAAAATTAGCAAAAAATTTATGAGCTGAAGCTGTCAACACTGCTTGTTATATTATTAATTGAGTATATGTAAGAGCAGGTTTAAATAAAATGGTTTATGAACTCTAGTCTAACAAAAAACCATCAGTAAAATATTTCCATACTTACAGAAGCAAATGTTTCATTTTACGAGATAGGGAACATTTGGTAAACTTTGAAGCAACAAGTGATGAAGGTTTTTTTCTAAGGTATGCTCTAAATAGTAGAGCATATTGTGTCTTAAATAAAAGGACAAGAGTGATACAAGAATCCATAAATGTTGTAATTGATTATCAAACAATCACTCAAGTTGATAAACACGATGATGAGGTTATTATATATAATCAGTTAGAACCTTGATCCAAATCAGATACAACAGAGAATAGACTAATCAATGACCATCCGACTAATCAAATTCTTCATAACCCTCACACTGGTGTTCAAACCAGAAGACAAGTTGAAAATATTTATAATCATGTATGCTTCACTTCCCAGATAGAACTATCAAATGTAAATGAAGCCTTGGCTGATGAAAATTGGATTTTTGCTATGCAAGATGAATTAAATCAATTTGTTAGGAATGATATTTGGTATCTAGTGCCTAAACCATCTGACAAATATGTGATTAGAACTAAATGGATATTTAAAAATAAATTTGATGAATTTGGGAATATCTTAAGAAACAAAGTGAGATTAGTTATATGAGGGTACACCTAAATTGAAGGAGTCGACTATGATGAAACTTTTGCTCCAGTCGCTCATCTCAAATCTATCAGACTATTAATCTCCATTGCATATCATAAAAACTTTAAAATTCATCAAATGGATGTTAGAAGTGCTTTATTAAACAGTGATCTAAATGAAGAAGTTTATATATAACAACCTAAAGGTTTCGAAGATCTTATATTTCCTAACAATGTATATCATCTTAAAAAGACTATATGGATTAAAACAAGCTCCTAGAGTGTGGTATGAAAAATCAATAAAATTTCTTCTCAGTCAAAATTTTAAAATGGGTAGTGTTGATAAAACTCTATTCATCAAAAGAAGTAATAAAGACTTGTTGATTGTTCAAATATATGTAGATGATATTATTTATGGATCAACAAATGCTGACCTTTGTTCTAGGTTTACAAAATCTATGAAATCAGAATTTGAGAAGAGCATGGTGGGAGAACTGAACTATTTTCTTGGACTTCAAGTGAAACAACTTGAAGATGGAATTTTCATATCTTAAACCAAGTATGCGATAAACTTAGTAAAGAAATTTGGGTTTGAGAATGGTAAAAACTTTGCTACTCCCATGGCTACAACACTCAAATTATCTAAAGATGACACAAGTAAAAGCATTGATCCTTATCTTTACCGCAGTATGATTGGTAGTCTCTTATATTTAACAGCTAGTAGGCCTGATATCTCTTTTGGCATAGGCATATGTGCCAGGTATAAATCTAACCGTAAGGAATCTCATCTAGCTGCAGTAAAAATAATAATTAGATATGTGGTCAGTACTGTTAATTTGGGCTTATGGTATCTTCATGATACATCTTTACAAATTGCCGGATATATTGATGTTGATTGGGTAGGTAATGTGGATGATAGAAAATCCACAAGTGGTGGATGTTTTTACATTGGAAACTGTCTTGTCTCTTGGATGAGCAAGAAGCAAAACTCAATATCTTTGTCCATTGCTGAAGCTGAATATATTGCGGCAGGAATGCATGCACGCAATTAATATGGATGAAAAGGATGTTAGCAGACTATGGTATTGATCAAGAAACAATGCATTTATACTGTGATAATACCAGTACAATAAATATATCTAAAAATCCTATTCAACATTCTCGCACTAAGCACATTGATATTCAATATCACTATATCAGAGAATTAGTTGAAAGCGAGTCTGTTATACTTGAATATATTAATACTGAAAAACAGCTTGCAGATATTCAGACAATACCTCTTAATAGTGTCAGATTTTTTAATTTAAAAAATGATATTGTTTTATGCAGTATTTCTTAATTAATTATTCTATATTACAATTTGTTGTTTTACATTTTGTGCTTTAATAGAATAATGTGCATTCATGTCATTTCTTTTAAAATTTTGCATAATATATTTTTTAATATTTTCGACCAACCCTGAGCTAACTGCCTGGTTCAGATAGCCAAGGACATGCTCGAGCTAGCTGAACCATACGCAAATGGGTTATATTGGGTATTTTTTTTCAAAAACCACATTCCATTCTCATCTTCTTCGGTTAGCACATGGATTCCTTCGGCCATCCCATCACTTTAGTGTCCTTGCAAGTGGTTATTTTTTAATTTCCTTTTAGATTTAAGTTCCTTGCTATCCATTATTGTAAATTTCATCATCTTTCTTGAATCTAGAATTCTATTTTGTTGGGTTTCTTTTATAGAAATCTGATCAAGATCTTTTCATTCCATTTGTTGGTATTTCTTTTACAAATCTAGTCATTTTCTATCATAGCATCTCGTTCTAAGGGTACTGTATGAGGCCCTCAAACTGGTTCTTCCTCTCGATCTGCTAATCGGGTTGTGCGCTCTATCCGTTTACCTGAAAATGATCCAGAAAATGTGTGGGATTTTTGTGCCCGTAATATTGTCATTGAGTGCACCATTAATACAAATTATGCTGCCCGATTCGGTCTTGTAGAAATTCTGTCCGCGGTAGGATGGGATTAGATTTTTGAGTGGGGTGGTGCGACATATCAGTTTATCACAAGAGGGTTGTATGCATCTATAAATACCGCGTATCTAAACAATTAACATTTTTCATTCAGTTTGTAGAAGACATAGTTACTATTAACCCCTTCATCATATCATCAATCTTAGTTATTAATATGACGGAAGAGGGAATCTCTATTCTACCGATCTTTGAAGATATGTACCAAACGGAAAGAGAATCTCTCCCTAGGGAGTTATGTAGTTTTAATGCAACTTGGCATAACGATCTCAAAGCTCAGAGGGTGGTGTAAGTGTGTGCGCAATATACGTTCCAAGTATATAATATCAAAGTAATATGAAAATATTGGCAAGTCTATGAATGCCATGCGGAAATGCTGGCAAGTTCATGAATGTTATCAGCCATACCAAGGCTATGCGATGTAAGGCCTACATGACCAAATGTCATATACAAGATGCAACACAAGCACACCAGTCCTCAGCTGGATCCACATATCAGTACAGTTCCTCTTTGGAATATCACTAAGGTCTAATACACTCTACGCCAGATTGCCGCCCCATCCAAGTGCGCAACTGGGCAAGTGGAAGAGAACTCACTATCCACCTGCCAATATCGGCTCGGCTCATCGATAGCCGACCCATTCCTCAAGCTGGTCAAACTCAGCCTAACATTGCCACCTCCCCTTAGGCAGGTAAAGCCACACCACCCCTTCCAACCGACCACGACACAGTGGGAGACACAGCCTACTGGTATACGGCTCTCGTGTGCTGATGTATCTACTCGGTCTCAACGCTAGAGCATCCTCCTGGTACCATAACGGTTCTGGGACTTTCACCCAAGGATATCGTAAGTGTCCACAGTGCTAGAACCAAATATTTTCGGTATTTAATCATGTCATGCACAATAAGCCTATGGAGGCCAGAGCCCTGATGTCGCTAGGGCATATAGTGATCATATCGCACAAATGCGCGGTGCTTGAGTCACACTATCCAGTCATGCATAAATCCTACGCATGTCGCGTGCTCATGTGGGGTAACTCTATCTCTCAGGGAGTCCCATAAGAATCCGCCAAATGGCATATGCTATGATCAATCACTCCTTATATCAAGCTATATATGATGCTCATGGGCATGAATCATGAAGTTATACTAAGCATATTCTACGGTAATGATGTACTCTTCTCATATCAAGGATGGGCCTAGATGGCCTACTAGTATCGAGAATGGGCCCAAGAACAAGGAGTGGGCTTCCTCACCCACTCCATCACATAGTTAAATTGGGCTTCCTATGGGGCCCAAAAAGCACAAGATGGGCTTGATGACTCTACAAGGCATGGTGGAAGCATCATCAATAGTGGGGGCCCAACGGTTTGGGTTAGCCCACTAAGGCTAGATGGATAACACGTATAGGGGGACCCAAATAGATGAGAATGGGCCTAACAATGGGCCCTAGGGAGGTTCACAACATGGACATTTAACCACCATTGTCCCCTAGAGTGCGGCCTATCATGAAATCTAACTTATAATGGGGCCCACAACTCGAATACTACTTAGGAAAAAGGATGGGTAACATACATAACATTTCACAAAATCATGTCGGGCCTCAAGAAACAGCCCATGGTCCACATACATCAAGGTGGGCTTCTTGGGATAGCCCATAGCCCAAAAATACAATGGGCAAGGGAACATACAATACATGTATCATGGTGGGCCTCATGGGCAACCCATATGTCCCAGAAAATATTTGGGCTAGGGGGTGCATCACAAGTACCAATGTGGGCCTTATAAGTCAGCCCAAAACGTGCCAAACTAGATGGTTAATCATAATCACATACATCATAGGGGGCTTTAAAACATCCCACAAGGTCCAATATAATGAATGGGCAGCATAAGCACCAAGGAAGGCTCTAAGGCTGGACGTCCAGCCCATCTGGGCCTGCTGGACGTCCAAAAAACTTGACAGATTAGTCCTCAATCAACCAAATGAATGGTGGGCTTTACAAGGTATAAATGGGGCCCATAATCTCAGAAAAATACATGCATGGTGTGTATACATAACACCCTCAATCCGGTGGGCCTTACAACTTCAAATCATACAACTATATACAGCAATACAAGGCCCTTGCTAGACATCGAGCCCGCCTAACATTCTAAGCCTGCCGGGGCCCAGCAAATAGGCTATCTATATAAAATAAATACTTTAGGGTGGTCCATACATGTTATAGTGGGCCCCACCAGATGGAAGTCATGAATATAACACATAAATTAGGGTGGGCCTACTGTTGGACTGCAAGTCCAACAGCGCACAACCCATCCTGGACGTCCATAAGGGCTTAGACGGCTTGGTAAATACATGAGAAAGGTGGACCCCACCTGGGGACGTCCCACCAGGGTTAGGCCACATCCAGGTGGCCACAAAATGGATGACAGGGTGTATACAACACATCATCAAGGTGGGCCACACTGGAGAGTTGACGGTTAGCCCTCGAAATGGATGTTGGCCCAGTTGGGGCATCCAACAGGTGGGTTGCTGGCCCAGCTATGGTGTCCCATAGATGGATAGCTTGGATACTTCCACAAATGTCTAAGGTGGGTCCCAGTTAGGTGGGCCACAATAGGGGTGAATAGGAAAGATAAAAACATAAGCATCAAAGATAGAAAGTTGCTAGACAGCAAATTGCTGGAAATAATGTTGTTGGCCCTATTCGAATCAACCTCTGGAATGGGCCCAGAGCCTACCAATCAGAGGAAAATAGATGGATGAGGTGCATCCCTGAGTGGATAGCAAGGTGGGGTCCACATGAGTGGCCCACCAACCCAAAAACCCTGCAGAAATTTCTGTTTTCCCTCCATGTAAGACAGCTAGACAATCCTAATTGGTGGGCCATCCAGGCCCCTTGGGCCCAGCCCAGAGACATCCCACCAAGGGCTGGATGGTGTGGATCTCATCATACATCAAGGTGGGGTCCACACATCAATGGACCACCCTATTACAAGGGAAAAAGCATGCTAATACATAGGGCAAAACTCCTTTCAAACAAACAGCAAATGGGCCTAGAAAAAAATATAGATAATAGCATCTTGCTGCACATTACAGCCCATGAAGCTTGCTGGATAGTTAATATTCATCACATTCATCATGAGATGGCCTACCTAAGTGGGCCGCAGGGACCCTAGACCAGGTTGCTAATAACATTTCTCCTTGCATGTCAAAATGGACAGCAGGGTGGGCCGTCCTTCGTCCAGAAAATGGATAGCAGGGGCGTCCCTCCATGCTAGATGGTCTGAGCGAGCTGAGCTCACTAGGTGGGCCACCCATATCAGGGAAAATAGGAGGGAAGGAGAGAGAAGGAAACAGAGAAAGAGAGAGAGAATCACGACCATGGGAGGGGGCTCCGCCACTATGAGCCCCTCCAAACAATCCAAACCATACATCAAGGGGGTCCCATGTATGCATGGGCCCTTACATCAGAAAATCTAAGGTGGGGATGCCATCCCCATGATGCAATCAAGGGTCTAGATGACCCATCAATGACCTAGATCAAGTAATACATCATGATGGGGTCTATAGAGAATGGCCCCATCATGGCTTGTGCATGCAACCAAGGTAGGCCATTGGCCACACCTGGGTGGTAAAATAGGATCTCTACCATTGATTGGTGGGTCCTACATGCCCCCTAGCAAGAAAACATAAAGTTCTAAGCAAGAAAACCATTGATCCAAACCTAGACAAGCACCCAGCTATGATCTTCTTCTCCTTCTTCCACCCTTGGGTTCTTATGCTTTAAAGGAGTTGATTTAATGGTGGTGGTGGGTTCCTACGGGCTGGATTGGGAGGGCTTGAGTTTGAAAGTGGTTGGACATGGAGGCTCTCTTAGGATGTTGGGGCTTGCTAGCAAGGGAAAATGAGGAAGAAGAGAGGAAGGGAGAGAGATAAGAAAGAGGGGAATGATTGCTAGCTAGGGAAATGATTGCTCATGTAAGAGATGCTAGGCATGCTTGCCATCATTAGTAGCATGCTTGCTCAGGTAGGGTGTTGTCAACCCTAGGCTAGTAGCCTAGGATGACATCATCCTAATGATGATTCCTAGGGAAAGCACTTTATCAAGAATGCTACGGCCCAGCAACGTGTGGTCCACGGCCAGGGTAATGCACGGGCCATAACTCTCAATCTAAGCATCGCATTGGTGGACTAGAACGGTGAGACCACCTTGATGCATGTTTCTGTCCACGCCGTCCAGTCCCTGGACATGGGACCCACCTTGATGAATGTCTTGCATCCACACCATCCGGTGTAGGGACATGGGGCCTTAATGCATGTGTTGTTGCCCATCGTCCAACCATGTGGACGGTGGGCCTACCTTGCTGTATGTATTGTACCCACACCGTCCAGCTAGGACGGTGGGGCCCATCTTATGCACATGTTTCACCCACCGTCTAGTTGGGACGTGGGATCCACCATGATGTATATTTTACCCACACTGTCCATAGGACGTGGGGCCATCATGATATGTGTTGTATCTGCACCATCTAGATTGGGACAGTGACACCCCCTACTCGTGTGTGTGATGTCCACACCGTCCATTGCATGGGACGGTGGGATCCACCATGATATATGTGTTGTATATCCCTATTGTCCATCTGGTGGCGCCCATTGGATAGATTTACGCCCACCATGAGCTATGTATTCTATCCAGGCCATCCGTCAGTGGGCTGCTCAGCTGGGCCCACTTGCTGCATGTGCAGATCCCACCTTGTTGTATATACATGCTGCCCATTCGTTTTGCTGGATCATGGGTTGCCTTATAAGGCCCACTATGATGTTTGTGTTACACACACTATCCACCCATTGTTCCTAGGCCATGGGATGTTTCATGAGGCCCATGTGATGGGGCCATTGTGATGTATATGAGGCCCATGTGATGAGGTCCATTGTGATTTATATGAGCCCTATGTGTAAAGGCCCATTGTGATGTATATGAGGCCCATATGATGAGAGGCCCATGTGATGAGGCCCATTGTGAGATAGTTTCTATAGTGGGCCGCATTCTAGGAGGCAATGGTGGTTAAATGTCCACATTGTAAACCTCCCTAAGGCCCATTATTAATCTCATTCTCATCTTCTCTTAGTGGGCCAACCCAAACCGTTGGGTGTAAATGCTACTGTGTAAATCTAGCACCTATAGTGTTGTCAAATTATGTTGTGCCAAACCATTTAGTATTTGTATCATGCTTTGAGTTGAAGTGATTAGGTTCATACATTTTAAAGTTCTCTGGATCTTCATCGAACTTGCCTGCATCTTTAAGTTATAGTGAAGAGTGTTGAAGTTCATGGTTACAAGCTAAAATTCAAGAACTCAAGTTTAAGTTTGAAGTTTGACTAACACGCGCTAAAGACTCAAGAACTCAAGTGTAACTCAAGCTCAAGTTCAAGAGATCGAACTCAAGCTTCAAGTATCACAAGATATCAAGATTTGGAAGTGAATGATGTTTCATTTGTTCCTACTCACAAACAGATTTAGATGACCCTAGATTGACCTTAGGTTGTGTCATATTCATTGCATATTTTATGTGGGTCATTTCATATGTTTATAGGTCATTTTCTCGACTAGTCCAAGTATAGGCTCGACCAGTCTAAGAGTTTTCTCGACCCATCCAAGGATTGTTGCTAATTTTTAGAATTTTTTGTTGGACTCTCGACCAGTCGTGGAGACTACTCGACTAGTCGAGTAAACAGTGCTCGACCAGTCATGCAGGCTCGACTCAAAGTCCAGCAAACTTTTCTAGTCCCCCTCGACCAATCGAGTAAAGTGCTTAACTAGTTAAGTAGGCCACTCGACCAGTCGAGTAACGACCTTATCATATCGCGCCAGAAAATTTAAAATTTTGTTGGTCCTTTGACCAGTCGAACCAACCCTTAGACCAGTCGAGTGAACAGTATTTTCACTTATAAATAGAGCACAAATTTCAGAGTTTATTCATTCATTCTTAAGAAGGGATTTATGATTTCCTCTTTCCTGAGATCAAAATCAAATCAAGCTAGCCCAGGTTGATTTAATTTAAAAATCATTAGAACAAGAACCTTTTCATCTGTGAGACTGGACATTGAACATCTTCGTCTACCTCGGATCGGTTCTACCGGGCTTCTTCAAGAGGAGAATTTTCAGATAAGTACATTTACATTTTGTATATCCTTGTTGGTTTTTGAGGTTGTGCCAGAGAAATCTCTTTTTGGTTTTGTCTGAGGTGATCCAGAAAATCTCAGAGTCTGGGGTTTTTGTAATTATGTAAGCCCAACTAAAGACACAATTGTGAAGGTTTTAAGGTGAACCTTGGAAAACCTTTTTTTTATAGTGAACGTTAATATCCCGAGGGAGTGGATATTAGCAGCGGAGTAGTTTTATGGCTGTTTTCTAGCAGTTGGTGTACACACAAGCGAACCACTCTAATTCCTGGAGTTGTGGTGGATGATTGAATGTGCTTATGTTTGTGAATGTTGTAATTTTATTTAAGCATTTGTGGTGAATGGTGTGATTTATTTTATGCACTTGTCCAAATGTTGTAATAACTTAGTTTATTTTATTTATTATTTCCTTTACCTCTTTATTAGTTTGGATTTTTTATACTTACAAATGTTCTAATAAGGTTGTCCTGCTATAAGCCTTTAGTTTTTGGTGTTAAGTTGTCTTTAGAACTAAGTTTGTATCAACATCTCAAGACTAGTACATTTAAGGTTGCTATTTACTCGTGCTTATTTATTATTTGATTGTGTTATCTTTCTTTCAATTCCACATTTATTTTTTAATTTGGCATAGTCTTATTCAACCCCCCCCCCCCCCCTGTAGGACATATAGCTCGGCCTTTTAAAGTGGTATCAAAGCCTAATAGTTCTTTTTATTTGGATTTATTTCTTGAGCTAACCGATCTGAGCTTATAAGATGTCAAATTTGATAGCCTCTCAATTACTAAGCCTCCACCTTTTGATGGCTCCAATTATGCCTATTGGGAAGCCAGAATGAGGATCTTTTTAAGGTCCATAGATGAGAGCGTGTGGCAAGCCACAGTGACTAGATGGACCCCTCCTACCACTGAAGTGACTGGCACTGATGGATCCAAATCTATAAATGTTGCACCATATTTTTCTTGGACAACGCTTTAAAAAAATGAGAGTAGTGCCAATACAAAGGCTTTAAATGCAATTACTTGTGCACTATCACCAGATGAATTCAATAGAATTATATCTTGTGATACTGCAAAGCAAGCCTGGGACATTCTAGAAATGACACACGAGGGTACGAATATTATCAAGAAATCTAAACTTCAAATCCTCACCACCCAGTTTAAGGAGATACGTATAGAAGAAAGTGAAACTTTCATGGACTTCTATACTAAATTAAATGACATAGTCAACTCTATGTGAGGTCTTCGTGATAGTATCACAGAAAGCAAAATTTGTGCAAAGATACTGCGTTTATTACC
Source organism: Magnolia sinica (assembly GCF_029962835.1). Classification (NCBI taxonomy): domain Eukaryota; kingdom Viridiplantae; phylum Streptophyta; class Magnoliopsida; order Magnoliales; family Magnoliaceae; genus Magnolia; species Magnolia sinica. The sequence continues at coordinate 36,299,537 of NC_080577.1, forward strand.
TGATAGGTTCAATTTAAAGGTCACTGCCATTAAGGAACTTCATGATATGGATAACATGAGGGTTGAAGAGCTGGTTGGTTCTTTACATATGAGTTAAACTTTAAGGCTCCTAAAGGTAAGTCCGTCGCCCTTAAGTCTTCTAAAAATATTTCTCATGAAAATGTTAGTAATTCTGATTTTAAAAACTCTAAAGACTATATGGCACTGTTAGCCAAGAAGTTTTATAAAATTTTCAAAAGTAAAAAAGAGGGTAGATTTTCAAAAACCTTTTGAAAAGAAAAGGACTAGATCTAAAACTTGGAAATCTATTAAAGACAGCCAATGTTTCAACTGCCATGAATACGGGCATCTGACAAACAAATGTCCAAAGAGGGACAAATCTAAAAAGAAAGGCATGTTAGCCACATGGGATGAATCGTCTTGCTCTGAAGCCTCTTTTGAGTCAGATGATTCTGAACCTGAGTCTACTAATGAGATCAAAGCCTTAATGACTCTAGCCAATTTCACTTTCTTAGACAGTTGTGATTTAACTAGTGAAGAAAATCTAAGAAGTGATCCTGAAAATGATGAAGATTTACAAGATGCCTATGATGCCCTATACAGGAAAAGTTGTAAGATAGCTGTAAAATTAAAACTTCAAAAAGAAAAGTTTTTAAAGTTAAAAGAAAATTTTGATAATCTAGTTTTAAAAAAATTGCACCTTTCAGATTGTTTTGAAAAAAACCAAGTGTGATTCAGATTTCAAAACTTCCCAAGTTGAAAACCTAAAATCCAAATATGAAAAACTGAAACCTATCTCTCTTGAGTTTGAAGGATACATGGAGGTATGCCTAGGGTGATCCTAAACTAGAAAGACTACTAACCAGATCAAAGAAATGTGGTGATAGATCTAGTCTGGGTTACAATAAAAAAACACCTCCTAAAAGCAAGTCCACGCCTCCTAAGTTTGTTAAAAGGGAGTCTTCTAACTCAAAAGGGAAAAGTCTAAATCAAAATAGTTTTAAAAATCCTAAAAATTTTCAGGCTATGGAACCTAAAAGCAATCATATCAATTATAAAAATCATAATCATAACCCCTTAGCTGAGAAAATTGTGGATTTACTCAAGGAGCTTCTAAAATCTAACTTGAATGGTAGAATATACAACAACTACAAGCATAGAAAAACTAACTATCCTCCAAAACCCAAAACTGTAATGAAATGGGTTCCTAAGGTTGCTTGTTTGGTTGCCCACACCGCTTTCAAGGCTTTGAGTTAATTAAGGTGGTACCTAGATAGTGGTTGCTCTAAACACATGACAGGTGATAAAGATTTGTTCACCAATCTTAAAGATATGACTGATGGCTCAGTCACACTTGGTGATGGTAGCAACTGTAGGATTATTGGCCAAGGTACGGTTCAACTGTTTAATCTTCCTCCATTTGAGAATGTTCTGTTTGTAGAGGGCCTTAAGCATAATCTCTTAAGCATTTCTCAAATTTGTGATAATAAACATAGCGTTAAATTCACCAACCAAGGGTATGAGATTTCTAATGAGAATGATTCTATGATATTAACTGGTCGCAGAACATCTGAGAACTGCTATATAATCAGTGATTCTAGCTCGTCTAAGTTATCGTGTTACATGGTCCAAACTATGGCATAAACGCCTAGGACATGTACACTACCATAATCTTTATAGACTGAGCAAAGGTGAAGTAATAAGAGGTCTACCCAAGATTAAGAAAATGGATAAAATCTGTGGTGAATGTCAGATTGGAAAACAAACTAGGAGTGGTCACAAGAAAGTGAACTCCAATGACACATCCAAACCCCTTGAACTTCTCCACATGGATCTCGTTGGACCAACTAGAATGAAGAGTCGAGGCGGTAAGAAATATATTCTGGTAATAGTAGATGATTTTACCAGGTATACATGGGTAGTTTTCATGAGAGAGAAATTTGAGACTCTCGATGAAGTGAAAAGGGTACTCAAGCTTATCCAAACTGAGAAGGAATCACATGTCACCAAAATCTATAGTGATCATGGTTCCAAATTTGATAATATCAGTTTTGAGAAGTTCTATAGCGATCATGGAATATCGCATGAGTATTCTACACCTAAGACACCTCAAAAGAATGGCATTGTTGAAAGAAAAAATCGGGTACTTCAAGAAATGGCTAATGTGATGTTGAATAGTATGAAACTTTCTAAAAATCTTTGGGCTGAAGCTGTGAACACGGCGTGTTATATCACTAACCGTGTTTATACTAGAAAGTCTAATAATAAGACTACATATGAACTATGGTTCAATAAGAAGCCTACTGTTAAATACTTTTGAGTTTTTGGCAGCAAGTGCTACATTTTACGTGACTAAAATATCTAGGAAAATTTGACACTAAGAGTAACGAGGGTATTTTCCTAGGATATGCGCTAAATAGTCGAGCATATTGTGTTCTCAAAAAGAGGACTGGTGTTATTCAAGAATCCATTAATCTGGTTATAGATGATCACTTGAATACACATATCTCAAGTTCAGAAGATGATGAAGTCTCTTTATTTGATAAACCAGACTCTTCGTCTAGTCAAAATGACCCTAAAATGCGGTCAATTAATGACCATCTAACTAATGAAATTCTTAGGAATCCTCTCACTGGTCTACGCACTCATAGACAATTTGAAAACATTTGTAATTATGTGTGCTTCACATCCGAGATTAAGCCGGCTAGTGTAAAAGAAGCTCTTGCTGATGAAAACTAGATAATAGTTATACAAGATGAACTTAATTAATTCGTAAGGAATGATCTATGGTACTTAGTTCCTAGATCTAATGATAAACACATTATTGGAATAAAATAAATTTTTAAAAATAAGTTTGATGAACTTGGTAACATTATAAGAAACAAGGCTAGACTGGTTGTACAAGGGTACACTCAGATAGAAGGCATAGATTATGATGAAACCTTTGCCCCAATAGCTCATCTTGAATCTATCAGACTGTTTATATCCATTGCTTGTTACAAAAAGTTTAAAATTTACCAAATGGACGTTAAGAGTGCTTTCTTGAATGATGATCTACATGAGGAAGTATATGTTGAACAGCCCAAGGGTTTTGAAGACCCTAAACATTCTGATCATGTTTATCGCCTGAAAAAGGCACTCTATGGATTGAAAAAAGCTCCCAGGGCATGGTATAAGAAATTGACTAAGTTTTTATTAAGTCATAAGTTTATAATGGGGAGTGTTGATAAGACACTTTTTATAAAGAAACACAATGATCACATATAGATAGTACAGATATATGTTGATGACACTATCTATGGATCTACCTGTTTTAACAAGACTGTTGAGTTTACAGATTTAATGAAGTCAAAATTTGAAATGAGCATGATTGGAGAACTGAACTATTTCTTAGGTTTGCAAGTAAAATAGCTTGCTGATGGGTTCTTTATCTCTCAAACCAAATACACTCTAAATTTGATTAAAAAGTTTGGATTTAAGAGTAGTAAAAATTTTGATACTCCTATGAGTACGGCACTTAAACTCTCTAAGGATTCGACAGGTAAAAGTGTAGATCCTAAGGTATATCGCAGTATGATAGGTAGTTTATTATATTTAACTGCGAGCCGACCTGATATTGCATTCAGAGTATGAATCTGTGCTAGATATCAATCGGACCCTAAAGAGTCCCACCTAATTACTGTAAAGCGCATTTTGAGATATGTTGCAAGTTCGGCCAAACTCGATCTTTGGTATCCTCATGATACTAATGTTTAATTAGCCAGTTATTCAGATGCTGAATGGGCTGGTAATATTGATGATCGCAAGTCTACCAGCGGTGGTTGTTTTTATGTCGGGAACTGTCTATTTTCATGGCATTGTAAGAAATAGAGTTTCGTATCACTTTCCACAGTTGAGGCTGAGTATATTGCAGCTGGTAATGCATGCAACCAGCTTGTGTGGATGAAGAGGATGTTAAGTGATTATAAATTTGTACAAGATTCTATGGTATTGTATTGTGATAATTCTAGCATAATTAACATTTCTAAAAATCCTATTCAACATTCACGAACTAAGCATATTGACATTAGATATCATTATATTTATGAATTAGTATAAGATAAGATTATTTCTATGGATTAGATTCAAACTGAAAATCAACTTGCAGACATATTTACAAAATCACTTAATAGAAACAGGTTTGCTAAGTTGAAATTAGTTATGGGTATGTGTAATATGATCTAAATTGCATGTGTTTATTTGTAATATATTGCATATTTTTATTTTATTTATTTTTGTAAATTTTTAATTTTCAAAAATATGAAAAAAAAATGCAGAATTTTTAAGATGCATGACTAGTCGAGTACACACTTGACCAGTCATGGCACGAATGGTCGAATATGTACTCGACCAGTCGAGCCGCTCGTGTTTGGGGCTTTTATTGTGCAAAAAACACTTTTTCTTCATTTGTTTCATCTTCCCCAACTAGCCCTACCACAACCGGTCGAACCAACCTTCGATTCCTTCATAGTTAGTGCATCTTTTTCGATTTTCTTGTGGATTTAAGTTCTTTGCACTTCCATTTCCTTATTTTTATAGTTTATTTCAACGTTTATGGTGGTTTGTTAGGTTTTTTAGCTAAAAATCTGATTTCCTTAAAACCCATTTTTCCTTTCTTACATTGCTTGTATTCCTTCTATTTCTTGTCCTATGGAGGGTAAAAATAAGAAGAGAGCCTCTCGTGGTCCCTCTTCTTCTCGTTCCGCTCTAATCACGGTGCACCATCTTCAGTCACCCAAAGAAGACCTCAAGTATGTGCGGAATATACATCTTTACAACGTGATTGTTGAACGGATAGTCAACTCTAATCATTTGGAACCTTTCGATATTGTTCCCCTCCTTCAAACTGCAGGTTGGGCTAACATTTTAAATTGGGGCGGTCCGGCATATCGTTACATTGTGCAGGCCATGTTTGCTTGCATAAGTGACTTCTCTTCTGAAAAGCTAACTTTTACTATTACAACCAGAGAAGGTCATATTGATGTAGACCATCACTTAATATCTGGATTGATGAATCTTCCAGTTAATGATGACGGTATTCTTATTTCTACTCTTGTAGTAAAACCTTCCAAGTCTGAGAAAAGAATGCTCACTAGAGTGTTATGCAACATGAATGCGGAATGGAATTCTGGGAATGCTCTCAGTTCTAAATTTATGTTACCCAGATACAGGATTCTCCATCATATTTTCATCTCTAATGTCTATCATAGGTCTAGTAACATGACTGAGCTAACTACTTTCATGGCTCGCATCCTTCACTCTATTGTTACTGATGTTTCTGTATGTCTTCCATCTCTTATCTGTTACATTATCATTCAGTTTCGTCTCCATCCAAGTCATAGTGATATTCCATTTTCCTATCTTACGACTGTCTTAGCCACCCATAGTCTTATGGCTATGCCTGTTAGAGAAGCTCACATTAACCATTTTCCCTTCAACAACTCAAACATAAATAAGATGAATCTAAGGTTGGCTCCTGGCCAAGTTGATGTGGGTGTTGGAGGAGCTGCTGAAGCAACTGAAAAGGCGAATGCTTTGCCTCCTAATGATGTTAATATGGATGACTTATTTGATGAGATTGAGTCAGATTCTGCAGCTAATCAAGACTTTCAACCTTCTAACTTTAATGTGCGAATGCGATCTCTTAAGGAGAAGGTAAAGGGTCTGCATGTGTCCAAAGAAAATCAATTCAAATACATGCACAAATATCTTAGGCGCATTAATAAGGGACTACATCGGATAGATCCTTCTATTCTTGCTCCATCATCTGGATCTGATTAGCTATTTATTTCTTTCTGGACATGTATTAATACTTTCTACTCTTTGTATGTTGGAATATTTCTTGGACATACTTTTACTTTTTAGTATGTGGACATGCTATTGTGCCTTTCGTTTATATTTTGATTATCATGGTGACGCTGTTTCCTATCTTATTTCATTTACCTCTCTTTTCTTTATATATCTTTCCTTTGTCATATTGTGACAAAAGGGGGGAGAAATTGTAGAGATGTTGGGATTGTGGAATATGGAGTGTAGTATGTATGTATGTATGAAAATTTTTTATAGGTTTTGCAAATCACCTCTCCTGGATTGGGGGGGAGTAATGGAATGAGGGGGAGTTGTGTCAGTTGATCATTTGTTACTCAAATGGTGCATGATTTTTATTGTGCTTATATAACTAATGCATGATTCCTTATTGGTGCATGATTGGTGCATGATTCTTTATTATACGCATGATTCTTTATTTGGTGTTATCACAAATTCGACAAAGGGGGAGATTGTAAATGCTATTGTGTAAATCGAGCACCCATAGTGTTGTCAAATTTTGTTATGCCAAAACATTTATTATTTGTATCATGCTTTGAGTTGAAGTGATCAGGTTCATACATTTTAAAGTTCTCTGGATCTTCATCGAACTTGCCTACATCTTCAAGTTGAAGTGAAGAGTGTTGAAGTTCATGGTTACAAGATAAAATTCAAGAACTAAAGTTCAAGTTTGAAGTTCGACTACTATAGGCTAAAGACTCAAGAACTCAAGCATAACTCAAGCTCAAGTTCAAGAGATCGAACTCAAGCTTCAAGTAAAATAAGATATCAAGATTCAGAAGTGAATGATGTTTCATTTGTTCCTACTCACAAACAGGTTTGGATGACCCTAGATTGACCTTAGGTTGTGTCATATTCATTGCATATTTTATGTGGGTTATTTATATGTTTATAGCTCATTTTCTCGACTAGTCTTAGTCCTTGTTCGACTAGTCCAAGTACTGGCTCGACCAGTATAAGAGTTTTCTCGACCAGTCCAAGGTATGTTGCTAATTTTTGAAATTTTTTGTTGGACTCTCGACCAGTCGAGTGAACAGTGCTCGACCAGTCGTGCAGGCTCGACTCAAAGTCCAGCAAGCTTTTCTAGTCCCACTTGACCAGTCGAGTGCAGTGCTCAACCAGTTGAGCATGCCACTCGACCAGTCAAGTAACAACCTTATCTTATCATGCTAGAAAATTTAAAATTTTGTTGGTCCTTCGACCAGTCGAACCGACCCTTAGACCAGTCGAGTGAACAATATTTTCACCTATAAATAGAGCATGAATTTCAGAGTTTATTCATTCATTCAAAGCTAAATCAAGACACCACTCAAAGAGATAAGTTTGTGATATTATTAAGCTATATTGTGCTCATTTTATATTCTCTTTAATTAACTTTTGTAATTTGATTTTGAGATCTTTATTCCAATCATACAATAAGAAGGAATTTGTGATTTTCCCTTTCTTGAGATCAAAATCAAATCAAGCTAGCCCAGGTTGATTTAATTTAAAAATCATTTAGAACTATAACCTTTTCATCTATGAGACTGGACATTGAACATCTTCGTCTACATCAGATCGGTTCTATCGGGCTTCTTCAAGAGGAGAATTTCCAGATAAGTACATTTACATTTTGTATATCCTTTTTGGTTTTTGCGGTTGTTCTAGAAAAATGTCTTTTTAGTTTTGTCTGAAGTGATCTAGAAAATCTCAGAGTGTGGGGTTTTTGTAATTGTGTAAGCCCAACTAAAGACACAATTATGAAGGTTTTAAGGTGAACCATGGAAAACATATTTTCATAGTGAAAGCTAATATCCCGAGGGAGTTGTATGGTTGTTTTCTAATAGTTGGTGTACACACAAGCGAACCACTATAATTCCTGGACTTGTGGTGGATAATTGAATGTGCGCATGTATATGAATGTTGTAATTTTATTTAAGCATTTGTGGAGAGTGGTGTAATTTATTTTATGCACTTGTGGGAATGTTGTAATAACTTACTTTATTTTATTTGTTATTTCCTTTGCCTCTTTATTGGTTTGGGTTTTTTTATACTTACAAACGTTCTAGTAAGGTTGTCCTGCCATAAGCCTTTGGTTTTTTGTATTAGGTTGTCCTTAGAACTAAGTTTGTATCAATCTCTCAAGACTAGTACATTTAAGGTTGCTATTTACTTGTGCTTATTTATTATTTGATTGTGTTATATTTCTTTCAATTCCGCATTTATTTTTTAATTTGTCATAGTCCTATTCACCCCCCCCCCCCCCCCTCCTCTAGGACATAGAGATCGGCCTTTTCATTGGGCCCCATTGATATTAACATGACCCATCTCACCTTGTGGGGGTATCCCAAAACATTGGGCCCCAATAATTGTTAGGCCCATTCTCATCTTCCCTTAGTGGGCTAACCTAAACTGGTGGGCCCCCATTATCGATGGTGCTTCCACCATGACTTGTAGATTTGTCCAAGCCATAAAGCCCATCTTGTGCTCATTGGGCCCCATAGGAACCCCAGTTTCATACGTGATGGAGACGGTGAGGAAACCCACTCTTTGTACTTAGGCTCACCCTTGATTTAAGTATGTCATTTAGGCCATCGATTTATTATAAGAGAGTACAACATCATCGTTGGATATGCCTAGTACAACATCATAATCCATGCCCATACTCATCATTTACATGCTTATTATGAGGAGTGATTGATCATAACATGTACCATTGGGTTGGTTGTTTTTAGGACTCCCTGAGAGACCTCGCATGAGCGTGAGGTACACGTAGGATTGCTGCATGACTGGATAGTATGACTCATGCATCGCACATTTGTGTGACATGATTACTGTACGCCCTAGCGACATCAGGGTTGTAGCCTCTACAGGCATATCGTGGATGGGAGGATGGGACACAGGAAATGTTTTGGTTTTATACATGGGGTGCCATCTAAAACCCTTATGGTACCAGGAGGTTGCTCCAACGTCGAGACCGAGTGGATACATGAGCGGGCGTGTGCCGAATACCAGGAGGCCATGTCTCCCACTGTGTCAGGGTCAGTTGGAAGTGGGTGTGACCTTACCGGCCCGGAGAGAAGGGGGTATAGCTAGGTTGAGTTTGACCAGCTCGAGGAATGAGTCCATTATCGACATGCTGGATAGGTATTGGCAGACTGTTAGTTATGCAGATATTGAGGTCTCTTACACTCACATTGAACTGTGCGCCTAGAGGAGGGGTAGTCAATGTGTAATGCACTAGGCCCCAGTGATTGTCCAGAGAGGAACTGTATTGATACCTGATGTTCCAAAGTTGAACTGTACTGACATGTGGATCTAACTGAGGACTGGTATGCTTGCATCCCATCTTGCATATGATATTTGGCTACGTAGGCCTTGCATCGCATAGCCTTAGTATGGTTGATAGCATTCATGGACTTACCAGCATTTTTCCATTCATAGACTTGCCAACACTTTCCACATTACTCTGATATATATATATATATATGTGTGTGTGTGTGTGTGTGTGTGTGTATATGCTTAGCACATATATTGCGCACACACTTACACCACCCTATAAGCTTTCTATAAGCTTATGCATGACCGTTGCGTGCAGGTGATGCTAGGACATAGCCGAGCAGGAGCAAGAGTGTGTGGTTGAGCTTCTAGAGTTTTTTATATCTATCTTGTATTTCCCTTTATGGATTGTACTTTAAAGTTTTTTATTATAGTCGATACGTGGTGATGTTATTGTTTGTGGGTTATACTTCCTACAAAAAAATCATGTTAAAAATCCTCCTTGTGGGATCCCAAGATCAGAATCTAGTATATGTGTATCGGGAGCCGAGAATGGGGTACTACGGAGGCTGTCAGCACCGGATTCAGCGATCAGGAATTTTGTGAGCCTAATTTCTGAGTTTAGGGCATGACAGGGGTTGTAACAGAGCATAACTTGGGAATAAGTAAGGACAAAATCACATATCTACTATAACTAAGAGCGATTAGGTCCCCGAGATCGGTAAGTTAGTAACCCTTTAATATAGTTCCCTAATGTGTGTGCCTTTGAGAGTTCTCAAGGCTGATGGGCCCCTTGTTCCCTCCTGTAGGACATGACACTTAAGAGAACAACCCGATAGACTCCCACTCCCCCGCCTAAGATTCCTGTTCCCCCACTTGAGGTTCCCGTTCCTCCACCTAAGACTTCTTCACCCCCGTCTGAGACTACCACAGCACCGACCGTGTCCATGAGTTCCAACCAGCTACAGCAGATGTTGGAGGCTGTGACCGCCGCCCTCCAATGGCAAGGCGGGTGATGCCCAAGCAGGCAGAGCAGGAGCGCACGAGGGTCCTTTTACGAGACTTTACCCGGCTCGATCCCCCCTAATTCTAGGGAGAGCTCTACCCTACCACAGCGGAGAGATGATGCTCCCAAGTGGAGAATGTTTTTGACCCCATAAGATGTACAACCTAGTAGCGATTCCCACTGGCGATATTTCTACTTCAGGGTAATGCTGAGCATTAGTGGGCCTCAATAGCCCATGCTATAGGGGCTGATTTTGTTTAGACATGGGAGGATTTCATAAACCGGTTCGACCGAAAGTTTTTCCCTGACCATGTCCGACAGCAGCATGCAATCAAGTTTGAGACTCTTGTGCAGGGGGACATGACAGTGTCCCAATATGAGGCCCGCTTCATCGTGCTATCGAGATTCACGATGTATCTTGTTGATGATGAGGGGCGAAAGGCGCAATGTTTCAAGAACGACTCACATTATGGTCTCTAGGGTTATGTCATCGGGCACATGCTCCCGACTTTTGAGAAGGTAGTGCAAAGGGCCTAGATTTACGAGGCAAAGTCAGACAGTTCGGAGAGGGATCGTGTTCATAGGAGAGAGAGGAAGAGGCAGCCCCCTCCAGTGGCTCCCAACAGTAGCAACATCGACCACGGCAGAGTCGTGTTGGCCGCCCAGCCTTCTAAGCACCAGCAGCACCTCCAGCACCACCTCACAGGCAGTTTTCGGGTGCTTGTCATGGATGCAGAGAGATGGGGCACCGTAGGTGGGAGTGTCCCCACCCTCAACAACAGTAGCAGCCAAGAGCACTGTAGTAGCCTCCACCACAGTAGCAGCGACAGCAACTCCTACCACTGAGGCCCCCATAACAGTAGTAGTAGCACCAGCCTCTGAGACCGCAGCAGTAGAGGCAACAGTTTTGACCACCACAGCAGCAGCAGCAGCGACCTTAAAGGGGATATGCACCTCCCCAGCTAGTTCAGGGCAGGTTTTATGCTGCCCAGCAAGACCCTCAGTCATCCGGAGGAGTCGTTGAGGGTATCCTTCCTTTTTCTGCATGTATAGCTCAAGTTTTATTTGATTCTTGGGCATCGCACTCTTCTATATCCGAGAGCTTTTGTCGATCGACCTGATTACCGATAGAGTCTGCTCATGAGGGATTGACAGTATCGACGCCCATGGGGAAGACCGCAGTGCTAGGCTGATTTAGCTTGTCTTGTCCCATTTTAGTTGAGGAGACCTTCTTGCCCGCTGATTTGTTTGTGTTACCGATGTTAGAGTTTGACATCATCTTGGATATGGATTGGCTCACTGTGTACCACACCATCTTGGACTACTCCACGAGGACAGTCACATTCTCTATACCCAACTTTTCACAATTCCAGTTCGTAGCCGAGCCCAGAGGAGAGCAGCTTTCTTGTGTGATGTCATGTGCCATTGAGGAGGCAGCTGCCATGAGCATCAACCAACTGCCGGTTGTCTGTGGTTTTCTCAATGTGTTCAGGAGATTCCGGGATTATTGTCTCACTAACATATTGAGTTCCAAATCGACCATGTGCCCGGTATCAGGCCTATCTCAAAGGCCCCGTATCGTATGACACCATTGGAGTTACGAAAACTACAGAAGCAGTTGGACGAGTTACACGAATTGGCATCATTGGAGTTACGGGAACTGTACAAGTTGGTACTTCTTCGTAAGGAAGAAGATTGACTCGTTGAGGCTTTGCGTGGATTACCGCGAGCTCAATGGGGTCACGATTAAGAACAAGTGCCCACTTCCAAGGATCGATGATTTGTTTGATTAGCTATAGGGTGCGCAGTTATTTTAGAAGATAGACCTACAGTCCAGTTATCATCAGATTTAAGTCCGAGAGGAGGATATCCTAAAGACAGCCTTCAAGACACGCTATGGTCATTTTGAGTTTCTAGTCATGTCCTTCGGACTGACCAATGCGCCTATTGTATTTATGCAGTTGACGAATGAGGTCTTCAATCCGTATCTCGATCACTTTGTTGTGGTATTCATTGATGACATTCTGATATATTCGAGGACCCGCGAGGACCATGAGCAGCATTTGGAGATTACTTTGCAGACCCTTGGAGAAGTGTGAGTTCTGGCAGGAGGAGGTAAAGTTCTTCAGTCATGTGGTGACGTGGGAGGGTGTCGCAGTGGACCCCTTGAAGATTGATGCAGTGCGTCAGTGCGGCCAGGCCACGAACGCATCCGAGATTTGTAGTTTCCTTGTTTTAGTAGTTTATTACCGACGCTTTATTGAGGGATTCTCCCATATCGCAGCACCATTGACCAAGTTGACTCGGAAGGGCGTTGAGTTTGTGTGGAGTGACGCATGCGTGCATGCATTTATAGAGCTAAAGTACCATTTTACGTCCGCACCTATCCTCACTCTTCCCTCTGGGAGTGAAGGATTTGTGGTATTTACCGATGCTTCGGTTTGGGTGTTGTCCTGATTTAGCACGGGAAGTCAGTGGCCTACGCGTCTCACCAAATCAAGGTCCATGAGCTGAACTACCCCACACATGATTTGAAGCTAGCCACAGTTGTCTTCGCACTGAAGGTGTAGAGGCACTATCTTTATAAGGTTAAGTTCGAGCTCTTCTCAGACCACAAGAGCTTGAAGTATCTCTTCTCATAGTCCGAGTTGAATATGAGGCAGAGACGTTGGATGGAGCTCCTAAAGGACTACAATTTTGATCTTCAGTACCACCCGGGCAAGGTGAACATAAGGGCAGATTATAACGCCCCAGTTTTCAGAACCCGAGCATACAACTCGCTTCCTGGAAACCCGGGAATTAATAGGTTATTACGTGGCAATCAATGTAAAATCAAAGTGCGATAGCGGAAATCAAACATAATATATAAGCCACAACCAAATGTCGATAAAATCCTGGTCCACTCAGCTGGGGAGCCAAATACAAAACCTTAAGTCTTAAACATACTAAATAAACATTAACGACTAAATCTACTGATTCAGCCCGAAGTACTTAGCCGCTTCCTGATGCGGCTCCTCCTCGTATAACTCTTCCTCAGCTACAACTGCGGTGGCCCCGAGATCTGCTGCGTATTCATCCATCCCTGCATCTGCATCCTCAATACAGTTGAACATTGATGAATGAGTGGCCAGCTCGGTGTGATTTCCCCTCAAGATTACACACCGCTGCTCTAGACAAGAAATAACATAAAAACAACCAGACAAACAAAACATAGTAAATGCAGTCTTATTATATGTATGGATGCGTGAATGCATCATCAACTCGGGGATGCTCATCCGTTAAGCAGTTGGGCTTGTCACCCATGCAAAGGCTGGCCATTAGCGAAACACATCACGTGCATATATCACATACCGCATAATGACTGCCTATCATACATCATGTACAAAAATCGAGAGTTAGTGGTTTGGCAACTAGCGAAATGTTACCCTAATAATTTGGAGGCATGTGCTACAGCATCCAAAAATATCCACCCATCATCATAAAGATGCCATGCATGCATGATTAGCCAACCCATTATTAGTAAAATTATAATCAGCCAATTTATTCAAGCTTAAGGTCACTACGGGGGGCTCGTCACCCAGCATAGGCCGATGGCTCAGGCATAGTGTCCCATGACCACCATCCCTGGCCCATGAGTCTACCGCCTTAGGGTGTGGGTAGAACCCATCAATACGTGGCTAATCAACTATTAGTGTATAGGAGACTACCATCGTATGCTGAGTAGGAATGAAGTGTTTGAAGAAATTAAATACAACAATTAAGGTGAGTCGGTATGTATGTTTCAAATGTGAATAAACATCGGCAACAAAAATGTGGAAATGTTCATTCCATAGTCGGGTAAGAGGAATCACTCCAAAGATGGTAAACCCCATGAATCAAACTACCACTAACATAATTTCCATGTTGAGGGTCTAGTCTTATCACAACAATTCCGTTACACCCAAAGTACGGGCTCTCTTTAATGGAGGTTCCCCTAGAGAGATTTCAAGTCATGTGTGTCTTGCAACCGATATAAATAATATAAGGGTATGACATGGAGGTTCAGACATGATTCAATAGTCAAAGTAAAACTCATGTACACATATAATTCAAGAGTCATGTAACCATAACTTATCGGTTCTAAAGCATGTATTCAAGGAAGCTAAATATGTAATTCATGTGTTTGAATAACTAGTCAAGTAGCTTAGACAATTCTAACACATACACTCAAGCAAACAAATCAAATATTTTAATCCATCTAAGACGTGTTAAGTTAAACTAACTAAGTATTCTAATCAATTCTAAGACATGAGTTTAAGTAAACTAACCAAGTATCTTAATCAATTCTAAGGCATGAATCCAAGTAAGCTAACCAAAGATCAACTCACCTATAAGGCATATGTTCAAGCAAACTGCCCGAATGATTAACCATATCTGGGTCATCATTTGTAGTTATAGTAAAAACTATCCCTAGCCTAGTTTAGAGATGGAAAAGCTTAAGGGGAGAAGTCATCACCTATAGGGTTGTAGTATTTTCTCCGGTTCAAGTTCCTGTGGTTATCTTGTGGCCCAATATTCTGCAAACGATTTCCTACGGTCATTCTCGATTCATCAGATAGGTATTATTCAAACCCTTTTAACTATCCATATCATTACAAATGTGTGGGGGTTTGTAAGGATCCATTAATGTGGACATTTTGCCTGCTTCAAGGTGATCGGGCCCACCAACTATGGCCCGATCAATGAGGCCTGAGTTAGGCCTTAAATGGGCCAAAACTACGGCCCGAACTGCTACATCACTTAAAAGCTGAAATTTGAGTTGGGCTGCTTCCTGGCCCAACTACCGACGTGGCATGGCCCACTGAGATCTATGGTAAGGCCCACTAAGACCTATCTCAAGTGCGGCCCACTGGGCGTGCACTTGATGAGGCCCACTGTGACGTGTGGTGTGGCCCACTGAGATTTCAACTCAGTAAGGCCCATTGACGTGGCCCACCGAGATGTCTCTCAGATGCGGCCCACCACATGGCTTTGAAGGCCTGGATCTGGGCTTGCTGAGCATTTGCGGGCCCAGCGATAGCTTTAAATGGTCCAATGGCGGTTTGGGTCGGACGACTACTGGTCCAGCACATTATAATGGGTCCATCATGGCTGGGCCAGACGACTACTGGCCTAGAAGTGCCCTCCATTAACAAAAACCCTCAAACTGGGCCCTTCTCTGGCCCAATTAAACAAAATCCACCCATAATGACTAGCTAGGCTGGTCCATTTCGGCCCAGCACTGTCCAGCAACTGAGGGTGTGCCCAGTAGTGTGTTTGCAAGGGAGCCCTGGGTTGGGCCCTACCTGGCCCGCCTCATTTGCAAAGGGCATGGGTTTAATTTGTTTCGACCCAGCATCCTCGAAGGTGGGCCTGCTGGACAATCCTTGGCCCATCATTCGCTAGCCAGCAACTCCTCACCGGCTGGGCCCAATTGCAAAGTTTCAAGGGCCAGGATTTTGGCTAATTTTGGCCCAGTTCTAGGGCTGATTTTTGCCCAGCACATGGCCCAAGTGGAAGCCGTTCTCAATCCAGTTTTATGGCCCATCTTGTATGAAGTGTTTTCAGTGCATTGCATGGCCCATATGAAGGCCCATTGTTACGGGTTTAAATGGTAACACCCGCGTACTAGAAGTGTGGGGTGTTACAGTCTACCCCCCAAAAATAAATATCGCCCTCAAAGTTACCTGTGGTGTGTCGTTGAACAGGTGAGGGTATTTCTCCATAAGCTCCTCTTCCCTTTCCCAAGTTGCTTCTTGTTTGCCATGGTGTGACCGGAGATCCTTGACCAATGGTATCGTTTTCATCTACAGGACTTGCTCCTTGTGATCCAGGATGCGGATAGGTTCCTCGGTGTTGGAAGCATCCTCGGTGAGCTCGACCTGCTCCCAGTTGATGATATGTGACTCATCTGGTATGTACTTCTTCAGCATGGATATGTGGAAGGCATTGTGAATGTTAGCCAATGCAATAGGCAGTGTCAAGCGGTATGTCATGGCTCCCACACAATCCAAGATCTCGAACGGTCCAATAAATCGCGGTGCTAACTTCCCCTTTTATCCGAAATCTCTAGGAACACATGATCGTCCATCGTAAATTTTAAGCCACGACGTTGATTATCCGCATAGCTCTTATGTCATGACGTCCATCACAAATTTCCTTCTGTCACTCTCAGACCTGTGGTGGTCACTTTTCTACTAAAAAGACCATGGCTAAGATTTTGCAGTGTGGCTTTTATTGGCCTACTATGTTTAGGGACACTCATGAGTTTTGCAAAGCTTGTGAGCATTGTCAGAATTTGATAGCATTGTCCCGTCAAAATATGGTGCCCTTGAACCCCATTCTGATCATTGAAGTATTTGATTGCTGGGGCATTAATTTCATGGGACCATTCCCCCAATCTTTTGAAATTTTATATATTTTGCTCGCCGTAGACTATCTCACCAAATGGATTAAAGTGATTCCGTGCCGGAATAATGACCATTAAACGGTTATTAAATTCTTAAAAGAGAACATCTTTTCCCGGTTCGGAATGCCTCGAGCCATTATTAGTGATAAGGGCTCACATTTTTGTAATAGGCCATTTGTGAACTTAATGAAGAAATATGGCATCTCCCACAAAGTGAGCACTCCATACTACCCTTAAACAAGTGGCCAAGCTGAGATTTTCAATAGAGAAATTAAACACATCTTGGAAAAGATAGTTAACCCTGACCGTAAGGATTGGTCAATCCGATTAACCGATGCTTATGAGCTAACCGTACTGCATTTAGGACCCCTATTGGAATGTCCCCCTTTAGGCTTGTCTATGGGAAGGCTTATCACTTACCTGTGGAGTTGGAACATAGGGCCTACTGTGCGATCAAAAAGTTAAATTTCAATCTGGACAATGTTGGCTCGCTACACAAATTCAGTTGAATGAACTCGAAGAAATCTGGAATAATGCGTACGAGAATTCAAGAATTTAAAAGGACAGGATGAAGGTGTTTCATGACCAACACATTCTTCGAAAATCATTCACACCAGGTCAGAAGGTCCTTTTGTACAATTCTCGGTTACATCTCTTTCCGGAAAAGCTCAGGTCTCGTTGGACCAGCCCTTTCACTGTTACCAATGTTTATCCTCATGGGGCTGTCGAGATAAAGAATTCAAATAATGGCAATGAATTCAAAGTGAATGGACATCAATTAAAGCCATTTATTGAGAAATTTGATTCAGAGGACATGTCCATACCTATGAATAATCCTGTTTACCAGGATTGATCTCCTAGTCTAACGGAGGTATAATTAGGTTTATTGCTTTCATGTTATGTTTAGGATAGTTGGCTTTATACTGTTTAGGATAGTTTATTTTCTGTCTATTTTAGGATTTTCTTTTTCTTGATTAATTTTTGTGCTAACCCACCTTCACGCTGAGATCCTTTGGAAAAAGCTTCAAAATTCCTTCATCTGGTACTATCTTTCCATCACTAATCCTTCAATTACGTTGTCTCTTTTGCAAATTATGCTTATTTCTTTTACATTGAGGATAATATAGATTTTAGGTTAGGGATGGGAGATTAGGTAAACTAATCAGTATTTTCTTAGTTTCGAGCAAAATTTGTAAAATTTTTTAAAAATTTTCAATGTTTATCTATTTGGAAAGCAATAAGTTATGTATTTAAGATGTTTTGAGTATGATGATAAGATTGAGATTAAATTCTGAATTGCTGAAGTCCAGTCATCTAAGTAATTTATCAAATACAATCCTTGCACTCAATTGATTAAGAGGAAGTTCAAATATTATGATATGTTCAATTTGCTTTCTGTGAATAGTACTAGATTTTCTGATTGTTAGTATGATGATCATTGAAAGATATTGAGAACTGAGTCTAGAGAATTTTATCCACCTTAAAAGAAAAAAGAACTAGTTAAAAAATGTCTTTGAAGGACAACACCTATGATATGTTCAATTTGCTTTCTATGAATAGTACTAGATTTTCTAATTGTTAGTATGATGATCATTAAAAGATATTGAGAACTGAGTCTGGAGAATTTTATCCACCTTAAAAGAAGAAAGAACCAGTTAAAAAAATAGGAGATCGACAAAAAGCTCATATGTGGTAAAAAAGACTGGAAAAGAATGTAAAAATAATGTAAATACTGAAAAAGAATGAAGAAGGACAACACCTTTGAGGGGAATGAAAAATGTCTTTGAAAATGATGTAAGAAGAAGACTGAATGAGTACAAATGACTGTTGATATAAAATTAGAAAATGGAAAAAGAAGGAAAAGGGGATAAGTTCGGAATCAGTACTTGTGTTTTCAACCAATCTTGAAGATATGAGCATGGCTAACATTATGAAAAGATAGTATTTTCATTAAGCACATTGAAAAACTGATATGCGAACTATGCTCTAACTTAATGGATAAAGAACTTATTTAATTGATTGCTTATGTGATTCGACTCTATGTTTTCAAAATCTCACTTTCTCATCTTTGACTCTACTCATTCCCACTTGATTACACAAAAGATTGTTCTCTGAAAAAGGTTTGAACATTGCGCATTAAGGTTCATTTTTCGCATATGTTGCTCGGGACTAGTAAAATGCTGGTTGGGGATTGTGTTGAGGGTCAAATATTGCATATTGGACCCCATTTATATCTTGGTTTTATGAACATGATAATGCTTAATATTCTATTTTACTCATGTTTGTGTTGCAAGGTGAATTTAAGAGATTAGATTGAAAACAGTGCTAAAAGCGTGGATTAAAGGCTCAAGAATCACCAAGTCAAGGGATGGATCTTAAGCGAAAAAGATTGAAAAATTCACTTGCCAAAGATCCAAGGAAACCAAGTGTGAAGAAAGAGAATCAAAGAATTGAAGTGAAGATAAGGAAGCTTGAAAATCTAAAAATAGATTCCGGGGCCAGAAAAGTCTAATTCTGAAAAACTGTCAGAATGTCCTTCAATAATATCGAAGACCGTTAGATAATATCGAAGGGACATATTGAAGATCTCTAGATAATATTGAGAAATTCAAGATTTTTGGCCAAACTCGCTGGACATTCTGGACCGATCTTTAATACTATCGAAGACCTGTCGATAATATTGAAGGACATATCGAAGACCCTTAGATAATATCGAAGTTGCGTAAATTTGAGGCAGTTTCTAGATTTTTCCAAGTTGGTGCGAAAGGAGGTGCTGCAAAACTATAAATAGGAGTCTCTAGGGCACTCCTAGGGATCATCTAGGGTTTGGAGGAGCAAAGCACAAAGGTGGAGAGCCGTCGCCAAGGGTTTTTCTTCCTTTATTCCTTAGTTTTTCATGTTTTCTTCTAGAGATTTTAGTTCAATCATGTCTATGGTTGGCTAAACCTCTTAGCTAGGGCTAAGAGGTGAAGCTTGTAGCATGATGGGATGATTCTATTGCTTTAATTCATGTTTATGATGAACTTACTTTGATTGTAGTTTGATTATAAGAAATACTTTCAGTTTTTAATGGTTTATTGTGACTCAAATTACAATGGATCTACGATAGCTTTAAGTATGTTCTTTTCATGTTTTGGGATTGTGAATCTAGGAAATCGTATTATTCACCATCGTCCCTTGGGCATGGTTGGATGATGGAATCCTCCCTAACTTTCACAATTCTCTCAGATTGATTGTGGGATTGGTAAATCCTGTTGTGAGCCATTGTCTCTTGGCCATAGTTTTGTGATAGAATCACTTCTAGTTCTCACACCGCTCTTCCATTAAGAATTAGGTCAAAGGAAGTTCAGATTAAATTTTACTAAGATATCTTCCAATTGGATAGGATAGGACTCCGATTCCAATCGTGTGACAATCAAGCATAGATCTCCCTGATCTCTACAAGTGGATCCTTGGAAACACTAGTTTACCACCTTTGAATTTCTTAAGTTTTTCATTAAATCTCCCGCAATTACTTTCAAATATTTTAGATTTAGATATATATCTTCTTCTAATTCTAGTTCTAGTTGCTTTCAGAATACTCATGAGATTAGTCCTTGTGGATTTAACCTCGGTCTCATCGAGATTATTACTATATTGCGACCCTACACTTGGGGTTGTGAACAGCAAGCATGCCTAGCCTCTTACATGTGTAATTATAGTCTTACAATGTAATCATTCCCCTCATTTATCTCTCTCCCTCCCTCTCTACTTCCTCATTTCCTTGCTAGCAGGAGCTCCCAACGTCCATGAGAGCCCTCCATTTCCAGCCACTTCCAAGCTTGAACCCACCCAATCCAATCGTCCATAGCCCATCTCCATCATTAGAACACCTCTATTGAAGCTAGAGAACCCAAGGGTAGAAGAAGAAGAAGAAGAGTAGAGGTGGGTGACTTCTTAGGATTAGATTTGTTATTTTCTTGCTTAGATTCCTAACTCTTCTAGCATGGGGCAAGTAGGACCCACCAATCAATGGTGAGGATCCTATTTTGACCCCTAGGTGTGGCCAATGGCCCGCCTTTGTTGCATGCACATGCCATCTCCATGGACCCCATTATGATGTTTTGCTTGACTCTATAGCATTGTGGGGTCATCTAGGCCCTTGATTTCATGACGGGGATGACATCCCCACCTTAGATTTCTGATGCAAGGGCCCATGGATGGATGGGACCCATTTGATGTATGGTTTAGATCATTTGGAGGGGCTCATAGTGGCGGAGCCCCTCCTATGGTGGTGTTTCTCTCTTTCTCTCTTCCCTTCCCTCTCCTTCCCTCCTATTTTCCCTAATGGATGTGGCCCACCTGATGTGCTCAGCACGCCCAGACCGTCCAGCAGGGTGGGACGGCCCTGCTATCCATTTTCTGGACGTTGGATGGCCCACATTGCTGTCCAGCTTGGTATGCAAGGAGAAATACAAATATCAACCTAGTCTGAGGTCCCTATGGCCCACTCAGGTAGGCCATATCATGGTGCATGTGATGAATATCCATTGTCCCTATGGGCTGTAACGTACAGCACCATGCTGTTGTCCAGATTTTTCCAAGCCCATTTGCTAACTGTTTAAATGGAGTTTAACCATGTATTGTAGCTTGATTTTTCCATCATAGTGAGATGGTCCACTGATGTGTGGACCCCACCTTGATGTATGAATGTATCCACAACATCCAGCCTTGGTGGGGTGCCTCTAGACTAGGCCCAAGGGGCTTGGACGATCCAACAGTTGGGACCGTCCAGCAGTCTTGAATGGAAGGAAAATAAAAATACCAACTTGCTTTTTGGGTTGGTGGGCCACTCATGTGGACCCCACCTTGTTGTACATTTGAGGGATGCACCTCATCCATCCATTTTCCCATGATAGTGCAGGCCTGGGCCCATTCCAGAGGTAGAACCAAATAGGGCTAGCAATATATATATATATATCTTTTAGCAACTTGTTGTCCAGCAACTACCCATACTTGATGCATGTGTTTTTGTCTTCCCAATTCACCTCTATTATGGCCCACCTAACTGAGGCCCACCTCAGGTGCATGTGGAGTATCCAGGTCGTCCATCTGTGGGACGCCACCTGTTGGGGCAGAAACCCATCTACTAGACGTCCAGGCAGGCCCAGCGTCCAGCAGGGGCTGGCTGTCCCTTGCTTTGCAAGCCCACCTTGAAGTTGTATGTGATCCACACCATCCTCCATTTTTCTGCCCACTTGGACGTGGCCCACCCCCTAATGGGATGTCCACAGTTGGGGTCCACCTTGAGTGTATTTTATGCCAAGTCGTCCACACCTTTGGACCGCCCAGGTTGGGTTAGGCACTGCTGGTCTGGCTGCCCAGCCATAGGCCTACCCTGATATATGTGTTGTATACATGCCTTCCATCTGGTGGGGCCCACTGTAACATGTACGGGCTACCTTGAAGTATTTATTTTATCCAGATAGCCTATTTGCTGGACCCCAGCAGGCTCAGAAAGTTAGGTGGACTAGATGTCCAGTAAGGGCCTGAAATTGCTTCATATAGTTATATGTCTTGAAGTTGTGAGGCCCACCAGATTAAAGGCGTTATGTATACACACCATACCAGCATTTTTCTGAGATTATGGGCCCCATTTGTGCCTTGTACGGCCCACTGTCTATATGATTGAATGAGGACTAAACTGTCTAGATTTTTGGACGTCCAGCAGGCCCAGATGGGCTAGACGTCCAGCTTTAGAGCCTTCCTTGGTGCATGTGTTGCCCACCCACTATGTTGGACCTTGTGGGCTATTTGTAAGCCCACTATGGTGTATGTGATTGTATCTATGTTGCCCAATCCAATTTGCCAAATTTTGGGCTGACTTATAAGGCCCATAATGATATAAGTGATGTACACCTTGCCCATCTATTCCTTGGGCTTTGGGCTGCCCCAAGAGGCCCAACATGATGGGTGTGCTATATATGCCTTGTACATCCACTTTTCTAGGCCATGGGCTGCCCCATATATAGCCCACCTTGATGTATGTAGACCATAGGCCATTTCTTGAGGGCCACCATTATGTATGAGATGTTATCTGTGCTACCCATTCATTTTCCTAAGTAGTATACGGGCCAAGGGCCCCGTTGTAAGTTAGATTTCATACGGGCCGAACTATAGGGGACAATGGTGGTTAAATGTCCACGTTATGAACCTCCCTAGGGCCCATTCTCATCTTCCCTCCCCCCCCATAACTGTTATCCATCTAGCCTTAGTGGGCTAACCCAAACTGTTGGGCCCCAATTATTATTAATGCTTCTACCATACCTTGTAGATTTGTTCAAGCCATTAAGCCCATCTTATGCTTATTGGGCCCCATAGGAAGCCCAATTTACTATGTGATGGAGCGGGTGAGGAAGGCCACTCCTTATTCTTGGGCCCATTCTCGATATGAATAGACCATCTAGGGTCATCTAGGGTCATCCTTGATATGAGGAGAGTACATCATCACCATAGAATATGCTTAGTATAACTTCATGATTCATGCCCATGCGCATCATATGTATACTTGATATGAGGAGTGATTGATCATAGCATATGTCATTGGACAAATTGATTATGGGACTCCCTGAAAGACGGAGTTGCCCCACGGGAGTGCACGATACGCGCGGGATGGATGCATGACTGGATAGAATGACTCATGCATCTTACATTATGTGATATGATCACTGTATATCCTAACGACATCAGGGTTGTGGCCTCCACAACCTTATCGTGGATGGCGGGATTGGATACCAAAAATATTTGGTTCTAGCACTGTGGGCACTTAGGATTTCCTTGGGTAAAAGTCCCAAAACCCTTATGGTACCAGGAGGAGCTTCAATGTCGAGACTGAGTGGATATATAAGCGCACGAGGACCGTATACCAGTAGACCACGTCTCCCATTGTGTCATGGTCGGTTGAAAGAGGGTGTGACCTTATTCACCCAAGGGTAGGGGGCAAAGCTAGGCTAAGTTTGACCAGCTCGTAAATTGTCCGCTATTGACGTGCCAGGTAGATATTGGCTGACTACTAGCCAGGCGGATAGTAAGGTCTCTTCCACTTACATGGTTAGGCATCCAGTGGGCGGCGATCTGGTGTAGAGTGTATTAGACCCTGGTGATATTGCAGAGAGGAAATGTACTGATATGTGGATCCAGCTGAGGACTGGTCCGCTTGTATTGCATCTTGCATATGACATTTGGCCATGTAGGCCTTGCATCACATAGCCTTAGTATGGCTGACAGCATTCATGGACTTACCAGCATTTCCGCATAGCATTCATGGACTTGCCAGTATTTCCATATTACTCTGATATTGTATACTTAGCACATACATTACGCATACACTTACACCACCCTCTAAGCTTATGCACGACCGTTGTGTGCAAGTGATGTTAAGACGCAATTGAGTCGGTAGGAGCATGCGGCTGAGCTTCTGGAGCTTTGATATCTACTTGTATTCCCATTCCGCATTATACTCTAAAGTTTTTTATTATAGTGGATATGTGGTGATGTTATTGGTTGTGGGTTATGCTTATGGTTATGCTTCTTTATGAAAATTTATTCTGAAAATCCTCCTTGTAGGATCCCAGGATTGGAATCCGGTATATGGGTGCTGGGAGCTAAGAATGGTGTACTATAAAGGCTGTCAACGCTGGATTCGGTGATCGGAAATTTTATGAGCCTGGTTTCCAAGTTTGGGGCGTGACACAACCAGTCGAAGGTTTTCCTCGACTCGTCTAAGGTTACATAGACAACACACGGACTGCGTAAATTTGAGGCGGTTTCTGAATTTTTGCAACTCAGTGAGAAAGTTAGAGTTACAAAACTATAAATAGGAATCCCTAGGATATTCCTAGGCATCTCCTGTGGTTTAAGGAGTGGAGTAAAAGGGTGGATCTACCGTCCGGGAGTTTTTCTTCTTCTTCCTCAGTTGATGTTTTGTTTAAGAGTCATTAGTTCAAACATGTCTATGATTGGTTAAACCTCTTAGATAGGGCTAAGAGGTGAAGCTTGTAGCGTGATTGGGATGTTTGCATTGTTTAAATTCAAGTTTTGTTAAACTCTCTTGGATTCCAATTTGATTATGAAGGAATATTTTTAATTTTTAATGGTTTGTTGTGACAAATTACAATAAATCTGCACTAGCTTAAAATATCTTCTTTTCCTGAATTGATATTGTGAAATTAGAAAATCCTATTGTTTACTATCATCCCTTGGGCATGGTAGGATGATGGAATCCTTCCTAACCTTCACAATTCTCTTATGATTGGTTGTTGGATTGGTAAATCTTGTTGTTTGCGTTGTCTCCTGGGCATGGTTAGGTGATGGAATCACTTCCAAATCCTCACAACTCTCATCCATTGATGATTAGATCCACGAGAAGTTCAAAGATCTAACAAATCTCTTCTTAGCAATTGGATAAGATAGGACTCTGATTCCAATTATGTCCTTGAATCAAGCATAGATCTCCTTGATCTCTACAAGTCGATCCTTGGAAACCCTAGTTCCCACCTTTAATTTCTTAAGTTTCTAATTCCATACATCACAATTACTCCCTTTATTTCCATATTTAGGTTTACATCTTCTTCTAGTTCTAGTTCTAGTTACTTTTAGAAATATACGAGATTAGTCCCTGTGGATTCGACCTCGGTCTCACCGAGATTATTACTGCATCATGACCCTACACTTGGGGTTGTGAATAGTTTCTGAAAGTAACTAGAACTAGAACTAGAGAAAGATCTAAATTAGAAATCTAGAAATAAAAGAGTAATTGTGAAAGGAATTCAATAATCTAAAGGGAACTTGGGTTCCAAGGATCCACTTGCAGCTATCAGGATGTTTCCTTATTTGATTCAAGGAACACAATTGGAATTGGAGTCCTATCCTATCCAATTAGAAGATATAGTAATTAAATCAAATCTAAACTTTCATTAACCTAATTCTCAAAGAAGGAGAATTATGATTATTGGCAGGGATTTCATCACCAAACCATGCCCATGGGACGATGGCAAACAACAGGATTTACCCATCTCATAATCTTAATTAAGAATAAGAAGATACTCAAAGCTATTGCAGATCTATTGTAATTTGAGTCACAACAAACCATTAAAAACTAAACGTGTTCCTTAAATATCAAATTAAAATCAAAGAAGTTCAACAAGAACAAGAATCAAACAAGAAAAACATCCCAACACACTACAAGCTTCACCTTTTAGCCCTAGCTAAGAGGTTTACCCAACCATAGACATAATTGGAATCAAAATCTTAGAAGAAAGCATTAAAAACTAGGAAAAATGGAAGAAGAAACTCTTGGATGAAGGCTCCAACCCTTTTCTCTGCTCCTTTAAACCCTAGATATCCTAAAAAGTGTTTAGGAAACCCATATTTATAGCTTTACCCATTCGAATTTGCAAAACCAACTCAATTTATGCAGTCCACGTAACTCGTTCGATGACATCGAACGTCCTTCGATGTCATCAAAGGATGTTCAAATTCCAGAAGTCGCACCTTTACACACTACGTAACTTTTTTACACTGCATAAGTTCTTGTGTCATCGAACCTTTCTTCGATGTCATTGAGAAGTCCTTTAATGCCATCGAAGGGTCTTCGATCCATCGAGAATGTGTCCAAAACAGTCCAGCGAGTTACTTCAGAACTCTTTAATAAATTCGATGCCACTGAACAGACTTCAATGTCATCGAGCAATTCTTCGATGTCATGGAGAGAGGCTTCGAGTAATCAAAAACTGCTCTATGTCCAGCGGCCAATTCGATTTTCATGTAAAAATTAGATGTCATCGATTTGTGTTCGATGTCATTGTTAAGGGTCAAATATTGCATATTATCCCCCATTTATATCTTGGTTTTATGAACATAATACTGCTTAATGTCCTATTTTACTCATGTTTGTGTTGCAAGGTGAATTTAAGAGCTTGGATTAGAAAAGGTGCTAAAAGCGTGGATTTGATGCTCAAAGATCACTAAGGCAAAGAATCGATCTTAAGAGATAAAGATTGAAGATTTCAAGGTCCTAAGATTTAAAAAAACTAAGTGGAGAAGGAAAAAAGTCAAAAGAACAAGTGCGGAATTCACATTGATTATCTCATCGATCACCGCTCGATGACATCAAAGCTACCATATGATGACATTGAATATGGGTCGATGACATCGAATTTATGAAAGAAAATTGAGTTGGTTGCTGGACAAATTAAAGACATTTTTCGATGACTCGAGGACTTGTTCGATGACTTGAAGCTTTGCTCGATGACGTCGAAGCTCATTCGATGGCATCGAATTTTATGTGGATTTTCGGCAAAACTCGCTGGATATATTGGGCACAATGTTCAATTACTCGAAGTCCTCCTCGATGATATCAAAGACCTGCTCCATGACATCGAAGGCTTCTTCGATGACATTGAATTTATTAAAGAAATTGAAATAACTCGCTGGACTATTTTGGACGCATTATCGATTCCTCGAACAACGCTCGATGACATCGAACGTAGGTTCGATGACATAGAAGGTTACACAGTCCAGATGAAGTTACAACCGCCCAAAAAAAACACTTATAAAAGGCACCTTCGACGACATCGAAGGCAGTTCGATGTCATCGAATGACTTACACAGAATTGCACAGGGTTATGAGGAGTGCGTAAATTTGAGGCAGTTTCCAGATTTTTTCAAGTCGGTGCGAAAGGAGTGTTGGAAAACTATAAATAGGAGTCCCCAGGGCATCCCTGGGTATCTATCTAGGGTTTGGATGAGAGAAGCACAAGGGTGGAGAGCCGTCGTCAAGCATTTATCTTCTTTCTTCCTTAGTTTTTCATGCTTTCTTCTAGGGTTTTAGATCCAATCATGTCTATGGTTGGCTAAACCTCTTAGCTAAGACTAAGAGGTGAAGCTTGTAGCATGATGGGATGTTTCTATTGCTTTGATTCATGTTTATATTGAACTCTATTTGATTCTAACTTGATATTTAAGGAATACTTTCAGTTTTTAATGGTTTATGTGACTCAAATTATAGTAGATCTACAATAGCTTTGAGTATCTTCTTTTCCTATTTCGAGATTGTGGGCTTGGTAAACCTGTTGTTTGTCATTGTCTCATGGGCATGGTTTAGTGATGGAATCCCTACCAATTATCATAATTCTCCTCTTTTGAGAATTAGGTCAAAGGAAGTTCAGATTTGATCTTAGTTTCTATATCTTCCAATTGGATAGGATAGGACTTCAATTCTAATTGTGTTATTTGAATCAAGTAAGAGGTCTCCCTGATTGCTACAAGTGGATCCTTGGAAACCCTAGCTCCCACCTTTGAATTCTTAAGTTTCTAATTAAACATTTCACAATTACTCCATTTTTTTAATTCCAGGTTTAGATTCACATGTTTTTCTAGTTCTACTTTTAGTTGCTTTCAGAATACACACGAGATTAATCCCTGTGGATTCGACCTCGGTCTCACTGAGATTATTATTGCATCATGACCCTACGCTTGGGGTTATGAATAGTCATTGAACAGTGGCTTCGATGTCATCAAACGGTGGTCGATGACGCAGATAATGAATTGAATTTTAGCACTTTGTTCTTTCAACTTCCTTCCTTCTCCACTTGGTTTTCTTAAATCTTAGGGTCTTGAAGTCTTCAATCTTAGTCTCCAAAGATCCATTCTTTGCCTTGGTAATTCTTGAGCCTTAAATCCATGCTTTTAGCATTCTTTTCAATCGAAGCTCTTAAACTCACCTTGCAACAAAAACATGTATAAAATATACCATTATGCATTATCATGTTCATAAAACCAAGATATAAATGGGGAAAAATGTTCAATATTTGAGTCTCAACAATATCTTTTTTGCTCATATCATTTAATCTGCTACGTGGTTATATTTTTTTTTTAAATGAGCTTGTCACATAATGTTTATATATTTCCTACTATTCTATTCTAAACATTACGATGCATTGAGTGTCTTCTCTTCTCTATACTAAATTTTATCATCTATTATGTTATTGGAATACTTCATGGTATATCTTTGCCAATGACTGACAAAAACGGGGAGAAGAAACCTACCCACCAAAACAATGATTTTTGTTCTACAGAGTTTGTTCCTTCTTATTATAGGCTGATCATGGAAGAAACTACGGGGGAGCAATATTACTGTGTTATTGTGTTACAATGATTTGAGTTGTAAATTGGTATTTTAATATGTAATCTTTCATTGTTTTGGTATGTCATTGGTATGGGCCATGACAATGTCTTAAATTAGGTTGTTTTTTGTCACGTAATTGACAAAGAGGGAGATTGTTAGTGCACTCACCATGTACCCATGTTTATCAATCACTAGACTAGTTGTGTCAAGTAGTCGAATGGGTCCTTAGCAAATGAAGACTAATGATTCAACTGGAGCAGAAGCCCAAGCTACATGTTCAAAATACAAAGAAGCTTCTATGATCTTGATCTTGCCTATAGATGATCCTAACCCAAATAGGAAAACCCACTTAGATCATTTATTCAAGCGATTCTAAGTCTACATTTTTCATCATTCTAATGTTGACTTTAGTAGGTTCAAAGTTGCTGAATGAATAACTAGACAAAAGTTCAAACAGGAAAATTTGTTCCAATTTGGTTGGAGAAGGTGTTATTGAATGGCACCTTTGGTACCACTGAAGACACCTTCGATGCTACCGAAAGTGCCCAAAACAGTCCAGCAACATATCAAAGATAATTCGATACCATCGAACGGATTTTCGGTCCCACCAACTCCTACCGAAGAACAAATTTTTGGTGCCTCCGAAAGTAACAAATTTCATCCATCAGCTTCAGGATCTAATTTGGTACCACTGAGTGATATTTCAGTGCCACCAAAAACTCACTCGGTAGAACTGAAAACTAGTCATTTTAGATCCGTTGAGACTTTTTCTTTCTAAATATATGACCCAGAATTTTAATGAAAAAGTGTGGATTTAGGCATTTCAGAGTCTCTAGTGTATCCCAAGTTTATCTCACTCATCCTAGACTCTATCCACACGAGATTCATGTTCTTTCACTGTGATTCCTCACTTCAATGAGCATTCAAAGCTCTTATTATGAACAACATGATCCCTAGCCTATTTTAAAGTATAGAGACCAAACCCATTGGCAAATCCTTTCTCTCCATGATAATCTAGAACATCCATTAGTTGAATCTCTTAGGAAATCCACTCATAACCTTTGATAGGAGATTCAACCCACTCCCATTACCTTAGTTACCTTTATAGGAACATCATATGCAAGCTACTTGATTGTGATTCTGATACAACAGGAAAATCACAGTGAAAAGGGAGAGCTCTTAGTCCAAGAGGGGGGGGGGGGGGTGAATAGGACTATGCCAAATTAAAAAATAATGAACTAAAATATCAATTAAAACAGAACAAATCAAAGATCTCAATTGTAATAGTATTAAGAAATTAATTTAAACCTTGTTCAAAGGACAACCTTACACCAAAACCAAATGTTTATGGTAGGACAACCTGATTTCTTGAACACAGTAAGGATCAAGATTGCAAACTAAAACAAGAGGCAAAGGAAGGAAGCTATCTATTACAAGCATTCACCGCATGTACAAGAAAAGATTACAAACATTCAGCACACATCCATCACATACATCATCCACCACAAAACACCAGGAGTTACAGTGGTTCGGTGTGTACACCAACTGTTCTGAAACAGCCACACCTACTCCACTCCCAATAATCACAATCCACGTGATATTGGCATTCACTAATAATCAAGCTTTTCTCAGGTTCACCTTAAAACCTATATAGTTGTGTTTTCAAATGAGTTATCATAATCAAAACCTCATGCTAAGATTTTCTGGCTGATCTCAGTCAAAACCAATACAGATATTTTCTAGCTTATCTCAAAAACCCAAAATAAATAAACAATGAATACTTATCTTCTTCTCGAAGATGCTGTTTGATGTAGCCCATAGAACTGCTTCGCTTAATGTGTAGATGTTCAATGTTTAATAAACATAATCAAGGGTTCTAGGTTCTAAACATATTTTAAATTATCTCAAACCTTAGGCTACTTGTTTGAATTCCATAGATATCACAAAGTATAGTAAAAACTCCCTTTAAAAAATCAGATTCATAAAATAGAGATCAAGGAATTACAAAAACAAATAAACTATTAAAGGATCTAAAATTACCGAACTATAGCTTGATAATGATGGGGACTTTTCTCTCAAAGTGGAGGCTTTATATAGCTTTTCTGAATGATTTGGAATGAGAAAAGACCTCTATTTATAGGCTAAAAAATGGTTCCTTCGACTGGTGTAAGGTCTCCTTCGACTGGTCTAAGAATCAACCAAATTTTAAATTTTTCGGCGCGATCGGATAAAACCAACCTTCAACTGGTCGAGCATAGCCTTCAACTGGTCGAGGGAGCATAAAATAGGTTGTTGGAGTTTAGGTCGAGCTCCCCATGACTGGTCGAGTAAGTCTCCACGACTGGTCGAGCAAGGTGCTCGACTGGTTGTGGAACTACCAGAAAAACTCTGAATTTAAATTTGAATCTTGGACTGTTCGAAGCATTTCTTGGATTGGTCGAGCCAGAGCCTGGACTAGTCGAACTTAGGCTTGGACTAGTCGAATTTAAGTCTAATCAAAGTATAAAAACCCGTGAATAATTTGCATAAGAAAGGGCCTAAGTCTAAGGTCTTTCTAGGGTCACTTATACCTAAAATATTGGACATTGAAGTTACTACTTGAATCTTCAGTAGCTTCAATAGATCTTCTACTTGAAGTGGTCTTGAAATAGTAGCTTGATCTTGAATGTGAAGTAGAAGCAGATCTCAAACTTGTAGTACTATCTTCATGTCTTGCACTTTCAAACTTCATATGATGATCTTGAAGGTGAACTTTCCATCTTGTTCCTCTTAAAGGTGAACTTTCCATCTTGTGAATTAGTCACACTCTAAATTATTTTATCTCATCGAAATTTGACAATTAAGGGTGCTTTATACATCACAACACTTACAATCTCCCCCTTTGTTAAATTCATGACAAAACAAACTTAGAAAATTACAATACACAAACTTCACAACTTCACTTTCATTCACAACACTCTTTCACGACATCTACTCCCCCCTCAATCTACTCCCCCTCAGTCTGAGCTTTGACTTGTGTGAAGTACCTGTATAAACAAATACACATATATCCACAATATACAATCCACACAATCCACTCACATTGCATTTGATTTAATCATTACCATACCAAGCAAATGATTTAATCATACTCATAACCATAAAATAACAAGTGTCTTCCCCTTTTTTTCATAACTTGACAAAGGAAGACAGAAGCATAAATGAAGCATAAATATGATTAAGAGCAAAATATGATGTAGAGTAGCATCAAGAGAGTATCATAAAGAGAGTGTCATCTAAGATAAAGTCATACAATCCAAGAGAGAGTGAAAGTTAAAGTTATACATTCCTAACACAAATGAAATCAAAGACTAGTCAGAACTTGAGGAAGAAGCAGGTGGAATGGATGGTTCAATCTGATGAAGTCCCCTAGTAATGCGATGAAAATATTTTCGCATATATTTCATTGAAGATTTGTGACTTTCAGTCAGATTGTCCTGTGACATTTTTAACTCACCCACCTTCTCCTTTAAAGAACGAAGGCGCTCATCAAGGTGAGACGGCTGAAAATCAGGATCTGCCTCATCATCAGTTTCCAACTGATCAAAAATATCATCCATTGTAGTGTCTGCAGGCAGAGTGTCTTCTTCTTCAACTTCTATGTCCTCCTCATCACGTTGGCTAGGAAAATACTCCAGGTTCATCTTATTGATGTTGGAGTTATTAAATGGAAGAACAGTTATTGGTGCCTAAGCAGGTGGAATGACCACATTACAATGAAGTGCTTATGTAGTCATCAGATAGGCAAAAGGTATATAACCATAGCCAAGATGGAGATTAAATTGTATAATGATATAACAGATAATAGAAGGAAGACATATGGGTATGCCAGACACGACAGAATGAAGAATGCGACACATGAAGGAGGTAACTTCGGCCTTGATCCCAAACCTAGGATACACATTGGCAATAAAGATGTGGTGAAGAACCCTTTATTTGGGTAACATTTGATTGGCACGAAGGGCATTACCTGAACTCCATTCAGCATCAAACCGACACAATTTACGAGTAATTTTATGCATTTTAATTTCAGACATTCTCTCAGCTAGTGTATGTATAGGAATACTTTCATCGTTAACAGTAATGTCTAGTAAGCCTGAAATGAGATGTTTATTGACATGGAATGTCCCTTCTCTAAAATTGATAGAGAAAGTCAGATTATCTAGACACGCTTCACTGATAGATGAACACATCCCTTACGCAATTGAGCGATATGCCGGTCTGCCCCAATTTAAAATGTTTTCCCAACCAACAGTAGTAAGGATGGGAAGAAGATGAAATTGAGCCAAATGATCAATATTTACAGTTCTTTCGACAATGATTTCTCTATTACGAAGATCCCACACATACTCCGGGTCTTCCTTGGGTGGCCTTAGTGTTCTAACCTTAAGAGGAGTTGCCCTTAAAGAAGAACCACAAGTTGCTTTCTTCTTAGTTCGATTGTCCATAGGATGATTGCAGTAGAGAGAATAAAAAATAGAGGATGGGTTTCAAAGAGATCAGATTTTATAGCTAAAACCCTAAAAAATGGAATGTAAAACCCAAATTGACTACAAAATGTTGTAAAAGAAGCATACAATAACCCAAATCTAGAAGGAAATTGAAAATGAAGTACTTACAATGATCCTATGATGATGGGTTTGACGAGTCGAGAGAGGGCTTGAAGAGGAAGATGAAGAAATTGAAGAAATAAAGTGATTTTCCCTTTTTAGAGACACCCACCCGTGCTCCACGACTGGTCGAGTAGTGCTTGACCCGTCGAGACTTGACTGGTCAAGTACGTGCTCAACCGATTATGACAACTGAAAAATAAATTTTATTTAAAAATTTTTAAAATTTTCACATAAAAATATAAAAATTAAAGCATGCAAAAATAACATAATTCAATTAATTTGAATTACACATACCAATATCAAATTTTAATTTAGAAAATCTATTCCTGTCTAGTGGTTTAGTAAAAATGTCAACAAGCTGATTTTCTGTCTGGATATATTCTAAAGAAATGCTTTTATCTTCAACCAATTCTCGAATATAGTAATAATGAATGTTAATATGCTTCATATGAGAATGTTGGATCGAATTTTTTAAGATATTAATTGCGCTAGAGCTGTCGTAATACAAGATCATTGTATCTTGCGCAATTTCGTAATCGTTTAGCATTCTTTTCATCCAAACAAGCTGGGTACAAGCATTACCAACTACAATTCAGGCTTAGCTATGGATAACGATACTGAACTCTATTTCTTACTATGCCAGGAAACTAAATAATTCCCAACATAGAAACATTCACCACTGGTAGACTTTCTATCATCAATGTTCCCTTCCCAGTCAGCATCTGTATATCCAGCTAATTGAACATTTGTATCATGCAGATACCAGAGGCCTAAATTAGCAGTACTTGCAACATATCTAATAATGCATTTGACAGCAATAAGATGTGATTCTTTTGGATCTGATTGATATCTAGTATAGATACCTACACTAAATGCAATATTTGGTCTACTTACAACTAAGTATAAGAGACTATCAATCATGCTGCGATATAACCGAGAGTCTATACTTTTACCTGTTTCATCCTTTAAAATTTTGAGAGTCGTATTCATAGGAGTATCGAATTTCTTACCATTTTCAAATTCAAATTTCTTAACAACATTTAAAGTATACTTGGTTTGAGAAATGAAGATATCATCTTCTAGCTGTTTAACCTGCAAGCCTAGAAAGTGGTATAATTCTCCAACCATACTCATCTCAAACTTGGATTTCATAAGCTCTGCAAACTCAATGGACAAGTTAGTACATGTAGAACCATAAATAATATCATCGACATATATTTATACAATTAGTATGTGTTCATTATATTTTTTAACAAATAAGGTTTTATCAACACTTCCCATAAAAAAAATTGTGACTGAGTAAGAACTTAGTCAGCTTCTCATACCATGCCATAGGAGCTTGTTTCAGACCATAAAGAGCCTTTTTAAGGCGATATACAAGATTAGAGTGTTTAGGGTCCATAAAACCCTTAGGTTGTTCCACATAGACCTCTTGATGTAGATCACCATTTAAGAAAGCACTTTTAACATCCATTTGATATATCTTGAACTTTTTGAAGCAGTCAATGAATATAAATAATCTGATAGATTCAAGATGAGCTACTGGAGCAAAGGTTTCATCATAATCTTCTCCTTCTATTTAAGTGTATCCTTGTACAACCAGTCTAGCCTTGTTTCTGATTATATTTCCCAATTCATCAGATTTGTTTTTAAAATTCCATTTGGTTCCAATTATGTGTTTATCAGATGGTCTTGGAACCAAATACCAAACATCATTCCTAACAAATTGATTTAATTCTTCGTACATGACAACAATCTAATTTTCATCAATAGGTGCTTCTTTTACGTTGGGTGGTTCAACTTGAGAAGTAAAGCAAATGTAATTGCAAATGTTTTCTAATTATTTTCTAGTACGCACACCAGTGAGAGGATTTCCTAATATTAGATCAGTAGGATGATCTTTAACTGATCATAGTTCAGTATTGACTGGACTAGACGAGGACTCAGGTTTCTCAATTAAATTGACTTCATCGTCTTCTGAACTAGATGTGGGTGTGTTCAGGTGATCATCAATTACAACATTAATAGATTCCTAAATTACACTTGTTCTCTTGTTAAGAACACGATATGCTCAACTATTCAGAGCATAACCCAAGAATATCCCTTCATCACTTTTAGCTTCAAACTTCTCTAAATTTTCACGGTCACGTAAGATGAAGCACTTACTTCTAAAAATTTGAAAGTATTTAACAGTTGGTTTCTTATTAAACTACAACTCATAAGCTATTTATCTTTAGATTTTCTTATGTACACATAGTTTATAATATAGCATGCAGTATTTACAGCTTCAGCCCACAAGTTTTTAGGTAACTTCATGTTATTTATCATAACATTGGCCATCTCTTGTAGCACTCTATTTTTTCTTTCAACAACCCCATTCTGTTAAGATGTTTTGGGAGCGTAAAACTCATGCGATATGCCATGATCAGTACAGTATTTCTCAAAATTGTTATTTTCAAACTCAGTACCATGATCACTTCTGATCTTGATAACATTCATTTCTATTTCAGTCTGAATTCATTTTAGTATCTTTTTTACTTCATCAAGAGTCTCAGATTTTTCTCTCATAAATGCTACCCAAGTAAATCTAGTAAAGTCATCAACAATAACTAGAAAATACTTCTTACCACCTCTACTCTCCGTTCTGGTTGATACAACTAGATCCATATGGAGAAGTTCAAGGGGTTTGGATGTGGCAGAGGAGTTCACTTTCTTGCGACTACACCTAGTTTGTTTACCAATCTGGCATGCATGACATATTTTATCAACTTTCTTTAGTTTGTGTAAACCTCTAATAAGATCAATTTTGCTTAGTCTATAGATATTTCGGTAGTTAACATGTCCAAGGTGTTTATGCCATAATTCAGTTTCATCTATTTGGACCATGTAACAAGAGAATGTAGTTGACTAAGACTCATTAATGATATAGCAATTTTCAGAAGTCCTATGACCATTTAATATCACACAACCTTTCTCATTTGAAATCTCACATCCTTGATTAGTAAATTTAACATTGTGTTTGTTATCGTACATTTGAGATATACTTAAAAGATTATGCTTAAGACTTTCAACATATAAGACGTTTTCAAAAGGAGGAAGGTTAGAAATTTATATAGTACCTTGGCCAATAATCTTGCAGTTGCTTCTATCACCAAAAGTAACTAAGCCATCATTCATTTCTTTGTAGTTGGTGAATATATCTTTGTCACCTATCATATGTCTTGAACAACCACTGTTTAGGTAATTACTTTGAATGACTAGATGCCTTGAAGGCAGTGTGGGCAACAAGACAAGTAACTTTAGGAACCCATTTCATTGTTGTTCTAGGTTTAGGAGTAGCATTGGTTTTCCTTGGCTTGGTAGAATTAAAATTTCTCTGTCTATCAACTCTAATATTAGAGTTAGATTTGAGAAGCTCTTTAAGTAAGTTCACTATTTTTTAGCTAAGGGGTTATTACTTTGATTTCTAAAGCTGATGTTATTAGGATTGACTTTAGAAGCTCAAAAGGGTTTTGAATTTTTAAAGTTGTTTTGGTTATTATTTTTCAAGCTCTTTCCTTTTGAGTTTGAGGATACTCCTTTAATAAGTACAGGAGATTCTTTAATGGACATGGTTCCACCACTTCCTAGAACCTCAGACACAGGTGGTTTCCATTTGGTTACCGTAGCTTGCCACATGCTTTCATCAATGGATTTTAAGAAAATCTTCATTCTGGCTTTCCAATAAGCATAATTTAAGCCATCAAAAGGTGGTGGCCTAGTAATAGAGAAGCTATCAAATTTGACATAACGCAAGCCCTAAATCGATAAACTCAAGGAATTTAATCCAAGCAAATGAGCAACTTAGCTCTGATACCTCTTGAAAAGGGAGAGCTCCCAGTCCTAGAGGGGGGAGGAGGTTGAATAAGACTATGCTAAATTAAAAAATAATGAACTGAAATATCAAATAAAATAGAACAAATCAGAGATCTCAATTATAATAGTATTGAGAAATTAATTCAAACCTTGTTCAAAGGACAACCTTACACCAAAAACAAATGTTTATGATAGGACAACCTGATTTCTTGAACACAATAAGGATTAAGATCATAAACTAAAACAAGAGGCAAAGGAAGGAAGCTATCTATATTTATTAAAACACAGGTGGTAAAACCCTAGAAAGACCTTAGGTTTAGGTACTTTCAAAAAGTCATTAAACTTGGATTTTAACAGTGTTTTTGCTCTGGAATTTGGCTAGTCTAACTTCTGGTTCGGCCAGCCTAACTTCCTTGGCTAACTTAACTTCAAGCCCAAGCAAAATAACAAATTTCATTGAAAATTTGGCTAGCCTAAGTTATGGTTCGGCTAGCCTAAGCTTGAAATTCGGCTAGCCCGAGTAAGTTTGGGTCAAATTCCAGCAATGCAAACTTTTAATTGTTACAGAAATTCAACCAGCCAAATTGTGAAATTCGTTCAGTCGAATTTTGGATAGATCTTATCCCACGCGATTTGATAGTCGTTGGAACAAATTCAATAGATTCCGATCAGCCGAAGCCTTTCTTAGGCTAACCGAATTTCCAATATCTTTGGCTATAAACAGTGGCTTTCTCTCATTCTAAAGTAAAATGAAAAATCACTTTAAACCTTTTGCAAGAGTGACAAAAACTCAAGTCCTAGGCAAGCTATCTGTGTGGTATTTATAATTTATTTTTTAGCTTATTCAATTCCCTTTTCTCAAGATCATTTTAATCTTATTTTAAAGAGTATTTTATACTCTCTTTGAGATCTAAAGAGAATTGAATCAAGTAGCATTTAGGTTTTTCATTTCTAAAATGTATAGAACCCTATACTCTTTATGTTTGAGCAAATATTGCCTCCTCTACGTTCAAGAAAGAAGTTCTTCTTCTACAAGCTTCTGCTGTGTCTTCGAATCTACATTTGAAGATAAGTATTTCACAACTTATTTCATTTTAGGTTTTCTGAGATAGCCTATGAAAATCTCAAGGGTTTTTATTTGTGATAGCCCATCAAAATCATAAAAGGGGATTTTATTTGTGATAGCCTGTCAAAATCACAAAAGGGGTTTTTATTATGATAACCCGTGAAAATCACTAGGAACTGTGTTAGGTTGTTAAGGTGAACCTGTGAAAGCCAAAATTACGAGGGTAGTAATTTTAGGAGTGGAGTAGGTGTTGTTGTTTTAAGCACCAAACCACTATAACTCCTTGTGCCTTATGGTGAATGCTTTATTCTTTTAGTGGTAAATGTTATTTATTTTCATTCTTGTGGTGAATGTTGTAATCATTTTATATTTTCTTGCTAGTATTGATTTTAAAGACATTCGCGAAATAAGGTTGTCTTACCTGATATTTTAGGTGAAGGTCGTCCTACAAATCATTTAGAATCAAGGTTTCAATACTCAGTCGATTGAGATTTTTGTACTCTTTATATATTTCACATTTATTTTAATTATTTGGCATTGTCCTATTCACCTCCTCTCTCGGACATCACTAGTTTTCCTTTTCAAGTAGTATCGGAGCAGATACTCTTTTTATTTTTGTTTTTTGGATTTACCTCCTTAAGTTAGATCCAAAGCTATAAGATGTCAAATTTTAAAAGCTTATCCATTACCATGCACCTCCCTTTGATGGCTCTAATTATTCATATTGGAAGGCCAGGATGAAGATCTTCCTCAAATCCATTAATGAAAGTGTGTGGCAAGCCACTGTAACTAAATGGATCCCTCCTGTGATGGAAGTAGTAGCTGAAGATCGAACCATATCAATGAAAGAAACAACATACACTTTTTGGACTACTGTTCAGAAAAGTGAAAGCAAATTAAATGCAAAGGCCTTGAATGGAATAACTTATGCTCTATCGCCAGATGAATTGAAAAGAATCATTTCGTGCAATATAGCAAAACAAGCATTGGATATTCTTGAAATGACACATGAAGGAACTACCATTGTTAAAAAATCTAAGATCCAAATCCTCATAACCAAATTTGAGAAAATTCGTATGGAAGAAAATGAGTCTTTTATGGACTTCTAAACGAAACTAAATGGCATGGTAAATTCCATGTGAGGTCTTGGAGATAGAATCCCTGAAAGTGAGGTTAGTGCAAAAATATTGTGATCACTTCCTGATAGGTTTAATTCGAAAGTTACTGCTATATAGTAATTAAGGGATACCGATACTATGAAAGTTGAGAAGTTTGTTGGTTCTCTTCAAACTTACGAGCTGAATTTCAAAGCTCCTAAAATCAAGGTCATTGCTCTTAAATCTTCTAACTCTAATTCAAAGGACTCTAATGTAAATTCTGATACTGAAGAAAATGAAGATGATATACCTATGTTGGCAAAAAAATTCTTTAGAATTTTTTAAAATAAGAAAAGAACAGATTTTTAAAAATCATTTAACAAAAGAAAAGGAAATTCAAATTTTTAAAAATCTAAAACAAAAGACACTCAATGCTTGAACTGTTTTGAAAATGGACATCTAGCTTCTAAATGCCCTAAAAAGGATAAATCTAAAATAAAATGCATGATAGCTACTTGGGATGAATCATCAGAGTCTGAAACTAATTCACAAATTGACGAATTAAACTAGGAAAATGCAAATGAATTAAAAACCTTTATGACCATAGCCAGAATCACTTCTTCAGATAACAGTGATATGTCTAACTATGAAACTCCAAGAAGTGACTCTGAAAATGAAGAAGATCTTCAAGATGCATATGATGCTCTATATAAAGAAATTTGCAAGATTACGGCTAAATTGAAAGTTCAAAAATAAAATTATGCTAAACTGCAATTAGAACTTTAAAAAGTTGTTTTAAAAAAAATCTCATTTTTTGGATTGTTTTGAAAAGACAGAGTTATATTTGAGTTTAAAGATTTCTGAATTGTAAAAACTTAAATTTGAAAATGAGAAATTAAAACTTAAAGTTTTCTCCCTTTTAGTGTTCAAAGGACACTTGGAAATATACCCAAGGTTACCAGAAACTTAAAAAACTGTTAACCCCATATAGGCGATGTGGTGACAAGTCTGGATTGGGTTATATTAAAAATAACTCTTTGAAATCTAAGGATCCTACTCTTATCTTTGTAAAAGGAGAATCCTCAAACTCTAAAGCAGAGACTCTAAAAGAGTCATACTATAAAAGGAATGACTTCAAAAAATTGAAAACCATTTCAAGCCATTAATATAAAAATATATATATATAGTCAACTACCACAAATATCAAAGGAATAATAATAGAAATCCTCTTTTAATAGATAAAATTGTGGACTTGCTTAAAAAGCTATTGAAATCCAACTCTGGTAAGACTAGAGTATATAGAAATAGGAGAAATCCTAACTCCCAAACATAGCACAAAGCAAGAGATCCTCCTAAACCTAGAACTATAATGAAATGGGTTCCAAAGGTTAAGTGTCTTGTAATCCACATAGCTTTCAAAGCAAGTAGCCATTCAAGATGGCTCCTGGATAGTGGATGTTCGAGACACATGACAGGCGATAAGGCTATACTCGTAAACATCAACCAAATAAATGGCAGATCGGTTACATTTCGAGATGGAAGCAACTGCAAGATTGTTGGTCAAGGTAATGTACAACTTCCCAACCTACCTCTCTTTGAAAATGTTTT
Organism: Magnolia sinica; assembly: GCF_029962835.1. NCBI lineage: Eukaryota > Viridiplantae > Streptophyta > Magnoliopsida > Magnoliales > Magnoliaceae > Magnolia > Magnolia sinica. Next base: position 36,340,537 of record NC_080577.1, read on the forward strand.
ATATGTTGAAGGGATAAAACATAATCTTCTGAGCATATCTCAGATCTGTGATAATAAATATAGCGTAAAATTTTCAGATCACGGATGTGAGATAATTAATGAGAAAGGACATCTAATATTAAATGGTCACAAAACTTTTGAAAATTGCTATATAATTGATGACTCTTGCTCAACAAACCATTCATGCTACATGGTCCAAACAGACGACACTGAACTATGGCATCAACATCTTAGACATGTAAACTACAGAGATCTATATAAATTGAGCAAAAGAGATCATTTATGTGGCCTACCCAAACTGAAAAAGATATAAAAAGTATGTGGCGTCTGTCAAATAAGCAAGTAAATTAGGAGTAGTCACAAGAAAGTAAACTTATTAGCCACGGCTAGACCTCTTGAACTTCTCCATATGGATTTAGTTGGACCAACTAAAACAGGGAGTAAATGCGGAAAGAAATATTTTCTTTGTAGTGGATGACTACACTAGATATTCTTGGGTAGCCTTTCTAAGAGAAAAGTTAGATGCTCTTGACGAAGTCAGAAAACTTATAAAACACATCCAGACTAAAAAAGAGTTATTTATGGTCAAAATTAGAAGTGATCATAGAACTGAATTCAAAAATAGCAATTTTGAGAAATATTGCAATGACCATGGAATATTGTATGAATTTTCTGCACCAAAAACACCTCAGATAAATGGGGTTGCTGAAAGAAAAAAATAAAATTTTGTAAGAAATGGCTAGTATAATACTACATAGCATGAATTTACCTAAATATTTATGGGCTGAAGCTGTTGGTACTTCATGTTATATAAATAATCATATTTACATTAGAACAGTTAAAAACAAAATAGCCTATAAACTATGGTTTAACAAAAAGCCCACTGTCAAATATTTTTAAACTTTTAGAAGAAAATGTTTTATTTTACGTGACTGTGAAATTTTTTTTTTAAAAAAAAATTGAAGCCAAAAGTGATGAGGGAATATTTCTAGGCTATGCTCTAAATAATCAGGCATACCGAGTACTTGACAAAAGAACTAGGGTTATACAAGAATCAATAAATGTATTAATAGATGATCAATCGATTACACCTAGTCTTGATCAAGATGATGATGATATCAACTTGGTTTATCTACCTGGATCTTCATCTAAATCTGATAATACTGAGTTAAGGTTAGTCAAAGACCATCCGACTAATCAAATATTTAGTAACCCTCACACTGGTGTTCAGACCAGAAGACAGCTTGAAAATATATGTAATCATGTCTGTTTTACCTCCGAAATTGAACCGGGTAAGGTAAATTAGGCACTCGCTGATGAGAGTTGGATAAATGCCATGCAAGATGAATTAAATCAATTTGATAGAAATGATATATGATATTTAGTTTTCAAACCTTTCAACAAACATGTGATTGGAAACAAGTGGATTTTCAAAAATAAAACTAATGAAATGGGGAATATTATCAGAAAGAAGGCACGACTAGTTATACATGGTTATACTCAGATTAAAGGTGTTGATTACTATGAAATCTTTGCACCAGTTGCACATCTTGAATCAATCATATTATTTATTTCCATTACATGTCATAAAAAATTCAAAATATATCAAATGGATGTAAAAAGTACTTTTTTAAACGGTGATCTAAATGAGGAAGTTTATGTTGAACAACCAAAGAGTTTTAAAGATCCCAAACTTCCCGATCATATCTACCATCTTAAAAAGGCTCTTTGTGGTTTAAAACAAGCTCTCAGAACATGGTATGAAAAATTGGCTAAATTCTTACTTAGTCATAATTTTATTATGGGTAATATTAACAAAACCCTGTTTATCAAGAAATATAATGATGATATCCTTATTGTTCAAATCTATGTTGACGATATTATCGATGGATCTATGTGCGTTAATTTCTTTACTGAGTTGCATATCTTATGAAATCCAAGTTTTAAATGAGTATGGTCGGCGAACTAAACTATTTCCTTTGATTACAAGTCAAACTGCTTGAATACGTCATATTCATCTCTTAAACCAAATATGCATTGAACCTTGTAAAGAGGTTTGGTTTTGAAAATGGTGAGAATTTTAACACTCCTATGAGTACGATTCTTAAACTCTTAAAAGATGAATCAGGTAAAAGTGTAGACTATCGACTATATCGCATTATGATTGGTAGTCTCCTTTATTTAACTGCTAGTAGACCTTATACTTCATTCAGTGTTGGCATTTGTGCAAGATATCAATCAGATCCTAAAGAATCTCACTTATCCTCTATCAAATGGATAATCAAATATGTTGCAAGTTCTACAAACTTAGTCTATGGTATCCACATGATACATCTGTACAAATTGCAGGTTATACTGATGCAAACTAGGCAAGTAATGTAGATGATAGAAAATCTACCAGCGGTGGATATTTCTATATTGGAAACTAAGTATCATGGCTTAGCAAGAAATAAAATTTAGTATCCATTTCCACTGCAAAAGCCGAATATATTGTTGCACGGAATGCTTGCACTCAGTTAATGTGGATGAAAGGAATGCTAGCTGATTATAAAATTTTGCAACATATGATGACCTTATATTGCGATAATTCAGGTGCAATAAATATCCCTAAAAATTCAATTCAACATTCTCATACAAAGCATATTGACATAAGATATTACTACATTCGAGAATTAGTTAAAGATAAGACTATCATGATGGAATACATTCAAACTAAGAACCAGCTTGCAAATATACTAACTAAGCTGCTTGACAGTGTTAAATTTTCAAATCTAAAGCATGATATTGGACTGTGTATTGTTAAATGATTATTCTTTTCCTTGCATTTATTTTTATATTTATTTATAATTAAGAAATGCATGAAAAGAAAAATGAAAAATAAAAATAAATGTTAAAAAATTAAAGATCAAAATTTTTGGGGATTTTTCGACCAACCCATTATTGACTGAAAAATTTAGCTAGCCGAGCATATGCTCTGGCTAGCCGAAGTTCGGGCCGATTGAACAAAAAGGGGAAAAATCTAAAAAAATTTCATTCTCCACTTCTTCTTCTTTAGCTAGCCGATGCTCCATTCAACCAATCCATCATCCCAAATCTCTTGTAACTGATTTTATTTCAATTTACTTCAAGTTATAGGTTGTCCATTCTTAGATTTTCAAGTTTGTGCAGTTTTTCTTCATCTTGAAACCCTTTCCTTCTTAGCTTTTCTTCAAAATCTGATCTACGTTTTCCCTTGCATTTTTCTTATAATTTTTCTTGTTCTTTAAAGATAGAACCAAGAGTTAAATGAACTATACATAAGTCAAGAGTTGGTTCATCTTCCTGATCCATCCCTCTTAGTGTACGATTGTTGCGTTCACCGGAGGATGACCCAAAAAATCTTCAGGATTTCCTCACGAGAAATATTATTATTGAAAAAATTTGTAAATCTAGACCATGTTGCTCATTTTGGTCTTGTTGAAATCCTTTTCGAGGTTGAATGGGAAAAAATTTTGCATTGGGTGAGATGGCTTACTGGTCCATTGTACAAGGCATGTTTGCCTCTAATTGTGATGTCTCTCTTGAAGATTTATCATTCTCAATTAAATTTTTGGAAGAGACAATTATTATTACACCTTCCAATATCTCTTCTTTAATGGACATTGACATAGCAGATGATGGAATACCAAACGTATTACTTTCAGAGAAAATGACTAACTCTGAAAAACAGTCAATTACAAGGACATTGTGTGGTTTTAATGAAAAATGGCGGTCCAGTAATGCCTTGCCCTCCAACAAGTTATTTCCTAAATATAGCATCCAGCATTGCATTTTTACATCTAATGTATATCTAGAGCTAGGAATAAGACTGATCTTACTCCCTTCATGCTTCGTGTCCACCATGCCATTATCACAGGTATTCATATTTGTTTACCTTCTTTGATCTGTTATGTCATTATTCAATTTCGTTTGCAGCCAAAGCATGTGTCGATTCAGTTTAGATATCTTATGTCTAGTCTTGCTTTTCATTACAATGTCCAAGTCCCTAAGTTTAAGGCACCTGAAAGTGCCCTGGTTTGTCAATTAGCGTGTAGGTTAAGTTGATGAGTCAAGTGAGCCCCATAAGAAGATCATTCAAGCATCTGCCTCAACCGGATGTGTCTTCTGAGCTTGTCACAAGTAAATTAAACCTCACATCCCATGACCCAAAACACCCAGGTAAATAAATCCTTAAAGGCCTTAGAACAACATAGGAGTTAAAAGTCCAAAAACTTAATTCTTATCAGGAAAATTTTCTAAGTTTTCTTCTTAGTTCGATGACATCGAGCTTAAGTCAATGAAATCAAACACTCAGGTTCGATGCCATCGAACAGGATTTGATGGCATCAAAATAAGACTTTTGTGTCTAACAACCACAAAGTATTTGGACAGAATATTCGATGAATCAAACATATCTTAGATGACATCGAACATCAGTAATCAATGACATCGAAGGCGAGTCGATGACATCGAAGAACTTAGAGCATTGTCCAGCAAATCTTCTTAGAAAATATTCTAACATTGCTCGATTAATCGAACAAGCTTCAATAACATTGAAATTCAAACTTCAACGTCATCGAGCAAGGTTCGATGACATCGAATATGGACAAATCAGTGTCCAGCAAACTTCAAAGGAAAATCAACTGAAATATTCAAGGAATCGAGATAGACTCAATATCATCGCAATTTAAACTTCAATGACATCGAGAATGATTCAATGAAATCAAAAATGGACAAGTCTGTGTCTAGCAAGCTTGAAAGGAAAATCAAACTAAATGTTCGAGGTATCAAGAATCACTCGATAATATCGATATTCAAAGATCGATCATATCGAGACCAGGTCGATGTCATCGAATTGGGACACAAAACTGTCCAGCGAGTTTATAGGAAAATTCCTTGAATAAATCGATGAATCGAAACTGGTATCGATATCATCGATATTCAAAACCAGATGATATCGAGGGATGCTCAATCATATCGATTCCTATTCAATTCCAAAGGCAAGTCTGCTCTCAGGTTTTCAAATGTCGAGGAATCGAACCATGGGTCAATGAAATTGGAGTTCGAAATTTGATGACCTCGAAGCATGTTCGATATCCTTGATCAGTTGGTAAAAAGGTTCAAAAGCATTTGACAAATTGAGTTTGTGGCATCGAGCGTCCATTCGACGTTATCGAAAGTATATGCTCGATGATATCGAAGCCTGCTCAATGATATTGAACTCTGTCAAAAATATGACTATTTTATTTTCGTTGGAACTTTTTGCCTATTTAATGAGAGCTTGCCTTTGGTTGAAAAAGTGAGAAAAACAGAGAGAGCCTTAAGAGAGTGTTGCATACTAGTTACCCTAAGCTCTTTTTCTTTGGGAAGTTCATCCCTCAACCCACTCTCATCATTGATATTTAATAGAGTGGATTGAGGAATGAACTTCCCCATTCAAGGATCAACCAGCTACTACCTTAATGGCAAACCATTGAACTGGGATACCTTGAATTCTTAGATGCTTAGAATCACTCCTTCTCTAAAATACGAAAACATTTATTGGAGTTGGATTCCAACATACCCTTGACCCAACCCGTCACTTTATTGGTACATCTTCAAGTGTTGCGGATCAAGGGAGCTAAAGGATATTCATCAATAAGGAGGAGATCTTCATCAACGTGTTTAATGGGGCTCATCTACTTATCTGTAAGTCATTAGAATCCAGAGACCCTGTTGATCATTCCTTTGTGTAGGATTGGGTCACAGGTGATTCTCACCCCTTTCAAGTCCTCATATGAGGCCTCCGACGGGAGAGTACGTGGGGGTGTTGTGTGTTGACACTTGCTCTGTGGAGAGCATAAACTTTAGGTCCTTAGTGTAGGTCCTTGGCCTATGTGGCCTAAAACCCTGGGTGTTGTGTGTTGACCCTTACTCATAGGAGCATAAACTCTAGGTTCCTTGTGTGGATCTTTGGCCTGTGTAGCCAAAAACCTAGGTATTATGTGTTGACCTTTGCTCTTATGTAAGGCATAAACTCTAGGTTCCTTTTGTAGATCATTGGCCTGTGTGGCCTAAAATCTGGGTGTTGTGTGTTGACCCTTGCTCCTGTATGGGGCATAAACTTGTATCTCGTGGAGACATGTTAGGTACCTTGTGTAGGTTGTACTGGTTTGAGGTGAACCTGATTTGAAACCTCCGTTAGTGAGATCCAATACACTCAAAAGATTGAGTGCGTCCACCGGAAGTGGAGTAGACACGTAGTCGAACCACTATAAAAATGACTGTGTTTGGGATTGCTATTTACTTTTACTACTTGTGTAATTTCTCTGAATGTTCTGATAATGCATGTTTATATGATTACCTAGAACTAATTAAAATCACATCTCACACACAGTCACATCCATCATGAACTATGTCATATATCTTGTTTATGTTTTGAATAGTCTTATGGTTGGATCCTCTATTTGGCTTGGAAGCCATTAGAGTTACATTGAAGAAATCATGTTATTTGCATATTAATTCAGGATAGGGTTGATAGGCTTTAAATCATCATAAAATTCTAAAAAGTCTTATTCACCCCCCTCTAGGACATCTTGGCGTATTCCCACTTTATTAAAGCAGTCATTACTGCAATTTCAGCACCGAAATCCGAACTCCCCTTCAATAACTCAAATTTGAATACGATGAACCTCACTCCACTACCGGTAAGCCGTAAGAGGCAGACACTATTCACAACCCCAAGTGTAGGGTCGGGATGTAGTAATAATCTCAGTGAGACCAAGGTCAAATCCACAGGGACTAAACTTGTACATTTCTAAATGTAATTAGGATTAGAAAAAGAGGAAGATCTAAAACTAAATCCGAATAATTTTTAAAGAGTAATTGCGAAGGAAGTAATTAAAACTTGTAAATTCAAAGGTGGGAACTATGGTGTCAAGGATCCACTTGTAGCAATTAAGATGCTACCTTACTTGATTCAAGTAACATAATTAGAATTGGAGTCTTATCCTATCCAATTGGAAAATATAGCAATTAAATCAAATATGAACTTTCATTGACCTAATTCTCAATGGATGAGGATTGTGAGGATTGTAAGGGATTCCATCACCCTACCATGCCCAAGAGATGATGGTGAACAACAGGATTTACCAATCCCATAATCTCAAATATGAAAAGAAGATATTCAAAGCTATCGTAGCGTCTATTGTAATTTGAGTCACAATGAACCATAGAAAACAGAAAATATTACTTAAAATCAAATTAGAAATCAATGAAGTTCAACATAAATAAGAATCAAAACAAAGTAAACCTCACAATCACATTACAAGCTTCGCCTCTTAGCCCTAGCTAAGAGGTTTAGTTAACCATAGACATGATTAAACAAAAATCTCCTCAAGAAAGCATAAAAATAGACTAAGGAAGAAGAAGAAAACTCTTGGCGGCAGCTCTCCACCCTTTTTCTCCACTCCTTAAACCCTAAAAATGCTTTGGAGCATCATAAGAACTCCTATTTATATTTGGAGAACTCTAACTTTCTCACCGAGTTGGAAAAGTCCGGAAACCACCTCAAATTTACATAGTCTGAGCAAAATCTACATAACCTTCAACTAGTGGAGAGCAATCTTTGACTGGTCGATAGTCATCTTCGACTAGTCAAGTGAAATCTTCGACCAGTTGAAGTTCACATGGATTTTAAAGATAATGTTGCTGGAGTTCGAGCCGAAGTTTCCTAGGCTAGTCGAACTAGAACTTCGGCTAGTCCAGAGCTCAGGCTAGTCGAATTTCACGGGAATTCCTTATTTTCACTTCAAATCTTCGATTCTCTTCGTTATTCACTTGGTTTCCTTCGATCTTTGGCATGTGAATTCTTCAATCTTGGTCTTGTAAGATCCATCCCTTGCCTTGGTGATTCTTTAGCATTAAATCCATGTTTTTAACATTCTTTTCAATCCAAGCTCTCAGATTCATCTTGCAACACAAACATGTATAAAATATACCATTAAGCATTATCATGTTCATAAAACCAAGATATAAATGGAGGAAAATATGCAATATTTGTCACTTAACACACTCCCCAACTAGCGTTTTGCTAGTCCCGAGCAAAACATGCATGAAGTGAACCTCAATTCTCAATGTTCACACCCTTTTTCAGAAAACAATCTTCTCTATAATTGAGTATGAATGAGAAGAATTGAGATGAGAAAGTAGGACTTTGAAAACCTAGAGTCAAATCATATAAGCAGTTAATCAAATCAGTTCTTTATCGATTTCTTCAGAGTATAAGTTCCTATAGCATGTTTTTCAATGTGCTCAGTGAAAATCAAATTACTTCCCATGAGAATACTATCATTTCATAATGTTAGCCATGTTCATTATATTAAAAGTAGTTAAAAACTCAAGTGTTGATTCCGAACTTATCCCTTTCTCTTTTTTTTTGAGTTTTTTTATTTTATATCGACGGTCCTTTTTTTTTTATTCATTCTTTTCAAAAAAAATCATTCTTTTTCAAACTTTTTCCAGTCTTTTCCTCATACATGTCCTTGTTGTCAATCTCACTATTTTTTAACTGGTTCTTTTCATCTTTTAAGGTGGATAAAATTCTCCAGACTGAATTCTCTACATCTATTAATGATTTACATACTAACCATTAGAAATTCTAGCATAGTCATAGAAAGCAAATTGAATGTGTCTTGTGATATAGATCAGTCATGATATTCAAAACTTCCTCTTAATCAATTGAGTGCAAGAACTTAGGTGATAGGTTACTTAGTTGATCAAACTCTAATAATTCAAGTTCAATCTCAATCTTATGATACTCAAAACATTCTTATGTGCTCAAACTATCGCGTTCCAAATAGGTTTTTGGTTTGAGAAATTGAAATTTTTCAAAAATTTTGCTCAGAACTAAGAAAATACTAATTAGTTTACCAAATCCACACCCCCAACCTAAAATCTACATTGTCCTCAATGTAAAATAAATAATCATGTAATGCAAAAGAGGTAATGAAAAGAAAGAAGAAGTAATAGAAAGGTAGTACCTGAAGAAGGAATTTTGAGGCTTTTTCCAAGGATCTTAATAAGAAGATGGGTTAGCACAGACTAAACAAACAGAAAGCAAACTATCATAATCTTAATTTCAATGAAAGCAATAAACCTAACTACACCTCCATCGGACTAAGAGGTCAATCCTGGTAAAAAGGATCAATTAGAGGAATGGACAAGCCCTCGAAATCAAATTTCTTAACAAATGGCTTTAAACGATGTCCATTCACTTTAAAAGCATTGCCATTGTTGGGATTCTTTATCTCAATGGTCCCATGAGGATAGACATTAGTAACTGTGAAAGGGCCGGTCTAATGAGATCGAAGTTTATCCGAAAAAAGATGCAACCGAGAATTGTACAAAAGGTCTTTTTGACCAGCCAAGAATGATTTTTGAAGAATGTTCCTATCATGAAACACCTTCATCCTGTCCTTGTAAATTTGTGAGTTCTCATTTGCGTCATTCCAGAATTCCTCGAGTTCATTTAACTAAAGTTTGAGCAGCGAGCCAGCATTATCCAGGTTAAAATTCAGGTTTTTGATAACCCAGTAGGCTCTATGTTCCAATTTCAAGGGTAAGTGGCAAGCTTTCCCGTAGACGAGTTTAAAGGTAAACATTCTAATTGGGTCATGAAGGCAGTACGGTACGCCCATAAAGCATAGGTCAAGCGAATTAACCAATCCTTTTGATCAGGGTTAGCCATTTTCTCCAGAATGTATTTAATTTTCCTATTGGAATCTCAGCTTGCCCACTTGCCTGCAGGTGGTATGGAGTGCTCACCTTATGGGAGATGCCATATTTCTTCTTTAAGCTTTCAAATGGCCTATTACAGAATGTGAATCTCCATCACTAATGATGGCCCAAGGCATTACGAACCAAGAAAGGATGTTTTCTTTTAAGAATCTAATGACCGTTCGATGGTCATTGTTCTGACACAGGATCACTTCAACCCATTTAGTGACATAGTCTACTACTAGTAAAATGTATAAATTTCCAAAGGATTAGGGGAATGGTCTCATGAAATCGATGCCCCAATAGTCAAATGCTTCAATCATCAAAATGGGATTCAGAGGCATCATATTTTGATGGGACAACACTCCCAATTTCTGACAACCCTCACAAGCTTTGCAAACTTCATGAGTACCTTTGAACATAGTGGGCCAATAGAAGTCGTATTGCAGAATTTTGGTCATGTCTTTTTAGAAGAAAAGTGACCGCCACAGGCCTAAGAGTGACAGAAGGAGATGACACTTTGGTGTTCATTATTTGGCACACATCTCCTTAGAATTTGGTCTAGGTAATATTTAAATAAATATGGGTCATCCCAGAAGAACTTACGAACCTCGATGAAGAATTTTTTTTCTTATCTTATGCAGTCCAATGTGTTGGCGTGAAACCTATGCTAAGATAATTAGCAATATCAGCAAACCAAAGTAAGTGGGAGAGTTTAAACAATTGTTCATCAGGGAACATGTCGTTATAGGTGTCGTCTCAAGGGAATCAGGGAGGTCAAGTCTTGAAAGATGGTCAGTCACTACATTCTCTACTCCGTTTTTATCTTTTATTTATAAATCAAATTCCTAGAGTAAAAGGATCCATCTTATTAAGCGGGGTTTAGCATCATTCTTAGAAAGAAGGTACTTGAGTGTTACATGATTAGTGTAGATGATGATCTTAGATCCAATCAAGTAGGACATAAATTTGTCCAAAGCGAATACTAATGGCAAAGAGTTCCTTCTCCATAGTAGAGTAATTCACTTAGGTAGGATTTAAAGTTCTACTTGCATAATGAATAACATATGGCTTCTTTTCTTTTCTCTTGCTTAACACTGCCCCAATAGCATAGTCAGACACATCACACATAATTTCAAAAGGAATGCTCCAGTCGGGTATTGCATGATAGGTGTGGTGGTCAACATGCCTTTGAGCTCAGAAAAAGCTTCTTGGCATTACTTAGTCCACTCGTATGGTACATCCTTTTGAAGTAGATTGCATAAAGGATGAGAGAGGTGATAAAGTCCTTTATGAATCGTCTGTAAAATTCGGCGTGTCCTAAGAAGGATGGCACGTCTCATATGCTCTTAGGTGGAGGTAAGTTAGAGATAAGGTTAATTTTAGCCTTGTCCACCGCAATTCCCTTGGACGAGATTTTATGTCCAAGAACTATTCCCTTAGAAACAATGAAATGGCACTTCTCCCAATTTAGTACCAAATTTTGTTCCTCACATCGCTTCATCACATTTATCAGAATTTTCAAACACTTGCTGAAGGATCAACCAAAGACAGAGAAGTCATCTATGAAGACCTCTAAATATTGCCCTACCATGCCAGAAAATATACTCAACATGCATCGCTGAAAAGTGGCAGGAGCATTACACAGTTCGAATGGCATCCTTCGATAAGCGAAGGTGTCATAAGGACAAGTGAACGTTGTCTTCTCTTGATCTTCAAGGGCTATCTCTATCTGACTATAGCCCGAATATCCATCAAGGAAGTAATAGCAAGAGTGACCAACTAGCCTTTCCAAGATTTGATCAATGAAGGGCAAAGGAAAGTGGTCCTTCCTCGTAACGGTATTCAACTTCCTGTAGTCAATGCACATTCTCTAACTAGTAGTAACTCTAATTGGCACGAGTTCATTGTTGACAATAGCTACAATGGTAATTCCAAACTTCTTAGGAACTACCTGAGTTGGACTCACCCATTAGCTATCAGATATGGGGTATATAATACCCACATCCAATAACTTAAGTACCTCGGCTTTAACCACTTCCTTCATTTTTGGATTTAATCTACGTTGTGGTTGTCAAGAGGTCTTCGCATTATCCTCAAGATCAATGTGGTGAGTACAAATCAAAGGGTCAATTCCCTTAAGGTCCACAATCGACCATCCAAGGGCTCCCTTATGCTCAATTAGAGTAGAGATAAGCTTACTCAGGGTCGGAAGAAATCACCATTTGGTATGTCTCATCTTGACCTAAATAGACATATTTGAGATCAGAGGGCAAAGGTTTTAGGTCAAGCTTCGGTGTTTTGAGGTTAGACGGTAGATGACATCGAAGACACATTCGATGACATCGAATACGGGTTGATGACATCGAATTTATGAAAGAAAATTGAGTTGGTTGCTGAACAAATTGAAGACATTTTTCGATGACTCAAGGACTTGTTCGATGACTCGAAGCTCTACTCGATGACATCGAAGCCAATTCAATGACATCGAATTTTCTGTGGATTTTTGGTAAAACTCAATGAACACATTGGGCACCATGTTCGATTACTCGAAGGCCCCCTTAATGATATCAAAGACCTTCTCATTGACATCAAAGGCCTCTTCGATGACATTGAATTTATTGAAGAAATTGAATTAACTCTCTGGACTGTTTTGGTCGCATTATCGATTCCTCGAACAACGCTCGATGACATCGAAGGCCTCTTTAATGACATTGAAGGTATGTTCGATAACATAGAAGGTTACAGAGTTCGGATGAAGTTACAAAAGCACGAAAAAGCACGTATAAAAGGCACCTCAATGACATCGAAGCCAGTTCGATGTCATTGAACAATCGCACGAAGTTACGCAGAGTTACGTGAAATGCATAAATTTGAGGCAATTTCTAGATTTTTCCAAGTCGGTGCGAAAGGAGGTGTTGCTCAACAATAAATAGGAGTCCCTACGGCATCCCTGAGGATCAATCTAGGGTTTGGAGGAAAGAAGCACAAGGGTGGAGAGTCATCGCCAAGTGTTTTTCTTCTTTCTTCCTTACTTTTTCATGCTTTCTTCTAAAGTTTTAGATCCAATAATGTCTATGGTTGGCTAAACCTCTTAGCTATGGTTAAGAGGTGAAGCTTATAGCGTGATGGGATGTTCCTATTGCTTTGATTCATGTTTATATTAAATTCTCTTTGATTCTAATTTGATATTTAAGGAATTCTTTCAGTTCTTAATGGTTTGTCGTGACTCAAATTATAGTATATCTACAATAGCTTTAAGTATTTTCTTTTCGTGTGTTAAGATTGTGAAATTAGGAAATCCTATTGTTCACCATTATCCCTTGGGCATGGTTGGATGATGGAATCCCTTCTAACCTTCACAATTCTCCTATGTTTGATTGTGAAATTGGTATATCAAGTTATTTGCCATTATCTACTAAGCATGGCTAGGTGATGGAATCACTTCCAGTTTTCACAACTCTCATCCATTGAGAATTAAGTCAATGGAAGTTCAAATTTGGTTTTATTGAGATATCTTCCAACTGGATAAGATAGGACTCCAATTCCAGTTGTATCCTTGAATCAAGCATAGATCTCCCTGATTGCTATAAGTGGATCCTTAGAAACCCTAGCTCCCACCTTTAAATTTACTAGTTTCTAAATAAATTTCTCACAATTAATTCCTTTAATTTTCGATTTAGATTCACATCTTCTTCTAGTTCTACTTCTAGTTTCTTTCAGAATACACATGAGATTAGTCCCTGTGGATTCGGCCACGGTCTCACCGAGATTATTACTGCATCGCGACCCTACAGTTGGGGTTGTGAACAAGTTTTTGGCGCGATTGCTGGGAACTAACAGTTGCAATTTTCTGAGATGAACTAGTTTTGGAATTAGTTTAAGATTATGATTTTTCTACTTTCTATTTTTAGAAACAAACTTAGCTTTCTATTTCTAGGTGTAAAAACTTTCCTTTTCTTGTTTTTAAAAACTTTCCTAATTTCTTTTTAGAAACTTTACTTTTAAGAAACTAACTCATCTTTCTATTTTTATTTTTAGAAACTTTCTTATTTCTTTTTAGAAACTAATTCACTTTCCTTTTTTTTTTTACATGATTCCAATATAAAAACTTCTAATTTAGTAACTTCTTTCTATTTTCCTCTTTCCCTTTTAGGTTTAGGTTAGATTTTGAAATAGAGGGTTGAGAGTGTTTCATGCCCAAGTGGGTCCGTGATAACACTCAACGTCTCTTGAGTGAAGGAGGATTGGTTGAGGGGTTATCTATCCATCATAGGATTAGACACCACTTGAGATCCATAAAGTTAAATAAAGTTATGGCTGCCAATCAACCTCCAAATCCACCTCAACCTAGGGTTGAGGAAATCAAGGATGAGAATGAGGTGCATCAAGAACCCCCACCTCGTACTTTGCGAGATTATTTACAACCGGCGGGGGTGAGCACGCCAACATGCATGGTTTTTCCAGAAAATACGGAACATATGGATATCAAGCCAGGGTGATCCAACTCCTTTCAAAATTTCATGAACTTGAATCTGAAAATCCATATTTACACTTAAAAGAGTTCGATGAGATCATAGCCACTTTATATTTTCCTAACGTGTCCGATGACACGGTTAGGCTGAAACTCTTTCCCTTCTCCTTAAAAGATAAAGCTAAGATGTGGTTGCATTCATTACGTCCACGATCTATTGGCAGATGGAACGACATGACAAGGGAGTTCATTAAGAAATTTTTCCCATATCATAAAATGAACACCCATAGAAAATCAATCATGAACTTCACCCAAAAGGAAGATGAAACATTCTTCCAATGTTGGGAGTGGTTCAAGGATCTTGTTAATTCATGCCCACAACATGGTTTTAAAACTTGGTGAATAATAGGTTTCTTTTACGATGGGCTGACTTCTTCCATGCGCTAAATGGTCGAGACAATGTGCAATAGGGAATTCATTAATAAAGAGGTTGATGATGTGTGGGATTATTTTGACAAGCTTACTGAAAACACATAATCATGGGACATCTCCCCAAAATCTAGCGCCACTTCTTGGCCTACTCAATCAAAGAAGAGGGGTGGAATTTATCTTCTGAAAGAAGATAATGATATAAATGCTGAAGTGGCTAATCTCACAAGAAACCTCGAGGCCATGGAACTAAAGAAGGATAAGGCTAAGAAAACTGTTTACAGTTTTGTGCTTGCAACATTCACACAACTGAAATTTGTCCAACAACACCTGTTTTCCAAGAGGTACTAAATGAGCAATATAATGCCATGAACAATTACCAAAGACCTTTTAGTGGATCCACTTCAAATACATACAATCCTAATCGAAGAAATCATCCAAATTTCAGTTGGAGGAATGGACAAACTGCTTCTCCTCAAGTATTCCCTAATCAAATTTTAAATTAAGAGAAACCTCAAGAGGATCCGGTTCTAAAGCATCTTCAAAATTAAGAGCATTTCAATCAGGGTATGCTACAAGCCTTTCAAGACCTTACAAAGGCCATTCAAGGGCTTGAGACAAAAAATGTGATTGGGAAAAAAGGAAGCCTTCCAACTCAACCTCTTCCTAATCCAAAACAACAATATGAAGTTAGCAACCTGAGCTCTTCAAATTAAATGGAGTAGGATAAGTCTATCACTACTCTTAGGAGTGGGAAAACAATTGACAAATCTATTCCGGTAAGGGCTGAAAAGTCTAAGGACCTGAAAATAGATGAAACTGATAGACCTAGCAACACTCCACATGTATTAGAACTGGAACCTCAAAACAAGCTGATTGCTTCATTTCCCCAACAGTTGATTGCACCAAAACCTCTCTCTAACTCTGATGACATTCTAGACGTGCTGAAATAAGTGAAGGTCAACATTCCCCTACTAGATGTTGTTAAACAAATACCATCATATGCCAAATTTCTGAAAGACTTATGTACGACTAAAAGATGGTAAAATATTCAAAAGAAAATCATTTTAACTGAAAAAGTGAGTGTCATCCTAAAGCAAGATGTGCCACAAAAATACAAAGATCCTGATAGCTCAACCATTGCTTATGTAATTGGGAACTACCGAGTTGAGCATGCACTTCTTGACTTAGGAACGAGCGTAACTCGGTCTACGAACAACTAGGTTTGTGTGAATTAAAACCCACAGGAACAACATTATGACTTGCTAATCGCTTAGTTTGTGTACCGAGAGGGATAATTGAGGATTTGTTGGTCCAGGTTGATAAATTCTACTACCCAGTAGATTTTATCGTCCTGGATACTCAACCCATTGTGGACATGAGAACTCAAATTCCCGTCATTCTTGGTCGCTCATTCCTTACCACATCAAATGCAATTATCAATTGTAGGAATGAAGTCAAGAATTTGTCTTTTGGGAATATGACATTAGAGCTCAATATCTTTTTCAATATGAACAAACAAGTAGAGGATGATGACGATACCCACGATGTTAACTTGATTGATTCTTTCGTGAAAGATAGAACACTTCTGACCTTATCCTCTGACTCTCTAGAGATGTGCCTAGCCCACTCCAAAGATTTAGATGATGATATGATTAAGGAGATGGGTGTCACGCTATATACTGTGTCAGTACTTGAAGTTAACCGGTAGAGGCCACAATTTAAAGAATTGCCCCAAACTGATGTAGTGCCTCTACCGTCTAACCTTAAGGCACCAAAGCTTGACCTAAAATCTTTGCCCTTTGATTTCTTCCTACCTTGAGCAAGAACTGGAGAGTATGCTTATCTCTACTCTCATTGAACACAAAGGAGTCTTTGAATGATCAATTGCTAACCATAAGGGAATAAACCCTATGATTGTACTTACCGCATTTATCGAGAGGATAATGCAAAGAACTCTCAGCAACCACAATGTAAATTAAATCCAAACATGAAGGAAATGGTTAAGGCCGAGGTTTTTAAGCTATTGGATGTGGGCATCATATACCCTATATCCGATAGCCAATGGGTGAGTCTAACTCAGGTGGTTCCTACGAAGTCCGAAATCACCATCATAGCCAATGCCGACAATGAACTCATGCCAACTAGAGTCACTACTGGTTGGAGAATGTGCATTGACTACAAGAAGTTAAATACCGTTACGAGGAAGGACCACTTTCCTTTGCCCTTCATTGATCAAATCTTAGAAAGGCTAGCTAGTCATTCCTATTACTGTTTCCTTAATAGATATTCGGGCTATGACCAGATAGAGATAGCCCCTGAAGATCAAGAAAAGACCACATTCACATGTCCCTTTGGCACCTTTGCTTACGAAAGGATGCCATTCGGACTATGTAATGCCCCTGCCACTTTTCAGCGATGCATGATGAGTATTTTTTTCTAACATGGCAGGGTAATATTTAGAGGTCTTCATGGATGACTTCTCTGTCTTTGGTCTATCCGTCAGCAATTATTTTGAGAATCTTAAAAGTGTGCTGAAGCGATGTGAGGAAAAGAATTTGGTATTAAATTGGAAGAAGTGTCATTTCATGGTTCGTAAGGGAATTGTCCTTGGACATATCATCTCATCCAAGGGAATTGAGGTGGATAAGGCTAAGATTGATCTTATCTCTAACTTACCTCCACCCAAGAACATACGTGACATGCGATCCTTCTTAGGACATGTAGGATTTTACAAAAGATTCATCGAATTTATTGAAAAAATTGGAATAACTCTCTGACTATTTTGGACACATTATCGATTCCTTGAACAATGCTCGATGACATCAATGGTAGGTTCGATGACATGGACGGTCACAGAGTCCGGATGAGGCTACAAAAGCATGGAAAAAGCATGCATAAAAGACACCTTCGATAACATCGAAGCTTGTTTGATGTCATCAAACGAATCACGCAAAGTTACGCAGAGTTATACGGAGTGTGTAAAATTAAGGCAGTTTTCAATTTTTTTCCAAAGAGGTGTGAAATGAGGTGCTGCACAACTATAAAAAGGATTCCCCAGGGCATCCCTACAGATCTATCTAATCAATCTAGGGTTTAGAGGAGCGAAGCAGAAGGGCGGAGAGCCGTCGCCAAGTGTTTTTCTTCTTTCTTCCTTAGTTTTTCATGCTTTCTTCTAGGCTTTTAGTTCCAATCATGACTATGGTTAGCTAAACCTCTTAGCTAGGGCTAAGAGGTGAAGCTTGTAACATGATGGGATGTTTTTTATTGCTTTGATTCATGTTTATGTTGAACTCTCTTTGATTCTAGTTTAATATTTAAGAAATACTTTCAATTTTTAATGGTTTATTATGACTCAATTACAATAGATCTGTGATAACTTTGAGTATGTTCTTTTCATGTATTGAGATTGTGAAATTAGGAAATCCTGTTGTTCACCATCATCTCATGGGCATGGTTGGATGATGGAATCCCTTCTAATCTTCATGATTCTGTTTAGTTATGTGATTGGTATATCCTATTGTGAGCCATTGTCTCCTGGGCATGGTTTTGTGATGGAATCACTTCCAGTTTTCACAACTCTCATCCATTGAGAATTTGGTCAAAGGAAGTTTAGATTTGGTTTTACTGAGACATCTTCCAATTGGATAGGATGGGACTCTGATTCTAGTTGTGTCCTTGAATTAAGTATAGATCTCCCTGATCTCTACAAGTGGATCCTTGGAAACCCTAATTCCCACCTTTGAATTTCTTAAAGTTTTAGTTAAATAATTCACAATTACTCTCTCTACACTTCTAGATTTAGGTTTACATCTTCTTCTAGTTCTACTTCTAGTTGCTTTGAGAATACTCACAAGATTAGTCCCTGTGGATTCAACCTCGGTCTCACCGAGATTATTACTACATCGCGACCCTACACTTAGGGTTGTGAACAAGTTTTTGGCGCCATTGCTAAGGATTAACGATTGCATTTTTTAGGGATTAACTAGTTTTGGAAATAGTTTAAAATTAGGGTTTTTCTATTTTCTATTTTTTAGGATTAGGGTTTTCTGAATTATTTTAAAAACTTACTTTGCTTTCTAATTCTAGGTTTAGAAACTTTCCTTTTCTGTTTTTAGAAACTACTTTCTAATTCTATCATAGAAACTTTCCTTCTTTGTTTTGTTTTTTAGAAACTTTCTATTTTCTATTTTTAGAAACTTTCCTTTTCATTTTTTTAGAAACTAAGTTGCTTTACTTATTTCCTTTTTAGAAACTAACTCACTTTCCTTTTTCTGTTGTAGGATCTTAATATAGAACCATCTAATTTGGTAACTTCTTTCTAATTCTCTCTCTTTCTAATTTTATATTTTTATTTCCAGTAACACCCCGGATTTCGAGGGTCGAGCAAAGCTCTACTCCCGAGATCCAACGCATCACTTGTACAACATGGATAATGATGTTTAGATGTTGTTTATATCGATGTATTAAACATGAGTGGATTATACTAAAACAACATATCATAATCCAGAAATAATTAAATTTAAGCAAGCAGAAGACTGAAACACATATATATCAGAACGATAGATGTTTTACAACCTCCAGAGTATGATGATGTAATAGGGTTTAATATATACAAGTGTTGTTTAAAATATACAAAATGTCAAAATGTAAAGTGTTCGACTAATTCATATATCCCTGTAATCCTGTCGAATCAGCACAAGGTCTAGATAAACCCACCTGATAGTTGAACATAGGAGAATTCCTCCTCCTCGTCTATAAAGTCTGGCTCCGCTGCATAGGCTTCATCATTACTTACATCTAAACCAGAGTCTGGTTGGTGTTTTAAAACACCGTCCCAGGGTGGGAGTGAGTGATCAACTCAATGGTACTATAAGGTAAGGGTTAACATGTTATCAAGTCAATCAAGTAATAATGATAAAGCAATACAACAATCACTTCCAAACTAATCTTGTTAATGCAATAATGGAGTACAGTAATGATGCATGCCCTCACATAAAGCTCCATCACAAGTGACTCCGACAACCAAGTTCGCACATGACAACCTCCCTAAAGTGCAACTTCCTCACCAAAGCACATGCAATGCGGTGCATGGTCATGTTAACTAAGTTCTTAATTAAACTTATTCATACAGCAAGTTCGGGAAGCTAAGGTACATCCCTTTATATCATTATCCCGAACGAATGATCCATCTAGGGTCGTCAATCCTAGTTAACCACATATGATAAGCAAGTTGTAGGGCATCACCCCTAATGAAATAGCAGTCAATAGGCAAATTTAAAAGTTTATACTCGCGGTCACTACGGGAAGGCTCGTCACATTAGCGTAGGTCGACAGCTCGAACAAGGTGTCTCATACCACCATGCCTGGCTCACGAGTTTGGGTTGCTCATTGGTCACTACAGGAAGGCTTGTTACCCCAGCGTAGGCCGACAGCTCAACCACGGTGTCCTATACCACCATGTCCGGCTCATGAGTCTTAGCGGATCATGGTACCATGGTTGAAATAGGTTTTTACATTAGTAAGTGGTACCTTAGATTCAAGCAGTAGTGTCCATACATGGTAAACACACAATGGGTCAATCGATTTATTAAACAAGCTCGATTGGTACGAGCGCACGCTGACTTAATTGACATAGAGTGCATAAGTACTTCACGTGGCCTAACCACTATCGACAATCATCATACGACCCAGATTCATTAAACGAATCAAAGGTGGCGAGAATAATTCATCCACTCGGACGGGAATTATTACCGATTGCCTGGACTACGTTGTAGTCCAATCTTACTCAAAAGTGGAGAGTAAACACGTGATAATCATGTCAACATTCAACAACCAATCCTCATAAATTCCTCATTTAAGTATTTCATCAAACACCTTAAACACAACATTAAACACTTGCACTTTATCCAAATTTTACGTAGCAGTAAATATGATCACATGAAAGAAGCTATACATATGATTAAAGTAATTGAAAATCCTAACTTAATACACTTAATAAATACAAATCATCAACATTTTCTCATTCAGACAATTTATCAAACACTTAAATTACACTACACCAGATACATAGACTAAATTAGTTACGACATATATTGTGGCAATTCCTTACACAAAGGGATCATCATGCATACGACAAACATGAATCCTAGATTAATAGTCATGGCAAGCATAAATCATAATTGCATGTTCATTCAAACATTTCAACAAACACATAGGATGCATATTTGTTCAACATAGTTCATATATGTATAATACATCAAAATCGACGTGTCTAAGACGATATGGTAGCAATCACGTCAGACATAAACCATTAGCTGACATTGAAAGCATTGAAAACTATAACCTAAACATTTATAGTCCGCACCATCCATCGAAATACTCGTTTCGGACTTGGTTCGAATCTTACATTCCCAAAAACAGAACGACGGGCACCTAAATAATGAAATAGGTTAGCTATTTCATCGATTGCTTTGTTTAGATTTCTAAATCAATATTAGGGTTAGGATTTCTTACCCAAATCGTAACCGGAAATGATTATGTAGTGAAGTGAGGAGGTGAATCCAAGGCGTGGAGTCGTGGGAAAGAATCCCAGCAACGATCTCCCTAATTCTCTCTTCTCTCCTTACTCTTTCTCTTATTTTCTCTATTCTCTCTCCTAGGGTTAGAGAAATTCGTATGGAATAGAAATGGGGTGGGGGCTATATACAGGCCCAGAACTGATGTAAATGGCCCTATGGCAATGGTATACTTAGTTTATAACCAAAGGGCACCTGTTTTTGACAAACAGGGCACATAGGGAGGCCCACTATTCACTTACATCATAGGAAAAGTTCTCTGACAATGGATCTATGTCAGGATTGTGATTTCAACGCGATTGGATAGGCCGATCGGCCGTGGAGGACCCGTGTCAGATCAACGATCGTAGTTACTCGATCGGGGCCACAAGTATACAGATATGTGCAGGGAAATTTCCCTGATCCATGGGTGAAGTTCGGTCAGAAACTTACAGTCTGAAATTCTCAATTTCACCTGTGAGCGAATGGCCCCATTCACTTAAGTTTCAATACCTTTTCTAAGGATATTCGCGTTTCTCACACACTTCACTCAGCATTCAAATTGAACGTTTTTGGACACCATCTAAGCTCGAGTCCCGCGATAGTCGTCAAGCCCAGTAAGGTAGATGTAGCCCTATAGTATTGCAGTCATCAAACTTTTGACATGCGGTCCAGGTCTGATACAGAGTTTCAATGTGCTCCCGAGAGCGACAGGCTCTTGGGGTTTCTCCTAGGTTTTTATATAGCGTTGAGTCAGTGATATTAATGGTTTTGGGTCTTACCATTTGTGTAAATGGTGGTTCGAACTAAATCCACCAAGTAATTTGGTTTAGCACTTAATTAATCTTCGTCTAATTTCTACAGGATACGGTCCTTAAGGATTTCTACCTGAGGTGGTACTCGGGTCTTTGTACGAATTTTTCTGAGATGTTACATTTCCCTTCATTCTTTTAGGTTTATGTTAGATTCTGAATTTGAGGGCTAAGAGTGTTTTATGCCCAAGTGGGTCCATGACAACACTCGGCATCTCTTGAGAGAAGGAGGATTGGTTGAGGGGTTATCTATCCATCATAGGATTAGACACCACTCAAGATCCTCAGATTTAATTGAGGTTATGGGTGTAAATCAACTAGTAAATTAACCGGTGAATCAACGGCAACCTCTAGGTGCGGAAGTCCAAGATGAGAATGAGGTGCATCATGTACCCCCACCTCGTACTTTACGAGATTACTTACAACCGGCAGGAGTGAGCAACCCTTCTTGTATGATTCTTCTAAGAACATGGATATCAAGCTTGGAGTGATCCAACTCCTTCCAAAGTTCCTTAGACTTGAATCTGAAAGTCCATACCTACACTTAAAAGAGTTTGACAAGGTTATACTCACTTTATACTTTCCTAACGTGTCTGAAGATACAGTCAAGCTAAAACTCTTTCCTAGTAGAAGAACAAGCTCCGAGGGCAAGATCAAGCTTCAGGTTCAAGTTCAAGTTCTACTAAAAATACTAGTAGAAGATCAAGCTCCAAGTGCAAGTTCAACTCCTATTGATGAATCTTCTAAGTAGAAGATCAAGCTCCTTTAAGAACTTCAAGTTTCTATAAAGTTCAGTCCATACAGGTAATTTAAACCGTAGAAAGACCTTAGGTTTAGGGGCTTTCAAAACATATTTAATTTGGGTTTTTATACGTATAATTGACTAAATTTTGACTTGGCCAAATTCTGCTTTAACCAGTCTAAGAAATTTCTTGACTAGTCCAAGGAACAGCAGAAGTATAACAAAATTTTTATTGCATCTTCGACCAGTCGAGTGAAGTCCTCGACCAGTCGAAGGACCCCCTTCAACCAGTCAAAGGTTCATCAACTCAAAGTCCAACAATTATAATCTAATCGGATTCAGCTTGCTCAACTAGTCGAACAGACTGTTCAACCAATCGAAGGTCACCCTCGACTAGTCGAATAGGTTCTTCGACCAGTCGAAGATTTGTTGGAACTTATCCGGCTCAATTTTGAAAATTTATAGGAACTGAATCTGGTGCTTCGACCAATCGAAGGAACAGATTTTGAGACTATAAATTAAGGTCCTTTCTCAATCCGAAAATACATCTTAAGCCTATTAAAGCCCTAATTCAAGAGAGAGAGAAGCCTCATTTATTGTCAAGCTATCAAGCGGTATTTATGATTTTATTTTATAGCTTTTTCATTAATTCATTTATCTTAAAACTCTATCATTCTGATTTATCAAAAGAGTGTTTACTCTTATTGAGATTTGAGGGAATTAATTCAAGTAGCCTTTGGGTTTAAAACTAAATAAAATCAATTAGAACCCTATACCTTTTCTATTGGACTGAACAACGAACATTCGTCATTCAAGAAAAATAATCTATGACTACAGCTTCTTCTTTGGTGAAGATAAGTATCATTTTACTTTATGTATTTGGTTTTTTATGAGATAGCCCAAAAATCTCATTTGTTGGTTTTTCTAAGATAGCTAGAAAATCTCAGTGGGGGGGTTTTTTTGTGATAGCCCTTTAAAACCACAACTGTATCAGGTTTTAAGGTGAACCTGTGAAAACCTTATTTTTAGTGAAAGTCAATATCATGTGGATTGTGATTATTGGAAGTGGAGTAGGTGTGGCTATTTGAGAACAGTTGGTGTACACACCGAACCACTATAATTCTTGGTGTTGTAGTGAATGTTTACTTTTTCCATATGTGGAGAATGGTTGGAATTTTATTTATGCAAATGTGGTGAATGTTTATAATAGATATCTTTATTATCTCTTGCTTGGTTTGAGATCTTGATCCTTACAAACGTTCGTGAAATAAGGTTGTCCTACATAGAACTTTATTTTTGGTGAAGTTTTTCCTACGAACTAAGTTTGCATCTATTTTTCAATACTGGTGCTATTGAGAATTCTGATTTATTTATTATTTCAGTAAGTTAATTTTTTGTTTAGCAAAATCCTATTCACCCCCCCCCCCCCCCATCCAGGATTGTTAAGCTCGCCTTTTTCACAAAGAACTTATTTGATTGGTTGCTTATGTGATTCGGTTATAGGTTTTTAAAATTTCACTTTCATATCTTGTTTCTACCCATTCATACTTGAGTGCACAAAAGATTGTTTTCTGAAAAAGGTTTTAGACATTCAGCTTTAAGATGTATTTCGTGCATACTTTGCTCGGGACTAGCAAATTGCTAGTTGGGGATTGTGTTGAGGGTCAAATATTGTATATTATCCCCCATTTATATCTTGGTTTTATGTACATGATACTGATTAATGTCCTATTTTACTCATGTTTGTGTTGCAAGGTAAATTTGAGAGCTTAGATTGGAAAAGGTGTTAAAAGCATGAATTTGACGCTCAAACATCACCAAGGCAAAGAATGGATCTTAGGAGACAAAGATTGAAGATTTCAAGGTCCCAAGATTCAAGAAAACCAAATCAAGAAGAACGAAGTCGAAAGAACAAGTGCAGAATTCACATTGACTGTGTCTCCGATGTTGAGGCATAAAATTGATCAGAAGGAAAAAAGATATAACTTTCATCATTGAGTTGTACGGCGCACAACATGACTTGCTCAGAGAGTAGTGTTGTGCGACGCACAACAGGATTTGATCAGAGAGTAGTGTTGTGCGGCGTACAACAGGACTTGCTTAGGGATTATGCTTGTGCGGTGCACAACGGTTAAAGTCGCATAATGTGAATATGCGCACAAGGGAACTAGCGCACAATGGAGACTTGTGTTGTGCGGATTGAGAGGTTGGCATGTGTGGGAGTCTATAAATACTCTATTTCTCCTTATAATTCATTCATTCGTGCAACACCAAGACAGCAGAGAGAGATCCAGACTTAAGGAGATTCGATCCAGACTTAAGGAGATTCAGGTACTCGAGGCATGCATTGTGCGTCGCACAACTCATGGGGCGCACAACCCAAGTGGGCACACAACAACTTTTCTTGTTAGTTCAGATCAAGCTCAAGTGATAGTTGTTCAGGAACCATGGAACATCAGAAGCATAAAATCAATCAGAATAAATATTAGTTCAACCTGATACAGTTAGAGATGCTGCAAAAATAAATGAATATTGGACAATTAATATTTGTATTAAATTATGTAAATGCTTTACTTTGGAATCAAAGAAGATAAAGGATGTGAATTCAGATTAAATATAGTGATCGTTCTCTTTATTCTTCTTTGTTAATTGTTGAGTAAAATGAATTCCCATGAATCGAATGCATTTGTTTCTTGTCGAAACAAAATGGCGACTCTGCCGGGGAAAAAAGTTTTACTCGATATTAACTTAAGAACAATACTAAGAACTTTCACCACTGTTTGGCGTCGTATAGATGCCAAAATGGCAACTCTCAGTGGGAACATCCTCCCTTTCATCTCCAAAGTAGAGTACGATCTCATTTAAGTATTGATTCATGTTGTTTCTACAACTTGTTCATATTCAGGAAAAACTACAATCAATCAATGGCAATCACTCTGAACAAGACAGCCTTCTATTTCATGTCAACAAGATTCGTCATAGAATACACCAGCAAACAGACTTTGTGTTACAAGGAGCAGTCCATGTCAGTCAAACGAAAAGAATCGCAAGCAACTGCCGTAGTTATAACTGTTTCACCGTTGGCACAAGAGGATGGGAATGATTAGATCGTCGTTTCGCATCGGAGATCAAGAACTCAAAATGTCTCGGCTGGCAAGACGAGTCCATCACTGCTAAGAATCATGAGGCCAGTAACATGAAATGTCGCCAAAAAGAACCCCAAACTCGCGCCTCCAGCAATATACCCAAGGAAATCCATTCCTTCATTAACATTGCATGATTTCCCAGCCCTACCCACTACAAAAACTAAATGGACAAGGAAACAGAAGGGTAAGTCACCACTAGTAAGTCCGACAATCCCCGTCTCACCTCAAATGTATCATAATCGACCAAGTGCCACAGAAGTACAGGAAAATCGAATGAAACTCCTTTTTTGGTGAGCCCTATCTTATCAATATATTCCTATTCTACTCCAAAGACAGCTTCATCTGGGAATGAAGAGGCTGCTGTATGTATGGCCAGAATAAGTGAGGGCCCGCCGCTGACTACAAAAGATCGTATAGTCGAGATGGCGCAAGCACAGAAAACGCTAATGGAGGAATGCAGAAACTCCGTGAGGCCATAGAAACTCTCGCACATAATGTAGCTCAAATGGCGGCTCCTCCAGTGAGGGGTACTATGAACGGACGAGAACAACAACTGGACTAGCCGCCAAGGGTAGGATCACTCAGGTCCGCTCCTGTAGTAAGGGTGATAACTCAAGAGAAAGTGAGACAGGTTGTCGAAGAAGCCGTGAGAACAAAAAGAATGTGAGAATATTGGAAGATTTAGATATCAAACATTGCATCTGAGAGAGGTGAAAGATATTCCTTTTCCAACCAATTTCAAGCATCCCGATTTTAAAAATTTTAATGGAGACCGATCGCCGGAGGAGCACCTAATGCATTTCATCACTAGCATGGGAAATTTCTCTATAATGCCACAATATTGCCTTCGGCTGTTCGGTCCCTCCCTGACAGGTAAAGCATTTCGGTGGTATTCCAGTTTAGTGCTAAGATCGATGCGGACTTGGGAGCAGATGCAAGATGCCTTCATTTTCAACTTTTTTTTGTCGGAGCGTGATGTCAGCATTATAGAATTAGCCTCAGTATGACAGAGAGAAGGGGAGCTAGTAGAGAAATTCATAAACAGGTTGAAGACATTAGGAGCTTCTAGCAGACAATTGCCAAAGGAGAAAGAACATGTGAAGATGTGTTTGAACTCCATGAAGACAGGAATCGCGTTCGGTCTCACCAGTGCCGATATCAAAACTTTCCTTGACCTAGCAATGAAAGCTCACGCTTTGGAACTGATGACTAGGAAAATGCTGGCATTTAACTATGGAACAGCTAAAAGGGGACCCCATAGGTTGATTACAAATGTAGTCAATCATGAAAAGAAAAACCATGATATAAGAGAGATAAGAGGAAAAAAGACAACAAGGAAAGAAGAATCAAACCGTCCCAGAAGAAGGTTCAATGATAAAAAAAAAAAAAACCCAAGTCATTAAATTCTCATAAGGGGTTTGCATTTGAGAAAGAAGACGTTGTTCCCATGATGAATCAGTTATTGAAAGCTAGCACGATAGAATTGCCTCCGTCTAAGCATCCTGAAGAATCATCAAAAACAAGAGAAAGAGACTTCTGTCGCTATCATCATCTGATAGGACATCCAATAGAAAATTGTTATACGTTGAAATATATAATACAAAGAATGATAAATAGAGACAAGATAATAATCGAAAAGGAAAAAAGAGAGATGGGAAAGCGGCAGTAAATATACTCACTGCGCAAGAAGACTCTCATGGAAGAACAGGGAAAGAGCATCACAAAACAACAGGCAAAGTCGCAGTGATCGTGTTACGATCAGGAAGAAGGGTAACGAGCCCACCGAAGCTGAAGGCTGAAATAGGAAAGGCAGAAACAACTAAGAATTATTCCAGCAACGACAGTGATAGGAAGGAAGAAAAAAAGAAATAAGGAAAGTGAGTTATGATGTGATAAGTCATCTGAAAGGTATACCAGCTCAACTCAACGTTTATGATGCTTTAAGGTTATCAGAAGATTCCCGGCAAAGCTAGATGCAGGCCCTGTCCGACAGTGATGTTAGAGAAGCGTTACTTCTGGGAATGGAAAATGTGATGCGTAAGGAACAGGAAGATTGCATGCCAGTAGTTTCCTTCTCTGATGATAATTTAACTTGTGATAAGGAGCATAATAGGCCGTTGATGATCGTGGGTCATATTTACGGTAAACAGGTCAAGCGAATAATGTTGGATAATGGGTCCACAGTAAATTTGTTGTCATTAACAACACTGAATGAATTAGGATACTAGCGTTCTAATTTATGCCCTAGCAGAATGATGATACAGGGCTTTAACCAAGACAAGCAGTGCGCACTCAGTAAGATTACAGTGACATTGGAAATAGGGGAGTTAACCACAAATATTGTTTGCCATGTTATCAATGCAGTGACGACTTATAACCTCCTTTTGGGAAGACAGTGGATGCATCAGTATGGCATTATAACTTCCACCCTACATCAGTGTTTCAAATACTGTAAAGATGGAGTACAACATAAAGTAATAGCCGATGCAAGGCTGTATATAGAAGTCGAATCCTTCTTCGTAGATGCCAGTTACTATGACGGATTCGCTAGTAAGGAAGAAAAGGAGAATGATGAAAATGAAACCCTAAGAAATGCTCATATGAAGGTGATAAGAAAAGAAACTGCAAAGACAAAATCGCCTGGGGCAGCGAATGCGAAAAAGAAATTCTACTTCGTACCAAAGTGCTTAAGACAACCGAAACAACCACCCTTAATATTATTATCACCCGAACAGCTGAAAATCTTACAGTCAAACTATACGGTGCCGTTACCATATGTTAAAAGGAGCAAGTCGTTCCTGGTCATTTCGAAGAGATTTCATGTCAAACCTAGCACAAAGTACCCAAAACCAATTGAATTTTATGCCCCTTTGGAAGTGAAAATAGAAGAAAGGGTCAATGATGACATGGGCTATGGGGAACTGACGTTCGAAGATCTTAAGAGGTATAGTCCAGCGAGTAGGAAAATTATGAAAAACATGGGTTTCGATTATGAAGAACCAACCAGCTTTAATTATGGGAAAGGAATTCAAATTCTAATCAGGCTCAATCAGAGAAAATGAGAGAAATTTCGAGAATTGGGGGCGGAGTCTTCAGTGAATATGGTTACAATTGACCCGGCAAAAGAAACAGATTCTAAAAAAACCAAACATCCTGAAACAGCTTCGAAGCAGATAGAAGACAGGGGGCAACCAATAATTGACAGTTTGCGAGAAGTAAATCTAGGAACGGAAGAAGAGCCACGGAATACATTCATAAGTGTCAGCCTCCCTGAAGAGAAAGTCAATCAGTATATCGAGCTGTTGAAAGGAAATAAAGATGTGTTCGCCTGGACAAACGCAAAAATGCCTGGCCTAGAACCATCAATAGCAATGCATCGGCTGAATATTTCTAAAGACAAAAGGCCGATTAAGCAAGCGCAAAGGCGGTTCCATCCGGACCTAATTCCTCTGATAGAAGAAGAAATAAATAAACTGATAAAATTCAAGTTCATCAGAGAGGTCAAGTACCCTAAATGGATATCAAATGTCGTCCCAGTAAAGAAGAAAAGTGGACAGATCAGGGTATGTGTTGATTTCAGGGATCTAAATGAGGCTTGCCCGAAAGATGGTTTCCCATTGTCGATAACTGAGTTGTTAATCGACAGTACAACGAAATATGTTGTTATGTCCTTCATGGATGGTTATGGCGGCTATAATCAGATAAGAATGGCTCCTAAAGATGAAGAAGCTACGACATTCAGAACTTCATTGGGAATTTATTATTATAAGTTCTATTGTTCGGTCTCAAGAATGTCGGCACAACATATCAATGAGCAATGCAAAATATTTTTTAGGACATGATGCATAAACATGTCGAATGTTATGTAGATGATTTGGTAGTAAGATCAAACGACCATGAAGAACACCGCGAGCCTGACTTCAGTTTTTCGTCGGCTCAGAAAGAAACAGCTGAAGATGAATCCAGCTAAGTGTGCCTTTGGAGTGTCATCAGGAAAATTCCTCAGCTTTGTCATTAGGCACAGGGGAATTGAGATTGATCCTGGGAAAGTTAAGGCTATCCAAGATATGTTACCTCCGAAAACGTTGAAAGAATTGAAAAGCATGCAAGGAAAATTGACATACATTCACCGTTTTATATCAAACTTGGCAGGAAGATGTCAACCCTTTTCTCATTTAATGAAGAAAGGAACGGAGTTTGTGTGGGACAAATCCTATCAAAATGTGTTTAATTCAATAAAAGAATTGTTGAAACAACCTTCATTATTGGCAGCTCCTACAAAGGGTAAACCACTTATTATATATATATATATATATATATATATATATATATATATCCACAGCTAAAAATTCGTTGGGGGCCCTATTGGCACAGGTGAATGAACACAGAAAAGAAATAGCACTTTCTTATCTAAGTCGAACTCTAATATGCACAGAATGCAATTATTCTCCGATTGAGAAAGTATGTTTGGCATTAATATTCACAGTGCCAAAATTAAGACATTATTGTCTTTCCCGCGATATAATTTTAATCTCGCGGGGCAGATCCTATAAACTTCCTAATGACAAGGCTAATGTTATCAAGAATATTGGCCAAATGGATGCTATTGTTTTCGGGATATACGTTCACTTACAAGCCAGCAAAAGTAGTTAAGGGGCAAGCAGTGGTAGATTTCTTGGCAACACATCCTATAGTAGACAGTGAGACTGTTAGCGATGACCTTCCCGATGAACAAGTTATGATGGTTGAATTGCCAAACCCATGGCAAATGTATTTCGATGGCACTTCTCGAATGGCAGGAGCAGGTGCCGAAGTGATATTTATGACTCCTCAGGGTGACTTATTACCTTATTCTTTCATGTTGGGTACCGCATGCACAAATAATGAAGCTAAGTATAAGGCCCTCATCATTGGAATGGAGATAGCTCAAGAAATGAAAATAAAAATGCGGCAGATTTTTGGGAATTCCACGTTAATCATAAATCAACTAACGACCAACTTTGAAATAAGAAAGCAAGAGCTCCTGCCGTACTGTCGAAGAGCACAGTAATTGCTAGAGCAATTCCATCATGTTGAAATCAAGCATGTACCGCGCTGTGAGAATGCAAGGGCAGACGCTTTAGCTAGCTTGGCAATAGTTTTATCCTGTCCAAATCGGAGTCTTCTTTAGGTAACAATAGAAGAAAGAAGGTTTTTGTCGTCATCAGAAATTATTAATGAACTCGCTGAAGCACTACATATATCATGTCTGTAGGTGACAACAAACGATTGGCGCCAGCCTTTTGTTAATTACCTCAAATATGATATTCTGCCAGAAGATCCAGCGCAGAAACAACAAATCAAGCAGAGATCGAAAAGATTCCTTATGTGCAGCGAAATATTATACAGAAGATCTTATAATGAAATGTTATTGCGATGTCTGGATAGATAAGAAGCAGGTCAAGTGTTGCGAGAAGCTCATTCCAGAGAATGTGGAGTACATCCAACTGGTCGAAATCTATTCCATCGAGTGCATCGAATGGGATATTATTGTCCCACAATGTTCAAAAATGCTATAGAATATGCAAAGGGATGTCATGAATGTCAGATTCATGGAGACATCATACATGCACCCCCTGAAGACCTTCATCAGACAGTTGCTTCTTGACCTTTTGCTGCTTGGGGACTTAATGTTATTGGTCCTATAAACCCACCCTTGTCTAAAGGAAAGCAATATGTATTGGCAGCAACAGATTATTTCTCCAGATGGATGGAAGTAATTACATTACGAAATGTCAAAGAAAAGGATGTCGTCAATTTCATCTGGCATGCGATAATATATTGCCATGGCATCCCTAAAAGAATCGTCACGGACAATGGTACTCCTTTCAAGAATAGGGTTATAGAAAATTTATGCCAGAAATTTGGTATTCACCACTCATTCTCCACACCTTACTATCCACTGGCCAATGGATTAGCTAAGGCATTCAATAAGACAATTGTGAAAATACTGAAGAAAATGATGACTAGAAATAAGCGCGACTGAGACAAAAAATTGCAAGAAGAACTAAGGGCTTATAGGACTACTCACCGAACGACAACGAAAGCTACTCCATATTCGTTGGTTTGTGGCATGGAGGTCGTCATCCCAATAGAAACACAAGTCGCATCACTCAGAGTAGCAGTGCATCAGTCAATTATAGATGATGAAAATGTGAGAATAAGGCTCGCAGAATTGGATTTGCTCGATGAAAAAAAAACTAGCAGCTCAACAGCGACTGCAATTATATCAAACAAGAATTTCTCCCACTTTTGACAAGAAGGTCAAGTATCTCTCTTTTAAGAAAGGCTACATGGTGTTGATGTTGAAGAGACCGATAGTGGTCACCCGCAAAGCAAGGGGCAAGTTTGATCCCAAATGGGATGGGCCATACATCATAACCAAAGTATACTCCAACGGGGCATACAGAGTTACGGATCAAGATGGATGAGGTATTAGCATACCAGTCAATGCCCACTTCATCAAAAAATATCATCCCTGAAGATAGAGGCAGTTTTGATCTAGAAGATTATCAGAATATTGTTTCTATATTAAAAGGGGGAAAGAATAAGTGAAATGATGAAACAGCCTCAAAAAGGCGAAGCCATGTATTCTTCCTCGTAAGAATGAATAAAGGGCGAATTCTCAAGCATATCAAGACTAAGCATCGATGACTATCGTCAAATGATATTATCATCAACTATCACCAAATATCGATGATTATTGCCAAAATTAGCAATTATCGTTGTCTCCACTAATCGCTTATACAAAAGTCACCTTATCAAAATTGTTCTCACCATCAAGCCGGTACACTATTTTAAAAATAACACGACTGTTGTCAAAACATTATTCAGCAGGGGTGATATATCAATTTTGATTTACCATTCATGGTGGTGGGATAAGCCAGTACGACCAACCACACATAAATCTTACGACAAAGATAGCAACTCATCATCTACGGCGGCATAGCCAAGTCTATACGGCTAACTATGCATAAGACCTATCATCATCAGCAATATATATATTATTCAGGTAACAGTGAGAAGCCAGTGGCCCTAAAAAGCCCATATAGGCCATCACATGCATACCCATACGGGTAGCAGATGAAGCCAATGACTAAAAGCCCTAAGCGGCAAAAAGTCCATAATGGCCAGTCACGCTTGAGACCAGTGTCATCTGTACAGCTTTTGACAGCGTCACAGGGAAGGAGAAAATGCCCTCCCATGAATGGGTCTAACCTTGCAAATGAAGAAAAAGTGGGTTGCAGTGTGCGCTCTTTAGCCATTGTCCATATCGATATGATTTTAGTAGTAACTCATGAGGACAGGGTCTCCAAAATAAAATAGCCCCTCATTGATGGACTGAAGGCCTTGGATTTAGTACCCTAAGGTAGCCTTGTGTGCCCCGTGAACTCTAGAGAGTTACTGCGGCCAACCCTGTGCATAAATCCCATCGAGTTCACGAACCCAGTAGCTTCGCTGGGCCCCTCTAATAGATCGCGGTTTGTGAACTCCCCGACTGTGATAAGTCCAGTGAACTCTAAAGAGTTACAGAGATCATTCACGTGAGACCTAACTCCAACTACTTATGAGTCTAAAAAATTGTGGTTGCTGCACTACTCAAGAGCTTAAACTGTGTGCAAGACTAATCTCAAAACTAAAATTAATCCCGCCCATCAAAATAAATACCATATAAGGGATACGTTGCACTAACAATTATAATAGATTGTCAATATATTATATGATAGATTAAAGGATGATCATGTGAATTGGCAAAGGAAATGTTGTATTAATATGTACTCGATATCAGTGATAGCATTTCTGAAAACATATATATTTCAAACAAAATATTAAAATTTATTTGTAAATATTATAAGGCAAAAGGAACAAAGGAATTACATGCAAAAGCAAAATCTCTACAACTCCTCTGGCATGCTTAACGCTGATACATATCTCTGTAAATCTTCTCTTAACCGAATTTGTGAAGAATAATCTTGGCCTGATCAGGAACACCAGCTAGTTCTCGCTCCATGGAGGCAGCCACTTCTTTGTTTTTCATCTGCTCAGTTCTCTCAATCTCAGCGATACGAGCATTGACTTCAATATCTTCCTTAATCTTGCAAATATTCAATTCCTCTTCTTGCTTCTTTGCTTCAAGTAGAGCTATCTCTTTTTACAGAAAAGCAATGTGGTTTTCAATAATCACCTTATTCTTGTCAGAAGCTTTCAGTCTATCATGAAGAGACTGATCCTCAACATCGTAATCGGATATTAAGACATCAGTTCGAGAGATCGTCTCCTTAAGGGACACTACTTCTTGTTGACGATCTAAAATTTTCGGAGCAACAACTGTACTTCGTGCTGATTTTAAATTGTTTATAGAATTATAGAATTGTGACAAGGAATCATGCAAAGGAAGAACATTGATATGAGCAAGCCTCCCTGAATGTTCAAGAATAGCCAAAGCACTGTCCAAGAAGGGCCATTGTGTAGGATCTTTGAAAGTGTTTACGATAATGGAGATAAAGTTCTTGAAGAATACGAGCACAAGAGGTGATACTTTCTCCAAAGAAATTCTGTCAGAGACTGTGGCTACAAAGTTGGAACCTGCAGAGCCACTCAGAGTTGGCACAATTGTAGCTGAAAAGGAAAAGGAGGAGTAATCAGAAATGTTAAAGTTGGATATGTTAGCACTTGAAAAAATATAAGGCAAGGAAGAGAAAGCATACCCTCTCTGGGGGTAATTTGGGAAATGGCCCGCACAGAAGATGCTCCTGCTTCAGAAGGTGCAGGTATGTCTGTAGCTGCAACAGCAACATTGAGAGAAAGCTCATGAACTCCAGTACTCGAATCCAAAGTTTTTGGAGTTAGAATGTCAATAGGATCAAAGAAGAATTCCAAGCTTTGAACTACCGATTGGATGGGAGAAGGACGCACGATGGGGGACTTTTCAGCATGGATGGGGACATCAGGAATCGTAGTGATGACTGGTGGAGCTTGTGCGATATCCTAGCTCACCTCTATGCTCCAAGGAGAAAATATATCTTTTGCTTCTACCTGATCATTTAACAGGGGAATTTTTGCTTCTCTTGATGCGGAAACCTCCGTTATAGTTGGGAGGGTGGTATGTGCAATTGCATCGGTAGCCTCTACAATGCAAGGGGAATATGAAGCATCGAAGGAGATGAAAATTTTTACACCAGGGGAACAGCTGGAGCCTCCATAATCGAGTTGTTCTTCTTCAAGAGAAGCTACTCTAACAGGAGAGAAACGTCTAGATGATCCGATTGAATTTCGAGGGGTGGGAGTTCATCCCTGACTTCACCTTCTTCGCCGATATCCACTTCAGCGTCCGCTTCTTGGTTGTCATCCATTAACATATCCCCTTCATCATTCAAACTCGTGGAAGAAGATGTTTCGCTGACTGAAGTATCTGTCGAATAGTCTAATGAGCTGTCCTCTTAGAGATTACTTGTTTTCCTTTATAAACGCTCTTTACAGGAAGAAGATGAGCACCTTGAGCAGGAGAAGGATGTTGTTGTGTCAAAACTTCTGGGGATAAGGATTTGGCTCGCGAGCGAGTTATAAGAGAAGCTGTAGTAGCAATCTAACCTACATCAGGAGAAACTGTAGTCGTCATACGATTTATATTAGGGGGAGCCACAACTACGGTTTGACCTCTTGCCTCTTGAGTGGGAGAAGAAAGAATAGCACCTTGGGTTTTGAATTCATCCACAGGAGTGGCTTGTCTTTCCGTTCGTCTTATAAGATCAAGAGGAGATCCAAAGGCAATCCATCCCTCCAAAGTGTTTGGCGGCTTTATCCCTCTAATAGGCTCCTCTATGCAAATCCTCTGACAAAGCTGCCCTAGGGTACCTGCATGATCTTTTTCAATGAAGTATCCGATCCCTTGTTCTGATCTATAATTTCTTAGTCTGGGAGGAGGAATCCAAATGGGACAGTCGATAGGAAAATAATTATGCACCAGGTAATAATGGTGTGACCACCAACGCATCCAGGCGTATGAGGCTTACACCTGATGGTTGAATCCTGGAAGAATGAAGCGGGAACTGAAGTTCCTGGCCAAGAGTTGTTTCCATATTAAAGCCCAATTATACGGGCCAACCCCATAACTTTGCATTATTCGGGTAACCTCCTCTCCCACTTGAGGTACTGTCTAGTCGTAGCCAAATTACCTAGCAAACCTACTCGGGTAGTAGGGTTCCCTCCAGAATTCCACTCCTTCTCGCAATGGTAGGCTACAAGATTGAAGAAAGTTTTTTCAATTGGCTCTAAATCATTGTTGTCTTCAACCTCCCTATCTTCAGCTTGATGAGTCAGGTAGAAGGGGAAGAAGTCGATGGATTCCATATTTTCGATCTTATCAATAATCCATTCATATGCCTTTTTCACCATTTTTCACTTAAGATAGTAGCACAAGGGAGGACACTCGAGGTGAACGTAAGCCTTCTCAGGGTCATTATATGTCCATGGAAAGTATACTCCAAGCCAACTCGAGAAGTAGTGCCATGGGGTGAAGGAAGATGTAGCCCCAACTGCTGGGCTTGAGCAATGCGCCGCATCATTCCCAAAATCTCTATACATAGAGCTTAGGACAGGAAGAGCTAAAGAGTATTTCTTCTTGCCTTCCGTCATGGCCCTTACAGCTACAAATAAAGTTGGGCAAATGGAATCCGACCATTTCGAACTAGGTAAGACGACCAAACTTAACGAATATGCCAGGAAAGTAGCTAATTCGGTTTCAGGGGTGAAAGTGGTTGGGCCCCTTATTCTTCTATGAGCGGATTCTAGCTCCAAAGAATGGCTACCAGAAAACTTGAGGAGGAGAGGAGAAGTATGGGAAAAACATGAACATGCGTATAAGAGGAGGAGAGAAGAAGCGTAAAAATTACATACAGCAAATATCTCAAGAAGTGTGGGAGCCACTAGAGTGGAGATATTTTATGTACATCTAGGAAGTGCGACATCTCATGGAAAAGTTCAATAGTAGAAGCAGAAATGTGAGGTGTTCTTCTGGGAGCGATATAAGAAAACTCTGCATTTGTGGGAATATACTCATCAAGGAAAGAGCCAGTGGTGGGAAGACCGGCCATTCGATGAAGATCCCACAGAGTGATGCTCACTTCACCGATTGGGAGATGAAAGGAGTTTGTGGTGGAAGACCAATGCTTTAAGAAGCCTTTATAAATCATTGTGTCTTTGTGAAAGAAATTAGAGGTGGCTTCTATAGCTACATATATATTCATCGCAGTGAGGACTCCTTTGTATTTTTGAAGGATAGCTTTGACCCATGAACTGTAGAATTGACATTGGAACAAGAGACCATGTGTCATAAATTCATCTTTTCCCCATAAAGAGTCACGATCATGAAAGCGTTGTTGGACAGTTTCAAAGTAATGAGTGGGATACAGAGTATGGGGATTATAGCATGGAGTGAGGAAGCACATATATGATATATGCCCGGTCTTTTGTATTAGACATTTTTTTATAAGATAACCTTCTAGGATTTTAGCTCTTTTATAACCCAATTTGCGACATATAAAAGTCAGTTCTATGTCATATGATCGGATGGCTCGCTCTGAATCATAAAGAGATGACGCTGAAGGTTCAGGGGAATGATGATGGTCTCATCCTTCTAAGGGTTTTTGAACTTGATCACATCTGCTTGAGACTTGATCATGTCCCAGACATTTTGATAACGTCTCTTGTTATGATCTCGCATTTTCTCCTGGAAAATTTTATCTTTGCTCTTTCGCTTCTTATTCTTCGAAATAGAAGGAGGGGAAGATTTGACAGGAACAGGGTGAGAGTCATCAATCCAAAAGTTGGTGGCAGATTTTAGCCAGTTCTCCCAATCAAATTCATGGCCTTCCGTAGGCGGTCCTTCCAATTCTCTCATTAGAACGGCATGACGGATAGGATCAGGCAGACGTTGGATTTAATCAATGAAATTGATTATCAGCGAAGCTGGCACTTTGAAAAAAGAGGAATAATCTTCGGTGGATTTGGCTCTCTTCTGAGAACAGTCTTCGGGTGCTTGAGGATCCAAAGATTCGGCGGCATGTTGGTCAGGGGAGGTATGAGGTCTTTTAGAATGAGCCATTGGAGAAGTAAAGGAAATTCAGCAAAAGAACGAATAACTTGGAAATTTTCATATCACAGGACCAGTTATGCGCACGGCAGTTGTGCGCAGGTTTAGTTGTGCATAAGATCAGTTGTGCACAAGAAGTAGTTATGCGCAGGTTCAGTTGTGCACAGGTTCAGTTATGCGCAAGATCAGTTGTGTGCAAGTAGTTGTGCGTAAGATCGGTTGTGCACAGGATAGCGTTGTGCACAAGAGGGCATTGCGCAAAGGAAATGGCGCGTGGAGATAGTTGGAAGGCTCTGAATGAGCAGAATGATATTAAGTCTGCTATTTATAGCATACGTGAAGCAGTTGTGCGTAAGTGGTCAGTTGTGCACAATCGATCAGTTGTGTGTAAGGGTTTGGTTGTGGAGCGCAAAAAGGAAGGGATAAAGTAATAATTGAAGAATTGATCCCACATTTTCACCTTGAAGATGGGAAAGGCAAAGATGTAGAATCAAGGGGGCATCTGTTGAGGCATAAAATTGATCAGAAGGAAAAAAGATATAACTTTCATCATTGAGTCGTGCAGCACACAACATGACTTACTCAGAGAGTAGTGTTGTGCGGTGCACAACAGGACTTGCTTAGGGATTATGGTTGTGCAACACACAACAGTTAGAGTCACACAATGTGAATATGCGCATAAGGGAACTATCGCACAATGGAGACTTGTGTTGTGCGGATTAAGAGGTTGGCACGTGTGGGAGTCTATAAATACTCCATTTCTCCTTATAATTCATTAATTCGAGCAACACCAAGACAGCAGAGAGAGATCCAGACTTCAGAGAGATTCAGGTACTCGGGGCATGCATTGTGCGGCACACAACTCATGGGGTGCACAACCCAAGTGGGCGCACAACAACTTTGCTTGTTAGCTCAATTCAAGCTCAAGTGATGGTTGTTCAGGAACATGAAACATCAGAAGCATGGAATTAATCAAAATAAATATTAGTTCAACCAAATACAGTTGGAGATGCTGCGGAAATGAATGAATATTGGATAATTAATATTTGTATTGAATTATGTAAATGCCTTACTTTGGAATCAAAGGAGATAATGGATGTAAATGAATTCAGATTAAATACAGTGATCGATCTCTTTATTCTTCTTTATTAATAGTTGAGTAAAATTAATTCCCACGAATTGAATGCATTTGTTTCTTGTCAAAACAATCGATCACCATTCGATGACGTCGAAGACACATTCGATGACATCGAACACGGGTCGATGTCATCGAATTTATGAAAGAAAATCAAGTTGGTTGCTGGACAAATTGAAGACATTTTTCAATGACTTGAGGACTTGTTCGATGACTCGAAGCTCTACTCGATGACATCGAAGCCAGTTTGATGACATTGAATTTTCTGTGGATTTTCGGTAAAACTCGCTAGACACATTGGGCACCATGTTCGATTACTCGAAGGCCCCCTCGATGATATCGAAGACCTTCTCGATGACATCGAAGGCCACTTTGATGACATCGAATTTATTGAAGAAATTGAATTAACTCTCTGGACCATTTTGGAAACATTATCGATTCCTCGAACAACACTCGATGACATCGAAGGCCTCTTCAATGACATCAAAGGTAGGTTCGATGACATAGAAGGTTATAGAGTCCGAATGAAGTTACAAAAGTGTTGAAAAAGTACATATAAAAGGCACCTTCTATTACATCGAAGCTAGTTTGATGTCTTCGAACAAATCGCGTGAAGTTACGCAGAGTTACGCAAAGTGCATAAATTTGAGGCAATTTTTAAATTTTTCCAAGTCGGTGAGAAAGGAAGTGTTGCTCAACTATAAATAGGAGTCCCCACGGCATCCTTAGGGATTAATCTAGGGTTTGGAGGAGTGAAGCACAAGGGTGGAGAGCCTTCACCAAGCATTTTTCTTCTTTCTTCCTTAGTTTTTCATATTTTCTTCTAGGGTTTTAGATCCAATCATGTCTATGGTTGGCTAAACCTCTTAGGTAGGGCTAAGAGGTGAACCTTGTAGCATGATGGGATGCTTCTATTACTTTAATTCATGTTTATGTTGAATTCTCTTTGATTCTAGTTTGATATTTAAGGAATTCTTTTAGTTCTTAATGGTTTGTTGTAACTCAAATTATAGTAGATCTGCAATAGCTTTGAGTATTTTCTTTTCATGCTTTGAGGTTGTGAAATTAGGAAATCCTGTTGTTCACCATTGTCCCTTGGGCATGGTTGGATGATGGAATCCCTTCTAACCTTGACAATTCTCCTAGGTTTGATTGTGAAATTGGTATATCCTGTTGTTTGCCATTGTCTACTGGGAATGGCTAGGTGATGGAATCACTTCCAGTTCTCACAACTCTCATCCATTAAGAATTAGGTCAATGGAAGTTCAGATTTGGTTTTATTGAGATATCTTCCAACTGATAAGATAGGACTCTAATTCCAGTTGTGTCCTTGAATCAAGCATAGATCTCCCTGATTGTTATAAGTGGATCCTTGGAAACCCTAGTTCCCACCTTTAAATTTACAAGTTTCTAATTAAATTCCTCACAATTACTTCCTTTAATTTTCAATTTTAATTCACATTTTCTTTTAGTTCTACTTCTAGTTACTTTTAGAATACACACGAGATTAGTCCCTATGGATTCGACCTCGGTCTCACCGAGATTATTACTGCATAGCGACCCTACACTTGGGGTTGTGAACACAAATATTGTAGACAACTTCCTTAGCCTTATCCTTCTTAAGTTCCATGGCCTCGAGTTTCCTTGTGAGGCTGGCCACTTTAGCATTTAGACCGTCTTTCTCTTTCAAAAGATATATTCCTCCCTTCTCCTTTGATTGAGTAGGTTTAGAAATGGGGTTAGGCCTTGGGGAGATGTTCCATGATTGTGCGATTTTAGCAAGTTTGTCAAAGTAATCTCACACATCATTGACATCTTTGTTCATGAATTCCCCATTGCACATCATCTCGACAAACTGACACATGGAAGATGTCGGTCCTTCATGGAAGAAACTTGTTATGTACCACATTTCAAAACCATATTGTGAGCATGAACTAATAAGATCCATGAACCACTCCCAACATTGAAAGAATGTTTCATCTTCCTTTTGGGTGAAGTTCATGATCGACTTTCTGATGGTGTTCGTTTTATGGTATGGGAAGAATTTCTTTATGAACTCCCTTGTCATGGCGTTTCATCTGCCAATAGATCGTGACGTAGTGAGTGCAACAACGTCTTAGCCTTTTCTTTTAGGGAGAAAGGAAAGGGTTTCAGCTTGATCGTGTCCTCAGACACATTAGGAAAGTATAAGGTGGCTATGATCTCATCAAACTCTTTCATGTGTAGATATGGACTTTCATATTCAAGTCCATGGAACTTTGGAAGGAGTTGGATTACCCCTGGCTTAATATCCACATTCCCTATATTTTCTGGAAAAATCATACAGGAAGGAGTTGGATTACCCCTGGCTATCAAAATTTGACATTATAAAAGCTCTAGATCTTTTAAGTCAAGGAAATTAATCCAAAAGAAAAAATGAGCAACTTAGCTTTGATACCACTTGAAAAGACAAGCTTAACAGTCCTAGAGGGAGGTGAATAGGACTATGCGAAATAAAAAAATTAAAGCGCAGAAATAATAAATAAATTTGAAATCTCAATTGCACTAATATTGAAAAATTGATTCAAACTAGTTCATAGGACAACCTACACCCAAAACAAAGTTTAGGTAGGACAACCTTATTTCACGAATGTTTGTAAGAATTAAGATCTCAAACCAATTAAGAGAAAATAAAGCTATCTATTACAAACTTCACCACTTTTGCATAAATGAAATAACAAACATTCTTCACAAATGCAAAAAGTAAACATTCACCACAAACACCAAGAATTATAGTGGTTCGGTGTATACAACAATTGCTCTCAAATAGCCACACCTACTCCACTCCCAATAATCACTATCCACATGATATTGGCTTTTACTATAAACAAGATTTTCTAGAGTCACCTTAAAACATGATACAGTTGTGATTTTAAATGGCTATCACAAATAAAAAAACCCCTCTCTGAGAATTTTTTGGCTATCTCAGATAAACCAATAAATGAGATTTTCTGACTATCTCAATAAAACCAAAATATAAAAGATAAAATATACTTATCTTCACGTTTAAAGACGTATCAGTCGATGTAGCCGTAGAACTACTTCTCTTGTCGTAGATTGTTCAATGTTCAGTCACATAGACAAGGGTTCAAGGGTTCAATGTTCTAAATTGATTTTAAATATATTCAAACTAAAGGCTACTTGTTTGAATTCCTCAAGATCTCTAAGAAGAGTATCTACTCTCTTTATAAAATGAAATTCAAAGAATAAGAGATCTAGGAATTAAAACAAATAAGTTATTTAAAAATATATAAATACTGTGCAATAGCTTGAGTATAATAGGGGCTTCTGTCTCTCTTGATGATGGATTTGATGTACTTGAATTGTATTTTCAGATTGAGAGAAGGCCTTTATTTATAGGTAGAAAAGTTGTTACTTCGACTCATTTAAGATATTCTTCGACTCGTCTAAGAACCGGATTTCATTCCAACAAATTTTCAAATTTGA
The DNA here is from genome assembly GCF_029962835.1 of Magnolia sinica. Classification (NCBI taxonomy): domain Eukaryota; kingdom Viridiplantae; phylum Streptophyta; class Magnoliopsida; order Magnoliales; family Magnoliaceae; genus Magnolia; species Magnolia sinica. The sequence goes on from NC_080577.1 coordinate 36,383,222, forward strand.
GCGCGATCAGATAAAATAGAACTTCGACTGGTTGAAGGCCCTGCTCGACTAGTCGAGGGCCCTGTTCAACTGGTCGAGCATGGTCTTCGACTGGTCAAGGGTGCCAAAATTTAGTTGTTAGACTTCAAGTCGAGCAACCCTCGACTGGTTGAAGGCCCCTCTTCGACCGGTTAAGCAGTTTGCTCAACTAGTCGAATAAGTAGTTAGACTTCAAGTCGAGCAACCCTCGACTGGTCGAAGGCCCCTCTTCAACCGGTCAAGCAGTTTGCTCGACTGGTCGAATAAGTAATGGAAAAATCCACTTTTCTGAGTTTAAATTAGGACTAGTCGAAAATACCTTAGACTGGTCGAGCCATAGCTTAGACTAGTCGAACCTTAGTTTAGACTAGTCAAACTTTAGCCTAACATAAGTATAGAAACCCAGTCAAGTTTATGTTTTGAAAGAACTTAAGCCTAAGGTCTTTCTAAGGTCTGTTATACCTGAAAAGACTGATCTTTGAAGTAGATGGGATGCTTAAACATCATGGAACTTGTTCTTTTACTTGATTCTTCAATAGAATTTGTAGTTGAAGATGGAGCTTGATCTTCTACTAGATTTTTAGTAGAACTTGAACTCAATCATCTTGAACTTATTGAACTTTCCATTTTAATCCACTACTTGACTTTGAACTCTCCATCTTGATCCACTACTTGACTTGAACTTTCCATCTTAATCCACATAAGACAGACCAATTCATAAGCTATTTTGTCTAAATGAAATTTGACAAATAGAGGTGTGCTTTATACAATATCGCACTTACAGGGAACTAGGGTGCCAAGGATCCACTTGTAGCAATTAAGATGCTACCTTACTTGATTCAAGTAACACAATTGAAATTGGAGTCCTATCCTATCCAATTAGAAAATATAGCAATTAAATCAAATATGAACTTTCATTGACCTAATTCTCAATGGATGAGGATTGTGAGGATTGGAAGGAAATCCATCACCCTACCATGCCTAGGAGACGATGGTGAACAACAGGATTTACCAATCCCACAATCTCAAATAGGAAAAGAAGATATTCAAAGCTATCGTAGCGTCTATTGTAATTTGAGTCACAACAAACCATAGAAAATTGAAAATATTCCTTAAAATTAAACTAGAAATCAATGAAGTTCAACATAAATAAGAATCAAAGCAAAGTAAACATCTCAATCACGCTATAAGCTTCACCTCTTAGCCCTAGCTAAGAGGTTTAGTTAACCATAGACATGATTAAACAAAAATCTCTTAAGGAAATAATAAAAACAAACTAAGGAAGAAAAAGAAAACTCTTGGTGGCGGCTCTTTGTTCACAATCCCAAGTGTAGGGTCGCGATATAGTAATAATCTCGGTGAGACCGAGGTCGAATCCACAGGGACTAATCTCGTGTGTTTTCTGAAAGCAACTAGAACTAGAACTAGAAGAAGATGAAAACCTAAATCTGGAATATTTGAGAGAGTAATTGTGAGAGATTTAATGAAAACTTAAGAAATTCAAAGGTGGGAAACTAGGGTTTCCAAGGATCCACTTGCAGAGATCAGGGAAATCTATGCTTGATTCAAGGACACAACTGGAATCAGAACCCCATCTTATCCAATTGGAAGATATCTCAGAAAAACTAAATCTGAACTTCCTTTGATCTAGTTCTCAATGGATGAGAGGTGTGAGAACCGAAAGTGATTCCATCACAAAACCATGCCCAGGAGACAATGGCTCACAACAAGATTTACCAATCTCACAATCAATCTGAGATTATTGTGAAAGTTAGGGAGGATTCCATCATCCAACCATGCCCAAGGGACGATGGTGAACAACAGGATTTCCTAAATTCACAATCTTAAAACATGAAAAGAACATATTTAAAGCTATTGCAGATCTATTGTAATTTGAGTCACAACAAACCATTAAAAACTAAAAGTATTCGTTATAATCAAACTAGAATCAAAGAGAGTTCAATATAAACATGAATCAAGGTAATAGAAACATCTCCTCATGCTACAAGCTTCACCTCTTAGCCCTAGCTAAGAGGTTTAGCCAACTATAGACATGATTGAACTATAATCTTTTAATAAAATAACTAAGGAAAAGGGAAGAAAAACTCTTGGCGACGGCTTCTCCACACTTTTGCTCCACTCCTCAAACCCTAGATGATGCCTAGGAGTGACCTGGAGACTCCTATTTATAGTTTTGCAGCACCAACTTGGAAAAATCTAGAAACCACCTCAAATTTACGCAGCTTCAATATATTAAAGTGTCTTTGATATGTCCTTCGATATATTGAAGAGTCCTCGATATATCGGAGATCGGTCCAGAATTGTCCAGCGAGTTTGGCCTGAAATCCTGAATTTCTCCATTAATCGAAGGATCTTCGATATGTCCTTCGATATTATCTACAAGTCTTCGATATATTGAAGGCCATTCTCACAGTTTTTCAAAACTAGACTCTTCTGGCCTCGAAATCTGTTTTCAGGACAATTTTCAAGATTTCTTTTCTTCACTTCAAATCTTCGATTCTCTTCCTTCATCACTTAGTGTAAGACCCGTATGCTAGACTGTACTATTCCGTAGACTCTCGTGGTCCTCCCGGTCGAATTCCAGTGACCCGCGACGCATAGATAGCATTTGCGCGTGACCCTAAGTCACATCCTGTCGATCTAAGTTAGCTCGGCCCAAGACTTATACCCTTGCGACTGCGCCGTCACCGCGGTTCCAGCGCCGCATCTCGTGCACCGATGCAATACCCAGGCCAGGAGTTATGGGCCCGCATTTATCTCGAAGAAATACCGCACATTTGTAATCTCGAGAAGAGAATCTCTACAACCTATCAAATCAATCCCATCAATCAATCAAGTATAACACCCATATCTCTCTCACCCAAAAGTCAACACTAACATACCTCCCAAGTACACCCATCACTCACCCATAACACCCATCCCTCTCCCTTACATCACTCCTCTCTCTCTCTCTCTCATTTCTCACTCCATTCCAAGCAATTCCCAAGAGAGAGAACCGTCCAAGCTCTAAGGAGAGCCTAGTGTGGCCCACTTTCTACCCCAAGATATTTCATCCTAGCCCTTCAATCATCATCATCTTCCATCAAAGAGGGAGCTTGGGAGCTTAGGAGCTTAACATCCCAAGGAGCCTAGAAGATTTGCAATTGGTGGGTGATCCTAGAATTTCCACTGTTAATTTTATTTTAGGGCCCACTTATGGTGGGAGCCACTTGATGTATGTGTTGCAACACTTGGAGAGGAGCTCATAGTGGTGGAGCTCCTCTCTCTCACACGCGTCTCTCTCTCTCTCTCTCTCTCTCTCTCTCTCTCTCTCTCTCTCTCTCTCTCTCTCTCTCCCTTTTGATGTGTGGCCCACCTGATGATACATGTATTTCATCCATGCCATCTAGCCACGCAAGACCCACCTTGAGGTCGCGTCTTATCTAGACCGTCCGACCGTTGGACATCCAGCGTGCTTGGACGGGTGAGGAATAACATAGATCCCAGCTTTATTCAAGCTGGTGGGCCACCACGTGGACCCACCAGATGTATATGTTTTATCCTGACCATCCAGATCGTGTGGGGTCCACCCCACACGTGTGGCATGTGTGGTGGGACCCACCTTGGTGTATGTATTGTATATCCACTCCGTCCACCAATCAGGATGGTGGTGTGGACCCCACTGTGATGTATGTGTCTTATACACATCATCCATTCAATGGACGTGGACCCCACCATGGCAATGTGTGGGACCCACCTTGAATTAATGTGTTACATCCACACCGTCCAATCCATGGACGGTGGATGTAGATTGGCTGGTGTACCATGCAGCTATATAGCTGCTGAATTATGTCAGCAAGTTCTGTAGGGATCCTATCCTAGCCGTCCGTCCATTTGGATGGGACCCACCTTAATATATATATATATATATATATATATATATATTTCAAGTGGGACCCACCCTCTGCACGTGTGTCTTGACGGTGGGACCACTATGATATATGTTTTGATCAACCGTCCATCTGTATGGACATCAGCAGCTCTGTGGATCCGATCTTAAGATATGTGTTATATCTCAACTATCCATCTGCGTGGGCCCACCATGCTGGATGTGTTTGATCCAGGCCATCTATTAAATGGGCCACCTCGCAGGCCCTCTATGATGCGTATTTAATCCAGGTCGTCCATGGATTGGGCCGCCCCACAGGCCCGACCATGATGTATATGTAGCCCATTTAATGAGGCCTAATGAGATATATTTGAGGCCCATATGATGCAGCCCGACTTGATGTATATGAGGCCCATTGTTGTGGCCCATTATGATCTATATGAGGCCCATGAGTGAGGCCCAATGCGATGTATATAAAGCCCTTGTGTGTGGCCCAATGTGATGTATTTGTGGCCCATGAGTGAGGCCCAATGTTATGTACATGCGGCCCATGTTTGAGGCCCAATACGATTTATACTCGGCCCATGTGTTGAGGCCCATTTTGATGTATCTGAGGCCCGTGTATTGCGGCCCATTTAATGTATGTAAGCCCCATATGATGAGGCCCGATGTGGTGTATATGAGGCCCATGAGTGAGGCCCAATGTGATGTATTTGTGGCCCATTCGTTGAGGCCTAATATAATATAATTATAGCCCATATGAGGAGGCCCGATGTGATGTTTATGTGGCCCATGAGGGAGGCCCATCATGATGTGTATTAAGCCTTGAGTTAGGCCCATTGTGATGTATATTAGGCCCTTATGTGAGGCTGTAAGCCCACTATACGCTTGGCTTCATGTGGGTCATCCCTTGGGAGCAATGTTGGTTGAATGTCCACATTGATGGGCAATGATGGTTGAATGTCCATATTGTGACCTTCCCTTAGGCCTTGGTAGGCCCATTCTCATCGATGACGATTATCGATGCCGATTATCAATGCTGATTATCGATGCCGATTATCGATGTTGTATCAGTGCTGATTATTGGTGCCAATTATCGATGCTGATTATCGATGCCGATTATTGAGGCTGATTATCGATGCTGATTATCAATGCTGATTATTGGTGTCGATTATCGAGGCTGATTTGATCATCGATGCCAATTATCGAGGCTGATTATCGATATTGATTATCGATGCCGGTTATCGATACCGATTATGAGTATGTGACAGCACAACATCATGATACATGCCCATACACATCATCTGTATGTTTGTTATGAGATGTGGTTGACCATTGAATATGTCATAGGGCAGGTTGTTCATAGGACTCCCCGATAGGTAGAGTCGTCCCACATGAGCACACGGTATGTGCAGGATTGATGCATGATTGGACTGTGTGACTCATGCATCTTGCATTTTGTAATATGACTACTGTACGCCCTAGCGATATCAGGGCTGTGGCCTCCACAGGCATGTCGTGAATGGCTAGATGGGACACCAAAAATGTTTAGTTCAAGCATCTGGGCACATTGGATATCCGTGGGTGAAGGTCCCTAAACCTCCGTGGCCAGAAGACGCTTCAACGTCTAGACCGAGTGGATATACATGAGCGCCCGAGTGTCGAATACCAGTAGGCCGCGTCTCCCACTGTGTCATGGTCGGTTGGAAGGGGGTGTGGCCTTATCTGCCAGAGTGAGGGGGTTGTAAGCTAGGCTGAGTCTGACCAACTCGTAAATGGGTCAGCTATCGATGAGCCGAGTAGGCATTGGTATACTGCTGGCAGGCGGATAGTGTGGTCTCTTCCATTCGCTGGGTTGTGCGACTAGGGAAGCAGCAGTCAGTGTGGAGTGTACTAGACCCCGGTGATGATCCCAGAGATGTACAATACTGATATGTGGACTTATTGAGTAGGAGTCGTATACTCATCATTTCACTCATTCATTCATTCATTCACTATCCACTCGGGCTGGTGGTGTGCAACTAATTGTTGTGTACCTTCGTAATGGACAAGATTTCTATTAGGGAGCGCGACTAATCTGAGATCAGGAGTTTACTACATTGAGTCTAGCTATCCAGATTTAGGTATGGGACTGATTTCGATAGAAGTCCCTTGTGATGGACCCCATAGCCTGCGATACTACGTACTATCATCCGACTTCACACTCTAGCTCGGTCATTTCATTCACACCGCATATTACATTATATCCGCGGCATATGAAATTTTGGAGTTGCTATGTTTTTACATTTATATGGCCTAGATGAGGTTAACGGTATTCTTGAACTCGTCAAAATTTACATATTACATTGTACCCCCAGTATATGATATTTGGCTTACTATGTCTCCGTATTGCATAACTAAGCTACATTGCTTCCCCATTATATGATAATGGCTCATTATATTTTTGCATCGCACAGTCTGGATATGGCTGATGGTATTTATGCACTTACTAGCATGTTTCCTCATTGCTCTCATATTGCATGCTGAGCAGGTTTATCTTGCGCACATACTTACACCACCCTCTAAGCTTTCTATAAGCTTATGCACGATAGATGCGTGCAGGTGGCGTTAGGTCACAGCAGCATTGAGCTTGGAGGGTGCAACGGCCTTCTGGAGCTTTAATTTTCGATATATGTATATTTCCCTTTCAACACTCTATTCAACTATTTATATTAGTGAATATGTGATGATGATGTTGTCTTTGTGATTTGGGTAAACTTGTGGTTATGCTTCTTACAAGATAAATATTCGTTAAAAAATCCTCCTTGTAGGATCCCAGGTTTTGAATCTAGCGTATGGGCGATGGGAGCTGAGAATGGGGTACTACGGAGGCTGTTGACACCAGATTCGGCGATCAGGAATTTTGTGAGCCCGTTTTCCAAGTTTGGGGCTTGACACTTGGTTTCCTTGGATCTTTGGCATATGAATTCTTCAATCTCGGTCTCCTAAGATCCATCCCTTGCCTTGGTGATTCTTGAGCATTAAATCTAGGCTTTTAGCACCCTTTTTAATTTAAGCTCTTAAATTCACCTTGCAACACAGACATGAGTAAAATAGAACATTAAGCATTATCATGTTCATAAAACTAAGATATAAGTGGGGGATAATATGCAATATTTGACCCTCAACACTCTTCACCCTTTTGCGCCACTCCTTAAACCCTAGAAGATGCTTTAGAGCATCCTAAGAACTCTTATTTATAGTTGGGGAACTCCAACTTTCGCACCGAGTTGGAAAATTTCAGAAACTACCTCAAATTTACGTAGTCCACACAAAATCTGCGTAACCTTCGACTAGTAGAGAGCAATCTTCGACTGGTCGAGGGTCATCATCAACTAGTCAAGTGAAATCTTCGACCAGTTGAAGTACATGAAAAAGTACTTCCATCGAATCAATCATTGTTTATGAATTGATGATCCTTCGATGCCAGCACCATCTTCCTTAGGGTCAGATTGAGCTAGATTTTCTTCCTTTTTTCTTATTGTGGATATGTACTAAACTATATTCCATTGGTTTGCATGGTACTTTCATGACTTATTTGGATATTTCATATAGTCTCATATAGTGTTTTTCATCCTAATGATTCATTCTAATGTTAAAATTTTGATGTTATTCCTACTTGTTGAAATTTGTGGTGAGGACCGCTTTTGTTGAAGTAGGAATATGCCAATATGTCCTAGAGGGGGGCAAATAGGACTTTTTAAAGTTTTTATAATTTATTCAAAAATCCTATTACACTAATCCTAACAGACTGTACTTATCACGATTACTCAAAAGTAACTCTACAGGCCCGGTAGAGGATCCAATCACAAACTATTTAAGAAATGAACAATATACAGACTAATTTATTATGGATATGATTGTGTATGTGTGTGAGGTGTGATCTCAGATATGAAAGTATTAAAGCAAATCACACAATCAACAGAATAACAATATCAAACACAGTCATTTTTATAGTGGTTCGACTACTTGTTTGCTCCACTCCCGATAACCACACTCAACCCTTGAGTGTACCAGATTTCACTAAGGAGGTTTCACAGCGGTTCACCTCAAACCTAAGGTTTTAAATCAGGTTCACCTTCAACCTTTACAACCTACACTAAGGCTGACTGTTTATGCTCTCACGAGCAAGGGTCGACACAACGCGTCCACTTTTAAGTACACTGGCCAAGGATCTTCCATAAGACCCTAACTGAGGTTTCACACGGTTCACCTCTAACCTAAGGTTTTAGATAGGTTCACCTTCAACCGGATGTTTATGCTCTCCACAGAGCAAGGGTCCACACAACGCACCCACCACATACACTCCCGGTGGAGGCCTCCTACGAGGGCTTGCAAGGGTGAGAAACACCTTAGACCCAATCCTACAGAAGAATGATCAAAGGGTCCTCTGGACTCTAGTTACTTACAGATAAGTGGATGAGTCCCATTCAGCTCGTTGATGAAGATCTCCTACTTTGTTGATGAAGAGTCTTCTGCTTCCTTGATTCGCAACTCAAATGATGTACCAATATATGACGACGGGTTGGGTCAAGGTTATGATGGAATCATACTCTCTAAATGTTTTCCTATTAGGAAGATAGGGCGATTCTAATCATTTATGCATTCAAGGCATCCTAGCTTAATGATTTGCCATTAAGGTAGTAGTTGGAGGATCCTTGAATGCGGAAGTTCATTCCCCAATCTACTCTATTGAATATCAATGATGAGAGTGGATTGGAGGATGAACTCCCTTAAGAGAAAGGGCTTTGGGTATATGATCTAAGATAAAACACTCAAAAGCACTCTCTTCTTTCTCTACCAGCAACAATAGACAAGCTCTCTTTATATAGACAGAAGGTTCCAATGGATATAAAATGGTCACATTTATGACAGGGTCGATATCATCGAGCGTATACTCTTGATTACATCGACTGGCCGCTCGATGACACAAACTCAAATGCTATACGCTTTTGAAACCTTTTGCCAGCTGGTCGAGGGAATTGAAACACATATCAATGTCATCAGATTTCGAACTCCGATATCATCGATGCGAGGTTTGATTAATCGACACTTGAAAATGAGAGAGACTTGCTATGAAATATTTCAGGTTTACAAGAATGATCGAGGGACCTTCAAGATCATCGGAATTTGAATGTCGATGATATTGATAGAGTGTCGATGCATCGATAAATCCAAAGGATTTTCATTTAAGCTTGCTGGACAGTTTTTATCCCTGTTCGATGCCATCGAAACCGTACCGATATCATCGATATTTGAATATCGATTCTATCGAGTGCCCCTCGATCGTAGATAAACAACCCTGAAATAATTGCTGGAGAACTTAAGCGCCCATGACCGATAACATCGAGAGCCTTCTAATATCATCGAGATTTGAACTTCGATGGTATCGAGAACGACTTCGATGTATCGATGCACATGTGATTTTCTTAAGTAAAAATAGGGGCACCGAAAATCTGTCTGTCGATATTATCGAGTCACCATCGATGGACTCGAGATTCAAATATCAATGATATCGATAGGTATATCGATATATCGATAAATTCGTCCAGAGATATATGCGATTGTAGGACGTATTTTGTCCTCATTTCGATGATATCGTTTAAGTATCGAGGACATCGACAGCACAGGTCGATTCTATCAAGCAGTGTATCGATAAAATTGACAAAGCAAGAAAACTTAGAGAATTTTCTGATTTTGAAAAAGTTTCATAACTTAAAAACCCTATGATATTCTAGTTTTTTTTAAGGGTTTTATATACCTAGTGTTTTGGGACATAGGATGTGAGGCTTAGATTTACCTATGACGAGCTTGCACACATCCGATGAGGCAGATGCTTTGAATTGATCTTCCTATGAGGCTCTGCTATCTAGCTGACTCAACACTCACGCTAATTGACAAACCAGGGCACTTTCACTTGTTAATATTCATTCCTGTTATTTTACCTAGCTTTAATATGCTTTATGATATATCCTATGATCTGTTCTTCCTTTGTCAACTTGTGACAAAAAGGGAGAGAAATTGGTGCTAGTAATGTGATAAATGGAATGAATGTGATGTGCTACATATTTGCTAGCTACATATTATATTTTGTGCATAGTATATGTTGTATTTCTCAGGGGGAGCATCTATTGTACACGGTTACGAGGATTATAATGATGATTATTACAACCTACATAAGGTAGCTTCAAGTTTGTTAATCTTATGAATGATTCTTGTGAATGAGTGTAATCATAAATGTTAGTGGATGTATTGTGTATGTTGTGTGTTTTGTCACGAATTTAATAAAGGGGAAGATTGTAAGTTCTTTTATGTTTAGCACACATGGATTGTCAAATTTTGTAAGACAAAAGTGCTTCAAGGTCAGATCACAACTACTCTACATACCTGAGGATCAACTCAAGATCAGCTTATGATCAGCTCAAGATCAGCTTATGATCAACTGAAGATCGGTACATATTCTTAAGAAGTCGACACCCGAATTTAAGACAAGATCAGCTCAAAGTTCAAGACAAGTTGTCCCATATATTTGCTAAAACACAGGTGGTATAACCCTAGAAAAACCTTAGGTTTAGGTATTTTCAAAAAGTCATTAAACTTGGGTTTTAACAGTATTTTTGTTTTGGAATTCGGCCAGCCTAACTTCCTCGACTAACCCAACTTCAAGCCCGGGCAAAATAACAAATTTTCTTAAAAATTCAGCCAGCCTAAGTTTTGGTTCAGCTAGCCTAAGCTTGAAATTCGGCTATGAAAAGGAGAGCTTAAGATGTCCTTGTAACACCCCGAACCTTTCAATAGCCGAGTATTGAAAGTTCTCGAGTGTTACCATGAAATTTAACTTAATATGCACATGTGAACAGTACCAATCTAGAAAAATATGCAGAAAAATTTTGAGATCCCTACCGGAACGTTTTAACCCCAAGGTCACCACCATTGAAGAGTGTAGGAATATAGAAGAAATGAAAGTAAAAGAATTAGTAGGTTCCCTACAGACTTTTGAACTACACTTCAAACCACCCAAAAAATTCAAAAATATTGTTCTCAAAACCTCTAACATTATGAATACAATAAAGGAAGAAGATAGTGAGAACGAAGATGGAGATGAGGAATTTACCCTCTTAGTTAAAAAATTTAAAAGATTCTTTAATAGGAACTGTGGAAAACCATACAACAACAAGGGAGCTCAACCAAACCACAAGTGCCAAATTGGCAAATTCAACAAGTCCAAAGAGCTTCAATGCTATAACTGTAAAAAGTTTGGTCACATCTCCACAAAACACCCTACAAAGAAGTCTAAAGAAAAAGCTATGGCAGCCACTTAGGATGACACTGACGACTCAAATTCAGATTCAGATGAGTCAAGTAGTGATGGAGACACAAAATCACTAAAGATTCTCATGGCCTCCACCACTATAGTCATTCCCAAAAATTTGGATGAAGAAGATGAACTTAATCTTGAGGAAATTAAGAAAGGGAGACGAACTAGAGTTAAAAGCATAACTTTTGATAATCTGATCAAGAAAATTAAACTTCTAAAATTAAAAGTTGAAAAATTAAAAAGAAAAAACAAGAAACTAAAAGTAGAAGTAAAACATTCTGATCAAATAGCAGAACTAACCCAAAAATTTACTCAAAGCAATGAAAATTTTGAGAAACTTCTAGGCATGGGAAGAAAATCCAAAAATATGACAGGCCTAGTTTATGAATCAGAATCCTCCTCTACCTCATCAATAATGACAAATTCCACTAATCCAAATCAGAAAGATCCAGTTAAATGCCATCACTATGGAAGGATAGGGCACTACAAATGGGAATCTCCTATGGTAAAAAAAAATTGATGTTACTTCCAAGACAAACCACAAAGTCACATCCAAATCATTTGAAAGTCACTCAGAGAAATATTCTTCTGGCTCATAGAAAATGGTTACCAAATGAATAATACAAAACTAACACAAGTGCCCTGGAAACGAGTTGGGCCCTTGTAACATCTGGTCCATGTAAATTAACAAGTTACCTCGACCCATCTTTTGATATATTTGATAATGGGTCAACTAAAGGTGAGCCATAAATTTTTAAAAATTAAAAAAATGATTGGTCAAGAAATAAATCTCGTTTGGTTAAAATTGATTCTAGAGCTCTCAAAAGCATATTACTTTTAAATCAATTCACAAAAATTCTTGACTAATAATTTCTTCATGGAGTTTGATAAAAATGCTTTCAAAACTCCATATATATCAAGTATCATACATAACTTTTGAAATACTCATGAATATTATGATACTTATCTTGAACCAGTAAAGGTTGATACACAAACTGCAATTAAATGTTTATTACCTATTGATCAACCATCTCCAATGAATGATTATTAGTTCATTTTGATCTAAAAAGATAAATCTGAGGATTCTTGGCCTCTGAACATTTTGAATATTCCATGGAAGGATTTCACACTCTCAACCATACCATGGAATCCTATTTTAAATTATACGTAGTAGTAAAGTCAGTTTTAAAGATTTTATTTTATTTTTTTTGAGTTCCAGGAACACTTCAGTACACCGAAATCGGGCCGTGTTAAGTTATTTAAATCCTGCATTGTTCAGTTCAGCTTAGACTATCTCTTGTTTCTTCCAAAGTTCAATTGATTGTGGAGCCAAAATCAGTAAAATCTAAGGCATCTCCTAGTGTTTTCTCTTTACATCTAAAAAAAACTAGGATCATTTGACTTAGGTTTATCTTCTCTTGATAGGTCCTTATCATTCCACTTAATTTTCCATAAAATGGAGTCATCCTTGTCTAAGAGAAAAATCAATCCGAGAAGAAACATGACACTAAAGAATCAATCACATCTAAGCATAATCCCAGCATTCCAAAACGAGGTCGATCATCTAACTAAACCTATAGACCCTCGTCTTCCTAAAACCCTAATCCCTCCAAGCACATTACTACTATTTTATTTTATTTTTTGTGCAAAAATTATGGATGAAAGCTATCTTTAAAAAAAAAAAAAAAAAATCAAGGTTTAAGAGATTTCCTCTCTCCAAAGATGCCTATACTTTGGGACCAATAACTGAAATCTTGGCCTTATTAATTTTGTCCCTTTACACACTATATGGGGGGGGGGGGGGTGGTGAGTTGGACTGTGATGGTGGAATAGTTAAATTACTCCATACCGCATATCAACTCTTACAAGGATACCATTGTGTTCCAAATCAACCTACTGAATTATAGAGACACGGAATCAAAAGGGGTTGTTTTGAAAGGAACTCACTATATGATTTATATGTACTAATTAGAAAATCTGTGATTATAACCTGATTCAGTCAGGGGATACAAGCATCTTTTCAGATTAGTTATTATTTTTGTACTTATTATTTTAACTTATGATTTCAGCACGACATGGTCAAGAACAAGGGAAAGGAAGATGCAAAAGGAGAAACCACATCTACAAATATTAGAATCCATACTCCTTATCCGCATTCTACTGCTAGGGCAAACAAAGTTACATTTGATCGATTTGTTAAATCCAGTCTCATAGAGCCATACGGGATAGACATTTATCTGGGATCATGGGGTGGTATAACATTCTTTATTTAGGGGGAGAAATACAATATGACCTTGTTTATCAATTCTTGAATTCTTGTCATAATGTTCAAGATGATCCTCCATCAATCAACATCAACTACATGAATAAAACCAAGGAGATCACTCCTTTGATGTTAGGACAACTTCTGAATCTTCTAGTAACACATACCTCACCAACTGATCGTTGTTTAAATGATCCAAGTGTCTGGAAAGAAGTAACCAAAACACTATATGGTGACTCAATGATACCCAAAAATAAAGGAAACTATTTGTCTTCATTACATCTGGAATCTACCAGAAAAGTGCTTCACGAAATACTGAGTACCGATGCATATCCTTGTGAAGTTTCTGGAGATATTCTCCCACCAGTTGTTCTAAATACCCTATATGATATCTATTGGAGAACTGAATTATGCCCACTCTAATTTTGAAACAATTAATTCAAGTTGTCAAAGGTATTCACCACACAAGTATTACCTTTCCAAGCATCATCTGCAAACTTTCAAAGTTTCTCGCTATGCCACCTACTTGTGATACAATATACCCTGCAGTATACCTTAGCAAGAAAACATTACTAAAAGCACTTAAAGATAATCATGAATGCAAGGTTAAGAAAGAAGTTCAAGACACTCCCATAGCCATTGGCTGAGACTCTTGTCGCACCCCAGTGCCTGCACTGAGTCCACTATCTATCAACACTGGCCGCCTCCTTCGCCAGAACGATCCAACCCGTCAACTTCTTGAAGGGCAGTCAAATATAGAAGCTCACCTTCGGTAGTGCAAAAATCAACTCTCTGGGATTGAACTGCGTCTTTACGCTCTTCAACATACTGGGGATCACATCACTGAATTGCTTTTGACTCGCCATTATTATATCCCTCCATTTGAGGGTGGATCCTCTAGATGATCATATCTTGCGTGTTGTTGCTGAATCATAGTACTTTTTTTTGGATATTTATGCCCTTAAGGGCTTGATGGTTTTTGGATGTGGTTTATTCTACCTAATCTTAGGGTAGTAATTTTGATAAATTCATGGTATTATTTTTTCTGCTCATGTTAGATACTCCTTTTATGGTTATCTTTTCTATCTAACATATGATTTGATTGCTTATGATGATATATTTCTTTGTTTGGTTAATGGTCTTTACGCGTATATCATTATATGATATATTTCTTTACCCTCTAGATTATCATCTATATGTTATTGGTTTATCTCTTGGTAAATCCTTTGCCAATAACGGATAAAAAGGGGAAGAAGAACCCTACGCACCAAAACAATGTTTGTTTTCTGCAGAGATTGTATTTTCCCTTGTTGAAGGTTATTCATGGTAAACACTAAGGGGGAACAGCATGATTTTGTATTACATGCAAGTCTTGAGTTGTAAATTTATATGTTTGATATGTAATTCTTATTGTTTTGGTATGTCATTAGTATGGATCATGACACGATCATAGGTTAGGTTGTTTTTGTCACATAATTGACAAAGGAGGAGATTGTTAGTACATTTATTTGCACCCATGTTTGGCCATCACGTGATTAGCTATGTCATGTAGTCAGATGAGTTCTTAGCAAATGAAGATCGACGACGCAACAGGATTAGAAGCATCATAGCCATATTGAAGACAAAGGACTGCTTCTACGATCTTAACCTTATAAATAGATGATCCCAACCTAAATAGGAAAACCTACTTAGGTCATCTATTCAAAGCCAATTCTAAGTTCATAGTTTTTATCCATTAGTCTTAGCATTAGCAACTCCCAAGTTAGTGAATGATTTATTGCACAAAATAGAAAAATCTGCCCACTCTCAGTATGACGAAGGTGTCACCGAATAGCACCTTCGGTAGCACCGAAGATACCTTCGGTGTTACCGAAGGGGCTCAAAACAGTCCAGTAAGCTTACAATGTTAATTCGGTGTCACCGACAAGATATTTCGGTGACACCGACTGCCACTGATGAATAAAGTTTGGTGCCACTAAAAGAGACTATTTTCAATCAGTAACTTGGGGAATTAATTTGGTACTACCGAAAGATATTTCGTTTCCACCGAAGCAAGTTCGATGATATCGAAGTTGACTTCGGTAGCACCATAAACTAGCCATTTTCTATCCGTTGGAACTTTTTATCTATAAAAGTGACTTGTAGAAACTTGCGAATTTAGTAGAAATAGGCATCATAGAGTCTTTAGTATATCTCAAGCCTATCCTAGCCCCTTTAGACTCTATCCATATGAGTTTCATGCTCTCTTCATTGTGATCCTTCATTCCTATTAGCATTCAAATATCCTATTAATGAAGAACATGAACTCATGCCTTCTCTAGAGTACAAAAGACCAAACCAATAGGCAAACCTTTGTCTTTTGATACTCTAGAGCATCCATAGGTTGAATCCCTTAGGAAATTCACTTATTATCCTAGATAGGATATTCAACCAACTCCCATTACCTTGGTCACTTTTATAGGTACATCTTATGCAAGGTTCTTGATCGTGAAGCTAAATTAAACAGGTAAATCCAAGCTACGTGATCGGGGGAGCATCGGGGAGCTGATTCAAGCACAAAAATGTGAAGATCAAGCAACCCAAGATGAGCTATAAAAGAGAACTCTATCCGACAAGTAAGTGTCATAGTTAAAGATTTTAACTTTAGTCTCTTTAATCGCGTGGGATTGAGACTAAGAGTTTGCCATCAACAAACTCGATTAGGTTCCTAGTATGGGACCTTGGCTGGTGGGCCTAAACATAGGTTCCTAGTGTGGGACCTTGGCAGGTGGGCCTAAACATAAGTGCCTTATGTGGGACCTTGGCAGGTGGGCCTAAACATAAGTGCCTTGTGTGGGACCTTGGTCAGTGGGCCTAAACGTGGGTGCCTAGTGTGGGACCTTGGCCAATGGGCTTAAACGTGGGTTCTTAGTATAGGACCTTTGCTCTTGTGGAGAGCATAAATTGGTGTCCTAGTGTAGGACTGTAAAGGTTATTGGTGAATCTATTTTAAAACCATTGATAATGAAATCCGATGCACTCTGGGATTGAGTGTGGATGCTGGGAGTAGAATAGGCACATAGCCGAACCACTATAAATGCTTATGTTTGGAATTGTCATTTGCGCATCTGTTTAATCATGCTTATATATACATGAATGTTTTAACTTCTCATACATGATTGAATGAATGCTATGAATTGATAGGAAGCACATTCCTCACACAAGCTCACAATACTAGGCTAGTTGTTATATCTACATAACTTTTGTGATTGGAACCTCTAACTGGCTTGAAAGCCGTTAGAGGTATATTTCCTTACTTGCTTTAAATTGAATGATTATTTAAGTTAGGCAATCAAGACTTTAAATAGGCAGAAATATTTGAAAAGTCCTATTCACCCCCCTCTGGGACCTTAACTCAGATTCTCTCTTCAATATCAACGGTATAAACCGCAATTTCATTTTATTCACTAAATTCTAAAATTTTATTTTTATTTTAATTATCACATAAACTTAACAAAAATTTATTTTTTTATTGTTCTGATATTAAATTAAAATTTAATAAATTTATATAAATAAAGTATTTTTACAATTTAAGAATTAATTTATATTTAAATTAAACTTTAGATGAAATTAATTTAAATCAATCAAATTATAATCTAATTTATTAAATAAATTCCAAAGCTAATGAATTTGATTATTTTAATAAAAAAATTATTTAAATTATTAATTTCTAAAAGTTTATAATTAAAATTATATTTTTTTATCAAAATATACTTTCAATAATTTATTAATTAATCTAATATAATTAAGATACATTTATATATATATATATATAACTAAATATTAAATTAAAATTTAACTATGAATCAAACCGATTTAATTCAATAATTGTTTCAAGGTATATTTTAAAATTTCAACAATTAAACTAAATAATTAAATAAATTTTAAATAAAAAGATCAATCACATAAATAATTAATTTAAGTAATATTACTATTAAAATTTTAGAATAAAATAACCTAACAATTAACTGAAAATGTTAAACTTCAAGTTAAGATCACCTACCTTTTAAAGAAAAATCTGTTGATCCAGCCCTGATCCAATCTCGATCTCTCTCTCTTTATCTACAAAGCTCTCTCTCTCTCTCTCTCTCTCTCTCTCTCTCTCTCTCTCTCTCTCTCTCTCTCTCTCCCTCTCTCTCTCTTTTTGATTTGATTTTTTCTTTGTTCTTTCTTTCTTTTAAAAAAAAAGAGAGAGGTGAGTAACGGAATGGAAGAGTGGGGAACATGAGACAGTTTCGATTGGTGAGAGGGTTCGATGCCCATTACCGTATGAAAAAAAAAAGGAAGAAGGAAGAGAGTGTCGAGGAGTGGGTTGGTCGGGCGATGACATGCTTCCGCACGTCACTGGAGATAATTCATTCTTATTTTTTTTAATGTGGTGGGTCCCACTATTGATGCTATAAATCCACTCTATCCATCATCTTAGCCTAGCCATGAGAGGATATGAGGCCAAAAATGAGGCTGATCTAAACTCAGGTGGGCCACACAAAAGAGAACGGTGGGGTTGGTTCCCACAAAAAATGGGTTGTTACATTCTAACCCCCTTAACAAAAATTTCATCACCGAAATTTACATACTTATCATATGAAGAGATGAGGGTACTTCTCTCAGATTTCATCATCTCGCTCCCACGAAGCTTCGTCCTCGCCGTGATGCCCCCACTGAACCTTCACGAGTGTTATTGCTCTTGTTCAAAGTACTTGCTCCTTTCTGTAGAGGATACGAATTGGTTGCTTTATGTATGAGATGTCCTCCTGAATTTCTAGCGGCTCCCAGTCAATGATATGCGATGCGTCTCTCTCATACTTTCGAAGCATATTTATATGAAATACATGTGAATGCCAAAAAGTTGAGGCGGTAGGGCTAGTCTGTAGGCTACGAGGCCTACTCTCTGTAAGATCTCGAATGGTCCGATGTAGCATGGTGCCAATTTTCCTTTCTTCTCGAATCACATAACTCCTTTCATCAGGATACCTTCAGGAACTTATGGTATCCTATGGCGAACTCCAAGTGCCTTTGGCGATTATCGATGTAGCTCTTCTGGCAACTTTGAGCGGTATGTAGATGCTCTTTGATGACGACAATCTTCTCGAATGTCTCTTGCACTAGTTCCAGTCCCAACAATGTTCTTTCACCTACTTCGGTCAAACAATTTGGTGATCTGCAAGGTCTTTCGTATAAAGCTTCAAATGGCGCCATGCCAATACTGGACTGGAAACTATTGTTGTAGGCGAATTCTACTAAATAGAGGTGGTCGTCCCAATTTCCCTTGAAGTCAAGAATGCAAATGCAAAGCATGTCTTTTAGGATTTGATTTACCCACTCTATTTGCTCGTCAGTCTGCAGATGAAAAGCCGTGCTGCAGTCTAGCATCGTTCCTAAGGCCTTTTGAAGACTCTTCTAAATGCGTGATGTAAACCTAGTCTCGATCGGATACAATGGACACAGGAATGCCGTGAAGCCTAACAATCTCCTTGATATACCATTTGCTTAACTCGTCCAGGGATAAAGAAATATGTATAGGAAGGAAGTGTGCTGACTTTTTTAGCCTATCAACGATCACCTATATTGCATCATAATGACGGCTTATTTTCAGTAGTCCGATAATAAAATTTATCGATATGTGCTCCCACTTCCACTCTGTGACCCATAATGGTTGTAAAAGTCCTGACGGCTTCTGATGCTCCACTTTAACTTGCTGGCAGGTAAGGCACCTTACAACACAGTTGGCTATCTCCCTCTTCATATTACTCCACCAATATTGACGTCAAACATCACGGTACATCTTGGTTCCTCCTAGGTGGATAGTGAATTTTGTACGGTGTGCCTCATCTAAGACTTCTTATTTCAATTCAGATATGTCTGGAACACATAACCTCCCTCACAATCTAATCCCACCATCAGATCCTACTCGCCACTCTGAGTTGTCCTTTCCCACTTCTTCTATTATTTTCTCTTGTAGCCATGCATCATTCTTCTGCGCTTCTATTATTCATCGCACCTTGAAAAAAAAAATCCTGAATAACTACATCCTAATATAAGTATTAAATGACTAATTTAAATGGATAATTAATAAATTACTTACTAAAGTAGGTTGCACCACTAAATTACCGATATAAGCCCGAGGTTTATCGATATGAAGTCTGACATCAAAATCTTTAACTATATCAAGCATCTCCCATTCTTTAATCATTAAACTTGCCACTAGCTTACGTGTCTTCCTACTTAACATTTCGGCTACGACATTCACCTCGCCTAGATGATAGCAGATGTCGAAATGATAATCTTCTAAGAATTTCATCCATCTCTTTTGCCGCATATTTAGGTCCTTTTGGTTAAAAAGATACTTTAAACTCTTGTAATCCGAACACAGTTCAAACTGCTCACCATAAAGATAATGCTTTCAAATTTTTAAGGCAAACACTACAGCTGCAAGCTCTAAGTTGTGAGTAGGATAATTCTGTTCATGAGGTTTTAACTGCCTTGACGTGAATGTTATTGCTTTACCACTTTGCATCAGCACGGATCCCAACCCTTGATAAGATGCATCAGTATATACCACAAATCTTTCACCTTCAGCTAGTAAGGAAAGTATTGGGGCTTCCATTAATCACATCTTCAACTGAGAGAAAGCTTGCTCACAATTTTCATTACATTTAAAAGAAGTGCCCTTCTTAGTCAAGTTAGTCAATGGCCTTGCTATCTTAGAGAATCCCTCAATGAACCTTCTATAATAACCAGTTAATCCAAGAAAACTGCACACTACTGTCACATTGGTGGGCTACTCCCAATTTAACACTGCCTCGACTTTTGATGGGTCTACCAAAACTCCTTTTTCTGATACCACATGCCCTAAAAACTTTACTTCATTCTTTCAAAAGTCACATTTTGAAGCTTTGGCATACAACTGATTGTCCTTTAGAGTATGTAGAGCTATTCGAAGGTGCTCTGTGTGATCTTCTTGCTTCTTGGAGTAAATTAAAATATATCTATGAACACTATCATGAATCGATCTAAATACGGTTTGAAGACTATGTTCATGAGGTCCATAAATACTGCTGGAGTGTTCGTTAGTCCGAAGGGCATCACTAGAAATTCATAATTTTCGTACCGAGTCCTAAAGGCAGTCTTGGGTATATCTCCATCTCTAATCTTCAACTGATGATATCCAGACCATAGGCATATCTTTGAAAAGTATTTAGCTCCCTACAACTGATTGAATAAATCATTTATCCTCGGCAACGGGTACTCGTTCTTGATAATCGCCTTATTAAGTTGAAAGTAATTGATGCATAGCCTCAAAGATTCATCCTTCTTTCTTACAAATAATACTGGTGCACCCCACGACGACATACTAACCCTAATGAAGCCCTAGTCTTAGAGTTGTTAAAGTTGCTCCCTTAATTCTCTCAATTCAACAGGAGCCATATGATATGGTGCTCTAGAGATTGGTGCAGTCCTAGGTACAAGATCGATTGTGAAATCAACATCTCTCTTTGGAGGTAATCCAAGGATATCTTGAAATACTTCTGAAAATTCATGAACAATTGGAATTTGTTCTACTCCTTGGGGTTTAACTTCTGAGATGGCTAACAAACTAACCATTACTCCCTTCTTTCGTATCCCATGGAATTGTAACAGTGGTCGCCCATCGATATTCAATATGACTATCTTCATAAAACAATCGATTTTAGCCCGATATAGAGATAACAAATCCATACCCAATTTAATGTCATATTCTTGCATTGACATAACTATAAGATTAGCTAGTAAATTTACGTTCTCGATCATGATTGGATCGGATTTACAAATCTGACTTAGGTCCACTGAATTACCAATGGGGTTTGCTACCATTAACTTTTTATCTAATAGAGTAGGTTACAACCTAAGCGAGCATAAAAGGCAGTAAGAAATAAATGAATGTGATGCTCCAGAGTCAAATAACGCTCTAGCTAAGGATGAATAAATGACAATGGAACCTTTGACTACATTGCTGGTAGCCTCGATGTCAGGCTAAATAATGTCATCTGTTGGCGGTGCTGGATCCTCATATAGGGGTATGGCATCATCATAAGTCTAGGTCACTTCATCCTCAAACTGTGCTAGAACATCATAACTTTGAATTGGGCCTTCATATTGCTTCGTCAAGTTCTCGTACGATTGCACTGTGTTGTCTCCTGACTGTAATAGAGTGTAGACTTGACCTTAGGCTTTTGGTTGTGGAGCCTAACCTCCCTGTCTCGACTGTTGGTACCATTGAGGTCTATCCTGTGGCTGTTGTTGCTGAGGTGGTCTCTATATACCAATGAAGGTCCTTATTGTGGTGACCTTGAGTACGATTGTAGCAGCCTCTGTGGATATGGCCGAGGTGGTCTCGAGGAAGGCTGTGATGTGGAAGGATGTAATGGAGGTCACTGGGACATAAGTGGTGGTGCATGTTGCTGGGGAAGCCTAAAAGACTGATGTGACGGTCCCGACCTTTGTGGATACTGAGTGTGCTGTGGTTTGGAATAAAAACGAGCGGTGTGGCCCTCAAGTCCACAATTATAGCAGAATCCTGAAAATTGTGGTGCAGGAAGTGATGTTGTCGGTCTGGCCATCGATGTCAATGTTGTTCTCTGCCTCTTAATTACATCTTATTGGGCTGGCAATATGTGGGTAGCAGTTCTAGCACCACTCTTTGCGTCCTTCTTTTGATCACGATTCTTCCAATATTCGTTGAGGTCTTTCTCCACTGCTAAGGCACGCTCCAACACTTTGACATAGGTCTTCTGTATGAAATGGGCTAATCGGCTATGAATGGAGGCTCTCAAACCTTCCTCAAATTTTTGTACCTTACGGGTTTCATCAGACACCAAAAAAGTTACAAATCATGATAGCTCCGTAAACTTAGGATCATACTGATGCACTGTCATGTCACCCTGCTCTAATTTCATAAATTCTCCCGCCTTTTGATTTTTCACATATGAAGGAAAGTGTTTATCGTCAAACTTCTCACAAAACTGGGCCCAAGTCCAGGCTTCAACCCTTGGGTTCATCCTAATGACTGAGTCCCACCAATGATCTGCCTCCCCTTCTAGCATGTAAATAACTAATTCTACTTTTTGGTAATCATCT
The DNA here is from genome assembly GCF_029962835.1 of Magnolia sinica. NCBI lineage: Eukaryota > Viridiplantae > Streptophyta > Magnoliopsida > Magnoliales > Magnoliaceae > Magnolia > Magnolia sinica. The sequence continues at coordinate 36,405,905 of NC_080577.1, forward strand.
CACCTGATAACCATGAAAATCTTATCAATCTGTTTCTTCCATACTTCAGCCTTAGATAGGTCAGGCCCACCCTTAAATACAGGTAGTCTTTGTCTTTTGAACCTTTCCAATAAAGTTCATATCCCTTCGTTAGCTACATGAACGATTTGAGTTTGACCTTGCGCTTGAGTTTGTCTTATCTGATAGTCCACAAGAGCTGTAAGATCTCCTATGACTCTAATAATTTCACTAATAAGTGACCTGTTTTCAGTAGCATCGGGACCATGAGCTCCTGATGAGGCTCTAACATTAATGTTGTGATCCGCCATAATCTACGATTGATTAAACATGTAAGCTTTAGTGTGTGACGACCCAAGTAGATTATAGTAACTAGAATTGAATTTTAAGTGTCATTAAGTGAGTGCATACTATTTAAGGTCTCAAGGAGCATGAAAATTTTATTAGATTGTAAGAAAGATTGGATGATCTAAAAGACTTACACATGAAGGTTAAGAAAATTCAAGAAGTGATATGTATCAAGGTTGTAGTGTAGAAAATTCAGATTCTTAGGATATTATTTCCATTAATGTTTCTAGTGCTTACAGGTGTCAGATCGATCTAAATAAAATTTATGAGGATACTTCTATGAGTCTACTATAATTCTATAAAATTTTAACTTAATATAAGTCTATAGAAAATTCTAAAATTCAGATAATTTGGTCTACCCAGAAACAAATGATTACTGAATAATATACACATAACATAACATTGGTATAAAATAAACTTAAATTTATATTTTTGAATTATTTTTTACTAAAATTGCACTTGTTAATCTACAACTGGGATATTGAATCGACTTAAACGGAGTTGTAATTAATTAGTTATGATTTTTGTAAGTTAAGTGTTTTCTACTTACAATTGTTGTCCAATTTACCGTAGTATGCTAAAAAATTAAAAATTAAAAATTCATTAGGGTCCAGATTTGGGTTGTTAGTTCAATCTAAAGTCTAAATAAGATCATATTTAATGTCAACATAGATGCAAATGATTCTTAAGTTTATATTTCTAGTGTTCCTATCATAAAAGCAAAGGAATTTATGTTTGGGTCACTAATTTGAAAAAAACCCTAGGTCTATAGTTTTTAATCTAAACCTGGCTCTGATACTGACTTGTCATGCCCCGACATTCGGGTACTCAAATAGGGTATTCAAGACCCGAATCCTACATTCATGAGTTTTAATATATTGATATTTATTACAATCCACATGATTCAATCAAATTTAATAGATATTCAAAGTCATCTAAAAGGAAAATACTGCTGAAATGTTTATTAAATTCAACTCTCTTGATAGTTTTCTCTTCTTCTTTTTTTGTTACATCGAAATTTGGAATTTAAACTAAACCCAAATAACAAAAACTAAATTGAAATTTAAACTAAACCTAATTTTCTAGAAAAATAAAACTAATAGTAGAGGCCCGCCTGCTCGTAGTATTCCAGCACTGCACCTATGCATTTTTTGTAGTAGGGTGAGCATAACAGCCCAGTAGGGTCATTTCTTACCCAAAATTTAACATGTTTAGATTATATCAATTTTTTATAAACAATGGAGAAAAATATAATATAGATAATAAAAGAACATGAATTTAAGCAATAGAATTGTAAAACCGTGATACATGTGATACTTTTCATGAATTCTCATAAACAATATATATCATTTCTTACAACATCGTACCTAATGGATGGCCACGTTGCAATAACGCCCACGCATCAGTACCTCGTGGTGATGGACCCATTTATACATTAGTTGGTCAGACTACTGCTCTAGTCGTACCTCTGACATATGTCTGCGCACACAATTGTACTCATAGTCGTACACAAAGGAGACTCCAAAGGATCCAGTGGGTTTTAGGGTCTTTCACCAAAGGGACACAATCGCCCTACTTACTAGCTCTAGGGTCCTACACCCAAGGGACACGATCACCCTATTTGCTCACATTACATCCAACATATTAAAATCAATGCTTAACGAATGCTAGACATGCATGTAAGACGAATCATTGTTTCACAAGCGAAAATATCAACAATATGAATTTTTATTTCTAATTAGTAATTCTAAATATAATTTTGTTGAAACTTTAATAATTAAAATATTTAAATAAAATATTATTTTTACTATTATTAAATTTAGGAATTGTTGTGATTTAATAATCTATAAGAAATTTTATTTAAATTCTAACTTTAATTAAATCAAATTTTTTACTTAAATAATATTAAATATTAGCATAAAAATATTTATTATTTTATTTGTTAAATTCTAAAATTAAATTATATTTTAATTATCACCTAAAATTAACAAATATATTTTTTTATTGTTCTGATATTAAATTAAATTTTAATAAATTTATATAAATAAAGTATTTTTACAATTTAAGAATTAATATATATTTAAATTTAACTTTAGATGAAATTGATTTAAATCGAATTTGATTATTTTAATAACAAAATTTATTTAAATTATAAATTTCTAAAAGTTTAGAATTAAAATTAGATTATTTTTTTATCAAATTATACTTTCAATAATTTATTAGTTAATCTAATATGATTAAGATACATACATACATGCATGCATGCATGCATACATATATATATATATATATATATATATATATATATATATATATATATATATTATAACTATGAATCAAACCGATTTAATTCAACAATTGTTTCAAGGTATATTTTAAATTTTCAACAATTAAACTAAATAATTAAATAAATTTTAAATAAAAAGATCAATCACATAAATAATTAATTTAAGTAATATTACTATTAAAATTTTGAAATAAAATAACATAATAATTAACTGAAAATGTTAAACTTCAAGTTAAGATCACCTTACCTTTTAAAGAAAAATCTGTTGATCCAGCCCTGATCCAATCTCTCTCTCTCTCTCTCTCTCTCTCTCTCTCTCTCTCTCTCTCTCTCTCTCTCTCTCTCTCGATCTATAGAGCTCTCTCTCTCCCCCTCTCTCTCTCTTTTTGATTTGATTGTTTCTTTGTTTTCTTTCTTAAAAAAAAAAAAGAGGTGAGTAACGGAATGAAAGAGTAGGGAACACGGGACAGTTTCGATTGGTGGAAAGGTCCGGTGCCCATTACCGTACGAAAAAGAAGGACGAATGAAAAGAGTGTTAAGGAGTGGGTTGGTCAAGCGGTGACGTGCTTCCGCACGTCACTGGAGATAATTCATTCTTCTTTTTTTTAGATGTGGTGGGTCCCACTAATGATGTTATAAATCCACTCTATCCATCATCTTGGCCTAGCCATGAGAGGATATGAGGCCAAAAATGAGGTTGATCCAAACTCAGGTGGGCCACACAAAAGAGGATGGTGGGGTTGGTTCCCACAAAAAAGGGTTGTTACAGCCACTCTCCTTTTGTTGAGTTAGCCATTGCTACTCTCCTTATTATTGAGTTGGCCATTGCCACTCTCCTCCTTGTTGAGGTAGCTATTGCTACTCTCCTCTATATTTTGTTAGCCTTGTGTTATTTACCTTTAAGGCTTGAGCATATGTCTTGATATTCCAAAGCTCTCATGATTCAATGGATTTCCCTTTTTGGTGCAAGTACTATGTTGGGTATCCCACCTCTAATGGTCGAATAAATATCGTGAACGTAATGCGTTTTTCGTAACAGCTGACATGTAATTCCATGTTTTATGGGCAGTGGTGCACAAATCGATGTAAGTAATTCGCAATGTGTGTTACATCACTTCCGGGATTGGATGTCGCAAATAGTCGCTCCATGAACAAATCATGTCACGTAATTCATCCAATCGTGTGTTGTGTTCGTCTTGGGATAACCGCATAAAACCGTGTTAAACGTGGGACACGCCGACAAATCTCCGTAGAATTGGATACGAGGCGTGTCGGATAACTCTAATCATATTCCACATTGTGGCGATCGCTAAGTGTGATGAACCCCATATACTTTGCTAAGCATGCATCTCATGTAAGTTACTTGTGCATATTGATACCTCTCGTAGTTGTAGAGTACGGGACATATCAGAATCTTTATATTTCTTTTATGAATATCTTGAATTATTATTAATCTTAAAGGATGACCATCACTATGAGTAGGGCATTGACTCTCTCCAACCGTGCAAATGATGCAGGCGACGTACAGATTGAAGATCTAAAGGACCATCTCCCTATGACCTTCAATATTTTCTTAATATGTTTCGACCAATGTTCGGCTGCGACTCGATCGGGAGTGCCTGTGAATTCGGGGGGTCATAGCTTTAAAAACTTTTATAGCATGAGTGACTCGTCATGGTGTTCCGATCAAGGGGGAGCTGGTGGTGTATTACCAACAGGTGATACGAGAGGCCTTATAGTCCTCGAGGAAGTGTTATGCGCCCATCGTTGTAGGTCTTCTACAGTTTGCTGAGTCCTTTGCCTAAAGGTCTCCATTCTCCCTAAGATAGCAAAGAACGGTGCCCGGGTTTGTGTATCAAGGGGGCGACTTTGGAGGGTAGTCCCAGGAGTGTGGTTCCCTGGTTGGTTGGTGGAGAGGTTGTAGATTCCCCCATAAGCACCCCTCGCGGGGCCTCGTTCTCAGTGGTACATTTTAGAGGTACGGAGTTGGCACGCATGGTCTTCTTCTTGGGGGCCTTGGTTTCTGTGCAGAAATTTGGTTATAGTTAAGGCTAGCTTCGAGTATAAAAATGTAGACTCGTTAGTCACGTAATTTCAGGGTTTGACTTTCTGTTTCACAAGTAAGCCTATTTAAGGTTTAATGTTTTAAATTCGTCAGGATTTTATTAATTTGTTCAAGGGTTCTAGTAGGGGAGATTCTACTCATGTTCCCTGATTCTTCTTAGGGGCATTTAAGGGTCTAATTTATGGAGTTAATCTTGGCCTTTGTAACATTATGACGGTCTATGTCCCCAGGCGCAGTTAATCTCATTCTTGTGGTCTGATACCAGCTATAAGATCTCGAAATTTCATGCCCGAAATTTGAGGTGTTAATAATGTAAGGTCTTGGATGTATTTTCAAGTATTATTTCAAAGGTATTTCCCTTTGGTCCACATCCAATTACATTTATGAAGGTAATCATTCATGATAATGAAATTAAATATATCTATTATTCAATTTGAAATAAAGTTCAACCAATAATCAAATGCCCTCTCAATGGGAGCTTATTACATTATCGATTTTTTTTGTAGCGGAAATATAAGTAAATGGATTGTAAACTATCTTCCTTATTCAATCAGTGTAATCCTCCATCGAAAGCTGGTCCCCTAGATCTTCAACCTCTACATCATCTATATTATCTGTATAATTGGAGAGGGTTAATGCCCTTGTAATGACTGGAAAAATTTTGTGCCAAGACCCGAGTACTACCTTTATTTTTCCTTAGAAGCTTATTGTGGGTTATTTAGCGCTTAGCTCGATTGCTTATGAAATTTGCATCAATTGCTTTAAATTGGATCTGCATGACTCAAAACCTGTATAATCATTAGCGCTATGTTACTCTGAAATCTGGGATTCATTGCTAAATCCAGTTGCTCTTGGAAATTTTTGGAAGCTTTGGATCGGACCTGGACCGTGCGTCGAAAGTCTGATAGCGATGATCTTAGGCTGTATTGGTCACCATGTTGGACTTGGCCATCACCTCAAAAATCAAGTCCAGATGATGTTCTGGGTCGATTTGTTTGAGTCCGGAGGGAAGAGTGTGAGAACGGTGAGAAATTAATATGCTTTTATGAAATCTGAGTCGTGTCGCTTGCGTGACGATTTTAAGCAATCTGACCGTTGGATTCTAACCCAATTTCACCCTCGGATCAGGGAAGATGGCCCAGGCATGTCATAGTGCTTGTGGACCTGATCGAGTTTCGGTGACCGTTGAATTGTGTGTGGTCCGCCGCGGCTGATCTGTAGATCCAATCGGTATGAAAACTCAGCCTGACCTAGATCCATGGTTAGTGAGCTTAAGTCCGACCTCTCGTGGAAAAAGGCCCACCGGAAGTGCTCCGTTGGATCGAGAGAAGCCTGTTTTAGTTATAACCTAAGTATACCTTGGCCCTGGGGTTATTTTCATCAATGTTAGGCCTATATATAGACCTTAAAACCTTAACTCTCTTTTCCATACGAATTTCCTAACCCTAGCTAAGAAAGAGAGAGGAAAAGAGAGGGAGAAAGTGAGAGAGAAGTTGGTGAATCATCTTGGATTCTTTCCTGTTCTTCTACATCCTTAAATCATTACCTTTGAATCATTTTTCCGGCGATTCTAAGTTCATCCTTGGGTAAGTTAACCTAACCATAATCTGTTTTAGAGCTTCGAAGAGTCTATGTGTTGTTGTAGCTCATTTCTACTCTTGCCTTAGGTTATCCTGTCGCCGTTGACGAAGACATATCGTCTGAATCAGTTCGGTGTTCTATTTCTGGTTTAAGGTGCGGACTTTAATCGTATAGGTTATGGTTTTCAAGGCTTTCAATGCCAGCTAATGGTTTATTCTTGTTATGAATGAGATTTTACATGCCAAATGCTATGTTTATTTTGCGTTCCTGATATGCATGTGATATATTGAGATTTGTGTATTCTGTGTATATGTAGGAACTACCGTATACGTATAAAATATGCACATGTGTTTGCCATGATTATTTGTCGTGTATGTATGTTAGATGTATGTGTGACAACACCTTGGCAAAAGGAATTGTCCAAATGCGTGTATTTCAACATACGTCATGTATGTTGACCTAGGTATTCTAAGTGTTTGTAGAAATGTCTGAATGATCTAAAGTGTAATATATTTACCTAATTGCGGGCGTTGAGAAGCGATTCTCAACACTCCTATTGATGTGTATGATTTACCGCATGCAAGTCATATTCCTTGTTGTTTAAGTTCAAGTATTACTTATGCGAGAATCCATGTTAAGTTGATACTCTTCAAATGCTTACATACCACATGATTTGAGTTGTTGTTCCATTACTATTCTAGATTGTTGATATGAATATCTGTTGTGGTGGAATGTGTTTGGGACTATGAATAGTCCAGGAAATCGGTAATCAGCCTTGAGATAGTGGCTGAGGTTGCTTTCGCCACATAGGACGTGATTAGACGAACCCGAGTCGTATTAGAGTTGTCGGCAGTGGTTTGGCCACACGGAGTGTTTGCGCACTCTATGTCGTTCAACCCAACGTGCGCTCATGCTAGTCGAGTTCGTCAAGTAACCCGATTGTCTGATGTATGTTCACCATGTATTGACGTTATTGTTTGAATCTAGGGTACCAAACTTACCGATGAAATCCTGTTAACCGTTGTACCTTGATCCGCTAAGACTCATGAGCTGAACATGGTGGTATGGGACACCGTGGTCGAGCTGTCGGCCTACGCTGAGGTGACGAGCCTCCCCGTAGTGACCAGTGAGCAACCAAACTCGTGAGCCGATTATGGTGGTATGGGACACTATATTCGTGCTATCGGCCTACATTGATTGGTGACGAGCCCTTTGTAGTGACCTCGAGCATACCTGGATACCGCATTGAGGTGACGAGCCTTATTGTAGTAATGAAGGTATGATAGGCGTGCATTGATTGGTGACGAGCCCTTTGCAACGACCTGAAACCATATGATCGTATGAGATTGTCTGAGACTGACGACCCTAGAATGGATCAGTGTTTGGATGGTGATATGAGGAAGGTACCTTAGCTTCCCAATCCTGCTGTATGAAAAGGACTAATAACAACTTGGTAATCATGTTTATGCACCGCATTTGCATGTGCCTGGAAGAGGTAGCATACTTTGAGGTGATGTCATGCGTAACGTAAGATGAAGACGCTGAGGGTGTACGCGTGAGGGCATGCATCATTCTTCATGCATCCTTGCATTAACAAGAATACTTAGGACATGTTTGATTATTCTGCTTTATCATTACTGCTTGATTGAATTGATAACATGTTAACCTTTGCTATATTGTTCCACTGAGTTGATCACTCACTCCCACGTTCTGGGGCGGTGTTAAACACCCACCAGACTCTATCTTAGTTGCTGATGTTAAAGATGTTGATGCGACCTCTGAGGCAGAGTAGGAGATCGAGGATGATGAGGCTGCATTTTCTTTCATGCAGTTTTCAGGCGGGTTCTAGTGAGCCTTGTTCTGATGCGTGGGATTCTGGGATTTCTTTTTAGGAATAGATGATGTCATTTGATACTTGTAATATTTTGATAGTAACACTTGTAAGTACGACCTGGTATGTATATGTATTTCAGGGATTTGCACATGTTCACATATGATTCTATAAGTCTTCCGCTTGCGTTCTTCACTTATCCCTGAATTATATTTATAGTTTGGCTTAATCTATTCCATGTTTTATGCACTTATACAGACAACATACATCCATCATTCGATATGTTGCATAAGTGATGTGCTGAGTTATGCTCGACCCCCGAATTTTAGGGCGTTACAGCCCTACTCATAGTGGTGGTTATCCTTTAAGATTAACAATAATTTAAGAGATTTATAAAAGAAATACAAGATTTTTGATACGTCTCGTACTCCACAACTATGAGAGGTATCAATATGCACAAGCAACCTACATGAGATGCATGCATAGCAAAGTATAGGCGGTTCATCACACTTAGCGATCACCACAATGTGAAAAATGATTTAGATTTATCTGGCTCGCCCCACATCCCATTCTAAGGAGATTCGTCGGCGTGTCCCACGTTAACATCGCTTTATGCGGTTACCTCAAGACAACGGAATACATGACTGGATGAATTACGTGACACGATTTGTTCATGGAGCGACTATTTACGACATCCAATCCCTAAGGTGATGTAACACATATTGCGAATTACTTACATTGATTTGTGCACCACTACCCATTATACATGGAATTACGTGTCACCCCAAGGACCACTACCTGAACCGCATTACGTCCATGATATTTATTTGATCACTAGGAGTGGGATTTCTGACATAATATTTGCGTGCAAGATAGTGATATAGTGTTTAAATTATGCATTAAGATTTGCAGGAATTTTAGAGACTCAAAGTATGTAAGATATGGACATGCAATTCAATTCAAAGTTTAAAGGAGAATGGTCCTTGCTTAAATTCAGGAAAGTCATATAGGATTAACATCATGCCTTAACCACTATTCCCTAAAAATAAATAGTTGGTGGGGGTACATTACGTATTCATAGTAGGGATTCAAAGCATGTGAGGGAACAAAATTTAAACTACGATTATCTCAAATTAGCATAAGCTTAAAGGAAATTTCTCACCTTGAGTTGTTCGATCGCCTACTAGTAAGGTTAATGATCTAGGGGATTTTTAGCATTAATCCTGTTTCATGTAACCTACTCCACAGGATATGAATAGTTAGAATTTAGGGTCCAGTTATAGTTATACTAGGTTGTATCTAAGTTTAAAGATTCTGAAAGATATCTCGGCATTTTCCACAACTATTATCGTGAAAAGAAGGGGAAGGATTTGGAAAGGAAAAAGAGGATTTGGATTTAGACCTAGTCTGGATTTGGGTAACACTTCAGTGAATTGGTGAGATCATTGCTTCACTCTTCTTCTCCTTGTTGTTGGTGGTTTGTCGGAGCGAATCCGACAAAGTTTGACATCCGGCTTGCCTCCCTCGTTTCTTTCTTTCTTCTTGTTTCTTTCTTTCTTTCTTCTTCTTTCCTTCAGACACTTCTTACTTGAATTCCTTTCCTCTACTTTTTATACTGCTCAGTCCTAGCAGAGTAAGAGTTTGGAGTCGAACAGTTGTCACGCCCCAAAACTCAGAAACTGGGCTCACAAAATTTTCGATTGCCGAATCCGGGTCCGACAGCCTCCGTAGTACCTCATTCTCGGCTCCTGGCACCCATATGCCAGATTCCGACCCTGGGATCCTACAAGGAGGATTTTTAGTATGAGTTTTTTTGGTAAGGGAGCATAACCACAAGCATAACCATGTCACAAAAATATCATCACCACATATCCACTAATAAAAATCATTCGAGTATAATGCTGAAAGGGAAAATACATATATGAAATAAAAACTCCAAAGCTCTAGCACACGCTCCTATCTCAATGCTATTGCGACCTAACGTCACCTATATGCAACGGTTATACATAAGCTTACAAGAAGCTTAAAGGGTGGTGTATGTGTGTGCAATGCACGTGTCAAGCATATAATTATCAAAGTAAGCAGAAAATACTAGCAAGTCCATAATCGTTCGAGTACAAGGACATAATAAACTAAATATCATATGTTGATGATGCAATGCAATATGTAAATCCTGACGAGCCCATGAATACCATCAGCCTTATCTAGACCATGCAATGTAGAAACATAGTAAACCAAATGTCATATGCAGATGATGCAATGCAAAAGAAATGACAAAGCTTGAGTGTATAGTCAGGATGATAGTACGTGGTATCGCAAACTGTGGGTTTTATCACAAGGGACTTCTGTCCAAACTAGTCACATACCTAAATTTGGATAGCTAGACTCAATGTGGTAAACTCCTGATCTCAAGTTGGTCGCGTACCCAATCGAAATCATGGCCATTGCGAAGGTATACATAATGATTTAGTTGTGTACCACCAGCCCGAGTGGATAGTGAATGAATGAGTCAAATGTTGAGTACGCAACTCCTTAATAAGTCCACATATCAGTACCATACATCTCTGGGATATCATTGGGGTGTAGTACACTCCACACCAGACTTTCGCCCCATCGCGTGCAACCAAGTGAGTGGAAGAGACCTCACTACCTGCCTGGCCAGTAATCTGCCAATATCTACCGAGCACGTCGATAGCAGATCCATTTCTGAGCTAGTCAAACTCAGCATATATTTGCCCCCTACCCTCAGGCGAATAAGGCTACATCCCCTTCCAACCGACCACAACACAGTGAGAGACGCGGCCTACTGATATTCGTCACTCGGACGCTCATGTATCCACTCGGTCTAGACATTGGAGCATCTCCTAGCCACGGGGGTTTAGGAACTTTCACCCACGGACATCCAAAGTGCCCATATGTTGAGTCTTAAACATTTCTGGTGTCCCATCTAATCATCCACGATATGCATGTGAAGGCCACAACCCTGGTGTCACTAGGGCGTACAGTGATCATGTCACACAAAATACGAGATGCATGAGTTATACTATCCAATCATGCATCAAATCTGCGCGTACCGCACGATCATGTGGGGTAATTCCGTCGCACAGGGAGTCCCATAAACATCTCAGCCCAATGCTATGATCAATCACTCCTCATAACATGCATATAAATGATGTGTATGGGCATGTATCATGATGTTATACTAAGCATGTTCTTAGTGTGTCCTACTAGACTAAGTACACTAACATGATTATCAGATATAGTAGGTGATGATCAGCCTTAACCGATATGTCACTTACAAGAGTAGGGGCTGAACGATACACCCCACTAGACATATAGAAGTCTATATGGAATGGCCCATGTTAGACAATCATATCCTACTTAAGGTACTAGCATATCATATATCCTAAGGTGGGGTCCCCTACAAGGATGGTGGATCTAACCCACGAATCGAGATAAGCTTCAACAATGGATATACCAAATCTGATACCACATATCTATCCATCTATGGTAAGGGGTAATGATGTACTAAACAATGGATATACCAATCTGATACCACATATTCTGCCATCTACGGCAAGGGGTGATGATGTACTAAACAAATGATGGCCTAGATGATACACTAATGTTAAGTGTGTATTCAATAAGGTGAGTTCACAGGATGAGCTAACAGGGTGAACAATTGGGCTTTCTCAATCTCTTATTATGAATAATCTAGGCTTCCTTATGGGGCCTGATACATATATAAAGTGGGCTTGGTGGAGTTTATACATCTAGGACTATGTGTCCTTCTAAGCAATTGGGTAGCCTGCTCAACACCTAAATGGGCCTTGGGTAGGATCACTAAACTTGGGCAAAACATGTATCTAGGTGGGCCACGTTTCTATGGAAAGCCCGGTATGAACATAATGTGGGCTCCAAGGTTTGGACAATCCTACAGGGCATGGTGGGAAGCACCATTATCAATGGGGGGCCCAACGGTTTGAGTTAGCCTAATGGGTATTACTAATATAAGTGAGGATCCAACGGTTTAGGCTAGCCCAATAAGGTAAGGGTGGAAATGGGTTTAACAATGGGCCCTAGGGAAGTTTACAACAATGGACATTTAACCACCATTGTCCTAAGGTGCGGTCCATTTTGGATAGGAATCGGAATCACAACGGGGCCCTTGGCCCTTAAAATCTTTAAAAGGACAGATGGTCTGCATGTGTACCACATACATCATGGTGGGCCTGCATAAGGCGGTCCATTTAAATAAATGGATAGTGCACATACAACACACACATCATGGTGGGCCTCAACACATAATGGGCCTCACACATCACAATGGGCCTCATCACAATGGGCCTCACACATAAAAAATGGGCCCATCACATCTCAATGGGCCTCACACATCACAGTGGGCCTTAAGCATCACAATGGGGCACATACATCCCAATGGGCCACATACATCACAATGGGCCACATACATCTCAATGGGCCTCATGCATCACAATGGACCTCACATACAATAGGTGGGCCTCACATGCAGCAGGTGGGCCTCACATACAATAGGTGGGCCTACAAGATGGGCCCTGCCAGATGGGCAGCATAGATATAAAATACATACATCAGGCGGGCCAACTGTACGTCCAACTAATGGACGGTCTGGATAAAACACATCACGGTGGTCCTACTGTCGTTGGACGGTGTGGATCAAATACACATCATGGCGGACCTGCTACTGCTGGATGGTGCAGATACAACATATACATCAGGGTGGATCCCACCGGTCCCTGCTGGATGGTGGAGATACAACCTATACATTAAGGTAGGTCCCAACGTCCCCTGCTTTATGGTGGAGATACAACATATACATTAAGGTAGGTCCCACCGTCCCCTGCTGGACGATGGAGATACAACATATACATTAAGGTAGGTCCCACCACCCCCTCCTGGATGGTGGAGATACAACATATACATTAAGGTAGGTCCCACCGTCCAGCTGCTGGACGGTGTGAATGAAACATATACTTCAAGGTGGGTCCCACCGTCCACCTATTGGACGGTGCCGGATAAAACATACATCAGGTGGGGTCCACGTATGTGGCCCACTAGCTTGTATTAAGCTGATATTTGTGTTTTGCTTTCAACTAGGTCTGTCCAAAACGGACAGCGAGGTGGGCCCTGCTAGACAGGGCTGGACGCTGGATAGGATACACATCAAGGTGGGGTCCATGTGGGTGGGCCACCCCACTCTGTGATCAAGCTAATATTTGTGTTTTCCCTTCATTTAGGCCTACCCGAAAACAGGCAGCAAGGATGGAAGCAAGGTGGGTCCCGGTTGGACAACAATGACATCCCACCAATGGGACAGCGTGGATGAAACTCATGCATCAAGGTGGGCCATCAACAGGGGGAAATAGAGAGAGAGAGAGAGAGAGAGAGAGAGAGAGAGAGAACGTGTGTATGAGGGAGGAGCTTCTCCACTATGAGCTTGCCTCTAAACATTACAACACATACATCGAATGGGTCCCACCACATGTGGGCCCTCAAAACAGCTAATCAAGGTGGGGATACCATCCTCCCCAAAAAATCAAGGTCTAAATGACCTCTACAAATAGATTATCAAATAAACATCATAGTGGGGTCCATGGAGATTGACCCCATCATGGATTTACATATATGAATCATGGTGGGCCATTGGCCACACCTTAGGTCCCAAATAGGATCCATACCATTAATCGGTAGGCCCCACTTGGCCCATCATCAAAAACCACAATCTAATCCTATGAACAACCACCTATGGTCCTTCTTCGTGGCTCCTTGGACTCCTTAACTCCTAGGCTTTCTCTTTAATGGAGGATGATGAAGATTGAAGGGTTGGATGGTGAGATTTGGGGTAGGAAAGTGGGTCTTGATCTTGGGCTCTTTTCTCTCCTTAGGATTTTCTCTCTTGGTTTCTAGGGAAATGGAGAGAGAAATGAGATGGAATGAGTGAGGAATGGGTGTTGTAAGAAGAGGTGACATGGAGGGTATGGGCTTAGTTGACTTTTGGGGGCATGAGATGGCATAGGGTATGGGTTACCTTACATTGTTGATAAGAAAAGGGATGGGATAGGTATGGGTTGCTTGTCTTGTTGGTAAGAGAGGGATGGGCTAGTTAGGGGTTGTACTTGACTAGTGATGTGATAGGTTGGGTAGAGATTCCTCTCTCGGGATTCGTAACGCGTGGTGTTTCCTCAAAATATACATGGGTCCACTACTCCTAGCCTGGCTATCGCATTAGTGCGCAAGACGCGGCGACGGTGCAGTCACTAGGGTATAGGTTTCGAGTTGAGTCGACTCTGATTTACAGGATGCAACATGAGGTCATGCACAATCGCTGTCTATAGGTCGTGGGTCACCAAAATTTGATGGGGAGGATCATGGGAGTTGGTGGAATGGTATTGTACTAAGATATGGGCCTTACAACAGTTTTCTCATTTCCGCACTCTATTTGTGCAAGGGTTTCACAACTGATCGGCAGTGGATTTGAAATCACACCCACATTGTTACTTCTGGTTCAATCGGTTCTTTGGGGAGGCTTTCTTTGATGCAAGCCATCAGACAAACATCCCCGATTCTTTCCTAAATACCTGTCCTCGTTTCTGTCTCTCAGCGTTTGATCGAGCGAACAGTTGTTGATCTAATGGAAGGTTATTTCTCACATATTCCCGGTTTGAAATTTTTACCTTTGGATGGTCAGGGATTATTGTCTGACGATCTCTAGCCCACAGGGCTCGTGATCCAATCACGTCTCTCACAACTTTCAGAGATCTTGAGTGTGAGATTTCTGGTTTCATGTATCTTGTGAACGAAACTCTTGGTAGCATGTTTTGGCTCGAGGAGATCGGTGTGAACCAAAATCTTTGCTCTTCTTTTCTTCTCTCGGCCAATTAGGGTAAGGGTAGGATCGGAGTCCCTGTCCCTCAGTTCTGGACTGCCCAGATTGGATAGATTCGCCTGTGCAAGGACGTGTAAGGTCCCTGTTCTGTCATTCATTTTCTGGATAGTGTTTAGTTTGGTCGGATAGTGCCCACGCCTCTTTCGCTCTTTTATTGCGATCTGCTGTGTTTTAAGGTTGTGGGTGTGGGCCGCATCAGATGAACGGTTCGGATTTCTCGTCCCGTATGGGTAGTGGGTCCCATCTCCTTCTGCGGCTCGGGTTCGGTTTAAAAATTCGCAAGTGGTGCATAAGGAAACGGAAGGAGTTTTCCTTTCAAGAGAGTCCTGGTCAAACACTATTTGACCGACTCTTTAATCTGGTGTGTTAGGGGAGTACTTATGTGATGTGAATGCACACTACAAGTGTGGGGCTGTTGAGGGTCAAATATTGCATATTGGACCCTATTTATTACTTGGTTTTATGAAAATGTTAATGCTAAATGTTCTATTTTAATCATGCTTGTGTTGCAACGTGAATTTAAGTGCTTGAATTGAAAAGGACATTAAAAGCATGGATTTAACGCTCAAGAATCACCAAAGCCAAGAATGGATCTGATGAAACCAAGAATGAAGAATGCACATACTAAAGATCCAAGAAAAACAAGTCCAGAATGAAGAAAATAGGAGTTTTGAAGTGAAATTCAAAGATCCTCGACTAGTCCTGGCTTCGGCTTGACCAGTCCTGCGTACGCTCGACTGGTCCTGGCTCGAGCTGGCTGAGGAAGCTTAAGCTGGCCGAACCAAAAGTTAGGCTGGCCAAATTCTAGGCAAAATAAGTATAAAAACCCATAATGAAACAATTTTGAAAGCACCTAGTCCTAAGGTCTTTCTAGGATTTTATACTACCTGAGATATATCAAATATCTGATTCTCTTTGGCTTGAACTTAGTCTCGGACTTCATCTTAAATTTGAGCTCGATCTTTTCTTGAACATTAGCCGATCTTGAGCTTGATCTTTTCTTAAACATAGACCGATCTTGAGCTTGATCTTCTCTTGAACATAAACTGATCTTGAGCTTGATCTTCTCTTGAACATAGACCGATCTTTGAAGATCTACTTTGAAAGGGTTGTCTTTAAAAAATTTAACAACTTATGTGTGCTCAACATCCTAGCACTTATAAGCTAGCCTGAGTAAGTTTAGGTCAAATTCCAGCAATGCAAACTTTTGATTTTTAAGGGAATTCAGCCAGCCGAATTTGACCTCGGGCCGGTCGAATTTTGGATAGATCTTATCCCGCGCGATCTAATAGCCGTTGGAATGAATCCGGTGGAATCCAGCTAGCCGAAGCCTTTCTTAGACTAGCCGAATTTCCAATATCTTTGGCTATAAATAGAAGCTTTCTCTCATTATAAAGTACAATGAAAAATCACTCTAAACCTTCTGCCGAAGAGAGAGAAACTCAAGTCCTTGGCAAGCTATCAGTGTGGTATTTATAATTTATTTTTTAGCTTATTCAATTCCATTTTCTCAAGATCATTTCAACCTTATTTTAAAGATTATTCTATACTCTCTTTGAGATTTAAACAAAATTGAATTAAGTAGCATTTGGGTTTTTCATTTCTAAAATCTAGAGAACCCTATACTCTTTTTTTTTAAGCGAATATTGCCTCATCTACATTTAAAAAAAGTTCTTCTGCTACAAGCTTCTACTGCGTCTTCAAATATACATTTGAAGATAAGTATTTTACTACTTTATTTCATTTTAGGTTTGTCTACGATAGCCTGTGAAAATCTTAGGTGTTTTTGTTTGTGATAGTCCATCAAAATCACAAAAAGGGTTTTTATTTGTGATAGCCCGTCAAAATCACAAAAGGGGTTTTTATTGTGATAGCCTATGAAAATTACAATGAATTGTATTAGATTGTTAAGATGAACCTATGAAAACCTTATTTTAGTAAAAGCCAAAATTACGAGAGTAGTAATTTTTGGAGTAGAGTAGGTGTCATTGTTTTAAGCACCGAACCACTATAACTCATTGTACCTTGTGGTGAATGCTTTATTCTTTTGGTGGTGGATTTTATTTATTTTCATTCTTATGGTGAATGTTGTAATCATTTTATATTCTCTTGCTAGTTTGAAATATTGATTTTTAAGACATTCGTGAAATAAGGTTGTCCTGCCTAATATTTTAGGTGAAGGTTGTCCTATGAATCATTTAGAATCAAGGTTTCAATACTCAGGCGATTGAGATTTTTATATTCTATTTCGATTATTTGGCATTGTCCTATATCCCCCCCCCCTTTTCTAGGATATCACTAGATCTCCTTTTCAAATTTTCATAAGATGGCTCCACCTATCATGGTAAAAATAGAACAACTGTAGAGTTGGAATCGTCATTACCTGAATTCTAACCAGAATAACTGTAACCTTAAGGTAGGAGACTTCTGATAATGGAGACCAAAGTCCCAAGTCTTTTTAAGATACCTTAAGACCCTAAGTATCATTCTAATGTTCATTACTCAAGTTGTTAATATCTACTTTATTTACTAATCAATATCAAGTTAGGTGCAATTTATAGCATAAGCTGCCAATTACACTCACAGATTCTAACTGAAATACATTGTCACCAATATTTCATTCTATCTTATTAATAAGGTCATAAGGTGTACATGTATGTTTAAATTCAAAGCGATTATATTTCTCAATATCTTTTCTATGTAACGGGATTGAGTTAATGTTTTGCTAGTTACACTCCAAATGATTTAATTTCAAAGATGACGTTGGCATTTTTAAGGCCTTTCATGTTAAATCAAGAAGACAAAAAAAATAGTCTCATTAATGATGTTAATGTTTATACAAACTAATAGTAGATTACCTATGTATAGACAAATAAAAAATCTAAAATTTTCAAACACATTAGAATAAAGGCATATTTCAGTTTCATTAAATTTAATCCCACTAGACATCATAACTTGGTCAAACTTATCGTGCCACTACCTAGGAGCTTGTTTAAGTATGTACAAAAATCTTAACAGCATACACACCTTACGTTCTTGACCTAATTCCATGAACCATTCAGATTGTACCATATATATTTCTTTCTCTACTTTACAAAAAAATAGTTTTAATATCTATTTGGTAAATTAGAAGATTATTTATAAAAACAATGACAATTAAAATGCAAATTGATGTCATTTTTACATAGGGAAATAAGTATCAAAGTAATTGATGCATTTTTTCCTGCTTGAACCCCTTGGCTATTAACCTAGCCTTATATTTCTTAAATGAACCATCAGCCCTGCATTTCTTCTTAAATATTCATTGACAACTTAAAGGTTTTGCCTTATGAGGTAGGTCAACTAATTTTCATTTGTTATTAGATATGAGAGACTTTATTTCATCAGTGACTACTTTTCAAAAGATAATATCATGAGAGGACATAGCGTCCTCGAATATCACAAGTTCATCATTTATTTGAGCTTATAAAACATGAAAATTAATACATAGTTCTTGACAATCCTAAGTCATTTGCTTCTCCTAAGTTCATAATTAAACTCAAATTCATCTAAGTCTAAAGAATTTGAGCTAAAAGCCTTATTAATTCTCAATGAAGATGAACGCTCAATGGAATGACCCCATTGTTCCTCAATTTGTAGGAAAATCCATCTTTAAAAAATTCTACATCTCTAAACTCAATTATGATTATTTTGTCCAATGTTTAGGAATCCATACGCGTTATTAGGAGAGGCATAGCCTATAAGTACGCACTTAAAGTTTTCCTCCTAATTTGGGTATTTTAGGATTTGTTAGCCTAACATAAGCTAGATAGTCCCAAACTCAAGGATAATTAATGCTTGGTTTTGTTCCTTTCCAAAATTCATACAAAATTATCTTAAATTTAATAGTATGCACTCTATTAAGAATGTAACATACATAATAAAGATCTTTTCTCTAAAAGCTAAAGGGAAGCCAGAACTAAGTAGTATAACATTTACCATATCGATTAATGTCCTATTTATTCAGTTCTGTTGCCCCATTTTTTTATGGAGTATAAGGAGCAGTGACTTTATGAATTATCCCATTATATTCGTAGAAATAGTCAAAGTCCATAAAAGTATAGTCTCTATTTTTATCACTTCTGAGAGATTTTTTCTTTATTTAATTGATTTTCAGCTTCAGATTTAAAAAATTATGAACTTGGAAAGTGTTTCATTCTTAGATTTCAGCAAATGTGCATGTGTATCAAGCTAAAATAATCATCATTAAAGGTAATAAAGTATTTACTACCTCCTCTTGTAAGAGTCTTTTTTAAGATCGCATATGTCCGAGTGGATCAATCCAAGTAACTCAGAATTCATTTCAATACTCTATAAAAAAATAAAAATTAAAAAAAAAAAAAAGAAGAAGAAGAAGTAGCTTTCTGGTTACTTTAAACTAGTCACAAGATTCACACTTTTTTTAATTCATTATTTTCTAAATCCAAAATTATATCACATGCTAACATATGTTTAATGAATATAACATTCGCATGTCTTAATCTACTATGCCTTATAAGGAAACAATACACATTGTGTAAGTAGAAGAAGAAACTTGACTCAATATGGAATTTATACATCGCTTGATTTTTGTCAACATAACCTTTGACAACAAAAGAACTAGTTTTAGTTATTATAATCTATTCAGACTCAATAACCTCCTTTTTTTTTTTTTTTTTTTTTTTGGTGGGGGGGGGGGTTGGTTAGTACACGACACTGTCAGTTCACACTTCACTATTAGCCACCCCCTCCAGGGAATCGATACCCAAACCTCGGTGTTGAAACGAGGTATCTTTCACTCAGTCTACCACTTGAGTCATGGATCTGGGTGTTCAGACTCAATAACCTGTCTCAAACCTGCCTTATTCAAAAGATGGCCTAAAACTAGATTTTTTCCCTTATCTAAAACATGAAGAATATTAACCGGAGTTATGGTCTTCTCGAAAATGAACACAACTTCAACTTTTCCTTGTCCAATCATATCCACGGTGACAGCATTGACCATCTGAGCTTTCTTCCTAATTGTAAGCTCTTCATGACTCCTAAACCAATGATGCTCAAAAGAAAATCATAAAATTACCTCATTTTTTAGGCAGAAAATCTAAGATCTATTCCCTAGCCTTAGTTACATTATTCTCTATATGAAATTGTCTTATTTTTTAGGCAGAAGATTTAATCTCTCTTCCGAACCTTAAGGAAAGCTCAACACTATTTCCAACCTTAATGAAAAGCTTAAAACCTTTTCCAATTCAATGCGGACCATGTTTACACCTAGCCTGATACAGTCCAAATCAGCAAATGAGAAGCTGCCACGTGTTGGCACACTTATACGAAAGACAAGAGAGAAACATACTCACAACAAAAATGGCCGCAAGCACCCATCTTTCGAAGACACGTATCCTGCTAAAAGAGTCGAATGCTCACAATCGTACATACGACCAGAACCCAAAAAAGTGATCAACTCTGGCATGACACGTGACCAACAGACGCAAGGCACGCATAATCCGTAGCGTGTATAAGAAGCTTCTCCAAAGACCTGTCATTGTCGGATTCATAACTAGCATATGCACAACATGGCCATCCCAAATTAACTTAAAAGGAAACTCCCTAAAGAACGTTCAAGGTCTTCTCGAAAATCACAAGAAAATCAGAGTGAACAATGGAAAGGCATTAGGAAATAGAAGTAGATCATCTACAATGCATAACACAATCCGAGTAGGATATGGCTCTTGTGTAATCGGAAGACTCATGCACAAGTAACGAAGCCTTACACACAACCACCGCCTCTCAAAAGCCTATCAAAGCAACACACGGAGATGAGCTTCAGACCCTTGCTGAAAAAAATCAATCAATTCTCTTTTCAATTGGGAGAGAGAAGCCTGGTCCATGATTCAATGGGCCATATGAAGGGAAACAATTGGGAGAGGAAAGAATTGTACATTGTATCCAATCGTATGGTCCACCTGAA
Organism: Magnolia sinica; assembly: GCF_029962835.1. Lineage (NCBI taxonomy): Eukaryota > Viridiplantae > Streptophyta > Magnoliopsida > Magnoliales > Magnoliaceae > Magnolia > Magnolia sinica. The sequence goes on from NC_080577.1 coordinate 36,426,925, forward strand.
TCACAGACAAGGTTGTCTTTTTGGTCCTATAACTAAAATAGAGTGACACACCTATTGATTGGAGTGGATTTTACATAAACATTATAATGGACCACGTGTGAGAATTTTCTTAGGCATACATGTGTTCACATTAGTGGCTTTACATAAAAATGGCACGATTTTGACTTCAAGAATTAGAATGCCCTACCATGATGTTTAAGTGAAATCTACCCCGATCACCAGGTGCAACACCCCCTTTTAGCCATAGGGCCTAAAAATCAACCTAGTTTGTGATTTAGGTGGGTCATACGAAGGGAAAGAGTTAAGAGAGGGACGCCGTGATGTTAAGTCAAATCCACCCCGATCACTAGGTGCATCACCCCATTTTAGCCATAGGGCCCCAAAATCAACCTGGTTTGTGATTTATGTGGGTCATATGAAGGGAAATAATTAGGAGAGGAACACCCTATATCCTATTTCCATCACATGGTTCACCTAAATCACGGACCTTGCTTATTTTTAGGCCCTATGGCCGAAATGTAATGACACACCTGGTGATCAGGTGAATTTTACATAAATATCATGCATCATGGTGGGCCACATGTAAGAATTTTTTTAAGCCAACACAATTAAGTGACTTCTACATTAAAATGGCCTAAATTTTATTTCAACAATTAGTAGACCCTACCACGATTGTTAAGTGAAAATCCACCCTGATCACCAAGTGTGTCACCCCATCTTAGCCATAGGGCCCAAAACAGTATGATTGTCCCTAATTCAGGAAAGCCGTACAAAGGGGAAATATGGGAGAGGGATGCCCCCATATACTGTTTCCAATAGTATAGTCCACCTAAGTCATTGACAGGGCTAATTTATTGGTCCTATGGCTAAAATGTAGTAAAGCACCAAGTGATTAGGATGGATTCTACATAAATATTATGATACCCCATGTGTGAGAATTTTTTATACCTGCATGTTTTCACGTCATTGACTTTTGCATGAAAATATCACTAATTTAACTTTAAGAACCATGATTGTTAAGTGAAAATCCACCCTGATCACCAAGTGTGTCACCTCATCTTAGCCATAGGGCCCAAAATAGTCTGATTGTCCCTAATTCAGGTGAGCTATACAAAGGGAAAATATGGGAGAGGGATGCCCCCATATACTGTTTCCAATCATATGGTCCACCTAAATCATTGACTGGGCTGATTTTTTGGTCCTATGGCTAAAATGTAGTGAAGCACCAAGTGATTAAGAAGGATTCTACATAAATATTATGATAGCCCATGTGTGAGAATTTTTTTAGACCTCCATGTTTTCACGTCATTGACTTTTGCACGAAAATATCACTAATTTAACTTTAAGAACCATGATTGTTAAGTGAAAATCTACCCTGATCACCAAGTGTGTCACCCCATCTTAGCCATAAGGCCCAAAACAGTCTGATTGTCCCTAATTCAGGTGAGCCATACAAAAGGAAAATATGGAAGAGGGATGCCCCCATATACTGTTTCCAATCATATGGTCCACCTAAATCATTGACGGGGCTGATTTTTTAGTCCTATGGTTAAAATGTAGTGAAGCACCGAGTGATTAGGATGGATTCTACATAAATATTATGATAGCCCATATGTGAGAATTTTTTTAGACCTGCATGTTTTCACGTCGTTGACTTTTGCACGGAAATATCACTCATTTAACTTTAAGAACCATGATTGTTAAGTGAAAATCCAAAATCCACCCTGATCACCAAGTGTGTCACCCTATCTTAACCATAGGGCCCAAAACAGTCTGATTGTCCCTAATTCAGGTAATCCATACAAAGGGAAAATATGAGAGAGGGATGCCCTAATATACTGTTTCCAATCGTATAGTCCACCTAAATCATTGACAGGGCTGATTTTTTGGTCCTATGGATAAAATGTAGTGAAGCACCAAGTGATTAGGATGGATTATACGTAAATATTATGATAGCCCATGTGTGAGAATTTTTTTAAACCTACATGTTTTCACGCCATGGACTTCTGCACGAAAATATCACTAATTTAACTTTAAGAATTAGTGTGCCCCACCAAGATGTTAAATTGAAATCCACCTCAATCACAAAGTGTGTCACCCCATTTTATCCACAAGAATCAAACATCAACCTAGTTTGTGATTTAGGTGGGCCATACTAAGGGAAACGGTTGAGAAAGGGATACCCATTATATTATTTCCGATCATATGGTCCACTTGAATCACCGACCGTAATGATTTTTTTGCCATGGGGCTAAAATGGAGTGATGCACCTAGTGATCTGGTGAATTTTACAAAACATCACTCATTTTTTAGGTGTGCATGTGTTCACGTAAGCGACTTCTGCCTCAAATGGCCCGAGGCCTGAATTAGTGTGCCCCAACCTGATATTTAAGTAAAAATTAATCCACCCTGATGAGCAAATGAGTCACCCTATTTTAGCCATAGGGCTAAAAAAATAGTCCAATCCGTAATCCATGTGGGCCACGCGAAGGGAAAGAGTTGGGAGAGGGATGCCCCACGTACTATTTCCAAGCATAGGTTCTACGTCAATTACCGACAAGGCTATTTTTGGATACTATGGATAAAATGGAATAAAGCCATTAATGATTAAAGTAAGTTTTATATTAATATTTTGTACGCAGACATAAGTTCACGTCGTTGACTTCTGCACAATAACGGCCGTAAAAGATAAAGGCTACTTTCGGATACCGTTGCTATAATGGAATAAAGCACGTGCTGATTAGAGTAAATTTTATATAAATAAATTACATATTGATTAAAGTGAATTTTATATAAATATTACCGTAGACATGTTTGTATTCACGTCAGCGTCTTCTGCAACAGAATGACGGTAAGTTGACCATGGGAGTTAGTGAGCCTGACGTGATACGAAAACACCGAGTATAAAATAGTTGAATTTTACGTGAATCTCATGCACAACGCGCTGATGATTTTGCAGTTCACGTAAATGACTTCTGCATCAAAATGGCTTGAATTATATTTCATGAATTAGTTGACCTCATGCTTAAGTGAAAATCCACTCCGATCACCAAACGTGTCACCCTATTTTAACCATAAACTCAAAAATTAGTCTAGTTCTGAATTCAAGTGAACCATACAAAGGGAAATAATTGAGAGAATGATACCATTTTCAATTGTATGGTCCACCTGAATCACAAACAAGGCTAATTTTTTAGTCCTATGGTAAAAATAAAGTGAAAAACCTAGTGATCAAAGTGGATTTTAAAAGAACATTATGATGAGTCATGTATGGAAAAAAAGAAAGGAAAAGAAAAATGCCAACATATGTTCAACTCAATGGCTTTTGCATGTAAATGTCACGAATTTGACTTCAAGAATTAGTGGGCACTACTGGTGATCTTTAATTTAAATCCACCCGTATCACCAAACGTGTCATCTCATTTAATCCATAAGCTCCAAAAAAACGATGTAGTTCGTGATTTATGCTGGCCATGCTAAGGGAAATGGTTGAGAAATAGATCCTCGGTATATTATTTCCAATCCCATGGTCCACCTGAATTATTAATCGCACTAATTTTTGGGCCCAGCGGCTAAAATGGAGTGATGCACCCAGTGATCGAGTGAATTTTACATAAAGAGTACGCATCAAGGGGGGTACGTGTGATAATTTTACCACGTTAGAGACTTCTGCATGAAAATGTTCATAATTTTACTTTAATAATTAGTTGACCCTATGGTGATTTTTAAGTAAAAATCTAACCCGATCACCAAGTGTGTTACCCCATTTTAACCGTAAAGCTCAAAAACAATTATGGTATGTGAATCAAGTGAGCCATATAAAAGAAAATAGCTAGGAGATGATGCCCTGACTACTGTTTCCAATCCTTTGGTCCACCTAAATTATTGATATAGTTAATTTTTGGATCCTGTGGCTAAAATGGAGTGAAGCACCTGATGATCAAGGTAGATTTTATATAAATATTACCATTGGCCATGTGTGAGATATTTTTAGCATCCACGTGAGTGACTTTTGCAAGAAAGGTACTAATTTGACTTCAATAGTTAGTGAGCTCCACCGTGATGAAGTGTAATTGAAAAGCTTGATAACAAGGTATATCACCTCATTTAATCTATAGGCACAAAAAGCAACACAGTGTGTGATTTAGTTGGGCCATACCAAGGGAGCCAATTGAAAGGGGGATGTGAGTTGATTTTCGGGCCCTACGGTTAAAATGGTGTGATGCACCTCGTGATCGGGTGAAATTTACGTAAAGATCACGATGGGTCACTTGTAAAAAATTTTATGCCATCAATGTATTCTGTTCACGTAAACGACTTCTGCATGGAAATATGAAAATTAGCCTAAATTTTACTTCAAGAATTAGGGGACCCATCATGCTATTTAAGTAAAAATTCACACCGACCACCATTAACATAACCCCATTTTAGTTATAAGTTGTGAAAATCAGACCATTTCATGATTTAGGTGGGCTTCTCCAGGGGAAACGATTGAGAGAGGTATGCGCCTGGTTCTAATTTTTCGGTCCACCTGAATCACAAACTGAGCTTATATTTAGGCCCAGCAGTTAAAATAGAGTAACACACCTAATGGTCGGCTAAATTTAACATAAATATTATGCATCACAGTGGGCCACTTATTATGCATGCATGTATTTACGCCAGTGACTTCTGCAAAATGACTAGAATTTTACTTCAACTATTATTAGACTCTATTACGATGTTTAGGTGAAAATCCATTCCGATTGTCAAGTGTGTCACTCCATTTTAAATGTAGGATGTAAAAATTATCCTAATCCATGATTTAAGTGGGCCGTAAAGGAAACATTTAAGAGAGGTACGCCTTGTGTATTATTTGAAAGCATACGATCCAGCTGATTTTTGAACCTAATAGATAAAATGGAATTATACACCTAGCGATCTGGGTGGATTTCAAATAAATATCACAATGAGTCACATGTGAGAAGTTTGTGAAATTCTTATCATGCATGCATGGCAAAAATGCAAATTTTAGATTCACGTGAAATTCATGCAGAGATATACAGTAGGATTCCTATTTTACATGTATTCCATGTAATTGAAATTTATAATATAATTCATATGGAGTCCACGCGGCCAAACGACAGCCTATGGCCTATGGGTATTGTCGCAGGTGGCATACGCAAGTGTTCCTCAAGTGAGGGGCATGTACGTCATTTTCATTCCGATCACATTCGCGCTAAGCTCATTTTTAGGGACACAACCGTAGTTCTTTCTTGATTAAAGGGTCACGTGGGACGAAGAAAGATGGATAAAAACAGATGCAGACGTTTGACAGACAGACTAACGCCGTTAAATTTGACGGAAAGTAGAGCCGAGAAATCAAACGGAGTTTAAAGCCTATAAAGACCTTCTTCCTTAACTTCCCACTCTTAAAAAAAGAAAAAAAAAAAGATAGAAAGCTTGGAACACCATCCTCCTGCCCTTTCCTCTCCGTCACTTCCGTTACATTTTCCGTCAGTCATGGAAGCTGCCCTAAACCGCATACGTTCCTTTCTCCTCGGAGATACCCACCACAATCATCCCCCCGATCTCATCCCCTACTCACCGTCCGATTCCTCTATGGCGGACTGCGGCTTGCCGGAAACCTCCGACCTGCCAGCGAAAAAGTGCCGCAGAACTGACGGCTCCGATTCCTCCATCAATGAGGAGACCGAAGCCAACGAGGAGGAGAAATTCGTCCGGAGCGCACTGACGTTCGACTGGAACGAGGGGGATGCTGACGTGGAGGACGAGGTGGCGGAAAACGTCCTCACTCCCGCGCCGGACCTGCCGGGTCCGTCTGTCCGCCGTTTAAATTACAGCAACGACGATTTACCGGGGTTAGATTTAACCGGGGGATCGGCCGTTAAGTTTAACGGCAGTTCGAGCCCGTGCTTTGCGGGATTCTGGGAGAATCTGCCGTTAAACGAGAACGATTCGGAGGAGATGGTATTGTACGGAGTCCTGAAAGAAGCGACGTTGAAAGGGTGGGAGCCAGCCACGCCGACGGCTCAGCCGGTTCCTGAGGAGCCGAAGTCGATGCCGGCTCAGAAGAAGGGGAGTGATCGTGCGGTGGCAGTGCCTAAGAAGAAGCGCGGTAATGGCCCGCATTATCGAGGGGTAAGGGAGCGGCCGTGGGGGAAATTCGCGGCTGAGATTCGTGACTCGGCTCGGCACGGGGCGAGAGTATGGCTCGGAACTTTTGATACGGCGGAGGAAGCCGCGATGGCCTATGATCGAGCGGCTTACAAGATGCGGGGAGCGCGCGCACTTCTGAATTTCGCGATCACCGTTAGTGGGGAGAGTGTTTGGCCACCGAAGGTTCGAATCGACGGTGGTGATAAATCGGCCGGGGGTCCAGCCAGTTGCCATGGTGGTTTAGAGCCGAGTCGGTTGGCTGTGAAGGTTGAGCCGGTTGGCTGTGTAGGAGAAAAGTCAACAATGGGAAATTAGGAATGATCTCTTAATATGGATCAATATACAAAATTGACCAAAATTCTCCTGGTATGGATCTTAATTTCTCTGTTTATAGTGGCTAAAAGGGGGGTATTTTGGTCAAGTAAGAAAGTTGGGGTTGATTGAATGGTGAGAGCCGAGGATTGTGGGGCCCACCATCTAAGAAGTCTGGTGGGTTGTCGTCTTCGACGCTGTATGCGTCGCGTCTGAGTACTAGGTTTAGCCCCATTTTAAAATGGCGGTGTATCTTCCTCTTCACATGGAACTGCAGCTATCCACACCATCCAAACTCTGGGCCCCATTACGGATGGAGCATATCTCTAACATCATACTGATCAAGGAATCATAGCCATTCGATCAATGGTCATCAAATGGACGCTTAAGAGTAACCAATGCGAGGTTTAAATTCGAAGGAAAAAAATCAGACGGTTAATACTATCCTCTCAGTGCAGTTCTTTAGCCATGCTCCATCCGTATTTGGACCATCGATTTTGGTGGTTGGATTTGATCCGCCACTATGCCATGTGTACGGTTGAAGAGTGACCACCATTTCTTAGATCGTGCAGAACTACATAAGGAGTACTCTAACCTCAGTCTTAAATGTACAGATGGTTAGAATAACAGGTGTTAAGGGTAGGGCAAGATTTCGTAATCGGTGAGGTTATTCCACGTGGCATAATCTTGGCCAACGATGGAAATGGCTTATGTTTGTCTTTTTCATATGTTTTGCGTATAGCTGGTACGGCGACCTTGTGATTTGCCACAATCGTATAGCTGAAACTTCTATTTGATAAGTTATGTTTCTCTATTTGATAAGCTATGTAACTCTCTCATTGGGTGGATAGGGCCCACCCTACTATTTTAGGACAAAATCAATTTATATGGTCCAACATAATATTCCTTATGGTCCACTATGATAAAAAAAAAAATTTATTGATCAGGGGATCTTTTCCATCATATCAATGCTCTAACAAAATGAATAGTCGTGATCGATTGGACCATCCATTTGTCAGGACCCACTTTGGATGGTCAATGCCTCTATAAGCATTTCGAACGTATGATCATGGCCATGCAATCTGTGGTTCAGATGTTTTTTTAAAAAAAAAATAAAATGAGGCCAAATATTGTATGGTAAGGATCATCCGATCAATGTAACCCTTTGTTAAATTAAGTGCCCTCAAGTGGGCATGATCCAATGAACGGTCCACATCTCTTTTCAACTGCTCATAAATCTAAAATCATACATGTGCTTGCACTTGAGTACTTCTCTTAAGATGCTTGTTAACAAGGCTCTCGCTTCTTCTGCCCTGCCATCTGATGATCGTGACCATTCATTACTCAATCATCAACCAGAAAAAAGTAACTTAAATAAGCGGTCTGGATTATCACTTGGTGGAGCAGTTAGTTTGGAGCAGATTCCATCGAGCTTGCAGCAGGAGAACATGGGTGGCAAAGTTAATAGAATAAGAAAAGATATCAAAGTCTAACCGCTTTGGACCACAAGTTACAGTCCACCCACTGCATAACTTCCAAACTTTTATGTGCTCAAAAAAAATCCAATCCGTCCAATAGGTTAGCCTCATCGTAAGGATTTTCCTATGAAAATCCAGTTACATCCACTAAGCTTTTTGCAACAGGCAATCCTCATGGTGGGCCCAACCTTGGATTTTGCATTCACTTAATAGGTTGAGAGTTATCCATTGGGTGGACCATAACTTGTGGTCCAACCGGTTGGACTTGAAACCCTCGTTAAAAAAATATCCACTAAAGAGAGCGAGCGAATTATATATATATAGTTTTGTTTGTAAATGCGGGACCCATGGTTAGGTGAAACAAAACTGTCCATATGATGATATCCACCGTAGATTGAAGTCGCGCAAAAATATCCCAAACCGATCGTCGCAAAAGGAGTAGTGACACTCCAATTTCAATGTACATGTCTGTACAAGCTTCATTTTTAGTACATACCATGTTGAAAATGGCTACTGCCTGATGAATGGCCCGGATCTCTAACACGTGTAACAGTCAACATGTAAACCAGTCACTTGGATGGTATGAAAACCGTGCTAGACATTCGTGATAGATTTTGATTATTTAATAAACGATAAGTAACTCTTCATCCTCACGTTTGGCACTAATGTAATGTACAATTGTCAATACCATCCAAAATGTGGGCACAGTGTGTATGGAACATATCTGTAAGACCGCATTGATAAGCAATCCTGACCATCCAATCGATGGCCATCAAATGGCTTTTTTAAAATAAATTAATGGGTGGTCCATTTTCTAAGAATGAATCAGATGAATATTATAATCTTCTCAGCGTAATTTTTGAGCCATGTTGGGCCCCGACGTGTGAAAACAAGTAAAGGAGCTGTGTAGCCCAGCCCACATGCATGTACAAAGCAGCTCACGTACTCTGTATGCCTGTATGACGTGTACGTACGTGATTTAATCGATACATGAGGTATCCCTCTAGACAGATGACCTTCCCAATAATCATATTGGTCCACGGTTAATGAAACAAATGTATGGCTGAAAATTTCTGAGATGCCCATTGGTTTCCAGCATCGAGGCCCACATGACGATTACCAGCCTTTGTTTTTTTGTTTTTTTAATCTCAAGATTTTCAAGGTGGAACCGACTGTTGGACGGCTTGTGCACTGGCCAGCCATGATGATACATGTGGTGCGTCTAGTTGGTGAATCTTGTATTTGCATGTGAGCTTAGCAAACATCCTAAGGCAGCACATTAAGGGTCAGTAGCCAGTTTGCATCTAGTATGAATTAAAACCCAATTCACAATCACACAGAATTCATATGAATTAGAATCTTCAGTTGTGTCTGGCATTACTTCGGTAGAATCTGGGTAACCGACTCTAGTATGTTTGGCACTATTTTCATGCGGAAGTGACTACGTGAACCATATGCATAACTAAAAAGATTTCACACATGGTTACCATGATATTTATGTGAAATCCACCTCAATCACCGTATGCATCACCCCATTTTAGTAAGTAGGGACCAAAAATCACCCTGGTCCATGATTCCGACGGACCATACAATTGAAAACTGTATAGAGGGTAACACTCACACATTAAAATATATACCTTGTTTTGGCCCATTTGAATCATAGATGGGTCTGATTTTTTGTCCCAAGGCTTAAATTTTAGCTAAGCATGTAACAGCTGGAATAGAATTTATATATTCACCACGGTGGGCCTGAAAAATTAAAGGTGGGTGTGCTTTTCCTTCTCCTCCAATTTTTGGGCTACAAAATACATCTTGGTATGATGCACCTGTGATTGAGGTGGATCTTACTTAAATATCAGGGTGGGGCCACTAATTCTGAAAGTGGATGCGGGAGTAAATAACTGTCATGAACCACATGAACAGTGAAGATATTCTAATCGATCACCCACCATGATATTTATGTGAAATCTATCTAATCACCGGCTGCATCACCCCAATTTAGAAATAAGGCCCAAAAATCAACTCGACTTATGATTCAAGTGGACCATACGATTTAAAATAGTACACGGGATAACGGTCACCATCTAAAGTGTTTCCGATGAACCTGATTTTTTGTCTAACGTCTTAAATTTTAACTTGGCATATCAGTTGGAGTAGATTTCAAATAATCATCACGATGGGCCTTAAAAAATAAGTGTGGGCACCCATCTCCAAAGTTGTTTCCCTTTCATATGGCCAACCTAAATTAAGAACGAATGTGATTTTGGCCCTGTGACTAAAATGGGGTGACGCACCTACTATCGGGGGTAAATTTCACTTAAATATTAGTGGTGGGGCTACTAATTCTTAAAATAGTGTTTAATCAATTTTCATGCAAAAATGACTTACGTTAATCACAAGCATTGTTAAAAATTCTCACACATGACCCACCATGATGTTTATGTGAAATCTACCCGATCATCAGTTATGTTACCCTATTTTAGCTATAGGGTCAGAAAATCAACCAGATCCGTGATTTAAGTGGAACACACGATTAGAAACAGTATACGAGGAAGCGCTCACCATCTAAAGTGTTTCCTTTTGTGTGGCCCACCTGAATCACAAATGGGTCTAATTTTCTATTTTGGTAACTAAATTTTAGCTTGGCATCTAATGGTTGGAGTGGATTCCTTATAATCATCATAGCATACCTTGAAAAATCATCGCTGGCATCCTCTCCCAGCTATTTCTCTTCGCATACCCACCGGAATCACAAACTGGTTGAGTTTTAGCCCTACAAATATAGTGGTGTGACGCAGTAGGTAACGAGGTAGATTTCACGTAATAAACATCATGGTAGTAGTGACTAATTCTTGAAGTAGATTTCAGACCCTTTTTATACAGAAGGGATTGGCGTGATAAAAACTTCATGCAGAACAGTGACATGCAGAAGTGACTAACGTGAACAACGTGAATGAATAAATAATCTCATACATGGCCCGTCATGATTTTTATGTAAAATTTACCCGATCACTAGGTATGTTACTCCATTTTAGCCATATGACCCAAAAATTAACCTGTTCTATAATTCAAGTGGACCACAACGTTCATACAAAGCATATCCCTTTGTGTGTCCCACATGAATCATGAATCAACTTGATTTTCTTTCCCAATACCTCAATTTTGGCCTGGCATCTAATGGTAGGAGTGGATTCTATATAATCATCATGTTGAGCCTAAAAAAAATCAATGTTGGCATCCCTCTCCTAACTATTTCCCTTCACATAGGCCCACCTGGGTAGGGATGATTTGTGGGCCCCATGGCTAAAATGATGTGACACACCAGGTATCAAGTGGATTTCATTTGAGCATCACGATGGTGACTACTTATTCTTAAAGTGTGTTTTGAACAATTTCTATGCAGAAGCGGCTGACGTGAACATATAAATAGCTAAAAGTTATTGGAGTGGATGTGTGCCTATTTTTATGCAGAAATAATTGACGTGAACTACATGAATAATTTAAAGTTTTTAAAGTGAATTTCAGGTACTTTTCATGCAGAAGTGACGGAAATGAACTACATGAATAGTTAAAAGCTCTTAAAGTGGATTTCGGGCAATTTTCATCCAAAAGTGACCGACATGAGCTCCATGAATAGTTAAAAGTTCTTAAAGTGAATTTGGGTCCATTTTCTCGTAGAAGTGACCGGTGTGAACCACATAAATAAATAAATAAATCTCACACGTGGCCCACCGTGATGTTTAAGTGAAATCCACCTCAATTTTCAGGTGTGTTACCCAAGTATAGCTATAGAGCTCAAAAATCAACCGAATTAGTATTTTCTTGATGGTACAACGCTCACCTTCCAAACTGTTTTCCGTCATGTGGCCTACTTAAATCACAAATAGACCTATTTTTTTGTCCCAGGCTTAATTTTTAGTTCAGCATCTAACTTTTAGAGTGAGTTTTGATATAATCAGCGCACCGGGCTTTCAAAAAATTAACGGTGGCCGTACTTCTCCCAGTTGTTTTCCTTAATCTGGCTCACCAAAATTATGAATCACATTGATTTTTGGGCCCTGCGGCTAAAACGGTGTGACACACCTAGGATTGAAGTTAATTTCATTTAAACATCACGGTGGCGCCACTAGTTCATTAAGTGAATTTTAGATGATTTTCATGCAGAAGTGAGTGACGTGAACAGCTAAAAAATTCTCATACGTAGCTTATCTTGATACTTATGTGAAATCCACCCAATCAGTAGGTGTGTCACCCCATTTTAACTGTAGGGCCTAAAAATCAACCCAATCTATGATTAAGATGGACCACATAATTAAAAATAATATATGGGGCAACACTCACCATACAAAGTGTTTCCCTTCGTGTGGCACACTTGAATCACAGATGGGCTTGATCTTTCATCCCAATGCCTAAATTTTAACCTGGCATCTAACAGTTGGAGTAAATTTCATATAATCATCACGATGTGCCTTGAAAATCCAATGGTGTGCATCCCTCACTCAACTATTTCCCTTGATATGGCCCACTTAAATCACGGACCGGTGTGATTTTTGAGCCTTATGATTAAAATGGTATGTGACACACTTAATATCGGAGTAGATTTCACTTAAACATCACGGCGACGTCCACTAACTCTTGAAGTGGATTCTGGGTGATTTACATGCAGAAGCTACTTCCGTGAAACTACGGGAAGAGCTACAAAAAATTCACATATAGTCCATGGTGATGTTTATATGAAATCCACCCCGATCACCGGTTGTGTTAAATGATTTTAACTATAGGACCCAAAAATCAGCTCGGTCCATCATTCAGGTGGACAACCTAGTTATAAACAATATATGGGGCATGCTCACCCTCCAAACTATTTTCCTTCAGGTGACCCACCTAAATCACATATGGACTTGTATTTTGTCCCAAGAACTAAACTTAACGGTTTGAGTGGTTTCATATACTCATCATGGCGGCCCTGAAAAAAAAATAATCAAGGGTAGGCGTCCCTATACCAACTGTTTCCCTTCATATGGCCCACCTGAATCACGATTTGGGCTGATTTTGTGAGCCTGCACCTAAAATATGGTGATGCATATGGTGATCGAGGTGGATTTCATTTGAATATAATGATAAGGCACACTAATTCTTAAAGTGTATTCTGAACAGTTTTCATGCAGAAGTGACTAACGTAAACCCATGCATTACTAAAAAATTCTCACATGTGTCCTACTGCAATGTTAATGTGAAATTCACCCTGATCACCAGGTGTGTCACTCCATCTTAGTCCTAGGGTGTAAAAATCAGCTTAGTCTTTGATTCAAGTGGACCACACTATTAGAAAAATTATACAGGATAATGCTCACCCTCCAAACTATTTCCCTTCGCACGAATGGGTCTGTTTTTTTGTCCCAGTAACTAATTTTTAACTTAGCATCTAGTGGTTGAAGTTGACCTCATATAATCATCAAAGTGGATGGTAAAAAATCAAAGGTTGGCATCCTTCTCCCAACTATTTTCCTTTATATGGCACACCTGAATAATGGACCCGGCTGATTTTTGGGCCTTAAGACTAAAATAAGTTGAAACACTTGGTTATCGGAATTGATTTCATTTAAAGATCACGGTGGGAGTAATAATTCTTGAAGTGGATTTCATATGATTTTCATGTAGAAGTGACTAATCGTAACCTACATGCACCCTGAAAATTATCTCACACGTAGACCACTATGATGTTTATATAAAATCTACCTCAATCACCGGGCGCATCGCCTGATTTTAATTATAAAGCCCAAAAACCAACCTGGTCCATGATTTAGGTGAACCATACAAGTAGACTCCACTGTTAAGTAACGTTAGAGCTGACCTCTGTGGCCCCACTATGACGTATGCATCAGATCCATCCAATCCATGAGGTGCATCTTTTGATGTTAGGCAATGCGGTGGAGGGTTAGCTGAAAGGGAAACTCAAGTAGACCACACTGTAGGGACCAGTTGGGAGGGGACGCCACCTTTGGTGTGGTCCTGAGTGTCCAATCAAATTGATTTTTTGTCTCGACGGTCAACTTGAGGCGGCAAACAAGATGGACAGAATGGATGTCATGCAAACATCATGTTGGCACCCACAGTGGTCATCTCTACCATGAGTTATAGTGTTGGTAGTTGCATTAGGACATTTAGACAGCCCAATCCATTGATCTAGACCGTTCATCAAAGGTCCAATGATATTTTATGGGCTACCATGAAAAATATCACACTGATCTTATGAAAATTAATCATATGATCAATGACCTTAAACATGGACGGTCAAGATCATTTACACAAAATAGTTCCAATCAACAATTTTATCCATCTATTTGTTAGGGACATCATGGATTGCTTATTTTTCTAAAGAATCACTTTTGATAGGCAACCGTAACCATCCTATCCATGGCTTGGAAAAAGAACGGCTATATGGACGGTTCAGATTGGACTATCCAACTGAACCTATGCAACTAGGAGCACTTCTCATGACGAAACACCAAAAGCGCTTAACTAGAAAATCCCATTAATATCGAAGTAATTTTAGAATTTTATCACGAGAAATTAAAATCTACCGAGATTTTGAAGAAAAAAACAAAACATATCCCTAAAATCATTCAGTTGATATTTTGCAAAAAATATCATTAGATTTTGATAATTTCGGCAATTTGTAACGGTGGGAGAGCTTTAAAAGAAATAATTTTATAAAAATTCTTTCTTCTTTCGGTAGGAGTGCATCAGGCACGTGCAGTAGTGCGCATGGGCGACGCTTGAGGCCCTAGCAGCGGAAGCGGCAGGGATATTACTGTGCCCCCTGTTGTCGGAGGGCCCACAGAGATGCCCGTGACAAATCCACTCCGTCCATAAGTTTTGCAATATCATATTAGTACTGGGTTCTATAAATCATGCAGATCAAAGACTAATGTGGGCCATACCGCACGAAATAGTGGAGATTGAACGACCACCCTTGGAAACTTCGCGGAGGTCACAGAAGGTTTGTACCATGATGATATTTGTTCCTACAATTTATCTGAGTGGTAATAAACCTATGAACGGTTTGGATGGGATATAAACATCAGAAAGGTTTCAAAGGTGGACGTTTCCGTTCCCACTGTTTCATTTTGTGTGCCCATATGAGTCCTGGAATATGTTTTATTTTTATATTCATGTAGTATTGTGGTCTTGCAAAACTGATAGACAGAGTGGATTTGTCACGGTAATCTATATGAGCCACACATAGCTTTGGAGCACGAGAACTTCATGTGGGCGGGGCACAGGCAATCCGCGCCCTTGCAGTAGTTCAACGCATGGGACAGCGTGTGGGCCCTCCCCCACACAGGAAATTAATTTAATATCATGTAAGCCAATGTGACACGTATCAGATATTAAATTGATAAGAGCAGATATTACACTTGAGATCTTAGCCAAAAGGCAGAGCTCGCGTGCACCCGGTTCTGTTAGACGATCGAACGCTGAAATCATCCATCTGGACGGTCCATTCAGTGATACCCATTTTTCAAGTGCCATTCTGAAAAACTCCACCGATCAGAGACTTCTCCAACTTAATATATAATTTTGTACTATTCCATTACCATAAGTAGAAATGATGGGTGTATATATCAATTTGGGGGAGTTGTAAATAGTCGACCCTATTTTCAACGAGGAATGATCATGCAAAACATTGTATGTTAACTTACCGTACAACGTTTTCATTTTCCACTAACTTCTCACTTTCGGTATAACATCCGAGCCGCACAAAAATGGGCCGCAATTTAAAGATCACCCAGAACAAAAACCAGGACGATCTATTTATCAGTTTGCTACGAAACTGTTGAAATCTATGTAAAGTCGGTGGTTCTAGTCAACATATGAATGTGGCCAATCTGATTTGTGGATTTTTCGAATTTTCGTTTCAGGTGACATTGAACGAATGGCCTACCCTTTACATGGCTCGGATCTTCCATTGAATGAAATATACGCAGAAAATAAGAACTTTTTTTATGGTAAGCTAACACACATCATTGTATGTGATCTTTTCTCATTTTCTTATTTCAACAACTATACAACCAAAGTCAGAACGCATAAATTTCCACATTGAAGTTACAGAAAAATAATGATTAATTACTACCTATTTTTTTTATTAATGAAAGAAGCTTATCATGGGTCAATTTAAATGGTTAGAACACACTGATCCATAGCTCAAGTGGTAGACTGAGTGAAAGATACCCCGTTTCAACACTGAGGTCTTGGTATCGGTCTGTAGCAGGGGTGACTAACAGTGATTGTGTACTAATAAGCTAACAACAAAAAATAATAATAATAATAATAATAATTAATTAATTAATTAAATGGTCAGAAGTGGTGGTTTCTTATTATTTCAATGGCTAGAGCTTAATTAGGGTTTCTTAATTCTCACCTCTCATTTGTTCTTTCATCTTTTTTTAATGTTAAACTAAGATAAGGATGGTTTAAGGAGGTGTTTGATTTTTCCATTTCCTTCTCTAACTATCTGCGAATAGGTTATCACTGCTTTACCTTGGTAATTCCGACAGCAATACAAAGATGGATGTTGACAGGTGGTGAAACCAACGTTGAAATGGAGACGGAATGTATTGTGCACAAAAACTATAGGACCCACCATTATGTACGTGTATGATTCATGTCATTCACTCATTTTACCTGCTTATATTAGGAATGAGCCTAAAAATGAGATGGATCCAAAAGCCCAAGTGGATTAACAGTAGAAAACACCAAGAACTGAACGCTTACCCTTAAAAATTCTTAAAGGCCACAGAAGTTTTGGATCAAGCTGATATTTGTTTATTCTCTTCATCCATGTCCACATGGCCTTGTGAACAGGTTGGGTGGATACACATCTTTGTGGGCCATTGTAAAGTTTTAGCTTTCAACGGTGGACATCATTTTCCTTGTTTCCTTTTGTGTAGTCCACTTGAGCTTAGAATTTGTCTCATTTTTGGCTCATGTCTTAAAATAAGCTGGTTAAATGGATGAACGGCGTGGATCAGACACATACATCATAGTGAATCCCATAAAGATGATGGGTATGCAATTTCAATTCCATATCTTGCATGCAATCACTGTCTCCTGGGCATAATTACACAAGTATTTCACCCTCCACCAAATGCTGATAAAATGTCATAATTATTTATTTCCCATCATTTCCCATAGTAAATGGAAAATCAAACACCCCCTTATAGTTTAGTAGGGATAGCAATGGATCGGTTTTGGGCAGCCCATCTAGCCAACGTTAAGACACCTCATCAAACCTAGCATGGGTGGAGCATAGCAAGCACAAGCCCATGCGTGAAACAAAATAATAGGGTATGAACAAACCTAATTGTGACAAAATATGATTTGATCCCTATTTCCCATGATGAATGTTCCTAACCATCCCTTGAGAAAGTGACTCACACATGCAATATATATTAGACATATAATAATAATAATAATAATAATAATAATAATAATAACCAAGACTACATGTAAGATGGATGTGGTGCCTCATAACGACTAGAATGGCATATATCTAGAATAGAACACGTGCATACAGGAAGTACAGACTAAAATGACCTAAACTCAAGTGAAACCCGAAAATTGACTAGCCACACACATGCCAGGCCGAGTACCGGACCATGGGCCAAGCTTAGCAGGTCTGAGTCTATTTCAAAGCCAGGGTGGGCTCCCCATGGCAGGCAGGCAACCGGGTGTTATGTACCCAGGAATCATCATAGGTGGCCCACATCTTTGCACACTGTTAAGGCGGCGGCCCTTTAATGCTTTTATGCAAATTTCTAAGCAGGACGTCCTCCCTCTTCCGTGGCGTATGACATACGTAAATTAAAGCTCAATAGCTTTCAAGAGAAAAAGTAGATACGGTCCTTACTCTTGCTCGGGTGGTAGACTCTCCGGAGTTTCAAGGGTTCGAGTACCCATAGGTGGTGAAATTCCACTAGGGCGTGAGTGTGTGGGGGTGTGTGTGCATGGGTAAAAATAATAATAATTATTATTAAAATATGATTTTTTTTTTTTTTTAAAAAAAAGAGAGAAAAAGTAGATAGGGCGTGAGTGTGTGGGGGTGTGTGTGTGTGGGTAAAAAATAATAATAATTTATTTTTTTTTAAAAAAAAAAAAAGAGAGAAAAAGTAGATGACCTTATGAGAATTTTTAAGAGAGAGGTTAATCTTTTATTTTTTAATTTTTATTTTAGTAAGAAAGAAAGCTTCCACTCATATAAATTTTGTATTCATTCTCTTGTTTTCACTTTAGACTTAGGGTTTTTTGTTTGGATTTTATATATGTATATAATTTTGTTAGATCTACATTAATCATGTGTGGGTGTTTTTTTCACGATACAATATACATGGATTTTTAGATCTGATAAGTAGGGCCCATATTTCAATAATTTGTACTATTAGTTTGGAGTGTCCCACTTAGGATGGACTCTCAAGAGGAATGTTAACCATTTGATTTCGGCCTACAAATAACCGGTATAGAAAAGAATGCAAGAACCATCCACATTCAAGTGGGAAAAAAACAAAAGTCTTATAATTGTCCTTGAGATCTTCCAACCTGAGAGATTTTATAGGGTATTCTCTATCTCCTGGGACTGGAGACCAGTGGCGCTGAACCATGGCCCCAGTTATCAGAATTGATAGCCCTTGTAAAGATGCCGGCCATGTGTCATATGATTCATGTTATGTAGTTATTCACGTGAAGAAGTTTCCTAACCTATTATCTTGCAAATGGAAGCGGATGGCGTACTGAGTAAACTCTGTGGGATTCACCGTGATTTCTCTGTTCTATCCACTCCGCTCCATCCATTTTATCATATCATTTTAGGGCGTGAGCCTAAAAAATGAGGCATATCCAAAGCTCAAGTGGACTACACCAAAGAAAACAGTGTGAATTGAACGTGGACCACACAGAAAACAGTATGAATTGAATGTGGAATACATCACAGAAAACAGTGTGAATTGAATGTCTACCTTTGAAATATTCTTTGGGGCCACAAAAAGTTTTGGATTAAGCTGATATTTATTTTTCCCTTCATCCATATCTGTGTCATCTTATGAACAGGTTGGATGACTAATAAACATCGCCGTGGGCCCTAGGAAGGTTTCAACCATGGAAATCATTATTTCCACTGTTTCTTGTGATGTGGTCCACTTGAGTTTTGAATATGCTTCAATTTTAGGCTCAACCCCTAAAATGAGCTGGAAAAACAGTTGGATAGCGTGGATAATTGACATACATTCACAGTGGTCCCAACAGAGTTTGCATCGTACTGAGTAACTCAATATGCAATCCGATTTCCTTGCAAATAGGAAATTAGTCTATTTGGCATCCATTATGAAAATTGGGGGCCACCTTTTTCCTTGTAAACAAAGAATCAATGAAAAAGTAAATTTCTCTGCTTCACTTTTTCAAAGCCACTGAATGGTCTGTAAGGAAACGGACACAGCTCAACGGACGCATATTCCCTGCAAAGGCTTTCGCACCCGCATCCACTTCCTGTGACGGAGAGCTAGTGAGGACCCACCATGATGTTTCCGAGATATCCACCCATCCATCCGTGTTTCCATGTCATGTTAGGGGCATAGGCCCAAAAATGAGTCAAATACAAAACTCAAGTGGGCCGCACGAGAGAGAACAGTAAACACTGAGGATTGGACATCCACTAATGGGGCCACATAAGTTTTGGGTCTGTTGCTACTTGTTCTTAGCTCTTGGATGCATGTGTGCCAAAATTGAAATTGCAACTCAATTCAAATCGAACAGCTATAACCCCAAAAATTGAGATAGGTAGACATGTAGTATATGACCGATATCTAATTACATCGGCTACCTATTCAGTCATTCACTTAATATGTAAATAGGATCAACTGATATTCAGAAAATAGGATTCATCATATGATAATGGATTATACTTTTGTTTTTCATATGAAAGGACTTTTCAATACAAATAGAGATATGAGAAATGGATTCTTACAACCAGTTGCGAAGAACATCTTTAAAACACCTTTCTACATGAAGAACTGAATCCAACGTACGAGCGTAAATTCAAATTACAGCTAAGATTATCAGTTAATTGATTAATCGCTACAAATTACACTACGAAATGTAAACAGTAAGCTGAAAGTAAAGGATTATATTAAGAAATGTAACTTTGCATAAAAGTAAAGTAATTATACTATAGAATGTAAATAATAAGATAATTGAAACACAATGTTTGGTTTTGATTAGGTTGTTATGAGGCGAAATTTTTATATTGCATTCCTCTTCTATTTATAATCTTTACCCTAACCATCTAGATTCTTCCCACAGTTTGACCGTTACTATAACCGTTCGGCATTACATGATCTTCTACTTCTCCTTCTATCATCTGTCATGTAACCATTTCTTCATGATTGTTATCCCATCGGCCACTTAAACAATGACACGGCATGATTTACCACGCTCCATTTGTATTATTAAAAAATCTCCACCATATATCTCTACATATCTTCTAATACACCACGCGGATCCATGCATATCACATGTAACCTGCTCTGAATGGTTCTTATAACGAAATGGCGACAATGGGGATGAAAATTGCCCCTCGCATCACTTCACCTTTTGAAAAAAGTGAAAGCGACTTGCTGCCCCTCATTAATGTAGTATTAATTATCTACCCGTATCGACACCCTAATAACTGTCTTTGGCCAACTCGTTGTAACACAAAAGCGGTTACCACCCTGTACCGATACTAGAGCCAAACCCTATTTTAACATGTGTCATTACGTCGTTTCCTTCAAAATGTAATGATGCCCTAATAAATGCTCTATCACTTTGGCCGATATAAGCTCTGCTTCAACTTTCTTTCATTCTCACACTTTCTTCTTCATTCTGAATATTCAAACTAAAAATTTTGATTTCATTCTCGATCAATGGTTGCCTTATTATCTTTTGCTCCTTCATTCCACCAAGATGACCTCGTTACTACGATGGATGCCCTTTTTGAGAAATATCTCAATAAAATAATATTTTAATTACCCGTTGGAGATTTTCAATGCAGCGATAGATGTTAATGAAGCTAGCATGATGGATACTTTGTTTCCCATCTATCCTGGTGAAACTCTGCTAATTCAATCTGAATTCATCCCCGATTCTACTAATGCTTTGAAAAATCCCCGATCGTGGCCAAAGCCACTACCAGAATGGGATACTTGGTTCACCCATGTTTCCTCTCAATATAAGACAACACGGAGAAATTTGAGCATCTACAAATGTATTAAACTTCCATCCACAACTATCCATCATATCCTTCTCTTTTTACTGTTGCTTCGACATTCTGAAGTTCCTCTACGAACACATTTTTCTTAAGTTGTGGCCTTGTGAGTCCAACTATCCTGAACATTGCAACTCAACTCCTTCCTTTGGGTGAAGCAGTCTTTCCAAGTTTTGCACATAAGACATCCAAGCGCTTCATGCATAAGGCCGGTAAAACCTATTCTCATTTCATTCAAGAACACTGCAAGCACAGTAGACCGGTCGATTACAAAAGACATATGTCCTTCCTACTACTCTGGATTTGTCGACATTTGCTTTGCGTAAATGCTCTGCAAATTACAAATGAGTATGTTTCACTAGCCGATGCTCTCACTCAAGGTCGGAAACTTGCTATAGCGTCTTTCGTACTCGGCCACCTGTACAGAGGCATTTATGAAGTCACCACTAAGGGTTTATATCATGGAGGAGGACCATTGTGGCTTCTTCAAATGTGGATTTATGAGTACTTTCGTCCTTCGGTTGTACATAATTCCATTTATTCTAGAGTCACCTACTCTTCTTACTGCTAATGCATCATCCACTCAGTCTAATCATTTTTTGTATATATGAATTCCTTATCCTTTTATCTGGATAAAGGTAGGCAAAGTCGGTTGTTCATTCTGTTTCATGGCGGAGAATATGGCCTTGTTTGGTTCACCGGTTGATACAAGCAAGGAGATGATAATCGAGATGTGCCCTAAATATACTGAGCCTAGGAAAGTTATCTTATTTGCAGGGACTTTCCTTATGGTGGTACGATTGATTCTAGAAAAAATATCAAAGCCGGAATCAAACAATATTGCCCTAACTTGCTTGCTCGTTGATTTGGCTTTGTCTGGTGCATCCCTTATCCATTTACTCAAATGACTTACAATCAGTTTCCTTACAGTCAGTCGATCGTCGATAAAGTCGAGCTCTATCATTCTCTCCTCTCTTCTTTTAAAGAGTCCAGACTACTTCTTACCCTTACCTATTATCCAAATCAACCTAAGATAATGGACACCATTGTTTGGTGGGAAAATCATTATAAAAAACTAATTAATAAGTCCCCCTAAGACATCGTCGTCCAACTCACCCTAGATCCCAAAGGAAAGAAAAGAGCAGCACACCCATCGACCGCTACACCCAACTAAAAAATCAATAAGCTAAAGACCAAAACGGCCACTGCATCCACTCTGCAATCCTCATCGACCGAGACAATAGTTATTCCACCTAAGCGTAAAAAAAGTTATGGTGAAAGTACCTGTTGTTCCTGCATCTCCGCCATATCATTAGCCTTTAGTAGGTCCAAAGAGAATTCTTGACCTGGGAGCCCCTCCCGGTCCACCTCCTCAACCACCTACTTTAGCGTTAAGTGCGTCGATCCATCTTCCTAGCCAATTGCTGCAGATCGACCACTACCGACTTCATCGAAAGGACGACGGCAATCAGGTCCTTCTTCAGACGAGGCCGTCTCTTTATTTGAAAAATACTTCAAAACCAAATATTGGCCAAGACTCTCCATCGAAGATTACTCTAACGAACTCGAAGAAGACCTAAAACATCACCAGCAGGCGCATTGTAACAAATGTTAGAACAAATGGTAGCAGGAAAAGGAAATATTAAATAATCCAGATCTTCCGTTTGACGAAAAATATCTTACTCCCTATCATCTTAATTTGCCACCATTCCCCACTTTAACACGAGCAATGGCATTGATTATAATAATTTAAAAAATAATAATAATAAATAAATCCAAATTTGTGGATAGTTGATTTATCACCTATGTTGTTCGTTTTGATTTAGGTGGAAGTTACTTGTACATTTACTCTAAGTCCTTTTTCCCATCTCTCATCGATTAACAATATCCATTGTTTGCAATCACCCGGGAGTTAACGGCCATAGAAAAGCAAGTCATAGTGGAACAGCCACTATAACAACATCAACCAGTGATCGATACTCTTGAAGTTACTGATGGACAAATTGTCGACTCTGAGGACATACTTAGCGCTAAAGCTCTTCCTCCCCATAACTCTCCTAGAGTCGCAATTCTCAATGTTAAGTTCAAATACATGGTCGATCTTCCCCAAACACCACCTGCTACTGTCGACCAAGAACATGAGGAAGAAGAAGAAGAACAACCACTGAATGCTACCCCTTACAATTCCGACAAGATATCATCTCCTCAGCCGATTTCTTCATCGATCTAGCAGCTTCCTTCAACAGCGAAGAGTCTTCATCTCATGAGGCAACTGTGCTCGAGCCACTGACAAAAGAGACTCCAATGACCAATGCTCTTATGCTTGATTCACACCCACTACCCCACATCTGTGCCAATAACCATAGGCGAAGCTTCTATTCTCCCTATTTCTATCTCGACGACAACCTTTCCTCTCTCAAACAAGCTCTGATTGAAGATATTGTTGTGGCCGAGTCGCCCTCTCTCTCTCTCTCTCTCTCTCTCTCTCTCTCTCTCTCTCTCTCAATCTGCAAAACACCAAGGCAGAACTCCGGCTCCTCATGCAAGCGGAGCTATCTGGAACCTTAACAGTCAAGCTGGTCGATAAGCTCGAATGATTGATTGAATCATATCGTGTTTTCTCTTGGATGGACCCCGGCCTTATAGACAAATTACTGGCTCTCCAAGAATTCTTAGGATTTGTCAAAAAAAAAAAAAAAAAAAAAAAAAAAAAAAAAAAAACCAAATATATGCTATTGTCAGCCACATTAAAGCAAACCACATAACAACAGAATCTCAAATGGCTTCTGTTAGAAATATCGCCAACCAACTTTCAACCGGTACCGCTAAGTTGAAGACATCTGGGGCAAAGTTGGAGGAGATGGAAGTCAGAATCATATCTCTGGAAGCAGAACTGACAACTCTGAAGAAGAGTTATGTGGAGGAACATACTAAGTATGACTGTCGGAAGAAAACAATCGAGGATTTGGTGATGTCCTCTAAGGCTCAAACAGCTACCATTAGCAGACAAAAGTTCCTCGTACCTAGAGACCTTCCTAATCAGGTCATACATGTCAATGAACTTTGTCCCAATAAATTTCTTGCGAAGCTTATACTTAAGTCTGTCTTGTGCAAGCTGCACAAACTCGACTTCGGTCATAAAGATCTTACATTGAATTTTTGTCCTTCTAAACCAAGTGATGTAGCTCTCACAAGTTTCCCCTGGTAATTGCTGAAAATGGGCGAGATTGGTCATGGTGATTTCCTTATTTTTGAAGAAGAATTGGGCATTAAATTTCTCCTCCATTTCTTGCCAAGTGTGGACTAAATTTGACAATAAATTCGAATACCATGTGAAAGTTGTTGCTATTAACGAATGACCAAATAATTGTAACTTGTGATAATCATTATTCGCCAACTCTTCGCATTGCATGGTGAATTAGCCAATGTGTTCGATAGTCGACTGGCCAGGATCACTTGAAAACAGGGCAAAATTCGGCCGATAGTTTCGCAATAACGGATGTTGCCAATCTATCCATTCAAGATATGATTTGTCATACACAAGGATGGTATTGCAGTCGAGTACTTGGCCTACAACCTCTTGGATGATCTGCGCAATTTGGTTATGATCAACTCGCTAAGGTTTGATGATCGAAGGTGGATCAAGCTTGAAATAATTCAGTCCCTCTTGGAACAAAGGATTCCTAGGGAACTATTGGGGATTATACCCTCCCAGTACACCTTGATTTCGAGTTTCAGGTACAACATTTCTTGTCACGCCCCAAACCCGGAAATCGGATTCACAGAAATCCCAATTGCCGAATCCGGTGCCGACAGCCTCCGTAGTACCCCATTCTTGGCTCCTAGCGTCCATATGCCAGATTCCGATCCTGGGATCCTACAAGGAGGATTTTTTTTTTTCCAATATACATTTAACTCGTAATAAGCATAATCACAAGTATACCCAAATTACAAAGACAACATCATCATCACATATCCACTAATATAATCATTTGAATACAATACTGGAAGGAAAATACATAAAAAAAAAATCAAGCTCCAGAGGACTGCTACACGCTCCATGCTCAACACTGCTGCAACCTATCATCATATGCATGCATCTATCGTTCATAAGCTTATGGAAAGCTTAGAGGGTGGTGTAAGTGTGTGCACAAGGTAAGTGCCAAGTATTCAATACACTGCCATTATCATACAAACTGAAAATACTGGTAATTCATAATCGTACAATATCGGAATAAGCAAAGATACTAGTAAGATCATAAATTATCTGAGTAAGCAGAAATACTGACAAGAGCAGGAATTATACAGTAAACAGAAATATTCACAAGATCATAGATCATACGATAACAGAGTAAGCGAAAATACGAACAAGTCCATGAGCCAATCAATATCAGAATACGCAATATATAACAGTTATGCAAACGAGGAGTCATAAAGAGCTAAATATCAAATGCCGAAAATGCAATGGGGTATATAATTCCTTATGTGTTCACAAATATGTCAGCCATATCTAGACCATATAAATGCAAAAGCACAGTAACCTAAGATGTCATATGCCGCGGATGTAATGCAATATGCGGTGCGAATGGAATGACCATGCTGGAGTATGAAGTCGGGATGGTAATACGTAGTATCGCAAGCTATGGGGTCCATCACAAGGGACTTCTATCCAAACCAGTCCCATACCTAAATTTGGATAGTCAGACTCAATGTGGTAAACTCCTGATCTCAGGTTAGTCGCGCGCCCCAACCGAAATTCTGACCATTGCGAAAGCACACATAACAACTAGTTGCGTACCACCAACCCAAGTAGATAGTGAATGAATGAATGCATGAATGAGTATGCAACTCCTACTCACTAAATCCACATATCAGTACAGTTCATCTCTGGGATCATCACCGGGGTTTAGTACACTCCAAATGGCACTGCCGCTCTCCTAGCCGCACAGTCCAAGTGAGCGTAAGAAACCTCACTATCCGCCTGGCCAATAGTCTGCCAATACCTATCCGGCACGTCGATAGCGGACCCACTCACGAGCTGGTCAAACTCAGCCTAGTATTGCCCCCTACCCTCGGGCGGGTAAGGCCACACCCCCTCCCAACCGACCACGACACAGTGGGAGACGCGGCCTCCTGGTATTCGGCACTCGGGCGCTCATGCATCCACTCGGTCTCGACGTTGGGGCGTCTCCTAGCCACGGAGGTTTAGGAATTTTCACCCAGGGACATCTATGGCGCCCGTATACTAGAACCAAACATTTTCGGTGTCCCATTTGGCCATCCACGATATGCCTGTGGAGGCTACGACCCTGATGTCGCTAGGGCGTAAAGTAATCATAATGCGAGATGCATGAGTCATACAATCCAGTCGTGCATCAATCCTGCGCACACCGCGTGCTCATGTGAGATAACCTCCGCCTATTAGGGAGTCTCATAACATGCTCAATGATATATGCAATGATCAACCACATCTCGTAACAAACATGCAGATGATGCATATGGGCATGTATCATGATGCTATGCTGTCACATACTCATAATCGGTATCAACGATCGATATCAACAATGTGGACATTTAACTAACATTGCCCCCAAGAAATGGCCCACATAGACCCTAACATATGGTGGACCCACAGCCTCACACAAAGGCCTGATATACAACATAGTGGGCCTTACTCAAGGGACACATATACACAACAGGCAGGCCCTGTTCATTGGCCCTAAATACATGACATGTGGGCCCTACACATGGGTCTCGAACACATCGAATGGGCCATGCATCATGGGCCATGAATACATCACAATGAACCCTAACTATGGGTCGCATATACATTATATAGGTCTCGACAATCGAAATCGACATTCGGAATCGGCCTCGATACTCGGCCTCGATAATCGGGATCGATCGATAATCAAAATCGACAAATCAGTCACGACAATCGGACCAATCGATAATCAAAATCGGCAAATTGGTCACGACAATCGGGATCGATCGACAATCAGAATCAGCAAATCAGTCACGACAATCAGATCGATCGATAATCAGAATCGGCAATTCGGTCATGACAATCAGGATCGATCGATAATCAGAATCAGCAAATCAGTCAAGGCAATCAGATCGATCGATAGCTAGAATTGGCAAATCGGTCACAACAATCGGGATCTATCGACAATTAGAATCGGCAGATCGGTCACGACAATCGGGATCAATCGATAATCAGAATTGGCAATTCAGTCATAACAATTGGGATCGATCGATAATCAGAATCAGCAAATCAGTCAAGGCAATCAGATCGATCGATAGTTAGAATCGACAAATCGGTCAAGATAATCAAAATCGGTAATCGGTCTCGATCGATAATCAACCTCGATCAGTATTCAGCAATCAGCTAAGACAAATCAGCACATAAACAAGGCGGGGTCCATTGATGAACATCCGATCAACCATAATGTAAGGATTGGCCCGTGGCCGTGGTTATATCAAATCTAATAGCACGGAGCCATCCGTTTATGTGAATGGGGCCCACTGATTAGGGTTAACCCACTAAAAGAATGATGAGAATGGGCCTAACAAGGCCTAAGGAAAGGTATCAATGTGGGCATCCAACCATCATTGCCCAACAATGCGGACATCTAACTAACATTACTCTTAAGCAGTGGCCCACATAGAGCCAAACATATAGTGGGCCCATGGCCTCATACAAAGGCCTAATATGCATCACATGGGCCGCACCAGTGGGTCTCATATATATCAACCGGGCTACATCAATGGCTGAACTAATGGGCCTTATATTCATCAAGTGGATCGCATTAATGTGCCTCATGTACACAACAGGTGGGTCCTTTACATGAGTCTCAAATACGTAACATGTGGGCCCCATACATAGGTTTCATATGCATCAAATGGGCCACACCAACGGACCTAATACATTTCACAATGGGCCGCACGATATGGGCCTATTACACATCAAGTGGGTTGCATCAATGGGCCGCACTACTGGGCCTCCGATTCAAGCAGGTGGGCCCTATCATATGGGTCTTAAATACAAGGCAGGTGGGCCTATCATATGGGCCTCAAAATACAGGGCAAGTGGGCTCTGTCATATGTGTCAAAGGTGGGCCCTATCATATGGGTCTTAAATACAAGGCAGGTGGGCCTATCATATGGGCCTCAAAATACAGGGCAAGTGGGCTCTGTCACATGTGTCAAAATATAAACAGATGGGCCCGCGCATGGGCCATAAGTATATCACGATGGGCCTCATAGATAGGCCGCAACAATGGGCCTCAAGTGAGTTTAGACTGCACCAAAATTCATTTCAATAATTATAGGTGTATCAGGTGTATTACGGTGACAATTATAGGGGTACATGGTTCACCAATGTGATCAGCACTGTCCAAACATTTCCCAAGTAAATTAGCACCACCCAAACATTGTCTATGTAAATCGGCCCTGCCAAACACTGCATAGTGTTGTCCAGTAAAATCTGGACGGTGTGGATGAAATAAATACACCGTGGTGGTCTCATGCTGGCAAAACAGATGGATGGCTTGTATAAAAGAAAATCAAAGATGGGCCCACCGAATGAATCGTCCAGATGGACAGCTGAACACATAACTCAAGGTGGGGTCCACATCACCTGGATTAGACGGCGTGGATGAAACACATGCAGCGTGGTGGTCCACACACCACCTTCCAAACGTTGTCCAGCACCGTCCAGACAGTCTGGACGGTGTGGATGAAACAAATATATCAGTGGTGGTGTCCACTGTTAAACAATGGATGGTGTGGAATATCATATATATCATGGTAGTGTCCAAGGAATTTACTGACGTCCCACACCAGCAATTGCGCCAGCCAATCTGTCCTACCAGTGGGTCCCACCAGATGTAATGGAGTATAACATAATATTATTTGATATATTTTATTATAATAATAATAATTATAGTAATAATAATAATAATAATTATCATTAAGGAGAGCCGCAACGTCCAGCGTCCAAAATGGACGGCTGGACAGGAATACATGCATCAAGGTGGCCTGCCGTCCCAGCTCTGCTGGACGGACGGCTTGGTACAGGGCACATACGATTGGTGGGTCCCACGCGAGGCCCACAATAATGTCTGTTTTCCATCTAATCTGTTGGTAGGGTCACCCGGACCTGGATGAAAATGAAAAAAATAAATTTGACATAATCCAAAACTGCTGGACGCCCAAATGAGGTTTCAATGGCAAACGTTCAATCAACACTGTTTCCTTTGATGTGGGCCACCTGAACACCATATATGGCTGATTTTTGAGTTGGCCAGCTGCCCTGAGGGGGGCCCATGAAATGCAAGGTGTTGATGTTCCACATACATCATAGTGGGGCCATGGCTGGGACCCACGTCCCAGCGTCAGTGTAGCAGGACGTCCTGGCGTCCTCTGACTATTGGCAGCAGCAGCAGCAGGCGCTGCCTTGTTTGCTTTTTTTTTTTTCTTTTTTCTTTTTTTTTTCTAAGGATTTCTCAGGTGGGCCTCACATCAGGTGAATCCACTCCATTCACTGGCTCCTATGGCTCAAGACAAGCCAGACGAGCCCAATATTGATATGTTTCGGTGTGTAGAAAGGTCAGAGTAAATTTTTTAACGGTGAAACTCACTGTTTTCCATGTTATGGCCCGCCAGGGGATCAGATTGGCTTCATTTTTTTCTCTTAACGCATAAAATGATCTAGGGAATGGGATGGACGGTGTGGATTTGATCAATACATTTAGGTGGTGCCTGCATGAGTGGCCCACTCAAAAAAAGGCTAAAGTAATAACAACTTTAATTTTAGTTTTTTTTTTTTTTTTTTAATTGCAGTGGCTGCCTGTTCAAGCTTCAGGCCACATCCAGCGTTCCCTGGACGCTGGACTATCCATTTCATCAGGATGGGTCCCACGTGTGGGGACCACAGCTAGTGGGTCCCACGTCGACGTGGCCCACTTGACTTGGATCAATTTGATGCTTATGTTTTCCCATCACCAAAGGGTATGATCCACATGACTTGGATGGTTTGGTTAAGGCATACATCAAGGTGGGGTCTATCCGAGTGGGCCACACATCACACAAAAATGAGAGAGAGAGAGAGAAGCACCCACCTTTGATCTCTTATTCCTTCTTCCGCCAACGTGATCTAGAGCTCCAAAGGACAAACTTTTGCGGTTGAGATTGTTTTTGGAGGGTGGGGATGAGAGATAGGAAGTGGGCCACACAAAGCCTCTCATGGAGTTTTTGTTGGCTTGTGTTGTTCCCATGGGAGTTTCTTGGAATGATGAGAGAGAAAATGGACTGACGCTGGACGGTGTGGATAAACTCATGCATTATGGTGGGTCCCACATGGACGTGGCCCACCAGATATATATATATACATATAATACGTATATTATATTATATATATAATACATATATATTGTATAAAATATAACATATATGTATGTATATATATACATATTTATATATATATATATATAGCATTTGGCCCATCTAAACAGTGGATGGTGTGGATCATCACCTGTAATAGAGTGGACCACACCATCTGATGGAGATGGACGGGGTAGATGTAACACATTGGTGGGATCCACACCATTACAAAGAAAGAAAGGGAGAGAGATAGAGAGAGAGATATACGGTGAGGTAGAGGAACCCCGCCACTATGGGCCCTCTAGATTAAATCACATACATCCAAATGGGTCCCACCAACAAGTGGGCCCTAAAATTTAAATTAATGACAAATCACCCACCTTATCTTCCTTTTCCTTGCTCCCTTGGACTCCTTAGCTCCTTACCTTCAATTTTAATGGAGGTTGATGAAAGATGAATGGTTGAGATTTGAGATGAGAGGGTGGGCCACACTTGAAGTTGAGAGAGTGTGTTGGATGTGTGAAATTTCTCATGGGATTTGGAAAAATTGCTAGAGAATGAGAGGGAGAGATAGAAATAATGGATGGAGGGATGGGTGGAGTGATGGTTGTAAGAAAGGAGTGATGAGAGGTATGGTTTAGTTTGAAATTGGTGGAGAAGAGAGATGGTTGTGGTTGAAAATGAGAAAAAGAGGAATGGTGAAGTGGAAAGATGGTAGACTTTTGAAAAAGGTGGAGATGGGTTGTTGTACTTGATGTATGGGATGCATTTATGGTTGATTGATGGGACTACTTGTAGAGATTCCCTCGAAATCCGCAACGCGCGGTGTTTCTTCGGAATAAACGCAGATCGGCATCTTCTTGCCTGGGTATCGGTTCGATGCGCAAGTCACGGTGTTGGAACCGCAGCGACGACGCGGTCGCTATGATACAACTTTCGGATCAAGCCAACGTCGGTGCGCGGGACCTGGCTTAGGATCGTGCGCAAACACCGAATACGGTGCGAAGGTTGCCGGAATTTGACCGGAAGGACCGCGAAAGCTAATGGAATGGTACGGATTAGGACACGGGTCTTACATTTCTAGCCTCCCGCTTTAGTCGTCTAAGTTCGACGAGAGGCAGAGTAGTTCGTGTCTCCTGAACTGGGAGTGGTGGTGGATTCCTCTGTGGATGAGGCATAGATGGCGGTTGGGCCATATTGCCGATATAATTTCCTTCAACATTATATTCATTATCAATGGCGTTCGCTTGACTATCATATTCATTAACCGATGCATGGCCTCAGCCTGGTTGGCCATGTACCGGTTAGTATTCTCAGTTTGGATACAAAATTGCTCAACTTGAGCTCTTCCATATTCCTATATATGTTGAATGCTCAGTTGTACATATCCAAGCATAGCTGCAATCTCATTCAGAGGAATGGTCCGAGAGGTTGATGCTCATTCTTAATTTGCAGTACTGAGCGTTGGATTGTTATCCAGATTCAACGCTTCGGGTGCTGCATGAACCGGCATATCCTTGACTGGAGGTGGTGTGGTTGGTGTGGAGGGCTCAACCCCAGCGATTCGAGTACTTCTTCTATTCATAATTCCGATTGGCAATATCACGCCGGTAAATTAGATACGGGGTCCCACTTGGTATGCTAAAAACTTGTTGCTACTTGTTTTCAACTCTTGGATGCAGGTGTGCCAGAATTGAATTTGTGGCTCAATTCAAACCGAACAGCTATGACCCGAAGCGGTGAGATAGGCAGACATGTAGTGTATAACCGAGATTTGATGAGATCGATCGCTTATTCACCCACTCACACAATGTGTAAATAGGATCGTGCGATATTCGGAGGGTGGTGTTCATCCTTTGACGACGGGTTACATCTTTGCCTTCTGTACAAAAAGACTTTTCAGTATAGACAGGGAAATGAGAAAGGGATTCTTACGATCAGTCACGAAGAACAACAGCTGTAAAACACCTTTCCAAGTAAAGAAATGAATCCAACATGCGAGCGTAGACTCAAATTACAACTAGGATTATCAGCTACTTGATTAATTGCTACAGATTACACTACGAAATACAAATGGCAAGTTAAAAGTAAAGGATTACACTGACGAGTGTAACTTTGTAGAAAACTAAAGTAATTACATTATGGAATGTAAATAATGGATAATTGAAACACAATGTTTGGTTTTAGTTGGGTTGGTACGAGACAAAATCTATAATCTTTACCATGGCCATTTAAAGTATGATCCGCATGATATTATGCTTCGTCTATCATCTGTCCTGCAACCGCGTCTTAACGATTATTATCCCATTGGCCACTCAAATGATGATGTGGCATGATTTAGTGCGCCTCCACCTGTATTATCAAAAGATTTCCATCGTATGTCTCTCCAGATATTCCAATACACCATGCATATCCATATAAATCACACGTAATTTGATCTGATTGGTTCTCATACCAAAACGGCGAAAATGGGGATGAACGGAGTCAGGCTAATATTTGTGTTTTGGTTCATCTCAGTAGGAATGACCTTATGAAGGGTATGCATGGCATATAACCATCACAGTAGACCCATGGAGGTTTCAACGGTGGGCATTTCCCTACCCAGTATTTTCCTGACGTATGAAAAAAAAAAAAAAAAAACAACTGGACAGGGTGGATATCTCACAAGCATCACGGTGGGCCCCACCTAGCTTCCCAACATAGGAAGATCCTGTGAAAGGCTTTGGCAGGCAATCGGTGTCCCAATGTTGTTTTCCCACTATTCACATTCACATTGCTTAAACTAGTAGAAGGAATTATCCATCCAGTCCATCCAAGTATTGGGTCCTAATAAAGATGGCTCGTGTTTCAACAATGAAGCCTGACAAAAAATCTCACCCATCAATTTTCTTCCAATCGTTACCGTTGCTTTAATAGCTACCAATCCAGTAGATAGGAACATCTAATTAGTGCAAATTTTTTTTCCATATGTATCATCCATTCCAAGGCCCATAAATGAATGGATCCAATTGGTAGATATATGCCACTTGGCCCAAAGAAAAATAGCTCTAAAATATTTCAGTTCCTTCAATGTATTGCATTCCGAGGAGCCTGATTGAGCCAGTGACCCCACATGTGAGGTGGCATAGTACATGTTATAGATGTGAGCGTATGGAACACATGTCAGATACCAGACCATTCATCAGGTAGGACGAATTGTAAGCATGCCGTACACCAAAAATAATAGTAGTACACTCATCAAGTGGGCCACACATGAGTTGGACTTTCCCTTTTTTTCATATATGTTTGACCTTCCTGGTTAGCAACATTATTTTTGGTACATGACATTGCCTGTGACCGCAATGATGGAGATCGTCCAAAATGGGCCTTTGTGATTAAAAAAATGGGAAGAAATGTCATTGAGATCCTGCAAAGCTCAGGTTGTAACCGCATCGAGATTCAGCTTGATTACAGAACCATTGGGCCTATTTGTCAGAGTTGAAATCTCACGTGTACTTAAAAAGAGATGAAAGACAGGTTAAATACACAACAAAATCACCAAAGACTTCAAAAAATATTTTTAAGAAATTAGAAAGATACAAGGAGAAGAATTATCTCACATTGAAATACCAAACTGATGAAGAAGAACATTGATACTCTGGCAGAGTGTAATGGTTGATATGCAGGCACTAAGAAATTGCACAAGCTTATATCTATTTAAATTAACCAGTTGAAATCTTCGCTCCAAATTTAGATGGCCCTCAAACTGAAATTTACACTGGTCTGATCTTTGCTGGAGTCCAAATGAAAAATATTCTACAATCCGAATTCAAAACCAAATGCCTACTGATGAGAGGTTAGGATAGTTCAACCAATCTGAACATCGGAAGATAACCTGTTGTCAATGCGTCCTGCAACTTGGATTTTTTAAGTTTAGTTAATCCATTGCCATGCATAGAGTTTTTTACTGCCTGAGGATCAACCATCACACTGCCAGAGTATCAGATAACTTCCCTCAAAGTGATATCAGCCATCACATGTCAAAATCAAGAAGGTGATATTGCCTAATAGATCCAAAAGTGGAGAAGGGAAAATCAACTGAACATCTCTGTAATGATAGCCATCGACATCCTTGTTCACTTCTAATGCAAGAAATAAGAACATATTACTATTAAAAAGAAGAGAAAAGAAAAAGAGGCCATTCTCATTATCCATGCCTTTAGAAGGGATAAAAAACAATCACTGACCAAAACAAGACCCATCCCAAAACCAGTATGGAAGAAAGAAAAAAGAAAAAACCATCAAATTGGAGAAGAATTATATAAGGCCTGATGCATAGGGACGTGTATAGTGTCCTGATACACCCATCCATAAGAGTGGGCCCCATGGTTGTATGATCCAGACCGTTTATATGGTGGGCCCCATATTGGATGGGACACCCAAGAAGTCTTTCAGATTGGAAAATCCCAGTCTTTTAATATCTGGAGCATTTCCAGACTCACGTCTTTTTTCCTCATTAAATGTCTATTTGTAGAACACCCATTAAAGGTTAGGATCATAAAAAATCTAACGGATTTTTGGTACATCGCCGGTTTATATGTGGCCATCAGATCAAAAGTGCAGATCACAAATGTGGCTTTACTTATACAGCTTGGGAACATTGGGACACTATACATTTCCTAACACATCAATGACCAGATCATCACACCACCACCATCATAGCATTGTCCCAGCTATTGGGTCTGTCTTTACAATTCCTGTTTTCCCAATGCCTTTACAAATCCTATTTTACCAATTATATTCATAACAAAAATTCTTGTGATTGCTTAAACTAAAAGTTCTACAAGTGTCCGCCTACCAGACATTTACTTCTCCACTAAGGCACTAACCCAACTGACTTCGCCCATTGAATAGCTTCTAGGTGGATTTTCCAATTCTTTTATTACTTTCAACCATGGTTTTAAGCTCACTGACTCGACTCAAACTTGGCTGAGTCAACTCGACTCGGTTAGATTTCAAGACAAGTCACTTCGAAATTTGCCTAATAAGCTGGCATTTTGTTAATAACATTTGAAGAAAAAAAATAATAAAAAAGTGAAAGTGGGATGTAGAGTTTTGAATTGTGACCTAACGAGGAAGAAATCTTTTACCAGCACACCACATGCTGGAAATAATCTTTTTTTGGTAATTTATAATATTTATATGAAAACATGACTATTTATATGCTAATTTCAAATACAAAATGTTTTTATTTAATTATTTAATATCGAGTCAAAACAAGTATACTTGGTTGAGTCTTCCAGTCAACCCGAACCAGCTGGACCTCGAGTCGAGTGAAGATTTCAGATTTTTGAACCATGCTTTCATGAATCCAATAATTACTTTATTAGATAGATCACTTCAGCACATCGTCAGCCCATTAAAATCTAGTTGAACTATGCTTTCAACAATCTAATAATTACTTTCTTCAATAGATCACTTCTGCGCATCATTAGAACATTAAAATCTAGCTCTACTTCATGAACCATCACGGTTCCAGACTGTTCTGGCAAGGCTTCTCACCTTTTCTCGCTCTAGATTTAATTTCCAGAAATCCCCTGTTCCTAACTTCCAGTGGGCCTTGATCAAGCTATTACACTTCCCATAACACCCATAATATGTTATTTATGTCCATATATCCGCTTCTTTGTTTCTTGTCCTAGAGTTTATACGCCCAAGTTCTTATTCATTACTTTATAGCCACAATCTATTGTCCTTGTCGTCAGGTCCTATTCGAATTCATATTAGTCACCCATCATAGGTGAAATTCAAGGGTTAGCAAGCTTCTTTTCAAAGCAACATGATTAGTAAGCTCATTAATGTAAGTTAAATATTTCATGGCTTTAGTTAGCACTTGTTCAATTATAATCAGAGACTGCCTTCAAGATAACCATCTCCACAATGGTTATTATGGTTCCACAGTTTTGGAAATCTAAAATTCAAGTATTAATTACAGAAAGCATGAGGGGAAGCAGGCACAGATTTGGGTGCAGGAGCGCAGAAATGTTTGTTTGAAGATGTGAGCAGGTGTAAAAGCCTACGAAGTGGAAGCACCAGTCCAAAGTGACCATGGCATCTTCGTTACAAGAATCCGGCAACTATGATTCAATTAAAACATATGCACCAAAACAATCCAAAAAAAATATATCAATAGTTGAGGCCCATGTCCAAGGATAGATTCATGTACATATCAACAAAGTGCAGGGAAGAAATGAGCGTTGTTTCAGAAATTGAAAGGGGCAATAGAGGTGTTTAGAAGGGCTAAATCACACGTAATGGAATGGGCAATAGCATCAACGGTCATTGCTCAACTTCCGGTTTTCGGAAAGAGCTGTAAATATCTTTTTGTTATGTATATGTCCATTTATATTCGAACTTGCTTCGCTTGAGATAGAGGGATTTTCAAATGGTCTTCATACCTTTGGCAAATGGTGGCATCGATGGAAAGGATAGTGTGGGAAGGGATAGAGTTCCATTAGGGAGATGGAAGAGGCGTAAGGTTTTGGGAAGACATTTGGGTGAGGGACCAAAAGCTAATCGACATCTTTCCGCAATTAGCGGGAATCGGGTTGGAGAGGGGATCGAGCGTTCATAAATGTTTTTCAGTGCGTGGAGAGCAGGTCATTTGGATTCCTCCAACATGAAGGGATTTGGAGTATGAAGAGATCAATGAGCTTTCTAGTTTGCTTCAGCTCTTGTCCAAAGTGCAGCTGTCGCTTTCAGAAAAAGACTCCATGAAATGGTTGTATGAAAAGTCTGGGATATTTTTAGTAAAATCTCTTTACAAGGTCTTGAGTGGAGGTAGCTTAAAAAGAGGAGAAAAGTCAGTCAGCTCATATTTGGTGATATGGTGCCCCTCCAAAGGTGGCAGCATTTGTATGATTCAGGTCGTCGAATCCTCTAAAGGAATGGGAGTAATCTCCGTCAAGGAAGCGGTGATCAGAAAGGAGATTAGCGACACCTGGCAAGCGGAGGAAGAAAACAATCTAGCATCTCCCTCTACAACTTCAGGAAAATGGGTTGCGACAAAGTGTATGGAGGAGAGAGTGGTGCGACTGAGTCAGGAGGCGAACTCCCAATCGTGGGAAACCCTCCATTTTTCAGTTGTGGCCACGACTAAAGAAGGAGCCACGATCCCTCAAGTCAGGGAATGGTTGGATGATTGTTGTAGGTTGAAACTGGAAATATATAGCATTAGGCCTATCTGCTTCAACGAGCTTTGGATTCGCCTAAATCCGGGGGCGAACACAGATATCGTTGTCATGTCGGGAGCCCATTCATAGAGACGACCCTATTCTTCAGATACAATTATGGGAGGAGTTTTCCTCCTTTGGAAAAGAAGATATATGGTTTCTCATTTGGGTGGCCCCACTGGAATTTTGGTTCCAAGATTTCTTTGGTGTTGTGTTTTGGGAGAGATTGTCGAAATGGACCCAAAGTCGGAACTTGGGGAGGAGGTAGGGGTCGTCAGCATTCGCATTCACATGAAGAAAGGCGTTGCAACCCTAAATTTCGTCTCGACCTTCATCGGCGATAGAAGGGTGGTCATGCTGGTCCAAAGGGAGGAGAAAGGCGAGGAATCACCCAAGTGGGGGGATCTGTGGGGATTGAGGGAGGTTGCTTCAATGGACATCGGCCATGGAAACAAACCCAAGTTCTGTCTGGATGCACCTCAAGAGCACCGAGAGCAGAGGAAGGAACGCGAAATGAAATGGTTGGAGAAAAGGAGGTAGGTGGGAATCTCCAACTACGATACGACACGTGGCGAACCATGGTCTGCAAGAGCACAAAGACATGTTTCCTCTCTTCCAAGCCTAGAGTTTCTGTCAAGTTCGGCTCCCAAGCCTTTTCCAAACCAGGAGCTGCTTGACATCCCGCAAGATAGAGCCCCGAGCCAAGGCAGCTGTCAAAAGGGGACTTCCCTTGATCTCTCCCTTCGTTCTAGTTCAGAGTCAGTCACCAAAGCAGCGATAGAAGAGGTCATGTGCAAACACGATCAATAGATGGTTCGTACGACACATGTAAACGAAGAACCTGGTTCGATTGTTTTACTCGCCTCTTTGGCACATGCAATAACTTATAATAACTCCATACGCTCGCCCTTTGTTATCACATGTGAAAGTCTTCCAAAGTCAATGCTTATAAATCTGACTATCCCTAATATAATGTCGAGACCTTCTCTTTAGGAAGCACCAGAGGGGGAAAGTGAGAGAAGTGTCAACACTATAATCACGAAGTCATATATTGGTTTCATTGACAGAATAGGGAAGAGTTTATGACTATCTGGAAGCATCAAAGGGAGATCAGTGGGTACTTTCAGAGTGCAGAGATGCAAAGTATGTATCTATAGAGGGGGTTATTGTATTGAGAAATGGGGAAGTCACCTTGGCAGAGGCTGCGGTAAAGGGAGATTTGTTCGAAGAAGCTCTCGACGTCACCCCTCTCTGTGTAAAGAAAATGCAAGTTGATTAAGCTCACTTCGATTTGTACTTGGTTTTGTCAATCAGGAAGCAACAGGGAAAAATGGTGTAGAACAACATCAATGGACCAAAACGTGCTACAAGAAAGGGTAGGGGGGTTAGCAGGGATGTCCTATAGACTTGAGACGAAGATGTTCACACGTTTTTTCAGCTTGTCAAGTCTAGGGCTTCTCAGTATCTTCAGGAGGTCCAACATCTCAAGTCTAAAAAATCTCAAGAGGGTTGGAGGGAGCTTATGGGCCTCGAGTGCTCCATTAATTATGACTCGGCTATTAGACCTTTTGGAGGGAAAAGGGCAAGATCGGGAAAAGGCGTTGAAAAATGATCATACTATCGTGGAACATCAAAGGTGAAGCTAGATATTATCGCATTCCAAGAAACAAAGCTTTAAACTATGACAGAGGTATGTTAGATTCTATTTGGGAAATTAAGTCTAAGGACTAGGTTGCGTTGAATGCTTACAGAGCAGCAGGGGCATCTACGTTGCTTGGAATTCTAACAGATTGAGATGTATGGATTCCTTTTCCAGGATTTCTCAGTTTTTGTTGTGTTTTGTGAGATATCAGTTAGGTTTTAGTGGGTTTTCACTGTTGTTTACAACCCCTATGTGTATAACCTGCGAGATCAATTCTAGGAGGAGTTGGACAAGGTTTGGCGGAGGTGGGTTGCCCCTTGTTGGTGGACCTTCCTATGGGGGGATGCAAATTTACTTGGTCCAATGGTTAAGAAAACCCTTCTATGTCGCAATTGGATAGATTTCTAGTGTCGACTGATTGGATCAACAAATACCCCTTGGATCATTGGCGGGAGCTGCCAAGAGTTATCTCATATCACAGACCTATTATGTTTGAAATGAATGAAGAAATTTGGGGCCTAAAACCCTTCATATTCGAATTAGCATGGCTGCAAATTGAAGGATTTGATCAACTTATTTCGGATTGGTGTTCCTCCTTTACAATTGAAGGTTATGCCGGCTTCGGGTTAGTAGGAAAAATTAAAATGTTGAAAGAGAAGTTGAAGACATGGAAGGAGGTCCTAGGCAAAAGGGAAGAAGAGTTCGACAAGTTGGCAAAGGAGATCCATGAGTTAGACTTGGCAGAAGAGGCTCATGGTCTTTCAGAGGAAAACAGATTGAAATGGGTTGACCTCTTTGGTAAATATGTGTGCAAGGCCGGGAAAGAAGAGATCAAATGACACCAAAGATCAAGAGCGATTTAATTAAAAACAGGGGACAAGAACACCCGATTCTTCCACAATATATCCAGTGCCAGTGCCTGTGGAAATGGAATGTCCAGCTTGGGGGTGGAGGGGTCAAGTATTACAAAAAACAAAAAAACAAAAAAAAAAAAAAAAAAAATCACATATACGAGGCTATTGTTTCGTTCTATATAGATTTTTTATCTAGTGAACAATGGGACAGACCAAAATTAGATAACCTACAGTTTAGCTATCTCCCTCCCAACAA
Source organism: Magnolia sinica (assembly GCF_029962835.1). Lineage (NCBI taxonomy): Eukaryota > Viridiplantae > Streptophyta > Magnoliopsida > Magnoliales > Magnoliaceae > Magnolia > Magnolia sinica. The sequence goes on from NC_080577.1 coordinate 36,467,518, forward strand.
TGTGTACTTTTTAGAAAGGCCTATTACAGAATAGGAAGTGAAAGAAGTTCTTGGATCTATGTGCAGGGAGAAAGCTCTGGGTCCGAATGGTTTTCCTATCGCCTTTTTTTAAAGAGATTTTAGAGTATTGTGGGGAACGATGTTACAGACTTAGTGGAGTTTTCGAATCGCGGGCTCCTTTTGTCGAAGTTGGGGGCATCTTTTATTGCTCTTATTCCCAAGGTGTGCCAAAACGGTTACGTATCGGCCGTTACGGCCGATACGTAACGGTAACGGTGGGAACCGTTATGCGTTTCGGGGTCGTATCGGCCGATACCCGATTTTGTACCCGTATTGGCCGATACGGGCCCGTTACGGGGTGTAACGACCGTAACGGGCCGTTACGGGCCCGTAACGGTAACTTTTTTTTTTCATTTTAAGCTCTGTTTTTGCTGTTTTTTTTTAAACCTCTTGCTTCCAAACTGTTTCTCACTCCTTTTACTACTAATTTCGACCAACCTTAGCTAGCTATTTAAGAGAAAAACACATTATATTATAGATTTTTTTGAATCAAAGCTCGGTGGGCCATTTTCAGAAATTCGTCAAAATTAGGTATTTATACTTTTTTTAATATGTTTTGTTGTTTTAATCATGTCATTTGATGTGTTAATCATAGTAGAACATGTTAATGTGCATTTTACAGATTTGGGGTGCCATTTAATAAATTTTTTTATATTTTTTTCTATTTACGCATGAATTTTGGCCCCTTTTTTTAAAATTCGAAAATTCAATTTTTAATGGTTGTTTTGCTATTTTAATCATGCCATTTGATGTGTTAATCATAGTAGAACATGTTAATGTGCATTTTACAGATTTGGGGTGCCATTTTATATTTTTTTAATATTTTTTTAATATTTACGCATTTATTTTGGCCCTTTTTTTGAAAATTCGAAAAATCATTTTTTAATGATTCTTTTGCTGTTTTAATGATGTCATATGATGTGTTAATCATAGTAGAACATGTTAATGTGCATTTTACAGATTTGGGGTGCCATTTTATATATTTTATATATTTTTTTTCTATTTACGCATTTATTTTGGCCCTTTTTTGAAAATTCGAAAAATCATTTTTTAATGATTCTTTTGCTGTTTTAATGATGTCATATGATGTGTTAATCATAGTAGAACATGTTAATGTGCATTTTACATATTTGGGGTGCCATTTTATATTTTTTTAATATTTTTTTCCATTTACGCATTTATTTAGGCCCTTTTTTTGAAAATTCGAAAAATCATTTTTTAATGATTCTTTTGCTGTTTTAATGATGCCATATGATGTGTTAATCATAGTAGAACATGTTAATGTGCATTTTACATATTTGGGGTGCCATTTTATATTTTTTTTAATATATTTTTTCTATTTACGCATGAATTTTGGCCCTAAAAAATAATTGCAAACACCTAAATGTAAGATATTTTCATATTACATTCATTCTAATATATCTATCATTGATAGTAGATAGTTAGAAAATTAAATATATGAATTTTGTAGTCAAATTCAGGTTATCTGGTTCATAAATTTATCAGACAATCCGATACAACTTCTTACCAAAGAGTGGACCGTTACACCACCATAAACATGTTCCAATTTATAAATGAATGTATATTTGGAATGCTTAGAATATTCCGTATTTAATCCATATTTTTTCATATTTTTTTGGCAAAAAAAAAAATTTGTGCTGTTACGGGCCGTTACGCCCCCGTATCACCGTTACGCCCCTGTATCCGTATCGGTTTTGGAAGTCACCGTTACGCCAACCGATACCGATACGGGACACCTTGCTTATTCCCAACGCAGAGAAGGCTAAACATCTAAAAGATTTTAGACCGATAAGTCTGATTTTTTATATAAAATCCTAGCTAAGATTCTGGCACTCAAATTCAGGGAGCTCATTTCTAAAGTTATCTCAGAAAACCAGAGGGGCCTTCATTATGGGTAGACAAATTTTGGATACTGCTATTGTGGCCCATGAATGCATTGATTCCAAACACAGAGAGAGAAAAGTGGAGTTGTCTGTAAGCTTGACATTGAGAAGACATACGATCATGTCGATTGGGTGTTCTTGGACTACATGCTCAGCAGGCGTGGGATGATGTAGTAAGTGGAGGGGGTGGATAGGGCCATGCTTGCAATCTGCTTCATTTTCCATTATGGCATACGGCTCGCCCGAAAGGATATTTCAAAGCTTCCCATGGTCTAAGATGAGGAGATCCACTTTCTCCATACTTGTTTGTGGTCGTTACTAAGGCCTTCAGCATGATGCTTCGAAAAGGTGAGGAGAATGGGTTCTTCTACGGCTTCCGGATTGCAGGTCTTGATACCTCTATTAGTCATCTCCAATACGTGGATGATATGCTCATTCTTTTAGGCAAATGTAGAGTCAATTCAAAACTTGGATAAGATTATTGTGTGTTTCGAAGCGGCTCCAGGGTTGAAGGTCAACATGGGGAAATCTAAGATATTGGGAGTGCACGTAGATAATGAGGTCCTCTCTAGTCTTGGTACCACTTTTGGGTGTCGAACTGGCTCCTTTCTGTCGAAATACCTCGACTTGCCTCTAGGCATAAGGAAGGCCAAGTATCTTTGGGACAAAGTCATCAAAAGGATAGAGCGTAAGCTTGCTTCTTGGGAATGTAGATCTCTCTTTTGGTGATCGTCTAACCCTAATTAAGGCAGCTTTCCCCAATATGCCGTTGTACTTCATGTCTTTATTCAAATGCTCGCAATCGATTTTGGACAAGCTCAAGGAGCTAAGAAGTGACTCCCTATGTAACAGTTCTATTGATGGGAGAAAGTCTCATCTTCTAAGGTGGGACGAGGTATGCAAGCCTTTTAAAGATGGGGGAGCTGGCATAAAACATTTGGCTACCATGAACACGGCTTTCCTTCGGAAATGGATTTGGAGATTTAGTGTAGAAGAAGACAAATTCTGGAGAAGTTTGATTGCTGCCAAGTACGGTTTACAGGAGGGTGGATGGTTTGTAAAAACCTCCTCCTTATATAAAGCCATCAGTGCTTGGAAAGCAATTGCAACTATGCAACATCTTGTGAGTAGGGGCATCTCCTTCAGGGTAGGGAGAGGATCTCGTATTTGGTTTCAAGTAAATGTGTGGTGCAGCTCTCAGGCGCTTCTAGACTAGTTCCCAAGGGTTGTTAGGCTCTCTCCCCACAGCTTTGTTCATGTGGTGGAATGCTTCTCTTGGGATGGGGAGAGGTCATGTGAGCTTCCCCTTGCCGCAGAAATCTAGAAGACGAAGAATTTGATGAGTTACTTGCGTTGTTTGGTGTTCTTCAATCAGAGAGACCGGATTTGTTTGAAGAAGACAGAATCATTTGATCAAGAAATAGATCCGGAAAATTTTCAATTAGATACTTATTTAAGTTTGTCACCCCCCCCCCCCTTGCAACTTTTGTTTGGACGGTGGGTCGAAAAGGAATTCTCACTATTGATAACCTCCAGAGAAGAGTGCTTGTTCTCCCTAATATATGCTTATTGTGTATGGGCAATGAGTCGATCGATCGCCTATTCACCCATTGCCCTTTTGTCACGAAAGTTTGGGATTATTTCCTTTTGAGGTTTCACACTGACTGGGTTATGCCAAGGACTAGAAGAATTGATTTGGGCCTGGCATGAGGCGGCAAGCCTTGGAAAGAAATATGGCATTTGTTAATCATGGTTGTTTTATGGGCTATCTAGGGAGATAAGAATGGTCAATGTTTTCAAAATGAAAATGTCGGGACGGACGACGTTATTCAGAAAATTATTCGTCTCGTGTCAGAATGGGTGATTTATGTAAAGGCAGCTTGGGCTGCCCTCCCTCTTTGAGTTGCTTTTTTGTGTCCTTGGGATTGTATTCTTTTCTCGCTTCTTGCAAGCTTCTTAATAAAATTCCGTTCTCTCAAAAAGAAAAGAAAAAAAAAAAAAGGTTCTAAGAGTGGATAATCTTCAAAAGAGAAAGACAATTCTTCCGAATGTGTGCATTATGTGTTATCAAGCAGCGGAATCAATGGATCATCTTTTTCTTCATTGGTCCTTTGCAAGAAACATGTGGGATGGCTTCTTCAAATTGCTTGAGTTGATTGGGAGATTCCGAGTTCGATTGGTAGTTTCTTCTCGGCATGGCACAGTGGGAGAAAAGGAAAGGTTGGGACTTACGTTTCGTGCATGCCCCTTTTAGCAGTTCTTTCTTGTATTTGGTTAGAAAGGAACAATCATTGTTTTAAAAATAAGCAAAGGAATGTATCGGTGATCTTCCAAAAAGTCTATGATTGAGCAATTCCCAAATAAATGGGTAGAGCTGTCAATTTTCTTTTTCTGTTTCTGTGTTCTGTTTTGGCTGCAGCCTTTTAATAAACTCATCATCGTTCAAAAAAAAAATCATTTAATCCAGATTAAAACACTTTTAATGCCATTTTTCCAACATTACACATGTTCAACAGCCAATTATATGAGAGCATAGTAGTGCAATTCCAATCCACGTTTTCAAAGAATTCAACGGAATATGTTCTAGGAAGAGGAGAGACCCAAAACCAACCAACTCAGAACCCATAACAACTAATATAAATGACAATATAGTACAAATCGTGTCCTATTCCTCCGTGCATGCCCAGCTGAGCCGACCAATGATAACTAACGACCGTTATAAGGGTGGGGCACACCACGTGTTTCCTGCAGCCCCAAAATCACCATGATTGGATGATTGAATCCCTCTGACAAACAACATGCATAATGCATGGATGATTGAACCCCTCTGACAAACAACATGCATAATGCATGGGTACAGCAAAAATGATCATACCGCCCATTTTGCAGGCCTTTAATAGGACGTCTTTGATAATCCAAGCAGGGTGATTCTAAGATATCTGCAATCCATGGTGGACTACTATCCATTGATCCACCACGACCTTAGATGGGCCCGACTGGGCATAAGCACAGGTACAGGGTACAAGGAATAGGTACTGGATCATGAGCGCTGTAGATATATGTTCAGCTGTTTCCAACAGAAATGTGAATAAAGTTGCTGCAGGGGGCAGATAATTCCCTCTAAAATGGAAATATTTATAATTTACATGCGTTAGAAATCATTACAACAATGCTGCAGAGTCACTTGCAAAGGAGAGTGTTTTAAGAGGGGATATTTGCTAAGAGGGTCTATTGCCCCTGAACTTGTGTGCCTGAGATGGACAGGGAAGCCTCACAACACATGGCAATGTGGCATGTGTACGAGATTCAGGCCATTCAGCAGAAGGAGGCCACCCCGAACATGCCCTAGGCCCGAAAATAGCCAGCTGACTCACCAGCTTGGCTGCATGTATGCTGGTTATGGGCTGCTGGTCGTTTGCTTCAAACCACCTGTTTTTCTCATACAAGTGGCCAAACTGATGAGAGAAGCGGCCTTATTTTCGGCCCATGGAACATTCACAGTAAGCCCAACCTGAGGAATGCCTGGATCTCACACAAACGTGGTGAAAAATAACATTTGGAAGTCTAGATTGGCAAGAAGCAGAAGCACAGCTCTCAAATTTTACATGTGAGGGAAATCAGCTGCAAATGATTGTATGACAATTTACAAGCAGTTTCCAAAGCATGGTTGGAATGATCAGAATCATCAAATAATCCACAAAGAAAGAATTATGACCAGAGCTCTCAAAAGAGAGTGAAAAATGAACCAAGAAACACATGCATGCATCATCCATGTCAGCTAATATGATTTCATATGCACATGCATGCGTGCAATGTAAGTACACATCACTCACTGCTTTTTGTGATTCTGACCGTCATCAGCCGCCTTGGCATTGCAGCGGGACTTCTGTTTCAGTCCACATTTTCTAGAGAAGATGTTCCAAGAATTCTTCTTCCCCAACTTCTCAATCTCTTGTCTCATGCTCAAGCACTCCTCCTCAAGGTCCGAGACCCGCAATTTCATATTATCGATGCCAACTGAGAGGTTTTCCTTCGTGGGTTCCACTGGAGCGGGATCATCATCCTTGGAGAGCACAAGGTTCCCATGTGGGGCTTGTGAGTCGTCGATGTTATCAGAGACAAAGAACCAACTGGCAATTGAAGTCCGCAACCGCAACTGCTCAAAGAAGAGGACCTGAACAATCACACGGAGAGGTAGCCTCTCATTCTGCGCTGCATGGGTGCAGGCTTCTAACGAGAGCTTTTCGCAGTTCATGAGCTGGCAGAGCTGCTCTTTCTCAGAATCCGTTAGCCATGGGTGTGCCTGAAAAAGAGTATCGCAAGCTATTAAGAATCTGAAATTGAGGGCAAGCAATATATGAAATTTTGGGTTATATGAATGTCCTTGTAAACCAATGTAGATTGAAGCCATGGACCTTGCTATGCATGCAAGCACATAAATAAGTTCATGAAGATATTTTCCAGGAGATGGATTAAAACAGTCACACGGAGGTCATTGAATTGAAAATGAAGGCAATCCATATGTGGCATTTTTTATTTTTTTTTGCGCATGTTAGCACATGTAATGGTGCACATAAATCTTGCATATACATATGCAGGTCTTACTCATAAACTTGGATTCTTTACAATATGAAGAACATGGATGTGAGAAAATTTTCACATAAATATATTTTGCATATATGTGGGTCTTACTAACAAATAACTTTGATTCTTTACAAAATGAAGAATATGGATATGATACAATTTTCTCCTAGGAACCTGTTCCCGTGAAAACCCATGAGATCCCTTTAGCAACTCACCCCACTTGTTGTGTATGTGCAATCCAGGGCATATAGAACCTTCATCTGGCTCAGATGAAGGGTCATGCAAAAAATCAGGCTACTTTGCAAATCAGGTGGGCCCTGGTGAAAATCAAGGGTGGGCGTCCTTACCCATTTTGTTCCCTTTGCTGTGGCGCACCTGAGTTTTGGATCAGGCTGATTTTTGGGCCCTGTGGGCTTCATGAGGTGACGCATCTGATAGACAAGTTGGATGTCATGCACATATCACATGGGATGAGTTCTCATAGAAGTTTATATCAAACACATGCATAACACACACTTTACTCTCCCACAGTTTTGTACACTGTGGCCCCACTTTTGTAGTGAGAAGGCCTGATTTTTAGGCCAGAAGACGTAAACAGTGTGTCCAACCTGATGACAAGCTTGAATTTCAGACATGTGTGCCATGTTTGGCATATCTGATTGTGTTGATTGGACAGGGCTCAACGTATTTCTGGGTTTAGCAAACCTCTTTCTTTGGTGTGTGTGTTGTGTGTGTGTGTGTGTGTGTGTGTGTGTGTGTGTGTGTATTGCACAAAATTGTGTGCATGTAATAGAGTTGAATGTGTAACAAATGCAGACACAAGTGCATTTGAATGTGGATCACTAGCAATTTTGTGAACCTTCCCTCGTCGTCACGTGTGGCCCACCTGATGACTGGCCAGGTCATCCTATACAGCCAGGGCTACCTCATGCATGGCTCATATGTTCCACACCCATGCCATGCGTTGCCCCGTTTGAAGGTGCTTGGGGGCCTAACGAAGTCACAAATAAAACTGAATTTTTTTTCTTAGTAAAAAACTACGCATATGCATGCATTTATAGATGCCCAAGAACATGTTCATGCATGGAATATTCTAGGAGTGAGAAATAGTGAAACTCAAATGTGTATAGAAACTTCCTCACTTTCAGGTATATATCAATGGCACGGTAGATGCCATCATCCAGTGGTCTGGCATAATCAGGGACCATGGCTGCCAGTGACTGAAATTTTTGAAACTTCAAGTTTATATCCGGCGCAACTTCCGCAAGGTAACCATCCATGAGCTGAGCTACCGATGTCATTGGCGTCAGCGAAGGGGATTCTATCAACGGCCCCTCGTCAACAATGCAAGGGGAAGATCCAACTGCAGATTGGTCCGCCGACATGAAGTGGTCAAGGATCCGTTGGACGCAATCTATATCATAAAGGGTCTCAACTGAGTAACCCAAATTTGGTATAAGAATATCTTCCAATGCAGCTTTATCCAACTGCTCTGCTACCCTTTTCTCCAAGTTCTCTCTACACGACGGATTCATGTGTAAAATCATTGCAGTCCGAAGCAATCCAAGCAAGAACTTGGTCGACGCAACACCCTTCTTCTTGGGTAACAAATCCACAATCACTTCGATAAGGGCTCTTTGCTCAGTTACAGAAGCCACTGAAACAGATGCAACATGCACGCCTTGGCCAGTATTTTTGCGAAAGCTTGAATGCCGACTCAGACCCGGTAGATAGCGTTTTGTGTTGAAGACAAGAGACCCCACGATCATCTCTGGCTTCATGCATCTTGATTCCATAGCCAAAATTAGCCGCTTATACATATTTAAACTTAGAAAAGACACATCCTTGTACCACCAATCCTCACTCACAGATCTCGGCTTAGCTCCTGTACTTATTCCATTCCACAAAATGCCGCCGTTAGAGTTTCGCATAGAACTGAGTCCAGACGTGGACCTATCAAACAAGTAGGGGTCTGCACACACTTTCATTGCCAATGATTCGATGCACCTCGAGACAACGTGGAGCTCTTCTGCATGCGGAAGAAGGTCCTCGCAGGTTTCGAGAGCCTTTATCGTGTCTTTCCAGCTTTGGAGAACTTCAACGAGAAAATTCTCGGTCTGTGAGATAAGATTTCCCTCTCCATAGTCTTCTGTCATCTGAAGGTGCTCAGCAGCGCACCGAAGGCTGACCACGTTCAGAGCTGTGACTTCTAATTTAACACCATAACAGAATTTCACTACAAGTTCGAAAGATCTGATGCCACCAGGAATGTCATGAAGCTGCAAAACACAGCTCGTTCCATCCTTACCACAAATATCTCTGATCATTTTTTCCAATATTTGACTCCTGGAAAGCAACGGAAACTGCAGGAACAAACAGTCAATTGACCAGCATAGCATGTTGCAAAGAGGTTTATGATGCAAATCAAGAATGCCGATACATTCATACATGTATGTGAATATGAAATTTAGAAACTGGAAATTTCACTCATACTCAATGAGGGCCCAAGCACAAATGGACTGAAACTCTGTTGAGTACTCGATCCAGTCATTCGCATTTACAATGTTTATCTTGTTGCTGCATTTTTCAAGTACTCTGTCAAGTTTCATCACATTGAAGTGGCCCCTTTCACTTGATCAGAATCTTGACTGAATTGAGCTGACTGACATAGCTTGTTCAATCAAATTTGCAAACACTGATATTTGATACATAACACATGCATGTACATACATGTGCACATACTGTAGTTTAAAACTCAAAACCCATTATTGAATTGATGTATGCCTGAATCCCTATCAATCTAAAACTTCTTTGAGTATGATTGAATTGACAATTTTAAGATGCTCATTTTGTAGTTCAATTTTATAGAGTTTTCAAGTGCACAATCAAGTTTCACAGGTTTATATGCCTTCAAATCAACAAGATTATTGATAGAATTGAGTTGTGAACATGAGATTTTTGAACACTAGATCGGGCTCTAGACATTGACACATATACAATCATATATGCATTTACATATGTACATCCATGCATACACACATGCATCATAAGGTTTGAGAAGTGGAATAGACTAGGACTCAATAAGGGGGCCAGTTTGAATCGATTCAAAACTTGTGTATTACTCGATTGAATCTTTCCAAGTGATAGCGGACAACTGACCAGCACACCAAAAGCTCTCTAGAGTTGATGGGGAAGGACTGGTTTATCCCTATATACAGGCTTTCCCAGGCGAGACCTCCCCATGGGCAACCCCGCATCTCATAGGTCCCATAGTGGGAACCACCCCATGGCCATCCTGCATCTCACAAGCCCCACCTCGTGGGCCACCCCACCCCAGTGTGGAGATGTGCCTACATCATCTACCCACACCTGTAAGGAGACTCGAACATTGGTCTCCTGCTTTGATACCACTTGATGCAGGGAGTACCGGCCAACACACCAAAAGCTCCAGAACTAATCAGGAAGGACCGGTCTATCCCTATATGCAGGTCCTCCCAGGCAAACCCAGGCGAGACCTCCTCGTGGGCAACCCCCGCTTCGCATGAGTCCCCAAATCACACGGTCCCATAATGGGACCCACCTCGTGGCCATTCTGCATCACACAGACCCCACCTCGTGGACCAACCCACCCCAACGTGGAGATATGGTGCATCCTTGGAATCACACCAAGATGGCCCCACATCACCAAGTGTGCGTTTGTGTGTAAAAGCTTCTTGGCTACTCTAACTTTCAGGTTTTTTTAGAGCTTGATCAAGTTGTACCGGTCATCATCATCATCTAAAGCCTTATCCCAACTAATTGGGGTTGACTCACATGAGTTTCAACACAAAGGTCATGGGTTCGAGTACCCATTGTGGTGTGTGTGGGTGCAAGTGTGTGTGAATTAAAAAAAATAATACTAATACTACTACTAATAATAATAATAAACTTATTGGGGTCGACTACATTTGGGGTCGGATACATGAATCTTGTTCCACCATCCACACTATCAAGGGAAATTTTACTTGTGTCAATTGGGGGAAAAAAATCATAATAAAGAAACTGAGTTACACTTTTAACTAGGCCCGAGGCTTGCCATTGTTCTCATTTTCAACCAAGTTTTTAAACTTTAATACACATACATGCATGCAAACAAACATAAATGCATAGAACACACACAGGAAAATATAAAGAAGCCCATATGTACCCCACTTATATTTGAAAACTCGATGCTCAAGTTGGATACCAGGAAGGACCAAATCCAAAGTTGACACAAACCATTTTTTATAGGGGACTTTCGATTGAACACACAACTTCAACATTATAACATCAAGCACACACCCAATGGAGCTACCAGCCCACCCCGGTTGACTCAACTCCTCATCAAATACTGCATCATTAGATGTGGTCCAATTTTTTCATATTCTCAAGTAGCATATCAATTTATCCAATTTAAAAATAAGCTATACTTGCGTTTGAATATGTGCCTCAGTGGTGGACGAAATGCATGTCAACAATGAGGCCTCGGGTTTGAGCCCATGCTTACGTATCAAAGAAGAAGAACAAGAACAAGAAGAATAACTTATCCATACTCTCAATCAACCTGAGTCAACTAATTGAGTTTTTGAACTACTCACAAGTTTTCAAATAATGCTACATAGATACACGCATACATACAAACACATCCTGCAATGTCTCAATTTAAATAAGCTGGTCAAATAATAGAACCCCTATTATTCTAAACTTGCTAAGGGTTACAAGTGATTCAAGCATGACTGCATTTCAAATGATACTGTAATGTGATATTTTTTTTTTTCTCAGCAGAGGTATACATTTGAAGTGCCCACCAAGCGGATTGAAGCCTAGGAATGATTGATGTCATGATTATCATAACCATCAAAGCCTTTTCCCAACTAATTGGGGTCAACTGCACAAATCCTATTTTGCCATTCCACTCTATCACAGACTATATCCTCAGTTAAACCATAGGTCCTCAAGTCTCTTCTTACTACCTCCTCCCACATCCTTTTGGGCATTCTCCTTGCCCTTTTACAGTCTTCAACTTGAACCAACTAACTCATGATCAATGCAATTCCTGGTCTCCATTGCAAATGGCCAAACCATCTAAAGTCTATTTTCTCACACCTTATAACCTATTGGTCATACTCCTAAGTTCCCTCTAACACACTCATTTCTAATTCTATCCTTCCTCATCTTGCCACTCATCCATCTCAGCATCTTCATTTCAGCTACATTTGTCCTATGAGCATGTTGTTCCTTAAATTCCCATCATTTTGTCCTATAAAGCATGGCTCATCTTATAGCTACTCTACAAATTTCCCTTCAGTTTGAAGGGTAAGCAATGATCACATAAAACTCCTAAGGCGCATCTCTCCACTTCTTCCACCTAGCTTGAATTCTATGCTCAACATCATTCTCAATCTCTCTGCTCTCATTGCCAGTCAAAAGCCTAGATGAACGAGAGGGTTGCATTAGCTTGGCAGCCAGCTTGAAACTTTTACAACAACTTCTATCATGGATGTTGACAAGGCATGATGAATGTAAAATGCTAATATTTCTTTGCAATAAATAGATCTAGGAAATGATTAGAAGAGACAGAGTATGCAATTGAACTTGAGCTACACACACACACACACACACACACACACACACACACACACACACACACACACACATATACCCATGAGGTCGAGCTCTGTGGGCCCCACCATGATGTGTGACAGACATCCATCCCATTAATCAGATGCATCCTTCCATGGTGAGCCATGGGCCTAAAAATCAAGCCAATCCATGACTTAGGTGGGCCACACCATAGACAACAGTTGAGTGGATGTCTGCCCATTGAAACCTTCCTGATTGTATATAAGGCCTAGTGAGTTGTGGTTTAGACATCCAGCCCATCCAGTGTCCCACTTGGATGAAGGGTCACACCAAATTTTAGGCCATTCCAAAACTCAGGTGGGCCCCACCAAGTGCTTTTAGATGTTTAAGGCATGATTTCCCATGGTTTCAGATGGTGTGGCCCACTTGAGTTCCGGATACAGCTGATTTTTGGCACAACCTACCAAATGCACAGTGGGGCCCAACCTCACGAGAAGCTCCCCTCATGGTAACACGCACGCGCACGCGCACACACACAGAAATCAGCTGCACCATTACCCTTAAAACTCCTTCCTCATCTCAAACTGAGTTTTGGATCTGCCTCATTTTTCATATCATGTCCTAAATGATCTAAAAATTTGGATGAACTGTGTGGATATAACAAATGCATCATAGTGGGGCCCATAGGACTTTGCCACGTAAAAATGAAGTCCACACGTACGGAAGTGAAGGGGCAAATTTGCCATTTTCAGACCAAAAAAAAAAAATTTTAAGCAAAGCCAGTTACGCATTCTAGAGGTATAACTTACAGCTTTCGGCCCATAGACCACCCCGGAATTAATTCAGTGTTTAATTTACATTAAGGACTTATTTTAAGTGTGTTAAACAAACAACCAAATAGGATATTAAGTGACTGAAATCTGATTTTAAGATTTCAGGAGCATATAAGTGGGTAGACAAACAGCCCCTTAAAGAAATACTTGCTGTAAATAAAAATTAAAAAAAAAAAAAAGTCATTTCCAAATTCCAATTCCACTTTGGCCACAATTTCCAAGTTGAAATAAACACGTCTTCTTTCCTAAACATGTTGCAGTTTAAACAGAAAATATTACCCCATCCTCAACTCCTCCGACGGGCAGAATGGTTTTCTCAGTGGGCCTTCACAGTCAAGCATATCAAAGGGAAAGACAATACTCTGGCCGATTTCTTACCCCGCCATCCGCCTCATGAACAGACTTTTGTCCACATCCCTATCCCACTCTACATCTATCCCATTGAGCACATTCCACATCTTCCACAAGAAGTCATAGAAACCATTGGTGATCTCTTGTTTGTCCACTTAAGTTCTCACAACTTTCAACGGTTCTTGGAAATTCATCTTTGCATAAATCATCCTGTCTTTGATAGAATTCTTCATCCCGACTATCCTTTCATAACCCCCATTTCCTTCTGAAATCTCTACCATCTCCCAAAAGAAGCCATGTGTTCTTTACTACATCTTTGAAGCATACACCATGGCGGTCATCTTTGATGCTCCCTGTCTATTTGCATACCTTTTCCAAATACAGTTGGGACATCGCCCCCTTTCCAATGACCAACTAAACACTTCAAAATGGTTGCAATGGTTCCATCCTTTGCATTAATGGGAAAATCTCATCACCACCCATCATAGAAGATATGTGTTGATCTCTTTCATATTTCCAGAGATTTTGTCCCTAGTCCTGACGGAAAATATGCACCAGTGGATGCCCAATTAGAGAATCAAGTATAGCAGTCATTCAATCTCGCCCGCCATCATAAAAACCACCGAGGCACATTTTCTATCTTTTTGAACAACATGTTGCACCTCAATAATGTTGATTTTGCCTCTGTTCCCAGCAAGGTATTGAAGCACCCATTTTCCAGGCCCCAACATTCTTTGAATGCCCGATTTATCAAACGACTGATCACCTTCCTAGAGCATCATGGAAGTGAAGCCGAGGTAGACGAAGAACCATATCCTCCATTCATTGGCATTGGAAGTGACCTAGACTCTGACGGCAACCCTCTCCCTTCGGAGTCTGACGATTGATCAAACATCCGGCACCAAGGAACAAAAAATCCCATAAGTCACGCAACACAGCGGCCCACTAAATTGGAGCAAGATTATTGTAGCTAAGTGTTAATTAGTGTAAATGATTACTGCTGTAATCCAGTACTATAAAAAAAGTACTATTGTGTCGGCAACACTATAATAGATAGTACCACTATACGTCATTGTAGCAATTTGTCTTTTACGTGTTATTGTAGTATCGGTAGAACACTGTAACGGAATTAAAAGATTGTAAAATCCAATTCCTTATCCGCTAGCTACTGTAGCAGACCCGAAACGATGTAAAATCCGGATTCGTCCGTCTATAAAAGGGAGAATCCTCTCTATAGCCCGGCAGAGTGAGACTTGGCCTAGAATCTTGTAGTCCCTTGTTGAAGCAATGAAGATGTTATGCGTTCAAATCCCTGATGTTATGCGTTCAAATCCTTGATGTCCCCTGGTTGTATAATAGCTCTTGTTGGTCTTATACCTCTATTTATTGTTTTCTTGATTATTATTGTTATCAGAGTGTTATGCCTTTAAATCCCTAATGTACCAGAGTGTTTTCTTTCCCTTTAATCTTGCTCCAATTTGGCAGGCCGTTGAGCTACGCGACTTATGGGATTTTTGTTCATTGGTGCCAAGATGCTTGATCAGTCGTTAGACTCTGAAGGGAGAGAGTTGTCGTCATAGTCTAGATCCTTCCTAATGCCAACGAATGGAGGATCTGGTTCTTCATCTACCTCCGCTTTACTTCCATGATACTCTAGGAAAGTGACTAGCCGTTCGATAAATCGGGCATTCAGAGATTGTTGGGGCCTGGCAAATGGGTGCTCCATCACCTCGCCGGGTACAAAGGAAAAATCAACATTGTTGAGGCGCAACATGTGAAATTACGGTTTTACCACTACAAGTGAAGCTTGCATATATGACTAATGTCCTAGAGGGGAGGTGAATAGGACTTTCAAATTTTAACAATGTAAATAGCAATCGGCCACCTCCAATTAGTCAAACAAAACAATTAAATGGAGATGAATGGTTGTATCAAATCAGCTAAAGACTAAAACAGAATAATAGTGAAACATCGTGTGCATTCTATCAAATATGTTTCTTGCAATAAAGATAAGCATCCACAATCATTCAACAAAATAAAATAACTACAAACAAAAATCATTCAGCCCATTGCACACTAAGTATAGTGGTTAAGCTATGTACCCACTGCACTCCCGGCTGAATGACTCTCTCCTAGAGTGTACCAGATTTCACTATCAAAATGGTTTTAAATTAGGTTTACCATAAACATTTACAGCCTACACAAGGTCTATACTATACGTTTTGCATCCGTCGATGGCCTACAAAAGGTCTTAGAGAGTTTGGATCTCAAACTCAACAAGAAGTCCTACACAAGCACGACACATGTATGCTCCCGTCGGAGGCCTACACGAGGACTTGGCAAGTTTGGTTTGTCAAACTCTGAAACCTAACTCTACTCAAGAATCGGTTTCCAGACAAAATGGACTCAAAATAACTTTCTTACTTAAAGTGGATGAGCCCCCTTGAATGCGTCTTGTTGAAGAGCTTCCTCTATCACGAAAGCTTCTTCTTCAGCTCCATTTAACCGCAACCTTAAAGTAGATGTGCCTATTTAGTGTCAAGGTATGGGAGAAGGGTAGGTGAACCTAACTTAGGATGAGGGATCTTTTAGGATCCAAGTTAGGATCCCCAGGGATTAGCATTCAATGCCCTTTAACACAAAAGATTTGCCATTAAAGATGACTGTCAAAGCATTAATGAATGCTAGAGTTCATATTTCAATCCGAGCTTTGAATGCTCAATAAATGTTCTTAATCACAAGGATTGAATGATGCACTCCATAAGGAAAACAGCTTGGGAGGAGGGATTTTAGCTAGGGAATAACACTCTCAAGGCTCGATGAATTTCTCAGCAAAGGGCTTAGTTGCCTAAGGATCAGATTTATAAAATGATTGAAAATGGACAAAAAACGACTAGTTGTCGGCCTGTCGACCTGAAGCTTAGACCGATTTAAAAGTTCTTCGACCTGTCGATTCGAGGCTTCGACCGGTCGAGATAGTCAGTGGCATAAGGTATTCATTTCTGTCCAGGTTTTGCCTCTTTCGATCTGTTGACCGCCATTTTCAACCGATCGAAATTCACCTTCAACCTGTCGCAATAACCCATCCATGGGTCAAAATCTGTCAGATCATGAGTTTTCTTTTCTGTCCAGATTTTGCAACTTTCAATCTATCAACCCTTGTTTTCGACCGATCAAACTTGATCTTCGACCTGTCAAAATAACTCATCCGTGGATCAAAATCTCCATAAATAAAAGTTTTATTTTGTCTTGTTTTTGGGTGTTTCAACCTGTCGGCCATAGATTTCGACTAGTCAATGAGGTTGTCCATGGGTCGACAACAACTCACTATGTGCATTTGATGGATTTTCCAAGTTTGGTTCTTTTGCGTTTTCTTCCACAGGGTCCATCCTAATCTAATGGACACTTAACTTTGGTTAGATAGATAGGGGGAATGACTATAAAGGTTTAGGCCACCTAACGAAGGGTTTTAGGATCTTATTAGGTAGTCTAGGTTTTCGCACATGCATGAACCTTTGAATCTTCACTTCGCATGCTTTCGATCTTCAAGTTTTGATATCTTCAACTCGAATGGGGCTCATCTAACTTGACGAAAGCTAATTGACAAATCAATGCATTTACAATCTCCCCATTTGTCAATTGCATGACAAAACACCTAACCTATACACATCATAGTCCCCATACTATGATTATCCCAAAACTATTACATCTTTTCAAAATAACTCATAAACATGTCTTCACTATACAAGATATACAATTTTTATACAAAAGTGACATGAATAGTGACACACTTGGCTTCATTTTCTCCCCCTAAATCCCTGCATCAAACACATCCTGCACAATGATAGGTTCTCTGGTGGGACATGTTCTCCCCCCTTTTGTCAGTAATTGACAAAGATTGATGAGCACAAAGATATATCAAGAAGTGCAAGAGGGAGAAGAGAATCATTAAGCACAGGGGATCAGAAGCACTAACATAGATTAATAATATATGCATCTAACTAGAAAGAAAATAGGGCATGTAGCCCAATATCATTTAGACCATAAAAAAGGTATACATTATATCCACATACAGACTCAAAGGAAAAATAGACAAGTGCCCCAATACGACCCATAATTGATATATCATGATACATACACACATTCGGTCAATCCAAAAAATACCATATGACAAAGATGGTCAACACACAAACCAAACACCAGGACAACCACTGTCTCTGAACATCAACACAAGTGTCATCTAAAACTAGATTATCGACCCCGGGTCAAAATCTGCAACTCGTTCGTGACCAGAATCCGTGGGAGCATCGGAGCGACAAGATGATTGCCGCAGAGAGTCAAACCATTGTTCAATGCGAGTTAATCGCTCCACAATAGCTGTTTGGCCAGCTAGGAGCTGAGCTTGTCCTGTATGGAGACGTACTTAAACAACAAGGATCTGCTCTTGGTACTGAAGTATCCGTCGAATGAAATTAGGAGTCGTTGGAGGAGCGGTCGTAGGAGTCTCGTCAGGAACTGCAGGAGGTGCCTATGGGACATCCTCAGGATCGTGAGAAGGACCGGCCTGAGAGGACTCACTGTGGCAGGGGCAGCTCCGGTGTCGGCAACAAGATGATCTGCAGGAGGCTGCTGCTGCGTTGGGACTCCCAGCACTGGTGGCTTCATTTTCTTGTATGTAGCCCGATTAATGGGAGTAGGTTCAGTGGTAGCCTCTTCTCTATCAGTAATACATATGCCACGAGCTATCTTCAATATTAGGAATTCGAATGGAAGCGGAGTAGTGTTGCACTCGTTGTGAGTCATCACAAAATGCAGCTTGTGCATGATCCTGGTCGGAAGGCACAGCTTGTGCCCTTAACTAACATGATAGAGAGTCTTGACCATATGCTATGTGAGGTCCACTTGATTCCATTTTCTCGGATATACAGTTGTGAGAAAAATGACATGTAAAATCATAAAGCGATTGGCCATGAGGGAAGCCCTAAGGGCATTCCCATCCTGCCATGGGACATTCTGACCATTGCATAATGCGCAAGTCATGACCTCCCTGGCTGCCAATCCCTTGACCCCTAAAGGAGGAAATCCCTTAGAAGACTATGAGTTCCAGGCAAAGAAACCGATTCAATTGTGGGCCACGGAAGGGTTGCTGCAGCAGAGAGGGGATGAAAAACTAGAGGTGGCAAAAGATTGTCTGAAAGAGTTGATTCAATGAAGTTTGATTCAGCTTGCTAAAAGAAGTTTAAGTGCGGGTATCAAAAGTTGCCATATTCATGATCTTTTGCGGGATCTTTCCATATTATAAGCAAAGGAATATAAGTTTCTCCAAGTTCATCGTGAGAATGTGGATGCTCTGTCCACATCTACAGCCCGTCGACTTGAAATTTACCGTAATGCCTCAAGTGAGTGCACTTCTTCAAAATTTTCCACTCCACGCCTTCGAACTTTCCTGATCTACACCCAAGTTGATGAGAAGCATGAAAGGAAACCAGAGAAGTTTCTTTACCAAGGCTTTAAATTACTCAGGTGTTAGATCTACACAATGTAGCAATAAAAAGTCTACCGAGTGAGATAGGTGCACTGATCCACTTGAGATACCTTGGGAGTAGTGTTTGAAATATCGGTATCGTGCAAAGTATCGCAACCTTGAGATACAGATACGTATCGGTTATCGCACAGGATATACGTTTGTAGCGCGTAATTTATCGCACTTTTCGCGAAACATGGGGAAACATTGGAAATTTTGTTGAATTTTTCAATGAAACTTCAAAGATTATTAAAAAAGACCATAATAAACACTTTTAAATAATAAAATCTCAAAAAAGAAGTTGACATAATAGGTTTCCTTTGTATAGGGTCCTCAACTATGCGTTGTCCGATTGAACTAAGACAACTATATTCAGTATCCACCCCATCCATCTATTTTTTAGTATCATTTTAGAACATTATCCAAAAAATGAAGCAGATCCAATAATCAGGTGGACCATACCATAGGAAACAATCGTGATTGACCATTAATGGGCCACAAAAGTTTAGATCAAGCCGATAATTGTTTTTCCTCTTCATTCGAACTTATGTGAAGTTAGCAACAAATTAGGTGCCTAATAAAATATAGGGAAAATCAAGGTACACCCTAAGAAGTTTTTAATGGTACCGTGTTCAACCACCACTGTTTCCTTAAGTAAAGTCCACCTTATAATTGGATCTTCTTAATTCTTGGGATCATGTTGTAAGATGATATGAAAAAACAGATGGACGAAGTGGATATAGAAAACACACATCAAGTTGGGCCCCATGGTAGGGGTTTTACGTTCTCGGGTGAGGCTGGGTCTCACCTAATCTACTCCTGCCACCACACTAGATCTTATCATACTGACTAAACTCTGTTGGGCCCACCATAAATGTATGTGGTTTATCCACGCCATCCATTCATTTATTCAGCTCATTTTAGGGGTTAAGCACAATTTTGAAACGTATCCAAAATGGGATGTTTATATGCTATCCAAACAGTTTGTAAGGTCATTACAAATGGGATGAAGTGAAAACACCAAAAAGATAGCCTGATACCAAAAAAAAAATTGCCATAAGAATGCTTCAACGGTGCTCACTAAATGCCCACTTTTTCCTCTCGTGTGGCCCACTTGAATGTTGGATACACCTCATTTTTGGTCGCACGTCCTAAAATGAGCTCGCAAAACGTATGGACAGGGTGGATTTCTCACAAACATCTAGGTGGGCCCCACCCAGCATCCTTGCGCAAGAAGTTCCAGCAAAAGGCTTTCACAGGAAATCTACATCCCAATACCAGCGCTACTCGGGAACTCGAGTTGTACGAACCATTCAAAGTTATATGGGCCCCGCAATAATGTATCTATTATATCCACACCATTCAATCATTTGGAGAGATCATTTTAGATTATGAGCCCAAAAATGAGTCATATCCAAAGCTCAAGTGGACCACGCCACAAATAGCAATGGGACAGTGATTCTCACCGTTAAAACATTCGTAGGGCCCTCCATAACTTTTATTTTCCATCCAATCTGTTCATGAGGTCACAGAGACCAGGATGAAGAGGAAAAACAAATATTATATTGATCCAAAAGTTCTATAACCTCCGAAGGGTTTCAGTGATAGACGTTCAATATCCCACTTTTCTTTCCAGTGTGGTCCACTTGATCCTTGAATCTGTCTTACTTTTCGGCTCAAGCCTTACGACGAGCTTGAGAAATGGACGAACGGTTTGGATATAACGCTACCTTATGATGGGACCCACAGACCTTGGTGACATCAACACACTCGTCAGCTCAGTCGTGTGCGATACAACGACCAACCCAAATTCGAAGGCGGATTGTGTACTGAGTAACTCAGTACACTAAGCGTACTAAGTAAACTCTGTGGGGTCCACTATGATCTATGTATTTTATCCAATCCGTCCATACATTTTACCAGATGATTTTTGGGCCTTATCCCAAAACTGAAGCATATAAAAAGCTAAAATGGACCACACCACAGGAAACATGTGAATTGAATGTCTGCCATTGAAAATTTCTTAGGAGCCATACAAGTTTTGGATCAAGATTATATTTGTTTTTTCCATTCATCCAATTTGTGTGATCGTACAAGAAGGTTGGATGACAAATAAACATCACTGTGGGGCCTAGCAAGGTTTCAACGATGAAAATCATTATTTCCACTGTTTCCTGTGTTATGGTCCACTTGATCTTTGTATAAGCTTCAATTTTGGGCTCAACCCCTAAAATGAGCTGGAAAAAAGGATGGACGGTGTGGATAAACCAAATATATTCACAGTGGGCCCATCAGAGTTTAGTCAATACGTTGTACTGAGTAACTCAGTACCCAATCTGATTTCCCCAAATTTCATTAAAAAGGGCCCGGACGCCTTTTTTCGACACGGAGAGGGTTCCGGCATCCGAAACCCTAAAATCTCTCCAATTGATGATTTCTCCGGATCTCGGTGATGATTTCGTCGGATTTTGGAGAGGATTTCTCCGGAATTCACCCAAATCCAGTCAAAAGCTACTCTCTTAGGCAGATTAAACAGGTAAGAGATTTTTTTTCTATATTTTTGGAATTTCTGGATGGGATGCAGATGAGATGTCGAAGGAAAATCTGCAATATCAGGCATTATCATGCGATATATTGATGATATCTCACGATATTTAGTGATATATCGGACGATAAATGGATTTTGGCAATTTTTCAGTATTTTTCTATATCTATGGAGGGTTTCGTATTGCTGACTGTCGATATCGATATTATCGATATTACGAACACTGGTCTAGACTCTCCTGTTTTGATGAACTTCGAAGCTTGGGGGATCATCGGTGGGATTTCTACAATAGGAATAGAATTTACGGACGACATTTGGCTTGACGGGTCCGCCCATTCTAAGGATAGGGTGCCAATCAATGGTAGTGAGGAGTTCACGCACCCTATATCCCTCGAGGCATTATAAGACTGTGGGCCGTTCAAGCATAACGCACACTATATCCTTCAAGGCATTCTAAGACTAAAGAGGGTGAATGTGATGATGTGGCATGCGATGAACCGCGACCACGACCTCTAGAAATTACCGACTTGGTCCGGGTGTTGGCCGATGGCCTTTCATCTTGACGGCACTTGTATTATCACATAACAATGTCATCATGTCTTGCTTGATTATGTAATCTATTGACATTTGCTTCATCCATAAGAGTTGTGCGCAGCAACTATTGGTTGTAATGCACTCGGCTTCTACAGTGGATAGAGAGATAAGTTCTGTTTTTTGCTATGCCATGATACTAAGCAGTTCCCAATGTAAAAACAACCGCCGCTAATAGATTTTCGATCATCCATGTTTCCAACCCAATCAGCATCCAAGTACCCTGCAATTGTTATCAAAGTATCGAATGGGTACCAAAGGCTAAATCCATAGTCCCAGCCACATACCAAATAATTCCTTTCACAACACTCAGGATGTGATTTTTTAGGGTCATCTTAAAACCGAGCACATGCTCCTACACTAAATGTTATGTCAGGCCTGTTGGCTATGAGATAAAGGAGGTTGCCAATCATACTTCGGTATAGCTGTTGATCCACACTTTTCCCAAATATATCTTTATACAATTTTAGTGTGATGCTCATAGACATCTGATCAGTTCGACCAGACTCAAGGCCAAATCGTTTTACTAATTCCTTTGCATACTTGGTCTGACTCACGATCCACCCCAGGTTCAAGCATTATAGGTAAACTTTTACTAACTGGGAGAATGTTGCGGTTAGTGAGAAGTCCTCAAGGAAACCACAGCAAAAGGAGGAGAATGTGAGGAAAAAGTTTCGCACTCCTAAAATGGATAGAAGAACAAAGGAGTTGGTCAAGCAGGTTGCCCAGTTGAATAAAAAGGCAAAGAAAATACTGATTCAAGTGGATCAAGGCAATGATCAGTTTGCCAAAAGAACTCATTCTCCTAGAAAAAGTCCGCCCCTGAGAGATGAGTCTAAGAAAGAACCTCTCTCTCCAAAAACCAATCCAGGCCCAACGAAAATTATTTCAAAATGGGGTCATAAAAGATAAAACAAACTGTCTGATAATTCATATAGCTCTTAAGGCTGGTAGTAATGCTAGATGGTATTTGGATGTGGTTGCTCTAGACACATGACAGGTGACAGGACCCATTTATGCCATTACACGATTTCGATGGTGGGTCAGTCACTTTTGGAGATTGAAGCACCGCTCGGATTTTTGGGCGAGGAACTATTGCTAGGCTAGGTTTAACCAAGATTGAGAATGATCTCAATGTAGAGGGATTGAAGCATAACCTCTTAAGAAAATCTCAAATTTGTGACAGAACATTCTGTAAAATTTTCAAAGAAGACGTGAGATATCTCGAACTTTATATGTAAACTGAGTATGAGAGGTCTACGCACCAATGATAAAAAAAAATTTGAAAGGTAATGAAATATCATTAAAAAAGAGGAAGAAAACAAACCGCTGAGATGGCGAACTGAGAAACAACCAGAAAAAAGAAAAGAAAAAAGGAAAAAAAAAAAACCAGAGAGGAAAAAAACATGAAAAAACAGCCCAAAAACTGAGGACAGCCCAGTCGCAGGGAAAGGAAAAAAGACGCTGCTAAGTGGTGTTGAGGTGAGTTTCGGTAAGAAGAGGAGGATGGCTGGAGTTAGTAGAACTACAGGCCCAATCAGAGAGGAATTGCTGAATTCTCTTGATCACGTAAATGACAGAATGGGACTCATCTCTGAAACACCGGCTATTTCTTTCTTCCCAGATAGCCCACCAAGCGGCAAGAAGAGAGATTCTCCAGGCCGCGGATCTATTCTTTCCCGGGGAAACGTCGTGCCACACCGCAAGGACACTATTTGTAGAATTCAAGAAGGACCAGGAGATGTTGAAGTTGGACAGGATGGTCGACCAGACCATATAGAAGTAAGGGCAATGCACAAACAGTGGTTCGTCATTTCCTCGTTTGACAGGCAGCAAATGCAGATATTTGTTAATAGCATCCCTCTTTTCCTCAGGTTATCCATGGTTAGCACTTTTCTCTTACCAACCAGCCACCCGAAGATGGTGATTTTTGGAGGAACCTTGTACTTCCAAATCTTCGCTATCAGCTCCTCTTCAGGATTTTCAGGCTTCTTGTCAAGGAGTCGGTACAGAGATTTAACCGAGAATAAACCTTTGCTGTCAAGGGACCACCGAAGCTTGTCTTGCTGATCCGGATTAGGATGACAAATCTCTAAACGCTAAAGAAGATTGACGTAAGAGTCGACTTCCCAGTCTTGGAGATTTCTCCTGCAGGGAGGGGTCCAGACCACCGCATTTCCTTGGAGAGAATAGCAATTGGCCACAGTGATAAGCGAGTTAGGGGCTAGCCTGTAGATGACTGGAAAATCCTCTTTCAACGATCGGGAGCCCACCCATGTATCCTCCCAAAACCGAATTGTCTCCTTTCCCCAGGGAGAACCTACAATGACTCTGAACCTCTGTATGGCAAGAGATAATATCTCTCCAAACAGTAGAGGCATTACTATATGGCACGCTCTTTGTCCACCAACCTTCATCCAATTTCCCATATTTACATTTAATCAATCTGTTCCATAGGGTCCCTTCTTCTGTACCAAGTCTCCAACACCATTTACCAAGGAGGGCACGGTTCATGTCTTTGAGATTTCTGATTCCCGCACCCCCATCTTGATAGTGTTTACAAACATCTTTCCAAGCAACCAAATGAAACTTCCTTTTGTCGTTTTTACCATTCCATAGAAAATACCGACTGAGCTTCTCGAGGATGTTTAAAATCTTCGCCGGGCATTTATAAAGAGACATGGAGTATAAGGGGAGATTTGAGAGTACCGCTTTAATCAAGGTGAGATGGCCCCCCAGGGAGAGATACTTGCATTTCCACCTGGCGAGATAGGACTCGAACCGATCAATGATTTTATCCCAAAACGTCTGGGGAGGCTTGCCTACGCATAAGTGAAGGCCGACGAAAGTTGTAGGGAGCACTCTTGGGGAGCAACCGAAAAAATCAGCAAAACGGCGAGTCTCCGATTCGCTGATGTTGACACCAAACATTGTTGATTTGGTAAGATTGACTTTAAGGCCCGACACCGCTTCAAAGCACTGGATAGCAGTACGAAGATTACCCACCTTGTCCCAGTTCGCTTCACAAAATAGGAGAGTATCATCAGCATATTGTATGTGAGATATGGGATGCTCCATACCTTTGAGCTGAAAACCCCCTATAATTCCTTCCCTCTGCCCTTTTCTCAACATACACGAGAAAGCCTCAACGACAATAAGAAAAAGAAAAGGGGATAACGGGTCTCCCTGCCTAAGCCCTCTAGAGCTTCTGAAAAAGCCTTTAGGTCCGTTGATGAGAACCGAAAATGTAGCCGAGCCGACACAAGCCTTCATCCACTTTAACCATCTGGCACCGAATCCCATCCGCTCTAACATATACATAAGGAAATTCCAATCTACGTGATCATAGGCCTTCTCTAGATCAAGTTTGCATATGATTCCTTTTGACCCCGATTTGTGAGTGGAGTGCAGAACTTCAGCTGCCATAAGAGCACTGTCAATAATTTGCCTGCCCTGAATGAAAGCACTATGGTGGTGAGCTATAATTTTGTCCATAACTCCTTGAAGGCGATTAGCGAGGACTTTTGCGATGATTTTGTACGGACTCCCGAGAAGAATGATAGGCCTGAAGTTATGCAGAGAATCAGCCCCCTGTACCTTGGGAATGAGGGCGATGATTGTAGCCCCAAGGGCATTTGACAGATGACCTCTTTCGTAAAATTCGTTGACAAAATCGAGAATGTCCCCCTGTAATAAATCCTAGGGATGCTGGAAGAATAAGATAGGAAACCGGTATGGCCCCGGGGCATTGTCCCCTGCAAGCGACTGAATTGCAAATTTAACCTCATCAGAGGAAAACCCAGCTTCCAGGGTAGCAGCATCCAACTCTGAAATCCGGGGCAAAGGCAGGAGGTCCAACTTGGGGCTATGATGAGAATCTGATTTGAGAAGGTTGGAGAAAAAGAAAATGGCCTCGTCAGATATCTGCTTCTTGTCTTCCGTATGCTCCCCGTTAATCAAAAGACAGTGTATCTTATTAGTTCTTGCCCGAGCAGATGCAATAGCATGAAAATAGCGAGTGTTTTTATCACCTTCCTTTATCCACCTGCACCTAGCCTTTTGCTTCCAAGAAATCTCCTCCTCTAGGACTCTAACCGAGTACGTATTAATAAGGTCAGCCCGTCTAGACCATATAGTACTATCTACCGGAGCATCTTCATTTGCAGCATCAATGGACTGGATCTGTCCTAAGATATCTGCAGTTTCAGCTTGCCGTTTTCGCAGGAAGTTAGATTTCCAAGCTTTAATTTTCATCTTTAGGAGGCTCAGCTTTTTACATAACCCAAAACCAGCATAACCATCGATCTATATCTCCTTCCACCAATACGAAATAACAGTGTCGAAACCCTTGATTTTCAGCCACGAGATATCGAAACGAAATGGCTTAGGGCCCCAATTTTCCTCTTCCATAGAAAGTAGAATCAGCTAATGATCAGACGTAGGGCGAGGAAGAGACGTCTGCATAACATTTGGAAAAGATTCAGACCAATCCACAGAGATGAGGAAACGGTCTAACCTAGCAAGAGAGGGCGGAGGGCGAAGATTTGACCAGGTAAATCTGGAGCCGGACAACGGGATGTCTATCAATTCATGATCATCGATCCAACAGGAGAAGCGGCGCATCGCATCAGAAACTCTGCCAGGCTGAGATCTCTCCTCCGCATACCGCGTGATATTAAAATCATCGCTGATACACCATGGGCCATCGAAAATTTCCCTAGCAGCGTGAAGATCCTTCCAGAAATCAGCTCTCCTATCAGCTTGGTTGGGCCCATAGACCAAAGAAATCAGGAAGGAAGAATTGGAACCAATCTGCTGCATAACGACCGAAACGGAAAACTCTCCAATCCGGCTGCACTCGATCGACCAGACATCCGAATTCCAAGCAATGAGAATACCACCCGCACTGCCTACCGCATTGGAAACCTCCCACTTAACATTCTTAACTTTCCATAACGAATACAAGAGCTGATCCGAAAAAACCTGTACCTTTGTTTCCTGAAGACAAATGATGTTAGCTTTACTTCTTCCCGTGATGTCCTTTATTAGGCAGCGCTTCTTCTTAGACCCCAACCCTCTAACATTCCATGACAGAATTTTCATCTTAGCACCGATCTTCCCCTACGACCGCCACGAAAAGAACCCTCAGTGGGTTCCAAACACGGACCAGGGCTTAACTGGAGACGTTGTAACTCTCTATTCCTGATAGGCTTGGCGTGGAATTTTCTTGAGGGTTTATGACATTGCAGAGGCTTGCCGCAAGCTTCGATGCAATGGAAAAGTGCCAAAAAATCTTCAAGGTGATCTCCGAAGGAAAGGCCCAAGGCTCTTCCGATATGATCCATAGCATCTCTAATCCATCGTTTTTTCTGGATGGAATCTGCTAGCTTGTTTCTCTCGGCCGTACCCTTCATCACCGTTTCTTGAGAGGGGGACCCCATTCTGATCTGGAGCGGCGCGGCATCAATGATAGGATCTTCTTCACCATCCTGAAATAAAGCAATCAAAGCAGAGTCTTCCACGATCTGGGGGGCTGAGATGGACCGCGGGGATGAACCGAAGAGCGATCTATCGCAGTCCGTTGAGGGTATAGAAGTGAGAGATTGCGAGTCTAAGAAGTCCCCGTCCTCCGAGGGCAAAGATGGTGGAAGCATCAAAGGTTCTCTCCGCAAACTTTGAAAATCCAGGTTACTGAGATGATCTGGAAGAAAACCAGGTGATTTCGCGCACCTATTAGACAGAGGAGAAGGCCATATAGGGACCTTTAAATTTAGGGAAGTTTGAGTCGTAGGACATCGATCGCACTTATTACTCGGCTCCAAAGTAACGATACTCGGGATAGCACGAGGAGTCTCCGGATGTGTGTCATCTGTCACATGAGTAACGACACTATCTGGATCGCACGTGCAATCCACATGCTTACAAACGAGTTCCAACGACATCCCGTCCATCCACGTGGAGTTTCCAGGACCTTCTAAAATAGCCGCCCGAGACGTGTTGGGATCGTTGGCCGTATTTGAGGCGTGCTGTCCAAGACTAACGACGCCGTCCACAGCAGAATCGAAGGCGTGCTCCTCACACCATCTGTCCTCACTTTGGTATGGTAGCTCTGCGGAGCATCGAGCTAGGCTACTCTTCAGGAAAGGTGCTCCGGCGGAGCATGCAGGCCGAACACCTTCTTCTATCTCATCGTCAACGCTAGTATTAGCAACCTCCGTTGTCCCTTCTCTGGACTGCCAGAGATCTCCCCATCTTGGGATCGGATCATTTTTGCGCTCCATTTGAATTGGAAGATGAAGACGTCGATCTTCTGCTTGGATTTGTATAGCAGAAGGAACTGGCATCCCCTTTTTCCTACAAACTAACACCCGCATGACCCCCATCTATTCACCGGACAGAGTTTTGGGATCGATCTAAATGAGGGTTCCCAACCGGGCAGCCACAGCATGGAAGAATCCTTCATTCCATAACTCTAATGGAACCGACCAGATCAACATCCATACCTCCTCGTGTCCGAACAGGGAAAACTCTTCCCAACTCTGAATAAAGACTATCGGCCCATCCTCGTATAACAAACCTGCCATGATTAGAAGCTCGATATTGAAATCAGGTTTTGCCTTGATCCATAATTCATTGAAGCCTAGTGGTTTGATCGTGTAGGCAGATACAAGTATACAGCAACACTCCTGTAGCCACCTAGTGACTTGAGAGATAGAAGCACCCCCGCTGGTAATAGCTATTACCGAATTAAGGAGATCGTTTTTAGCTTTCATGATAGAGTTTGAATCGACGACAATGCAATCCTCTGTATGTGGTTCAAGGTTCTTTGCTCTTTGATCCGCTGCCTGTTGACCTTTAGCACGTCCGGGGGGTTTCTCCCCCTTATCGTCATTTCTCCTATTTAAAAGCACATCTCTGAAGGAGGAACCGACCTGGCTGACGAACATAGATGGTATGCTCGTCTGTAGGGGGAGAGGATGATGGGATAGAATGGTTTTCCGGCTTTTATTAAGAGTTCGACATTCCGATCTGAATCTCGCCTTCTGGACTGTCATTCTTTCGCCACCGAAGCTGACCCCATTCAGGAGTTGAATCGCTCTACGAAGTTCGCTCTCGCAACTCATACAAACCAGATCGAAGCCACGAAGGGAACCAGTACCCTTGTGCCTTGGAAGAACAACTTCCATAACTGAACCCGCTCTACGAAAGACCCGTTCGAAATTTAGGGGGAACCACCCAGCTGGGAATCCTTTAACGAACAGAGTTGGGTAGGAAGAAACATCTCTCCTACCTTGCGCAGGTTCGAAAGGCTTCCTCTGTTGTTTTTTCTTTTCCACCACTATCCATCCATCAGGGATTTTTGTGCTATCCGCAAATGATGCGGCAGTGCGTTTTCCTTTTCTGTCCCTTACCGCCTTCACATTCGCTGGTTCTTGCTGACGATCCCCACTGATATCATTCACGCCAATATTATCGTCTGCTCCACCTCCACCATTTTCATTTGCTCTGCCGCTTCTCTCGTCGGCTCCATCTCAGCTCTACGCACCAATGATAATTGCTATGTAATTGAAAGCAATGGAGAGCCTGCTTCTCCAGATATATGCCACATGGCTCGAGATAATGAAACTGAACTATGGCACCAAAGACTTGGCCATGTCCATTATAGGAATTTGTCTATCCTTAGCTCCAAGAATTTGGTTAGAAGGCTTCCTAAGATTGGGAAAAAGCCCATGATTGTCGGTAGGGATTGTCAAAAACAAAAATAAATTAAGGTCGCTCACAAAAAGACAACTTTCGTGGCAACATCTAAGCCTCTCAAGATTTTACACATGGACATTGTTAGTCCCACCAGAGTACAAAGCCAGGGTGGTAAGAGACATTTTTTTGTAGTTGTGGATGATTACTCCAGGTTCACATGGGTCGCCTTCTTGAGAGAGAAATTAGATACATTTGATGAATTCAAGAAGCTTGTGAGGCAAGTTCAGAATGAAAAATGCTATATGATTGATGGAATTCAGAGGGATCATTGCAGTGAACTTGAGAACGATCTGTTCCAGAGATTCTGTGATGAACATGGAATCCGGCGTAAGTTCTCAGCCCCTAAAACACCTCAGCAAAATGGAGTAACCAAGAGAAGAACAGAGTGCTTCAGGAAATAGCCTCAGTTATGCTCAATAGTAAAAATTTATCAAAAAATTTCTAGGCCAAAGCTGTAAACACAGCTTGCTACACAATCAATCAAATCTATTTAAGAGCAGGGCTTGATTAAAAAGCATATAAATTGTGGCATGGGAAGCCACCAAGCATCAAGTATTTCAAGGTCGTTGGTAGTAAATGTTATGTTCTCAGAGATTGAAAACTTAAGAAAGTTTGACTCTAAAAGCGATGAAGGGATTTTCCCAGGATATTTAATAGTTGTGCATATAGAGTTTACAATCTCAGGACCCTGGCTATTCAAGAATCAGTCAATGTGGTTGTTGACGACCAACCCACTGACAACTCCGATCTTGTGATTGATGTAGATGAAGATGAGGGTCCAAGCGAGATAGGTAAATCTAATGAAAAACCCTCCTCTCCAAAAGTATCTCAACCTTCAATTGACCTACCGATTATCAAGGATCATCCCCTCAATCAAATCATTGGAGATCTCAGTACCGATGTGAAAACCAGAAGACAACTTGAGACAATAAATAGTCATCTTTGCTTCACCTCAAAAAGGGAATCAAAGAATGTCGTAGAAGTTCTGCAAGATGAATCTTGGATACAGGCTATGCAAGAAGAGCTACAACAATTTGAAAGAAATGAGGTGTGGCAATTAGTACCTAGGCCACAAAATACCAATATTATCGAAACCAAATGGATTTACAAGAACAAATCAGATGAATCTGGAAATGTTATCAGAAACAAGGATAGGTTAGTTGCATAGGGCAACTCTCAGGTTGAGGGTATTGATTTTGACGAGACATTTGCCCCGGTTGTGCAACTTGAATCTATCAGGATCCTCATGTCCATAGCCCATGCTTTAAAATTTAAATTATTTCATATATATGTGAAAAGTGCCTTCTGGTGTACTTGAGGAAGAAGTCTATGTAGAACAACCAAAAGGGCTTGTCGATCCGAAATATCCTCATCAGGTATATAAATTAAGGAAAGCACTTTATGGTCTTAAACAAGCCCCTCGTGCATGGTACGAAAGTGACTCAATTTTTTATCAACCATGAATTTTCTAGGGGGAGTGTGGATAAAACACTCTTTATTCAGAAGACCAAGGATTCTATTCTTATAGCCCAGATTTACGTGGATGATATAGTCTTTAGCTCCACATGTGAGGAGACGGCTCATCAGTTTGCCCACTTGATGCAGTCAGAATTTGAAATGAGCATAGTGGGTGAGCTGAACTTTTTTCCAAGACTACAGGTCAAACAACTCGAAAATGGCACTTTTGTGAGTCAAGCCAAGTATGCTAAGGAATTAGTAAAATGATTAGGCCTTGAGTCTAGTCGAACTCATCATATGTCGATGAGCACCACACTAAAATTGTCTATAGATATCTGGGAAAAGTGTGAATCAACACCTATACCGAAGTATGATTGGTAGCCTCCTTTATCTCATAGCTAATAGGCCTGACATAGCATTTAGTGTATGAGCATATGCCCGATTTCAGGCTAACCCTAAAGAATCACATTCGAGTGATGTGAAAAGAATTATTATGTGGCTGGGACTACGGATTTTGGCCTCTAGTACCCATTCGATATTTCGACAACAATTGCAGGGTACTCAGATGTTGATTGGGCTGGAAACATGGATGATCGAAAATCTACTAACGGCGGTTGTTTTTACATTGAAAACTGCTTAGTATCATGGCATAGAAAAAAGCAAAACTCTATCTCTCTATCCATCGCAGAAGCCAAGTACATAGCAATCGGTAGTTGTTGCACCAGCTCTTATGGATGAAGCAAATGTTGACGGATTACGAAATCAAGCAAGACACGATGACATTGTTCTGTGATAATACAAGTGCCATCAACATATCCAAGAATCCTGTCCAACATTCTAGGACAAAACACATTGATATCCGGCACCATTTCATTAGAGAGCTCGTTGATGAGCACATTATTTCGCTGGAATATGTGCCTACTAAGAGGCAATTGGCCAATATCTGGACCCTTTGACACAAACCGATTTGAAGAACTCCAAAAGTTCATTAGGGTATGCGCGTTATAGTTAGGTCATCGGCTTTAATAGTGATTATTGGTACATCTGAGGAATTTATAGCCTCATATAGTGCCATATAGGAAAATCAGAGGATTTTTACCTTCATCATTGAGCATATTGGAATATATGAGGAGTTTTAGCCTTCTTTTTCACATTTTGTATTGGGTCAGCCTTAGGTTTCTTAGTTTTTAGAGTGTCGGGATATACAATTCCTTATCTCAGAGTCCTTGGGATCAAAATATTCCCATTTTAGTACATTAGGATAGCCTTCCGTGCACAAAAATTTCATTTAGAGCAAATTGTGCACTTTTTAATGCTTTCGACCTATCGACGAGTCGTGTTAACCAGTCGAAATTGGTCGAGCATGCACAGCGGGGTTTCAAAAACCGCGCGCCCGTCTGATTTCTTTTAGCAGTCTTTTCTCTTCTTCCTTTCCCGGTTCGGTTCTCCTCTACCTAGAAGCCCTCTCATCTATTTCCATCGCCTATTCTTTCGATCAAAAGCTTCGATTCATCCATTCTGTCGTCGATTCCTCTGTCCACTCATCCACATTTGGATTTTATTTTATTTTTTTGGTAAGGTTTCATCTTTGTATTTCGTTTTTGTCTTCCTTTTCCTTGAGTCTTCGTTTCTTGCTCATCCTATGAGATCTCCTCTGCGTCGGGCTTCACCTCAAAAAGAAAGACGGACGAAAGCTCGTCAAGATGAAAGGCCAGCGGCCAACACCCAGACGAAGTCGGTAGTTTCTAGAGGGTGTGGCCACTGTTCATCGCGTGCCACATCATCACATTCACCCTCTTCACAAACTCCGGTCAATCGTAATCAACCTCTTAAGGAACCATCGCCACCTAGCTCCTCTTCTGAGGACGAAAATGAGTCCCAACAGAAAGAATGGGAAAGGCTAAAATTCTGCAATGTTATGCTTGAACGGCCCATAGTCATAGAATGCCTCGAAGGATATAGGGTGTGTGAACTCCTCACTGCCATTGATTGGCACCCTATCCTCATAATGGGTGGACCCATCAAGCAAAATGTCCTCCGTAAATTCTATTCCTATTGTAGAAATCCCACAAATTATCTCCCAAGCTTCGAAGTTCATCAAAATGGGAGAGGCTGGACCATCTCTCTTGATGACATACCTAGCGCTATTTCTATTCCTAGGTCAACTAAGGGAGTCCCTCCTTTGGGGGTCACAGGATCAGCAGCCATGGAGGTCATGACCCGTGCATTATGCAACGGTCAAAATGTCTCATGGCAAGATGGGAATGCCCTTAGGGCTTCCCTCATGGCCGATAATTTAAGGATTTTACATGTCATTTTTCTCACAAATGTATATCCAAGAAAAAGGGAATAGAGTCGACCTCACATAGCATATAGTCAAGACTCTCTATCATGTCAGTCAAGGGCACAAGTTGTGCCTTCGGACCAGGATCATGGACGAGTTGCATTCGTGATGACTCACAGCAGGCGCAGCACTACTTCGCTTCCATTCGGATTCCTAATATCAAAGCTAGCCTGTGGCATAGGTATTACTGATAGAGAAGAGACTACCACTGAACCTACTCCCATCAATCGGGCCACATTCAAGAAAATGAAGCCACTAGTGTCAGGAGTCCCTGCACAGCAGTAGCCTCCTGCAAATCAGCCTGTCGCCGACACCAAAGCCGCCCCTGCTATAGGTGAGCTAGCTCAGTTGGCTTGCTCGACTCGACTCGAAAAAGCTCGATTCGACTCGGCTCAAAGCTGAGTTCGAGCCGAGTCGAGCCGATTTTTTGAGCTCGAAAATGAGTTCGAGTTGGCCCTAACTTTACTTGACTCGGATCGAACTCAGCTCGAATCGAACTCGAATCGAACCAGTTCGGTGACTCGGTTACTTTGATATTGAGTCACCGAGTGTTTGATGAAATGACTCAAAAAAGTGTGGCTGGTGGCAAGGAAGGTATGGATATGAAACCAACACCCTTTTTTTTTCCTTGATTTTTATGTTGCTTAGAAGGTGTTTGATAAAATACCTATAAAATCATTGTTGTTGTCTTAAATACAGTGAGATTTTGAAGGTGTGTGAAAATGCTGCAATGGCGAACTCGACTCGATCCTAGCTCGAACTCGGCTCGAACTGGCCTGAGCTGCTAACCGAACCGAGCCGAGCTAGCCAGTCAGGCTTGAGGACCGAGCCGAGCCGAGCCGAGTTCGAGCTGGAGGCCAGCTAGTGGCTGAGCCGAGTCGAGCTGATGCTAGCTCGACTCGGTTCGACTCGATGTACACCCCTAATCCTGAGGATGTCCCAGAGGCACCTCCTGGAGTTCCTGACAAGACTCCTATGACCGCTCCTCCAACGACTCCTTATTTCATTCAACGGATACTTCAGTACCAAGAGCAGATCCTTGTTGTTCAGGCACGTCTCCATACAGGACAAGCTCGGCTTCTAGTTGGCCAAACAGCCATTGTGGAGCGATTAGCTCACATTGAACAACGGTTTGACTCTCTTCGGCGATCATCTCACCACTCTGACGCTCCCACGGATTCTGGTCACGGACGAGTTGCAGATTCTGACCTAGGATCGACAGTCTAGTATTAGATTACACCTGTGTTGATGTTCAGAGATAGTGGTTGTCCAGATGTTTGGTTTGTGTGCTAACCATCTCAGTCACATGGCATTTTTTGGACTAACAGAAGATGTGAGTATGTGTCATGATATATCAAGTATGGGTCATATTGGGGCACGTGCCCATTTTACCTTCGAGTCTCTATGTGGATATAATGTATACCTTCTTTATGGTCTAAATGATACTAGGCTACATGCTCTATTTTCTATCTAGTTACATGCATATATTGTTAATCTATGACTATGTGTTAGTGCTTCTGATCCCCTGTGCTTAATGATTCTCTTCTCCCTCTTGCACTCCTAGATATATCTTTGTGCTTACCAATCCTTGTCGATTACTGACAAAAGGGAGGAGAACATGTCCCGCCAGAGAACCTATCATTGTGCAAGATGTGTTTGATGCAAGGATTTAGGGGGAGCAAATGAAGCCAAGTGTGTCTCTATTCATGTCACTTTTGTATAAAAATTGTATATCTTGTACAGTGAAGACATGTATATGAGTTATATTGAAAAGATGTAATAGTTTTGGGATAATCATAGTATGGAGACTATGATGTGTATAGGTTAGGTATTTTGTCATGCAATTGACAAAGGGGGAGATTGTAAATGCAATGATTTGTCAATTAGCGTGAAGTCAGTTTCGTCAAGTCAGATGAGCCCCAATCGAATTGAAGATATCAAGACTTGAAGATCGAAAGCGTGCAAAGTGAATATTCAAAGGTTCATGCATGTGTCAAAACCTAAACAGCCTAATAAGATCCCAAAACCCTTTGTTAGGTGGCCCAAACCTTTATTGACATTCCCCAATCCATCTAACCAAAGTCAAGTGTCCATTAGATCAGGATGGGCCTTATGGAAGGAAGTGCAAAAGAACCAAACTTGTAAAATCCATCACATGCACAAAGTGAGTTGTTGTCGACCCATGGAAAGCCTCCTCAACTGGTCGACGAGTTGAAGTCCATGGCCAATAGGTCGAAACGCCCAAAAACAAGATAGAAAAGAGAACTCATATTTCTAAAGATTTCGACCCATGAATGAGTTATTTCGACGGGTTGAAGGTCCAGTTCAACCGGTCGAAAATAAGGGTTGACAGATCTAAAGTAGCAAAATTTGGACCGAAAAGAAAACTCATGATCCAACAGATTTCAACCCATAAATGGGTTATTTCGACAGGTCGAAGGTCAATTTCGATCAATCGAAAATGGCAGTCGATGGATAGAAAATGGCAATAGACAAAAAAGAATACTTGTGCCACTGAGTATTTCGACCGGTCGAAGCCTCGGATCGACAGGTCAAAGAACTTTTCGACCGGTCGAAGCATCAGGTCGGCAGGTCAACAACTAGCCATTTTTTGACCATTTTCAATCATTCTATAAATCCAATCCTTGGACATCTCTTCCTGTCATATAACTACAAACCATGTCCTAGATTTGGTATTGCTAAAATAGTATCGTCTGACACAAGATCAAATGTGGAAAATCATCGATTCATAAGGGTACAACAATGATGAAGAATGGCATGAGAGGCGAACGGAGAGGAAGTTCCTGCAAAAGGCTTTCCCAAGCAGTTAAAGAGGCAGAAGGTGATCACAGCCAATGTTTTAGATATCAACGATATCAACCGATATATCCCATGATATATCTTGTATCCCACCTATGCGATACGAAACACAGGTAGTGCCGATATATCTAGATGTTCGATCCGGTGAGCATTTTCAATTTCTTATCCCTTTTTTTTTGTTGAAATTATGTTAAGTTAGTGTCAAATGGTTATAAATGCATTGGTTCTTCATATTTTGCATGAAAAATCATGGAGCCTTCAACCAACTATCAATTGAGACTAATTTCAAAGTATTTACGAGTATTTGATGAAATGATCATCACATACACTCTAATTTCGAAATTTGAGTACAGGTGGTCCAATTTGGTAAAACTTAGGAAAAATTCAAAAATTCCCAAATTTCTCTGAAATTGCTTGCAATGTTGTACTCCAAACACGCAATCAAGCATGTATGAGGGCTGATCTACTGATTTGTCAAGTCCTTGTCAATTTTTGGAAAATAAAAATTAATTTTTAATTAAAAATTAACAAAAAAGTTTTTTTTTTCAAAATTTCCCTTCAACCAGCTGTCAATTGAGACTGATTTCGAAGTATTTAGGAGTGTTTGATGGAATGATCGTCACATTCACTCTAAATGTTATGCATTTAATTTGAATATAGTTGCATTAGTTCAGATAGACAATGCATAAGTTAGGGCCCTATACATAGGAAACTTAATATATGCACTTCTATTTTGAGATGTTATGATTTTGAAGTGTGTACTAAGAACTTTTTTAACAATCCCTTAAGTTTCAATGAAAAATTCAAGCATTTTCCTAGTGTTTCCCCATGTTTCCCAAAAAGTGCGATAAATTACCCAATACAAATGATATATCCCATGCGATAACCAATATGTACTTGTATACCAAGGATGCGATACGTAATGCGATACCGATTTTTGAACATTGATCACAGCAAAGCAGTAATAGAGGCGACGGAAGAAGTTGCAGAATAGCTACAGACGTGGTGGAAGTAGAAACCACGCAATCTAAATAGTAGGGGGTAGGAGGAGTCTGGACTTGCGTTTTAAAGAGTAATAGGAAAGGGAAACAGTGTGCGAAAAAGAATAGAGACGTTGCCAACTATCCAACCTTATTTGTCAACGGCTTCCCAGAAGGGTGGTTACCCATCAATTTGTCGGCAGGGCTGGAGTTGTGATGGATGTGGTGTTGCCTAGAAATAAGGTTAACGGATCCTATAAGGGTTTCGCGTTGGTGAAAATGAGCTCAAAGAAAGAGCTATTTAGGGTAATACAGATTCTCCATGGCGAAAGTTTTGGGGGTGTTAAGATGTTGGTTCAGAGGGCGAGGTTTGGAACATAACTAAGGTAAAAACGGAGGACCATCTACACCGAAGATAATTAAAGTGGTGCAGAGGCGTATCAACTTAGGTCGGTTTTATCAGCAAGGAACTTCCTCTTTCAAGGAGGTGCTACTCAATCTGAAAGGGACATCTACACCAAAAGTAGATCGGTTATGTAGAGATGAAACCAGTAGAAAGGTGGAGCTGGGAAGAGAAGCGGAGAAGGATAATAAAGGGGAGGATAGTTATGCGCATATCAACCAAGAAACTTTTGACCAATCAAGAAGAGCTCTACGGGATTCGGTGGTGGCGATCACGAAAGGAGGAGTATCGATAGCCCAAGTCAGGTGTTGATTAGACGAATGCTGCAGGATTCCGTCAGAGAGCTATAACATCAAACCCATCGGCTTCAACGAACTTTGGATCAGGACGAGCCCAGGAGTTAACCCAGACCCTCTAACCATGGCAGGCGCATTGCACAAAGACGGCCCAGTCATCAGAATTCAGAGGTGGGAAGAGTTCTCAGCGTTCGGCTCTGAAGACGTCTGGATGTTGATTTGGTCAGTTCCATTAGAACTTTGGAATGAAGATTTCTTCCTAATAATAGCATCTCGGCTGGGGAACTTCATCGAACTGGACCCCAAAACTAAGCTAGGAGAGGAGATGGGGGTCATCAGAGTCAGGGTAAGGAGGAGGAAAGGAAAGCCTTTGCCACCCTATACCCAGGTAAAGGCTGGCGGCAGGAAGTTGCGTTTGTCGGTTCAACTGGAGATGAAGGATGAACCCATCCCTCAATGGGGTGACCTCTAGAGGATAAGAGGGTCAATTTCATTGCTGGCTATGGCTAGGGGAGTCAGGGGGATGGACGATGGTGCACTGTTTTCGTGTGTTGCAGGAGCACTGAACCTTTAGTGTCACATGTGTCTTGATCCAGTCGGAGGGAGCGCCCAGGTGGTCAAAATAGGTCAGGATTGTCAGACGCATGATAATGCAATTTTAGAGGGATCCACGTGTCCTGCCTCTGAGGGACGATCTCTCCTTCCTCCATATTCGCGAACAGCTGAAACGTTTCCACGTTCTCACCTCATATCCACCGTATTAAGGGAGCGAGATTTTCATCAAAATCCCGGGGATATCGCTATGCGTGGTACCTTTGTAGCTACGGGTGTCAATTTCGAGAGGTTCGGGAGCCGATCAGTTGCTTCAGTTCCTCCTTCGGGTACGAGACAAGTGCTTCGGACCCACCGAACCAGGCTACTTTAAACCTGGATCTTTCGTTAAGTGCGAACCTGAGTGTTGAGTGTCGTATCGTGCCCATGGCTGAAGCCTGAAAAGCTATTCGTTCGAAGATCGAGCCACGTGACGGGGAGTCCCCTCTCCCGCTTCAATCTCAAAAGATTTGGCACATCTCCTCACCCGCGCGTGGTCCGTTTTATCAGGGGATTGGCTCTCGCGAATAGGTGTGTCGCCCCCATCCGATTGAAGCTACTATATCCCCTCATTCGATGGAAGGAGAAGACCTCTTCGCTTTCGATAGAGATCTTCAATCTTGGTCTTCTGAGTGTGCGGCCTTCCCCGATTGTTCATTGCCTCATTCCTACTCATCCAGAGATGATATGTCAGATAAAGCCCTAGTTACCCTCTTTCAGGAAGATACCGGGGAAGGAATCATAGAAGCGAAGCCTCTACAAATTAGGGTGGGAAGACCAACAGAAGTTATGGGGGGAGATCAACTGGTTAAAACAGACATCAAAGATCAAAGGGCAAAGCTAGTCAACATCATTCAAAAAAAGAGATGGATTAGGGATGCCATGGGCCATGTCGGTAGGTCCATAGGACTATCGTTTGGTGATCACCCAGAGGATTATGTAGCCCTATTCCATTGCATCGAGTCTCGCAGCCGACGCCTGCTAGGGACAAGATCACCCAGAAAACTTTCATCTAAGTCAGGCAGCAACAGGGAACTTCACAACCTTCTACCAAGTCCCAATTCGTCCAATGGGGCTAATTTAGGAAGCGTCAAAGGAGGACTACGAGGTAGATCAGTTTCCTAGATAAAGATCTTATCTTGGAATGTTAGAGGGGTGGGGTCCAAACAGAAGAGAAGGCTTATCAAAGACATCTGTGGAAGAAGCAAGTCAGATGTAATCTGTATTCAGGAAACAAAGGTCCAGAATTACAACGATAAGCTTATGGGCACTCTCTGGAAGGCAAAAGACGCAAGGTGGGTTACATTAGATGCAAAGGGAAGTGCGGGAGGAATCCTAGTGGCATGGAAGTCTTCATCCTGGTCTCTAGAGCAAAGCTAGTAAGGAGCCTCCTCAGTCTCGATCATCCTCAAAGAGGTATGTTCTGACTTCCGCTATCTTATTACTTCTGTTTATGGTCCTAACAAAGAAGATAAAAGAAGTGCTTTTTGGGAGGAATTGAATGCAGCTAGCAAAAGTTTAGCAGACCCTGGTGCTTAGAGGGAGACTTCAACATAACGCGATATGCGGTAGACAAATCCAACAAGGGAAAGGTCACTACTACTATGCGTCCCTTCTCGCACTGGATTGACGATCAGGAATTGGTGGATCTCCCTCTGCTCGGATCCAGATTCCCCTAGTCAAACGAACGGGCAAATCCGATCTTCTCTAAGTTGGATAGATTTCTGGTATCAACTAATTGACTCGAAGTGTTTCCTCTTGTTTCGCAATCAGTTCTCCCGAGACCCACGTCAAACCACAGTCTGCTGCTACTTTCAGTCGACGACCATAATTGGGGGCAGAAGTCGTTCAAATTCGATGTCTCCTGGCTAAAGATAAAAGGATTTCATCAACTAATTAAAGAATGGTGGACGGGGTTCAAAGTAGACGATTATGATGGATTCAGACTATACAGTAAGCTAAGACTTCTGAAAGAAAAGATCAAGGGGTGTAAAGCGGCCGAGCTTCGCAAAAGGGAGATGGAAACAAATGCAATCCTCACTGAGTTGTAATCGATCGATTCTAAAGATGAAGAAAGCTCTATGTTAACAGACAATTGGACCAAAAGAGTCCAGCTAATCCAAAGTTACTCTGCTAGGGTGCTCGAAGATGAAATCTCATGGAGGCAAAAATTGCGGAGCAAGTGGATAATAGGAGACAAAAACACACACACAAAAAAAATAATAATAATAATAAATAATAAATAAATAAATAAATAATAACAAAATCACAGTATAGCCAGTGCGCGTGCAAGAAACAATAGGATCAGCAGCCTAGTGGTGAATGGGGCCCAAATACAAGACAAGCAAAGTATATTTGAAGAGGCTATTTGCTACTTCAATAATCTTCTTCGCGATGATGGTTGGCTTAGGCCTCTAAGCTAGATCACGTCCACTTTAATCGTCTCTCCGAAGAGGATGCCAGGGCTCTTGAGTCCCAATTTACGCTTGAAGAAGTGAAAGGGGTGGTGGAAGCTTTGGGAGGAGATAAGGCCTTCGGGCCAGATGGTTTTCCGATTATTTTCTTCCAAACCTTTTGAGAAGTTTTAAAGGGAGACGTTATGGCGTTCATATGCGAAGTCCACGATAGAGG
Source organism: Magnolia sinica (assembly GCF_029962835.1). NCBI lineage: Eukaryota > Viridiplantae > Streptophyta > Magnoliopsida > Magnoliales > Magnoliaceae > Magnolia > Magnolia sinica. The sequence continues at coordinate 36,508,792 of NC_080577.1, forward strand.
ACGGTTATCTAAAAACCTTGGGGCTTCCTTCGTAGCGCTTATTCCAAAGATTCCGGGAGCAGACTCCTTGAAGGACTACAGACCGATCAGTTTACTCGGTGGTCTGTATAAGATTTTGGCAAAAGTCTTGGCATCCCGTCTGAAAAGGGGTGATAGGAAAGATTATTTCTGACAATCAAAGTGTGTTTATCCTGGGAAGACAAATAATTGACAGTGCCCTCATAGCGTATGAATGTTTAGACTCGAGCCATAAATCCAGTTCTAAGGGATTACTATGCAAACTCAATCTAGAGAAGGCATACGATCATGTTGATTGGGACTTCCTTCAGTACATGCTTCAGCAGATGGGTTTCGAGGTCAAGTAGAAAAGGTGGATGGGGGAATGTGTGAGCTCTGCTTTCTTTTTTATATTACTTAATGGATCTCCAAAAGGTTTCTTTAGCAGCTCAAGGGGATTCCGTCAAGGTGATCCGTTGTCCCCGTTTCTTTTTCTAATCGTTGGGGAGGCTCTATCCAGAATGTTGAGAAAAGGTCAAGATGAAGGTATCATCAGCGGATTCAGGGTGAAAGGAATGGACACTTCGATATCACACATTCAATTCGCAGACGACACATTATTATGTGAAGCAAATCAGGAAAAAGTGAGCAATCTTCATACTACAATTTAGTGCTTTGAGGCAATTTCAGGTCTTAAAGTCAACATGGCAAAGTCAGAGATGTTTGGCATGAATATGGAGGGAGAAGAGATACGGAAATTCACCGATTACTTTGATTGTTCAATGGGAAGTCTCCCGACCACGTTTGTTGGTCTTTCGTTTTGTATATCTTTCGTTTTGTATAGGTAAGCCCCCAAAGCCCTTATGGGACAAAGTTATCGATAGGTTCGAGAGGTACCTAGCTAGATGGAAATGTATATACTCATCTCTGGGTGGCCGCCTCACTTTGATAAAAGCGGTGCTCTCAAATCTGTCCCTATTCATATGTCCGGCTTCGATTCTAGCAACTCTAGAAAGATTAAGATGAGATTTTCTATGGCATGGGAAGGAGGAAAAGAAGAAATTCCATCTCGTTGATTGGAAGGAGGTGTGTAAGCATGTCCAAGAAGGTGGTGTAGGGGTTAGAGATCTCAAAAGAATGAACCGAGCCCTCTTAGGCAAGTGGACCTGGAGGCTTGGGACTGAAAACGGGACCCTTCGGAATTCTCTAGTCAAGCGCAAGTATGGCCGCTCAAAGGGAGGTTGGTGGACCAAGGACCCTTCAGTCTACAGAGCATCTGCTCTTTGGAAAGGTGTATTATCCATAAAGAATGAGGTTCTCAAAGGCATTGAAATCATCATAGGAAAAGGTGACAACACTCGTTTCTGGGAAGACATTTGGGTGGGAGAAGTAGCTCTAAAAGAGGACTTCCTGAGTATCTTTCGTCTAGCCCTGAATCGGCCCATTATGGTTGTTGACTACTATTCCGTTCTTGGGGATGAAATAGTATGGAATCCTTCTTGCAGAAGAAATCTCCAGGATTGGGAGATTGAAGAATACGCGGCTCTCCTCTGTTGCATCAACAATTGCAAGCCGGACCAGCTCGGTACAGACAAGTTAGTGTGGAGATTCGACAGATCTGGCATTTTCTCGGTTAAGTCCTTATATAATTTCATTAGCAGCAAACCCACTTCTATAGAAGAGACAATGACAGATCAAGTGTGGAAATACAAAGTCCCTCCAAAGTTAGCAACCTTCGGATGGCTGGTTAGCAAGAAGAAGGTTCTGACAGTCGATAATCTGAGAAAAAGGGGAATAATAATTAAAAATGTTTGTCTTTGTTGTATGGCTAACAAAGAATCGATGGATCACCTTTTTATACATTGTCCTTCCTTTCATTAACCGGATCTGGTCAGCAATTTTATCTCTCTTCGATATGTTTTGGTCCTTCCCAGATTCAACAGGCCGGCTACTCAAGGCCTGGCATGGTGCTAGAACAGGAAAGCAAAGAATTGCGATTTGGAGAATGGCCCTCCTAGTTGTCTGGTGGTCGATGTGGGAAGAAAGGAATGGGAGATGCTTCAATGGTGCCTCCAACTCGGCGGGGTCCATCAGTCCATAAAGTGAAGCAGTATTTAGTCAAGTGGGCTTCCAATGTTGAAAACTTAAAGAGATGTAATCTGTTCTTTTTGGGAGGGTAGTCATCCCCCTACCTCTGTGGGTCGTTTCCCTCTTTGTTCTCTTTTTGGTTCTTAATAAAGTCACCATTACCTTTCAAAAAAAAAAAAACTAAGCCCTTTAGTGAGAAATTTATAGAGCCTTAAGAGTGTTATTCCCCAGCTAAAATCCCTCCTCCCAAGCTCTTTTCCTTATGGAGTTCATCGTTCAATCCAAGATGTGTGTATGTATCATGATACATCAACTATGGGTCATATTGGGGCACTTGCCCATTTTGCCTTCGAGTCTGTATGTGGATATAATATATACCTTCTTTATGGTCTAAATGATATTGGGCTACATGCCCTATTTTCTTTCTAGTTACATGCATATATTGTTAATATATGTTAGTGCTTTTAGGATCCCTTGTGCTTAATGATTCTCTTCTCCCTCTTGCGCTCCTAGATATATCTTTGTGCTAACCAATCTTTGTCAATTACTGACAAAAAGAGGGAGAACATGTCCCACCTGAGAACCTATCATTGTGTAGGATGTGTTTGATCCAGGGATTTAAGGGGGGGGATGGGGGGGGTGTGCAAATGAAGCCAAGTGTCTCTATTCATGTCACTTTTGTATAAAAATTGTATATCTTGTATAGTGAAGACATGTATATGAGTTATATTGAAAAAATGTAATAATTTTAGGATAATCATAATATGGAGACTATGATGGGTATAGGTTAGGTGTTTTGTCCTGCAATTGAGAAAGGGGGAGATTGTAAATGCATTGATTTGACAATTAGCGTGAAGTCAGTTTTGTCAAGTCAAGTGAGCCCTTAATCTAATCGAGTTGAAGATATCAAGACTTGAAGATCGAAAGCGTGCGAAGTGAAGATTCAAAGGTTCATGCATGTGCCAAAACCTAAACAACCTAATAAGACCCCAAAACCCTTCGTTAGGTGGCCTACTCCCTTATAGACATTCCCCAATCCATCTAACCAAAGTCAAGTGTCCATTAGATCAGGATGGACCTTGTGGAACGAAGTGCAAAAGAACCAAACTTGTAAAAACCATTAAATGCACAAAGTGAGTTGTTTTTGACCCATGGACAGCCTCCTCGACTAGTCGACAAGTCGAAATCCATGGCCGACAAGTCGAAACACCAAAAAACAAAACAGAAAAGAAAACTCATATTTCTGAAGATTTTGACCCATGGATGAGTTATTTCAATAGGTCGAAGGTCGAGTTCGATAGGTCGAAAACAAATGTCGACATATCGAAAGTGGCAAAATCTAGACAGAAAAGAAAACTCATGATCTAGTAGATTTTGACCCATGAATGGGTTATTTCGATAGGTCGTAGGTCAATTTCGATGGATTGAAAATGACGGTCAACAGTTTGAAAGTGGCAAAATCTGGACAGAAAAGAATACCTTGTGCCACTGACTATCTCGATCGGTCGAAGCCTCGGATCGACAAGTCGGATAACTTTTCGACCGGTCAAAGCATCGAGTCGATAGGTCAACAACTAGCCATTTTTTTACCGTTTTCAATCATTCTATAAATTTGATCCTTGGGCAACCAAGGCCTTCAGTGAGAAATTCATAGAGCCTTGAGAGTGTTATTCACTAGCTAAAATCCCTCCTCCCAAGCTCCTTCTTATGGAGTTCATCATTCAATCCTTGTGATTAAGCACATTTATTGAGAATTCCAAGCTCAGATTAAAATATGAACTCCAACATTTATTAATGCTCTAACATTCATCTTTAATGAAAAATATTGTGTTAAAGGACATTGAATGCTAATCCTTGGGAATCCTAACTTGTACCCTAAAAGATCCATCATCTTAAGTTTGGTTCACCTACACTTCTCTCGTACCTCGGCACTAGATAGGCACATCTACTTCAAGGTTGCGGTTTAAGGGAGTTGAAGAAGAAGCTTTCGTGATAGAGGAAGCTCTTCAACAAGGCGCATTCAAGGGGGCTCATCCACTTTACATAAGAAGGTTATTTTTTTAGTCCATTTTGCCTGGAATCCGATTCTTATGTAGAGTTGGGTTTCAGAGTTTGACAAACCAAACTCGCCAAGTCCTTGTGTAGGCCTCCAATAGGAGGATACCTTTGTCATCCTTGCGTAGGACGTCTTCTTGAGTTTGAGATCCAAACTCTCTAAAACCTTTTGTAGACCATCGACGAATGCAAAACGTATAGTATAGACCTCGTGTAGGTTCTAAAGGTTTATGGTAAACCTGATTTAAAACCATTTTTAAAGTGAAACCCGGTACACTCTAGGAGAGTGAGTCAGCCGGGAGTGGGGTAGGCACATTGCCAATCCACTATACATAGTCTGCAATGGGCTGAATGATTTTTGTTTGTGTTATTTTATTTTGTTGAATGATTGTGGGGGGCTTATCTTTATTGCAGCAAACATGTTTGATAGAATGCACATGATGTTTCACTATTATTTTGTTTTAGTCTTGAGCTGATTTGATATAACCATTCATCTCTCTTTAATTATTTTATTTGAGTAATTGGATGTGGTTGATTGTGGTTTAAGCGCAGCGCCCGCCCATCCCACACCACCACCCCCCCGTAAGGACATTAGTCATATATCCAAGCTTCACTTGTAGCAGTAAAAACGCAATTTCACATGTTGTGCCTCAACAACGTTGATTTTGCCTCTATTCCCAGCGAGGTGCCAGAGCACCCATTTGTCAAGCCCCAACAATCTCTAAATGCCCGATTTATCGAACAACCAGTTACCTTCCTAGAGCATTATGGAAGTGAAGCTGAGGTAGATGAAGAACCAGATCCTCCATTCATTGGCATTGGGAAAGACCTAGACTCCAACAGCAACCCTCTCACTTAAGAGTCTGAAGACTGATCAAGCATCCTAGCACCATGGAACAAAAATCTCATTGGCAGCGCAGCACAGCGACCCACCAAATTGGAGCAAGATTAAAGGGAAAGAAAACACTCTAGCACATCAGGGATTTAAAGGCATAACACTCTAATACCAATAATAATCAAGAAAACAATGAATAAAAGCATGAGACCAACAAGAGCGATTATACAACCAAAGGACATTAAGGATTTGAACGCATAACATCAAGGACTTGAAGTTATAACATCTTCATTACTTCAACAAAGGACTACGAGACTCTCAGCCAGGACTTACTCTTTTGGGCTAATGGGAGGATTCTCCCTTTTATAGATAGACAAATCTGGATTTTACGTCGTTTCGGGTCCGCTACAATAGCTATTGGAGAAGGATTCAAATTTTACAATCTTTTGATTCCACTAGTGTTCTACCGACACTACAGTAACAGATAAAAGACAAATTGCTATAGTGACATATAGTGGTACTATTTGTTACAGTGCTACAAACACAGTAGTACTTTTCTACAGTACTGGATTACAATAGTAATCATTTACACTAATTAACACTTAGCTACAGTAGTTGCTATAGTAATCTTGCTCTAATTTGGTGGGCCGCTGCGCTGCACAACCAATGGGTTTTTTGTTCCTTGGTGCCAGGATGCGTGATTAGTCGTCAGACTCTTAAGGGAGAGGGTTGTCGTCGGAGTCTAGGTCATTCCCAATGCCAACGAATGGAGGATCTGGTTCTTCATCTAAATCAGCTTCACCTCCATAATGCTCTAAGAAGGTGACCAGTCGTTTGATAAATCGGGCATTCAAAGATTGTTGGGGCCTGGCAAATGGGTGCTCCAGTACTTCGCCGAGAATAGAGGCAAAATCAACATTGTTGAGGTGCAACATGTTGTTCAAAATGACAGAAACGTGCCTCGGTGGTTTTGATGATGGCAGGCGAGATTGAAGGACTATCATACTTGAATCTCTGATTGGGCATTAGCCGGTACATAGTTACTGTCAGGAGAGGGGACAAAATCTCTAGAAATATCAAAAGAGATCAACACATATCTACTATGATGGGTGGTAAGGAAATTTTCCCATTCATGCAAAGGACAGAACCATTGCAACCATTTTCAAGTGTGTTTAGTCGGTCATTTGAAAGGGGGCGATGTCCCAGCTGTATTTGGAAAAGATATGCAGATAACGGGGATCATCAAAGATGACCACCATGGTGTATGCTTCAAAGAGGTAGTAAAGAACACATGGCTTCTTTTAGGAGACGTTAGAGATTCCAGAAGGAAATGGGGGTTAGGAAAGGATAGTCGGGATGAGGAATTCTATTAAAGACAGGATTATTTCCACAAAGATGAACTTCCAAGAATTGCTTAAAGTTGTGAGAACTTCGGCGGACAAACAAGAGATGACCAATGGCTTCTATGACTTCTTGTGGAAGATGTGGAATGTGCTTAATGGGATAGATGTAGAGTGGGGCAAGGATGTGGACAAAAGTCTATTCAGGAGGCGGATGGTGGGATAAGAAATCCGCCAGAGTGTTGTCTTTCCCTCTGATATGCTTGACTGTGAAGGTCCACTGAGAAAACCATTCTAGCCATCAAAGGAGTTGAGGATGGGGCAATATTTTATATTTAAAGTGCAACATCTTTGGGAAAGAAGACATATCCATTTCAACTTGGAAATGGTGGCCAATCAAGTGGAATTGGAATTTGGAAATGGCTTTTTCGATAGTATTTCTCTAAAAGTGGAATAGTAATTTTGTTTTGCTTGGGAGAAGGATCCACTTTTATATCCACAGAGTTTACGTTGGCCATTTGTCTTCAAAGAGGGTAGCTCCCCAATAAAAATCACTATCGTCAGTCTATAAGACTCGAAGGCAGGCAGCGCTTGGGATCTGCAGTGGTGACAAATTGGTGACTTGAGTCTTGATGTATTTAACTGTTTCTGTATGCTTTTGTGTCTATGGGGGGAGCTTCTTTCTTGAGCTACTTGGAAAGAAGGCTGCGAGGTTGAGCAAGATGGGGGAATGAAGTCAGAAATGCAGTTTAGAAGACCCGTGAATTGCTCAATTTGCTTACGATTAGTAAGCCTATCTCGCCACTTATGCAGATGTTCTCCAATATGGGATTGCGGCTGATACTTTCCCTGCAAGAGCTTCCTGCCAAGAAACTCAATGGTACCAGTGCAGATAATCTTCCTCTAGGAGAGCATGATGCCATATTTCTAGACAAGCTGATAGAACTAATGGAGTAGCTGAATGTGGGTATCAACGGAGACTGAGAAAAGGAGAATGTCATCAATGTAAACAAGTGCATTCGTCAAGATCAGCTGAAAGATCTAGATCATGGCTTTCTGGAAGACATTGGAGGCAGTCTTTAAGCCGAAGGGAAGGATTGTCCATTGATAATGTGCATTAGGATCTGGATTGGATATCTGCAATTAAATGGTCAGGCAGAAGTTGTAAAGCATATTGGAATGTTTCGGCACTTTTGGTTGAGAAAAATGAGTCTTTTATTAGTATTGCCTGATCAGAGCAGAGAGGGAGATTTCTGCTTTTCTTAAAATGTTTAAAGAGACCATATCTAGAATATTGCTAGAGTGGTAACTCATGTGTACTGTAAAAGCCTTCCACAGACTATCGAGGAGAGACACTTCATCCTGGGATAGTCCTCAGGTATTTTCAGGAAAATCGTAACTAGGTAGAATATAGTTCCTGCAAAGATCCATACAAAATGAAGAGCAATGGATATTAATAATGGAGTGGAGGGGATGAGAGAAAGTCAGAGCAAGAGGTACTTTCCTGGAATGTGGTGATCAACTATGTAAACAAAAGAGGCATTCTTACCACATGATCAGCTGTTTGCCGTATACCGATATGGTCTAAATCAGAGATGTGTGAGTCGCACAGCGATATGTTCCTTTATATGGGATTTACCATTCTTCCGTTGTGCTGGATCTACAAGATGGTGTTATGTTGCAAATAAGGCACTATTTGGCCAGAGTGTACTTTCGATCACGCAGCCTGAGTGCAGCAAACAGGTTCAGGGAACAGGGAAACGGCAACCACACTTACAGATCTCGAATTAGAACATGGAACGGCTACTGCACAAATAGGAGGAGAAATGGAAGAAGCAAGATTGATTACATAGGATGAGAACACATAGAGAAGGAAGGAGAACTTGCCCTGGACTTACTCTCTAAGATGAGATCAGCAAACCTAAAAACTAATATTACTACGAATAGTACATATTTAAACCCTCTTAAAGAAATTTATTACAAAGTGGTCTTCCTTACATCAGTTTACTCATTGCAGGTTAACACTTTCATTCCCAGAGGGCTCTGCTTCGTCTTGTGCAGGGTTGAGCCATTGTTGCAGGTAGAAATTTGAGCACACATGAGGTAATTGCCTCAGGTTTCTTGGAGGTTGTTGCCAGAATTGAGAGTATGTGTGGACTGTGGCTTCTCTGAGTCTTTGTCGAGTGGATTCTGGGGTTACAATTTCACCTTTCAGAGATGCGGCTTCGAAGATTGCTAAGTAGAGAATTTGTGCCACACTGGATTGTTATTCGAGATGTCTCATGGATGGTAGCTCGCGTGGCGAGACTAAGTGACTCATAGATGGCTAGAAACCCATTAATCCATGTTTGACAGAGCAGTTCATCATTATATATTAAATTTGGGTAGCGCCTTGCAGACCGGTGCCTAGCATCTGAGTATTGGAGATTAATACGATGGTAGCTAGGGTAGTATTCCCAGCCATCAGAGCTCCATTCAGGAGGGGTTAACGTAATTTTTAGATACAGATAAGCTAGTCTTGTGGTTCTTCGAATCTTGGTGCAACTATCAATGATACGATGGGAAAGGCCATGCAGATCTGTGATAGAAAAAGAGTGGAGACCACCCAAAAATCCATTTTCGAACAAATAACTTTCGAGATCTGAGTCTACATATTCACGGGCTATGTAGACATTAGAGTCTGTGTATGGATCAGCGGCAACAATCTGCAACCCATATTCACGATTTTGCATTTGCATTTAATGGAGGGCTTTGCATTGGAGAAGCCAGTTGTTAATGTCGCATCGGGATAGAACATGGCTTCATCTCTTCTAGGCATTCCTGAACCTACTTGATATCGCTGCTTAGGGCTTTGAAGAAACAAGTTTTTTGATGGTTTTCTTGGCCAAAGAATATTTAGGGCTTGTATAAACATGGTAGGGATTGACAACTAGATAGTCAGTGGCATGGATTTTAGACTTAGGAGACTAATATTCTATTTCGTACAAGTATTCTAATTTAGAGGAAGAGGTAGAGCGGAGAGAAGAAGAAGAAGGCCGAGATGGTTCAGGAATGCCTAGAAGAGATGAAGCCATGAGGTTGGCAACGAGTAGAATCAGGTACCAATAACTAGATAAGGGGGCTGATGCTAAGAGGATATTGATTTTAAAATCTGTATTGTGATTTGGCTCATGGGAGTAGGACAACCATACGCTGGAAACAAATCCAGTAGGGCAACCTTATGTCACTCCAAAGTAAGAAAGCAGATTAAATGATCAAAATTACTGGAAAACTGTAACCAAATGGACCATGAAAGGCTTCATGCCAAGAGTCCAAACATACAATTAAGTAGGTTGATCATTTAAATAAACTGTAAACTATGTGTTCAGCTTAGTCAGTCAAACCCAGTTTTCTGATGCAGAAGATCCCACGGAGGGCAACTGTAGAGCATACTTATTAGGACGCCTGAATAAAGCTTACTAATCTTAGAAACAGTAGGTGAAACGTGAGCCATAATAACAAGACAGAAGTAAAAGTAATATCATCCCACAGCAATAACCACCTACCAATAATAACCATGGCACAAGAAACTTACTCAGAAATGCAGAAGTAGCACATGGCTCTGATACCAATAATAACCAGGAAAACAATATATGCGCGCGCCCATGCGTACACACACACAAGATATGCAATAACCACCTAGCAATAATAACCAGGAAAGCAATAATAACCAGGAAAACAATACACGCATGCACACACACACGTCGGTTTCCTAAGATCTACCGCCTGGCCCCTGACAAAAATACCTTCATCAACAGTTGCTTCGATGTCACGCCAGCACATGTTGTATGGGATATCAGATGCTCCAGGAATCTGACCGACAGCAAAGCACTGAGTTTATGGCTCTCCAGGATTGCTTATCCAAGATCAGGCCCCTCCTCAATCAGCAGGACAACATTGTATGGAAATTACATAAATCTGGAATCTTCTCGATCAAGTCTCTATACTCCCACATTTATCCTATGTCGACCTCTTCTCAGGCTGTCTCCCCCTTCATCTGGAAATATTCTGCCCCCCCCCCCCCCCCCCCCCCCCCAAAAAGTTCATTTGCTTCGGTTGACTGGTGGGTCAAAATAGAATCCTTACCGTTGATAATCTTTCTAAAAGGGGTATGCAGATTGTCAATATTTGTCTTTGCTGCATGAGGGAAGCAGAAACCGTGAACCATCTGTTGGTTCACTGCCCTTTCATTTCTCAGATTTTGGCGGATTTTTTCCACATTTTCTCAATCAGTTGGTGCATCCCGGAGACGGCTTCGAGCCTTCTTTCCTCCTAGCATGGCCTCAAGCTGGATAAGAAGAGAATTACCATCTGGCGCATGGCTATCCTCGCGATCAGGTGGTCAGTTTGGGAAGAGTGAAATGAAAGATGCTTTAACGACTCTTCTTCTTTGCCTTCTACCGTGGGGTCCAGGACTAAGAGAATGTTGATAGAATGGGCTTCTAATGTTAAGGGTTCTCTTTTGTGTGATCTCAGTTTTCTTGGGCGTTAGTAGCTTTCTGCTATCTCAGCAAATCTGCTTCTCTTTTGGCCCTTTGTTTTCTTTGTTCTCTTTGTTTCTTTTGTTTTCTTCTTGAATGAATCCGTTGCTTCTTTTTTTCTTTTTCTTTTTTTAATGTCATTGATAATTTTGAAACAACATTTCAAAAGATTTCAATATTTTAGGAGCATTTATACCCTTAAGTAAATTTAAAAAGACAGTTCAAAGAAAATGAAAAGACAACAGGGATATTAGTATTTTTCTTTTTCACATGTATCTCTACCTATTATTCAATAACATACATAATCCACAGATACGGGAAAAGAAATCACACCAATAAATGCAGGAGAGTTAAACTCAGCCAAAAAAAGAGAGGAAAACGAAAAACCTTGTGGAGACGGAAGGACATGTCTCCAACTTCAACAACAACATCACTTTGAAGCCCTGTTGTACAAATCCTGCATAAGAAGACATAAATCATTTGCATGAAATATAAAAATGAAAAAGAAAAAATCTCTGTGAGTAGATAAATACATAGCAAAGAAATAAAGTATTGCATCCAAGTATATCAACCAAATTAAACAAATGGCAATGGATCAAGATGTGGCATGGAATGAGTGTGATACAAATCTATTAATTTCCATCAGTATTTTAAAACTTGGCCAAGTATATAAAGACAGGAGATTACAGACACGGGGGTGAAAATTTCTACACAGTTACGAATTGCTTAAGCTTTGCAGTATTTAAGAATATAGAATGGGTTTTAAACTAAATATAAGGGTACTTTAGTAATTTGGTTGTGAATTAGATAGGCGAAACCTTTGATACTATGGCAGATCATGACAGTTGATGCACATGCATAGAGAAGTTGTACAAGTAACTCAAATGAAACCATTCAATTGCTATCCATAATTTGACAGATAGTAAACCAGAACATTGTACTGACTTGATTATCCAATTGGCCGATTGGTAGACATTTGAGGACGATTCAGTGAAAAATATCCTATTTGTCTGAATTTATGAAACATCCATCTCCAAATCAGAATTTAGGATTCCTCAGACTATGATTTTTGGATTATGACCCATTCAAAGCGTGTTTTCCAATTTGGACGGTAAAACTTAGTATATGCCACATGTACAAGTTCCAAATGCATGCATATCAGGTGGCATACTCTACCAGAGTATCAATAACTCCCCTTTTCAATCGGTCCTCCATCCCTCTCTCCCACATTTTACAAATCACTCCCCTCTCTCCATATCTGCTGCACGTGACATACCCACTAGTAATAATAGTAATAATCTAGCTAGTACATAGGCCTTTCAGTATCAAAACACTTGATCCAGTAATCAACCGAGTTTTGAATTGACTACAGGGTGTGCCTATTTGAATCTGAACTGAGTTTTGAATCATGAAACTTTGCTGCCTCAAATTCATCTCATTAAGTGTGCATTTGGGTACACAACTGAGCTGAATTGCAAGTTTTAGTCTAATGAAGTGGAAATGACCAAGTTGCAACTTCCTTTGCAGTCATATTGAGGATCTGGACTCCAAACTGCTTTTCTTTTTTTCCTTTTTTTTCGCTACTACATTTTTAAAATAATAATAATAAATAAATAAATAAAATTGAATGCAATTGGGGGTTTAGTTCTGCACTCTGAAGACTACAGCATCATTAATTTTGTCATTTCCTCTTGATGAAACTGAATGTTTCTATTCAATTGATTTTTGCATCCAAATGCAACCTAAACGAGACAAGATATAAAAATATCAAAACAAATGGATATAAAAATATCAAAACAACGAGGTTTGGGTGAATGGTCTTCACCATAGGTTTGCCCCCTATAGGTGAGGGTTCGATTCCCCTCCTTGGCTTTACCCGATACACGTGGTTGTGGGTGATTGCGTGTATCCGCAGGGATTAGTCTCACTTCAAAAAAGAGGTGGGGACACCCTATGTCTTCAAAAAATAAAAATAAAAAATGGGTGTTGCACATATTTATAAATATAAATAAACACACAAGGAATTATTACTATAGCTACCATAGCTATCTGCTTGGGAAGTGGCTTTGGTAGCTACCATAGCTATCTGCTTGGGAAGTGGCTTTGGTGAATGTTAGTCAAACTCAAATATTCGCCTGGTCCAAAACTTCACTGGCATCAAGAAGGTTCCAACAGTCGGCATCCCCATCCCCAGTTTCTCCTTGAGGTGCTTCAAATTTTCCCGAATTCGATTAGGTAGTCATATGTTTGCAATTTGGTTACAATGTACCTCGGGTCCTAATAAATCCATACATAAGACACATATACCCACATTTTATATGGTGGGTCCCCAAAACCAAGCCTATGGCTTCTAATATATACATGGATGTATACATACATCCTGTCAAAAACATGCGATCAATAGCCTGACGGCATTCCCTTCATTGGATGCAAACAGTTTCCACTGTCAATCTGATAAAATTACATACAATTTCCAGCTTTTGTAGATAACCAGTGATCAAACTTATGACCATACATCCATACATCATGAAGGAGCTTGTTTATTCATTGTAGCATAGAATCATGTAGATACATCCACATACATGCACATGTACATTAGCAAGGAGTTTGCTCTTTGCCATATGTATACGGGGCCTCATGTGCCTACGCATTACAGAGCAAACCAGACATATTTTTCTCATCAGGTATGCTCTAAACAAGAATCCCTCCACATTACAACCACTCCAAACTCAATCTCAACCACCTCCTATTTTCTCTCCTCTGCTTTCGCTGAATGATTAAATTTTGATTTTCAAATATCAAGTGTAGCTGTGTGAAGTTTATTTTATCTTGTACATGTATTTAACATAGATGGCACATAGGGTCCAATCAAGGAAAAATTCTCAATTCATTTTGTAAACCTTTCATGGTATCAAAGCCTAGAGGGAAACTCCTTCCTTGGCGTTTCGATCCTAATCGACAGCTCGTTTCAATCATCTAATTGGCTTAGATTAACACCATCGAAACTCTACCTTATCAGCATCCAACTGAGCTGACTTGATCGGTAGTTCATCTTGGTGTTGAAAGTGTTGACTGATACGTCCTTCCCATCATCTCACCACAAGCATTCCTGTTTGGATTGGTTCTGTCAACTGTATCATCACCCTTCAAATCTAATCACCATTCGTGTTTGATCAGTTCGTTCCTCACCATTCGATCCGGCCCGATCATCACACGATTCCAAAGCTGCCTATGTTCTGGCTCCACATTATCGGCAGTTCCTTTTTTTTTCAAATCAGTATCAGGATTCCATTCGAATCAGAATCGATTCCTTTTTTTTGGATCATATCCTTGCTCTTCAGCTAGGTTTCTTTGATCGAAGCCATCCATTCTCTCCATCATTGTGCGCCCTATCTAGCCGTTTGAACCGATTGTCATTTTAGTTCTCTACTGATTTGCGTTGCTAGTCGACTCATCTGCATCGCATCAACTTTCGCTATGCATTGCTATTTTTTTTATCATCATTGACTGCTCCAGATTACTCATTGCAACTAGGCAATCCACTCCGATCGTATCGGACTCACAACAGGCACCTACTTCCGATCAACTCGTATCGGCCTCGAGATTTCAATTCATTTCGAGTGTCTTGGCATTCCGATCAATCGTTGCAACATACACCAAGTCGATTACAATCATCTCGGCATCTCTGACTCAATTAAGAACTGCCTCGGCACGACCAAATCAAATCCCTATTTGATTCGGATTTCAGACTCCCTATTTGCCTCAGCTTCCCGCATCACCGACAACTCCACCAAATCCATTTCCGACTCCCTATTTACTTCAGATTTCCACTTTGCCACTCGAGATGGCTTTCGACATCACCATCTCACCAATCAGTTTCGACTGAGATTGTCATCTCCACTTGCATCACCGATCGGCTTCCAGCACCTCTTTTTGCTTGGCTACTCAACTTGGATCTCAGCATCACCAATCGGATTGAACTGAGATCAGCAACTCCGATTGTTTCGAATACCACTACTCCGATCAACTCGTATCGACCTCGAGATTTCGATTCATTTCGAGTGTCTTGGCATTCCCAATCGATCGTTGCAACATACACCAAATCGATTACGATCATCTCGGCATCTCTGACTCAATTAAGAATTGTCTCGGCACGACTGAATCAAATCCCTATTTGATTCGGATTTCAAACTCCCTGTTTGCCTCAGCTTCCCGCGTTGCCGACAACTCCACCAAATCCATTTCCGACTCCCTATTTACTTCAGATTTCCACTTTGCCGCTCGAGACAACTTTCGACATCACCATCTCACCAATAGGTTTGGACTGAGATCGTCATCTCCGCTTACATCACTGATCAGCTTCCAGCACTCTTTTTGCTTCGCTACTCGACTCGGATCTCAGCATCACCAATCGGATTGGACTGAGATCAGCAACTCCGATTGTTTCAAATACCACTACTCCAATCAACTCGGACTTCACCGAGACTTGATCCACTGATCACTTGGGGTCTCGACATCTCTAATTGCATCATATTCCAGTACTGATCGAATCAGCTCTCCGACAGCAGCCACGGCTCAATCTTCCTCCACGTTAGCGAGGGTCCAGCAACTCATTTTCAGTTGCATTTCGTGATTCTCACCCTCTTATGATTTTCAACATCAATGTATTAGTTGTGAAGTAATTTTCTTTTTGCATTTTTTATTATGTAATTTGGAAAAAAAAAAAAAAAGAGGAGAGCGAAAATTTAAAAAAACGAAAAACAAAAAAACAAAAAAAAAACAGAGAATACCATTCCCATGGCCACTCATGCTACCTCCACAACCGGTATTTCCATTTCCAGTGTTACAAGCTTAGTCTCCATTAAGTTGAATCGTGATAATTACCTGTCATGGAAGAGCCAGTTTATCTCGATTCTTTGGGCAAACAAATTACTTAAATTTATAGATGGTTCATCCGAATGTCCGGACTAATTTCTTCTTGATGATAAAGGAGAGCCCACGTCTACTATCAACCCCACCTTTGAGGCTTGGCTGGAGCAAGATTCTCTTGTATTGTTATGACTCAATGCTACTCTTACTCCACAGGTTCTCAAACGTGTTTTTGGACTGCAAACTGCACGGGAAGTTTGGCTCCGGTTGGAAAAGTTGCATAATCTAATCGAGATCCCGAGTTTTGCAATTGAAGCACCAGTTTCAAAACCTTTGTAAAGGCAACTTGTCTATAACTGAATATCTTGATAAAATGAAGAATCTCACCGATGCTCTGAAAGCAATCGGTCAGCTTGTCACTGGATATAACCTCTGCAATCAAGTCCTTAATGTCTTGGGTCAAGAGTATGAATTGGTGCACACGTCTATCGCCAATCATACAATACCGATCACCTTTGAGGAGTTTTTTGGTCAACTCCTGACCTTTGAATTACGGCTCGACTCGCATCTTTCCAGCTCATCTGTGGAGCAACCGACTACTGCACTCTATACACCTTGAGACCTCTTCCTCACATGGCGGTTCTCGGGGTAGAACCTCGTTTCACAGTCCGGGGGGGGTTAGTGGCCCCTCTTCCTCTCAATCAGGTCAACAACAGCAACCATCCAAATCTAATACTGCTACTATATGTCAAATATGTAGCCGTGTTGGCCACTCTACCCTGGGATGTTATGTATTTAACGCAGTCCAAGTATGTCTTAGATCTTCTGCATCGCACAAATATGCATGTCGCAAAGCCCATACACTCTCCCATAGTTTTCGGCTCTAAACTTTCTAAGTATGACGGTGATCCTCTACCTAATCCTCATGAGTATCAGAGCATTATGGGTGCCCTTCAATATATCACCTTTACAAGACCAGATATTGCCTTTGTCATCAACCAGGTCTGTCAATTTATGCATGCAACTTGTTCTGCACATTGGTTTGCCGTCAAGCGTATTCTTCACTTTCTTAAAGGCACCATCTCCTGTGGAGTTCACTTTCGCCCGAGTCCTCTTTCACTTGTTACTTTGATGCTAATTGGACTGGTGACCTTGATGACCACTGATATACATCTAGCTTTGCAATTTTTCTTGGCTGCAATTTAATTTCATGGAGTGCTAAGAAATAGCCCACAATTTCCCATTCAAGCATTGAATTGGAGTATCGCTCCCTTGCTCTCATCGTTGCCAAACTATTTTGGATTTGCATGCTTCTGCGATATTTAACGCTATTTTTAAAGGATCCACTTCTCACGCATTGCGATAATATCAGTGCCATTTCTCTCGCTTCCTATCCTTTGTATCATGGATGCACGAAGCACGTTTTAGTCGACTATCATTTCATCAGAGAAAAGGTTACTGGTGGTGATATCCAGCTATGGTTCGTTGGTATAGTTGACCAAGTGGCTAACATCGTTACTAAGGGATTGAGCACTTCTTAGTATGTCTCTTGCAAGATAAGCTCCACATTGCTAAACGGTCATTTAGCTTGTGGGTGTGTGTAAACAATAATCCCTCCATATTACAACCACTCCAAACTCAATCTCAACCACCTATTTTCTCTCCTCTGCTTCCACCGAATGATTAAATTTTGATTTTAAAATACCAAGTATAACTGTTTGAAGTTTATCTTATCTTGTACATGTATTTAACGTAGATGGTCCATAGGATCCAGTGAAGGAAAATTTCTAGATTCATTTTGTAAACCTTTCATATGCAGGCATCGACAATGTGACCTTATACGCTGATCGGCATGATTTTTGGACTCCTGGGCAAACACAAGAGGAAGTCTCTGGTGGACGGATTGGATGTCATGTACACATCACATGTCGCTACTGCATGTGATCATTCCCATACATAAAATACGTACATACATACGTCCACCAACTAAGGCATTACTCCAGACATTGCAGTAACAAGCACATCAATCATACACAGCAACTAAAAAAACCATATACTATAATATTTATTTATTTACTATTATTTTATTATTATCAAAGAAATAATAAACGAGTAGCAGAAGAGAACATGAAAATGAGGGAAATCTGATTCTCTTGTTTCACATAAATCCAATAAGAAGAAGGAGAATACTCGTAAATACAGAAAGACTACCAAATAAAGCGTATAAATATACGGAGATACGTACCATGTCTGACCGTCACGTGAGAAGAGCTCTGGTTTAGAGCCCAGCTTCATAGAAGCCATTTTTTTGGCCCTTTTTCTTTTTTTATAATAATAATAAATTTTTTATTTATTTATTTATTTTTAAAATCAAGAGGGATAGTCTTATCTTTCAGCTTCCCATCAGATAAAGAAGACAAAAAAAATATCTCCGAGGAAAGGGAAAGAGAAACAAGGGTAGGGAGGGAAACGGGGTTTTTTCTTTTTCTTTTTTTAATAAAAACATAAGCTTTTTGGGCGTGGAGTATCGAAGAGGTGAACTCGGCACACGTGGTGATTTTCTTTCTTGGAAATGGTCACCTGCGTCTGGTGGGTACCTGGAATCCAAACCGTAAATGTAATGCGCCTGCTTATAGGGACCGTTCATCCCAAGAATCATACCCATCGAAATATCAGGTAAATGTACAATCACGCCTAAGACCTGTATATTTACTTGATGTGGCCCACCTATACTGCAGAGGCTTTAATTTCGGTGGTTCACTTTTTTGTGGTGGGACCCACTGAAGAATGGGTTGGATGATATATGCACGAAATGGTGGACCACGCATTACATCTGAAAGTTTTTATTGTATTTGTGGGGGTGTCCCTTTCCCAGTGAGCGGACTCGGTCAGGTCGGGTAACACTGAGCTCGGTCAGGCCATGACCGTTGGCCCACCTCGACGTATATGTTGTATATCCACGCCGTCCATTCCTTTTTTCAGTTCATTTTAGGGAATGGACTGAAAAAATAATGCAGATAAAAAACGCAGTTGGATCAAACCATAGGAATCGTGGTGATTAACCATTAAAAACTTCTCATGGGCCACAAGAAGTTTTAGATGAAGCTGTAGTTGTATTTTTGTTTTAGATATGTGTGAACTTATTAATAAGTTGGATGGCAAATAAATATTTCAGCGGGCCTTTCGGAGTCTTTTAAGGGACGCCGATTTCCTGCAAAAGCCTTCCGCAGGAAATTCCTGTGCAAGGATGATCTGTGGGGCCCATTGCAACGTATGTGAGAAATCCATTCCGTCCATCCATTTTGAGAGCTCAATTTAGGATGTACTACCGAAAATGTAGTGAATACAAAACTAAAGTGGATCACACGTGAGGGAGGATTGAGGAAAGAAATTCCACGGTTGAAACCTTCTTAGGTTCCACCTTTACGTTTATATGCTATTCAAACCGTTTATAAGGTTCCCAATGGGATGAAGTGAAAACTCAAAATATAGCATGATACAAAACTTTTATGGCAGTCAAAATGCTTCAACGGTGCTTACTGAATGCCCACTATTTACTCTCGTGTGGCCTACTTGAGTCTTGTATACACCTAATTTTCAGTCTCACGTCCTAAAATGAGCTCTCAAAACATACGGACGGGGTGGATTTCTCACAAACATTGTGGTGGGCCCCACCCATCATCCTTACGCAGGAACTTCACGTGGAAGGGATTAGCAGGAAATCCGCGTCCGTTTTTAAGAGTGGCCATTTAATCACCCGAAGCGTATCGCGTACAGAGTAACTCAGTACGCCTAGCGTGCTGAGTAAACTCTGTGATGTTCACCATGATTTATTTATTTGATCCCCTCTGTCCATCCATTTTACCGGATAATTTTAGGTATTTAACATAAAAACAAAGCATATGCAGATATTAAATGGACCACACCACAGGAAACAGTGTGAATTGAACATCTACTGTTGAAAAATTTTTGGGGACCACAGAAGTTTTGGATCAAGGATACATTCGTGTTTTCCCTTCATCCATATGTGTGTGATTTTATGATCAGGTTGGATGACAAGTAAACATCACTATGGGGCCAGAAAGGTTTCAACAGTGGAAATCATTATTTCCACTGTTTGATATGATACAATCCACTTGAGTTCTGGATATGATTATTTTGCGCTCAACCCCTTAAATGAGCTTACAAAACGGACGGACAGCAGGATAAACCACATACGTTTACCGTGGGGCCAACTGAGTTTACTCAGCACAATAAGAGCCTACTTAGGGGTCGTTTGGCACCGTGGATTAAAAGGGATTGGAGGGGATTGCCCCAAGTTGTTTGGCAGCATAAAGTAACCTACGGTTGCAAATCCAGGGGGTTTCCAATCCCCTCGTCGAGGGGGTTTGCAATCCACGCTGAGAGCTTGGGTTACACCAGAAATCATTTCTATAGTTGCATGTGTAACATGTGTGTCATTGTACACCATCTTTCTATTGGGCACATGGCCCACTAATGATGATCAGCACCGTCCAAACATTGCCCATGTAAATCAGCACCGTTCAAACATTGTCCAGCACCATCCAAACATTATCTATATTAATCAACGATTAAAAATCATTGGTTAGTCACTCAGACATTATCTTGTGCTTGTCGGTCCATCTGAAACTTGGAATTTCATCATTTTCAGACAAAGCATATATTTCAGTAGGCTTATCACAACCATAGTGTCAAAAATTATATATCTCACTAATTAGAGATATTAAAGTTGATTTAGTAATTAAATTCAAACCCCTATAAATAATATCATGCATAGGTGTTTTTGAATTAAAGTTGATTTACAATTCAAGGTGTCAAACATACCGAGAGGGTTGCCAATCCTATCCGAATCCAGGGGGTTCCAAATCCACTCTCCCAAACAGGCCCTTATAGTATGCAATTCGATTTCTTAATCACTACTCTTTCCTGTAGTGTGGTCCACTTGAGATTTGAATATGCCTCATTTTTTGGCCCATCTTTCAAATGATCTGAAAAATGTATGGACATCGTTGATATACAATTCGCATTAATGTGGCCCACAATTACGGCCTAACCGTAGGGATGCGGACTCGCTGTCAAATGACGTCACCAAGTTCTGTGGGCTCCACAATGATGTATGTTTTGTATCCACACTGTTCATCCATTTGGAGAGATCATATTAGGGCAAGATCCAAAGTGCGATGGACCCCCACCACAAAAAACGGTAGGGAGAGTGATGCCCACCGTTAAAAAATTTTAAAGGCCACAAAAGTTTTCGATCAAGTGATATTTGTGTTTTCCCTTCTTTCATGTCTACTTTAACACATGAACAAGTTGGATCTCAAATAAACATCATGGTGGACCTTAGTAGGATTTCAATTGTTCACGTCACTCTTCCTACTGTTTTCTATGGTGGGGTCCACTCCAGATTTTGATCTGCCTCATTCTTTGGATCATAATCTAAAATGATATCTGCAAATGGATGAACGGTGTGGATACAACACATACATCATGGTGGGGTTAACATAACTTAGTGACGTAGCTTCGGTAGCTAGTCTCGCTACTCAACCTGGCAGTTGCTAATCCGCGTCCTGACCCAAGTCGGTGTTACACGCACCTGACCGAATCCGCTCCCTCCCTAACGTTCCTATATTACCCTTTGGTGTGGGACCTAGAGAAATGGTTCCGATGGATTCTGAGATACAGACCTAAGATGAGGGAGAGGATCTAATTGACTGGTTAGATGTCGCTCCCACATTCTGGCCCCACAAAGCTCGGACATGTGCTGATTACCACCCGTTGGGATGGGACGTATGCTATAATTCCCGTTCTTTCTAAGGGTAAATTTTCATCATATCGCCCTACCTTATGGTTCAGCGCATGCTCGCGATTGGGCCCACATAATGATTGGTCCAGATCCCTCACAAGTGTTCAACGGCACATCTGATCTTCAATCTATCCTCCTGCGATTTGCCTCACAAATTCTAGTATTTTTAGAATGTTCTCCCTGTCCACCAACCTCTGATGCAAGTATGCCCCTAGCTGAAAAGGTACAAATAGCAGCTGAGATAGTTAATCTAGACCGTTTATATAGTGAACATACTGTAGATAGAGGATCTTTGTTTAACCGCGCTGACCAGGAGAGGGGATAGATATCTGATCCTCAGGCTTCAAATCGACCGTAGAAAGTAAAAATTGCTAAGGGTCCACATTTAGAGAGAAAAAAAACTGTGTAAAAGTGATGGTTATTGTCTTTTGATTGGTCTTTTTGGAACGGTGATTCGTCAACGAGTAGAGGACAGTAGATGCATGGTCACGATTGGCTTTTTCCTGCCACTTCTGCTATCAATTTTTGGTGCTGTACGGAGCAATTTTTGACACGTGTGGAGCTGGGCACAAACCGACTCGGCTCCCCGAACTCAACTCGTAATGCTTGCTCGTACCCCACTCAACCCGAGCTGAATGGGTGAGTCGGTCCAAACCAAGTAGGCTTCGGCCAATCTGAACTCAAACCAAGTGAGTTTGAGTTACCCAGTAAATTTGACCTGACTTGATTCGAAAATCGATCCGTCAGACTCGACCCGATTCGAAACCCGACTCAACTTGGGTTGTGATAGAACTTCTCTTGGATTCGAAGGAGAGCTCGACTCCGGTAGTAATAGCAAGAGACAAAAACAGAAACGATTTTCTATTTTAGCAACAGTTTTGGTGCGCTGGAAGTTTCTTACGCTGTTTAGCTCAAATCCATGTGATTTCGATTTCAATGGCTAGGATGATCTTGCATGAACGGTCAATATAAAAGGAGAAAACTTCTCCGGCATCACAAGCACTATGAGCCGGAATAGGGCTTATCTTTGAATTCGAGTTCGCACGCAGAAGGGGACTTTTGGTTCATGATTTATGCACACATGTTCGCATGCACTCGTGCAAACTTATGGGTTCTGATCGGAAGTTCTCGCCCTATAACAAGGATGGTTCAAATCATCCTCATGGTTGATGATGGTGGGCCCAGCATGAACACTCCCTTCATTCATTTGAAACGAACATGGTAAGGTGGGAAGAAAAATGAAGGAGAAGACTCCTTCTCCGGTTTGCTTTGGTTCGGGTCCACGCCCGGTTAGCCACGCTAATTGGGTGGATCCTTTGAAATTAGGGCTGGCCAGCTAGCCCGATGACCTGATCTGAATCGGTGTGAACTCGATTTGACTCGGTATTTCTGATCGGGTCAGACTCGGTTCGGATCAGCTCGGCCTAGACCCGGACTCAGATCGAGTTAGGCATCCTAGACACAGTACCGAGTTGGATCGAGTTCGGGTCAGCCATTCTTCTAAACTGAATCGAGTCAAGTTGGACCTAACTCAGTCCGACTCAACTCGATGCCCACCTCTACATATGGTAGAGATTCACCCCATTGGCACTCACAGGAAGGTGAGGGTTTTTGGCTAAAATAGCCCCAAGGTATAACATAGCCAAGTTTTTAGCCTCTCTTCTTTTCACCTTAGTTATTTTAGTTTGAGGGATACTTTTTTATTTTTTGGAGGATAAAAATACCCCTTTGCTCACATGCTCCTTGTATGGTAGGCTCCTGTCTCAAGAAGATAAATGATTTTTCAAAAGGAGAGATTGTGGGTCCTAATAAATCATGAATGACCCACCCTTTGTATGATCTAAGCCGTTCATTCTAATTAGATAGGCATGAACCCACAAAAGTGATTTTTTTTAGTTTTCGAAGAAAAGCTCTCTATAGTCCACAATGACATTAATGTTGTGCATTAATTGTAAATTGTTTCTTCCAATGTAGTTCATATATGATGAGTTTTGCCCCTAAACTTGGGCCGATGACATGAAATTAAAACTCTTTTTATGTGGACAGGTTGGATTTACTTCACAATAAGTCGGTGGGCCCACATAAGGTGTGGGATGGGTTCTTATGTGGGGCCATTGCCGCATAAAAGCCATTTACCATTTTCCTTCTCTTCTTCTTTGTTTTTTGTTTATAGAAGGGGACCACACGAGATTTGAACCTCCATGATGGTTGATAGTTGTACGGAACTTCGGTGAAGGTCGATATACTCTTTAAGCCAAAAATGAGGGTTTTTTTTTTTTTTATTTTAAGTTCTCTAACCACACACTCCGAAGTAGAAGTCGTGGCAGCCAAAGGTAGGTTCTTTTATGTGTTAGGTTTTTTTTCGTGGGTATTAATGGTGAGAGTTTGTGAAAGGGAGGAGCCCCTTTGAAGTTTTTTTTTTAGTATGAATGGCAAGAATTTATGAAAGGGAGGAGGGTGTGGAAAAATGTTGTAATTGATGGATCTTTGTAATAGAATAATATTTTAAAGAATGAAATTTGTAATGGAAAAATATTGAAACGGATAAATGTGATGAATATTAGAATGAATTATTGTTGTAACGGATAAATTTTTATAATAGAAGAATGTTGAGATGGAAGAATGTTGCAATAGATGAATGTTGTATTATGGATCGTCAAGATTTAGTGTTGTAACAACCAGAATTTCCTATGCATGAGTACATACACGAGTTCATTTCTTCTTATTTCTTATTTCTTATTTCTTCTCTTTCTCCTCATTTTTGTCTTCTTTTCTCTCAGTTTCCCTCTAGCAAAGCTCCTGTCCTGGAGCAAACCTTGACTTGGTTCAGATTTGAACTAAGTCGGCTCAGT
Organism: Magnolia sinica; assembly: GCF_029962835.1. Classification (NCBI taxonomy): domain Eukaryota; kingdom Viridiplantae; phylum Streptophyta; class Magnoliopsida; order Magnoliales; family Magnoliaceae; genus Magnolia; species Magnolia sinica. Next base: position 36,533,175 of record NC_080577.1, read on the forward strand.
AAATACAACTCTTCTCTTATCTCTATCATGAATTTCTTTCGTTTCCATACGTAACCTGATTTCTTGTTGGTTTAGGGTTTGTATAGAGCTTATTGGCTCTTTCTTGGAGCTTCTATAATCTCCCTTGCATGATAAGATAACGTCGCCTCCATGCGATTTTGGAAACTGGTCGAAATGATCGATGTTGCATTAACGTTGGATTAAGATCATACTTCTGATTTTGTTCAGATGAAGAATCTTGATTGGGATTTCTTGATTGAATGATGATCAAACAACCTATCTGAGGGACTATTTAGATTTGAGATCAAAGGTTGAATAATGTCCTACTATTAATGGGTTCTTGATGAGGATATGGTTGTCGTTAATGGAAGAATCTGATTATAGGGTTATTTCTACGAGCCATTGATTCTGAATAGTTGTGATTAGTCCTTAAGAGCTTAGGGATGCAAAAGATTGACGGTCTGGATGCATCTGAATGGTGGTTTCATGGAAAGAAGAATCAGGTTGCTACTATTAGTGTAGTTATTTGTGCACATTGTTTAGCAATCATATGCATTTATGTGTCAAGGAGTTGATTTATCCCTTGGAAGCTGAAGACCAAAGACACAAGTGGGCATGAGCATCAAGGAGCAAAGAACAGGTATATGAGGCGCCTTGGTAATCCTAACCTTTGACTTGAAACAACCCTTGAACCTCTAAATGATCCCAACCTTAATAGGTATACATTGTTGATCATCCCTAAGCCTTAAGACCTTAATTGAATATGATAAGATAAACTATAGAGGTCCTCAGCTGTTGGAAATCTAAATTGCCCAAACCAATAGTCTTCGTGGTGTGGTCGAGCAAAGCTCAATTGATTGAGTTGATCGATCGAACATGGCAAAAAATGTCCGGCAATCAATTGACCTAAACATGAATTAATTCGAGCACTCGAAGCACGAACTTGATTGGTTAAGGAATCTTCGATTCCTCTTGAGTGATCTAGATCGATTGATCGAATATGGCCAAAATAGTCCAACGAGATCACTGGGCCATTTTTGGCTTAGCTCGATTGATCAAGGGCAGGGCTCAATTGCTTGAGCCTAGTCGTTGGAGATCCGTTAGAGCCTTTTATTATAAATATTGCCTCGGATCTTTGGAAAAATAGAGAGGTTTTCGGTGCAAATATCGGCTAGGTATTTTTCCACTCAAACCACAAATCTTATACCGCTATTTAAATTGTTTCATGCCATTCTTCATGTGATCTTTCACTCTAATGAGCATTACATGCTCCTATTCAAAGATGTGGATGAACTCTCACCTTTTTATAAATTAGACAATATTTTTATAGTTAAATCATTGTCTAAACTTTTTAGAAGACTCTTCTAGTTGAATCACCTAGGATTACAACATTTCCATGAGTTATAGGAGATTCACTCATCCTCCATTGCTTTGGTCACCTCATTGACACTTTATATGCAAGGCAAATGACCATAGGAGTTGAAGCTTGGCAATGCATCGGCATCAACGTTCGGGGGAGAAATTGAGGAGCAGATTTAAGCACAAGAGAGATGTGAAGAAGCAACTCAAGAAGAGCACATCAAAAGGGCCTTAATCCGATAAGTAAGTTGTCAAATGTATGAGTCTGCACACTTTTTCCTTGTGTAGGATTGAGTGTAAAGTTTGTAACGCAAACTCTCGTAAGTTCTTATCTAGGACCGTATCGCTACTGACACGGGTGAGGTTGTGTGTAAGTCCTTGTGTAGGCCACCAGACATGGGCGCGTACATGTTGGTATCCGTGGGAGCCTCTGATAGGAGTCAACTTAGGTCCATGGATTATGATCGAGGTTGTTGGTTAGCCGATAGAAAACCAACTAAAGTCTCTTGTGGGAGCCTCTAGTGGGAATGTACACTAGGTAGTTCCTTATGTAGGACAATGATATTTGTATAGGGCTATAAATGTTAGAAGTGAACCTGATTTAAAAGCTCCGATAGTGAAATCTGATAGACTCATGGGTTAGGTGCATCTGCTAAGAGTGGAGTAGGGAAACCGAAACATTATACATACTTGTGCTTGGGATTGTCTTTGAGCACTTGTTTAATTATTCTTATGTGATTGATTAATGAATTATATGTATACATGATTAGATGAATTTTAGGAGTTGATAGTTAGCACATCCTATACACACATGTACAATATCTTGTGTATAGATTAGTTGCTTAGCATATTGCATCATTTGTAGTTTATGTGATTGGACCCTCTATTGGCCTGGAAGCCTTCAAGTTAATTGCCTTAGTTATGGAAAATTAGTTTAAGTAATTATATTTAAATATGCATAAATTTTATTTGGTCCTAATCACCCCCCTTTAGGAGATAACCTTCATTATATAGCTTTTGTAAGCTTTCGCACGTAACCGTGGTATCCTACACCACGTATAATTTCAATTAGTATAAAAAAGGGTTGCTCTTGAAGGGATTAAGCACATTGAGTTAATTCAATGGGCTTAAGAATTATATATACCTAAGATAAGTGTATCGTCACACGATCATTATACTTTGACAAGTTTAACTATGTCTATTGGAAGGCTAGGATGGATATCTTTTTAAGATCCATTAACCCTATAGTTTAAATAATTTTCAAACAAGAATGGATGATGCCTATGGAACAAGTCATGATTGATAGTAGAACCATTTGCACTCCTAGATTCAAATAGAGTGTCGATGAGATAGCGTAGTATACCATGATGTCAAAACTCTCAATGATATTTATTGTGCGGTTTCCCCCAATGAATTTATATGCATTTACACATGTGAAATGGATAAAGAAGCATGAGACATATTAGAAGCCTCCCACAAGAGAACTAGCATGGTAAAAAGATCGAAACTTCAACTGTAAGGCCCATATCCTAGTCCGTACCATTCCTTAGACTTCGTGATCCTCCGCATCGAATTTCGGTGACCCACGACTTGTAATTGGCATTTGCACATGACCTTAAATCATATTCTGTAGATCTGAATCGACTCGACCCAATACTTGTACCCTAGTGACCGCACTGTCACCATGGTTCCAACACCGCATCTTGTGCATCGATGAGACACCCAGGCCAAGAGTTGTGGGGCCACATTTATTTCGAGGAAACGTCATGCATTGCGAACCCCGAAAGAATCTCTACCCAATCCATCACATCAATCAATTAATTACAAATCAAGTATACATACCATTACAACCCATACTTTCTTTCTCCCCAAGACAAGTAACTCTCCCCAAAGTCAACCCTCATGTCACTCACACCCATCACTCCACCCATCACCCATCACCTCTCTCTTGCAACCACCCCCCCTCTCTCTCTCATTCTCTACCCATTCCCCAAGCAACCCAAAGAGAGTGGTCGTCCAAGCATTATAAGGAGAGAAAGAGCTTTGTGTGTGGCCCACTTCCTACCCTCTCATCTCTCAATCCAACCCTTCAATCTTAATCAACCTCCATCAAAGAAGAAGCCAAGGAGCTAAGGAAGTCATAGAACCAAGAAGAAGACCTTCAGTGGGTGTTTTATAGGATTAGATTTCAATTTTTGTGATGGACCAAGTGGGGCTTACTGATTAATGGTATGGATCCTATTTAGGACCCATATTGATGTATGTATTGTAATCCTAGGAGGGCTCATAGTGGCGGAGCTCCCTCCATCACACGTCTCTCTCTCTCTCTCTATTTTTCCTATTGCGGCCCACCTTAAAGAATGGATTAAATCCACACCGTGGACGGTGGAAGTCCCACCGTGATGTATGTACTTTGTATCCACACCGTCCATGGGATCATAGATGATGGGGCCTGCTGCATTTGTGGCAGTCCATACCGTCTAGTCCATTGGACGTGGACCTCACCTATGATGTACATGTTATATCAAAGTTGTCCGTACGTGGGCCCACATGATTTATGTGTGAGATCCAAACCGTCCATCCACAACTATACGATCGTTGTATGTGAAGTCAACAAGCTTTGTGGGTGCGAGCATGAGGTATGTGTTTTACCCACTGTCCATCTGTGGACAATGGAACCCACTAGCAATATAGCTGATGTTTGACGTCAGCAAGTCCTGTGGGTTTCATCCACACCGTCCATCTGCATAGACCCCACATGTTGTATGGGTTTTATCTATGTCGTCCATCTGTTTTTCATCCACACCGCCCGTTGTCTAGGACGGTGGGACCCACCCTGCACGTATTGCAAGTGTGGGGTGTGGGGCCTACCATGATGGATGTGTTGTATCCACATCGTCCAATCCTTGGACGGTGGGAAGGAGATTGGCTGGAGTACATCACACCAGCTATGTAGCTGTTGTATTACGTCAGCAGGTCCCGTGGCCTGATCATGAGGTGTATGTTATATCTCAACCGTCCATCAGTGGGTCCCACCACTGTTGTATCTACGTTGGCAAGCTATGTGGGCCCGATCATGAAGTATATGTTATATCCCAACTATCCATCTAGACGGTGGGGACCAGCCAGCCAGATAGCTGTTAGACTAACGTCAGCAACTCTGTGGGTCCTGTATGATGTATGTGTTACATCCAAACCATCCATTTGTGGACCCTACAGGCTATATAGCCGCTGTATTGACATCAGCAGCTCTGTGGGTCCCACATGATGTGTGTTATATCCAAACCATCCATCCACTTCGCGAGCTCGTCTTAAGGCTTGAGACAATAAATGAGACAGATCTGTCTATCAAGTGGACCACACTGCAAAAATTAGTGGAGGATTGAATGTCTACCATTGAAACCCGTTTGGGGTCATAAAAGTTTTGGATCAATACGAAATATTTATTTTAAAACAGTGAAAATCATTATCTCCACTGTTATTTGTGGTAGATAATCCAACTAGGACGATGGGTCCCACTTGATGTATATGAGGCCCATTGTTGCAGCCCATGTGATGCAGTCCACTTGATGTATATGAGGCCCATTGTTGCAGCTCATGAGATGAGGCCCATTGTGATGTATATTAGGCCCGTGTGAGAGGCCCATTGTGATGTATATTAGGCCCATGAGATGAGGCCCTTTGTGATTGTTTACGAGGCCCATTGGGAATGTGTGAGGCCCACCATGATGTATGTGTTATATGCACACCGTCTATCCATTTTTTTAGGCCGTGGGCCCCGCTGCCTTATGCAAACCCACCATGTATGAGTGATGGGCACATGCTATTTATCCATTTCCTAGATAAATGGAGGGTCGAGAGCCCCGTTATGATTTCGATTCCGGTCCCAAATGGATCGCACCTTAGGACAATAGTGGTTAAATGTCCACCGTTGTGAGTTTTCCTAGGGCCCATTGTTAAACCCATTTCTACCCTTAACCCAGTGGACTAACCCAAACCGTTGGGCCCCCACTTATGTCAATAATACCCATTGGGCTTACCCAAACCGTTGGGCCCCCATTGATAATGATACTTTCCACCGTCCTTGCAGGGGACCCCGCCTGAGGATATATGATATTCTAATACCTTGAATAGGTTATGATAGTCTAACATAGACCATTCCATATAAACTTCTATATGATTAGTGGGGCATATCCTTCAGCTCCTACTCTTGTAAGAAGCATACCGATTAAGGCCGATCATCGCCTACTATATCTGATAATCATGTTAGTGTACTTAGTCTAGTAGGACACATTGAGAATATGCTCAGTATGAGATCATGATACATGCCCTTATGCATCATTTATATGCCTGTTATGAGGAGTGTTTGATCATAGCATATGCCGTTAGGCTGAGACATTTATGGGACTCCTTTTGAGACGGAGTGCCCCACATGATCGCACGGTACGCGCAGGACTGATGCATAATTGGATGGTATGATTCATGCATCTCGCATTTGTGTGACACGATCATTGTACGCCCTAATGACGTTAGGGTCGTGGCCTCCACAGGCACATCGTGGATGGTCGGACTGAATACTGGAAATACTTAGTTTTAGCACTGTGGGCACATAAGATGTCCTTGAGTGAAAATCCTAGAACCTTTTGGTACTAGGAGATGCTTCAATATGAGCGCATGAGTACCGAATACCAGTAGGTCACGTTTCTCATTGTGTCGTGGTCGGTTGGAAGGGGGTGTGGCCTTATCCACTCGAGTGAGGGGGTTATAAGCTAGGCTGAGTTTGACCAACTCATAAATGGGTCCGCTATCGACGAGCCGGGTAGGTATTAGAAAACTACTGGTCAGGAAGATAGTGTGTTCTCTTCCACTCGCTGGGCTACGCAGTTAGGGAGGCAGCATCCAGTGTGGAGTGTATTAGACCCAGTGATATCCCAGAGGGAAACTGTATTGATACATATACTTGATATGAGGACTGACATGCTTACATTGCATCTTACATATGATATTTGGCTATGTAGGCCTTGCATTGCATAACCCTAGTGTGGTTGATAGCATTCATGGACTTGCCAACATATTCCGTATTACTTTAATATTGCATACTTGGTATATATCTTGCGGACACACGCACACACCCTCTAAGCTTTTCGTAAGCTTATGCAAGACCGTTGCGTGCAGGTGACGCTAGGATGCACCAGCAGCACTGAGGCAGGAGCATGCAGTTGAGCTTTTGGAGTTCCAATATCTATATTTGTATTCCCCTTTCCGCATTGTAATCAAATGTTTCATTATAGTGAATATGTGGTGATGTTGTTTTGTGACTTGATTATGCTTGTGGTTATGCTCCTTTATAAAAAAAATCATACTAAAAATCCTCCTTGTAGGATCTCAGGATCGGAACCTGGCATATAGGTATTGAGAGTCGAGAATGGGGTACTATGGAGGCTGTCGGCGCCGGATTTGGCGATTGAAAATTTTGCGAGCCCGATTTCCGAGTTTGGGGCGTGGCATCAACACTTGATAACCTAATTCGAAAACATTATAATGGATGAGTCTGAATGTTTTATGGACTTTTATTCAAAGTTAAATTATATTTATAACTCCATGTGGGTTTAAGAGAAGATTCTAGAATGATGTATACGTAGAAAAATACTTAGATCCCTAACGAATAAGTTTACTCACAAGATAACCTTGATAAAAGAGTGTAGAAATATATATATATATATATATATGAGATGAAAGTAGAACTCTTACATTCCATAAAAACATACGAATTCCACTTTAAGGTCCCTTATAGAACAAAGAAACTAGTTGTGATTAAAAATCTCATTGGCATTCACATAAGCATAAGATTGTTTAATTAAATAGTGATTGTTGTTGATGATGATGAGGATAAAGAATTGTATATAAAAAAAAATTTCCTCAAGTTTAATAGAGGGAAGAGTTGTGACACAAATGATAAGTTGGTTGAACATGTGCGTAAAGGTAAATATTTTAAAAGATTAAGCATAACCCAATGTTCCAACTATAAGGGTTATGGACATGATGTCACCAATTGCACTAGCAAAGTAAGATCCAAAGGCAATGTCATGGCAATAAGATAGGATGATACGGAGGATTTTAAATCCGATTCAGGTGACTCCTCTAGTGATGAGAGACCTTAAACACTTATGTATTTCAACAGCGTTCACCACAGTATCCCTCCCTAAAAATTTGGGAGACCATAACACCTTAGATAAGTGACCTCAGAAGGTCCTTGTGGGCTTAAATAGTATATTAAAGGATTGAGATTCATTTGTAATAACCATAGGAAAATATGAAGATTCTAGCATCATATTGTGATTAATAGCTAAATTTGAGGATTTTAGCATCATTTGTTTTGATAGTTTAAGCTTTAAAGTTGCTGACTTTTGGCATTATATATTTTTAGCTTAGACTGTCATTGGTCATTCCTAAGTCGATTGGTATATCCTTTGAATAACTATAATTAACATGGTCCATGTTTTAATGTTTATGTGCACAATTTAAACCCCTGTTAGTATGTAACTTATAATTGGTAAATTCATGACTTATAGAGTTTTCTATATTATGCTTTTATTAGTATATCTATACTATTTCTCAAACACTAATAAAAATAGGGAGAAAGACTAAGTCCCACTAAAATAATTACTTATGTTTTGTAGGATTTGTTTGTTCTATACAGTGATTAATGAAGACGGGGGGAGCAAGTATTGGGGAACAGTGCTAAGTGTTACATGTCTTAATATATTAAATTATAAATAATTTATATTTGACATGTAATGTTTTTGAGTTGTTTTGGTATGTTATTGGTATAGACCATGATATTATTAAGGTTAGGTTTTTGTCATGTAATCAATAAAGGGGGAGATTGTTAGTGCACTGATTTGTGCATATTGTTTATCAATCATGTGTATCTATGTGTCAAGGAGTCAGTTGAGCCCTTGAAAAATGAAGATTGAAGACACAAGTGGACATGAGCATCAATGAGCAAAGAACATGTATATGAGGTGCCTTAGTGAATCTAACCCTTACCCAAAACAACCATTAAACCTCTAGATGATCACAACATTAATAGGTATGCCTTGTTGATCATCCCTAAGCCTTATGAGCTTTAATTGAACATAATAAGGTAGGCTATAGAAGTCTTGAGTTGATGAAAATATAAACTACTCTTAAACCAACAATCTTGGTGGTGTGCTCGAGCAATTCTCTATTAATCAAGTCAATCAATCAAACATGGCAAAAAACGTCCAGCAATCAACTGGCCTAAATATGAATTAGTTTAAGAGATCAAGCTTGATAGATCGAACATGGCCAAAACAGTCCAATGAGCTCATCAGACCATTTTTGGCCTATCTCGATCGATCGAGGGCCAGACTCAATTGCTGGAGCCTAGCCATTAGAGATCCATTGGAGTCTTTTATTATAAATATTGCTTCGGATCTTTGGGCGAATAGAGGAGTTTTTGGTGTAAATAAAAGCTGTGTTTTTTCACTCATACTACACATCCTAGACCACTATCCAAAGATTTTCATATTGATCTTTTTATGACTATTCACTCTAATGAGCATTCCATGCTCTTATTTGAAGATGTGGATGAATTCTTATCTTTTTATAGATTAAACAATATGCATATCATTAAATCATTTCCTAAACTATCTAGAAGACCATTATAGGTGAATCCCTTAAGATTACAATATTTCCATAAGTTGTAGGGGATTCACCCATCTTCCCTTGCCTTGGTCCCTCATTAGCACTTCATATGCAAGGCAAATGACCATAGGAGTTAAATTGTAAGACTCGTATCCTAGCTCGTACCGTTCCTTAGGCTTTCGCGATCCTCCCGGTCAAATTTTGGTGACCCGTGAGCTTTTATCGGCAGTTGTGCGCCACCCTGAGTCGTATCTCGTATTCTAGAGTCAGCTCGACCCGAGACTTGTACCAGTGCGACCGCACCGTCGCCACGGTTCCGATACCGCGTCTCGCGCGCCGAGGCAATACCCAGGCCAGGAGATGTGGGCCCACGTTCGGTTCGAGGAAACGTCTCGCGTTGCGAATTTCAAGAGAATCTTTATGACACGTCACATCAATTAATCAATGTACACGTCAAGTACCTATCCCATCACACCCATCCCTCCCTCACCCACAAGTCAACAACACCCATACCTATCCCATCCCATTCTTACCAAAAAGTCAAGGCAACCCATAAATTTCCATGCCATATCCCTCACACCACTCCTTTCTCTCTCATTTCTCATTTTTCCTCCCAAGAGAAACCCAACGTCCAAGCTAGAGAGTTCCATGAGAGAAGCTTTGTATGGCCCACTCCCTACTACCCAATCTTCCATCTTAGTCATCCAATCCTCATCTTCCTCCATTAAAGTTGAAGACAAGGAGCTAAGGAGTCCATGGAGCCTAGAAGAGGCGGAATCGGTGGGTGTATTTTATGATTTGATTTGTGTGATCTTAATAATTTAAGGGCCCACATATGGTGGGACCCATCTTGATGTATGTCTTGTATCATAGAGGGACCCATAGTGGCGGGGTCCCTCCTATATCCACCGTTCTCTCTCTCTCTCTCTCTCTCTCTCTCTCTCTCTCTTCCCTTGGTGATGATGATGATGTGAGTGACCCACCTATGAAGTATGTATTACTTCCATGCCATCTTTTTTGGGATGTGTGGACCCCACTGTGATGGTGATGAATGGATTAGATCCACACCGTCCATAAGTAGGCCACATGATCGTGGGCCCCATTCGTTGCACGGGTGCAGACCATCCATTCATGTGGGGCCTACCATGATGGATGAGTTTTCCATCCAGGCCGTCTGTCCAGCGTCTCTGGACACTGGATGCTGGCATCTCTTATTCCCTCCCACACGCACGTGCAAGGATGTATGTGTATATATATATTATTATATTATATAATATTTTATATTAATAAAGTGGTGCGTCACTCCCATGTGGGACCCACCTTACCTCAGCAGCTATACAGCCATTGTATTGACGTCAGCTGCATCTGACGTGTAGTGAGATCCTCACCGTCCAGAGGTCTGGACGGTGGGACTTCCATTGATGGACGTTTTCCATCTGAACCATCCACCCATCTGCCATGAGGGCCCCACCATGATGCCGTGATTGTGATTGCACCATCCATGCAGTGGCCCACCTTGGTGTTTGTGTTACCACATCGTTCATCCGTTTTGAATCCCCACCATCTATCTGTTTCGATGGTGGGCCAGCAACTGATGCCAGCTGCTGCTGCACGTGCAACAGCAGTACTCTGGGACCCACGTGATATATGGGAATTTCATCCAGGCCGTTAGTTCAGGGCCTGGACACTGGTCCTATTAAAGGATATAATATTATATTATATTTTTATATATATTGTGTACATATATCATTATAATATATTATATTATATTTTATATATGATGCACATATATATATATTCATGTGTGTGGTGGGCCCCATGTGGGACCCACCTGCTGGATCGATTGGCAGAGGTACATCCCACCTAGCCGGTGTAATGACGTATGGGTTTGATTATCCAGACCGTCCATCTGCGTGGACCCCATCAGATGTATGTGTTATATCTGCACACCGTCCATCTATTTCATATCCAAGCCATCCGTTTGATGGACGGTGGACCTGCACACCAGCTATATATATCTGCTGTATTTATAGCAGCAAGTCCTACGGGCCACACTATGATGTATCGATCAACACCATCCAACTGTTTGGACAGTGGGGAAACCACAAATATCTGCTTGGTCCCAAGCCGTGGCCTACGTATCTGGGACCCACCTGACGAGTGGATTGGCTGGCGTACCTCTCTCCTACCATCAGCGCCCCACCTTAATGGATGTTTTTCATCCAAACCGTCCACCCATTTTACTGGGACGGGCAGGAGCTTTGAGTAGCCACCATGGTGTATGTGTTGTATCCATACCATCCAACCATTTGTGAGATCATTTTTTGGCATAGGGAAAATGAGTGAGTTAGGTTCAAAGTTCAAGTGGACCCCACCATTTGCAATAATAGTGGGGCACAGTGTCATCCACCGTTCAAACTTCTTAGGAGCAACGGTAGTTTCCGCTCAAGCTGATATTGGATTTTCACGTCATTTATCTCTATGTTAACTTATGAATAGGTCGGATCTCAAAAATACATAAGGGTGAGCCCGACTTGATGTGTATGAGGCCCATCAGTGCGGCCCATTGATGCGGCCCACTTGATGTGTATGAGGCCCATTTTGTTTGTCCCATTGATGCGGCCCGACTTGATGTACACAAGGCCCATTATGATGTGTGTTAGGCCCTTATTGTGCGGCCCATTGTGACGTGTATCAGACCCATGATGCGTGCCCCATTTGATGCATAGAGACCTATGTGTAGGGCCCACCTATTGTGTATTCGAGACCCATGGTTTGTGGCCCATTGTGATGTATTTGAGGCCCATGGGCGAGGCCCGATGTGATATATGTGTGGCCGTTGCGATTGCATATGAATCCCTTATATGGGCTACTCCTTGGGAGCAATGTTGGTTAAATGTCCACATTGATGGGCAATGATGGTTAGATGTACTCATTGTGACCTTTCCTTAAGCCTTGTTAAGCCCATTCTTACCGATTCCGATTGTCGTGACCAATTTGCCGATTTTGATTATCAATTGATTGATCCGATTGTTGTGACCGATTACCAATTTCGATTGACGTGACTGATTTACCGATTCTGATTATCGATTAATTCTAATTGTCATGACCGATTGCCAATTCTGATTGACGTGACTGATTCGCCAATTCTGATTATCGATTGATCCGATTATCGTGACCGATTTGTCGATTCTGATTATCGATTGATCTGATTGTCGTGACCGATTTGCCGACTCTGATTATCGATCGATCCCGATTGTCATGACCGATTTGCCTATTCTGATTATTGATCGATTGATCCGATTGTCGTGACCGATTTGCCGATTTGGATTATCAATCGATCCCGATTGTCGTGATCTATTTACCGATTCTGATTATCGATCGATTGATCCAATTGTCGTGACCAATTTACCGATTCTGATTATCGATTGATCCGATTGTCGTGACTGATTTACCGATTCTAATTATTGATCGATTCGATTGTCGTGACTGATTCTGATTATCGATTGATCTGATTGTCGTGACTGATTTGCCGACTCTGATTATCGATCGATTCCAATTATCGTGACCGATTTGTCAATTCTGATTATCGATCGATTGATCCGATTGTCGTGACCGATTTGCCGATTCTGATTATCGATTGATCCGATTGTCGTGACCGATTTGCCGATTCTGATTATCAATCGATCCGATTGTCGTGACCGATTTGCTGATTCTGATTATCAATCGATTCGATTATCGTGACCAATTTACCGATTTTGATTATCGATCGGTCCCGATTGTCGTGACCGATTTGTCGATTCTGATTATCAATCGATTGATCCAATTGTCGTGACCGATTGCCGATTCCGATTGTCGAGACTGATTTATCGATTTTGATTATTGATTGATTCCAATCGTCATGATCGATTGTCGATTTCGATTGACGTGACTGATTTATCGATTCTAATTATTGATTGATTCCAATTGTTATGACCGATTGTCGATTCTGATTGACTTGACTGATTCACCGATTCTGATTATCGATTGATCCGATTGTCGTGACCGATTTGTCGATTCTGATTATCGAATGATCCGATTGTCGTGACCGATTTGCCGATTCTGATTATCGAATGATCCGATTGTCGTGACCGATTTGCCGACTCTGATTATCGATCGATCCCGATTGTCATGACCAATTTGCCGATTCTGATTATCGATCAATCTGATTATCGTGAGCGATTTGCCGACTTTGATTATTGATCGATCCCGATTATCGTGACTGATTTACTGATTCTGATTATCGATCTATCCGATTGTTGTGACCGATTTGCCGATTCTGATTAGCAATCGAGGCTGATTATCGTGACCGATTTACCGATTCTGATTATCGATCGATCCCGATTGTTGAGGCCGAGTATCGAAGCCGATTCCGATTGTCGAGGTCGATTGTATAGGCCGACCTCGATTGTTGAGGCCGATTATGAGTGTCGAGACCTATATGATGTATATGCGAACTGTAGTTGAGGCCTTCTGTGATGTATTCATGGCCCATGGGCAAGGCCCATTGTGGTGTATTCGTGGCCTATGGGCTAGGCCATTGTGATATGTATTAGGCCCAGGATGTATGACGCATTTGATGTATTCGTGACCCATGTGTAGGGCCCACATGTCATGTATTTGAAGCCCATGAGAAGGGCTCACCTGTTGTGTATATGTGGCTCTTAAGTGAGGCCCATGGTGTTGTATATTTAGCCATTGTGAGAAGCCATGGGTCCACTATATGTTAGGCTCTATGTGGGCCATTCCTTGGGGGCAATGTTGGTTAAATGTCCACATTGTAGAGGTCAATTATCGATGCCGGTTATTGATACCGATTATGAGTATATGACAACATAACATCATGATACATACCCATACACATCATCTGTATGTTTATTATGAGATGTGGTTGACCATTGCATATGTCATTAGGCAGGTTGTTATGAGACTCCTTAATAGGCAGAGATTGTCTCACCTGAGCGTATGGTATGCGTAGGAGTGATGCATGATTAGATTGTATGACTCATACATCTTGTATTGTGATCACTGTACGCCCTAGTGACATCAGGGTCATAGCCTCCACAGGTATTTCGTGGATGGCTAGATGGGACACTGAAAATCTATTCTACATGGGGTGCTATAGATATCCCTGGGTGAAAGTCCTTAAACCCTCTTGGTTCCAGAGGTTGCTCTAACGTCTAGACCGAGTGGATGCATGAGCGCATGAGGGCCGTATACCATTAGGCCGTGTCTCTCACTATGTCGTGGTCGGTTAGAAGGGGGTACGGCCTTACCTGCCCGAGAGGAGGGGGCATTACAAGGCTGAGTCTGACCAACTCGAGGAATGAGTCCGCTATCGACGAGCCGGGCCCGATATTGGTAGGCAGATAGTAGGTCTCTTTCACTCACCTTATTGCGTGCGATGGGGCGACAACCTGGTTTGGAGTGTAATAGACCCCGGTGATTTTCCAGAGAGTAACCGTACTGATATGTGGACTATTGAGCAGGAATTGTATATTCGTTCATTCATTCATTCACTATCCACTCGGGCTGGTAGTGTGTAACTATTTGTTACGTGTACCTTCGCATGACGAGGATTTCGGTTGGGAGCACGACTAACCTGAGATCAGGAGTTTACCACATTGAGTCTGATTATCCAAATTTAGGTTGGGACTGGTTTGGATAGAAGTCTCTTGTGGTGGACCTCGTAGCCTACGATACTATGTACTATCATCTCGACTTTACACTCCAACATGGTCATTTCATTCGCATCGCATATCACATTGCATCCACAGTACTTAGCATTTCAGGTTACTATGTTTCTGCACTTATATAGCCTAGACGGACTTAGTAGGATTTACATATTGCATTATACTCTCAGCATCTGATATTTGGCTCTCTTTGACTCTTCATTTGTATAGTTGATTTGTATTGCGTGTCCTGATATCGTTTGACTCATGAACTTGTCAGTATTTTCGCTTACTCTGATAACGTATGAATCATGACCTTGCGCTTATTTCGATACTGTATGATTATGTCATTGTGTTGAATACTTGGCACTTACCTTGTGCACACTTACACCACCCTTTAAGCTTTTTATAAGCTTATGCATGATAGATGCGTGCAGGTGATGTTAGGTTGGAGCAGTGTTGAGCTTGGAGCGTGCATCGGTCTTCTGGAGCTTGATTTTTTGATTTATGTATTTCCTTTTCATCATTGTACTCAAATGATTATATTAGTGGATATGTGATGATGATGGTGCCTTTGTGAATTGGGTAATCTTGTGGTTATGCTTATTATGAGTTAAATGTACAAAAAAAAACTTCCTTGTAGGATCCCAGAATCAGAATCTAGCATATGGACGCTAGGAACCGAGAATGAGGTACTATGGAGGCTGTCGGCACCAGATTCGGCGATCGGGATTCCTGTGAATCCGATTTTCGGGTTTGGGGGCGTGACATAAATAATTGACAACGCATTGACATTAACATTCGGGAGAGCAATTGAGGAGTGGATTTAAGTTCGAGAGTGCTATGAAGAAGTGACTCAAGATCAGCGCATCAAAAGAGGCTCGATCTGATAAATAAATTGTCAAATTGTAAGAGTTTGCACACTCCTTCCTAGTGTATGATCAAGTGTAGAGTTTTATAATCCAAACTCTCTAAGGTTCTTATATAAGACTGTATCGCCACCAACATAGGTGACTACATGTGTAAGTCCTTGTGTAGGCCACCTGACACGGGTATGTACGTGTTAGTATTCATGGAGGCCTCCGGTGGGAGGAAACATAGGTCCTTGGATTAGAATTGAGGTTATTGGTTAGCCAATGGAAAACAACTAAATTTCTTATGGGAGCCTCTAGTGAGAGTGTACGCTATGCAGGCCTTTATCTCGGATCGCATGAAATTGCGCTGGATGGGGCCGTAATGCCTTATGTGCGGAACATGACAGAGTTATAGAATGTAGACTAAGTCCTAGAGGGGGGTGATTAGGACCAATTAAAAATTATGACAATTTAAAATCCTAATTGCCTAATTAAAACTAATTTGAAATTAAACTAAGCAAAACAATATAACTCTAAAGGCTTCCAAGCCAATAGAGGGTCCAATCACATAGGCTACACTAGATATGCAAGTTAAGCAACTAGCCTATATAAGATAGTGTATACGAGTGTGTGGGATGTGATTCCTATCAATCATAAACATTCATCTAGTCATGCATCATATTTAAACATTTAAGACACATAAGCATAATTAAAAAAATGCACAAATAGCAATCTCAAACACGATCATATATAGTGGTTCGGCTATGTGCCTACTCCACTCCCGGCGGACGCACTCAACCCATGAGTATACCGGATTTCACTATTAGAGATTTTAAATTAGGTTAACCTTTAACCTTTACAGCCCTACACAAGGACTCTAATGTTTATGCCTTACACAAGTGAAAGGGACCTATACAAGCACCTAAGTTTATGTCCTACATAAGGACAAGGGTCCTAATCCCGAACCCGACAATTTAGGTCACAGAGGCCAAGGTCCTAATCCTGAACCTGGATTTAGGCTACACAGGCTAAGGTCCTAATTTCGAACCTGGATTTAGGCCACACAGGCCAAGGTCCTAATCCAGAACCTGGATTTAGGCCACACAGGCTAAGGTCTTAATCCCGAAATTGGGTGAGTTTGGGACACAAAATCTTGCACTCCAACCTACATCAGGAAAGAGTATAAACTAAACTCTTACACTTGACACTTACTTGTCGAATTGAGTCCCTTTTGATGCTCCTCTTAGGTCACTTAATCTCTGCTCTCCCTTTTTTAGCTCATTTTAGGACATGCGACCGAAAATCAGGTGGATCCAACAATCAAGGAAGCCATACGAGAGGGAAAACTGAGGAAAGAAATGCTTACCAATAAAACCTTACTAGGCTCCAGCTTGATGTTTATATGCTGTACAAAAAGTTTATAAGGTCATTCCCACTTGGACGAATTAAAAACAGAAAAAAATTAACCTGATATAAAACTTTTACGATTATGCGAATGTTTCAATGATGGTCGTTTAATCCCCACTGTTTCCTCTTGTGTGGTCTACTTGAATTTTTTATCTGCTTGATTTTTCTTCATATACCCTAAAATGAGTTTCAAAAAAATGATGAAAGGGGTAGATTTCTCATAAACATCATGACAAGCCCCACCTATCTGCCCAGCGCAATAACTTCCTGAAAAGCCTCCTTGGGCAGATTTCCCACTTGCGAGGATGCTACTTCCAGACACCCATCTTCCAGCACCAAATACAAAAGCATTGCATGTGCCTACTTAGTACATTTGTATAATATCTGGGACGAGCAATGCGTATTTGAAAACTTAGGCCAGCCCACTCATCATATGAGCAACTAGTGCACTTCGAATGTAAACCACTGATTTTCATTTTTCTAACTGTCCATTCCTTTAAACATGTGTAGTCAACTGCTGTGATTTTGGGAATAAGTAACATTAATCGTGAGTTCCACCCAATGAACGTCCAGGATCCTGAATATACCTTCGATGTTAGAGGTCCTTACGTGTATGTTGGCGCTTGAAATAAGCATCAATCCTTCACTTGCTTTTTTTCAGGGGACTACTGAGCAGAAGTGCGATGCACTCCGTGATGTAACTAAAATTAAAGTGTTTAAATTGTGGGTCCCAATTTAGATGGGCTATTGATTGACATTCACTTTGAACCGATAATATATCTAGTAGATTTGTGGACATGTATGGGACAATTAATTTAATAAATACCCAAACTCGAAAGAAACGAATGTAAATGACTCAAGCTGGGGCTATTTAATAAATCTTAATTTGGCCTATCTACCCAGTGTCCCAATATTAGTCGATTTATTTGAGTTATACGCTTGCAATGGCATGATAAATTTGACAAAATGTTGTTATCAAATTAATGAGTCAAATAAATGTGTGTATAGTAAGTTATTCAAAAATGCATGCATTATCATATGTTTATATGTGGATGACATATTGATATTTGGTTCACAATTCGACATGAATATTTGGGAGATGCATATGTGATTCTGGGAATCAAAATTATGAAAGACTCAAACAGAATCACTTTATCTCAATCACGTTATATAGAGAAAATTCTGAGGAAAATATAATCTTCTAAATTGTACACCTACAAGCACTCCATTTGATCCATATGTATAATTGTATAAAAATGAAGGTGATAGTGCATCAAAACTTGAGCACTCTAGTGTTATTGAGTGTTTAATTTATCTAATGAACTATATTAGCCTAATATTGTATATGCAATTAGTAAGATGAGTAAATACACTGGTAATCTTCGAGAAGATCACTGAAATGTCGTAAATAGATTATTAAGGTACTTGAAAAAGACTTGCAGCTATGGTCTCAAGTATACCAGATATTCAGCTATCACAGAGAGATACAATAATGCAAACAATATATCAGACTCAATGGAATCCAAGTTCACTAGTGGTTATGTGTTTACTCTTAGAGGAGCCTCAATATCCTGAAAGTCTAAGAAGTAGACTTGTATATATCAGTCCACGATGGAGTCTGATTTTATTGCTCTTGTAACAGTAGGTGAAGAAGCTGAATGGTTAAAAATTTTACTTTCAGACACACCCTTATGGGGTAAACTAGTGGCAGTAATTGCATTGTATTACGATAGCCAAGCTGCGATAGCTAAGGCAAACAATATGACCTATAACGGAAATTTCAGGCATCTACGTTTGTGACATAACTTAGTCTAATAATCGATCTGAGATGAGATAGTTGCAAATAACTTTATAAGGTCTAAAGAGAATCTACTTGATTCACTAACTAAAGCGCTAGCTAGAGAGTTAGTGATAAGTACATGGAGGTAAATGGGGTTGAGTCCCATTTAGATAGATCACTGGCAATGGGAACCCAACCTATATGACTGGAGATTCGAAAACTAGGTTCAATAAGTAACAATAAGTTGCTTTAAATTATTCGATATCGATACTGTGTATGAAAATTGTGAACCCCATTCATATGGTGTAACAATGCCATGACCTGTAGTGGGGACGGGCGGACTATATCCTTAATGTGTTCCATAGTTGTTATATAGTGGTATGTCTAGTTATAGGTACATCCTTGATAGAATCACCTATATATGTGTAGAAGTTGGGCCGCTTTCTATGAGAATTGGGACACTTTAGAGTACTCATGAAACTGGGATAAAGCACATGATGTAATGTGCTGACTTAAGAAATTCAAGTTACTATGAAATGTTGTGTGTGTGATGTGTTTGGGTTGTTATTGTGGGGGATTAGTTCAAAACTTTATGTTAGTTCCTCCTAATAAGCCAGACATATTTACACTAGGCAATGTTTAATTTTTTTTAAATAACTTTGCTTATGTATTTCATTTCGTTGATTTTTCCAATTAATTTTCAATTTATTTTTTTATTTTTCAAATTGTGGGGGATTGTTAGATTAAAAGCATTAAAAAAAGATTTAAAGTTTTTAGAAAAATTAGTTTTTTGCCTTTGTTAACCAATTTGCCTTAATTGGTTTTAGTTTTGTCCCACATTGGAAAGTTGTTAAGGAAACTAAGCCTTTAAATTAAAACCCTTTATCAATCCTTTGTATTGGAAAACAAGGGTATGCCATGGGAACAACCTTGTGCACATGCATACGTAGCCACAGCCATGCCTATGGCATGGCGAGGTGACATGCGGCATAGTGTGGTGTGGTGTGTCTTTGATTAGGAACTTTTGGTTTTCTTGCATATGTTTACAAAGATCCATTGTACACCTACCTAAAATTAATGAGCCAGCATGCGCTGCCATACATTTATTACGCCGCTTGCATGGGCCTCGAGCCCCAACCACTACTTACTTTTCCTCTATAAAATTATCTCCTATCCATTGTAAAATCTATCCGGAAACATTCTCTTCTCTTATTTTCCTTTTATGTTCTCTCTGGACAAATCGGTATGGGCTTGAGTTCATGTGATAGAGATCGAAAGTGCACCTGATCGACGTCATTCATTTTGGAGGAGAGTTGTTGTATCTCGTGGGTAGATTTACTGGAACCCAGTGCGTTTGAAATGTTCCTCTAGGGGCAAATCTATCTTTAATACAACAACCATAACGTGCCTTAGCTCTCTAAATTCTTCTATTATTATTTTAGATTTTCTGCTATACCTCTGTATTTTAGAACCAATCTCTCTCTCTCTGTCTCTCTCTCTCTCTCTCTCTGTCTCTCTCCATTAGAACCAATACCTAGGGGATTTTGAAAAAAAAAAAGAAAAAATAGACAATGCTCAACTCGACTTGACATGACTCGCCTTAGTTCAAGTTGAACCCAATTCGCTTGGCTCAAACAATCAAGCTGAACTGAGCTAGTGTTTTGAGATCGAAGTTCGAGTTGAGGTAGTCATGGGAACGAGCTGAGCCAATCGAGCGAGACAAACTTGGGGTTGAATTGGCTCAATGTACAACTCTACTCTCCATACTCTTTTCATGTAATCTTTTTTACAAACATCTTCGTATCAAAATCATATCCACTGTAATCCAAGAAACTCAAAACTCCAATACATGGATTCGAAATGCCCATTTTCTTCATCAAAACCCTCTTCAACTCTAACATCACTTCCCCTTTTCCTTTCACACCCATCTTCCTCTTTCCTTGAAAAATTCACCTTCTGCACAAAAACTCATATCCTTTCAATCTAAACTTAAGTAGTAGAGGAAACATCATTTATCAGCAAAGCCTTATTTTGACATCCCCACAAGCTTATCCTTTCTCTCTCTCAACAATCTTTACCTTTAATAAGGCATTTAGAAATTTCAGTTTGAAAGCCCCTAGGAATCAAGTAAATCTCCTCCTTTTTTTAGTCGACAAAGACCCTTCCACCTCTCTTAGCTGGTGCCCAGGTACTCTCTCTCTCTATCTCTCTCTCTCTCTCTTGGAATGGCTAGGTTTGGGCTCAAGCCAAGCCTTGCATATGTATCACGGGCCAAGCTCAGCCTAGACAATTTTTGTAAGACCCGTACCCTAGACTATACCATTCTATAGGCTTACGCGGTCCTCCCGGTCGAATTCCGGTAACCCTTGACCTGTCTCCGACCTTTATGCATAATCTTAAGTCGAGTCCTGCATACCAAAGTCAGCTTGACCCAAAACTTGTACCTTAGCGACCGCGCCGTCGCTGCGGTTCTAACACCGTGACTCGCGCACCGATCCGATACTCGGGCCAGGAGATGTGAGCCCGCGTTCATCTCAAGGAAAACGCCACGCGTTGCAAATTTTGAGAGAATCTCTATGACTCATCACATCAAATCAAGTCAAGTACATCCTCCATACCTCAATGCCACCTCACCCTGTCCCAAGTACAAACACCCACTCCCTCTTTTCTACAAGTCAACTCTCTCTCTCCCTACCCATCCCTCTTTTACTAAAATTTCAAACAAACCCATACCTCTCCATCCCCTTCCTTACAACACCCATTCCACCCATCTCATATCAATCCATCATTCCTCTTTCTCTCTCTCTCTCTCTCATTCTCTAAGTAATTTCCCAACTCCCATGAGAGCTTCCAACGTCCAAGCTCTCTCTCCCAAAAACATGTGTGGCCCACTTTCCTACCCTCTCATCTCCCATCTCAACCTTCCAATATCCATCAACCTCCATCAAAATTGAAGGCACGGAGCATACGAGTCCATGGAGCTAAAGGAGAAGGCCGATAGGTGGGTGATCCACTGTTGATTTTAAATCTTAGGGCCTATTTGATGTGGGACCCACATGATGTACGCATTGTATAAGGGAGGGCCCAATAGTGGCGGGGTCCCTCCCCTTCTCGTTTTTCTCTCTCTCTTTCTTATGGATGACGATGTGTGTGTGTGTGGCCCACCATAAAGTATGTATTCTATCTATGCCGTCCACCGAGTGGCCCACATGGCAGTCTGTTTGGACGGGCCTAAATGAAGGAAAACACAAGTATCAGTTTGGTCTGGATCTGATGTGGGCCACACATGTGGACCCCACCATGATGTACGCCTCTATCATATGATAGTAGAGAGTGGGGACCACTCCACACGTGCTGCACGTGTGGAGATGGGCCCACATCAGTGCAGGCAACCGGCCATCCATCCAGCGTCCAAACTCTCTGGACGCTGGGTGTTTTGAAGTTATAATATAATATAATATAATATATTATATTATATTAAGTATATCATATACAATATTATATAATATATATTATATTAACTAAATGCTATGGTGGGCCACTCCCACGTGGGACCCACCTTTAATTTATGTAATCTGCACCGTCCAAATGGATCTGGACGGTGGATCTGGAGTGTGTGTGTGTGTGTATATATATATAATATTATATTACATTTAAGTATATAATATATAATATTATATAATACAATATACTACATTGGTGGGCCATACCCATGTGGGACCCATTTGCATGAAGTGTGGCTGGTGCGTCTCACAACAGCTATTAAGCTACTGTTTGACGTCACCAATTCTATGGACCCCACCGTATATGTACTTTGTTCCACACTGTCCAGTAATCTGGACGGGTGGGACCCCACTCTGCTGTGTGTGCATCCAAACCGTCCATCCCTTTTACATGCTGGGCCATGTATATGGACCCCACACTGATTTATGTGTTACATCTTATCTGTCCATTCATTTGGGTGAGCCGGTTTTGATGCCTGGGAAGAAAAATAAGACAGATCCAGTTATCAGGTGGACCACACTGCAGAAGCAGTGGAGTTGAACGTCTACCATTAAAACCCCTCTTGGGATTACAGAAGTTTTGAACCAATATGATATTTGTTCTTGCTCTAATCCAGGTCTTTGTGACCTTATGAACAGACTGGATGAGAAATAAACCCTATGCGGGGGGGGGGGGGGGGCCCTGGAATCTTAATTGTGGGACCCTGTATCACCACTGTTAAGTGTGGTATGGTCCAGATGATCTTTGGATATGATTCATTTTTTTATAATGCTATATATTGATCTCTAACAATGGATGAATGGTGTATTGGAATCGGCTCGTTTGATCGGCCCATTTGAATCGACTCATTTAAATCGGCCCATTTGACTCAACCTATTGATTTAACTCATTTGATTCGACCCATTTGATTCGGCCCATTAATTTGACCCATTTGACTCGACCCATTAATTTGGCCCATTCGATTCGGCCTATTTGAATCGGCCCATTTGACTCGGCCCGTTTGATTCGGTTCATTTGATTCGGCCCATTTGATTCGACCCATTTGTATCGGCCCATTTGATCGACCTACTTGATTCGGCCCGTTTGATGTAATTGAGGCCCATGATGATGTATATTAGGCCCTTGTGCTAGGCCGTGGGCCCCTATCCGATTGGCCCTATGAGCGTCATTCCTTGGGAGCAATGTTGGTTAAATGACCACATTGATGGGTAATGATGGTTGAATGCCTACATTGTGACCTTCCCTTAGGCCTTGTTAGGCCCTTCCTCATCATTCTCTCGTGGGTTAACCCAAACGTTTGGGCCCCATTGATTTTAACTGATCCATCATCAGCCGTCCATCTATGGACCCCGCCTTGCATCGAGGTTGATTATCGATGCCGATTATCGGTGCCGATTGCCGACGCTGACTACCGTTGCCAATAATGAGTTTGTGACAGCATAACATTGTGATACATGCCCGTACGCATCATCTGTATGTTTGTTATGAGATGTGATTGGCCATTACATATGCCATAGTGCAGGTGGTTTATGGGACTCCCTGATAGGCAGAGTTACCCAATATGAGCGCACGGTATGCGTAGGATTGATGCATGATTGGACTGCGTGACTCATGCACATTTACATTTGTGTGATTGTGATTACTGTGCGCCCTAGCGACATCAGAGCTGTGGCCTCCACAGACACATCATAGGTGACCGGATTGGATACTGAAAATACTGTTTCTAGCATCGGGGCACCATAAATGTCCCTAGGTGAAAATCTCTAAATCCGATGGTACCAGAGGATGACTCCAACATCGAGATCGAGTGGATACATGAGCGCACGAGGGCCGAATACCAGGAGTCCACGTCTCCCACTATGTCATGGTCGGTTGGAAAGGGGTGTGGCTTTACCCGCCCGAGTGTAGGGGGCATTGATAGGTTGAGTTTGACCAGCTCATGAATGGGTCCACTATCGACGTGCCGGATAGGTATTGACAGACTATTGGCCAGGCGGATAGTGAGGTTTCTTACGCTCACTTGGACTGCGGGCCTAGGAAAGGGGCAGTGTCATTTAGAGTTTACTAAACCTCGGTAATTATCTAGAATGAGAACCGTACTGATATTTGATGCTCTAGTGATGAGTCGCATTGATATGTGGATTTGGATGAGGATTGACATGCTTGAGTTGTATCTTGCATCGCATGGTCTTGATATGACTGATAACATTCATATCTTGCACCGCATAGCCTTGGTACGGCTGATTGTATTCATATATCTATCAGCATGATTCCGCATTACTCTGACATTGCACTCTAAGCACGTTCACATTACGCACACACTTACACCACCCTCTAAGCTTTTTATAAGCTTATGCACGATTGATGCGTGCAGGTGATGCCAGGACGCAGCCGTAGCTTCGCCGCAGTAGGAGCGTATAGTCGAGCTTCAGGAGTTTCCGTTATTATTATCTTGTATTTTCCTTTTATACGCATTGTACCTTAAAGTTTTTGATCATAGTGAATTTTGTGATGGTGTTCTTGTGGTTATTGTTCGTGGGTTATGCTTATGGTTATGCTCATTACAAATCAAAATCATGTTAGAAATCCTCCTTGTAGAATCCTAGGATCGGATCTTGGTGTATGGGTGTCGGGGGCCGAGAACGAGGTACTACAGAGGCTGTCGACGCCGGATTCGGCAATCAGAAATTTTGTGAGCCCGGTTTTCGAATTTGGGGCGTGACAATTTTAGCCCATCATGGTCTTATCAGGCTTAGGAATATGTTGAAAAATACAGGTAGGATTTAGAACTTTATTGGATGGTAACCCAGCCTGTTAACACCCCTATCTATAGACCTGTACACGAGTTGAACTGAGTCGAGCTTGGCATAACTCGGCTCGGCTCGGCCAACAACCAACCCCAGCTCGAACTCAGCTCGGCTCGGTCCTTGAGCGTGACTGGCAAGCTCGGCTCGGTTCGGTTAGCAGCTCAGGCCAACTCAAGCCGAGTTCGAGCCTGTGCGATATTTTCCAAACACATATATTGCATCTTCAATCTCCCACACTTCAAATGCAAATCAGTAAGAGTGTTTTGCAAACATTTCATCAAATACTCGACGAGCAGTATCAAAATCAAGATATGAGGACAATCCTACAATGTAAAGTTTTTTGGTTTGTGGAGATTTGTTTTTTGAATCTTCCCTCAAATACCCATTTCGAGGATACTCTAATAAGGGGGCAGTTCAAGAAACAATACTTCATTAAGGCATTTTATCAAACACTATGTGAACTGAGGTAAGTCAAGTCAGAGTTAAGTCGAGTCGAGTCGAGTCGAGCAAGCTCGAACTTGGCTAGAAATTTTTATGAACTCCAGAAACCAACTCAACTAAGTCTGCATCCAGTTTTGAGGCGAGGTGGGTCGGGCTTTTCCGAGTCGAGTCAAGCAAGCTGACGGAGCTAACCCGACTTGTGGATAGCTCTACCTATCTGCCATGACGAAGGACGCTAAATTTTGACATGCCCGCGCAAAGCTAATGGGCATGTATGCACCGCAATCCACCGCTCAAACGGTGGTCCAACTATGTATTGTAAACACCCAAAAATACAATAATTTACTAGATGGCAATCTAAAGTCGGTCAGACAATTTGAATGGGTTAGATTGATGTAGAGGTATGCCAGGTGTAAAAGAATTGCGTGCATGCATCTGGATTGTCTCACTCTGCAGGATTATCAGTGACAGTGTTTCGTTTCTACGAAGTCTTGCGTGTGCTAAAGTTCACACGTATGATGTCCCCGAATGCATCAGGTGTGACTACATCTGTCCACTATCCTGATGGCCCACCTAATGACAGGCACATCCTATCTTTTGAACACAGGATATAACATGTTGGCACCCACCTCATGAAAGCCTTGATTAGGGCTGTCAACGGGTCAGGCCTAGGGTTGGTTTCAGCCTGGATTCTGAACGGTTTCGGGTCAGGTATTTGGATGTGACCAGAGCTGGGCACTGAATTGAGTTGGACCGAGTTAGGGCTTATACGAATTTATCCGGTTTTGAAATAGGCCTAACCCGAACTCACCCCGACTCGGTACCAAGTCCAGAATGCCTGACCTGATCCGAGTCCGGGTCTCATCTAGACTAATCTGGACTGAATCCGACCCGGTCACAAGTACCAAGTCGGGTCGAGTTGGCACTGAGTCAGGTCAAGTGTAGCGGGTATCCACAGGCTGAAATCACAACTCAAAACGTAGAATAACTTGCTAGAATTATAGTCTCTTCATCAGCTACATGGCATCTCAGATGTGAAACATTAGATTTGTTTACACACACACATGAGTTGAATTTCAGATCGAGTCGTGTTAGTATTGAGTTGAATTTCAAGTCAAGTCGAGTTACTGGGTGACTTGAACTCGACTCGCTTTGTGTTCAGATTGTACGAAGTCAACCCGATTTGGATCAACTCACCCACTCGGTTTGGATCGACTCGGATCTTAACGAGTCAGACAAGTTGAGTTTGCCTAGCTGAGTCGTCCCATGCCCAGCTCTAGATGGGGCTTATTTAAAATTTCGCCTCTGCCAATCCCAAGCCCAACCAATTAACATCTTAGCCTTGATGCTATGTATCAATTTTTATTTTATTTTATTTATTTTTCCTGCCACGGCTTAAAAATAAAAAGTAAATTTGGAAAGATTGATATGTGGTGCATCCTGTAATTATGGAGATTAAAAGTTATGGCAATTTCTCCCTATATGGAATGACTTCGTGAAGCACTTGAGTCTCGGTTAGATAATGCCCTACACAGTCCTGACCTGGGATTCAAGGGACTCCATTCTCTTTTGCCATGGCTTCTTTTGGTCCAACTATGCTAAGAATAAATTTAGAGGCTCTACCTCACTTACCCCAAGACCTAACATAATAATTATTAGATTTCACTGTACCTATTCATAATAGATGTTGATTTATGGTTGACGCAGGCTTGATCTCGCCCTAGTGGGGGTGGCTAACAGTGCAGTGCGTACTGACAGTGGGTGTGTACTATCAAGCTAACCAAAAAAAAGAAGGCTTGATCTCGCCCTAAATAACAGACGGCCTTAATTGTACTACGCATTTGCAACATTTGTTTGATAATAGACGGCCTTAATTGAACGGTGCAGTGATCAATATTCTATATTTGTTTTGGAACTTTGGTCAGGTCATTCGGTCCAATCAATTGATAACCTTTGTGGGTCCAGTCAGATGAGGTCCGTCTAATTCATGCCTGGCCCACTTACTTAAAAAGGCCTAATTTTCTGACCTAAGCCTAGCCCACTCCCTATTTTGGATGGCCGCAGGTTGGATCAGGTCAGGCCAGGCCAGTTGAGCCAAGGGCATACCCAAGGGCTCCCATGATTTGGTGTTGGGAACTGCTGAAACAAATGGACTGGGCTCCATGCCATACCCCAAAAATCTGGGTAAGGTCGGTAGATCCTTAAACGTGGGGCTCACTGTGATGTATGCAAATTACATTCACATCGTCCATCCATTTTGACAGATCATTTTAGGGTATTTTCCCAAAAATGAAGCAGATCAAAATCTTAGGTGGACCATACCACATGAAACAGTAATGATTGAATCTCCAACATTATAAACTTCATGGGGCCACCGTGATTTTTATTTGCCATCCAAACTGTTGATAAGGTCAAAAAACTTGGATGAAGAGACCACAAAAATATCAGTTTCATCAACAACTTTTGTAGCCCATGAGAAGTTTGTAACTGTTTCCTATATTATGGTCCACCTGAGATTTGGATCTGCTTTAATTTTAAGTTAATACCCTCAAATGAGTTTTCCAAAGCGGATGAACGACGTGGATATAAGGAAAATATATCAAGGCGGGCCCCACGGTCAGGGATCTCACCCACCTCGGATCCACCGAAGCTGCGCTCCAAAAATCTGCCTGGTTAAAAGATGCTATCCATCCAATCTCCGGCCACTTTTCACTTGGAAGGTGGACTGCCGTTCATTTTCTTAACCATCTATGTGTAGGGCCCCGAGGGAGGGCTAAGGATTCTCTTGTGTGAATGTGATTCACTCGCGCCATCGGATAGAAGGCTATTCAATTCCAACCTTCTTTTATGTTAAAGAATCAACGTACAAGATGCGAGGACAGCGGTACGCACGGTTGCCTAGAACGAATCAGGTGCATGTGGGCCTTCATTCATGTTGTTTCTGTCGTTGACTTACAGATTATCTACATTGATGTGGATGGATCGTGGAGAAGAGGGATGCTAATAAATTATCCCGGATGTATTGCAATAGGATGCTTTGGAACCTTAGCCGTCGGATCAGGGTCCTTTTTCAATCAACCAAAATGTTTTTACGATGGGGCCTACCTTGGATTTGGATGGGAAACACCTGAAAAAAAAACTGAAATTTAAGTATTTTTAACCTTTGATCATTCTAACGTAAGGAGGCGCATCATGTAAACGGTTTGGATCTTTGAAAGATGAGGTCCATCCAAACGTGATCCATGCCGTTCTTCTCATGGATCCGGCCTCTTATAAACTAATAGCCCCAAAATCATGCCGGTCAGTCGTCACATCTACGAAGAATCTGGATACTGTTTCATTCTTATGACTTATGACCGTCAGCTTTCGAACCCCATGTGGCCCACATTGTATACACAATCAGGCCCTCCATATGAACGGCCCAGATATATATCACGCACAAGTGCCATGTCAATCACGTCTTCTTGCAGAATTTTGGATGATTTCATGATGTTGAGGATGGTCCAAAACTCTGCGAGATTGGAAGATTCTAACTCGTCCATCTTTGGCAATTTTATTAATGACCGTGGACCACATCTGTATTTTTCTTAAGCACGTAGGCAACCATCTGAGTGGCTAAGATCTTCCAAAATTGGCTGCATGTGTGGATGGATATTGTTGGGAGAAAAATATGACAAGTCCTTGAGTCGGCTTGAGGGTGAGAAGAGTCAATGAAGCAATGGCTTGGATTCGTCGGGCACCGAGTCCAAATAAAGCCCAAAGCCCTCAAATGCTGAATAGAGAGACGTAGCTCGGATCATGAGGTGCCTAACTTGACCGTAGCCTGAACGTCCTGAGCCATAAAGCGAAACCTTTAAGGGAGGAAGTGCACTTCAAGGCTCAATCAGAAGCCTCACAGAGGAAAGCCCAAACCGACCTAATATCAATCGGCCCTAGAGCCGCCCGAACTTTAGTCCGACCCATAAATTGAGTCGGCCAATAGAGTGGGCGGAGATTAGCCGTAAAACCTATCTCAGCACGATCGTGTTAAAGAGATAGGAGTCGGCCGAGCTATATCGCTCCATATCCAGAAGTTACCTAGTAAAACTTTGGATCTCCATCCAAGATTTTCGGGAGATAAATTAAGATCCCCGAAAATCCAGAAATATCAGGGATTATGGATCCCAAGAGATTGAAATATACTCTAATTGTGGAAGCCCTATGGGGTACGACACTGTTATAAATAAGAACGCCTTCATGGTGAAAGGTATGCAAAAACTCTCGCCCTAAAACCTTTACTCTAAGACCCAGATTCTGACTTAAGCATCGGAGGGTCCCCTGGTAAAGCCAGGGTCACCTTTCTCCTTCTTTTTGTGCAGGTCCAAGTGCTACAAAAAGGGGCGAGCTGAAAACAGCATCAACAGTTTGGCGCCGTCTATGGGAAACAATACGAAAAGTCATTTTCTCTAAGCACTGGGTAGTCTCCAATGGCGAGAACAAGGAGAACCGTCCAGAACGAACCCAGCGAGGTCCCTGTCACCGGACCACAGCCGACAGAGGGCCCGCCTGGTACGAATGGAGCCCAAGGAGTCCAGAATTAACCAGATAATCGATAAGGCTCTGCAGCCTGTCAAACAACCTCCGTTTCGACCAGACACACTCAACGGAATCAAGGGAACGGACGATTGGATAAGGAGGTCCAGGAACTCAGGACCGACATGAACTATATGAAACAGATGCTAGAACAGATTCATCACCAGCAAGTCCAGCTGCCTCAATAGGACGATGGTCGGGCAAATGCCCCACGATAATTCGTCGATCCTCAGCCCGTCACTCCGCGAACTGTTCCTCAGCAAAGTCAACACCAGGGTCCGGCTGAGCCTGCGCCCTCCCATATCTCCGTGATTGCCCCGTTGCTGCCATCGATTTACGATATGAAAATAGATCGGAGAAGGTGCAGTAGGCCCCTGGTTGAGGGTACGGCTGACAGCGATGAACCCTGGAAGGCTGAGCTCCAGGACCTATAGAAGGAAATATGGGAGGAGATCGCAGATATGAAGCAAAGTCTCCAAGCTAGTCAGGCAGGGCCTGAGACGAAGGCATCCCCGTTCACAGACGAGATCATGCAAGCTTGACTATCAGAATGATTTTGCCTTCCTCAAATCACGCCCTTCACTGGCAAAACTAATCCAACCAAGCACATTGAGTCCTTTCAGACTTATATGGAGTTGCACGATGCCTCAGATGCTGTGATGTGCCAGATCTTCTCTCTATTTTGGCCGATGTAGCTTGGCTTTGGTTCAAACAATTGAAACTAAAGTCCATTAGCTCGTTCACCGAGCTCAGGGATGCTTTCCTTGCTAATTTCATTAGAGGGAAGAAAAAATTGAAGTCATCCGCACATCTAAACGATATAATCAAAAAAGAGGGAGAGCTACATAAGGATTATATCAAATGCTTCAATTTCAAATCGCTCGAAGTCCGGAAGCATTCAGACAAGATAGTTCTCAATTCTATCATGCAAGGTGTCAGAGACAGACCGTTTCTTACATCCCTAGACAAAAACCCTCCCGCTACTCTGGCTGACTTTATGGCTCGGTCGGAGAAGTATGCAGACGCCGAGGAAACCCGAATCCTGAGCGAGGCTGCTCAAAACGCAAAAACCCCGACCAAAGAGCCAGCCAAAAAAGAAGTTGACTCGACCGGTGGTAAGAAGCGGAAGGATGACCGGTCCCACGATGAACGTAGGTCGGGTAAGCGGCCTGACCACAAGTTTTCGACGTACACTCCGCTCAACAAGCCGCAAGAGCAGGTACTGATGGAGATCAAGGGCAAAGGACTCGTTAACTGGCTAGTCAAACTCCAGAGTAATCCGCACCGACGAAGTAAGAGTAAGTACCGTCATTTCCATCGCAATCATGGACATAACACAAGTGACTGCTATAATCTAAAGTAGGAGATTAAGAGGCTTATCCGAGAGGGTCACCTCGGTGAACACGTCGACCTAGAAGTCAGAACCATGGAAGAATGTCCGAATGATAACCAACCTACTGAGGATATCTGAACTATTATCGGTAGCCATCTGGGCGGAGGCGACTTAAATAACGCTCGAAAAAATCATGCGAGGAACGTTAGTCGACCTGAGTCTGAAATTATGGTTTTAGCTCGGCCCCCAAAGGAGAGAAAGCTCGAGAAATACAGTATAACATTCACCGAAGTAGACGCGAGGGGCATTCATCACCGGCATGACGATGCTCTGGTCATCACTGTCACTATCGCTAACCGCCGAGTCTTTAGGGTCCTCGTCGACACGGGCTCATTTGCAGACGTGCTGTTTACACAGGCGTTCGACAAGATGGGTGCTGAACGTTCGGCTCTGAGGCCCGTAAGGATCCCATTGATCGGATTCTCGGTGGACAGATTCTTCTCGAAGGAGCAATTCAGCTCCCGCTCACTGCCGGAGATGCGCCAAATCAAGCTACTTTTATGGTCAACTTTCTGATAGTCGATCAGTCTTTGGTATATAATGCGATCCTCAGCCGACCTTCCCTCTGCCTACTCCGAGCCATCATCTCGGCCTATCACCTTTATATGAAGTTTTCGACTGAAAGCGGTGTCGGGGTCGTAAAGGGAGATCAGTACGACGCTCGGCAATACTACATTACTGCTCTACGTGTACCTGCGGAGATTTTGATGATTGAGACCCTGGATCCACACGACGAATCTCTCGAATGAGGTCAGCCCGTGGAGGACCTCATCCAGGTGCCATTGAATGAGTCGGACGTTTCGAAGACCGTCCGGATTGGCTCGTCCCTGGTAACCCCATTAAAGGAGAAGCTGGTAGCCTTGCTCCGCCGTTACATTGACGTCTTTGCATGGACTCATGAAGACATGTCAGGCATTGACTCTTTGGTCATGACTCACCGCCTTAATATCAACCCAACTTACAAGTTGATCCGTAAAAAAAGGCGTGCACTTGGCCCTGAAAGGTATACCGTGATAGAGGAAGAGGTCAGAAAACTCCTCAAAGCCAATTTCATTGAAGAAATATATTACCCTGAGTGGGTGGCTAACATCGTGTTGGTCAAAAAGGCTAATGGGAAGTGGCGAGTCTGTATAGACTATACAGACTAGAACAAATCCTGCTCTAAAGATAGTTTTCTTCTTCCTCGGATCGATCAGCTGGTTGATAGTACCGCGTGCTATGAATTACTTAGCTTTATGGACGCTTACTCTAGTTATAATCAAATTGTAATGTATCAGTCTAATAAATCAAAAACCACCTTTGTCACCGACAAAGGTCTTTATTGTTACCGAGTGATGCCATTCGGATTGAAAAATGCTGGAGCAATCTATCAAAGGTTGGTCAACAAAATGTTCGCCCGATAGATAGGATGAACAATGAAGGTCTATATCAACGACATACTCGTCATGAGCGTTAAGGCGATCGGCCATATAACCGACTTAGAGGAAATGTTCCTCATCCTCAAAAAATATAAGATGAAGCTCAACCCGAGCAAATGCGTGTTTGGCGTAGGCTCGGGAAAATTCCTCGGGTTCTTAGTCAGCCAACGGGGAATTGAAGTTAATTTGGAGAAAATCAAGGTTTTGCTCGACATAGAATCCCCGAAGACGATCAAAGATATTCAACGGTTGACGGGAAGGATAGCGGCCCTAAATCGCTTCGTGTCCCGAGCTACCGACAGATGTCTCCCCTTCTTTAAACAACTGAAGGGCTGACAAATTGTTGACTGGACAAAGGAATGCGAAACTGCCCTTCGGCAGATTAAGGAATATTTAGGATCGCCTCCACTGCTTTCCAAAACCAATCCAGGCGAGCCTTTGCTCATTTACTTGGCAGTATCCGACGCAGCCGTAAGCTTGGCCTTAATCCGCGAGCATGAAGGCAAATAATTTCCCGTATACTACATTAGTAAGGCCTTCGTCCCTACAGAGACAAGGTATTCGACCCTAGAAAAAGTGGCCTTGGCACAAGTCATATCATCTTGACGCCTAAGGCCATACTTTCAGGCTCATTCGATAATTGTCATGACCGACCAACCTCTCCGCCAAGTACTGCAGAAACCGGATGCCTCAGGATGACTCACAAAATGGGCGATCGAACTTAGTGAATTCGACATCAACTACAAGCCTAGGGTAACAATTAAGGGATAAGCCGTGGCAGACTTCATCGTCGAAGTCACAGTGCAAAGAAAAATCTCTTCTACTGACCCAGAGGCATTGTCCGATCATTCCCCTCCCACCCACCCCATATGGTCTCCTTACATGGATGACTCATCCAATTCTAAGGTAAGTGGGGCAGGGGTAGTTTTGGAGACTCCTAATCACACGGTTATACAATATGCCTTGAGACTTGGATTTCGAGCCTCCAATAATACAGCAGAATACGAATCTATGTTCCTAGGACTCCGGCTAGCAGTAAGCCTAAGAGTCACTCATCTAAACGTGTAAAGTGACTCCCAACTAGTCGTCAACTAAATAGTCGATATATATCAGGCTAGGAAGGAGAGGTTAAAAGCCTATTTTACGAAAGCAAAAAAGATAATTGCCGGATTCCATTAATGTTCTGTTACCCGAATCCTGAAGGCTGAGAACACCAAAGCCGACCTCCTAGCGAAGCTCGCCTCAGCCGACGAAGATGACATCCCCAGGTCCATTCCCATTGAATTCGTGGTCGAGCCAAGCGTCGAGGGAACCGATCCCTAGGCCGTGCTCCCCATCAATTCCGTGCCATCTTGGGTCGACTCAATCGTTAGATATCTTGTGACCGGCGTACTCTTCGAAGATCGCGTTGAGGCTCGACGACTGAAGAACCGCGCAGCCCGCTACACCATGTTTAATGGAGTGCTGTACAAGAAAAGATACTACGCACCCCTCCTGTGATGTCTAAGGCGAGTGAAGCTGACTATGCCCTGCTTGAAATTCATGAAGGCATTTGCGCTAATCACTTGAGAGGCTGATCCCTAGCTCACAAGCTTATTCAGCAAGGTTATTACTAACTGACCATTCACCAGGATGCTTGGAAGCTCGTTCAAAGTTGTGATAAATGTTAAAGGTTTACCACTATCCCTCAACAGCCACCTGAAGAGCTAACGCCAATGGCTGGTCCTTGGCCTTTTACCCAATGGGTAATTGACATTATCGGACCATTCCCTTTGGGGAAGGGTCAGACTAAGTTCGCCGTCGTCCCCGTAGATTACTTCACCAAGTGGGCCGAGGCTGAGCCCTTGGCCAAGATAACCGAGCAGAAGATCATAGACTTCATTTGAAAAAACATCGTCTGTCGGTTTGGAATACCTCGGACCATTGTTTTCGACAACGGGAGGCAGTTCAACAATAAGCATTACCGTGAAATGTGTCAGAACCTCGGGATCAGGAACGTTTACTCGTCCCCGCGTCTTTTACAAGCGAATGGGCAGGTTGAAGCCGTTAACAAGGTTATAAAACAGTACCTTTGGACTAAGCTAGACCGAACCAAAGGGACGTGGGCTGAAGAGCTTCCTAAAGTTCTTTGGGCATACTAAACTACGACTCGAACCGCAACGGGAGAAACTCCATTCTTACTAGCGTATGGCTCAGAAGCAATTGTCCCTGTGGAGATCGGCTTACCTACCGCCCGAGTAAGTTCGTTCAACGAGTAAGACAACGAGGAGCTGCTGACTCTTAACCTCGACCTCCTGGACGAAATCAGAGAGTTGGCTCGACTTCAAACAACCGCCTATCAACGATTGGTATCCCGATTCTACAATGCCCGAGTCAAAGTCAGGCGATTCCGAGCGGGGGACTTAGTCCTCTGAAAAACTTTTCAAAATACCAAGGGAAGTGGCGCGGGAATACTGGGACCCAATTGGGAGGGCCCTTACGTAATCGCAAACACAGTCCGACCAGGAACCTACTGACTAGAAAACCTAACAGGACAGCTCCTGCCTCATCCCTGGAATGCCGAGCATCTTAAGATATATTTGCCGAGCATCTCAATATATACTATCCTTAGCTCGGTCACTTGTTTTCTTTCAACACTTAGAAGAATCATGGAAAGAATGTAGAATGTGAAAATAAGTAGCAAAAAACGTGTATTCATTGATCAGTAGAAAGTGTCACATTGTCGGTTTAGTGTTTACAATTGTGTCATATTAACAAATCAATAACGCTTGGACATTGGTAAAGGACGACGCTCACTGCTGTTGACACGCTCGACCCCGAAGCTTGGTGTGCTTGAAGTGCCTGAAGCAGATGTGGGGAGAAAAAAGGAAGTTTGCCCCACCACACTAACTTCAGGGCTCGGCCTCGCCTGCCACCCCAGGAGCTAACCCAGAAGATGCTGATGGAGCTGCATCAGGGGCTGATGGAGCCGCATCAGGAGCAGTAGCAGAGGTGTCATAAGTGTATGCCTCGGGGTCTACCGTCGCCTTACCATCGGACCCTAACTCGCCCTCGTCGAAGCCGGATAGATCTAGATGGGGGAAAGACTCTTTCATCACCCTAACGCACTCTGCGTAACCCTGTCGATAGACAAGGACTCGCTTCTCCTCATAGGTTGAAGATGAAAGATACTGTTCCACCGCCTCAACCTTCGCGGTCGCAAGGGTGGCCTTGGTCTCCGCCGCGAGCTCCTGAAGCTTCTTGTAAGCTGAGGCACGTTTCGTGGCGACCTGCTCAAAGGCCACCCTGGTCTCTTCCAATCGCGAGGCCACGCGGTCCCTCTACGTCTTGACCATCTCAAGAACAACCTTTGCCTTCTCGAGTTGGCCCTCTACAAAGATAGCTCGAGACTCAGCAAACGATTGCCAAGCCTCCGCTTCCAATCGCCAAGCCTTTGCATTTGATAGCAGAGCTTCCGTATCCCCGACTCGCCTAATCATGGCGGATACCTCGGCACGGGCCTTCAGCATGCAAGGGGCGAACTGCACAAGGAAGAAAGTCTTTTTTCTTTTAAAAAATAGAGGAGTCTGAAGTAAAATAGTTGAGGGAAACCACGCTGTTACATCGAGCAGTAGCGTCCCGATCCTTTCGAGCGTGTTTTCTACGGAAGACGACTCCAGAAGGCCAAAGAACTCTCCTGCGAACATCTTCCGACTCGCCCACGGGAGGATCTCTTCAACCTTCTAACGGAAGGCTATCCTCTCTTCCTCAGGTGCTCCCGCCCTACCCGGTCCCCTCTCTTCTGTCCTCAGGACAACAGGTGCCTCGGTCGGCTCTGGATCGGGAGCATCTCGAGGCTGTTCAGAGGCCGTCGCTACCGCCTCCGTCGCTGCCGCTTCCGTCACCTCCGCTACCTTCGTACCTTTCTCGATCTCGTTAATAGGTTGAGGAGCAGGAGGGGCGGTCCTTGCCGGGCCTTTCGAGACTGTCTTATGCCTCTTCGAGGCCTGAGAGCCTGAGCGGGGAGGGGGTCGAACCTGGGACCGGGGATGAAGAGTGGGCCGAGCCTGAGACATGTCTGCATTCGAAAAACAAGCGTTAATATAGTCAGATGTGCAACAAAAAAATAAAATAAAAAATCTAAGTCTCTCATCGGTCACAGTAGAGTCGAAGCCCCCACTCGAAAAGAAACTTCGGCTAGAGAAGTCTCTTACAGATCTCCTGTTCGGACTCAAGGCTTAGAAATTCCGAATTCGAGTCAAAGAGCCCGAGTCAAGCTCTGGGGGATGCTTACGTACCGCTGAAAGGAAAGGAGAAGATGTTTCAGTAATTCAGCAAAGATTCGACTGAGTAAATGCATTAAGTTCAATGTCAGCACTACCTGCCGCGCAAAAAGTTTGACGGACGAAAGGGTGGATAGGCCCAATTTCCGCCGACTCCCATCGGCCGAGGGCCCAAAACCATCTATCCCTTCAATGCTTGTTCGATGAAGGAGGGTCGGTTATTAAAGGCCCGCCGGTATTCTGCCAAGAAAAGAAAAAGAACCAGCCAGGATGCTAAGTGTGCGCCCGCACTTGGTACAAGTGGAGAAACTCATTTATACTTAGCTCGGGCTGCTGCATCTCGGCCCAAAGTACCACACAACGGAACAAGTCTCTCCACCCGTTAGGCACGACCTGTCCCCGAGCTATGCCAAGACTGCCCAGCAGGTCCCGAGCAATCTTCTAAAGCGGTAATCGAAGACTGCATCGCAGCGCGACATAAAAAATTGCAACTGCCTCGGGAGGAGGCTGGTCGGGTAGCTCTCCTGGCCGAGGGAGAGTCAAAATGATCGAGTCTGAAATATGATATCTGGACTGGATTTTAGACAGTTCTGTTGTCATTATGGAAGGCATGGGCCCTCTGACCCGTCCTTCGGCCTCAATTTCTTCCTAACCGCCCTCCTCAAGATTGGAATGACTAGAGGAGCCTTCAACGACCACATGCTCAAGAGGCGAGTCCGACGCGTGTCCAGCAACCTTCGCCAACAGTGAGGGTGATTTCGAAGGCGCCTAAAAGCCACTCGCTTCACCCTCACCGCTGTGTTCTCCCTCCCTAGGGCTTGTGGGGCCTGACATTGTTGAAAGAAAAGAAAAGGGAGGAAGAAGGAGCTCACTGGAAGAAATTCAAGAGTGCTGAAGACAGCGACGTGAAGGATTACTATGCTAGAGTCCACGCAAGAGAGAGAGAGCAAGGAGATGAGCGGAGAATCGAAAGAGGCGTGAAAATGACGAAAGCTCGTTTAGGGCGACCCTTTTTTATAGAACCGCCACGTGTCTCCAACATTAAATGAGGAGCCAAAGCGACGTACCCTTGGGCGCTCTAACTTTACATGTGGCAGCACCCCATGCGTTGCCATCGAGTACTCCACACATCCGATCCTCATATGTCTTGGCGCTGAAACGACGGCCGCTCCGCTTGTGAGGCCTCGATAAGCGAACTGACGTGTGGTCAAGCGAGACGATATGTCTCGGAAGCCGCGCGAATCGCCCTGCAATCAATAAATGCTTCATCATGAACTCGACTCAAATACAACCCGACCCAATTGTGAAATACTCCTTGACCACCTTAAGGCGATGCACGGAGTAGGGGGTCTCACTGTTGGGAGAAAAATATGACAAGTCATTGAGTTGGCTTGAGTGTCAAAAGAGTCAATGAAGCAATGGCTTGGACTCGTCGGGCGCCGGGTCCAGATAAAGCCCAAAGCCCTCAAATGCTGAATGGAGAGACGTAACTCGGATTGTGAGGCGCCTAGCCTGACCGTAGCCTGATCAACGTCCTGAGCCATAAAGCAAAACCTCCAAGGGAAGAAGTGCACCTAAAGGCTCAATCAGAAGCTTCACAGAGAAAAGCCCAAACCGACCTAATATCAGTCGGCCCTAGAGCTGCCTAAACTTTAATCCGACCCATAAATTGAGTCGGCCAATAGAGTGGGCGGAGATTAGCCATAAAACTTATCTTGGCATGACCGTGTTGAAGAGATAATAGTCGCTGAGCTATATCGCTCCATATCCGGAAGTTACCTAGTAAAACCTGGATCTCCGTCCAAGATTTTCGGAAGATAAATTAAGATCCTTGAAAATTCAAGAATATCAGGGATTACGAATTCCAAGAGATTGAAATCTACTCTAATTGTGGAAGCCATACGGGGTATGACACCGTTATAAATACGATACCATTATAAATAAGAACGCCTTCACGGTGAAAGGTACATAAAAACTCTCACCCTAAAACCTTTACTCAAGACCAGTGTCACCTTTCTCTTTCTTGTTGCGCAGGTACAAGTGCAACAAAAAGGGGCGAGCTGACAACAACATCATACAGATATCACCTACGGTCCCACTGATTGTAGAATCTTAATCGCCTGATTTTGCCTGTTAGATTTGAACTGTTGACAAATTCATCTTAACCGTCCATCCAGAGTCAGCAATTGGATGGTTAGGATCGTCCAAACGGTGAGATTTTCAGGCCATGATTTGGATTGTCCAGATCGGCATGCATTTCTTCCACGTGTATAGGGATGAGTTGATGCACCTGGATGAGGCGCTGCTGGCTTGATTTCGGCCACATGTCCAGGTCAGCATTTCCACCTTTTATGTTTGATAAGCTCACACGTGTGTGCAATCCTGTCCGTCTACACACCCTCACGAACCATCATGGCACAAACATATGCAATATCCGAGCATTACATCAGGTGGGCCACACCGTGGAGATCTCCAAGCCCGAGAAAAGGGCGTGATCCATTCATCAGCTGGACCACAATGTACAAAACAAATAACAACTAGAAAATAATTAAAAAAAAATAGTTTTCCCCATCCATTTATTTTATACAGGGTGGCCCACCTGATGTGCCTGATTTTTTGGCCATGAGATCTACACAATCCAACCCACCTGAAGGAACGGTCAGATCTTGCATAAACGTGGGCCTATCAAATTTCT
Source organism: Magnolia sinica (assembly GCF_029962835.1). Classification (NCBI taxonomy): domain Eukaryota; kingdom Viridiplantae; phylum Streptophyta; class Magnoliopsida; order Magnoliales; family Magnoliaceae; genus Magnolia; species Magnolia sinica. The sequence goes on from NC_080577.1 coordinate 36,573,049, forward strand.
CAACTATTTACCACAAACATCTCAATTATTCCTCTCAAAATCTGACGACAATTAGAAAATGAAGGAAGATATTTTAATCATGGCTTTCCCTTCAAACCTGCATTACTTAAAAACTTGTATTAGAGAGAGCTTAATTAGAGATTAATCACCGTTAATCCATCTTAAAGATAGCATCCTCCACGTGAAATCCCTTGCGTGCAATGCGTGTGACTTGAAAGCCACACGTGTCACAGTCTGTCTGAACCATGTGCACTGCATCCAGAACCTTTTTGTTTTTAGTACTCCACGGAGAAGAACTCTGTGGGCCGGGTGTGGGCAATCCTGCTGCTAACCATGTTGACTAATTGCCGCTTAGCTGTACATATGATTGTCCAGATGGTTAATGGGGACCGTCCATCTGGTGTGACCTGGAGTGGATAGCTGATACTGGAAAAATCATGACAAAAATGTGATCCTTTCCCTCCAATTTTTGGCCTTCAAATGAACGGTGAGAATAGAAAAGGGTTGATGGCCCATTCAAAATGGGGTAGTCTATTGATCGGATGGCTTTGATTCTTTAGTCAATGTAGATTTGAACGCTGGGCATCCATAGAGATGGCCACCAGATTTATGGTGCGGATTCACCAATCTTACAACCATGAGTACAGTGAACTGGCGACTTCCCTAAAACATCCATAGTCAGACTCTCTAGCGTTGGGTGTGGAAAGCAGACGCGTCGCCCATTCTCTTTCTCTTTTCTGGTGCATTGCATTGCATGGTTGATTTTAAAAACAAATAAAAATTTAGCAACCCCCGGAATCCCATGGGGCACGGATTGCGTGGGGACTCTGTGGAGCCCACTGTGATGTATGTATTTTATCTACGCCGTCCATCCGTTTTTCCAGTTCATTTGAAGCCATGAGCCCAAAATGGAACCATATCTAAAAGCTGAAGGAGACCACACCACAGGAAAAACTAGGGAGAATGAAATTCACCGTTGAACCCTTCCTATGGCAAACAGTGATGTTTATTTGTCATCCAACCTGTTCATAAGGTCACATATACCTGAATGAAATGAAAACACAAATATCAGCTTGATCCAAAATTTCGCTGTCCCTTGATAAATTTCAAAGGTAGGCCTTCAATCCCCACAATTTCCTGTGGTGTGGTCCACTTCAGACTTTATACATGCTTCAATTTTAGTCTTATATCCTAAAATGAACTAGAAAAATGGATGGACAGTGTGGATAAAATACATACATCATGGTGGGCATCACAGAGTCCTACCACCACAGAGGTAGGTGGCGGCAGGTTCAACTTGAAATCCGCGTCCCACGGGGCGAGACCTACTCGTATGGTCAGAGGTTGGGCACATGGCACTTGGGTAGGGTCAAAACCGTCGATCCAAGTGCTTCATGACGTGGACGGTTGACGTTGCACTTGTTTGACTTGAGACAAAAATGATAATAATGCAATAGAGAATGTTTAACGAGAGGATATTCCCCGCCCATTTGTTATAGATAACTTGAAAGTCTAATCAAAGAAGAATTTGTTAAACGCTCAATCAACAGCTGAGTCCACATGATGTCTGGTTCAGATCATCATACACCTATAACACGTGTGCAGTACGCAATCTGCATGCACGAAGTAGGGTTGCATTTTCTCGAATATGGACCGTTGATCGGGAAGCGGATTGGCTGGTGTACCACAGACCACCGATCTCGGTGGTGTGTTGACGTCGCCAAGTTCCGTGGCCCTCACCATGAGGTGTGTGTCATATCAAAACCGTCCGTCCATTTTTCGAGCTCGTTTTAAAGCTTACGGGGGTAAATGTGGGGGATTGAACATCTACCATCGAAACATTATATGGGATATATATATATATATATACACACACACACATACATGGGAAAAGGTACTATGCGCTTGACCTGTCGTAAGCTCCCATGAGGTCGAGCTGTGTGGGCCCCACCGTGATATGTGTGGACCATCAACACCATGAATTTGATGGGTCCCCTTTAAATTATAGGATATCTTAAAAATCAGCCGTATAAGGAACTCAGGTGGGCCATACCATCTAAAATCATGTGAAGACACCGTTAAAACATATAAAAGCACTTGGTGGGGCCCACCTAAGTTTTGAATGCTGCTGAAACTTGTTCTAAACCCTCATCCAAGTAGGATACACATAATGGATGGGCTGGATTTGTAAACCACATCTCTGTGGGCCCAAAAAATGATTATGAATGTTTTAATGGTGCACTGCCCCTCCTCAATTCTGTATGTGGTGTGGCCCATACAAGTCACGGATTGACTTGATTTTTAAGACCTAGGACCACAATGGAATGGTGCATCTGACTGATGGGGTAGATGTTCGAAACGCATCACGGTGGGGCTCACATAGATCTACCTCATGGGACCGACCCGGGAGTTCGAGCGCATAGTACCTTTTCCATATATATATATATATATATATATATATATATATATATCATTTTCATCCATGCTTTTGTGGCCTTATGAACAGATTGGATTACTATGGTGGGCTTATGAACGTTTTAACGGTGGTAATCATTTTCCCTACTGTTATTTGTGGTGTGGTCGACTTTAGCTTTGGATATGACTCGGTTTTGGAATCATGAGCTAAAATGATCTTTCCAAGTGTATGGACTGTATGGATATAGTAAATACATAATTTTGGGTCACACGTAACTTTGATCTCCTACCCACCGTTCGTACATTTCGCGGGTCGAGGAGCTGACGCGCTCCTCTTCGAGCGCCACGTACACAACCACCCTGGTCAGTGGTGTGCGATACACCAACTAATCCGCTTCCGTTAATCGAGGACCTCCATAGCTGCTTCTAGTGTGCACGTATATGGAAATGGCACGGGGATGAAGTGAGTATATGGAAATGGCACGTGGATGAAGTGAAAAAACAAATATCATCTTCATCCAAAACTTCTATAGTCCCTAATAATTTTTCAACACTAAGAATTTAATCCTCTGTGTGGTCCACCTGAGACTTTGATCTTACTTATTTTTGGGCTCAAATTCTAAAATCATTTGGAAAAATAGATGAACGGTATGGATGGAATCCACAGGCAGGGTTAGTACCTAATCCGCGCACACCCAGATCCATAGCTCAAGCGGTAGACTGAGTGAAAGATGCCTCGTTTCACCGCGTCTTACACCTTGATCCATAGCAAGTGGTAGACCGAGTGAAAGATACCTCATTTCAACACTTGAGGTCTTGGCATCGATCCCTAGTGAGGGTGGCTAACAGTGTAGTGTCAATTGACAGTGGGGTGTGCCTAAAAAAAAAAAACCCCTGGCGTCTTGGCATCGATTCCCCGATGGGGTGGCTAGCAGTGAAGTGTGATCTGACGGTGGGTGCACTAGCAAGTAACAGTACCTAATCCGCAGCCGTCACGTGACTATATAATGGTCTCTTAATTCTCCCATCCATGCAATGTAAAATATTCATAGAAAACGAGGAGACCATCTGCACCCACCACACGTGCCAATATTGCTCATGTGTTCAAGATCTCAACTTCCCATAAGATCGGACACATCATCTAAGATCATCTAACCCAAATAATTTCAGGCCAGTTAATTCCTCAGGTAGGGAAGAGTAAACAGAAGAGCTTTTGTTTTTTTCTAGCCGTCCATTTGTTTTGTGCACCGTGGCCCAGCTTGGAAATGAACAGGTCCGATTTTTCGGCCAGATGATCTGACCGGGGTAGACAACTTGATAGAGAGCTCAGATCTCTCACGGACATAACATATTGGCATGCGTTCATGAGCATGTTATTCACGCGTGTGGGCTGAGTAAACCTGGGAAACGGTTGAACGGCTCGCAAAAGAGTCGTCATATCAGGATTCGCTGTTGGAATTAGTTTAAAATCTTAATTAAGACATGTTATATTTTGTTTTAAAATAGTAGTAAAATTTGAATTTTCAAATTTTCGGTAATTTCCCTCCATTTTTGAAATTGTAGTACTTTTGAGTTTGGGGTTTTGTCCCACATCGGATTTCACAAAGTTAACTATCTTGTATATAAGATAGTATTTTTGCTTAGGGCTTGAGCCCCTTTCAGGGGGCATGTGAATTTGGTCCTGTGGGGGGGCTATGCCAATAGCTCTAATCTATGCCATTGACCACACACGCGCGCGCGCGCGCCGAGCCGAGCCGTGCCGAGTCCGAGTCCGAGTGCGCGTGCGCGACGGGACGGGCTGGGCTGGGCGCGGGTGCGGTGTGTGTATACTCGCGTGGGTGTGTGTTTGGGTACTCGCAGGACTGTATATGCGGGAGTGTACTCGCACTTGCGCCTTTTCGTTTTAAACCAGAGAGATGCGTCCCTTCCGGTCGCCTCGGTTGGGTTTAAACCCAACGGACCTAACCTTTTGAAAAGGGTGCTTATGCACCACTTCGGAGTCTATAAAAAGACATCCGATTCCAGTTTCAAATATATGAAAAATCCTTCTCTTATAAAACACTCTCTGATATTCGGTTTTAAGCATTTTCTGCTGAGTTCATCGCTGAGTCAACTCAGCACTTTCGGATTAAACTGCAAGTGGTTCGAGCCCGTGTACAGTGAGTGCACTGCTGGGACCGGGTCATAGTCGTTGTATCCTGGAGGTCGATTGCTCTGGAAACCTGTTGCACTTGGGACGCAGTCCAAGGGGAGCAAATTCGATTTCAAGCCGAGTGACTCAGTCACGCCTCGACTCATTCAATAAGTTCTTCTTTCTCAAAATTATTTTCCTTTTTTGGTTCTCGATTTTTAATAGTCTATTTAATTCAACTAAATATTCCAACAATCTTGAAATCGAATTGTTGAATTACATAGACTATGGCTACAGTAACAGTAAATGCTTCTACTGAGTTAGCCAAAATCGAACCGTTCGCTAGACAATCATTTAAACGGTGGAAACAGAAACTGATGTTCGCTCTGACCACCCTGAAAGTTTCATACATTTTATCTGAATCATTTACTATAGATCCAGCAAATCAAACTGAAGTAACAGATGAAAATAATTGTAAAAATTATATTCTAAACTCTTTATCCAACGAACTATATGACGTGTATGCTTCTTACGTGTCTGCCAAAGACATATGGACTGCTTTGGAAAAGAAATACATATTAGAAGATGCAGGCGCTAAGAAACATGCAATTGCCAATTTCCTTCATTATGAAATGACAGACGATATACCTGTCACAAATCAGATTCATGATTTTCAAAGTCTAGTTCATGAACTATCAACAGAAGGAATTAAGTTGGATGAAGTGTTTCTGTCAGGAGCATTAATAGAAAAGTTACCGCCCTCATGGAAAGAATATAAGAATAGAATGAAACATAAAAAGAACGGTGTTTCTTTGGAAACCACTATCATACACATACGAATAGAGGATACTAATAGAATCAAAGACCAAAAAGAAAAAGAAAATGAAATAGATTCAAAGGCAAATATTGTGAAATCAAGTCGAGAAAATAATAAGAAAAAAGATAAATGTCATAACTGTGGCAAACCTGGACATTATGCAAATGAATGCAGGCTCAAAAAGAAGAACACAAAACAATCAATTCAAGAAAAAAAATTACTACAACTGTGAAAAGCCTGGGCATCACATTAAAACATACAGGCTTAAGAGAAACAAAGATAAGCTGCATGCTAATCTTACAGAAATATGTAATGAGTCTGACATAGTAGTAGCTATGGTGTCAAAAGTCTTCCTTATAAACAACTTGGAGTGGGTACTGGACACTGGTGCAACTAGGCACGTGTGCAAGGATCGTAGCATGTTTACATCCTACCAAGTATCAGGAGATGATGAACATGTGTTCATGGGTAATGCTAGAACGTCTCCAGTTGTAGGGAAATGGAAAGTACTTCTGAAACTCACTTATGGAAAGACTCTAATGTTGAATGATGTCCAACATGTGCCTGATATTAAAAGAAACTTAGTCTCTGATTCACTCCTCAATAAGGTTGGTGTCAAGTTAGTATTTGATTCAGATAAGCTTGTAATGACTAAGAATGAAACTTTTGTTGGTAAGGGGTACTGTAGCGATGGTTTATTCATTATAAATGTATCCAATGATAATAATAAAAAGACATTCAGTTCTGTTTATATCGTTGAACCTTTTTATCTATGGCATAGTAGATTAGGTCATGTGAATATAACATCATTGAAGAAAATGAAAAGATTAGGTTTATTACCTAATATATCTAATGAAGAATTTGACAAATGTGAAACATGTGTCGAATCAAAATTCATTAGAAAACCCTTTAAACAAATAGAAAGATCATCTATTCTATTAGAGTTAATACACAGTGACTTAGGTGATTTTAGAAATCACATGTCTAGAGGTGGAAAAAGATATTACATAACTTTTGTAGATGATTACTCTAGGTTCACTAGAGTCTATCTGTTAAGGAACAAAGACGAAGCTTTAGATGCTTTTTCTAAATACAAAATTGAAGTTGAAAATCAGTTAAATATAAAAATTAAAAGACTTAGAACAGATAGAGGAGGTGAATATGAATCTTCTCAATTTAAAGAATTATGTGAAAAGAATGGAATAGTTCACGAAACTACAGCTCCTTATACACCAGAACAGAATGGAATAGCAGAACGTAAAAATAGAACTCTAAAAGAGATGATGAATGCTATGTTAAATAGTTCAGGCTTACCCTCAAATATGTGGGGAGAAGCAATTCTATCTGCTTGTTATATTCTAAATAGGATTCCTTCTAAATCTTCTGAACAAACACCATATGAACTATGGAAGAATCATGTTCCTAGTTACAAATATATTAAAGTGTGGGGGTGTCTTGCTAAAGTAGGATTACCTGAAATTAAGAAAAGAAAGTTAGGTCCTAAAACGACCGACTGTGTATTTATAGGTTACGCACAAAATAGTGCGGCCTATAGGTTTTTAGTTTTAAAAACTAAGGATAATATTCTAGATCCTAATACAATTATAGAAGCTAGGGATGCAGAGTTCTTTGAGAACATATTCCCTATGAAATCTAAATCTATAGGAATAGAGGAAGTCAGTGAATCAGATATTGCATCTACTAGTAAAAATGCATACGAGAAAGTAGTAGAAGAGATACAACCAAGAAAAAGTACTAGGGTTAGAAGAGAAACTAACCTAGGAGATGGTTTTTTCACTTTCTTAGTAGAAGATGATCCTACAACCTATATAGAAGCAATTAACTCTCCAGATGCAACCTTTTGGAAGGAAGCAATAAATGATGAATTAAAATCTATTATATCTAATAACACTTGGGAAATTGTAGACCTACCTCCTGGAAATAAACCAATAGGTTGTAAATGGGTGTTTAGAAAGAAACTAAAACCAGATGAGACTATTGATAAGTTTAAGGCTAGGTTGGTAGCAAAAGGCTTTAAACAAAAAGAAGGAATAGATTACTTTGATACATACTCTCCTGTAACTAGAATTACAACTATCAGGGTCTTAATAGCGATAGCTTCCATATATAAACTAGAATTACAACTATCGGGGTCTTAATAGCGATAGCTTCCATATATAAACTGGTCAACCTGAGGGTTATAAGATATCAGGAAAAGAAAATAAAGTATGTAGACTAATTAAATCATTATATGGTTTAAAACAGGCTCCTAAACAATGGCATGAAAAATTTGATGGTGTTTTAAAATCAAATGGTTATCATATAAATGATGTAGATAGATGTGTATATAGTAAAATTTCTGGAAATGATTATGTTATTATATGCCTTTATGTTGATGACATGCTTATTTTTGGAACTAATATTAAATTAGTTAATACAACTAAGAAATTCTTGTCATCTAAGTTTGACATGAAAGACTTAGGAGAGGCTAGTGTAATCTTGGGTATTGAAGTAACCAGAAAAAATGATGTTATTATATTATCTCAATCTCATTACATTGTGAAGATATTGAGAAAGTTTAACCATTTTGACTGTTTACCTGTCAGTACTCCTTATGATTATAGTGTGACTCTCATGAAGAATACAGAAAATAGTGTGTCTCAATTGGAGTATTCCAGAATAATTGGTAGCCTTATGTATCTAACAAACTGCACTAGACCAGACATAGCTTTTGCAGTAGGAAGGCTAAGTAGATATACACATAACCCTGGAAAAGAGCATTGGAATGCTTTGTCTAGGATTTTGAGATACCTAAAAGGCAGTATAGCCTATGGTTTACATTATAGTGGTTTTCCTGCTGTATTAGAAGGATACAGTGATGCTAACTGGATTAGTGATTCAGATGAGACAAAATCCACGAGTGGATATGTCTTCACTTTAGGTGGAGGAGCAGTCTCTTGGAAGTCTACCAAGCAAACATGTATCGCTCGGTCTACTATGGAATTCGAGTTTATTGCCTTAGAAAAGGCTGGAACAGAAGCCGAGTGGCTTAGAAATCTCTTAGCTGATATACCATTGTGGCCAAAGCCTGTATCGGCCGTATCTATTCATTGTGACTGTCAAGCAGCTATAGCGAAAGCAAAGAGTAAAATATATAATGGAAAGAGCAGGCATATTAGACTCAGACACAACATAGTGAAACATATGTTGCGTGATGGAGTCATATCTATTGACTTTGTGAGGTCAGAAAAGAATCTAGCAGATCCTCTGACCAAAGGACTATCTAAAAGGTTAGTCAATGATACATCGAAGGGAATGAGGCTGAGCCTAATATATAAGCTGCCAGTGTCGGCAACCCAACCTATACAAGTGGAGATCCCATGAGATAGGTTCAATGGGTAAACAACAAGACACGAGGTAGACGATTGCACTGAGTTGTATGAGCCCCTTCTATGGTGTACAGTGCGAGCAGCAACGTAGAAGGATGAGTTGTTAGAACTCTTAATGAATCCATAGCCATATATTTGGTGGTGTATACAGTTGCTGCATACACTTGATGGAATTCACCTATATGGGTGTGGAGGTGGAGGCCGCTTCCTATGAGAATCTAGGCAAATTCTCTAGAGCACTCATGAAATCTAGGTAATGGTGTATGGCCGAAATGCACTGAACCACAGAATCACTTGCAGAGGAAAAGTTATGTGAGTGGCATGTACTTGCAATTTATATTAAAAGGATTCAAGTTTAAGATTATGGTGTCACCTGATTCCTGTAAACATGTCTTGCTTACTCTAATGTAGGTTCAAGTCTATGGTAACACCGGCACCATTGTACAACTATTACACTTTAACCCGAAAGAGTTTTAATTTTGAAACATGTGGGAGTTTGTTGTATTTTATTTCAAAATAACTATTAAAAATTTGAATTTTCAAATTTTCGGTAATTTCCCTCCATTTTTGAAATTGTAGTACTTTTGAGTTTGGGGTTTTGTCCCACATCGGATTTCACAAAGTTAACTATCTTGTATATAAGATAGTATTTTTGCTTAGGGCTTGAGCCTCATTTAAGGGGCAAGTGAATTTGGTTCTGGGGAAGTTATGCCAATAGCTCTAATTTATGCCATTGACCACACGAGCGCGCGCGCGAGCCGAGCCGAACCAAGTCGTGCCGAGCCGAGCCGAGCCGGTGCGCGTGCGCGGTTGGGCGGGCTGGGCTGGGCGCGGGCGCGGGTGCGGTGTGTGTATACTCGCGTGGGTGTGTGTTTGGGTACTCGCAGGACTGTATATACGGGAGTGTACTCGCACTTGCACCTTTTCGTTTTAAACCAGAGAGATGCGTCCCTTCCGGTTGGTCGCCTCGGTTGGGTTTAAACCCAACGGACCTAACCTTTTGAAAAGGGTGCTTATGCACCACTTCGGAGTCTATAAAAAGACATCCGATTCCAGTTTCAAATATATGAAAAATCCTTCTCTTATAAAACACTCTCTGATATTCGGTTTTAAGCATTTTCTGCTGAGTTCATCGCTGAGTCAACTCAGCACTTTCGGATTAAACTGCAAGTGGTTCGAGCCCGTGTACAGTGAGTGCACCGCTGGGACCGGGTCATAGTCGTTGTATCCTGGAGGTCGATTGCTCTGGAAACCTGTTGCACTTGGGACGCAGTCCAAGGGGAGCAAATTCGATTTCAAGCCGAGTGACTCAGTCACGCCTCGACTCATTCAATAAGTTCTTCTTTCTCAAAATTATTTTCCTTTTTTGGTTCTCGATTTTTAATAGTCTATTTAATTCAACTAAATATTCCAACAAGACAATGAGAACCTAGAAAATGGTTAGATTCTTAACATTAATGACATACGAAAAACCCATTAAAAAATCCTACATATACGCGTATTTGTATCTTTACGCAGCTGCAGGTTATGCGTACAATCATATAATATTGCTGGACACATATTGTCGGTATGGTGATTGGAGGGCCATCGACGTTCTGGTTAACGCGGTGCATAACCGTCCAGCCAATCCCATTGAACTAGTAAAATATGAGAGACGGTTCGCATACAACTAGTTGGATGGGAACCAGCGCTACTACCTTCAGCTAGGAACGTCTTTTCCTTGTGCCCAGCTTTCGACCATAGTTAGCTAGCGTGTGTTATGCTGTCCCTTCTTTTTGACCGTCCTGGGAAAAGCTAATAAGGAATTAGCTTGGAATTACATTGGAAATGGGAGGGGTATGAAAAGATTTTTTGAAATATTTGAAATGCTTTTTATGAAATTAAAGTTGATATTGATTTAATCTTGCACATTATCAAATGACTGATAATGTAATCGACACAAACAGAAGCGGAGTGTGGTCGAAGACCAAGCCATGACCAAGAGGAATAGAGTTTGGCTGATAAAAGACGAATATCGAAAAAGAAAAACATAACAAGAGAATAATCTAAATGACGGCTCTTCAATTTTCCTAACAATCTAATAAAGAAGAGAAACGTCCGGAGGAATAATTGCGATAGAGATCTATAAATAGTCAAAAGATTAGTATAAGGCAACACAATTAAATCCAACAAATGTATCAAACAAATCGAATTTAGCATAATCAAGTAGCACTATCTTAGGAGTAGTGATAATCCAATAGTTGTAATCTATAGTTGTAATCCAAGTCTACACTTATATGTCGGACTTGATCTTTATCCAATACAAGCAGTTCTTTCAAAAGAAGTATTCTTGCGGTCATTCATTTATGACCAATTGTAAGTATTTCCTTTTGTTTGATTGCATTGGTATACTAGAAAGTACTTTCTTATGAAAGGCAAGGTGCAACCTATCTTTGGGGGAAGAACCTCACCCTCCAACTATTGCTTGATCATTACAAATATTTTGTGAGTGGTTGAGTAGGCACCTGTTCTCCTCATATCTCGGTCATATACTATCAAGTTTGATGTATATGTTTATTTCGATGCATGGGGTCAAATTGATCGATTTGAATCGAGGCGCTATATCAATTTTGACACACCCACACACACCGTATGTGACAAGAAATAAACAGAGTGCTAATAATTTTTGGTACGCTTGACGTAGCACGAACAACTACTTGGCTGTCATAAATATTCATTTTACACCAGACATGTAAAAATAATAATTTTTTGCATGCTTGATGGGACTTGATCATGAGTATAATTACCAATATAGTAATTCTACAGAACCATGAGCCGAAGAGGTAGTTGTAATGCTTTTGCAGCTATTAGTATTGTTGCAGTTAATGAACCACCTCTTACCCATGAGAAAGAGTTGTAGATGCAGCAAAAACCAAGGCAAGTGGTTGAAAGCTTTTCATGGTCAGTTGTGGGCTTCTGTCCACTTTAGGCTCGAAGGTGGATTTTCACGGTTGACAATGACTACCCTTTTTCACAATTTTCTTCAAAATTTTGAATTTTCATCCTCCCCACTCTCAAAGTTCATATCTTCTTATTTCCATTTACCCATCGAAATAGTTTTTTTAGGCGATTGTGAATGAATCAGAACCTTATAGACTCGATCACATTAACTAAGACAATCCTAAAACTTAAATTGTGACGTTTAAATTTGCACAACATGGAAAATTGACCTAAGGTTCCCCGTTTTAAGTTTCCAAGTTCCAAATGCATCAAACTAGAGAATTTGGTCCTAAAGTTTGTCCCTAATTTATTGAAGTTCTTACATTGCTGAATACCTTAAAATTAGGAAAATCCCCATTTCTTATTGTGGCACCGTTAAGTTTCTGTCCAGTTTGCCTAAACTTCACACTTTCACTCGGTCAGGCGATTTTGTTGGACCCAAAATCACTCCTTTTGGTCTAAAAAACATGTAACTACGCATAAGGACATGCACTCAAATCGAAAAATCAAAGGTAATGCCCAAAGACATCCAATTTTCAAGTTGGCGAAAATTCAAGGTGTTATAAGTAAATATGGTCGAACTGCATGTGGGAGAAGAGTCAACTGATAATGGACAAATTTTTGAGAAGGAAGGCATGGGCATTGAAGGATCGATCAAATACTTCAACGATGATGTTTTTCAGATGATCTTTTGAATGAGGAATTTCTTGCAAAAGCAAAGTCATTAGAACAAACCTCATCCAAATCGAATGAGATTGACAAGCAAACAAATTCGGAGACACCTGAGGGGTAATGTCTGAATTCAGTTATACAGTTTGGGTCATGTTCACAAATTATATTGGATTGCAATATGATACTTACCTTAACATTGAGTTTCCAAATTAAACTGTTGTAACCAAACAAGATGAAAGGAGAAGTGAAGGAGATTGGTCCTCCCATAATCATTAAACATGGTTCCTTTGATTCATTGCTAGACACCAAAAATGTGTCGATCATTTCGATCAAACTAGGGTCACCTTCTAAAAAGATAGTAATTGAAAGACCAACTCATATCATGACCCAACATTTAAAGTCATTATATATTTATGTACACTTGGAGGGTTTCCTAGTCATTAGGGTCTTAGTCGATAATGGTGCAGTTGTAAATACCCTTTTGGCTATAATGATGGCCAAGCTAGAAAAGACTTGGGATAATTTGATCTCGACCAAAGTCACTGTCAATAATTTTGCTGGAGGGGTGGCATAAGCACATAGTGTTTTGCCTTTCGAATTAATGATGGGAACCAAGAAGGTGTTGGTTGCTTTATTTGTGGTCGACACTTTCTCAAATTACAATGCTCTGCCGGGAAGAGATTGGATTCATTCATGCTCATATGTTCTGTCATCACCACACCGATTTGTGATTTTTAGAATCAAGAAAAAGTAGAATTGGTTTTGGCTGATAACAAATCATTCTTAGCCATGTCCAACACTGCCGAATCTTATTTCTGTGAAAATGAAATTGGACCAATACATTTTATACGATGAGATAAAAATGGCAGATGACTGCGATAGATGCTAAAATCAACCCAGTTAACATCGTACAGGATAGCACCACCATGCTATAATTCCCTTCCATGGAATTACGAGTTGTACCATAGGAGAAATTCTATGATGACTTAGACATTGGTCAAAATTGAATTCACGACCGGATTAAGGTAGCTCGAAGAGAATCTATAAAGATATGATAATTGATACTTTGTTGATATGGCTGTAATAGCAGTACCGACCGATGAAGTAGTTCAAGATGGTGTTGATTTGAAGGGTTTAAAGAAAGCTTTAGGAAAATTGGATGATTCTCAAGCTCAGGTCCAAGATCCTTTACTCAAAGTGAATTTGGGGACAAAGTAATATTCGAAACATACTTTCATCAATGGATTGTTGGATTCACAGATCCAGGTCAAACTTACTAAGTTACTCAAAGAGTTTGCTGATTACTTTGCATGAGGCTATCATGAGTTGCCTATACTAGATCGAAACCTGTCAAACACAGGTTACCTATAAAAGACTGCTATCAATCGCAAAACAGACACCTAGGCGGATGACTGCCGAAGTTACCCAAAAGATAAAGGAAGAGATTAAATGACTTTTGAAAGTAGGGTTCATCAAACCCATCAAATATGCCAAATGAATTTTAAATGTAGTACTGGTTATTAAGAAAAATGGTAAAATCAAAGTCTGTATTGATTTTTAGAAATTTAAATTGAGTCACACCAAAAGATGAGTTTCCCCATGCCTATGGTCAATCAACTGATAGTCCAAGCTGTAGAACATCAAATGGTTTCTTTTATGGATGGCTATTCAGGATATAACCAAATAAGCATTAAAAATGAAGATGTTCCAAAGACAACCTTTAGGTGCCCTGGACCTTTGGAAACTTTTTGTTGAGTCGTAATGCCATTTGGACTTAAAAATACAGAAGCTACTTATCAAAGAGCTATAAATGCCATTTTTCATGACATGATTGGTTGTTTCATGAAAATTTATATTGATGATGTAATATTTAAATTGGTTAGTCCAGCTGAGCACTTCACTCACTTACGAAGATCATTCGAAAGAATGAGTGTTCATAAGTTGAAAATGAACTCTCTTAAATGTGCTTTTGGTGTATCAGTTGATTTTTTTAAAGGATTTATGGTACATCAACGTGGGATCAAAATTGATTAACACAAGGCTCGGGCAATAATAGAAGCCTGCTTATCGAGAAACAAAATTGAGCTCCAAAGGTTTCTTGACAAAGTCAATTTCTTGCGTCGATTTTTAATTGTGCAAGAAAAATTAATGTATTTTCTCCATTGCTGAAGCTAAAGTAATGAGATGAGTTCAGGTGAGAAGCAGAGCATTAGTTAACTTTTGTCAAAATTAAAGATTATTTAACAAAATCACCAGTCAAATGTCGACTGCTCCAGCTGTATGTTACGACTTCTGCATAATTGGTTGGCACTCTGTTAGCACAAGATGATGATGATCGAAAGGGACGAGTAGTTTATTATCTTAACCGAACATAATTGGATAACAAGAAGTAGTATTCTGCTATAGAAAAATTACATCCATCATTGTACTTTGAGGCCACAAATTACATCATTATTTAATGGCTGAGTCAATTAATGTAATTTTAATAATCGATTTAGTTAAAAATTGTTGAATCGGCCGATTCTAAATGACCGAATTGGAAAATGAGTTCTAGCATTGTTTGAGTTTGATCCGACATATATGTCATAGAGGGCGGCAAAAGGGTATGCCATAGCAAATTTCTTAGTCGATCACCCTTCGGACATTGAAAATCAACTTCCTTTAGAAATATTGTGTGTGCATTATATATATATATATATATATATATATATATATGTGATATGTGTTGGGGGCCGTTGCACAAAACCTTAGGATCTAGCCTCCCAAATAACACTAGAATTATGGGATAATAAAGAAATGAAATAAATCAAAGCATAAACCATACAACACAAGAGATTTTTACGTGGAAAACCCTCAAAGAGGTAAAAACCACGGGACTTAGTCCAAATCAACAATCAAATATGAAGTAGAATGTTACAACCGATCACAAGCACACATCGCTTGGATTAAACCTTCTTCACTCATGCAGGAGTGGATAAACAATAAGAGAATAAAGAAAATGGAGAGATCTTATCGATTACGAGGACGTAGAAGCGCTGAGATGCTAAGTGCACAATATATCACCTATTCGAGCAGAACCTCCCTTCCACAAGCTTCCTCCTCTTTCTCTCTCTCTCTCTCTCACATACCTTTGATAGCCCTAAACCCTTTAGCAAACCGTTACAAAGCTTTAGGAAACTCTCTTGCATATCCTAGAAAAGCCTTAGGGACCCCTATTTATAGTTTAGGAAACTCCTTTCCATACCTCTGTGAAAATCGCCTCAAATTTATGTAGTCCGCATAAAATCTGGACATGAATCTGTGTAACCTCGACTGGTCAAGCAGAGTCCTCGACTAGTCGAGAAGACTCATCGACTGGTTGAGCACCATGAAATTCCAAAACCAATTGCCCGTTAGACTTTGAGTCGAGCACCACTCGATTGGTCGAGCACTGCGGAAAAACATCCGTTTTTCAACGGGTTGCACTATCTCTCCTCTGAACTGAGGAGGAAAACCCCATCAAATCTCTCCCTTTCTGACAAGGGGGATTTCACCTTTTTCAAGCCAGTACGGTTTTTACAAACCTCAAACTTGCCCTTAAGTAAAGCCTTGGTCATCATGTCTAACCTGTTATCATTCATGTGGACCTTCTCAAGCTGTAACACCTTCTGTTCCAAAGTATCCTTGATCCAGTGATATCGAATCTCTATGTACTTTGACTTAAATTGCTGACTTGGATTCTTTCTCAAGTGTATAGTACTTTTACTATCACAATTGTAACGTCTCGAAAAAATTCGTACAAAGACCCGAGTATCACCTCAGGCAGAAATCCTTAAGGACCGCATTCTATAGAAATTTAGACAAAAATTAATTAAATAATAAACTAATTAATCACTGGATTTTGCTCCAACCACTATTTATACAAATGACAAGACCCAAAACTATCAATATCACTAACTCAACACTACTTAAAAACCTAGAAAAAATCCTAAAAGCCTGTTGCTCTCGGGAGCACATTGAAACTTCGTATCGGACTTGGACCGCACGTCGAAAGTCTAATGACCGTGAAACTATAGGATTATGTCAATCCTATTGGGGTTGACAAGCATCGTGGGAATCACTCCCAAATAATGTCCAGAAACGCACAACTTGAGCCCCGAGTGAAGTGTGTGAGAAACGCGAATATCTTTATAAAATGCAATGAAACTTAAGTGAATTGGGCCATTCACTCATAGGCAAAATTGAAGATTTTCGATCGTCAGTTTCTTACCAAACTTCACACAGGAAAAAAGGAAATTTCATTACTTATATCCGTATAACTGTGGCCCCGATCGAATAAGTATGACCGTTGATCTGACCCGGTCGATTAATTAATCCGATCGCACCACAAATATAGTCTTGGCATAGATCCAATGTCAGGGAACTTACCCTGTGGTGTAGGTGAGTATTGGAACTTCCTGTGAGCCCTGTTTGTCAAAAACAGCTGCCTAAAGGATACAACATATGTATATAGTGGCCCTGAGGCCATTTGCATCATTTCTGAGCCTATATAAAGCCCTTAAACCACCACACTTCTATTCCAAACGAATTTCTCTAACCCTAAGAGAGAGAAGAGAGAAAAGAGTAAGGAGAGAAGGGAGAAACAGGGAGATCGTTGCTGGGTTTCTTTCCCATGACTCCACGCCACGGATTCACTTCCCCATCTCGCTACACAATCGTCTTCGGTTATAATTTGGGTAAGAAATGCTAACCCTAATCTTGATTTAGAACTCCAAATACAGTAATCGATGAAATAGCTAACCTATTTCATTGTTTAAGTGCCGTCGTTCCGTTTGCAGGAACGTTGTGTTGGAACCGAGTTCAAATAAGGTATTCCGATGAAAGGTGCGGACTATAAACGTTTAAATTATGGCTTTCAATGCTTTCAATGTCAGCTAATGATTTATGTCTAACTTGATTGCTACCATATCATCTTAGACCCATCGATTTCGATGTATTACACATGTATGAACTATGTTGTATAACTATGCATCCTATGTGTTTGTGGAAATGTTTGAATGAACATGTAAACATGATTTATGCTTGTTATGACTACTAAGCTAGGATTCATGATTGTTATTTGCATGATGACAGGCTTGTAGAAGGAATTGCTAAAATACTTGTTGTAACTAGCCTAGTCTATGTATATGCTTATGTGTAGCCTAAGTGTTTGATAAATTGTCTGAATGAGAAAATGTTGATGATTTGTATTTATTAAGAGTATTAAGATAGTATTCTTATTTACCTTGCTCATATGTATTGTTTCCTTCATGTAATCATATTTGCCATTATGAAATTTATGGATAAAATGTAAGTGTTTGGTAACATGTTCAATGTGTGTGATAAAATGCTCGAATGAGGAATTCACCTGAATTGATCGTTGAATGTTGAAGTGATTATCGCATGTGCTTACTTACTGGATCTGAGTAAGATTGGGCCTACGGTGTGGCCTAGGCAATCAGTAACGGTTCATGTACAAGTGGCCGAATTAGTCTTGCCGCATTAGGTAATTCAACGAATCTGGGTCGCACGACGTCTGTCGACAGTGGTTAGGCCATAAGGGGTGCTTATACACTCCATGTCGATTAGGTTAACGTGTGCTCGTACCAATCGAACTTGTCAAATAAACTGATTGACCTATTGTGTGTTTATCATGTATGGACATCTCTGCTTGAATCTAAGGTACCACTTACCGATGTAAAAGCCTGTTTCAACCATGGTACCATGATCCGCTAAGACTCATGAGCCAGCATGGCGGTATAGAATACCGTGGTCGAGTTGTCGGCCTACACTGGGGTGACGAGCCTCCCCGTAGTGACTAGTGAGCAACCCAAACTCATGAGTCGAGCATGGTGGCATGGGAAACCATGTTTGAGCTGTTGGCCTACGCTAAGGTGACGAGCCTTCCCGTAGTGACTATGAGTATGAACTTTGAATTTGCCTATCGACTGCTATTTCATTATTGGTGATGCCCTACAACTCGCCTATCGTATGTGGTTAACTAGGATTGATAACCTTAGATGGATCATTCATTTGGGGTAATGATATAAAGGGAGGTAACTTAGCTTCCCGAACTTGATGTATGAATAAGCTTAATTAAGAACTTGGATAACACGACCATGCACCGCATTGCATATGCTTTGGTGAGAAAGTTTCACTTTAGGGAGTTTGTCATGCGCGAACTTGGTTGTCGGAGTCGCTTGTGAGGGAGCTTTGTGCGAGGGCATGCATCATTATTGCACACCATTCTTGCATTAACAAGAGTAGTTAGGAAGTGATTGTTGTATTACTTTATCATTATTGCTTGATTAACTTAATAACATGTTAACCTATGCCTTATAGTACCACTGAGTTGATCACTTACTCCCACCTTGGGATGGTGTTTTAAAACACCAATCGGACTATGGTTTAGATGCAGGTGCAGATAATGTGTGTGCTATGGAGCAGGACTACATAGATGAGGAGGAGGAATTATCCTATTTTCAACTATTAGGCGGGTCGATATAGATTTCGTACTGATCCGCAGGGACACTGGGATTATTGGCTTAGTCGAACACTTTATACTTTCCTATTTTGTATATTTTGAAATAATACTTGTACATGATCAGCCTGGTTACACACTCATACTCTAGAGTTGGTAAAATGCACATGTATTTGGATATATATGTTTCAGTCTTCTGCTAGCTTAATTTAATTATATTTAGAGTATGATATGTTGTTTTGGTATAATCCTACTCATGTTTAACTCATTAATATGGATGAAATCTGAACATCATTATCCATGTTGCATAAGTGATGCACCGGATCTCGGGAGTAGAGCCTTGCTCGACCCTCGAAATTCGGGGCGTTACAACAATAGACCACGTGCTGCTCCTTCTTCAGGCTAAGTTCCTGTAGGAACCTTTTCATCCAAAGCATCTCTTTACATGCCTCTGTGACTGCAATGTACTCGGCCTCTGTCATCGACAATGTTACGACCTTCTGTAGACTTCTTAGATTCTATGTCACTTGTCATATCTGCATCTGTGTAGTCTTCTAACACAGATTTTTCATCACCATAGTATAGGCTCAACCTAGATGAGCCTCTTAGATACCGCGGTATCCATTTCACCACTGCCCAATGTTCTTTCCCAGGATTGGCGAGATACTGGCTGACAACACTAACCGCATATGCTATGTCTGGGCACGTACACACCATAACATACATTAAACTTCCTACTGCTGATGCGTAGGGTATCTTCTGCATCTCATTTACCTCTACCTTCGTTTTGGGACACTGCTTGTCACTCAATCTAAAGTGACCATCTAGTGGAGTACTGACCGGTTTTGCTGCCTTCATATTGAACCGCTCTAAGACTTTCTCAATATACCGTTCTTGTGACAACTAAAGCTTTCTGCTACTTCTGTCATGGTTTATCTCTATTCCTAGGATCTTCTTAGTTGGGCCCAACTCTTTCATCGCGAATGACTTGCTCAACTCCTGTTTCAGCCTGTTAATCTTCTTGATGTCTTTTTCCATGATGAGCATGTCGTTAACGTATAACAGCGGAACTAGGAAATCACCATCTGAGAACTTACGTGTGAATACACAGTGGTTTGACTTCGTTCTGTCATACCCATACTTTAACATGAACTAGTCGAACTTCTTGTACCATTGCCGTGGAGCTTGTTTCAGCCCATACAAGATCTTCCTTAGCCTACACACCATATGCTCTTTGCCCTTGATTTTGAACCCCTCTGATTGGTGCATGTAGATCTCTTCGTGTCTAGGTCACCATGGAGAAAGGCAGTTTTAACATCTAACTGCTTTATTTCCAGATCCATGCTAGCTGCTAACCCAAGCAACACCCATATGGATGTCATCTTCACCACTAGTGAGAATATCTCTTCGAAATCTATACCTTTTCTCTGACCAAACCTTTCACCACAAGTTTGGCCTTGAACTTTATTTGTGAATTCTTCTACTTAATCTTCTTTCTTAATACCCACTTGTTGCTTAGAGCTTTCTTGCCATTAGGCAATTTCACCATATCATAAGTGTGGTTCTTATGCAAGGATTCCATCTCCTTTTGCATAGCTTTCAACCACTCCCCCTTATACTCGTCGGCTAGGACCTCAGAATAATCTTCTGGCTCTCCCCCATCAATGAGTATAATATACTCATGCAACAAGTACCTCTTGAATGACTGCCTGTCCCTTGATGACCTCCTTACCTGTGGCTCAACAAGTGGATCAGGTGGGGGCTGCTCCCCCGGTCCATCTTCTATATGAACTCCCTCATCCTCTACACCTTGTTGTACCCCCCTGTTATCAGGAACCATGGGAGGAATAACTGGATCCATATCCTCTAGCTCTCCTGAACTAGGCTGCGTCTTTTCTAGCTTACAAATGTCTTCAATACATTGGTCTTTAAAGAATACCACATCTTTGCTCCTGACGAGCTTCTTCTCAGTCGGATCTCACAATCTGTAGCTGAACTTTTCATCACCATACCTCAATAACACACATTGCCTGATTTTCATATCGAGTTTGGATCTCACGTCCTTTGGTATGTGAACGGATGCCCTGCATTCAAACACCATGAGATGACTGTACGATGGATCTTGTCTAGTCCACACCTTCTTAGATACTTCTCCATTCAAAGGGACTGATGGAGACCTGTTTATCAGATACACTGCGTGTGCATTGCTTCTCCCCAGAACATCTTGGACAACTTTGCATGGGATTCTCTCTACAATGGTGTGATTTATTCGCTCAGCCACACCATTATGTTGGGGGGTCTTGGGAACTGCCTGTTCATGCCATATACCTAAGGACTTACAATACTCATGAAAGTCACCAATGTATTCACCACCATTGTCAGTGCGAATGCACTTCAATGATCTACCTGTTTCTCTCGACCATAGCATGAAACAATTTAACACACCAAAGACCTCGTCCTTGGATTTCAAAGCATATACCTAAACCCTCCTATGTGCATCATTTATAAAAGTGACAAAATACAATACCTCACCCAAGGTTTTTGTCCTCATAGGACCACAAACATCAGAATAAACCAAATATAATGCATGCACTTTATTAACATGAGAAGCAGATTTAACAAATGAAACTCTATGTTATTTTCCTGATAAACAATCAATACAGGTTTTGAGAGGTATACCTGTCACGTCTGTAAGGAGCTGCTTCCTTGTTAGTAGCTGAAGCCCTTTTTCACTCATGTGGCCTAGACACCTGTGCAACATGTTAATAGCTGAATCTTCCATTGCATTCAACTCACTCTTGCACACACTGACACTTGCATTGTAAAGGGTGCAATACTTCTTTCCTCTGGCTGCGATCAACGAACCTTTGATGAGCTTCCAGTGCCCACCAACAAATCGACTTTCATAGCCATCATCATCCAACCTTCCCGTCAATATAAAGTTGAGGCGAAGGTTTGGAATGTGACTCACATCCCTGAGAAGCAATGTATAGCCCACATCGGTTGTCACACAAATATCATCGACCCCTACAATCTTCGATATGCCAGAATTTTTCATCTTCATAGTCTCAAAGTCACCTGACTTGTAACTTGTGAAGAAGCCCTGCATGGAGTCGCATGAAACGAGGCTCTCGAGTCTATCACCCAGTTGGTATCCTGACTCGTAGCCGTAAGATAAACATCGTGATCTGCTAAAAGGATAACTACAACATCTCCATCTAAAGTGATCGCAGTGGAGTCTGATTTATCTTTCTTCTCCTTTCCTTTTCCTTTCTTGTCGTTCTTCTTATTACGACATTCATACTTGTAGTGGCCCTTCTTGCTACAATTTCAGTATTCAACATCCTTCCTAGTACTCAACTTGACTCTTGATTTGTTTCGGGCCTTCCTGCCCTTTCTGTTCTTTCCTCTCCTCATATCTTGTGTCATAAGGGCCTCTTGCTGAGTAGACCCCTGAGACTTCCTTTTTGTCTCCTCATTGAAGATACAACTAGTTACCTGTTTCATAGACACCTTTTCTTCTAGCATGGAGTTACTCAAATACATCACTAATGCTCCCAACTATTAGGCAATGAGCTAAGCAATAGTAAAGCATGTAATTCATCATCCAGGACCATCTTCATAGTGGAGAGCTGGTTCAATATTTTGCTGACTTCATTCATGTGCTCAGCCACAGAACCACCATCTTTGAACTTGAGATTCACAAGTTGTCTTATCAGAAAAATCTTATTGCCGGCTGTCTTCCTCCCACACAACCCTTGCAATTTCAGTCATAGGCTAGCGGCTGAGGTCTCCGTAGACACATGATGGAATACGGAATGATCCAGCCATTGTCTAATAAACCCCACCGCCTTCCGGTCCAACTTCTTCCAATCATCATCTGACATATCATTTGACTTTGTTGATATGCCTTGAATCGGAGAATACAAGTCCTTGCAATAAAGCAAGTCCTCCATCTTAGCCTTCCATATGGTCCAGTTAGAACCATTGAGACTGATCATCCTTGATGAGCCACCTTTCATAATTCAGAATCGATCCCACTCTATTCAACCAACTTGTCTCTGATACCACTTTGTTGGGGCTATTGCACAAAACCTTAGGATCTAGCCTCCTGAATAACACTAGAATTATGGGATAATAAAACAATAAAATAAATCAAAGCATAAACCACACGACATAAGAGATTTTTATATGAAAAACCCTCAAAGAGGTAAAAAGTATGAGACGTAGTGCAGATCAACAATCCACTATGAAGAGAACGTTACAACCGATCACAAGCACACATCGCTTAGATCAAACCTTCTTTACTCACGCAGGAGCGGATGAAAAATAAGAGAATAAAGAAAACAGAGAGATCTCATCGATTACGAGGACGTAGAAGCACTGAGATGTCGAGTGAACAGTAAATCACCTCTATGAGCAGAACCTCCCTTCCACAAGCTTCCTCTCTCTCTCTCTCTCAAACCTTTGATAGCGCTAAACCCTTTAGCAAACCCTTGCAAAGCTTTAGGAAACTCTCTACATATCCTAAAAAAGCCCTAGGGACCCCTATTTATAGTTTTGGAAACTCCTTTCCACACCTCTATGAAACTGCCTCAAATTTACGCAGTCCGCACAAAATTTGGACATGAATCTGC
Organism: Magnolia sinica; assembly: GCF_029962835.1. Taxonomy (NCBI): domain Eukaryota; kingdom Viridiplantae; phylum Streptophyta; class Magnoliopsida; order Magnoliales; family Magnoliaceae; genus Magnolia; species Magnolia sinica. The sequence continues at coordinate 36,596,588 of NC_080577.1, forward strand.
GTAACCTCGACTAGTTGGGTAGAGTCCTCGATCGGTCGAGTGGAACCTCGACCGGTCGAGCATACTCCTCGACTAGTCGAGCACCATGGAATTTCAAAACTAATTGCTCACTAGACTTTAAGTCGAGCGTCACTCGATTGGTCGAGCACCGCGGAAAACTATCCATTTTTTCAACGGGTTGTACTATCTCTCCTTAAATTAAGGAGGAAAACCCCATCGATATGATATGCAATTATCCTGGAAACTGATATTTAACGGTTTAATGACTAATAAAGGATCGGGAGCAGGTATCATCCTGATTGACCCAACTGGAAGGAAACTAGAATTTGTGTTCTAGCTCGAGTTCAATTGCATTGATAAGCAAGCTAAATATAAAGTCTTGATAATCGGTTTAAAATGTTAGTAGAATTAGGAGTCAAGAATATATTAATAATAGGTAATTCACAATTAGTAATAAACCAATTGGCTGGATCATTCACTGTATTATGTTCTAGCGACTCATTTGCTAAAAAAAATTGATGAAGTCAAGTTAAAATATATAACTCAAGAAAATAACATTAATGCTGATTAAATGATAAAATTGACAATATGACTTCAGATTATTCAGAGTTAAGGAAACAAAATAATAGATGTTCAAAAGAAGTCATTGCCTTTGTTTTTCTAAAGGAAATCGTCTAATATAATTTGTCAAGTTGAGATGAACAAAGATGATTGGATGGTCTAAATTATAAATTATTTTCAGTCTCCTCAGAACAAAACTAGTCGAGATATTAAAAGAACAACCATAAATTATATTTTGATCGATAATGAATTATACCGAAGGGGAGCTGATGTTGTGCTATTGCGATGTTTGGGTAAGAAAGAATCCATGTTAGCCATGGGCGAAGTGCATGGGTGAATTTGTGGAGCACATCAAGTTGCCGGGGGGTGGGGTGGGATGAGAATTACACTTCAATGTTATGGATATTTTTGGCCAAGAATGATAATTGACTATATCCAATATGACAAAGGATGTGAAGTACGTCAAAAATTTAGGCCGATACAACATATACCGACAACCGAATTGCATCCTATTATTAAATCTTGGCCATTTCGAGGATGGCCCATTGATTTAATAGGTAAAATTTATCCTCCTTCATCAAAATGTCATAGTTTCATCATTGTAGCAATTGATTAATTAACTAAATGAATAGAAGTAAAGCCCATGATAGGAACCAATTATCATAAAATTATTGAATTCATTGAAACCCATATAATCCACCAATTTGGATTCTTGAATTGATCACTATGGACCGAGGCATGACTTACTCATCCAAAGAAGTTAAAGTAATGGTCGATAAGTATAAAATTAAGTTGTCGTATTCATCACCTTACTATGATCAGACCAACAACCACGCCGAGGCTAGTAATAAAGTCATTAAAAATATTATGTGTAAGATGATCGATGGAAACCCCAGAGAGTGGCATGTTAAGTTATCTGAGGCCCTTTAGACTTATCAAAATTCTTTGCAGAAAAGTACATGGATGAGTCCATTCATGATTACATATGGACATGATCCAGTATTCCCTTTGGAGATAGTTGTAACATCCTTAAGGGTAGCTTATTAGGCTAATCTCAATTGAGTGGTTGAACTAGAGAATTTAGATGAAATATGGCTGAAAGCCTTGGACTCTATTGTGTCCAACAAAGCCAGGGTAGCCTGAGCTTATTACAAGAAGGTGAAAAAGAAGGTTTTTGGATAATGTGATATGATTTGGAAGGTAATATTATCTCTCAGAATCAAGAATGCTACTTTTCACAAAGGGTCACCCACTTGGGATGGACCATTTACAATGGTAAATGTTCTCAATGGAGGTACTTACATTCTTCGTGATATGTGGGGAAAGGTTGTGAAAAAATCCTATCAATTGTCAATTTTTCAAGGCTGATCATCCTAATCTATAATGGCTAGAATAATTACAGAGCAAGCAAAACAATGGCTAAAATAATTACAGATCGTGAATGATAGACCGAAATCAGACAAGAATTAGAGATGGACGTAAGGAAATATAAATTTTGTTATTAGTTTGCTAAGAGTAAACAAAGTGTTCAAACTGAACGTGGTGTAGGATATAATGGCTATGCTTAGAAGCTTGTCAGAGCTATATAATGGTGGCTATTGTTCACTCCCCAAGTATAGGGTTGTGATGTAGCAATAAACTCGGTGAGACCGAGGTCGAATCCTAAGGGACTGATACCTGTACGTTATCTGAAACTAAGTAAAACGAGAACTAGATTAAGATGAAATCTAAATCAAATGATTTATGAGGAATAATAGTGAAATATTACTCTAAAACTTAAGGAATTCAGAAGAAGGAAACTAGGGATTTAGAGGATCCACTTGTAGAGATCAGGGAGATCTTATGCCTGCATCAAGAATCATGGAAATCAAACTGAACTTTACTTGATCTAGTTTTCACGAGATGAAAGGTATATGAATTAGAATGGATTCCATCACCAAACCATGCCCAGAAGACAAAGCAAACAATAGAATTAAACTAATTACCAACCAATCAACAATGCATGAAGGTTAGGAAGGGTACCGTCATCCGACCATGCCCATGAGACGATGGTGAACAACAGGGCTTCCTGACATCATAAACATCAAAAGAAAAAAGAAATACTCAAAGCCATCACAGATCTATTGTAATTTCAGTCACAACAAACCATAAAAAACTGAAAATCTTCATTTTAATTGAACTAAAGTCAACATCAGTCAGTCTAAACAAGAGGCACAAGCAAAGTCTCTCCCATTAGACTACAAGCTTCACCTCTTAGCCCTAGCTAAGAGGTTTAGCCTGACATGATGAGGCTAGAACACATGAGAAAGAATAAAATAAAATAAAACTCTAAAAGAACCACTTTCCTTGTCTCTGACTTCCAGCTCTGGCCCTCGTCACCTACTTGAATGATGATTTTTCCAGCTTGAATCCCCTCAAACTCTCTCTTTTATTCCCTTTTATAACTTGCTGGGGGCGTTAGAGAGGCCTAGCTGGAGTCGGTGATGTCCATATGTGGCTTTACGCAGCTAGTTACGCAGCCAAGAACGCAGGTCGCATAGTCTTTGGAAATTGACTGGCGTCGGCTTGGAAATGTGATGGCTGACAGCTCCAGATTTCTGGTTTAACTTCATGAACAAGATTAAGGCCCCCTTCTGCATCTTCTGGTCGGATTAGATCATCGATCCGATCATCTCCTTGATCGCACAGTGGCCCACTGCGGCCCATTTTTACGGACGCAGAGCCTGCGCACGGTCCTTGCGCTACGAAGATCAGTGGGCCCATGGTCTGCATCAATGGTGAGATCCAGCCCGTCCATTGGATGCAGCACGAAAAACCATTCAGATATGGATGGTTTTGGATTGGGTTTGGTGTGGCCCATTTGATTTATCTTTCGGTAAAGGTTCTGCCCTCAATTCTGTGTTTTACAACATTCCACGTCTTTACATGTGCGTTGGGCTGAAAGAGGAGCTTGGAGAGAGTCTTTGCCACTCCACAAAGCAATTGGATGGTTTAGATCAAGCCCTTGATATACAGTTGTGGCCCACAAAACCCAATCACAAGTCTTTGTTGCGAAACAGAGTCGACGCAGTCGGCGCTGTGATGTTGGTGGGGCCCACTTTACTATTTTGTTGAGAAATCGACGCCGTCCTCTGTATTATGCTCGAAAAACCATTCGGGAATGGTGATTTTTGGAGTGAAATCGGTGGGGTACACAAGATCTTCTACTCCGCCGTCCATCCTATGTTTAACGGCTGGGATCGTGAAGACACTTGCATAGTGGCAAAAAGACACCTAGGCGTTGGTCTTGGCCATCTTCCAAGACAAGTGAACGGGTCGGATCATCGAACTGAGGAGCGAGTGGGGCCCACTGCTGAAAAATGGACGGACAGCATTCGTCCGCTGTTGCTGCGGAAGAAGAAGACGGGTCAACCCGTCTTTGATCGGGCTGACCGTCCGGTGCACGGTCGATGCGTGTACACTATGTACACGCACTGTACATGTAGGGTCTATTGTGATGTTCGTGAGACATCTGCTCCGTCCATTTATTTTGTCACTCCATTTAAGGCGTTGAGAATAAAATTGAAGCATTTTCAGATGACAGGCGCGCCCAAAATCACTGATTTATGGGCTGATTTGTTCGTTGGGCCACTTCCAGAGGGATCCAATGGCTAAAATTTGACATGTACGGTTAGTTTTTGGTCCTCGATCCATGTATAAATTTTTAAGACGAACAGATGATGGAAACCTAGTGATCTTGCATTCTGGCTGACTTTTAGGCCGCTTGAGCTTCAGTTTCTCGATTTTCACGGATCCGTGGCATGTAATTCCATCGATCTTGGTCCCTTGGAGTCCGTCCCTTGCCTTTGGTGTCATCAGAGCATTAAATCCATAGTTTAGGCACCCTTTTTCAGTCCATGCTCGTAAATACACTCTGCATCACAAACATGATTAAATCAGGCCATTGAACAATATCATGCTTGTAAATCCAGGTAATAATTAGGTCTAATATGTAATATTTGGCCCTCAACAGCTATGTCTTAGAGGGGGGTGATTAGGACCAAATAAATTTTTTGCCAATTAAAAATTAAACACACTATTACTTAAACTAATATGCAATTTAAACTAAGTTAATTAACTCTATGATTTCCAAGCCAATAGAGTGTCCAATCACATAGACTACAAATGATGAAACATGCTAAGCAACTAGTCTATAAAAAATAGTTTACATGTGTATGTGGGATGTGCTAACTATTAACTCCCAGCATTTATTTAATCATGTATACATATAATTCATCAATCAATCACATAAGCATAATTAAATATGTGCTCAAATGACAATTTCAAACACAACATGTATAGTGGTTCGATTTTCTTACTCTACTCCTGACGGACGCACTCAATCCATGGGTGTATTAGATTTCAGTATCGGAGGTTTTAAATTAGGTTCATCTCTAACCTTTATAAGCGTAGACTCCCGCCAGCGGTTTACATAAGGACTTGCTATACACCTGTATCTGTGGCCTACTCAAGGACTTATACACATACACACTCATGTCGGTGGCCTACGCAAAGACTTAAACACGTACTCATTCATGTCGGTGGCGACATGGTCCTACAAAAGTACTTACGTGAGTTTGGGTTAAGAACTCTACCATCAATCTTACACAAGGAAGGAGTGTGAGGACTCTTACAATTTAACAACTTGTTGGATTGAGCCCCTTTTGTAGTGCATTCTAGGGTTTCTTAATTATTACTCTCTCGTGCTTCAATTAACTCCCCTTGTGCTCCCTCAATTATTGAAGTCGGTCTTCTTCCATTTACTTGAATTGACTACCTTACAATTAATACTCCAATGAAGCTACCAAGGTAATAGGAGGGCCTTAGTTGAATCTCCTACAACTAATGGCTTAATTGATTTCTAAATGGGGATTCACCTAAATGGCCATTTTAGAGGTTTGAAAGATAGATTTTTCAATTGGATTGGTGTATATCCTCTAAAGAATGCAAGGAATCAAGATTATGTTCATAGAGAGCTTGGAATGCTCATTGGAGTGATTACACATATGCAAGATGACTTGAATCCCTTTGGGTGAGAGTCTAGAAGAGTTAGAAAGTATTGGGATACAATAGAGATTTAAACTCACAAAAAAACCATCCATTATCCAAAGATTCTAATGCAATATATATAATAAAAAGGCTCAAACGAATCTCTAACGATTAAGCACGATCAAAGCTCGATCGATCCAGCTTGGTCGAAAATGGTCTAATGAACTCGCTGGACTATTTTGGCCATGTTCAATTGATCAAGTTCATGCTTCAAGTGTTAGAGGTATATCATATTTTAGGCCAGTTGCCTGTTAGACTTTTTTTGCCATGTTCGGTTACTCAACTCGATTGATCGAGCTTTGCTCGAGCACACCACAGAGTTTGTTGGTTTGGACAGTTTGATTTCTAGTAGCTCGGGACCTCTATAGCTTATTTTATCACATTTTAATATGGCTCCTAAAACTAAGGGATGATCAAAACAAGGGTTACCTATTAAGCCATAATCATCTAGAGGTATAGGGTTGTTTTGGATCAAGGTTAGGGTCACGAAGGCACCTCATTTACTTGTTCTTTTCTCCTTGATGCTCCATGTCCTCTTGTATCTTTGGTCTTCAACTTCCAAGGGCTCAACCGAATAATAACACATGGATTTACATGACTGACAAATAAAGTGTGCAAATCAGTGCACTGAAAAATGTGTTCTGAGCCAATTACATATATAAAAAAATCAGCACAAAGAAAAAGTAAAAAGGAGGCTTCACCAAGATGCAGTTTAGGTGTAAGCTGCCTTCATTTCTTCATACTCCTTAAAGGCACAGTCCATGATCAATTCAATCATCTGCCATTGAGCTTTCTAGAATTCTCCACTCCAGAATACGGTCAAGGAAGCACAGAACCTGGTCGATATGACGACTAATTATGTCGGCCTTGTGCTTTGCTTCTTTCTTCCGTTTACTACTTTCACATGACCGAGCTTGATAAATATCAAGCTGTGAGTTGATGAAATTTAGAAGAGTCTGGGAGTAGTTTGAATCCCTCCTTGGATAAAGGTGCACAATTTCCTAACAAATATTGTTAACCTCTTTGCACTGAACTTGGAGGGTTTGCAAAATCAACCTTATTAAAATGATGTCGTCTACTCTAGTGGAGGTAATTATACCAGGTCGCATCATATTGGTCAGAGAGTATGTTTAACTCCCTATAAATGGCGGCACACTCATTTGCATGAGTGTCCGGTATTTTGAGGTATTTTCGACAATAAAATGAGCATTTTCGATGCGTTGGAGCTTGGTTATAGCATCTAGGAGTTCCTTCAGTAAAGCATCATTCTCCATAATGTCCCGAAACTCACGGACAAATGGGTAAATGTCAAACTAGAGAGAGAAATGGACAAAAGAATCGATCTTAAGGGAAAGAAATTCCTTCAAGAAAACTTGACCTTGATCGATTGGGAAAAGGGGTGCAGAGGCCGTGATAGAAAAAAAGTTTTAAATTTGGAAGCAAGAAAAAATTGAGTGCTTAGTGGAGAAAGAACCATTGATTCCTTTATATAAGGCTAAGGGAAGCCTAGCGTGCTTGAAATCGAAGCATTCTCGAGAAAAATGGAACGAGTAAGCGCACTACTTTTTATGTTTATGCCATGTCATCAAGATAGTTATTCCTTTTAAGCAGTGGAGAAAAAAACTAAGTTTCGAAGGCATTGTTAAGGAAGAAGGCACCGTTGCTTATTCCATTAAAAATAGAGAATTACAAACCAACAATACAGTAGTTAAAGAGGTAGACAAATATTTCAACAAGAAACAGGTATCAGAGATTAGAATATCTACATTCAATAATAACAAAAGAAAAATGAAAAACAAACATCATCCCTTATTTTATTAATTATGGATTCTTATTACATTCCTCCTAGTGCCCTTGATTTTAAAATAAAGTACATTTAATTAATGTAATGGAGAACAATCTACTAGTGATTTTGGCAGCATTTCGACTTGTATGACGTCCGTCATAATGACAGAAGAGTTGTGCGGGTTGAAGCCCTTGCTTCGCGCCAATATGCATAGAATGTATGTGCATAGGAGGGCAAGTCACGGATGAATATACAAAAGTGCACAACAAATAGGCCATCGGGGCCCCCGTTATGCAGTCGCGCGGATGAGCATGCAACGGGCTAGCATCCTGTGATGCTAAATGTCTTCTTCCTTCTATTCTCCTCGGCTACTTCCTATTGGATACCTGACCACTGCGACTATGTATTCCAAGAGCTCCCGACTGCTTCTTGAACTTCTTTGATCCTCCAAATGAGAGGGGATGAGGTATTTATAGGCTTTCGTACATGTGAACTACTAAATCTGCACAACAGAATGTTGTGGCGCGGGCGCGCAATATACCCCTATTGCGCGGGTGCGCAACAGGGTTTACAACTAATTTGGGGGATCTGCTCCCGAAATAACATCTTGACAACATTCTATGTGTTACGTAATCGCACAACACATCTCCTTTGCGTGGTCACGCAACAAGAGTCTTTTGTGAAATTCTCTAATTTTTATGCTCCAACAAATGTAGGGCTGAAAGTCAGGCGGGTTGGGGCTCAACCCTAGCCCAACCCAAGGTTCCTACACCCTAACCCTAACCCAACCCAACCCAACCCAACTCCGGGTTGGAAATTCTCAACCCAAGCCCAACCCAAGCGGGCTCGGTCAGGTTGATTGGGTTGGTCGGGTGGATACATGCTAATATTTTCATTATTACATTAGTCTATTATATTTCGATACACATCTTATTTTATATACATATGATTTTATTAATTATATATGTAGTTATTTATTATAATGAACTTCATTTTTTTCTAAGCAAACAAGTTAAAATACAGGACAACTACTCCTTTAAAAGTCATGTTGTGTAGCACGCAATCTATTTAGGAGAGAGAAATTCAACATATCTTGGTAGCTTAAGTCATCGTAAATGGCATGGACCAATGAGACCTGACGGCACTGGAATTCCACGTGCCTTCAACACAAACAATCCACACTTAATTATAATTTATAAGTAATTTATATATATCGATCGGGTTTGGGTTGGGTCAGGCAACCCGAGCCCAACCCAAGTTTTATCAGGTTGGTGTGTATATAGCCCAAGCTCGAGACCAAACCTAATACATCCTTCCTGAGCCCAACCCTATGTCGGGTTGGTCGGGTTGAACCCGCCCGACTTTCAGCCCTAAACAAATGTCCCCTTTATCCTCCTTTTATTTTACTGTAAACTTAAATGGGGGATCGAGTCTTTTCCGTATAAAAAATCCTTTCTCAATATTCATTTGCATGGTTAGGTCCACACAACAGAGTTGGGTCCTATCATCTATATGTATTAGGCTCCCTTTCTACTTTTGAGTCATCATCATCCAATTCAAGCCTTTTATTGTTGGGTGAGATGGTGGGTATATCAGCCTTTTTCTAGTATGTCATTGTCACTTGGTGAACTATCGAGTATGCATTGCTCCACCAAGGAAGAGTAATTATAGACCCGAGTAGGGGATTGGATACATAATGGAGATAGGTCACACCTAAATGGGGAACTGGTTACATAGTGGAGAAAGATTAGGCTTGGATGGGGAATCAGATACATAGTAGAGAAAGATCATGCTCCTACCTCCGGTCGAGTGTGTTTGAAAATTTCTTTAGAGGAACTTATCCCCGAAGTAAACTTTGCCAATATTTTGGAGGGTTGGATTGCATATGGCATTCTTTTAAAGGAACAGAGGAGACCGAGAGAACAACCTTTCACAACTACAACTTCAAATCTATAGAAGTAACAGTCTCTTCGGGAGTAAGAGCATATCAGTTGGAGTATTAAATATTGACAAGGAGGATGACACTGCAAACGGAGTCGCTACGGTTGGTTAAGAGGTCTCGCAAGATGTATTTACACCAACTAGTCAACCGAATGCTCCTGTGGAGGAAGACGTACTTGATTATGGAGAATTTAACCACTCGCTAGTAGTTAATGTCTTCATGAATTTTAGTGCCAACCATTCCCCCTTCCTTGTTAGATGTTGAGGGAAATGAAACTTTCTATGCCAATGTGTAGGTAGTAGCGTTGACGCTGATTTCTTCGGACAGATCATTGTCCTCCTCACGTAATATAGAGATTGATTAGGACATGACAGCCTTCTCGACAACCTCTGGAGGTAGATATCAACATAGAACATATTTTGATGAACGAGGCCGCAGTTACATCTTCCACAATCTTTGTAAGACCTGTATCCTAGACTGTACCATTCTGTAGAATCCCACAGTCCTCCCGGTCGAATTTCGGCAACCCGTGACTTGTAATCGGTGTTTACGTGCGACCCTAAGTTGAGTCCCGTATATCAGAGTCGGATCAACTTGAAACTTGTACCCTAGCGACCGTGCCGTCACCGCGGTTCCAATGCCACAACTCACGCACCAATGTGATACCTAGGTTAGGAGATGTGGGCTCGTGTTTATTTTAAAAAAAGTCACGCATTGCGAAACCCAAGAAAATCTCTACTAAACATCACATCAATTAATCAATCAAGTACCAACACCCATCCCTCTCTCATTCAAAGTTAACTCTCAAGTCAAGTACACATCCATCACTCCACCCATCACGCTCATCCCTTCCTTACACCCATCACCATCCCTCTCTCCCATCCACCACTCCTCTCTCTCTCTCTCATTTTTTTCACTCTATTCCAAGCTTTCCAAGAGAGCAACCATCAAGCTAAGGAGAGAAAAGAGAGGAGCCTAGTGTGGTCCACTTCTTACCCCAAGATCCTCACCATCCAACCCTTCAACTCTCATCATCCTCCATCAAAGAGGATGCTTAGGAGCTCGAGAGATCAAGGAACCAAGAAGGAGCAAAATTGGTGGGTGTTTGTAGCTCTAGATAGTGATTTTGATTTAGGGCCCACTTATAATGGGATCCATCTTAATGTATGTGTTATGATCTAAGAGGGGCCCATAGTAGTGGGATCCCTCAACTACACCCTCTCTCTCTCTCTCTCTCTCTCTCTCTCTCTTTCTCTCTTTTCCTTTGTATGGTGATGATGATGAAGAGGTGTGTGGCCCACTTGGTGTGTGTGTGTGTCCCACCAGTATTATATCCATGCCATCTATATGTTGGGCCCACTTTGTTGGGCCGTCCAGCAGCAGGCCCGCTAGCCTGTCCATTTGGACGGACCCAGATGAAGAGAAAATACAAATGTCAGCTCTATCTCAAGCTCACGTGAGACCCACTTGCCTTGAAGCGAATTGGCAAAAATACCTCAACCAACTATATAAGTACTATATTGGGTCAGCATGCCTTGTGGGGTGCTGTGATGTATGTGTTTTATACACACCATCCATGGGACCCACTAGATGTGGGGTACATCCACACCGTCCGTCCACCTGGGCGAGGGCCCACATGGTGTATGTGTTGAATCCTCACCATCTATCCAGATTGGAAAGGCCATAGGCCTAGAAGCTAGTTTTTATTATATATATATTATAATATAATACATATTATATATAAATATATATCTAGTGGGTCACACGTGTGGACCCACCTTGCATGTGCAGGATCCACATCGTCCAGCCACACTGTCCGGTGGTCTGGACAGTGGGACCCAGGTGATGTATGTGCCTTATAACCTGGTCGTCCATCTAGGGCCGGCATGAGGACGACCACGTGTGTGGCCTTCCACGTGGGACGTGGATCCCCACTATGATGTATGTGTTGCTTGATCCACACAGTCCATTGATAGGGACAGTGGGTCCCAGCAGCTTTACTGCTGTATTGACGTATGCAAGTTCTGTGGGCCCTGATCATAAGGTGAGTGTTGTATCTAGCCATCCATATGATGGTGGACCCCACATGATGTTAGTGTTCTATCCACACCGTCCATTAGGGGTGGTGGGGCCCAATGACATGTGTGTTTTGATCCACACCGTCCACCCATATATAGACAGATTTAAATATCAGGTGGGGCCTACTGTGCTGTATCCAGCACGTGGGACCACCATGGTGTATGTGTTTCCTTAACACTGACCAGCTGAGGACAGTGTGGCCCATTGTGACATATATGTTTCATCCTAACCGTCTGTTTGTTTTGACAGCGGATGGGACCCACCTTGACATATGTATCTACACCGTTCATCTCTGGACGGCGCTGCATAGGTCCCACCTTGTTTGTATGTATTCTACCTACGCCATCCAGCAGCAGTGGGGTCCACCTGATGTGTTTCATCCATGTGGTCTGGTGGCAGCATGCCACTGTGATGTATTTTATCCATACTACCCAACAGATGTGGACCCCGCCATGATGCATTTTATCTACATCGTCTAAATCTGTAAGACCCCACCTTTGATGTTTGTTTTGTATGCACACGGTCTAGGCCGTTGGCAGGCCCATTTTGATAGATATGAGGCCCACTATGTATGTGTGAGGCCCACCTATTGTGTGTGAAGCCCACTGTAGTATGTGAGGCCCATTTGTTGTGTGTGAGGCCCACTGTGTATGTGTGTAAGTGTGGGACTCGTCGTGATGTATGTACTAACTATCCATCTTGTGAGGCCCGTTGAGATTGTACATGAGGCCCTGCTGTGTGGCCCATTGTGATGTAATTTTGGCCCATGTAATGACGCCTATTGTGATGTATATTGGGCCCGTGTGAGCGGCCATTATGATGTATATTAAGCCCATGAGATGTGGCCCATTGCGATGTGTAAGGACCATGTGATGTGGCCCATTGTGATGTATATGAGGCCCATGCAATGCGACCCACTTGATGTATATGAGGCCTATAGTGTGGCCCAATGCGATGTATATGAGGTCCTTGTATGAGGCCCATTGTGATATGTATTAGGCCCATGTGACACGGCCCATTGTGATGTATTTGAGGACCATGTGATACGGCCTAATGGGATGTGTATTGGGCCCTTATGTGAGGCCTTGGGTCCACTATATGTCAGGCTTTACGTGGGTCACTCCTTAGGAGCAATGTTGGTTAAATGTCCACATTGATGGGCAATGATGGTTAAATGTGCACATTGTGACCTTTTCTTAGGCCTTTGTTAGACCCATTCTCATTATTCTAGGTCAACCCAAATCATTGGGCCCCATTGAAGTTGCATGGTTCATTATTACCGTAGATGGATGTCTCTGTGTTATCGGATATGGCATATCCATGGCTGACGGTCGATCCTTATATTATGGTTTAGATCGGCTGCTCATTTACGGACCTCACCTTTCATATAGGTTGATTATCGAGGCTAATTATCAATGCCGATTATCGAGGCCAATTGTCGAGGCTGATTATTAAGGTTGATTGTCGAGACCGATTATCGATGCCGATCATTGGTACCGGTTATCGATACCGATTATGAGTATGCGATAATATAACATCATGACACATGCCCATAGCATCATTTGCATGCTTGTTATGAGATGTGGTTGGCTATTGCATATGCCATTGGGCAGGTTGTTTATGGGACTCCCTGGCAGGCGGAGTTGTCCCATATGAGTGCACGGTACACGTAGGTTTGATGCATGACTAGATGGTATGACTCATACATCTCGTATTTTATGATATGACCACTTACGCCCTAGCGACATCAGGGTCATAGCCTCCACAAGCATATTGTGGATGGCCAGATGGGACATTGAAAATCTTTTCTACATGGGGTACCATAAATGTCCCTAGGTGAAAGTCCCTAAACCCTCTTGTTACCAGAGGACGCCCAAACGTCTAGACCAAGTGGATATATATATGAGCACACGAGGGTTGTATACTAGTAGGCCGCGTCTCCCATTGTGTTGTGGTCGGTTGGGACGAGGTGTGGTCTTACCCGCCTGAGGGAGTAGGGAATATTAGGTTGAGTCTGACCAGCTCATAAATAGGTCCGCTATCGACGAACTAGGCCCGATATTGGTAGGCGGATAGTGAGGTCTCTTCCACTTACCCAATTTTGTACTTGATAGGGCGGCAAGTGGCGTAGAGTGTACTAGACCTCGATGATGATCCCAGAAATGTACGGTACTGATATGTGGACTTATTAAGTAGGAGTTGCATACTCAACATTTTACTCATTCATTCACTATCCACTCGGGCTGGTGGTGCGCAACTAATTTGATATGTGTACCTTTAAAATGGCTAGGATTTTGGTTAGGCACACGGCTAACATGAGATCGGGAGTTTACCACATTGAGTCTAGCTATCCAAATTTAGGTATGAGACTGGTTTGGATTGAAGTCCCTTGTGATGGACCCCACAACTTACGATACTACGTATTATCATCCCGACTTCACACTCTAGCTTGGTCATTTCATTTGCACCACATATTGCATTGCATTCTCAGCACATAGCATTTGGTTTGCTATGCTCATGTATTGCATATTTTGAATGAGGTTGATGGTATTATGGACTTGCCAGGATCTGCATATTGTATTGCATCCATGGCATATGGCATTTGGGTCACTATGTTTCTGCATTTATATCGCCTAGATGAGACTGGTAGCATTCGTGGACTCGTCAGGATTTGCATATTGCATTGCATCCTCAGTATATGATATTTGGCTTACTACGTCTCTGCATTACATAGCTAATCTACATTGCTTCCTCAGTATATGATATTAGCTTATTATGTTTTTGCATCATATAGCTTGGGTAAGGGTGATAGTACTTATGGACTTATTGGCATGTTTACGCATTACTCTAATATTGAATAACTTATAGCCTTACTAGTATTCCGCTTACACTGATATTTGTGTGCTTGACACTTATCTTGCACACACACGTACACCACCCTCTAAGCTTTCTATAAGATTATGCACGATAGACGCGTGCAGGTGACGATAGGATGCGATCGAGTTGAGGCAGGAGCGTGTGGCGGAGCTTTTGGAGCTTTTGACATTTACCTTATATTTTCCTTTCAGCACTGTATTCAACTGTTTATATTAATGGATATATGATGATGATGTTGCCTTTGTCATTTGGGTAAACTTGTAGTTATGCTTCTTACGAGATAAATATACGTCGAAAAATCCTCCTTGTAGGATCCCAGGATCAGAATCTGGCGTATAGGCGCTGGGAGTCGAGAATGGGGTACCATGGAGGCTGTCGGCACCGGTTTCGGTGATTAGGAATTCTGTGAGCTCAGTTTTGAGTTTGGGGCGTGAGAATCTCGGTTACGACTACTTGTGCAATTCATTTTCCATTGGAACCTGTAATTGTTACAGCTTCAGCGATTCCATCTTGTAACATCATGGTCAGAGAACCGTCTTTTAATGTTGCTCCTACCGTGGCAGCCCTTGCGACAGTTCCAATAACTCCTGCTTTGAACATCATGGTTAGGGAATCATCTTTAATGCTGCTTGTGCCATGGCAGTCCCTGAGCTGCCAAATGTCTCTTAATCGAGAATGCCTTCTCAACCATAGCTTGTATGTTCCAGAACCTTAAGTAATAGTATTTCCTGCCAAGTTAATCGATATTAATGTTTCTGGGCTTCACAATTTTTCGATCCAATTTCATGATGTATTGATAATTTCAGAATGTATAGACAACTTCAAAATAATTGTAATATATTGACAATTCCGAAATAATTGTAATGTATTAAAAATTCTGAAATAATCGTAATTTATTAACAATCCTAAAATAATTGTAAATCAATACGTATTTTAATTGCGTGTTTCTCTCTAACTTGAGATATGCAATTATGACAATAATTTAGTTATTCTGTTTTTCGCTTGTTAGCATGGTTTGCGTTGCATTTTCGGTCTTAGAGTTCAGTTAGTTAAGGCATCGTAAGTAGTTAACGGGAACACCGTTTAGGCTCATAAGTAGTTAGAGCATCACAGTTTAAGCTCTTGAGTAATTGGAGCATCATAGTTTATACTCATAAGTAATTGGAGTTTTCATAGTTTATACTCTTGAGTAATTGAAGCATCACAATTTATACTCATAAGTAATTAGAGTCTTCACAGTTTATACCCATAAGTAACTGGAGTCTTCACAGTTTATACTTGTAAGTAATTATAGAGTTCACAGTTTATAATCATAAGTAATTAGAGTCTTTATAATTTATACTTGTAGGTTATTGGAGTCTTCATAGTTTATACTCTTAAGTTATTGGAGTATATAATATTTAGAAATTTAAAAATAATAGGTGATAATCTCTCATATAATCGGTGATAATCCAGAAATATTTGGCGATAATCTCACATATAATTGGCGACAATTCAAAAATATTTGGCGATAATCTCACATATAATTGGTGATAATCTAAAAATAATTGGCGCTCGATAATCTCGCAGATAATCGACGATAATCCGAAAATAATTGGCGATAATCTCGCATATAATCAGTGACAATCTAGAAATATTTGGTGATAATCTCACATATAATAATCAGTGATAATTCAGAAATAATTGGTGCTCGATAATCTCGCGGATAATTGGCAATAATCTTGCATATAATTGGCGATAATCTAAAAATATTTGGTGATAATCTCGCATGTAATCGGTGATAATTCAAAAATAATTGGCACTCAATAATCTCTTAGATAATTGGTGATGATCCGAAAATATTTGGCTATAATCTCATATATAATTGGCGATAATATGAAAATATTTGGCGATAATCTCGCATATAGTCGATGATAATCTGCAGATAATTAACGCTCAATTATCTCGCAGATAATTGGAGACAACCTGCAAATAATTGGAGATAATCTCGTAAATAATTGGCAATAACCTGCAAATAATTGGAAATAATCTCGCAGATGATTAGCAATAGTCTGCAAATAATTAGAGATAATCTCACAGATAATTGGTGATAGCTTGCAAATAATTGGGGATGATCTCGCAGATAATTGGTGGTAGCTTGCAAATAATTGGAGATAATCTCACAAATAATTAGCAATAATTTTGAAGGCCTTTTGGAGGTGTAGTAATAATTCTGCCACGATGATAATTCCAGCCCAGATGTCATTTCTACAAGATTATTATTACCAATTATTGTCTTGGAAGATTGACAATTACTCTCTTTTAGGATCAAGGGATCGACGATCTTGTCCTAATGCTTGGAGAAATATATTTAAAGGAGTATTTGGAAATCGTATCTCCCTTTGGCCTTTCTTTTCATTAATCATTCTTCATCCTCACTCCATCAAAGAATGAAGGTTTATGAAGATACATTATTGAAAATCACACTATTATAAGATTTTTCATCTCATTGCGCTTTTACATGGCCATACTGCCCTCCTTTTGATTGGGTAGAATTTTCCTTGATAATCTTCATAATCAAAATTCTTGTCATTTTTTTCTTCAAGGAATGAGAAAGATCATTTCAAAATCTTCCTCCAATCTTTTTTATAAGTATTAGAACCATGTCTCCTTTCTTGAAGGATCACAGATGCTTTTAATGAAAATTGTGTTGGTTTCTACTTTCTTCCCTTTGTCGTATTTTTCCATGATGATTTTGCCTTTATCGATCATCTTTTGAAGCATATTTTTACGAGAATAATAACTTTCAGTCTAATGCCCTAGCATACAATGATAATGATAGTAATCCTTTTCTTTCATCTTCCCCATTTCTCTAGGGTGTTTTAGCCGAGGTAACTCGATCCTCTGCATAGACAATATTTGGTTCATTATGGGAAGTATGTCCTTTACAAATGCATACCTCTTATGATCCTTATACCATTTGGACCTTTTATCTGTCGTTCCAATTGTATAATTCTTCTTACTTTCTCTATTGTTGTTTCTTAGTTAACTTTGGGAGTCTTCCCTTTTCTCTCTTGCCAATGGTGCTAACTGATGTTCCATTAAAGCTCTGGTGCAGTGGCTTCATACGAGAAGCAAATACTTTCTTAGCAATCATTTCAAGAATATGGGCCTTTGTAGCGAGATCACGAAAAGTGCATATTTTGGCACTTATTAGGCCAAACACCACCTTCGGTTTCATACAGTTCAAATATAACTTAACTTGCTCTGATTCTCCCGGAAGTTGTCAACATGATGCCCCTAGGGTTTTTCACCGGTTAATAAATTTTCTAACTAGTTTGTCCTCTCTTTGGTGAATGGAAACCAATTCAGTCAAACTAACTTCTCCGTCAGAAGAAAAAAAAGTTCGCCATGAAGGCATCATGTATTTATTCCCAAGTACGAATAGATCTCCGGGCCAAAGCTGAATACCATTTAAGGGCATTTCTTGTCAAGGATAACCCAAATAGTCTTAAGCAATAATGAGGAACTCCAAAGAAATTTCCTAGGTGAATGGTTTCAATGATCACCTGTCGGATTTCTTTCGATTTTACAATTTAAGGAATAGTAGGTGCATAACTGTGAGATCCAATCCTTCGCAGTTGTGACCCTTCCGCTTGTTGTTCATCATTGTTCATATCATCCAATATTGGAGTAGGGACCTGAGTTGCATTGTGGGTTAATTCTGTTAATGTCTCTCGAAGGTTCCTATATTCTTCTATCAAGGGGGTTTACATGTGTTCACAACCCCAAGTGCAGGGTCACAATGTAGTAATAACTCGGTGAGACCGAGGTCAAATCCATGGGAAATGGGGAACACGGTCTATAACTAATCTAAATCTAACTTGGTTGTCTAGGTTTTTAATCTAACGAGATAAAAAGAGTTTTGAATAATAAAGATAAAAGACTAAGGATCTAGGAATCCACCTATAGTAATCTCAATATTCAATCTACTTGATTTAACGATAACTCGATTGTAATCGAAGTCCTATCCTATCCAATCAGATGATGAAGCGTTTAAAATAGAATCTGAACTTTCATTGGATTTGTTCCCAAATATCCGTCTATTTGTAATGATGATAGGGAATTCTATCATCCACCATGCCCAGGAGACGATGGTGAACAACGACTTGTACACATCACATAATTTAAAATAAGTAAGAAGATATTCAAAATTCTCATAGCATCTATTGTAATTAGAGTTACAATAAACCATAGAAAGCTGAAAATATTCCTTAAATCAAACTAGAAATCAATGAATTTCAACATAAACTTGAATTAAAGTTCGATAAACATCAAAATAAACTATACGTTTTATCCCTTAGCCTTAGCTAAGAGATTAGTATAACAAGACTAACATCCTAGAAGAAAAACAAAAAGATCAACTACTGTGAAGAAATTGAAATGGAAGAACGTTGTCGGCGCTCCACCTAGGTCTTCTCTTCGTTTCCAAATGCTAAAAGTTGATTTGGAATAGCCTAGGGACTCCTTTAAATAGTTTTGTAATTTAAACTTTCGCACCACCTCAAAAAAGTTCGCAAACTGCCTCAATTTTATGCACTCTGCGTAACGCCTTCAATGCCATTGAACAGCCTTCGATGTCATTGAACATGGAATCAATTTTGAATCGAATTCGGAAGTCATGCTCCTTCGCACTGCGTAAATCTTTGATGCAATCGAACATACCTTCGATGTCATTAAACAAACCTTCAATGCCATCGAAGGGTGTTCGAGTAATCAAAGAATGTGTCCAGAGAGTTCTAGCGAGTTGTTCCAAAAATCTTCAGAATTCTCGATGCCATCGAAAGGTCTTTGATGTCATCGAACTGGTCTTTGAAGAATCGAACAGGTCTTCGATGAATCAAAAAATGCACCAAAATAGTCCAGCAACTAAACTTGATTTTCATGTAATTTCAAAGTAATTGAACTGTCTTCGATGTTATCGAACACTTACTTCGATGGCATTGAAGGGTGTTCGATGTCATCAACGGATGAGTTTTACTTCTTCTTCTTTATGTACTTTGCAAACTTGATTTCTATCCTTCTCCACTTGGTTTCCTTGGATCTTTGGCATATGAATTCTTCATTATTGACTTTCAAATCTCCAATTCTTCATTCTCTTCTCTTGAGCTCTAAATTCATTCTTTTAAGCACATATTCATTATAAGCTTCCAAATTACCTTGCATGACAAAAATATATATAATTAAATCAAGTTAACACTTAAATGCCAAGATAACTAATGAATTTAAAGGGTTAAATATGCAATATTTGAGTCTCAATAGTATGCATGCCATCTTGGCTAAGCGCTCATCTGGCGAAAGTGGATCAATCTGACTAGTGCCCATCATAAAGATTTTTGCTTCTTTACTCCCTAATTGGTCTGATACTGGAGGAGGGGATGAATACACCATTATTGATGACATTGAGGAAAACGAACCACCACTTAATCTGAAACTAGCGCATCCCCGTCTCAGGGAACTAGCCAACTCAAAATGTGATGTTCTTGATGCAGAAGCTCGCACTAAATCCATTGTAGGGGGTACCATGGGTGAGGGTTCGCTTGTCACGATAGCTTTCCCCTTATCCTTATGAACTTTTAATGAATATGAGGTGGGCATCTTTATTGACACAATCGGCATTATAGGAAACCTTGTGTGGTAAAGGGTATTTCAGTACTTCCTGAATAAAATGATTGTGGAGTTAAGGTGGGATTATGCATTGCAATATTTCACACAATCGACCATTTTATCACATTGAATGAAACTTTACTTTTCGTAAAGGGGGATCAAGCCTTTTACCTTATGGATGTTACCACCGTCCGTTCTTCATTGTCCTTTTGCATTATTGGTGAGGTGGAGATCATCCCAGACATCACTTGATATCACATGTTTTTAATCACAGATAACTCAGCTTTCCCTAGTACCTTCTTAGATGGCGATCACACATTGTCGATATAATCCACATTGAATCCCTTGGGCATGAAAAATATAATCACACTGGCGCCATTACGGCACCAGTTGATGACATGTGTTCTTTTGATTATGCAGTTGGTAATATTAAATGTAAATATTCCAACCAGAGATTTTGGGTTCAATCCCCAACAGAGTCACCATATTATTTTGAGAAGAAACAGGTATCGGAGATTGTAATATCTCCATTCAATAACAACAAAGGAAAATTAAAGAACAAATATCATCGCTTATTTTATTAATTATAGATTCTTATTATATCCCTCACGTTACCATTGATTCTAAAACAAATTACATTTAATCAATGTAATAGAGAACAATCTAATAGTGATTTTAGCAACATCTCGACTTGTATAGCATTCGTCGTAATGACAGAAGAGTTGTTCACGTTGAAACCCTTGCTTTGCGATGTTAGTGTACTTATTTATATTCATGTTTGTTAATCACGTGACTAGTTGTGTCTTGTAGTTGGATGAGTTGTTGGCAAATGAAGACTTACGACGCAATTGGAGTTGAAGTAGGAAAAACCACATTAAAGATGAAGAACTGCTCCTGTGATCTTAAACCTTACAAATAGATGATCCTAACCCAAATAGGAAAACCCTTATAGGTCATCTATTCTAAGCCAAACCTAAGTCCATATTGAATATCCCATAATCTTGGCTTAAGCAAGTCCTAAGTTGTTGAACTATTGGACAAAAATAGAAAAATCTGTCCACTGTCGGTAGGACGAAGGTTCCATCTAAGATACATTCGGTGTTACCGAAGGGGCTCAAAATAGTCTAGCAAGCTTACAACGTTAATTCAGTATTACCGACTACCACCGACGAACAAAGATCAGTGCCACCGAAAGAGATTATTTTCAGTCAGTAACTTAGGAAAATTAATTCAGTATTACCGATAGATAATTTCGGTGTTACCGAAGCAAGTTTGGTGGTACCGAAAGTCACTTCAGTAGCACCGAGAACTAGCCATTTTCTATCCGTTGGAAGCTTTTTTCTATAAAAATGGCTTGTAAGAACTTGTAGAAAGCATGGATTAATACATTTTAGAGACTCTAGTGCATCCCAAGCCTAACCTATAACCTATAGCTCTTTTTCATTGAGATTCATGTCCTCTTCCTTTTTATTCATCACTCAACAAGCATTCCATACTTCTATTAAGGAAGAACATGATCTCGTGCCTTCTCTAGAGTATTAAGACCAACCTTATAGGTATATCTATAGTCTCTATGATACCCTAGAGGGTCCATCGATTGAATTACCTAAGATAAACAACTTCTCATTAGTTGTAGGAGATTCAACCCACTCCCATCACCTTGGTCATCTTGAAGAAGAATCAAATGTAAGGAGATTGATCGTAGAGCTAAAGCCTTGGCGAAGCAGTGACAAAATGATCAGGGGAGCATCGGGGAGTTGATTGAAGCACAGGAGAGCGGAGATCAAGAAACCCAGAGGAGCTACAAAAAAGGGACTCAATCTGGCAAGTAAGTGTCATTGTTAGGATAGGTTAGGCTTCTTCCTTGTGAAGGATTGAGGTTAAGAGTTTGCTATCCACAAACTCGATTAGGTGCCTAGTGTGGGACCTTGGCTTATGTGCCTAAATGTAGGTGCCTTGTGTGGGACCTTAGCTAGTGGGCCTAAATGAAGGTTTAGGATTATGACTTTGGCCGGTGGGCCTAAACGAAAGTTTGGGAGTAGGATCTTGGCCGATGGGCCTAAATGAAGGTTCGGGATTAGGACCTTACCTGTGTGGCTTAAATTGTTAAGTTCGGGAGTAGGAACCTTTCTCTTGTGTAGAGCATAAATCTTAGGTTTGGCATTAGGACCTTGGCTTATGTGGCCTAAAATGTAAGGTTCAGGATTAGGACCTTTGCTCTTGTGTTAGGCATAAATTGTAGAGACTTTATGTAGGGCTGTAAAGGTTTGAGGTGAACCTAATGTAAAACCTTCGATAGTGAAATTCGGTGCACTCTGGGATTGAGTGTGAATGCTAGGAGTGGAGTAGGCATGTAGCCGAACCACTATATATGATCATGTTTGGGATTGCTATTTGCGCATTTATTTAATTATGCTTATGTGTCTTGAATGTTTAAATATGATGTATGTTTAGATGAATGTTTAGGATTGACTAGAATCACATCCCACACACTCATATATATTATCTTATATAGGCTAGTTGCTTAACTTACATATCTAGTGTAGCCTATGTGATTGGACCCTCTATTGGCTTAGAAGCCTTTAAAGTTATATTTTCTTTCTTAGTTTGATTGCAAATTAGTTTAAGTTAAACAATCAAAATTTTAAATTGGCATAATTTTTAATTGGTCCTAATCATCCCCCCCCCCTCTAGGACTTAGTCTACATTCTATAGCTCCGTCGCATTCCATACTTAGACGTATTGTGGCCCATAACCACAATTTCATATGCTAATATGCATAAAATATCTGTGCATAGGAGGGTGAGTCATGGATGAATACGCAAAATCGCACAACAAATAGGCCATCGAGGCCCTTGTTGTGTGGTTGCATAAATGAGACCTGTTGCGCGGGCGTGTAACAAGCTAGCATCTTGCGATGCTAGATGTCTTCTTCCTTCCTTTCTCTTAGGCTGCTTCATGTGGGATACCAATCCATTGTGACTTTGGATTTTGAGAGCTCCCGAGTGCTTTTTGAACTTCTCTGATCCTCTAAATGGGAGGGGGAGGGGGTATTTATAGGCTTATGCATGTTTGAACCACCAAATTTGCATAATAAAATGTTGTTGCATGGGCACGTAACACACCCCTGTTATGTGGGCGCGCAACAGGGTATACGACTGATTTGGGCGATCTACTCCCGAAATAACACCCTGGCAACATTATATGTGTTGCGTGGTCATGCAACACATCTCCTTTATGTGGTTGCGTAACAAGACAATCTTTTGTGAAATTCTTTAATTTTTTGCTCCAACAATAAATATATGGTAATCAGAACTCGAAAGAAGAAAAAGTGGCAATCGTCTCTTGTAGCTTTAATCGCCTAGCCTCTTGCTAATTGAGAGCAGCTTTAGTCTTTGTGGCTGAGCATACCATCTGGTCGATCAATGGAGTATGCTCTCGCATGCAAATGCTCAATGTATTGACTTCAGGTTTCTGATCTTGGTCAAAGATTTTTCTTCTTCTTTTAATACCTTCAGTTTATCCTCCATCATTGATATTTGAGCTTTCAAACCAGTACGAGTCAAGTCGGACTCCTTCAGTTTGTTATAAGCAGTGGAAAGATGTTCCCTATTAGTTATGACCTCGATCATTTTGAGGGACATGGTTGTTTGCTTAGACTGAAGTTTAGTGACCGCCATAATTATATCCTTGTACTCGCGAATTAGATTTAAAAATTCATATAGTATAGACACCCTGGCCGACAAGGATTCATTAAATCGAGAGAGAGTTTGGTAGTGAAAGATAAGAAGATTGAGACTCTTGGTCGATCCCGAAGAAATGATGTCATAAGCCCTAGAGTGAATGAGAACTCATAATTTCTCATGAAGTTACTAGAGCTCTGATGAAGGTACTAAGTACTTGGCCACCATGGTATCACTGGTGAAGGCTTGTTAAAGGAGGATAAACTATCTTATATAGGAAGGGTATCCTCAGGTGATGAAGAGAGGGTACTTAGATGACACTAATATGTGGCATATGTGGTTAGGGCATATGAGTGAGAAGGAAATGATGAGACTCCATAAATGAAACTATTGAAGGGAGTTAAGGTGTGTAAGGTAAATTTCTACGAGCATTGCATCTATGGGAAGCAATGTAGGGTTAGGTTCAAAATTGCTACACATACTAGCAATGGGGTGCTCGATTATATACATTCCGATATCTGAGGGCTAATAACAGTACCATCAAACGAAGGAGCATGATACTTCGTGACCTTCATAGGTGATTACTCGAGGAAGGTTTGAGTCTACTTCTTGAAGCACAAGTTTGATGTGTTCACCAAGTTCAAGGAATGGAAGGCGGATGTAAAAAAAGAAAATTAAGAGGCATGTTAAGAGTCTCAAGTCAGATAACGGTATAGAGTACAAAGAGGCAGAATTCATAAAATTCTACAAGAAACATGGCATCACAAGGCACTTCTCAATTCCAAGGACCCCACAACAAAACGAGGTAGCAAAGAGGATAAACATAACTTTATTAGAGAGGGCGAGAAGTATGTAGTTACATGTATGGTTGCTTAAAAGCTTCTGGCTAGAAGCGGTTAACATGACATGCTATACTGTGAATCAGTCACCATCTACAATGTAGACTCCAAGTTGCAGAGGAAGTTTGGATAGGCAGAGATGTTAATTACCCAGGGATAAGGATCTTCAGGTGTTAAGCATACGTCCATGTGCAGAGTATATAGAGGATGAAGTTGGATCCTACATCTATAAAGTACATCTTTATCGATTTTGAGAAAGGTATCAATGGTTACAAGCTTTGGGATATATTTTCTTAAAAGGTGGTCATTAGTAGAGATCTCGTCTTTGATGATGCTTCGATGTTGAAGGGCAAGAAGGATGTTGCAGTAAAGTTAGAAACACACAGTGATGCAAATAGATTTTTCATGTAGGTGGAGTCAATTAAGCTGGTTATTGAAGGTGAAATTCAGTAAGCAAGAAACTAATTGAAACAATCAGCAAGATACTCAAGAAAGTATAGGTAAGAACAGGTATAGAATAACCATTAGAGCCTCGGTTCAATATGGGTTTGAGGACATAGTTTCTTTCACATTGTTCATGGAAAGTGGAGATCCCTCCACCTTTCAAGAGACTAAATCTGGAAAGGATAGAGATAAATATATGTTGGTCATGGTGGAGGGGATGAAATCTTTACATAGGAATTAAACATGAGAGTTGGAGGAACTTCCAAAAGGTCAAAGGGATATAGGGTGTAAATGGGTGTTTAGAAAAGATCAGAAGGAGATATTCTTGGTTAAGTATCTGTTAAGAAAGGAGCTTGACATGAAGGATCTAAGCGCTGTGAAGATCCTATGAATGGAGATTCAAAAAGTCAGAGAGTCTGGGAAGCCGTTGCTGTCTCAATAGGGTTATATTCAAAAGGTGTTAGAGAGGTTCCGTATGGAAAGTGTTAAGTCAGTTAGCACACCTCTAAAAGGTAGAGCTGGGCAAGGGACGACTTAACTCATCTGACTCAGTCAGACTCGAACCGACCTGAATCGAATGGCGAAGTTGGTTCAGATCGAGTAGCCGTAGCCTGATCCGAATGCATATCGAGTCGGGTTCGAGTTATGTGGTAACTCAACCCGACTCAACCCGAAACTCGATCGATTAGACTAGACCTGATCCGAAATCTGACTTAACTCGAGTTGTCGGGTAGGGTATAAAAAAACCTAATTCCTCTCTCTACCCTACCCGCTGCATGCCCCAATCCGAAAAAAACTCATCCCTTCCCATTCGGCAAGCGGCAACAACCCTTTGGCCTCCTCCTCCTCCTCCTGTTTCTCTCTCTCCTCTCCTCTCCACTCCTGGTGGCAGTCACTCAATCAAGTGTGTCTGGGTTTTTTTAAGGTTTTTTTCTTATTAAATGTTAAGAGGATGGCTCAGGTGTGTCCAACCACCCAATTCAACACTCAAATTAATTGTCTGGCCACCAGATTCAATAGTCCAGCCACTTGCCTGATTCAACAATCTGGCCACTTGATTCAACAGTCTGGCCGCCCACCTGATTCAACAGTCCTAACCCTAACATTAACCCTAACCCTAATCCTAAACCCTAATCCCTAATCCCTAAAGGCTTAAACCCTAAACCCTAAATCCAAACCCTAAACCCTAAAGGCCTAAAACCTAAATTATAAATCCTAAATCCAAACCCTAAACCCTAAACCCTAAAGGCCTAAAACGTAAACCACAAACCCTAAACCCTAATCCGTAAACCCTAAGACTTAAACGGCTACACCTAATCCATAAACCCTAAAGGCCTAAAACCTAAACCATAAACCCTAAACCCTAATCCCTAAACCCTAAGATCTAAATCGATACACCTAATCAAAGGCCTAAAACCTAAACCATAAACCCTGAACCCTAATCCCTAAACCCTAAGACCTAAACGACTACACCTAATCCCTTAACCCTATATCTTAAATTGCTAATGTGTTTTATTTATTTGAATCAAACAATTAGTGGTTTATTAGTGTGAATTATGAATTATAAATGACAGCGCTTTTTTGCTTAACTTATTATTGTGCATTAGATAGTTAGCTTAATAGGTATGGATTAATTTGTTTTTTGCTTAGCTTATTATTGCGTATTAAATAGTTAGCTTAATATGTATGGATTACATTGCTTTTTTACTTAGCTTATTATTGTGCATTAGATAGTTAGCTTAATATGTATGGATTACATTGCTTTTAATGAAAGATCAACTTATTTGAAGACACATGGGAAGATGCTGTCGGATTTTTGGCGTGGATATTTAAATGATAATATGAAAGTATTACAATGTATCCAACCTTGGATGAGTGATTAATTTAGGGTTTAATATAAATCTTTAAGGCATTAAAGTGCTAATGCTAATTTGATTTAGTATCTTTCAATTATTAGATGGCTAGTGAGGAAATTTCTTATACCCCCTGCGCTTTATCAGTTATATCACCGATGATCTTAGATGATGAAGGATTAGGTCTAAAAGATGGAAAGGTGCCCATTGATATTAATACTTCACAGTAATAGATTATAGGAAAAGTAAAAAAAAAATGGTAGTATGGGAAGATTTTGAAGAAGTATCCTAAAAAATGGCACGGTGAAGATACAATGCAAGTACTATAAGGCTCAATATGCTAAATAAGTAGATAAATCGACCACAACTCTGAAAAAATACATTTTAAAGTGTCATAAAAAAGTGAAAAGCTAGACCTCAGGGAAACAGACACTTTCATTTACCCAATCTTTAGTCGGTCTGAAAAGGAGAGTATAAAATGTCCTAGAGGGGGGGGGGGGGGGTGAATTGGACAATGTCAAATAATCAAAATAAGTGCTGAATATGTAAATAAAATAAAGATCTCAATTGCTTGAGTATTGAAACCTTGATTCTAAATAATTCGTAGGACAACCTTCACCTAAAGTTTTAGGCAGGACAACCTTATTTCACGAATTTCTTTAAAATCAAAACCTCAAACTTGCAAGAGTAAATTAAAGTATTACAACATTCACCACTCAACTGAAATTAAATATATTTAATCCACCATAAATAAAATAAAAGGCATTCACCACATGACATCAAGAATTATAGTGGTTCCATGCTTTAAAAACATCCACTCCTACTCCACTCCCAAAATTACTTCCCTTGTAATTTTGGCTTTCACCATGAAAAAGTTTTATCAGGGTCACCTTAATAACCTTATACAATTCTTGTGATTTTCACGGGTTATCACAATAAAAACCCAAACTAAGATTTTAACAGGTTATCTTAGACAAAATCTTAAATTGAGATTTTAACAGGCTATCTCAGACAAAACCTTAATTGAGTTTTAAAAGGCTATCTCAGATAAAACCTTAACTGAGATTTTAACAGGCTATCTTATAAAAACCTAAAAGAGTTTAGAAGGTATACTTATCTTCACCGTAGAAGATGTAGCAGAAGTTTGTAGCAGAAAAACATCTTTCTTGAATGTAGATTGTTCCGTGTTCAGTCAGATAAAAAGGGTCGAGGGTTCTATTGATTTTAATTAAGTTAAACTCAAAATCTACTTAAATTAATTCTCTTAGATCTCAAAAGAAGAGTATAGTTTACTCTCTTAGATTAAACTTGAAAGATTTGAGATAAAGGAAATTGAAAAGGCTATTTAAATAAATTATAAATACCAACCGATAACTTGCTAATAACTTGAGCTTCTTTCTCTCTTGCTAAAGAATTCTGATAATTAACTTCTGTAATTCAGAATGAGAGAAGAACTCAATATATAGGCAATGAAGCTAGAACTTCGGCTAAACCGAGTCAGGCTTCGACTAGCCTAAGTTCAGCGGATTCGGTTCAACGGATTTCAGATTGCTCAGGATAAGAATTATCCAAAATTCGATGGGCCCGAGGTCAACTTTGGCTGGGCGAACAACACAATTCAGCTAGCTGAATTTGACCTTCAGCTGGCCAAATTCTCCTGAATTTTAAAAGATGATGTTACTAGAATTTGACCCGAACTTTCTCGGGCTAGCTGAATTTCAACCCTAAACCCTAGTCGAACCAAAACTTGGGCTAGCCGAATTTATAATAAAAAATTATTATTGCTTCGGGCTTGAAGTTGGGCAGGCCGAACCAAAAGTTATACTAGCCAAATTCCAAGCAAAACAAGTGAAAAAACCCATAATTAAACAATTTTGATAACACATAGTTTTAAGGTCTTTCTAGGGTTTTATATCACTTGAGATATATCAAATATTTGATTCTTCTTTGACTTGAACTTAATCTCAGACTTCATCTTGAATTTGAGCTCGATCTTTTCTTGAACATTAGCCGATCATGAGCTTAATCTTCTATTGAACGTAGACCGATCTTGAGCTCGATCTTCTCTTGAACATAGACTGATCTTGAGCTTTATCTTCTCTTGGACATAGACCGATCTTGAAGATCTACTATAAAGTGGTTTTGTCTTTATAAAATTTGACAACTTATGTGTGCTCAACATCTTAGCACTTATAGGGTTTGTCGTAAGGTACATTGTCCATATATAAGTATAACAGAAACCATGTGAATGAGTAGACGGCTAGATTTATTATTGCCAATGAAAGACTATTTCAGATGATAAAGAGTCATTCCTTTGTCGAATAAGCCAGAGGCCTTAACCCCAGATACGAGGTCTCCTGTACAACAATAAAGAGAGTGTGTACAAAGATGTATGCAAGCGAGAAGCTCAAGTTCAAAAGGACGATTGGAATTGGTTTCTTGAATCAGCCTGACATTAGATTTATGAATGACATCTAATAAACAAAATGGGTATATGTCACTTACTGCCCACTACATTGATGTTGAATGGAAGCTCTGCAAAAGAATCCTAAACTTTCATTATCTTGTGCATCCTCACACTATTGATGATTTCAGACTGCATCTACAGATGTCTTGTGGCGTAAAGCATTGAGAAGAAAATCTGCTTAATAACTTTAGACAATGCCTATGCAAATGATAACGTGATAAAGGATTTGTGGAACCAGTTTAAGGCTACCGGTGACTTGTATTTTGGTGGAAAGATATTTCATGTTAGGTGTTGTGCCCACATCCTAAATTTGATTGTACAAGATGGCCTTAAAACAATTAAGCTAATATCGAGAACATAAGAGAGAATGGGAAGTACATACGGGGTCACCTTCATAATTATATACATGGAATGAGATCGTGAAATGGTTTAATTTGTCATCTGAGAGAACGACGAGGTTGAATGTCATAACACGTTGGAATTCAACTTTTGAAATATTGGATTCAGCAATAGCTTTCAGAGATGTATTCTCTCACTATGCAGAACATGATAATGTATATCTTTGGCTGCCTTCTTATGATGATTGGTCAAAAGATGAAGCAGTTCACAAGTTTCTTTCAATTTTTTACGACGTAAAGAAGAAATTTTCAGGAAGCAAGTACCCAACAACAAATATATTTCTACCAGAACTTTGGAAGGTAAAAGATATTTTGTATATAAGTTGTAGTAGACCAGACTTTTTACAATTAATGACTATGGGTATGCAATTAAAGTTTAATAAGTATTGGTCTAAGTGCAGTCTGGTAATAGTTGTTACAGTCGTTCTTAATTCTCGATATAAGATGTTCATGGTTATATTCATCTTTAATAAGTTGTATGGTGAGAAGAGTACCACTGAGGTTGATAAGATTCGTGATATGGTTGATGATTTGTATAATTTCTATGTACAAACTTTAGGCACCGCCAAAGATAATACTACAACCCGGGTCTGACTCTTGAAGTGGGTTTTAATTTTAATGTTGATGAACAACGAAACCCGATCGTTGTTTCATGGCATAAGTTGAGACTCTAACGTAGAAAAACCTAATAGAACTTGACCACTATCTCATAGAGCCACTTGTAAAGTACAAAAGCAAAGAATTTGATGTTTTAGACTCGTGGAAGTTGAAAGCTCATGATTCACAGTACCCTATGTTCTCATTAATAGTATGAGACATATTATCAATTCAATTTCTATCGTGGCATCAGAATCTGCTTTTAGTATAGAGAGTAGGGTCGTGAACAATTATTTAAGCTCATTTACATTGGAATCAATTGAAGTGCTCATTTGTATACATGATTGGTTGTGTCTAATCTGGAGGAAATGGAACTCTGTTGATGAGGATTTTGAGGAAGAGGAAAGTGATAAGTAAGATGAGACGGTGCCCTCCAACAATTGCATAAAGCAGGATAAGACAATGCCTTTTATTTCTCTTGCATTTGCTTATAAGTTACAACAAGATTTTGACAATTATTTTTTAGGGGCTTAAATTCTAATATTTTATGGGTTGATGAATATTTTTCTCTTTTTATTTATGATTTTGAATTAGTTAATGTTGCTTAAATCTCATGTGGTTGGTTGATTGCTTTTATTCATCTTCATTCCTTAATTATTTATGTTGCTTTAACCTAACCAAATATTTTTCTTTTAAAATACACACTTATAGATATGTCATCGAAAGATTATTCATCGGCAGATATTTAGGACTATGGAGCTTAAGTCTACTCTCAAGACGGAAAGATAAAGTTGTGAAAAGGCGAGCTTAAGAAATCTTAAAGGGGGGTGAATAGGACTATGCCAAATAAAAATTAAAGTGCTGAAATATTAAATAAATCGAAAATCTCAATCGCACTAATATTGAAAAATTGATTCAGACTAATTTGTAGGATAACCTACTCTCAAACCAAGTTTAGGTAGGATAATCTTATTTCACGAACGTTTATAAGAATCAAAATTTCAAACCAATAAAGAGAAAATAAAGCCATCTATTACAAACATTCACCACTTTTGCATAAATAGAATTACAAACATTCTTTACAAATGCAAAAAGTAAACATTCACTACAACACCAAGAGTTATAGTGGTTCAGTGTTTATAACAACTGTTCTCAAACAACCATACCTACTCCACTCCCAATAATCATTATCCACGTGATATTGGCTTTCACTATAAATAAAGTTTTCACAGGGTCACCTTAAAACCTGATACAATTGTGATTTGAAAGGGCTATCACAAACCAAAAAACCCTCTCTGAGAATTTTCTGGCTATCTCAGAAAAACCGACAAATGAGATTTTATAGCTATCTCAATAAAAACTAACGAATGAGATTTTCTAGCTATCTCAATAAAACCAAAATATAAAAGCAAAAAATACTTATCTTCTCCCTTGAAGATGTACCAGTTGATGTAGCCATAGAACTGCTTCTCTTATAGTAGATTGTTCAATGTTTAGTCATATAGACAACGGTTTAAGGTTCTAGATTGATTTTAATTAAATTCAAACCAAAGGCTACTTGTTTGAATTCCTTAAGATATCAAAGAAGAGTATTTACTGTCTTTATAAAATAAGATTCAAAAAATAGGAAATTAAAGAATTAAAACAAAAAACTATTATAAATATTATAAATACCGTGCAATAGCTTGACAATAATGGGGGCTTCTCTCTCACTTGTGGAAGGATTCAATAGACTTGAATTGGTAATTTTAGATTAAGAGAATGCCTCTATTTATAGGCAAAGAATTTGTTCCTTCGACTCCTCTAAGAACTGGATTCCATTCCAACAAATTGGCAAATTTGAGCACGATAAGATAAAACAAATCTTCGACTGGCTGAAGGCCCTGTTTGAATGGTCGAGCAAGGGCTTCGACTGATCGAAGGTGCCTAAAATCCGAACTGATTCAATTGTCAGACTTCGAGTCGAGCAACCCTCGACTAGTCGAAGGCCCATCTTCGACTGGTCGAAGAAGTAATAGAAAAATCTATTTTTCTAGAGTTTAAACTAGGACTGGTCAAAAAATGCTTAGACTAATCGAACCACAGCTTAGACTAGTCGAGTCTTAGCTTAGACTAGTCAAACTTTAGCCTAAACATAAGCATAAAAACCCATTCAAGTTATGTTTTGAAAGTACCTAAGCCTAAGGTCTTTCTAGGGTTTGTTATACCTGATATGACTGAACTCTGAATTAGCTTGAACTTCATGGAACTTGTTCTTCTACTTGAATCTTCAATAGAGCTTGAAGTTGAAGATGGAGCTTGATCTTCTACTAGAACTTTGTTAGAACTTGAACTCAATCATCTTGAACTTAGCAGAGTTTGAACTTTCGATCTTAATCTTGAACTTCAGTAGAGTCTTAAACTTTCCATCTTGATCCTCTACTTGACTTGAACTTTAGTAGAGTCTTGAACTTTCTATCTTGATCTACATTAGAAGGTTTACATCATAAGCAGCTTTGTCTAAACGAAATTTGACAAACAAAGGTGTGTTTTATACAATATAGCACTTACAAGTTGTAATGCAAGTTGTGTGAAAAATAATTTGTAAACAAAACAAATCGGTTAAAATTACAATTGGCTTGTCGGGGAGGAGATGCTACCCCATGTAGCAAAGCTCCTCAGGAAGTCTGAGATTTATTTTAAATTATTCTTAACTCAAATACAAAGACTTTCTCCACCCATTCCCCTACAACTACAACCAATATAACCAGCTATAAAAGATACAAAATTAGGCCTATTATAATAGAAGAAGGGTTAAGTAGAGAAATTGCCTCTATGGTTAGTAGAGAAGAACAAAAGAGACTATTAATGGAACAAGAATAATAAGATTATAAAGAAGGCATAAAAGAAAGCTTGAAAATGGTGTCTAGGACCTAACAACAACAATAACCCCCTCCGAGACAACAGGATGTTGAAGCAGGCACAAGTACGAGACATAAGTCAATAATTATATTATAAAAGTTTCTTAAAAGTCTTGCGGCATTTTATAGGCAGTTGGGAATCTCGTACAAATCGGATCATAAAAGAGGATGCAAAAACTTGTTGAATCTATGAATGAGGATAATGGAAATGCATCTCCACCATTCAATTCAATAGAGGTAAACAACCATCTTTTGGACACCTCCAGCTTGGAGTCAGCCCAGAGTTCTCCCATGTTGAAGCTGTAAAAAGAGAATCAAAGGATGATTCTAGTGATGAAGGTGAAGGAGGGGGTCAATATTATGGACAAGGTTACTCAGGTTACATGCCACAAAGGCATTCATCATATAGAGGATATTAAATGAATGAAAGTTTTATTGGTCTGTATGTGGATGTGATTTATTTACTTTTGATTTTTGATAGTGTTATTTACTTTGTTCATTTTATGGACATGGTTTATTTACTTTTGATTTCAAAACAGGATCGGGTAGAGTCAGCCCTAACTTGGTCCATCTCGACTCAATGCTTAACTCTAGTAGATTTGCTATGTTTCAATAATCAAAGATTCAAAATCATGTGCATGAAACAAACCTACATTTTTCGACCACTTCTCCTTTCCTCTCCCATTTAGTGTTATGAGATTAGTCATGCAAAATTTAAAATGAGCAGAGTCGCATTTTTTGTATGTTGCAACTTGCAATGCATAAAAGACCCCATTGCGGCCTTACCATAGTAACCCAACCTGGTGACCTAATCCGACTCGGTATTCCTGACCGGGTCAGAATTGGTTTGGATCGAGTCAGGCATGCTGGACTCAGTACCAAGTCAGATCGAGTTCGGGTCAGATCTTTTTCAAAACCGGATTGAGTCGAGTTAGCCCTAACTCGGTTCGACTTGACTCAATGCCTAGCTCTAATAGAAAGTCACTTTAAGTTGTCAGCCAAGTCTTGTCCAAGCACAGAAGTGGAGATTTCAGAAATATCACGGGTGTCGTACATGAGTGAAGTAGGGAGTTTAATGTGTGATGGTTTATATGAAGCCGAATATCTCACAGGTAGTTAGCGTGGTTAGTAGATATATGACGAATTTGTGAAGGGAACATTGTAATGTTTTTAAGTGAATTCTCAAGTATCTCAGGAGCAAAGTCGACACTAGAATTATGTTCGGGAGACATGAAGCTTCAAGTGGAATTGTAGGCTATGTGGATTTGGATTATGCAGGAGATTTGGACAATAGGAGGTCCACTACGAGATATGTTTCACATTAGCAAATGGACCAATATGTTGGAGATTGTCTACAACCGAGGCAGAAAACATGGTTTCGACTAAGGCATCAAAGGAGACATTATGCTTAAAAGGTCCGATAGGAGAACTTGGGTTGAAGCAGGATGTGATTCGGTTGCATTGCAATAGTGAGAGCGCTATCCATCTAGCTATGAATCAAGTATATCATGCAAGAATTAAGTACATCGATGTGAGGTTCCACAATGTACAGGAACTCATTATTTCAGGAGAGATTAATTTTCAGAAGATTCACATGGACGAGAATGCCGTGGACATGTTGATGAAGCCGATGACTATAGACAAGTTTAAGCACTATTTGGGCTTGATCAATCTCACCAGCCATTAATGAGATTGGGCACTCTTGCACAGGGGTGCTGATGGAGATGCATTCCATGTGGAGGATGCAGGGAGTGTTCTACGCTCAAGGTGGAAGTGAAAACGGGAGATATTCAGGGTGACTTAGTAAAATACAAGTCAAGTTGAAGATTGTGCTGCGGATGCCTTGGATTTTACAGGTTTTAGGAGCTAGATCAGGGCATTGTCAGTCTAACCAATAGGGGGTTGGTCTAATTGATAGCATGTGAGAAGGTTTTCTCGGTCAGAAAGTAGGCTTGTGTTGGTCCGACCGATAATGAGTTGTCGGTCGGACCGACGGTGCGTCAGTCCAATTGACGACGTATGCGAATTAACGTAAGTCAGGGTATTTAAGTCTGATTGATTCTAATTCCACCATCTAGGTACAAGTTCAAACGCAAGAAAACACTGACAAGATATGGCACAAACAAAATTTTCATTTATTTCAAAAAGTTATTTTATACATCGTTTTCCTTTCTTTACAAAACAAAAACAAAAGCATCCATGCATATACAGGACAAGCAGCTAGCGAGGTCAAGGATCACAAGGTAGGCCTCTATCCTATCCCTCATATATCAACAACCTTTGCCTAAGTCTCTCTACCTCCATGCGCAGGTAGAAGACTTCGTCTCTCTCAAAGTAGCACGATGCGATCATGCTCTCACCATATCGTCAACCCACCACTAGACAACGGGATGTATCCTCACAGGCAGGGCGAAATATCAAAAGCTCAGACATGAGATGGCCATGTGTGGCTAACAAGAACAACATATCAACAGAAAAAAGGGCAACCAGAAAGGCGACATCGGGTAACTGAAGTTCCATATATACGGAAGATTTGTACAACTGATGATACTCATCGCCAGGTATGTAATCATCCATATCCTTTCAACGAAGCTGAAACCCCAAAGGCTCACAAATTCAAAGCCCCAGAGGCCCACAATTCAAAACCTCAGTGTCCCACATTTCAAAGCCTCAAAGGCCCATATTTCAAAACCCACAAGGTCCACAAGTTCAAAGCCCACAAGGCCCATTATCCAAAAGACCATTCAAAGGCCCATCTCAAGGCCCACCTCAAGAATCCTAAAGTCCAAGCTCATTGTCCAAAAGTCATGGTTAAAGCCCTGTTAATGCATTAGTGGAGGCCATTTGGCTATTCGATCCAGACTGTATAATAAAAACCGGACGACGACGCCCTCCCACGAGATCGGACGGATATTACAAAACCCCAAAAATATTTTAAATAAAAATCATTAGCCCCACCAACTCATCAATGGAGGCAACGTGACTGTTTACTTAATTTGCGTAAATAAAAACCAAACATGCCCACCTGCCAGATCGAACGGATATTTTTCAAAAAAATCCAAAAATATTTTCAAACAAAATCCCCAAGGAGTTTAGTTCTAAGGAGGATAATTTTTTTTTAAATTTAAAAAAACGTACGCGATGCGCAGTACACTAAGGAATCTTCTATATTCTCTAGTTGCGGTCAGTGCAAATAACGAAATAAGATTCAATCCCTTCCGGTTTCCCCGGAGGATGATCGAACCCATACATGATACAAGAACGGTTGGCCCGATGTCTATATCTGGACAGTTGTACAGATGCGAGTAAAAAATGTATGCGTGTACTCGCATGAGTGGCATGATTTTGGTTGTGTTTGAGGGCTCTACAAGGTGGACGGTTTGGATCGGTTCTAGGTGGCCCACCTTTATCTCAACGGATTAGTTTCGGCTTGTCTGGAAATACATCCTTGCTTGCACATTAAACCATTTATGTCTATTGTTGTACGCATACACATGTGCGTGTGTCTTTGCAAACACTTGAGTTTACATCATTTTCGAGGGGCGCACACGATGGATGACTCTGATCATCTTGATGATCGATCATGATGGCCCACTGATCCAACGCAAGGATGACCCTTTTTCAAACAACCCGTAGGCGGGAACTGAGAAAGGAGGGAGAGAATTCTCCTTTTCGAGAATCTATCGGGTCAGGCACAGTTTGACCCGACTCTACTTCTGGTGCACGGCAGGTGCACACACCCTCAGTGCACGCACACCACTGATGTGGGGTTCACCGTGATGTTGGACAAAATCCACTCCATCCATTCTCTCTAGAGTCCCAAATCAAGGTCTCAGACCAACAATTAGGCTGATATAAGATTTAGGTGGGCCCCATAGATGGGTTTGGGTTCTATTTGCCGATTCCCATCAACCTGACGATCGGATCGCCATCACACTTGTCCTACGAGTTTCCTAAGGGTCCTTGGTCGAGTTTAAATGAGAATCATTGGTAAATTTAGTGGTTAAATGCCTTAATTGGGATGGTTAAGTAATGTTTTTAATGGAATTCTAATGTGTGAAGATTGTGGTGGTTTAATGATTAAATTCTTGGGCTTAAGGTGGATTACGTAGATTCGTGGGCCACGATATGATTTAATTAAGATCCATAGTAGTTAGTTACAAGTTTTTGAAATCCGATGGTCTGATTGGTTTCAAATTGATGATCCACATCATCCGTTCTCCTTGGAGGCCTTGATCAGGGCCTCACAACTCGATTTGCATGATGAAACAGTATTTCCTAACGAACTAACAATTGGATCTCCTGTTATTTCAATCCATTCTAATCCATTCAGTTTCAGGGTCCTCATCAAGATCTCTGACCAAAACCAGGGATATCCAAAGCTTAGGTGGGCCTCGCTACATGATTCTTGGTCTTATTACGGGGTTTCTATCGACTCGATGATCAGATAATCTCTAGATCGGCTCTTCGAGGTTCATATAGGGTCTTAGTCCATTTTAGAGGAAGCTTAACGATCAGTGGGGTTTTATATTTAAATCCTACAATCGATGATGAATGGTTTAATTTGTTTGATTTTTGTTAATCCTTGCGTACCCGATGGTTAGATTGTTCTCAAACCTGAAGTAGAATGGTCTTAGCAGCTCGCAGTGGTCTCTCTAGGAATCTAACCCATCCATTGAGTCCAACAATTCATGATTGCTTACTTGTTTGATAGTGAGGCAGATCAATAGCTTAGCTGACCATAACTCTAATATTAGAGTGTTTACTTAATAATCCTTGATAACCTAAATGCCGGATCAATTTTAGAGATGACTGTTGATGATTCCGAGGGTTCTTAGCCTTAGTTTAGGATAACATTCGATTAAATTACATAACACGTAACACTCTGAGTAGTGAAAAGTGGGGCGTTCCAAATCCACGCTCCCAAACAGCCCCAGGAACCGGGCCCGAGCATAGCAAGACCCAAACCCGGTGACGGCGGGTACAAGTACTAGGTCCTGACCGAAACCCGAGCCGCTGAAAGTTCGCATTAAGCATCATATGCTGCCTGAGTATCCAATAACTCCTGTTCCAAATAGCCTATCTCTAGGCGGCGCTTGATAATCTGAGTGTTTCTCTCTAAGGGCAATGATTTTTACAAGGTGAGAGGGTTCTCTACACTTATAAGGACTTGGAAATGAATTTTCTCAAGGGGCTAGGGTTTTCCTAAGTGCGTATCGCAAGAGGAGATCGGGTGATTTTGTAATGAGAGAAGTTGAGTAGTGTAAACTCTAAGGCTTGTGATTATAATAGAGATCTTTGTCACTTTATGCGGTTTTCTCTTGCAAGGGTTTTTCACGTAAAATCAGTATGTTCTGTATTTGCTTGCTTGATTGTTTTGGTTATTCTAATTATGTTGGTTGTTCTATCTTCGTTGAGTGTGCTTCTGCAAAGAGCGGGATCGACAGCGGTGTTAAATCCCAATTTCGAATACCTAGGATTTAGCTGAGTTTGTTGTGGATTGGAAGTACATGAAAGTAGTGTGAGAGAAGAGTCGGTTAACTCCATCATCTACTAATATTTACCTACAACAAACTGACCATTAGGATACAACAGTTCATCTAATCCAAAGTATACATGTGGCCTATAGAATGAGTGGATTGACCTAATTTTTTTTGTGCCAGGCCTTCTTGTTGGTAGGCAAATCTTTTGGATGGGTTTAAAGTCTAAACATGACATGTTGGCAATTATGCATTAGTTGGATGGTAACGCTATCATACTATTAATTGTATGCATGATCTCCTAAAAAATGTGAGAATAATGTTTCACGTGGGTTTAAGAACAGTTGAATGATAATTTTCTAGATCTTATGGGACATTAAACTTGGATCCCAAGACTCCCTCTCAGCAGATTCTTTTGAGAGTAATAAGAAGAAGACGTCTCATCATCTATGGTTAGCTATTGATTTGGTGTGAAATTCGAAAAGATCGTGCTTCAGCAAACTATTTTTGGTCAACTCAAAGAAAATCTTCCTCTTTT
This sequence comes from Magnolia sinica, assembly GCF_029962835.1. Lineage (NCBI taxonomy): Eukaryota > Viridiplantae > Streptophyta > Magnoliopsida > Magnoliales > Magnoliaceae > Magnolia > Magnolia sinica. Next base: position 36,635,766 of record NC_080577.1, read on the forward strand.
TCCCCCCTTTTTATTATTGTTGAGGGTGCATTTGGTTGCACAGATCATGATATTTGGTGCAACCAAATGCCCCTGTATATATTACATGCATGCATGCATATATGTGTGTGTGAGAGAAAGAGTGCATTTAAATAATAGCAGAGTAATGTATCACATGGGTTCATGAACAGTAGAATAATACTTTTGTAGTTCCTTTGATACATTAAACTTGGCTTCCAAGACTCTCCCAGCAGTCAACATGAAGAAATGTCTCACCACCTGAGATTAGCTATTGATTTGGTGTGAAATTCGAAGAATCACGATTCAACGAACTTGATTTTGTCAACTCTAAGAAAATCTTCTTTTTCACTCATTTTATTTGTTGCTGAGGGTGCTTTCAGTTGCAAAGATAATGATATTTGGTGCAACCAAACACACCCTTATATATTAAATCTTCTAGGAAGCTAGTTAAGAAGATAAGGATTGTATTTAGATACTTTGGAGGTTTCTCCACCGTCCTTCATGTTATAGTCCGGGGTTTTGGAAATAATAATCGTCTAAGTTTTGGAAATAATTTTCAAATTTTCAGAATAGAAATTAGTGGAGTGAAAAATAATTAAGAGATTGGATGTCTGCTACGCCGGCATACGTGGCGGCATGTGCATTAGCCGACTTGTGCACGCTTGCATTAGCAAAGCTGGAACTAAAAAATAAGCTTACGTAACGATTTAACCGTCAGGGCTGCTGCCGAACATGGAACTATCAGGTCGACCTCATGGGAACTTCCCATGAGGTCAAGCTGTGTGGACCCCACCGTGATGTGTGTCGAACATCAACCCCATCAGTCAGATGCAGCATTCCATGGTGGGCCACGGGCTTAAAAATCAAATCAATCTATGACTTGGGTGGGCCACACCACATACAACAGTTGAGAGGGTTTATCCTCCCATCAAAACATTCATAATCATTTATTGGGCCCACAGAGATGTGGTTCACAAATCCAACCCGTCCATTATGTGTGTCCCACTTGGATGAGGGGTCATACCAAGTTTCAGACGCATCCAAAGCTCAGGTGGGCCCCACCAAGTGATTTTTATATGTTTTAGCATGTCTTCGCATGGTTTTAGATGGTATGGCATACCTGAATTCTATATATGGCTGATTTTTGGGATATCCCATAAACTAAAGGGAAACCATCAAATGCACGGTGTTGATGTTCGACACATAGAGCTGAGTAGAATCCGACCTGATCCGAACTGAAGGCCAGGATCGGGTCGGATCGAGTAAGCCCACTCAGATTCGATCATATATCAGATCGAGTTCGGATCAATGGCCAATCCAGACCGATCCGATCCAATCCGGTCATAATGAAGTTAAAATAAAGCCGTTGGATGTTTGTATCTATAACCGTTGAGAAATAAAGGGCTGGGGTTAAACCATTTCCCAAGAAAGGTGACGTGAGGGCATTGGCCAGTGGGTGGCGCATTGATGAGGCCTGCATTGGGCAGGTGTAGTCTTATGGGAGTGGATTAGCTGTTTCCCGAACAACACTTTAGTGGTGTAATTAGTGTTATCCTTACCGTGTGGGGCCTACCTTGATATATTTTTTCTATAGTCATACCGTCCATTTGTTTTTTATCTCATTTTAGGACGTGTTACCAAATTTTAAGAAGATTCAAATCTCAAGTGGACCATAATACTAGAAATAGTAATGAATGATGATTACAAAGTTTTTATGGGCCACCAAAGATTTGGACTAATCTGATCTTTGGATTTCCCCTTCATCCAGGTCATATTAACACCATCAGCAGATTGGATGGAAAATAAACATCACGAAAACCTTACGATGGGGCCTTTGGAATTTTTAATGGTAAGGCACTTAAACAAAAATGTTTCCTATGGTGTGGTCCACTTGAGATTTGGATCTACCTTTTTTTTTTTTGGTTCTGCGTCCTTAAAATGGGTTGGAGAAACAGATGAATGATGTGGATATACAACACATCATCAAGGTGGGCCCCAGGGTAAGGATAACACCTAATTCGCTTCGTCTTCTTATACAAGGAATCCGTATAGATAGCGCATGCACAGGCGCGCATCCCGTTTTCAGAAAAGGCAGAGCTTAAAACCTAGTTTGGGAGTGGATTAGCTGGTGTGAGGCCCATATCCTAGCTTGTACTGTTCCATAAGCTTTCGCAGTCCCCCCAGATGAATTCTAGTGACCCGCGATCTGTTATCGGCATTTACGCGTGATCCTGAGTCATGTCCCGTATATTAGAGTCGGCTCGACTCGAAACTTGTACCCTTGCGACCGTGCCATCACCACAGTTTCGACGCTGCGTCTCGCGCACCGAGGCGATACCCAGGCCAGGAGATGTGGGCCTGCGTTCAGTCAGAGAAAAATGCTGCGCATTTGCAATTCTGAGAGAATCTCTACCCAATGTCACATCAATTAATTCATCAATCCCATCAAGGGCCAAGTACATGTCAAGTACACATCACCTTACACCCCATCCCCAAGTAACCTCAAAAGTCAACAATCCCTTACACAACCCATCCCCTATCAAGTACACCCATCACTCACTTCACATATCACTCCATCACCCATCCCTCTCTCTCCTTACAACCCTATCACTCTCTCTCTCTCTCTCTCTCTCTCTCTCATTTCTCAAACTCATTTTCCAAGCAACCAAAAATCCCACGTCCAAGCTCTTTAAGCCTCCATGAGAGAAGCTTTGTGTGGCCCACCTTCCTACCTCCCATCTCCACCATCGTAAGATCATCTTAACCATTGAAAATGCACCCCATGGAGCTCTAAATCTCATCGGTGGAAGGAAGAGTCCAAGATCTAACGGTGGGTGTTCATTTCATTTGATTTTGATGTAAGGTCCACATGATTTGGGACCACTTAATGTATGCATCGTATTGGGAGGGCCCATAGTGGCGGGGTCCCTCCCTCTATCTCACCGATCTCTCTCTCTCTCTCTCTCTCTCTCTTTCCTTGTGTGATGGTCCACCTTGATGGACGATGCTGATTTTACTGCACCATGTTTGGATGGTGATGATCTTGCTGGACGTGGGATGTGGACCCACCTTGACTTTATGTGTTTCATCCATATCGTCCAGACGGCCGACCTGACTGTTCGTTTGGACAGGTCTGACACGTGCTGGATGCACCGTGGGACCCACATGCTGTAAGCCATCTGTTTTGCTATCTGTATGGGAAACCACCTTGATGTATTTATTTTAAATCCACACCGTCCAGCAGGCTTGGACAGTGGGAAAACCCTCAACAGCAGCTTGATCCAAATCGTTGTGGCCCATCCACGTGGCACACGATGTATGGGCTTTATCCCACGCCGCCCGTCCGCCCATGTGGGACCCACTCCACACGTGCTCCATATGTGGAGGTGGGGCCACTAGATGTATGCATTGTATGCCGTCCATCCAAACGTCTAGCGTCTGGACGCTGGACTGGATCTAATATATTAATAATAAATATATAAAATAATATTATATTATATATACATGGTGGGTTCCATGTGGGACCCACGTTGATGTATTTATTATATAATATATATATATATATTATATATACATGGTGGGCCCCATGTGGGACCCACGCTGATGCATTTATAATAAGTATATATATATATATATATTATATTATATTTGTGTGGTGGGACCCACGTTGATGTATTTACATCTACACCGTCCCTCTGGACGGTGCTTGTGAAATCCACCTAATGTATGGGCATATCCCAACCGTCTAAACCATGGATCGTGGGTGTGGACTGGTTGGAGTACCTCACGTAGTCCCGCATGATATATGTGTTTTATTTATACCATCCATCCTGTACAGGGACGAGGGTCCCACATGATGTATGTGTGTCTCATCCGCACCGTCCAAGCAGGGACGATGGGACACACCAATGATGTATGTGTTTTATCTACACCGTCTATAGGACAGTGGGTCCTACCCAGGTGAATGTATTTTATCAACACTGTTCAGCTGGGACAGGACCCACCTGAGGTATGTTTTGTACGCATGTTGTTCATGGGCTGCGGTCCACCATGATATATATGTTTTATCCTTGCCATCCATTAGTTTTTGGGCCCATGGGATGTGGCCCAATGCGACATATATGAGGCCCATTGGTGCGGCCCATGTGATGCGGCCCATTTGATGTGTATGAGGCCCAATGTGATATATATGTGGCCCATAGTGAGGCCCAATGTGATGCATATGTGGCCCACCGTGATGCGGCCCATTGTGACGTGATGAGGCCCGATGTACTGTATAAGGCCCATGTGGTGCGGCCCACTTAATGTATGAGATCCATGTATTACGGCCCAATGTGATGTACATGAGGCCCTTGTATGAGGCCATGGACCCATTATACGATTAGCCCTATGTGGGCCACTCCTCGGGAGCAATATTGGTTAAGTGTCCACATTGATGGGTAATGATGGTTAGATGTCCACATTGTGACCTTCCCTTAGGCCTTGTTCGGCCAATTTCGATTGTCGGGGCCGATTGTCGAGGCCAATTTCGATTGTTGAGACCGATTGTATAGGTCGATTTCGAGGCCGATTATCTATACTGATTATGAGTATGTGATAGCATAGCATCATGATACATGCCCATACGCATCATCTGCATGTTTGTTATGAGGTATGGTTGACCATTGCATATGCCATACGACAAGTTGTTTATGGGACGGCCTGAGAAGCGGAGTTGCCCCACATGAGCGCGCGGTACGCATAGGTTTGATGCATGACTGGATGGTATCACTCATGTATCTCACATTTTATGATATAACCACCGTACGCCCTAGCGACATCAAGGTCGTAGCCTCCATAGGCATATCATGGATGGCCAAATGGGACACCAAAAATCTGTTCTACATGGGATGCTGTAGATATCCCTGAGTGAAAGTCTCAAAATCCTCTTGGTTTCAGAGGTTGCTCTAACGTCTAGACCAAGTGGATGCATGAGCACATGAGGGCCGTATACCATTAGGCCGCATCTCTCACTGTGTCGTGGTCGGTTAGAAGGGGGTACGACCTTACCTGCCTAAGACGAGGGGGCAATGCTAGGTTGAGTCTGACCAGCTCGAGGTATGGGTTTGCTATCGACAAGACGAGCCTGATATTGGCAGGCGGATAGTGAGGTCTCTTCCACTCACCTTGTTATTGGCGATGGGGCGACAATCTAGTTAGAGTGTAATAGACCCCGGTGATTCCCCCGAGAGGAACCGTACTGACATATGGACTTATTGAGCAGGAGTTGCATACTTATTCATTCATTCATTCACTATCCACTTGGGCTGGTGGTGCGCAACTATTTGTTATGTGTACCTTCACAATGGCCAGAATTTCGGTTGGGGCGCGCGACTAACCTAAGATTAGTAGTTTACAACATTAAGTCTGACTATCCAAATTTAGGTATGAGACTGGTTTGGATAGAAGTCCCTTGTGGTGGACCCCGTAGCCTGCAATACTATATACAATCATCCTGACTTCACACTCCAGCTTGGTCATTTCATTCGCATCGTATATTGCATTACATCCGCAGCATATGACATTTTGAGTTTCTATGTTTCTGCACTTATATGGCCTAGACAGACTTATCAAGATTTCTATATTACATTGCATCCATCGGTATATGATATTTGGTTTACTATGTCTCTGCATTGCATAGTCGATCCGCATTATATATTCTGATATTGAATGATTTATAGACTTGCAGTATTTTTGCTTACTCTGATATCGTATGATTCATGATCTTGATAGTATTTCCGACATATATAATTATGGCATGATATTGAATACTTGACACTTATCTTGTGCACACATTTTCACCACCCTCTAAGCTTTCTATAAGCTTATGCATGATAGATGCGTGCAGGTGATGTTAAGTTGCAGCAACGTTGAGCTTGGAGTGTGCAGAGGACTCCTAGAGCTTTGATTTTGACAAATGTATTTCCCTTTCAGCATTGTATTCAAATGTTTATATCAGTGGATATGTGATGATGATGTTGCCTTTGTGATTTCGGTAAACTTATGGTTATGCTTATCACGAGTTAAATGTACATTGGAAAATCCTCCTTATAGGATCCCAGGATCAAAATCTGGCATATGGATGTTGGGAGCTGAGAATGGGGTACTACGGAGGCTGTCGGCACCGAATTTGGCGATCAGGAATTTTGTGAGCCTGGTTTCCGAGTTTGGGGCGTGACAGCTAGTGTACCACGGAAGTGGGCGTACTGAGTAAACTCTGTGGGCCCAACTGTCATTCATGAAATTTATCCACTCCGTCCATCTCTTTTAACAGATAATTTTAGGGCTTTATCCCAAAAAATGGAGTGTATCCAATCCTCAAATGGAGCACACCACTGGAAACAGTGTGAATTGAACATCTATTGTTGAAAAATTATTGGGGGCAAAAGAAGTTTTAGATCAAGTTGATATTTGTTTTTTCCCTTCATCTATGTCTTTTTGATCTTATGAATAGGTTGGATGACAAATAAACATCACTAGAGCCTTATAAAGTTTCCAACAATGGAAATCAATACTTCTACTTTTTCCTATGGTATGGTCCACTTGAGCTTTGGATATGCATCAATTTTTGGTTCAACCCCTAAAATGATCTGAAAAAATGAATGGATGGCATGGATAAACCACATGCATTCATGATGGGCCCAACAGAGTTTACTCAATATGATAAGAGCGTACTAAGTAACTCAGTACGCAATCCGATTTCGTGTACAACACACCAGCTGTACAGCTGGTGTAGTTACGTGTCGTGCAAAGACGAGCGCAGACGCGTCTCGAGCTCCAAGTTGTATGAATAGCGCAAATGATATTAAAGTTACATGGGCCCCACAATGATGTATTTATTATATCCATACCGTTTATCCATTTTTTGAGATCATTTTAGAGCATTAGAAAAAACATGAATCATATTGAAAGCTCAAATGGACCACACCAAAAATAACAGCGAGGATAGTGATTTTCACTGTTAACAAATTCATACGGCCCACAATAACGTTTATTTTCCATCTTATTTGTTAATAAGGTTAAAAATACATGGATGAAGAGGAAAAACAAATTTCATATTGATCCGAAACTTCCGTGATCTCCAAAAGGGTTTCAATGGTAAACGTTCAATCCTCCATTGTTTTTTGCAGTGTGGTCCAACTGATCTTTAGATCTGTTTTATTTTTTAGCTCAAGCCTTAAGACGAGCTCTCCAAATGGATGGATAGTTTAGATATAACACATACCTCATAGTTTGACCCACAGACCCAACCCGATCCGAACCGTACCCAACCCGATCCGACTCAGTTTTCCTAACCGAGTCAAACTTGATTCGGGTCAGGCCAACAGTGCATCAGATTAAGTCAGTTGACCCGGACTCGGTCCCGGATTGGATTAAGTTCGGGTCAGTTACTTGAAAATTTTGGATCGAGTCAAGTTGGACCCAATCCGGTCTGACTCGACTCGGTGCCCACCTCTATTGACACACATCACAGTAGGGCCCATAGCTTAACCTCATGGGAAGTTCTCATGAGGTCGACCTTATAGTAACATTTCCATATATATATATATATATATATATATATATATATATATATATATATATATATATATATATATATATAATGCTCGGCTGCACATCAATTCATGTGGAACTCGTGCAAACTTTTTTGAGAACTTGTCATCCGTGATGTGACTCCAAAATCTGAACTGTCCACGTGAAGAAGTACCTCATGAAACCCCTCGGGCCTAATATTTACTTCAATCCAAAACTTTGGTGTTCCATGAAAAGTGAAAACAGTTTCCTCCCTTGATTTGCATTTCTCTTTGTTATGGCCTTAGTTCAACAAATGAGTGTCCACGAAATGATTTTAGGTCTGCGACTTAGTGACGGTAGGTTCCACAATGTGTTCAGCTTAATCTGAGTTAAAATATGAAATGTTTACCACTTGCGAGTGCCTGTGCATCAAGCATTATACGCAATCATCAAATCCTCTATATCTGCTTTTAGATGGCAGACAAACGAGGACAAGCTTTCCCTCTAATTTATGAAATGTCAAGATGTACAACATTGTACCTCGTAAATAACAAATTAGTCATTTCACTGCCTCCTAGTGTTACTTGCCGAGGTTTGACATGTATCTGCTTACAACACTGACTGCATGTGAAATATCCAGTCTCATGGAGATCATGACATACATCAAACTTCCAATTGCGCTCGAATAGGACACACGAGACATAATCTACTTTTCTTCATCTATAATGAAACATTGCTTGGAGGAAAGCTTAAAGTGAGCAGCATGAGGTGTGCTAACTAGCTTAGCCTTGTTCATCCCAAACTTCACCAATATCTTCTCAAGGTACTCCACCTAAGATAATTGTAATTTATTCATCTGTCTGTTTCTATGTATGTCTATGCCGAGAATCTTCTTTACAACCCCCAGATCCTTCATTTCAAATGTACCTAACAACTGAGTCTTCAATATATTAATCTCAAACATGCTTTGATTGCCGATAAGTATGTCATCAAGATATAATATTAATAGAACGAATCCTTCATAACACAGTATCTTATAGTAAACATAATGATCATATTCACTCCTAATAAACCACTGACTTGCCATAAAAGTATTAAACTTCTTGTACCACTGCCTAAGTGACTGTTTAAAGTCGTACAATGACCTTCTCAACCTGCAAACCTTATTCTCTGACCCCTTCTCTTCAAACTCCTCTAGTTGCTTCATGTAGATCTGCTCTTCCAATTCTACATGTGGGAAAGCAGTCTTTACATCCATTTGTTCCAACTCAAGGTTGTATTGGTTAACCAGTGCTAACATAAACCTAATAGATACCTACTTGACAATCGATGCAAATATTTCACTAAAGTCGATACCTTCTTTCTGAGCATACCCCCCATTACCAACCTTGTCTTCTATCTATCATTTTTTTCTTGTAAATCTACTTGGACCTTATCACTTTAAGCCTAACGAGAAGCTCTAACCAGCTTTCATGTCTCATTTTTATACAAAGAATTAATCTCATCTTACAGCGTTGTCATCCACTTCTCAACATTTGAATCATCCAGTGCTTCCCGGAAGGTGGACAAATCCTTCATCTATTATAAGGACGAATACAACGTTCAAATCATCCTTGTATCTCACTAGTAATATGTGATCTCTAGGTGGATTTCTCCTTACAGGTGGCTATTCCACATGCTCTTGTACCTCTTATTTCTTCTCAGCTTCAACATGTGTTTCATCCTTATCAATTTCAATGTCTATAACTATTAATTTTCTTGATTCCTTGTGATCTTCCTTATAGAACAAAGAATCATCATCAAATTTGACGTCACAACTAATCATGATCTTCTATGTGACCCACTCATACAACCTATATCCCTTCAAACCATCACCATAGCCAATATAGATACACTTCGTAGCCCTTTTGGTCTCGCTTATCTCTCTCAATTAACAGTATATGAGAGTAAGCATCACAACCAAAAAACTCATAGCCCTGAGTAATCAATATCATGACCACCCCACACTTCTTCTGAAATTTTATAACCAATCGACGTAGACAGGGACTAATTCACTAAGTAACATGTTGTGTTAATTATCTCAGTCCATAGCTCCTTAACTAACTAACATTTCTTAATATGCATCGAGTTCTCTCTAAGAGAGTTTGATTCATCCGTTCTGGTACACCATTCTTCTCTAATGCATACCTAACTATATTATGCCACACAATCTCTTCATCTTTACAAAAATGGTTAAATTCATTATGTGTGAATTCACCTTTGTTATCTATCCTCAAAACTTTTAACTTTCGCCCTGAGTATTTTTCAACCACCGCCTTCCACACTTTGAAGGTGGCAAAAATGTCTAACTTGTACTTCATAAAGTACACACACACACCTTTCTATAATAGTTATCTATGAATGATACAAAGAAAGATGACCCTCATCCAAAAACAATGGGTGAAGGCCCCCATACATCATAATGTATATAATCTAGAGTACCCTTACTAACTTGTTTTCCTGACTTAAAAGATAACCTTAACTGTTTACTAAATATATAACGCTCACATAAATTCAAATCAATGCTTTTAAATACAGGAATTAAAGAATGATAAGAAAGTACCTACATGCCATACTCGCTCATGTGGCCTAGACATGCATGCCACAAATGTGCCGACGTGGACTCCGATATAGACATTGCAGCTCCACATAATATGGTATTCCCGATTAACCTATAAAGGTTACCATTCCGTTGTTCCTTTATCACTACGAGTGCCCCTTTTAAACCTTTAGGACATGATTAAAGCTGGTGAATTTACACCGAATAGCCTCGAGAGCACCCAAGGAGACCATATTCTTTTGTAAGTCAGGAACGTGTCTCAAATCCATCATGATGCGTTCCATCCCATCAGACATCCTGATGCACAATGATCCAATTCCAATGACCTTAAAGGCAACATCATTGCCCATAAACACCATACCACCATCACGCTCACTGTATGTGGTGAACCAATCCCGATGTGAGGTTATATGGTATGACGCCTCCATATCCAAAATCCACTCATCGCTAAGGTAGCTGGATTTGGATGCAGTAAGAACATCATTGGTGTCCACATCCTCACTTAAGTTTGCTACATTGGCCTCTTTTGGCACTTCATTTGCCTAATCTCCCTTTTGGGCTTTAGGATTCTAACAATCCTTCTTCATATACCCCTATCTGCCACAGTTTCAATACTTCATATTCCCCTTGACCTTAGACTTGGACAGTGAGCATGACGAATTTCACTTCACCCGCTCTAAATTCCTTCCCCTAGCTACCAATGCATCCATGGAGGAACTTGTGCTACTATCCTTCTTACTCAACACCCTCGACTGAAGGGCTAAGCTGGTAATCTGAACATCAATTGTCTATCTATCGTGGCACATAGTGTTTACGAAGCTATCGTAAGACTTTGGAAGGGAGTTCAATAGAATTAGGGCTTGATCTTCCTCGCCCATTTTCACTTCCACGCTTGTCAATTTGTGAAGGATTTGATTGAATGCATTGATGTGTTCATTAAGATTTAACCCCTCTATCATCTTCAGATTATAGAATTGCTTTTTTAGATACAGAAGATTCAACAATGATTTCGCCATCTATAAGTTATCTAACTTCTTCCAAAGTCCCGCGATCGTCTTTTGATCTAGGACATTATAAAGGACATCGTTTGTCAAACATAGTTGGACCGAGGTTTTTGCTCTTTCATCCAACTCTTCCCATTCTTCATTGCTTAAAGACGATGGACGCTTCTCAACACCAAGGAGTGCCTATTGCAACCCTTGCTAAACTGTAAAGCCTCTTGTCTTCACCTTCCATAGTTTGAACTTATTTTTTCCGATGAACTTCCTAGTTTCATACCTCACGTTTGATTCTTTAATCGTCATGATGTCAATCCAAAGTCGATTCCCAACGTACGCTCTGATACTACTTGTTGGGAATCCACGGAAGTAAACCTTAAATTTGAATCTCATGTGATTAAGCAAACGAAAGCAAGCAATCACAAAGCACACATGATTTTACGTGAAAAACTCTTGTGAGAAAATGCATTTCACAAAGCGACAACAAATCATTATGAATGCAAAAATACAAGAGATGGAACCACTTATAATCAGTGTTCATATTGTCGACGATATTATCGATAATATTGCGATAATATCGATATCGACTAGTCACTGATATCGACTCCCCCATATATCACATCCCTTCGGGGTTTCAATGAGTTTTCGGTGATTTTATCGTTGAAATGATAAAATGGAGATATTTTCAATATTATCGGGCACCATCAACACCCAAAACTCCCATGCACCATTGTCGTGGAACAATTTTGACAATATTATCTTTAAATATCACAAAAATATCGGTCTAGCGACATTCGACTTCCACCAATTGCTTTGTGCGTAAATACCAGAAAAATAAAAAAAAATTAAAAAAATATATATAAAATCAAGAGGATGTGTTGAAATTGCTTCAGATCTGGTTTGGGTTGTCAATTCCGACACCTCTTACTATATCTATTTGGATATTCGAGCATTTGATTTGGGGCGACTCCACCGTCAATGGCTTTTGGGGTAAAAATCTTATTCTTCATCATCTTCTTCTTCCTCCTTACAAGTTGTAACGTCTCTCTCTCTCTCTCTCTCTCTCTCTCTCTCTCTCTCTCTCTGACTAAAACTAATGACTCTTTACTCTCTCTGTTAGTTTCAACTTCCAAGGCTTTGTTTCCGTCAATTTCTAAAAAAAGATATAAAGTAGCTATATGATACTCGGCAACGTATGATGATCTGATACACCAACACTTAAAAATTGTAAAGGTGGCAAACATATTAACTCATAATACACCAATTAAATTGTGGAAGTAGGTTAATTAAGTCACGATTCCAAAATGAGATTGTTTGAACAATCCAAACCTCTAATTCATAGACACATTAAAATAAAATAAAATTATTTTTAAATATTTTTAAAAATTATTTGGATGTATAGGATGGATGTATGGATGTTTGGATGGCGTGGATGAATGATTGGATGAATAAAGGGAGGGATGGAATAGTTGGATGGTTGGATGGATGTTTGGATGATTGGATAGGATGGCTAGATGGCCGGTTGGATGGACGGATGGATTTTGGATGGATGGATGGTTGGATGCTTTTGTGGATGGTTAATTGGATGAATGAATAGGTGGATGGGATGAGATGGATGGATGGTTGGATAATTGGATAGTATGGTTGGATGGATGGACGGATGGGATGGGATGGTTGGATGGATAGATGGGATGGATGGATGTATGTTTAGATGATTGAGTGAGATGGTTGGATGGATGGATGGATGTTTGGGTGGGCAATTGGATGGATGGATGATTGGATGGGATGGATGGATGTTTGGGTGGGCAGTTGGATGAATGGATGATTGGATGGGATGGTTGGATGTTTGGGTGGATGGATGGATGGATGGTTGGATGATCTGATGGGATGGAAATATGGGACGGTTGGATGGATGATTCGATGGGATGGATGAATGTTTAGATGATTGGATGGTTGGATGGATGGATGGATTTGGATGGTTAAATGGATGAATGGATGGAAGGATGGGATAGTTGAATGATTGGATATATTAATTGATTGTTGGATGGATGGATGGATATTTCGATGATTGGATGGGATGGTTGGATTGTTAGATGTATGTTTGGATGATTGGATGGGATAGATGGATGGTTAGATGTTAAATGGATGGATGGGATGGTTAGATGGATGGATGGATGTTTGGATTATTGGATGAGATGGTTGGATTGTTAGATGTATGTTTGGATGATTGGATGGAATGGATGGATGGTTAGATGTTAAATGGATGGATGGGATGGGATGGTTAGATGGATGGATGGATGGATGGATGTTTGAATTATTGGATGGGATGGTTGGATTGTTAGATGTATGTTTGGATGATTGGATGGGATGGGATGGATGGTTAGGTGTTAAATGGGTGGATGGGATGGGATGGTTAGATGGATGGATGGATGAGATGGTTGGATGGATGGATGTGATGGATGGTGGATGGTTGGATCATCGTGCATGCGTATTGTGTTTATATGCATATTTATGCATGTTTATTTGCTTGCTAATTAGTTTAATAAGATTTAAGTGATTGTAGTTTTACTATTTGACTGATTTCTTACGATAACATATACTTTTAGGTCCTATTAATGGAAATTTATTATGTATGCATTCTTTCTGCAATGTTTTGATTCCTAAATATGCAAATATGTGTATTTTAGCATCTCCTAAAGTTTCACTAAAAAATTCCACCATTATTCTTATGTTTCACCATTTTTCTCCACATTTCCGGTTATCGGCGATATTATCGGCAAAAACGATATTATATCTTTATCTCTGGCTAGCGAAACTTGTAGCGATAACGACAACTCGAACACTACTTATAATAATATGAAAAAGCTTCTTTCACCTTCCCCAAGCCCCTAAAAAATGTTTTGCCCTCTTTTGAATAGCCAAGGGAACATTGCAATTAACCATAATCCCACAATTATACCTATATATAGTGTCACACCCGGAATAGGAAATAATTCCCGCAATTTTGCAAAATCACGCGCTTTTGTCAATGGGATCGACAACCATCGAAGGCTCTTTGGTGGGATTGAAGCCACCTTCGATCGATTTGGACCCAAAAACAGTCTAACGAGTAAAGGGAATAAATCAAAATTTTCTTGATGAGATCAAGTACGATGTCCATGGGTTTGAGTAGTCTATCAATGCCATCAACAAACCTAGTTATAGATAAAATTAAAACATCTTATAATAATCATGGGTGCTTAACTCGGGATCTGCATTAGCACAGATGCAACTTAATTCATTAACTTGATTAGGTTGCTCAAACATGGAAATTTACCTCAGTTGCGGACATTTGACCCACTCCAATCGATTCCCTCTAGGAAATAAAGGATTTGTTCTTCTAGTGCATACAGGAACATTTCTCTACTAAATTAAAATAAGAAGGTTAACATATAGCCCAAAATGGTTCCTTTAACCTTTGGAACATCTCCTAGTGCGCCTGGAATATTAGGCCCAAAAGTTTGGTAGAATTTATAAAGGGAGTTAGGGTTAAGGTTTCATAGTGCAAAAATCAAGTCTTCATAAATCCATTTTTGAGGAAGTGCATCCAAATGGGCCCTTAATTGCTTCATAAATGTCATGGTGTCTAAGATTATTTCTTGGCCTCAAACTAGCAATAAGGCTGAGTAGTTGAAAGGTACACAATGTATATTATGAAGTAAATGGGGTTGTACACATTTTGTCTAATGCCAGTACGGTAGATGCTTAAAAATGAGTTTATCTCATTTCAATCAATAGGAATTCTATGATAGAGATTTTTATCTTTAATGCATGATTACTATTAGCATGAAATTAATCTTCTTAGGACATAAAATGCATATGATAGGCGCTGATGTACTTTATGTAGTATGACATGACACTAATGAAAAAGTATTTATGTTCTAAACGTGAGATCTAGTGAAAAATAAGTATTTTTCTGCGTAAAATGATAATTTTACTTTTTTCACTATAAGTCCCATATATATCACACGCATATGATATTATTTCATTGGTGATACATCATTGTTACATGGATGTCTCATCTAATTTACATCCTCAATGTCTAATATAAAATTATTGTTGGGTAAAATAGCATAAGCTCATTTTTAGTTCTCCCCGGCAAGCCCAAGTCTGAGTATGGAACTCTTCTCCTCTTTGCTTTTTTATTTTTATTTTGTTCTCTTGAAAATGGACACTGATATTTTAGATATCTCAGGAGAGTGTAATGTTTCAAACCCATACCCTCAAACATATGCAAGTATAAAATATTTCTAGGAAATTAAACCATCCAAATGCTGTGAACCCCAAATCGGATTTGATTGAACGATCCAATATAAACTCTAACAGCAGACATTTGCAGTCCATAGACAGTCGGTTGTAAGCCATTTTAGCCATTGATTTCATCATCCAAATTAAATTGGGGCCCACTATTTGATCGGTTTAATTTAAGGTTGAATGCCTACCGCGTGTATGATTACTGAGTGCATGTGCATTCCTATTGAGCATCAGGTTTCCTCTGTTATATTCCTCTAAGTAGAAAAACTCCCACTTCTTCTGTACATGTCCCTCGAGGAATGCTCGAGAGAAATATGTTCTTTTAGACCGGACCATTAATAGTTTTAGCAAGTCCTTGCTGGTCACTATATAAAAAAATGCATTGATCAGAGAATTCTAATCTTTCATGGCCTGCGTCTATTTTTAACTGTCAGTTTTCCAAGCCACAGATGGGATGTACTTTTATGCTCATGGTTGTGGGCAAAATTAAATTGGTCCACCATACAAGAACTAAGACCAACCATGAGAGAAGTGTTTCAAAGTTGAAGCGATTAGAAGACCAGGGCATGCTTCTCTCTTGAGCTGATAGAGCATAGAGTTTAGAAGATAGGGCAAGTGACTCTCCTGATGAAGAGATGAACTCTAAGCTGACCTTAAGCTAAGTTATCTGAGGACAGAGCTCGCAGGGGGAGAATCATCTCACCAAGTACATCTACAAATACGGGCAACGAACTCGTAAGGCAATGAGCTCGGGCTATGAGCTCCCCAATATCCTGAACTGACCAGATCAACCACGGCCAGAGGTAGGACATGAAATCCGAAAAGAATCTCGCCTCGGACCTAGAACAAAAAGATTAAGAACTATCCTACCCAAATATTACGCTGAACGAGGTAGGCTCGGTGACATTTTTGGGAGTGAATTTTCATTTAAATAAGGACCCTCTAGTTTATCCAATATATCAAGTGTATCACATGAAGATACACAAGTCTTAAAACCGCCCAAGGACCCTATAAGTAAGCCACTGCAATGGAAAAAGGGTCAGTGAATAAACTCAAGCTCAAACCTTTGATCCGGGTTTATCAGTCTAACTTAGGCATCGG
The DNA here is from genome assembly GCF_029962835.1 of Magnolia sinica. NCBI lineage: Eukaryota > Viridiplantae > Streptophyta > Magnoliopsida > Magnoliales > Magnoliaceae > Magnolia > Magnolia sinica. The sequence goes on from NC_080577.1 coordinate 36,652,311, forward strand.
AGGGTCTAAGGCCATCATTAGCACCCCTTTACCTACATCTTCCTATTTCTTTGTAAATCCATCAATGGGCGCACCTTCATAACTGATCATATCTATTTGCCAGATTCTGGTGACAATCGATTGGCACCGTCTGTGGAAAACAACAATAAAGTCAAGTTCTTACCATCTCCAAACCACCCTCAATCCCCCTTCCAATGGCCAAGAAAAAGGGGAAGACTACGACTGTGACCGAGTCAGCCCGATGAGGCTCAGGCCTCACTATTGTTGCCTCAGTCTGAATTGCCTTCCCAAGAGGTGGTGCAAAAGTCCCGAAGTGAGGCTTTTGGAAAACTAGGTGGCTCATTTCCCTCAAGAATCGATCGGAACCCTGACTAGCAATGTAAATCGTAACATAAGGCTGTTAGAGAGACAACATGGGTCCCCAGCCAATCAACATTAAGAGGAGGAGGCAGTGACCAAGCAGTCCCACTTGATACAGTCGTGTCCTGAGTCGCATAAGGGGAGAGCCCGACCTAGGGGGAGAATTCTTGCCCCAATATAGACCCCTAAAACCATCGAGCTCACCAAGTTAGATCTACGTCATACTCTAGACTAGAGGTAGCACGCTCGGGGAAAGGCTTCAGAGAATATGGCAGAAAATAAAGTCCCCTGGGGGGTCAAAATTAAAGAAATTCAGGACCATCTCGGTAATATAGAACAGACTTACCGAGAGAAGACCCCAGCGTCTGTGGACGTCCTCCTCGAATAGATCGAAACACCGTTTACAAATGACATCATAAAAGCCCAATTTCCGCCTAGGTTACAAATGCCTAGATATCACCTTACTTGAGTTCAGGAGATTTGACCAAGCACTAGGAATTATTCAGAGCATTGATGGAGCTTCACAATGCTTCCAGACCCGTGATGTGTAAGGAATTTTTCCTGACGTTGAACGAGGCCACTTGGAAGTGGTATAGAACCTGAAGATGAATTTTATTAGCTCATTCTTCCAACTCAAAAGGGCCTTTACCACCCAATTCATCGGAGGTAAAGAGATAAGGAAGCCAACAACCCACCTCCTCATGGTAACCTAGAAAGAGAACATGCTATTGAAAAATTATATCGTCCAGTTTAACACCAAGGCTGTCCAGATAGATGGCTACTCCGACCAAGTGGCCCTTACAACAATGATGGTTGGGCTCAAGTGAACAAAGCTTCTCTTGTCACTCGATAAAACCCCCCTGAAGACTTTTTCCGACATTCTTAACTGAGCTCAAAAATATTCTAATATCGAAAAGTTATTCGGCACCTGCAAGGATGCCTATGATGAGGGTAGTTCGGCAAGAGACAGGAAGAGGAAGAAAAACATTGATAGATCCAATGCGAGCTCCAAAATAAGAAGAGACGACGATGAGAGCAGCGCTCGCCAAGTCAATCGAGTCCCAAAAATTTAGTTTCGCCAGTACACTCCACTGAACACCACGACAGAGCAAGCGCTCATGGAGGTCAAAGAGAAAATGATCTTGAAGTGGCTAAACAAGATAAGGGTCGACCCAGAGAAAAGAGATGGGAATAAATATTGTCACTTCCATCGGGACCACGACCACAACATAGCTGACTACTTCGATCTCAAGGAAGAGATCCAATCGCTTATTCAGAGGGGATACATGCGCGAATTTGTTGAGAGGCACAAAGAAGACTGACCATCTCCCCATCAGAAACCATGCGAAGAGCACAATGACAATGACCCGATCGAGAGAATCTGCACCATCTTTAGCGAACCCATTAGGGGTGGTGACTCAAATCGGGCACGCCGAGCTTATGCTCGGTGTAAGACCCGTATCCTAGTTCCTTAGGCCTCCGCCGTTCTCCTGGTCGGATTTCTGCAACCCACGATCTGTTTATGGTGTTTGCGCGATCCTGAGTCGTGTCCCATATATCAGAATTGGTTTGACTCGAAACTTGTACCCTTGCGACCGCATTGTCGTTGCGGTTCTGACACCGTATCTCGTGCGCCGAGGCAATACCTGGGCCAGGAGATATGGGCCCACATTTAGTTCAAGGAAAATGCCGCACATTTGCAAACCCAAGACAATCTTTCAAATCAATCACATCACATCCCATCAATAAAGTACACATCAAAGGTCAAGTACATATCCCATCACTCCCATACCAAAGCAACTCCAAAGTCAAATCAACCCATCCCTTACATGTCAAGTACACATCACACCCCATCACTCACCCATCTCTCTCTCTCTCTCTTACAACCTCTCTCTCTCATTCTCCAAGCAACCCAACCGTCCAAGCTCTCCATGAGAAGAGCTTGGTGCGGCCCATCTTCCTGCCCCCAACTTTCATCCTAACCCTCCAAACTTCATCATCCTCCATCAAAGTCAGAGCTGAGGACCTAGGGATTTCATCAGACCAAGAAGATCGAATGGTGGGTGATTTTATGATTTCTGCCATTGTTTTTATTATGATTTAAGGGCCCACATATGGTGGGACCCATCTTGATGTATGCATTGTATAGGGAGGGCCCATCGTGGAGGGGTCCCTCCCATTTCCACCGTTTTCTCTCTCTTTTTCTCTATTTCTCTCTCTTTTACCTTTTTGTACGTCGTTGTTTTTATTATGATTTGAGGGCCCACATATGGTGGGACCCATCTTGATGTATGCATTGTATAGGGAGGGCCCATAGTGGCGGGGTCCCTCCCACCATTTTCTCTCTCTTTTCCTCTATTTCTCTCTCTTTTACCTTTTTGTACTATGTGTGTTTATGTAGCCCACTATGATGAGTTTGATCCACACCGTCTGATTCCAGGACCCACCTCGCTGCTCGTCCATTCGAACGGGCCTGGATGAAGTAAAAATACAAATATCAATTGATCCAAGCAGTGGTGGGCCACCACGTGGACCCACCTTGATGTATGCCTTTCTCCACACCGTTCAGAATATCTGGACGGTGTTGGACTGTTTGGATGGTGCGTAGCCACACTGATGTATATGTTTTATACCCACACTGTCCATTTGTTTCATCCAGACCGTCCAGTGGTCTGGACGTGGTCATGGGCCACCATGATGTATGTTTTAGCCACACGTGCGGCCCACCTTGATGTTGTGGATTCTCTAGCTGTCCATCACGTGGGTTGCACTGTGATGCATGTGTTATATCAAGACCGTCCACCACGTGGGTTGTATCAAGACCATCCATCTGCTGCTGGATTGCCGTCAGCAAGTGTGGGGCCCACATGAGATATGTGTTATATCCTAACCGTACATTGTGGGGCCCGCTGGAATGTATGTGCGGCACCCACACGTCAGGCCAGCAATGATCCTGACCGTCCATCCGTGCAGGACTACACCAACATGAGGTAAGTGTTATATTCAACCATCCATCCATTAGCATGTGGGGCCACCTCAATGTCGTGTGCACCCTGCACGTGGAGCCATCCTTAATGTATGTGTTTTATCTACAACGTCCCCCTGGACGGTGTGGCCCACTAGGATGTACGAGCTTCATATCTAGGCCGACCGTCCAGGTGGCATGGACGCTGGGTTTTTGTAAAATAAAACATATATATAAATAATATACTAATAATATAATATATATTATAAAATAATGTTATATGGTGGGCCCCACGAGGGACCCACTTGATGTGTCTGTTGTCCATAGGTGGACATCACGTGAGGTACGTGCCTCATCAACGCTGTGCATCCATGAGCCCACCACGATATGTGTTATATCTAGTTCGTCCAAATCGTGAGACATGGGCCACCTTGACGTTATGTGTTTTATCCTAGCTGTCCATCATCTGGACGGTGGGTGGCCACCTGAGGTATGTGAGACATACTCACATCGTCCAAACATTAAAAGATGTTTTCCTTTTATTATTTTATTATTATTTGTTTTCTCTCATGGTATGACAGGGAGAATGGGATAGATCTAAATTTCAAGTGGGACCCATCACGTGTACGTGGATGTATTTTTTATATAATATATATATACACACATATATATAATATTATATTATGGTGGCCCCATGTGGGACCCGCCTTGATTTATTTATTATAATCCACATCGTCCAGATTATGCTGGATGGTGCTGGACAATGTTTGGACGATGCTATCTAATGGTTGAACGATGCTGATTTACCTAGACAATGTTTGGACGATTCTGTCCAATGGTTGAACGGTGCTGATTTACCTGGACAATGTTTGGACAGTGTTGATCATCGTTAATGGGCCATGTGTCCCATGGAATGATAGTGTATAGTGATACACATGTTACATCTACAACTATTGAAATGATTTTTTGGTGTGGCCCAAGCCCACTTGAGGCCCATTGGTGCACCCATCCATGAGGTCCATCATGATGTATATTTAAGGCCCATGGGCAAGGCCCATTGTGAGGTATTCGTGGCCTATGGGTAAGGCCCATTTTGATATGTATTAGGCCCACATTGGTGCGCCCATTTGATGTATTTGAGGCCCACATGATGCGGCCCATTTGATGTATTTGAGGCCCACATGATATGACCCATTTGATGTATACGAGGCCCATTGGTGCAGCCCGTTGATGCGTCCCACTTGATTTATATGGGCCCATTGGTGCGGCCCATAAGATGTGGCCCATTTGATGCATGTTGGCCCATTGGAGCAGCCCACATGATGCGGCCCACTTGATGTATATAAGACCCAATGAGACGTATGTGAGGTCATTGTGTGGGCCGAATGTGATGTATATAAGGCCCATTGCGACGTGAGATTCCACTATGATGTACGTAATGATGTTTATGGCGGCCACTACTTGGGAGAGATGTTGGTCAAATGTCCACATTGATGGGCGATGATGGTTAAATGTCCACATTGTGACCTTCCCTTAGGCCTTTGTTATGCCGATTATCGATTCTGATTGCCGAGGCCGATTATCGAAGTCGATTCCGATTGTCGATACCAATTTGTATTGTCGAGGCCGATTGTTGAGGCCGATTTCGATTGTTAAAACCGATTCTGATTATCGAGGCAGATTTCGATTGTCGAGGCTGATTCTAATTATTAAAGCCGATTTCGATTATCGAGGTCGATTGTTGAGGCCAATTTCGATTCCGATTGTCGAAGCCGATTGTTGAGGCTGATTTCGATTCCTATTGTCGAAGTCGATTCCAATTATCGATACTGATTCCGATTATCAAGGCCGATTGTTGAGGCTGATTCTGATTCTGATTATCGAGGCCGATTTCGATTGTCCAGGCCAATTGTTAAGGTCGATTCCGATTCCGATTGTCGAGGCCGATTGTTAGGGCCGATTCCGATTCCGATTGTTGAGGCTAATTGTTAAGGACGATTCCAATTCTGATTGTCGAGGTTGATTATCAAGGCTGATTCCGATTGTCGATACCAATTCCGATTGTTAATTCCGATTCTGATTGTCGAGGCCCAATAAGATGCATATGTGTCCTGTATTTGAGGCCTGTTGTGATGTACATTTAGCCCATGTTTGAGGCCCAATGTGATGTCTATACGGCCCATATTTGAGGCTCATTGTGATATGTATTCAACCCATGTTTAAGGCCCAATGTGATGTATATGAGGCCTATGTGATGAGGCTCACTGTGATGCATTTAAGAGCCAGGCGATGGAGCCCATTATGATGTATGTTAGGCCCATCGTGATGTGTATTAAGCTCTTGAGTGAGGCCCATGGTGTTGTATATTTAGCCCTTGTGTGAGGTCATGTGTCCACTGTATGTTAGGCTCTATATGGGCCATTCCTTGGGGGCAATGTTAGTTAAATGTCCACATTGCCGAGGTCGATTGTCGATGCCAGTTATTAATACCAATTATGAGTATGTGACAGCATAGCATCATGATACATGCTCATACACATCATTACATGTTTGTTATGAGATATAATTGACCATTGTATATGCCATAGTGCTGGTTGTTATGAGACTCCCTGATAGGCGGAGATTGTCCCACATGAGCACGCGGTATGCGCGGGATTGATGCATGACTGGATTGTATGACTCATGCATCTTGCATTATGTGCTGTGATTACTATACATCCTAGCGACATCAAGGTCGTAGCCTCCACAGGTATATCGTGGAAGGCCAGATGGGACACCAAAAATCTGTTCTACATGGGGTGCTATAGATATCCCTGGGTGAAAGTTCCACAACCCTTTTGGTTCCAGAGGTTGCTCCAACATCTAGACCGAGTGGATGCATGAGTGCATGAGGGCCGTATACCGTTAGGTCGCATCTCCCACTATGTCGTGGTCGGTTGAAAGGGGGTACGACCTTACCTGCCCGAGAGGAGGGGACAATGCTAGGCTGAATCTGACTAGCTTAAGGAATGGGTCCCTATCGATGAGCCGGGCCCGATATTGGCAGGCAGATAGTGAGGTCTTTTCCACTCACCTTGTTGCGTACGATGGGGCGACAATCTGGCTTGGAGTGTAATAGACCCCGGTGATTTTTCAGAGAGAAACCATACTGATATGTAGACTTATTGAGTAGGAGTTGCATACTTATGCATTTATTTCATTCACTATCCACTCTGGCTGGTGGTGTGAAACTAATTATTATGTACCTTCATATAACCAGGATTTCAATTAGGCGCGCAACTAACCTGAGATCAGGAGTCTACCATATAAAGTTTGACTATCCAAATTTAGGTATGGGACTGGTTTTGATAGAAGCCCTTTGTGATAGACCACATAGTTTTCGATACTACGTACTATCATCCCGACTTCACACTCCTGCTTAGTCATTCCATTCACACCGCAAATTGTATTGCATCCTCAGCATCTGATATTGGCTTATTATATTTTTGCATCGCATAGCCTTGATATGGCTGTTAACATTCATGCCTTTCATCGCATAGCCTTGGTACGGCTAATAGCACTCATGGACTTACCAGTATATTTTCACTTACTCTGATATCGTATAATTCATGTTCTTGTCAGTATTTCCACTTACTCTGATTACTCTGATCTTGCTTACTTGACACTTACCTTATGCATACACTTTCACCACCCACTAAGCTTTCTATAAGCTTATGCACGATAGATGCGTGCAGGTAGCATTAGGTTATAGCAGCGTTGAGCTTGGAGCATGCAGTGGACCTTTAGAGCTTTGATTTTCGATATATGTGATGATGATGTTGCCTTTGTGATTTGGGTAAACTTGTGGTTATGCTTCTTACGAGATAAATGTACGTTGAAAAATCCTCCTTGTAGGATCCCAAGATCGGAATCTGGCGTATGGGCGTTAAGAGTCGAGAATGGGGTACTATGGAGGCTGTCGGCACCGGATTCAGCGATCAAAATTCCTATGAGTCCGATCTCTGGGTTTGGGGCGTGACACTCGGAGTGTGAGAATCACTAATGAGGGTTATCAACTAAACCTCACCAGCCGGCTCAGAAAAGAACCCAGGATAGACTCGTACACGATCGCCTTCACAGAGGAGGATATTCGAGAGATTCAGCACCCCCACGATGACACACTTGTGGTCGCCATGACCATTGCCAACCACAAGGTACATTAGATGTTGGTCGACATAAGAAGCTTGATAGACATTCTGTTCACAGTCGCTTTCGACAAAATGGGGGTTGGGAGATCAAGACTATGACATGTGCATACCCCTTTGCTCAATTTCGTAGGAGAAAAGGTGACCTCAAAAGGAATCATCCTTTTACCAGTGATGGAGAGAGAGGGCTCCAACCTGATCATCACCATGGTAAATTTTCTCATGGTGGATTGCCCCTCAGTATATAAAGTAATTTTGGGTAAGTTGTCTTTAAACGCCATGCGGGCCATAGTCTTTACCTACCACTTCGCCATGAAGTTCCCAACTGAGCATGGGGTCGACAGAGTCCGTGGTGACCAGCATGAGGCCTGATAGTGTTATTTGACAGTTCCAGTGCATCTCTGCTGAAGACCTCATCTCAGTGCATGTTTCTGAGGTCGACCCATCCCGAATAGTCCTGGTTGGGTCGTTACTCGAACCTTAACTCCAAGTGGAGATAGCATACCTTCTAAGAGAACAAACCAATGGATTCGCATGGCCTCACTAGGACATACTCGGGATAGATCCGAGAGCCACAATCCATCGATTGAATGTAGATCCGGACCATAAGCCCGTTCCAGAAAAAACAAGCATTTGACACAAAAAGATACACGACAATTAATGAGGATGTTAAGAAGCTCCTCGAGGCCTGGTTCATCGAGGAAGTACACTATCTTGACTGGCTAGCTAATGTGGCACTACTGAAAAAGGTCAGTGAAAAATGGCAAGCCTATGTAGACTACATCAACTTAAATAAGGCTTGCCTAAAAAATAATTTTCAATTACAGAGGATTGATCAGTTGGTAGATGTTACCGTTGGGTACGCACTCCTTAGTTTTATGGACGCATACTCAGGGTACAACCAAATCGGCATGCACAAGTACAACAAGCATAAGATCACCTTCATCACAAACAGAGGGTTATATTGCTACTGAGTCATGCCCTTCGGGTTAAAACATTTCAGAGCAACGTATTAAAACTGGTGAACAAAATGTTTGCCAAGAAAATCGGGAAATTTTTAGAAGTCTACGTCGATGACATGCTCATCAAGAGCACCATGCTCAAGGACCACGTGGCAAACCTGAGAGAGATGTTCGGGATCTTAAGGAGATACCAGATGAAAATCAACCCAATCTTTGGCGTCAGCTAGGGTAAGTTCCTAAGTTCCATGGTCCACCAGAGAGGGATCGAGGTGAATCCCAATAAAATCTAATATTTCACAAAAATGAGCTCGCTCAGCTCGACAAAAGAGATCCAGTGCCTCACGAGCAAAGTGGCAGTACTGAATAGATTTGTATCCCAAGCCACATACAAGTGTTTGCCCTTCTTCAAGTAGCTGAAGGGGAGCAAGAAGCCAACCTGGACGGAAGAATGCAAGCAAACGTTCCAACAACTTAAGACTTATCTAAGGTCCCCTCCGTTGCTCTTAAAACTTGTGTAAGGGGAAGAGTTACTATTATACCTAGCCGTTTTGCCAACAGCAGTCAACTCGTCCCTAGTCAGGGAGGATGGAGGTACCCAACGACCTATCTACTATGTGAGTAAAGCCATGGTAGACACAGAGGCGTGATACCTAAAGATAGTGAAGATGGCTTTGGCCCTGGTCACATCATACCGATGACTCAGGCCATACTTTCAGGCATATACCATCATTGTCTCGACCAATCGGCCCCTCCATTAGGTATTACAAAAACTCGAGGTGTCGGGTCGACTCGCCAAGTGGATGATTGAGCTCAACAAATTTGACATCAAATATCGACCTCGAACAACCATCAAAGGGTAGGTCATGGCCGACTTTATCCCAAAATTTACCTACCCTATAGACTAGTCACCCACAAAGGGGATCGAGCAGAATGTAGCACCACAAACATGGACCCTCTATGTAGACAGGTCCTCAAATGCTCAAGGGAGCGGATCGAGACTGATCCTAACCTTGCCCGACCAAGTCAAGATAGAGTACGCCCTACGATTCAGCTTCTGAGCCTCCAACAATGAGGCCAAATACAAAGTGCTCCTAGCCGGTTTACAATTAGCTAAAGCAATGGAAGCCAAAAAGCTAAAAATCTACATCGAATCGCAGGTAGTGATCAACCAAGTGACCATTGAATATCAAACTAAAGGTGAAAAGATGATCACCTATCTAACCAGGGTTTGCAAGCTACTCAAGGAATTTGAAAAGTATGAAATCATATAAGTCCCGAGGTCCAAGAACGTTAATGTAGACTCCCTAGACAAATTAGCCTCGACCATCAACACCGACCTCCCTAGGACCATCCTGATTGAATTTCTGCCCAAGCCGAGCATCAGTCAGCCTGGTCAAAAAGCAACTCTCCCTGTCAGTCGTGTACCGAGCTAGATGGACCCAATCATATAGGGTCAGTTACCCGAAGACAATCTTAAAGCTCAAAAAATCAAATATCGTTCTGCTCAGTACACGATGCTGGGGACGTCCTATATAAGAAAGTATTCTCATTACCCTACCTGAGGTGTTTACCACTAGACGAGGTGTGTATGTCCTAAGAGAAATCCATGAAGGTGTCCATGGAAGCCACTCGGGGTGGGAGAGCCCTGGTGCACAAAATAGTCCGGTAGGGATACTATTGGCCTACTATGCATGAAGACGCCAAGCAGTTTGCAAGAAAATGTGACAAGTGTCAGTGCTTCATGGTAGTGCCATGACAACTGCCCAAGCAGCTAACCCCGATGAACGGGTCTTGGCATTTCACACAATGGAGAGTCAACATCATCAGACCCCTGCCGACTGGCAAAGGGCATACCAAGTTCGTCATCGTTACTATTGATTACTTCATGAAGTGGGCCAAGGTTGAGCCCTTAGCTCGGATCACCTAATAGAAAATGACTGACTTCATGTAGAAGAACATCGTTTGTAGATTCGGCATACCCCACACTATAATTATTGACAATAGTAGGTAGTTCGGCAACACCATGTTTCAAGGACTATGTGACAAGTTGGGCATTCACAATGCCTTCACCCTACATCGGCACCTGCAAACTAACGACCAAGTGGAAGTGGTCAATAAGATCATCAAGAGCCACCTCAAGGTTAAGCTCGAGAAATTCAAGGGAGTTTAGGCTGAGGAGCTACCACATGTCTTATGGGCATATCGAACTATTGCTCGAACAATGACCAGGGAGACCCCATTTTCACTAGCCTTTTATGTAAAGGAAGTGGTCCCAGTGGAAATTGAGATGCCCTCAGGCTGAACTGAACTATTTTGACCAGGAGAGAATGATGCATAGATGTTACTGAGTATCGATCTGCTCGAGGAACTCAGAGATAGTGCTCAAGTGGGAGTTGCTTGACACTACAACTCAAGAGTGAAGCAGCGAAGATTCAGGGTGAGAGACTTGGTCCTTCAAAAGGTCACCTTAAGCACAAAAGAACCCATCTCGGGAGCCCTAGGACTGAGCTTGGAAGGAACCTACAAAGTCACTAGTATGGCTTGACCGGGGACATACCGGCTGGAAGATTTAAAAGGACGAGCCCTTACCTCATCCATGGAACGCGGAGCACTTGATGATTTATTATCAATAGAGACTGGTTAGATCAAACTCTATAAGCACCTCAGGCGTGCCAGGACGACAAAATCCCTCAGGTGTTAATTACCTGTAAAAATATTTCACGAATTAAAAAGCATATTTTTCTTACATTGATGATCTACCATCTATAAGTGATGAGCGCAGTGGCTAGAGAGCTTATGAAAGAGCAAAACCCGAGAAGGTTCCCTTCTAGCTATAAGTAACTTGGCGGCTAAGAAGCCAAGGAAAAGGAGGGGCTGAGAAAGGTACATTTCAATTGAGCTCGTTGCCCTAATAAGGTAATTAACCCAAAGGGCACAACCCAGACACAAACATTCGATACCAACCTAAGTGCCCAGGCTTAAATATCCTCGAGGAGACTCCTAAAGGGTCTGGACCCTACTATCTTTCACCATCTCACTTCTGAGCCCGAACAAGCCAAGCTCAGAGAGCGGGACAACAAGCATACACACAGACAAAGGCAAAGACTTTAGATATACAAACAAAAAAAAATCATTAATAACGAAAATCCTTACAAACAGTCTAATTTTTAAAAAAATGCATATACTAACAGAGGTCCCTCTGGGCAACCTGCCCAGCAGCAACTCCTACTGGAACAACATCGTTCTCGGCTGAGCCTGTCTCTTCATCTAGTCACGATAGGCTAAGCTCAAGGAACCGCCCCTAGATCTCTTCTCGACAGTTGGTGAAGCCAGCATTAAAGACCTCCTCTAGCTCTGCCTGATGGTCCTCGGAGGCTTTGTAGGCCTCCACTGTCGTCGCCTCTTTGACTAGAACACTGACCTCTACTCAGCTGCCTTGGTCCTTACCTATGCCACCTCAGCATCCAACTCATCTTTCTTGGCCATCAACGCAGTATTTCACTGACGTTCCTCCACCAGCTAAGATAGATTGGCCTCCTGCCCCTCCTCAGATACACGAAGGGCATCGTGAAGCTCCTTCAGGGTCTCTGTGGCCAACACTAGCTCTTAGGTTTTCACCTTAATGTCTGTCCAGGAAGCGTTGAGCAGAAAGTTTGCCTCCTTAACCTGAGCCATCAAGTCAAGGGAAAATTATTAGAGGGCTATGATCCCAAGGGCCTCCTCCAAAAGAGAGAAGATCGAGGTTAATAAAAAAGAGAGAGAAGAACTTACAGGCTACCAACATACCTTGATGGCCGAGTTCACCACTACCGAGAATAACCGCTCTGGATGCAGAGACAATAAAGAATTTACCTCCTTAGGCAATTGGCCCCGCCCCCAGCTCAAAAGCAAGGCTAGATGCCTCGAGATTGAGGAAGATGAGGGCCCTCCCATAACAGCCTCCTCAGGGGCCGAGTTCTGGTGCTTGAAAGCCCCTTTGGTACCCTGGGCCTCCTCAGCCCGAACTCTCTCAGCCCTCGAGGAGGGTGTGTCTAGCTCAACCACTTTGAGTGGGCGAGCGTCAGGGAGCGCAATGATAGCCCCCCTCCAGTCCCAGTAGGATTTATTGTGGGAACAACGCCAACAGGCACCTCACTTGATGCCAGGTTGGTGTAAGGGCGACAGCTTTGAGGGGGTGATGAGAAAGAGAGTCAAGGGGGTCGCCTTCTTCCCCACGCTCTTCAACCTCTCTAGCTCAGCCCTAGACGGAAGCTTCCTAGTTTAGGACTGAAGACGATTCGACATCACTATAAAGGAAAATGGAGAAAAGTCCATACATGTGAAAGCTTATCTACAAGGCCAACAACCAAGAGTAGACTCAGGTTAGGGGATTTACTTGTGGGACAAGGCCAAACTATTGTAGGAGTTGTGGAGTGACCAGCTTTCTACGGTCCCACTAAGCACTAGGTCACTCTCGACAATCCTGATCTAGCACAGACGAAAGGTAAAAAGACTGGGCTGTGATCTGGGAAAAGCTGCAGAAGGAAAATAACTAGATGTCAGCACTAACCAATAAAGTAAACAAAGTTCAAATGTAACAACTTTGTATGTGTTCTGACCTGGGAGGGTGAAGGTGGTAGGGACCCGAGCCTATAAACCTTCCAGTTCTACCATAGGAGCCTCCCATTCTCTAATTGCAAAGAACCACTTATCCTTCCATCCCTTATCGAAGGACAAGTTGTTGGTGATGATGGACTGACCCTTGCTCGGCCAAGAAGAAAATTAATACCATGCATGAGAGTCGAGGCTGCTCTTGGCCTCGTACAAGTATAGGAGCCCATCTACTATGAGCTCAGAATTTTTGACCAACTCCCAAAGAACGCAGCAGCTGAAGATAGCTCCCTAAATGTTAGGGTTTAACTATCCAGGGCAACTCTAAGGTGGTGAAGTACCTCTCTCACCACAGGACAGAGTGGAAGGTGGAGGCCATAAGAGAGGAACATAGTTACAAAGCGACCTCCACCTTGGGAAGCTAGCCATCGAATTCTCCAGCTTGTGGAATTTGAAGACCCACTGAGCTGGGAATCATGTCTTCAGACCTAAGTGCTTTAAGTCATCTACACTCAACCTAGATACAAAAGTATTGACCGTAAGGGTCATATCTCTTGAAAAGGGCGAGCCATAAGTCCTAGAGGGGGGGTGAATAGGACTATGCCAAAAAAAAAGAAGCGAAAAGATAACACAAATAACAAAAATTTAAAACAACCTCAAATGCACAAGTATTGAGAGGTTGATACAAATGTTGTTCTAAGGACAACCTTACACTAAAAACTAATGGCTTATGGTAGGACAACCTGATTTTTAGAACGTTGGTAAGTATCAAAAACTCAAACTGATACAGAGGTAAAGGAAATGAATCAAGCTATTACAACATTCACCACATGTACATGAAAATAAATACAACATTCAACACATCACATACATCACCATCATCATCATCATCATCCAAACTCCGAGAATTATAGTGGTTCAGGTGTACACCAACTGTTCTCAAATAGCCACCTGTAAGTGTTATGGTCTCATGCTCCTTTGGTTGTCAAATTCTGTTGTGTCAAAACCTCTATATGTGTCTTGTGTAGTTTGTTGTTATATGAATGTTCAAGACACTGCATCAATTCTTTAAGTCAAGTATGGTGATCTACTTCAAGAAATGCAAGGTCATGTACTTGGTCCTCTTCTATAAGCTTCAATATTCAGAACAACATCGATAAGAAGAGTGCTTGTTCAAGTCTAAAGAGATTCAACTCAAAATGAAGTACAACCTAAGAAGATAAATCCAAGCTTTAGAAGATCTCAAGATCAAGCTACATCAAGTAAAGATCTTGTTGTTTTATTTAAATCAACCTGATTTAAATGATTTTAAACTCGCAAGTATACGAATCAGATGTAGATATGGTACGTATTACGAGATCGTTCCCACGAGGACTGGTTGTCACAATTCAAAATTAAAGACTCTTCTTAACTAATCCAACAAATATTTGAGATAGTAATTGAGTAAACTAAACAAAAATCAATGAAAAAATAACCAAGAGTAATAAGGAAAATTCAATTAAAGAGAAGACTAGGACTTTCGAATCCACCTCTAATTATAATAAACCTTGTTTTACTTGTTGATTTACCCTAATTCAGATTGATATCAAAATAAATAGAGTGCACTCTATGTCCTTGGTCGGGCACACAGAATGTATAATTCCTTAAAGCATACGGATCACATCTTTCCATCCATGGTCAAGCATGGAGAGATGTAGATTCCTGTTTCTTCCTCTATAGGAACCTGTTCATGGTCAGACACAAGCGCCTAGAATAATATTCCAAATAATATCCATAACTAGATTTTGGTTAAACTCATAGCATGGAGAAGTACGGAAATTCCAGTCAAGTACACCAGAGAAAGAAACAAATCAATTAAATCAACATGAAATCAACACATAACAAGGGTTATTCAAATTAGGGGCTTCATCTCAGCCCTAGCTAGAAGATTAGCAATCCATGAATTCAAATAAAAAGAAAGAAAAATAAAATTGATACAAGGAAAACATCCCTCTCTCTCTCTTCTTCTCTTTTCTTCTCTTTCTCTTCTCTGGATCTGTTCCCTAGCTCTTCTCCCCTCTGTCTACGTTTTACATCCTTTCTTATAGCTGCTGGAGTGGCTGGAATGGAGAAAATCGGGTTTGGAAAGCTGTCGTATGCGCAGCGAAAGCCCTTTTCGCAGCAAACTTCTATACCTGCATAAGTCCCTCATTCTTTGCATTTTTTCTGTAAAATCAACGTCTCCTAGGACGTTTTTGGCTGGTCTATATGATGGACGAATCAGATCTTCCATCTGATCAAAGATGGTGGGCCACAACCGCCCGGAAGTCGGCTTTTCGCAGACGTGCGTAAGCCTTCGCACGTCCGGCGCTATGATGCTCGGTGGGCCCCACATAAGCATTTTCGGGGAAATCCATCCCGTCCATTGGATGCACGATGAAATTTATGTCAGATATGGATGGTTTTGAACATCCATTGACGTGACCCATAGAAGAAATTACAATAAAATCAATTTTGAACGTCACAGGACAGTCTACTTGTGGCCTCTATATCTCACACATGTGCACATATGGGTACAAACTGTAAACATGGTTTTATAGCTATTGAACCCTTCTACACGATGAACGGCTTGGATCAGACTAACGTGCTATCGGTGGGGCCCACAGCGGTCCGTAAAAATGGATTTTTCGTCCGTTACACGCGCCAGAAACGGCAACTGTCGTTTTTGAAAAAGGAAGTCGGGTCAGCAGCGCTGACCGACTTAAGTGCGTTCGATGCCCGGGCAGTGCACATGTGCACTATGTACATACATTATACATATGGGGTCCACTGTGATTCTTTAGAGAAATCCAATCCATCCATCCTGTTTCTCACCTTATTTAAACCGTCTGGGTCAATTTTGAAGTATATCCAGATTGTAGGTGGGCCTAAAATTGAAGATTAATGGGCTAATCTGTCTGTTGGCCCACTTCTCGAGATATCCAATGGTTGAAATTTAATATGTACGGTTTATTTATGGCCTCCAGGCGGCCATATATGGAGTTTCGAGCCAATTGGATGGCGAGAACTATGTGATCTTGCATTTTGGACCATTTTCGGGCCTTTTTAACGTGAACGGCTTGACTTCCTCGGATCCCTAGCATATGAATTCTTCAGTCTTAGTTCTCTGGAGTGTGTCCCTTGCTCTGGTGACTTTGGAACATCAAATCCACGCTTGTAGTACTCTTTTTTCATCAACGCTCCTGATTTCATCCTGTAACAAAAATATAATTAAAATATTCCATTAAGTACTATCATGTATGTAAAATCATGCACTAATTAGGGTCTGATATGCAATATTCGACCCTTATCAGATCTCAAGCTTCATAAGGTTCAAAGGTCAACCATCTTCTGATTGAATGAAGTTTCAATGTTCATACTTCATGTCCCAGGTATGATAGACCTTAGTTTGACCTTAGGGTAAGCCATTTTGTATACATAATTCAATTTGAATCTTTTTATATAATTTTAGTCTGTTCTAAGACTAGTCTTGGACCTTGTTCGACTAATCCTAGCACTGGTTCGACCAGTCTAGGAAATTCCACGACCAGTCCTAAGTGGTTGCAATTATTTAGAATTTTTAGTTATGCTACGACCTGTCCTGAGACCTGGTCGACCGGTCGTGTGAACAGTGCACGACTCGTCCCATGACCAGTCCTGGTTCTACGACTCGAACTACATCAACTAATCTTGGTTTCCTATGACCAGTCTTGGGTTTGCTACGACCGGTCATGGATGGTCTAAGACCAGTCGTGGATATCCTAAGACTAATTGTAGAACGATTTTTTCAGATAGTGCTCAAAATTTCAAAATGTCGTTGGTTCTACGACCAGTCAAAGTGTTTTTAAGACCAGTCGTAGATGAGATTTTTGCATCTATAAATAGAGCACGAATTTCAGAGATTAAGAACTCAATTCAAGAAAATTCAAGGCGTCACTCTGAGATAAGTTTGTGTTCATTTTAAGCTACTTTGTGCATATTTAATATTCTCTTTTTGTTAGCTTATGCATTTGATTTTGTTTCTACATTCCAATCTGATTTGAAAGAGGAATTTGTGTATTCCGTCTTCTTGGAATCAAAATCAAATAAAGCTAAGCCCAACTTGTTTAATTTAAAATCAATTAGAACCTAGAACCATTTTAAAGTGAGTATTGGACATTGAACTTCTATATTCGAACTTCTACTTCGATTGGTTCTTCCGGGCTGCTTCAAAGAAAAGGAGAAATCCAGGTATTTTACATTATTGTAATTTACATTCTTTTTAGTTTCTTTTGGGATTCGCCAGAAAAATCTCATTGTACTGGTTATCTGAGGAAAACCAGAAAACTCAGAAAGAGGGGTTCTTGAATTGTGTAAGCCCATTTAAAAGATACAATTGTGAAGGTTTTAGGTGAACCTATGAAACCTATTTTGATAGTGAACGCTGATATCCCCTGTGTGAGGATATTAGGAGTGGAGTAGTTGTGTGGTTGTTGTTTAACAGTTGGTGTACACACAGGCGAACCACTGTAATTTCTTGTGTCGTGTGATTTGAATGTTTGTTTAATTTCTATATCATTTATCATTCAGATTTGGGGGATGTATGTGTGGATGTGAATGTTATAATATTTACATTTTTAGCATTGTGAGAATGTTGTAATAGTTTAGAATTTATTTCTTGCTATTTCTTTTATTTCCTTTTCAGTTTGAGTTTTTGATACAAAGAACGTTTTAGAAATAAGGTTGTCCTACCATAAACCCTTGGTTTTTATGGTGTAAGGTTGTCCTTAGAACAACATTTGTATCAATGTCTCAATACTTGATTATTAAGGCTGCTTTTTATTTCAGCATTGTGAATTGATTTCCTTTATTTGGCTATCATACTCTTTTACTCCGTTGTTATTATTTTAACTTTGCATAGTCCTATTCACCCCTCCCCCCCTCTAGGACATATAGCTAGGCCGTTTCAAGTGGTATCAGAGCCTAATAGCTCGTTTTTAATTCTTTATTCTTGGATTCATTTCCTGAGCTAACTACCTAAGCTATATATAAGATGTCAAATTTTGATAGCCTTTCAGTCAGTAGGCCCCACCATTTGATGGCTCCAACTATGCCTATTGGAAGCCAGGATCAGGATTTCCTCAAATCAATGGATGAGAGTGTGTGGCAAGCTATAGTGACTGAATGGATCCCACCTACCACTGAAGTGACTGGTATCGATGGTTCAAAATCGATGAGAGTAAAACCGTATTTCTCACGGACCACTCTTCAGAAAAATGAGGGTAGTGCCAATGCAAAAGCACTAAATGCAATCACTTGCGCACTATCACCGGATGAGTTCAAAAGAATTATATCCTGTGATACTGCAAAGCAAGCTTGAGATATTTTAGAAATGACACACAAGGGTACATCAATTGTCAAGAAATCTAAAGTCCAAATCCCCTCAACCAAATTTGAGGAAATTCATATGGAAGAAAATGAAATGTTTATGGACTTTTATACAAGATTGAATGACATTGTAAACTCTATGTGGGGTCTTGGTGATAAAATTTCAGAAAGTAAAGTGTGTGCAAAGATACTACGCTCACTTCCTGAACGGTTCAACTCTAAGGTAACCGCGATCCGGGAACTTCGTGATATAGACAATATGAGAGTAGAAGAACTAGTTGGTTCTTTACAAACCTTTGAGTTAAACTTTAAAGCTCCTAAAGGTAAATCTATCGCTCTTAAATCTTCTAAATATATTTCTCAAGAAAATTCTGATTTAGAAAATTCTGAAGACGATATGACTCTTTTAGTGAAAAAGTTTTACAAGATTTTCAAAAGTAAGAAGAGTGTTGATTTTCAAAAATCAAATGATAAGAAAATATCTAAACCTAAATCTAAAACTTGGAAATCTTTGAAACATAGTCAATATTACAACTGCCAAGAATATGGGCATTTAGCAAATAAATGTCCTAAAAAGGACAAATCTAAAAAGAAAGGAATTTGGCTACTTGGGATGAATCTTCTGGCACTAAAGCCTCTTCTGAATCAGAAAATTCTGAAATTGAGTCGAACAATGAAGTCAAAGCTCTTATGACTCTAGCCAAGTTCACTTTTTCAGATCATGATGATTCAACTAGTGAAGAAAATCTAAATAGTGATCATGAAAATGAAGAAGATCTACAAGATGCTTATAATGCCCTATACAAGGAAAGTTGTAAAATTGCCATAAAACTAAAACTTCAAAAAGAAAAGTTTTTAAAACTTAAAGAAGATTTTGAGTCTCTTGTTTTAAAAAAATCCCATATTTCAAATTGTTTTGAAAAGACGAAAAATGATTTAGAATTTAAAACCTCCCTGATTGAAAAGCTTAAATCTGAAAATGATAAACTTAAGCTTGAAAACTCTTCACTTTTGAGTTTAAAGGATACATGGAGGTATACCCAAGGAGATCCAAAGTTTGAAAAACTTCTATCCGGATCTAGAAAATGTGGCGACAGATCCTGGTTGGGCTATGATAAGAATATACCTTCTAAACATAAGAATTTTCCTCCTAAGTTTGTGAAAGGAGAAACCTTTAACTCAAAAGGGAAAAGTATTAATCAAAGTTTCTCTAAAAATGCTAAAACTTTTCAAAAACCTAAAAGCAATTATGTCGACTATAAAACTCAAAACCAAAACCCTTTAGCTGAAAAAATAGTTGATTTGCTTAAGGAGCTCTTCAAATCTAACTCAGTGGGTCATTCTTACAACAACAGACAGAAAAAGACTAACTATACTCCTAAACCCAAAACAGTTATGAAATGGGTTCCTAAGGTTATTTGTTTGGTTGCCCACACTGCTTTCAAAGCTACAAGCCATTTAAAGTGGTACCTTGATAGTGGATGTTCCAAGCATATGAGAGGCGACAAGTCTTTATTCACCGATCTTAAAGATATGACTGATGGGTCAGTCACATTTGGTGATGGTAGCAACTGCAAGATTATTAGCCAAGGTACGGTTCAACTCTATAACCTCTCCTTATTTAGGAATGTTATATGTTGAGGGGCTAAAACACAACCTGTTAAGTATATCTCAAATATGTGATAACAATCATAGCGTGAAATTTTCTAATAAAGGTTGTGAAATCTTAAACAGAAAGGGTTCTGTAATATTAACTGGTCACGGGACTTCTGAAAACTGTTATATTATAAGCGATGGTATCTCATCTAATCAATCGTGTTACATAGTCCATACCGATGAAACAGAATTATGGCATAAACGCCTTGGACATGTACACTACCATAATTTATACAGATTAAGCAAAAGAGAACTAGTAAGAGGTCTACCTAAATTACAAAAAGTAAACAAAATATGTGGTGAATGCCAGTATGGCAAGCAAACAAGGAACTCTCACAAAAAGGTAAACTCTAATGCTACATCCAGACCACTCGAGCTTCTCCATATGGACCTTATAGGACCTACCAGGATGGAGAGTTGAGGTGGCAAAAAATACATACTGGTAATCATGGATGATTTTACCAGATTCACTGGGGTAGCCTTTTTAAGGGATAAATTAGAAACCCTTGATGAAGTAAAAAGGATTCTCAAACGGATCCAAACTGAAAAAGGTTCTCAAGTTTGTAAGATCCGTAGTGATCATGGATCTGAGTTCGAGAATAGCAGTTTTGAGAAATTCTGTAGTGATCAGGGAATATCACATGAATTCTCTGTGCCGAAAACACCACAACAAAATGGATTTGTGGAGAGGAAATATAGAGTGCTTCAAGAAATGGGTAGTGTTAATAAGATGCTCCTTGTTAAGAAACATAACGATGATATCTTAATGGTTCAGATCTATGTTGATGATATTATTTATGGATCAACATGTACTAACATGACTATTGAGTTTACAGATTTAATGAAATCTAAGTTTGAAATGAGCATGGTTGGAGAATTAAATTATTTCATAGGGTTGCAAGTAAAACAACAACCTGATAGTATTTTTATTTCTCAAACCAAGTATGCCTTGAACTTGATTAAAAAGTTCAGATTTGAGAATGGTAAGAATTTTGATACTCCTATGAGTACAACTTTAAGACTCTCAAAGGACTCTACAGTTAAATATGTGGATCCTAAATTGTATAAAAGTATGATTGGTAGTTTACTTTATTTAACTGCTAGTAGACCTGATATTGCTTTAAGTGTTGGTATTTGCGCTAGATATCAGTCTAACCCTAAAGAGTCACATCTAACTGCGGTTAATTGAATTATTCGATATGTCGCAAGTTCTGTAAATTTGGGTCTTTGGTATCCATATGATACTAGTGTTCAGTTGGCTGGGTACACTGATGCTAATTGGGCTAGTAATATCGATGATAGGAAATCAACCAGTGGTGGTTGTTTTTATATTGGAAATTGTATAGTCTCTTGGTTTAGCAAGAAGCAAAGTTCCGTATCAGTCTCAACTGCTGAGGCTGAATACATTGCAGCTGGAAATGTATGTACTCAGCTTGTGTGGATGAAACGTATGTTAAGTGATTACGGAATAACACAAGATTCTATGGTCTTATATTGTGATAATTCCAGTGCAATAAATATTTCTAAAAATCCAATCCAGCATTCACGTACCAAGCACATTGACATTAGGTATCATTACATTCATGAATTAGTGGAAGATAAAATAGTATCTTTGGAATACATTCAGACCGAGACTCAACTTGCTAACTTTTTCACTAAATCGCTCGACAAAAGCAGGTTTAGTAAATTGAAATTTGATCTTGGTATGTGCAATTTAAATTGAATATTCTTTCATACTTGTATCATAGTGTGTGTGTGTGTGTGTGTGTGTGTGTGTGTGTGTGTGTGTGTATTTGATAATTTGATGGCTTAAATTTTAATTTTTATGAAAAATGCTTATTTTTGTCGGTACACGACCAGTCATGTGTGTACTCGACCGGTCGGGTCACGACCAGTCGAGCACATCCACGACCTGTTGTGAAACTTAGTGGATCTTTTAAAATTGGAGAAAACATTTTCTTCTTCATTTCCACTTTTCTCTCCAACAAGCCGATGCCCGACCAGTCGTACCCACCTTCATTATTCTTCAAGGTTAGTGGGTTTTATGTATTTTTCTTGTAGATTCTAGTTAATATTACTTCATTTTCACTCTTGGAGTAATCTATTTGATCTTTCATTACAATTTTGGGGTTTTCTTTTGAAAAATCTGATCTATCAAAACCCCCCTTCAAATCTTTTGTATCTATTTATTTCTTTGAGTCTTGTATTGCAAATGGATGCTAGGGGAAAAAGAAAACTTCCCGTAGTCCATCAACTTTTAGATCAACTTCTAACACTCAACGCCATCTTTGGTCACCCGAAAATGATCCCTTCGATGTATGGGATTTGCGTATGCGCAAAGTCATTGTTGAACGTCCTGTTGATCTTAACCATATTGCTCATTTTGGTATCCTACATCTACTCCAATCTGTAGGATGGGATAACATCTTACATTGGGGTGGGCTTGCATACCAATCTATTGCTCAATCCATGTTTACATGCATTTCTTATTTTTCTAATAAGAATTTATCATTTAAAATTGATGCTAGAGAAGGTCCATTTGATGTAGATCGTTATTTAATTGCTAGCCTTATAGACATTCATGTTAATGATGAGGGTATTCCCATTCATACTTTAGCTGAAAAATCCTCAGAATCAAAAAAGTGCATGCTCACTAGAGAACTGTGTAATATGGATGTGCAATGGACTCATAAAGGGAATGCACTCCCCTCAAAGTATTTGTTACCCAGATACAGGGTTCTTTACAGAATCTTTATTTCAAATCTGTACCCATGTTCTGGTAACAAAACAGAACAAATTGCTTTTTTGGTTCGTGTTTTGCATTCTATCATCTCTGGTGTAAACATCTGTTTGCCTTCTTTAATCTATCATTCTATCATTCAGTTTCGTCTCCATTCAGGTCATAGCGATATTCCATTTGCCTGTCTTATGACTGTTTTAGCCACTCACATGCTCGTGGCTATGCCTATTGGAGAGGCACCTATCTATCATCTTATATTCAACGATACAAATATTAACAAGATGAAATTGGAATTGGCTCCTGGCCAAGTGGATGTTGGTGGTAGTGGTGTTGAAGCAGGGAATGAAGCAAAAGATGGGAATCTTCCTCCTGACGATGTTGATATGGATGATATTTTTGATGAATTGGGATCAGACTCTGAAAATGATCTGAATTTTCAGCCTTCTGATGTTGATGAGAGGTTGAATTCTCTTAAGGAAGAGATAGCTCAATTACGTGTAACATAATCATCTCAATTTGCTTATCTGCGCAAGTATATGAGGCACGTTACTAAGGGTTTACACAAAATTGATCCATTTATTCCTGGTCCCTCTTCTGGATCTGACTAAAGGTTTTTCTCTGATGGTCTATAATAACTTCAATACTTATTTTCTCTCTCTCAGTTTGTAAGACTATTTTTATCTATCTTTAGATTAAACTGGATTATGATATGTGGATTTTACTTGTGCTTATCTTTTTCCCATATCTTGCCTAGTTATTTCATCTATTACTCTCCTATTTATTATTCTTGTCCATTTATTCTTCCTTTGTCATTTTGTGACAAAAAGGGGGAGAAGCTTTTAGTTTGATTGCTTATGGTTATGAAATGGAGATGGATATGGATTAGTAGCAGCATGGATTAGTAACATTAGCAGATCTATATTTTTTTATGTATGCTACTCAGGGGGAGTAAGTATAGACGAGTGCCTCTAGATGAATGTTGTGTGTTAGTTTATGACAACTGGTGCATGATTCTTTAACCAGGCTGTAACTGGTTTTCTGCTATAACTGGTGCATGATTCTTTGTTAAGTATGTGTTGTGCTTCTCTTATTTTTTTAGTGTGTTTTGTCACAAATTTGACAAAGGGGGAGATTGTAAGTGTTATGGTCTCATGCTCCTTTAGTTATCAAATTCTGTTATACCAAAACCTCTATATGTGTCTTATGTAATTTGTTGTTATATGAATGTTCAAGACACTGCATCAATGCTTCAAGTTAAGTACGGTGATCTACTTCAAGAAATGCAAGGTCATGTACTTGGTCCTCTTCTGTAAGTTTTAATATTCAGAAATACATCGATAAGAAGAGTGCTTGTTCAAGTCTAAAGAGGATGTTCAACTCAAAATGAAGTACAACCTAAGAAGACAAATCCAAGCAATAGAAGATATCAAGATTAAGCTACATCAAATAAAGATCTCAAGCTTCATAAGGTTCAAAGGTCAACCATCTTCTGATTAAAAGAGGTTTCAATGTTCATACTTCATGTCCCAGGTATGATAGACCTTAGTTTGACCTTAGAGTAGGCCATTTTGTATACATAATTCAAGCTGAATCTTTTTATATAATTTTGGTCTGTTCTAAGACTAGTCCTGGACCTTATTCGACTAGTCCTAGCACTAGTTCAACCAATTCAAGAAATTCCATGACCAGTCCTAAGTTGTTGCAATTTTTCAGAATTTTTTGGTTATGCTATGACCTATCCTGAGACCTGATCGACCGGTCGTGTGAACAATGCACGACTTGTCCCACGAGTAGTTCTGGTTCTACGACTCGAACTACAGCAACCAATCCTGGTTTCCTACAACCAGTCCTGGGTCTGCTACGACCGGTCGTGGATGGTCTAAGACCAGTCGTGGACATCCTAAGACTAATTATAGAATGGTTTTTTTAGATAGTGCTCAAAATTTTAAAATGTCGTTGGTTCTATGACCAGTCAAAGTGTTTTCAAGACTAGTCGTAGACGAGGTTTTTGCATCTATAAATAAAACATGAATTTCAGAGATTAAGAACTCAATTCAAGAAAATTCAAGGCTTCACTCTGAGATAAGTTTGTGTTCATTTTAAGCTACTTTGTGCATATTAAATATTCTCTTTTTGTTAGCTTATGCATTTGATTTTGTTTCTACATACCAATCTGATTTGAAAGAGGAATTTTTGTATTCCGTCTTCTTGGAATTAAAATCAAATAAAGCTAAGCCCAACTTGTTTAATTTAAAATCAATTAGAACCTAGAACCATTTTAAAGTGAGTATTGGACATTGAACTTCTATATTCGAACTTCTACTCCGATTGGTTCTTTCGGGCTGCTTCAAAGAAAAGGAGAAATCCAGGTATTTTACATTATTGTAATTTACATTCTTTTTGGTTTCTTTTGGGATTCGCCAGAAAAATCTCATGGTACTGGTTATCTGAGGAAAGCCATAAAACTCAGAAAGAGGGATTTTTGAATTGTGTAAGCCCATTTAAAAGACACAATTGTGAAGGTTTTAAGTGAACCTATGAAACCTATTTTGATAGTGAACGCTAATATCCCCTATGTGAGGATATTAAAAGTGGAGTAACTGTGTGGCTGTTGTTTAACAGTTGGTGTACACACAGGCGAACCACTATAAGTTCTTGTGTCATGTGATTTTAATGTTTGTTTAATTTCTATATCTTTTATCATTCAGATTTAGGGGATGTATGTGTGGATGTGAATGTTGTAATAGTTTAGAATTTATTTCTTGCTATTTTTTTAATTTCCTTTTCAGTTGAGTTTTTGATACAAAGAACGTTCTAGAAATAAGGTTGTCCTACCATAAACCCTTGGTTTTTATGGTGTAAGGTTGTCCTTAGAACAACATTTGTATCAATGTCTCAATACTTGATTAGTAAAGCTACTTTTTATTTCAGCATTGTGAATTGATTTCCTTTATTTGGCTATCATACTCTTTTACTCCGCTGTTATTATTTTAACTTGGCATAGTCCTATTCACCCCCCCCCCCCCCCCTCTAGGACATATAGCTAAGCTGTTTCACTACCCTACTCCACTCCCAATATCCACAACCCACGGGATATCGCCTTTCACTAAGAAAGAAGGTTTTCCAAGGTTCACCTTAAAACCTTTATAATTGTGTTTTCAATTGGCTATCACAATTAAAAACCCTACACACACACTGAGATTTTCTGGCTATCTCAGTCAAAACCAAAATGAAAGATTTTTTGGCAATCTTACAAACCACAATGTAATAAATAAAATATACTTATCTGATGAATGATCTTCGATGTGGCCGGTAGAACTGTTTCTTTGTAGATGAAGATGTTCAATGTTCAATCTCACAGAAGAAGAGGTTCTAAATCTAGATGAATTTTAAATTAAATTCAACCATAGGCTACTTGGATTCAATTTCTTGGATCTCACAAAGGGTTAAATCAAAATTCTCTTTATATTACGTAGAATGGAATCAAGAGATCAAGAAATTAAGAAACCAAAAAGCTATTAAAATGATTTATAAATACCTCACAGTAGCTTCACAATAGTGGGGACTAATCTCTCAGAGTGATGGCTTGAATTGGCTTGGAATGAATGATAAAATCTGAGAAATGTCCTCAATTTATAGGCTGCAATTCGGTTCCCTCGACTGGTATAAGGTTCGGCATGACTGGTCCTAGCAAAATCAATTTTCAAAATTTTTGGCGCGATCGGATAAAACAGACCCTCGACTAGTCAAGTGGCTCGCTCGACTAGTCGAGCATAGCGCTCAACTGGTCGAGTGATTAAATATTGTGTTGCTGGAGTTCGAGTCGAGCCCTGCTCGACTGGTTGAGCAATGTACTCGACTAATCGAAGACCTAACAACCTTATCTAATTTTTTGAGCAAAATTCTGGACTGGTCGAGAAAAACCCTGTACTGGTCGAGCCAGTGCCTGGACTAGTCGAACCATAACTATGACTAGTCGAAGCAAAGCCTAAAATAAGTACTATAACCCAAATTAAACATGCAATGTTATTGACCTAATCCTAATGTCTTTCTAGGGTCATGTATACCTTAAATGTGAGTATTGAAATTGAACCATCGGTCGCTTCGATAGATAGGTCACTTTGAAGCACATGAAGCATGACCTTGTACACTTGAACTTGTGTCTCGAACTTGTGTCTTGAACATGTGTCTTGGGACTTAAGCTTGAGAAAATGTACTGAAGCTTGAACTTGTTCTTTAAGCTTGAACTTGAGCTTGAGATATCGTACTTGGACTTGAGTACTTCAACTTGTTCTCATAGTTGAACATGCACAATTGTAGCACACTCAATATCGATGTAGATAACACGAAGCTCATCTTTAAATGAAGGTGAACTTTCCATCTATCAAAACAAGTCAAAAATTTCAAAGTGTTTTGGCACAACAAAATTTGACAATCCAGGTCACTAGATTTACAACATAGCACTTACAATCTCCCCCTTTGTCAAATTTGTGACAAAACCAACTTATAGAAGATTAACCTATTATAATACACAGAGTCACTCAGTTCAAAAATCCTTCATATAAAATCCAACAATCACAACTCCCCCTCAATCAACTCCCCCTCAACTTGAGCAGAGTAGAGACCTGCATTAAGATATAAAAAAAAAATCCACAATACCACATGCATTTCCACACATCTCTACATTCACTCCAAAACCACATAATAATAATAAATAGATTAAGCCAATAAGGAATCATATACCCAATTTCTCCCCCTTTTTCTCACAAAATGACAAAGGAATAAAAGATTAAAAAAAATATGTGAATTTGGTATCTAATATGTGAAGAGAGTAAGAAAGAGTGTGAAAGTTAGCAAATTAAAACATAATAGAGTAGAGTATCCACATCACACATAGTTAAACAAGTCCAACTATAAGAGTTACCAAGAAAAGTAAAGTTAAGAAGTTAATACAAGTCCAACATAATAAAGAGAGCTAATCAGAACCAGATGAAGAGGGAGGTGGAATGGATAGATCAATCTGGTGTAAACCCTTAGTTTTGCGTTTAAAATATTTACGCATATACTTCATTTGACTGTCTTGTGAAATTTTTAGTCCATCCACCTTCTCTTCTAGTGAGCGAAGGCGCTCGTCAAAATCAGAAGGCTGAAAGTCAGGATCAGCCTCAATGTCATCAGATTCCAATTCATTAAAAATTTCATCCATATCAGTGTCAGTTCGCAGCGCATCTTCCTCTCCAACATCTTCTCTAACTTCTCCAGCATCCCTATCAATTTGACTAAGTGCTAACTTCAAATTCATCTTGTTGATATTTGAATTGTTAAATGGAAGATGAGAAGTAGGAGCTTCTCTAGGGGGCATGACCATAGAATAGTGTAAAGCAAGGGTGGTCATTAAATAAGCGAATGGAATATCACTATGCCCCGGATGAAGTTGAAATTGGATAATAAAATAATAGATTAATGAGGAAAGACACATAGGAATGCTAGACATGATAGAATAAAGAATACGCACCATAAAGGTGGTTAGTTCGGCCTTGTTACCAAATCTAGGGTAAACATTAGAAATAAAGATGCGATGTAGTACTCTGTATCTGGGCAACATCTAGTTGGCCCAGAGCGCATTCCCAGAACTCCATTTCGAGTTCATGTTGCATAAATTTCTAGTTAATAAGCGTTTTCCCGACTCATTTAATCTTTTAGCCAATGTCAGAATAGGAATGCCTTCATCATTCACTTGAATGTCCATCAACCCAGAAATTAAGTGACGATCTACTTTATATGAACCTTCTCTAAACATGATAGTGAGGGTCAAATCTTCAATAAAAACATCACCTATGCATGCATACATTTCTTGCGTAATGGAACGGTATGCCGGTCCACCCCAATTCAGATTGTTATCACATCCTACAGCAACAATGAGGGAAATAATGTTGAATTGAACAAGATAGTTTGCATTGATGGTCTGCTCAACAATTATGTTGCGGTGATGGATATCCTGCACATATTCTCGGTCCTCTTCGGGTGGTCGAAGAGTACGGACGAAATGGAACGAGAAGAAGATGCTCTAGTAGGTTTCTTCTTCGGTCTACCTTCCACTGCAAGAGTAAACAAGAAAATGCAAGAAAGGATTTAAGGGTTTCAAACCCAACAGATTTTTCCCTAAAATTCTAAGAAAATCACTAGGAAACTTGAAATAAAGGTAAGAATCAAGCTAAATGATAATTAAAGAACCCAAATCCAAAAGGAAAATGAAAATGATGCACATACCAAGCAGTAAAAGAAGGGCTGAGAGAGGAAGATGAGATTTTGGAGAAAAAGTGATTTTTCACCTTAAAAAGGGGTGTTGGCCCATGCACCATGACTGGTCGAATACATGCTCGACCAGTCGCGCTACAACTGGTTGAGTATGTGCTCGACTGGTCATGAGAGGACAAAAATTTACATATTTTTATACTTTTAAAATAAAAATAAATAACACAAAAATACATAATAATGCAAGCATGTAATCATGAAAATCTCAGGTAGAATTACACATACCAATATCCATTTTTAATTTAGAAAACCTGTTTCTGTCAAGTGGGTTTAGTGAATATGTCAACAAGTTGATTTTCAGTCTGCACATAGTCCAATGGAATAACTTTTTATTCCACTAATTTCCGAATATAGTGATACTGAATATCAATATGTTTGGTACGGGAATGCTAGATGGGATTCTTAGAGATATTGATTGCGCTAGGGTTATTGCAATATAGAATCATAGTGTCTTGCGCAATCCCCCGTAATCGTTCAACATTCTTTTCATCCACTCAAGCTGAGTACAAGCATTTTCAGCTACGATATATTCAGCCTCAGCTGTGGATAGAGATACAGAACTTTGTTTCTTGCTATGCCAAGAAACCACATAGTTCCCAACATAAAAGCAACCACCTCTAGTGGATTTATGATCATCTATATTCCCAGCCCAGTCATCATCCGAGTATCCAGCTAATTGAACATTAATATCATGTGGATACCATAGACCTAAATTAACCGTACTTGCGACATACCTAATAATCCTCTTGACAGCAATTAAGTGAGGTTCCTTAGGATCTGATTGATATCTTGCACAGATACCTACGCTGAATATAATATCTGGTCGACTCGTAGTTAAATATAACAGACTACCAATCATACTGCGAAACAACCGAGAATCTACGCTCTTACCTATTGCATCTTTAGAAAGCTTAAGAGTTGTACTCATAGGAGTATCAAAGTGCTTACCACTTTCAAAACCAAACTTCTTAACCAAGTTTAGTGCAGACTTGGTTTAAGAAATGAAAATACTGTCTTTAAGTTGTTTCACTTATAGACCTAAGAAGTAATTCAGTTCTCCAACCATGCTCATTTTGAACTTGGACTTCATCAACTCTGCAAACTCAGTAGACAGGTTAGAACAAGTAGAGCCATAGATAATGTCATCAACATATATCTGCACTATAAGTATGTGTTCATTATTTTTCTTAACAAACAAAATTTTACCAACACTCCCCATAACAAAGTTATGACTTAGTAAAAACTTAGTTAGTTTCTCGTATCATGACTTGGGAGCTTGTTTTAAACCATAGAGTGCCTTTTTCATGCGATAAACATGGTCAGTGTGTTTAGGGTCTTCAAAACCCTTTGGTTGTTCTACATAAACTTCTTCATGTAAATCACCGTTCAAGAAAGCACTCTTGACATCCATTTGATAAATTTTAAACTTTTTAAAACAAGCAATGGATATGAATAATCTGATGGATTCAAAATGAGCTACTGGGGCAAAGGTTTCATCATAATCGATCCCTTCTATCTATGTGTACCCTTGTACAACCAGTCTTGCCTTGTTTCTTATGATATTCCTAACTCATCAGATTTATTTTAAAGATCCACTTGGTTCCAATGATATGTTTATCAGCTGTTCTAGGAACCAAATACCACACTTTTGCGAACAAGAAACAAATGTATTTGATTTGGGAGATTTATTCAATGATAACAGAGAAAGAATGAGAGAACAATGATCACATTTATTCTGAGTTCATTTACATCCTCGGCTTCCCTTGATTATGAAAATAGAGTACAATCAATCAAAGCAATAAATGAAAGATAAGACAGTTCGATGGCAATTTCGGTAATATTTCGACGCTTTTTTTATCACATCTCCAAGGGAGATGAGTTGTGCGGGCTCGAAATCCATGATCTGACTATTGAGATCAATTCTAATCATCCTTCCCATCATTCTTCCTTGATATGACCGTTAAGATCAATTCTGATCATCCTTCCCTTGAAATGTGGAGCGGTCCCTTAAAATGTGGAGCGATCATCATCATCCCTTGAAATGTGGAGCGGCCCTTTGAAATGTGATGCAGTCATCTGTCTGAGGGTAGGAATGCATAGGCCTAGATAGGCAATGTAGAGTGCATGGATCTTACTTTGGAGAACACGGAGTGCATGGAGCTTACTTTGAGACAAAAACCATGCATCAGGGCAAGTCTCCCCACAAGGTGGTGCATGGAGTTTCCTATAAGACAACATAAGGCTTGTCTTAGGACAAGTTCCATAATATGTGGCGCATGGACTTTCCTTTAAGACCACATAAGACTTGTCTCAGGACAAGTTCCTCTTGATATGGCACATGGACTTTCCTTTAAGACAACATAAGGCTTGCCTTAAGACAAGCTCCACACAAAGTGGCGCATGGAATTTCCTTTGTAGAAGTGATTGCAAAAGACTTCTTCTGCAAACTATATCCGTTAGGACAACATAAGCCTGGCGTCTGGACAAAATTCCAAGACAAGTGGTGCATGGAATTTCCTTTGTAGAAATGGTTGCGCGGTTTGCGCAATGTCTTTTCTGGAAACATGGTTGCACGGGTCGCGCAACGGACTTCTCTGTTCCGTGGTTCATGCAACGGACTTTTCTGCAAAAGTGGTTGCATGGTTCGCGCAACGGACTTCTCCAAGGCTTTTCTCCAAAGTGATTTTGCATAGATAGGTGAAGGGGTCTTTTCTCCAAAGTGCTTTTGCGCGGATAGGCACCTCTCCACAAAAAGTGGCGCAAGAGCTTTCATTTGAACATGCCTCCACATTAAGTGGCACATGGGACTTCTCCCATTCCCATTGCATCGGTCGTGCAACACTCTCTCTCCTCTCTCCTTCTGTTGTGCCAACCGCGCAAGGGCTCCTTGTTGCGCTAACCGCGCAAGGCTCCTTCCTGTTGCGCCAACCGCGCAAGGCTCCTTTGGATGTGGAGTATGTAACCTCCTTTCATCCTCTCTATCTTCCAACCTACCAACTGACCAATCCCAAAATGAGGCATGGGAAGGGGTATTTATAGGCATCTCAATCCCCTCCCTTCTTAAATTGTGGTGATCACCACCACCTCCTCCTTCACACAATATCCACTCCCCTCTCTTAAACAATGGTGTCCACCAAGCTCCCCTTTAAATGGTGGTGTATAACCACTTCTTCCTCTATACAAGACATTACCCATCCACTCATTTTTTACCAAAATACCCCCGGATACTAATTTTTACCAAAATACCTAAAATACCCCTATATACCAATTTTTACCAAAATACCCCTGGATACCGATTTTTACCAAAGAAAGGAGTGAGTGACCCTAGGAAAGCTCTGCACCATGGAATGCTCTGACCACTGCAATGGAATATTTGTATGCCTCAACACACACATCATTTCGAATGAATTGATTTAGTTCATCTTGCATGGCTACAATCCAGTTTTCATCAGCAAGCGCCTCTTTTACATTGGCCGGCTCAATTTGGGAAGTAAAACACACATAATTACATATGTTTTCTAATTATTTTCGAGTAAGCACACCAATGAGAGGGTTACCTAGTATTTGATCAGTAGGGTGATCTTTAACTGATCTAAGTTCAGTGATGATTTGACTAGATGAGGAGTCAGGTTTGTTAATTATATTCACTTCATCATCTTTTGAACTTGTGGTTAGTGTATTCAGGTGATCATCAATAACTATATTTATAGACTCTTGAATAACACTTGTTCTCTTATTGAGAACTCGATGCGCTCTACTATTTAGAGCATACCCTAGGAAAATCCCTTCGTCACTTTTAGTGTCGAACTTTCCTAAATTTTTGCGGTCACACAAAATATAACACTTACTGCCAAAAACTCGAAAGTATTTAACTATGGGCTTCTTGTTAAACCATAATTCATAGGCTATCTTGTCTTTTGATTTTCTGATATAAACACGGTTTATTATATAGCATGCGGTGTTCACACCTTCAGCCCATAGATTTTTAGGTAACTTCATGTTATTTAATATAACATTAGCCATTTCTTGAAGTACACGATTTTTCCTTTCAACAACCCCATTTTATTGAGGTGTCTTAGGTGCAAAAAATTCATACGACATTCCGTAATCGCTACAGAACTTCTCAAAATTGTTATTCTCAAATTTCGATCCATGGTCACTTCGGATTTTAGAGATATTCCTTTCCTTTTTAGTTTGGATACGCTTAAATATCCTTTTCACTTCATCGAGAGTTTCGAACTTCTCTCTCATGAAAGCTACCCATGTATATCTGGTAAAGTCATCCATAATTATCAGAAAGTATCTCTTTCCACCTCGACTCTCTATTCTAGTTGGTTCAACAAGATCCATGTGGAGGAGTTCAAGGGATTTAGATGTGGCAAACGAGTTCACTTTCTTGTGACTACTCCTTGTTTGTTTCCCGATTTGACATTCACCACAAATTTTGTCCATTTTCTTCAATTTAGGTAGACCTCTTATTAGATCAGCTTTACTCAATCTATATAAATTTCGGTAGTTTACATGTCAAAGGCGTTTGTGCCATAATTCAACCTCATTGGTTTGGACCATGTAACAAGATACTTTAAATGAGATAGAATCACTTACAATATAGCAATTCTCAGATGTTCTTCGACCATTCAATATCACACAACCTTTCTCATTAGAGATCTCACATCCTAGACTAGTGAATTTGACATTATGGTTATTATCGCAGATTTGTGAAATACTTAAAAGATTATGCTTAAGACCTTCTACAAATAAAATATTTTCAAAAGGAGGAAGATTGAAAAGTTGAACCGTACCTTGGCCAATTACTTTGTAATTGCTCCCATCACCAAATGTGACTGACCCATCAGTCATTTCTTTGTAGTTGGTGAACAAATCTGTCACCTGTCATATGTCTAGAGCAACCACTGTCTAGGTACCACTTTGATTGACTCGAAGCCTTGAATGCGGTGTGGGCAACCAGAAATGTAACCTTAGGGACCCATTTCATTATCATTTTGGATTTTGAAGCGTTGTTAGTTTTCATTCGCTTGAAATTGTTATTAACTCTCACATTTGAGTTAGATTTTAGAAGCTCCTTAAGTAAATCGACAATCTTCTTAGCTGAGGGGTTATAACTCTGATTTCTAAAATTGATATGGTTGACATTAGGTTTGGTAGCTTGAAAAGTTATAGGATTTTTAAAACTGTTTTGATTTAAGCTTTTCCCTTTTGAGTTGGAGGACTCTCCTTTAACAAACTTAGGAGTTGTAATCTTATTTTTCAGAGGCATGTTTTTATCATAGCCCAGACCATCTATCTCCACACTTTCTTGATCCAATTAGTAATTTTTCTAGTTTAGGGTCTCCCTGGGCATACCTTCAAATATTCTTTGAACTTAAGATGGAAGAGACTTCTATTTTTAATTTCTCATTTTCTGATTTTAGGTTTTCAAGTTAATATGTTTTTAAATCTAAATCACATTTAGGTTTTTCAAAAAAATCAGAAATATGCGAATTTTCTAAAACTAACTTTTTAAAATCCTCTTTTAATTTTAAAAACTTTTCTTTTTGAAGTTTAAGTTTGACAGCAATCTTACAACTCTCCCTGTAGGGCATTGTAGGCATCCTAAAGATCATCTTCATTTTCAGGGTCACTCCTCAGATTTTCATATTCTGATGTATCACAACTATCTATGGAAGTGACTCTGACTAAAGTCATTAAGGCCTTGACCCCACTAGTAGATTCGGGTTCTGAATCATCCAACTCATAAGAGACTTCAGAGTAGGGCGATTCATCCCATGTGGCCAACATGTCCCTTTTTGAACACTTGTTTGCCAGATGCCCGTATTCATGGCAGTTGAAGCATTGGCTGTCTTTTAGTGATTTTTAATTTTTAGTTTTACCCTTTTTCTTCATAGAGAGTTTTTGAAAATCAACTCTCTTTTTACTTTTAAAAATCTTATAAAACTTCTTATGCTAATAAGGCCATATCATCCTCTAACTTTTCACAATCAGAATTACTACTATTATCTTGAGAAATACATTTAGATGATTTAAGGGCTATAGACTTACCTTTAGGAGCCTTGAAATTTAACTCGTAGGTTTGTAGGGAACCAACAAGCTCTTCCACCCTCATAATATCCGTGTCTTGAAGTTCCTAAATGGTTGTCACCTTGGAATTGAATCTCTCAAGAAGTGAACGTAGTATCTTTGCACAAACTTTACTTTCTAGGATGTTATCTCCAAGACCCCACATTGAGTTGACTATGTCATTCAATTTAGTATAGAAGTCCATGAATGATTCACTTTCTTCCATACGTATTTCCTCAAACCTAGTGGTGAGGATTTGAAGTTTTGACTTTTTTTACAATAGTCGTACCCTTGTATGTCATTTTTAAGATATCCCAGGCTTATTTTGTAGTATCACAAGATATAATTCTTTTGAACTCATCTGGTGATAGTGCATAAGTAATTGCATTTAAAGCTTTGGCATTAGCACTGCTTTCATTTTTTTGAAGAGTAATCCACATATAATATGGTGTTTCTTTAACGGTCCTAGTTCCATCGTTGCCTAAAACTTTAGACGTAGGTGGGTTCCATCTAGTCACTGTGGCTTGCCACACGCTCTCATCGATGGACTTAAAAAAGGATCCTCATCCTAGCTTTCCAATAAGCATAATTGGAGCCATCAAATGATGGTGGCTGTGAGACCCGTATTCTAGACTGTACCGTTCCTTAGACTCCCGCGGTCCTCCCTGTCAAATTTTGGTGACCCACAATCTGTAATCGGTGTTTGTACTCGACCCTGAGTCACACCCTATCAACCCGAGTCAGCTCGACCCGAGACTTGTACCATTATGACCACACCGTTGCCATGGTTCCAACGTCACATCTTGCGCACCGATGCGATGCCCAGGCCAGGAGTTGTGGGCCTGCATATATTTCTTAGAAACGCCGCGCGTTGTGAATTCTGAGAGAATCTTTACAAACCATCACATTAATCAATTAAGTACACATCCTATCAGAAGTACAAGTAAAGTACAAGTAAACCATCCCTCTCTCATTCCCAAAGTCAACTCTCTCTTTCTCTCCACCCATCCCTTTCTTACAATCACCCATCACCCATCACTCGCTCTTACATCACCTCTCTCTCTCTCTCTCTCATTTTCTCACTCCATTCAAACAATTCTCAAGGAGAGGAAGCGTCCATAAGAGGAGCCAAGTGTGGCCCACTCCCTACCCCTAGATCTCTCATCTTCACCCTTCAAATCTCATCAACTTCCATCAAAGGAAAAGTCATGGAGTTTAGGAGTCCAAAGAGCTAAAGAAGGAGTGATATAGGCAGGTAATTCACTGTTGATTTCATTTGAGGGCCCACTTGTGGTGGTACCCATTTTCATGTGTGTGTTATGATCTAAGAGGGGCCCATAGTGCTAGGGTCCCTCAACTACACGGTCTCTCTCTCTCTCTCTCTCTCTCTCTCTCTCTCTCTCTCTCTCTCTCTCTCTCTTCCTTTGTATGGTGATGACGATGATGAGGTGTGTGGCCCACCTGGTGTGTGTGTGTGTATGGCCCACATGACGTATATGTTTTATCCACATCCCTGGGCCCATCGTGATGTACGTGGTGCAGAGCCCACCGTGATGTATGTGCTGTTCGCATCATCTAGATAGGCTGGACGGTGGGACCTGCTTGATGTCTAGGTCCATCCACATCGTCTAGCCGGACCGGACATGGGACCCACCTAGATGGATGTAATCCACACCGTCCACATGGACGGTGGGATCCACCCCTCACGTAGGGCCTACCGTGATGAGAAACGGATTGGCTGGAGTACCTCACACCAGCACAGCTACTTACTAACGTCAGTAATGGGTCCCATCACGAGGTCGTGTTATATCCTACCGTCCATCCGTTTGGACGCATGGGGCCCACCCCACACGTGTGACACATGTGAGTTGGTGGGACCCCACCTTGATGTATCTGTCTACATCCACACCGTCCATTGGGATGGTGCTGCGGGGTCAGCATGATGTGTGTGTTTTAAATACACATAGTCCATTTGATTAGGGTGTAGGCCCACCCCACACGTGTGACACGTGTGGGCGGATGGGACCCACCTTGATCTATTTATTTTAAATCCACACCGTCCGCTGGATTGGGACGGTGGAATGCCAACCGTGATGTATCCGATAATCCAAGCCGTCCATGGGTCCCACGTGGGAGCAACCCTGATGTATGTGCATTATAGCCACACCGCCCATCTATGTGGGGCCTGATATATGTGTTTCATCCTTACCATCTGTCCAATGGTGGGACCCACCGTGATGTATGTATTTTAAATCCACACCGTCCAATGTTAGGACGGTGGGGACCCCCCCCCCCCCTTGCAACATATGTATGTGCTGTGTGGCACACACCTTGATGTATGTATTTGTTCACCACGCCGCCCATCTGTTTTCTGAGGTGAGGCCCACCTTAATGTATGCGTTATACGTCACCACCGTCCATGAGGTGTCGTGGGACGCACCATGATGAATGTATTATATATCTATGTCGTCCATTTGTGTGGCCCGCCGTGATGAATCTATTGTATATCTATGTCATCCAATTGTGTGGCCCGTTGTGATGAATGTATTGTATATCTATGCCATCCATTTGTGCGGCCGACCATGATGAATGTATTGTATAACTATGTCGTCCATTTTTGCAGCCCGCCATGATGAATGTATTGTATATCTATGTCATCCATTCATGCGGCCCGTATTTAAGGCCCAATGTGATGTATTTGTAGCCCATTTGGAATATGCAAGGCCCACCTTAATGTGATGTATTTATGGCCCATGTGTCGAGGCCCATTATGATGTATATGTGTCCCATGAGTGAGGCCCGATGTGTTGCATATGAAGCCCATGTGATACAGCCCATGGTGATGTATATGAGGTTCATTGTGATGTATGAGAGGCCCATTTGATAAGGCCCAATGTGATATATTTGTGGCCCTTCATGATGTATATTAGGCCCTTTGTGTGAAGCCCATTATGTTGTGTATGAGGCCCTTGTATGAGGCCGTAGGCCCACTATACGTTTGGCTCTATGTGGGCCACTCCTTGGGAGCAATGTTGGTTAAATGTCCACATTGATGGGCAATGATGGTTAAATGTCCACATTGTGACCTTCCCTTAGACCCTTTGTTAGGCCGATTATCGAGGTCGATTATTGATGCTGATTATCGGTGCTGATTATCGATGTTAATTATCGAGGTCGATTATTGATACTGTATTAGTGTTGATTATCGATGCTGATTATCGATACTGATTATCGAGGTCAATGCCGATCATCGAGGCCGATTATCGATGTTGATTATCGGTGCCAGTTATCGATACCAATTATGAGTATGTGACAGCATGGCATCATGATACATGCCCATAAACATCATTCACATGTTTGTTATGAGATGTGATTGACCATTGCATGTACTATTGGGCTGATTATTTATGGGACTCCCGGATAGGCGGAGTCATCCCACATGAGCGCATAGTATGTGCAGGATTGATACATGATTAAATTGTGTGACTCATGCATCTTGCAATTTATGATATGACTACTGTACGCCCTAACAACATTAGGGTCATGGCCTCCACATGCATATCGTGGATAGCCAGATGGGACACCGAAAATCTTTTTCTACATGGCGTGTCATAGATGTCCCTGGGTGAAAGTCCCTAAACCTCCATGGTCAGGAGATGCTCCAACGTCTAGACCGAGTGGATACATGAGTGCCAGAGTGCTGAATACCGGTAGGCCGTATCTCTCACTGTGTTGTGGTCGGTTGGAAGGGGGTGTGGCCTTACCCGCTTGGGGGTAGGGGGCATAGCTAGGCTGAGTTTGACCAGCTCATAAATGGGTCCGTTATCGACATGCCAATAGATATTGGCTGACTACTGGCCAGGCAGATAGTGAGGTCTCTTCCGCTTGCATGGTTGTGCGTCCAGTGGACGACGATCACATGTAGAGTGTACTAGACCCCAGTGATGATCCCAGAGATGTACAATACCGATATGTAGACTTATTGAGCAGGAGTTACATACTCAGCATTTTGCTTATTCATTCATTCATTCACTATCCACTCGGGCTGGTGGTTCGTAACTAATTGATATGTGTACCTTCGCAATGGTCAGGATCTCGGTTGGGACACGCGACCAACCTAAGGTCAGGAGTTTACCACATTAAATCTATCCAAATTTAGGTATGGGACTGGTTTGGATAGAAGTACCTTATGATGGACCCCTTAACCTGCGATACTACGTACTATTATCCCGACTTTATACTTCAGCTTAGTCATTTCATTCGCACCGCATATTGCATTACATCTGCAACATATGGTATTCTGAGTTGCTACGTTTCTGCATTTATATGGCCTAGATGAGGTTGACGGCATTCGTGAACTCGTCAGGATTTGCACATTGCATTGTATCCTCAGTATATGATATTTGGTTTACTATGTCTCTGCATTGCATAGCTGATCTACATTACTTCCTCAGTATATGATATTGGCTTATTATCTTTTTGCATCACATAGTCTGGATAAGGCTAATGGTATTTATGTACTTACCAGCATGTTTTCGCATTGCGCTGATATTGTATACTGGGTACTTACCTTGCGCACACTCTTACGCCACCCTCTAAGTTTTCTATAAGCTTATGCACGATAGATGCGTGCAGGTGGCGTTAGGTCGCAGTAGCGTTGAGCTTGGAGCATACAACTGTCTTCTGGAGCTTTGATTTTTGATATACGTATTATCCTTTCAGCATTGTATTCAACTATTTATATGAGTGGATATATGATGATGTTGTTGCCTTTATGATTTGGGTAAACTTGTGGTTGTGCTTCTGAAGAGATAAATGTAAGTTGGAAAATCCTCCTTATAGGATCCCAAGATCGGAACCTAGTGTATAGATGCTGGGAGCCAAGAATGGGGTACTACGGAGGCTGTCAGCACCGGATTCGGTGATCAAGAATTTTGGGAGCCTGGTTTCCGAGTTTGGGGCATGACAGTTGCCTAGTAATAGAGAGGCTATCAAAATTTGACATATTAGGAGCTCGAGATCACATAGCTCAAGAAATTAATCTAATGGAAGGAGCTATTAGGCTCTGATACCACTTGAAAGGGTGAGCCCCAAGTCCTAGAGGGGGAGTGAATAGGACTATGCCAAATAAAAAATAAAATGTGGAAAGAGAACACAGATTGCAGAAATTTAAAACAACCTCAAATGCACAAGTATTGAGAGGTTGATACAAACGTTGTTTTAAGGACAACCTTACACTAAAAACCAATGGCTTATGGTAAAACAACCTGATTTCTAGAATGTTGGTAAGTATCAAAAACTTAAACTGATATAGAGGCAAAGGAAATAAATCAAACTATTACAACATTCACCACTTGTACAAGAAAATAAATACAATATTCAACACACACATACATCACTATCATCATCATCATCATCCAAACTCTGAAAATTATAGTGATTCGGGTGTACACTAACTGTTCTCAAACCGCCACCCTACTCCACTCCCAATATCTACAACCCATAGGATATCGGCTTTCACTAAGAAAGAAGGTTTTCCAAGGTTCACCTTAAAACCTTTACAATTGTGTTTTCAATGGGCCATCATAATTAAAAACCCCCCACACATACAGATTTTCTGGCTATCTCAGTCAAAACCAAAATGAAAGAGTTTTTAGCAATCTTATAAACCATAATGTAATAAATGAAATATACTTATCTGATGAATGATCTTTGATGTAGCCGATAGAACTACTTCTTTGTAGATAAAGATGTTAAATGTTCAATCTTACAGAAGAAGAGGTTCTAAGTCTAGATGAATTTTAAATTAAATTCAACCTTAAGTTACTTGGATTCAATTTCTTGGATCTCACAAAGGGTTAAATCAAAATTCCCTTTATATTAAATAGAATGGAATCAAGATATCAAGAAATTAAGAAACCAAAAAACCTATTAAAATGATTTATAAATATCTCACAATAGCTTTTCACATACCGCAGTCCACTCCTGATAGGCTGGAGCAGATGATGCTATTGATGCAGCAACAGCAGATGCAGCACCAGTAGCAGTTCTTAGCCACCATCGCAAGGGCTTTTGCTCAGAATATGCACACGGCCCCACCTACACCACCTGTGCACCCTGCTGAAAATGTGGGTGTTAGCGGCCTATTTGAGCGATTCCAACGCTTCCGACCTCCTACTTTTGCGGGTACTCACAGACCCGAGGAGGCCGAGTATTGGCTAGACTACATCTCTAAGATGTTGAATCTGCTACACTGCACTGAGGCTGAGCAGGTTGAGCTAGTTACGTATATGTTTAAGAAGGAAGCCAGACTCTGGTGGGATAGCATCCAATGGACAGTTCCTGAAGGACACATGTGGACTTGGAACGCCTTTGAGACCCGCTTCCATGAGAAGTACTTCCCCCTCACATACCGTAAGGAGAAGGAGGGTGAGTTCTTTCACCTCTGTCAAGGAGGAATGACTCTGACAGAATACGAGAACAAACTTATGGAGCTCGCCAAATATGCTCCTTTGATACTGGTAGATGAACTGATGAAAATGCGACAGTTTTTAGGTGGTCTGCGGCCTGAAATCCGCACTAAGATGTGTTGCGCTAGCATTTCCAACTATGTTGAGCTAGTCAACACGTCTCTACAAGTCGAACAAGATGGAGGCAGGGATTCTCGGACATGTATACCAATGGGCCCGAGGCCTCAGCCCGAATTACAGCACCGGTCAGTCCTAGGTAAGAGGCCACATGTATACTCACCTCCCAGGCCCATGGCTCTGTCAACCCGGCAAAGACAAACGAACCGTTGGTATACATACTGCAACAAAGGGGGACACACTGACCCCTTCTGTTTTACTAAGATGAAAGACAATGGTATCACGCCGCCTCAGAAGATCAACCGTCAGCTACCATGTGATATAGCGACTCTACCTCTACGATCTACACCACCAGCGCAGCTACTTTACCGACTACCTGAACCCCGAAATAGGTCACCTCAACGACCTATGGTAGCGCAACCAAATCATCCTCAACAAGCCCATGTGCTTGCACTTGCAGCTGAAACACTTGAGTCAGCAATTACAGCGCCATTGGGCTTTGAGGTCACTGCCTACATTCAAGGTACACCTGTATTCCTATTGGTAGACACTGAGTCTATTAAACCAATTCATATGAAAGAATAGGCCTAACAATGGATTAATATAACAACTAAAATAATAATAATAATAATAATAATAATATGGTAACTAGAGGTGGCCATTATGTCGTAAATAATAGAAGGGTCGAAACAGAAAATTTCTATAACTTCGAGTTGCCAATAGGCTGGTCATATCTTTTCATATTAAAATTTAGTATGTGGTGACTATTTATGAATTATTTATAATCATACTAGGAATTATCCTGTGATTAAATTTGATTATATGTAAAGATGTATATATTTTTAGTTGTTTTGTACAATTAAATTAGAACCCTCGGTTAGGATTGAGTTTCATAGTTTAATACTCCGTAAGCTCATGTTAGAGGTGGACTACAGTAAAATGTTATAAGTTTCTTATTTCTCTTGTAAACTCAAGGTTCATACCGCATCGAGGAGATGTCCCTCTTCTTTCCATTCCCGCGGCCTTATGTCGCTAACATTCGAAACTTCTAAAATATTTTAGAACTCTCGACTCTTCCTTCCCTCCCGAAGTTAATGAAACTGAAGTGCAATCTGCCCATGACCCCCTAACCATATGATCGAAATGGTGACATACAAATATAATTTTAGGAGATTGAAAACCCTTCTAGTATAGTCTTTTGACTATGAGCACCATGGAAGAACTTATTATTCACCAACTTAAATATAGGTTAATCAAGAGCTCTCGTTGAAAAAAACTCAAAGGGCAACCTTATAAACATGAGGCTTGAACCCCCTAATGAATTATAATACTCCTCAAATAATTAAGATTATCAGATTTCAGAATTTCAGAACCATACCCCTACGAGGCATTCGCGGCTTAACTCAATTCTCAATCCTGGGTGATTACCAAAGGACTCACTGCTTTTGACCCAGCAGAAGATCAGGATCCTTCAGGTTAGGAAGGGATACAATGTGTTGTCTACCTTGGTTAGGCGGGCAATCGACGTATCGGGTTCGAGCCTACCACAACTGACTTTCCGTATTAGCCCAATCATAAAGAGTAGATTATACTACCCCTAGGTAAACTTTATCATCTAATGCTTAACATAATAATAATGATTTGGACATATATTTCTAAACCTTAAAGGTAGAAACTTTTAAGGGGCGTAAATCAATATGAGCTAGGCTGATGTAGTTATACCCTAACACGTTTATAAACCTGAAACCAACAAGACTAAGAAAAATGAAATAATAAGACCTTTACTTAGGCAATTTCAGAGACAAAATTATTCTTTAAGGGGGGTAAATTGTAACGCCCCAAAAAAATCCGTACAAAGACCTAAGTACCACCTCCGGTAGAAATCACTAAGGATTAAATCCTTTAGAAATTAGATGAGAATTAGCTAAGTGTCAAACTAGATTATATGTGAAATTAGCTCTAACCGCTTTAAATATGAACTGCAAGACCCAAAATGCGTAGAATCATTGACGCTACATTACCCTAAAATTTAGGATCAATCTCTAAACCTGGTTGCTTCGAGAGCACACCGAAACTCTATATCGGACCTGGACCGCACATCGAAAGTCTGATTACCATGAAACTATATGGTTATGATCGCCTTATTGGACTTGACAATCATCTCAAAAATCAAATCCAGATAGTGTCCAGAAACATACAACTTGAGCCCGGAGCAAAGTGTGTGAGAAATGCAAATACCTTTAGAAAGTGAACTGAAACTTAAGTAAATTGAGTCGTTCACTTGCAGGCCAAATCTAAGGATTTAGACCGTCAGAATCTGTCCCAATTAGACCCTCGGATCAGGAAAAATTTTCAACACAAGTCAGTGCATTTGTGACCCTGATCGAGTATCGGTGACCGTTGAACTGGAACTGGTCCCCCGCAGCCGATCCACTGATTCGATCGGACCGAAAACTTAACTCAACCTAGATCCAATGTCAGGAAGCTTAAGTCTGACCACATGCAGAAAAAGGGCCTCCAAATGTGCCCCATTGAGCCGAAACAGCTGACTTTTGGCTATAACCTAAGTATACCATGGCCCTGGGGCCATTCCCATCACTTCTGGGCCTATATAAGGGTCTTAAACCCTTTCTCTCCCTTCACATACGAATTTCTAACCCTAGGTGAGAGAAGAGAAAAGAAAGAGAAGAAAAGAGAGAGAAAGTGAGAGAGAGAGAGTTGGCGTTTGTTCCTGGGATTCAATCCCATCACTCCATGTGCTTAACCAACACACCTGTATCGCTTTTCCCTTGATTCCAACTTTATACTTGGGTAAGAAAATCCAACCCTAATCTGTTTAAGGATTTTCAATAGCGTAAGTGATGAAATAGCTAACCCATTTCATGCAATAGGTAGCCCTCGTGCCATAGATGAAGGCTTAGTGTTTAAACTGATTTCGTTTTG
The DNA here is from genome assembly GCF_029962835.1 of Magnolia sinica. Classification (NCBI taxonomy): domain Eukaryota; kingdom Viridiplantae; phylum Streptophyta; class Magnoliopsida; order Magnoliales; family Magnoliaceae; genus Magnolia; species Magnolia sinica. Next base: position 36,697,076 of record NC_080577.1, read on the forward strand.
AGTCTCCGGTGAAAGGTGCGGACTATAAATATTTAGGTTATGGTTTTTAAGGCTTTCAATGTCAGCTAATGATTTATGACTGACTTGATCGCTATCACATGCTTGAATACGATGTTCCTGTGCTTTACACATATATATGAACTATGTTGAATATAGTGTATTCCATGTGTTTGTTGATATGATTAAATGAGTATAGAATTTGGATTCGTGCTACCATGATTATTCGTCATGAATATATGGTTGTCATACGTGTGACAACTCATTGGTGAAAGGATTTGCCCTAACACCTATTATAACCAACACACGTCACGTAGGTTGAAGTATGTAGTCTAAGTGCTTGTAAAAATGTCTGAATGAATATGGAATTTGGATCTGTACTTGCCATGATTATTAACTATGAATATATGCTTGTTGTGTATGTGGCAACTCCTTTGTAAGAGGGCTTGTCAAGATAGATGTTATAACTAGTCTAATACATGTATGTTGAAATGTGTAATCTATGTGTTTGATAAAATGTCTGAATAAGGAAATGCTTGTTGGAATGTATCTAACGAGGGTGTTGAGATAGGATTCTCAATCCCCTTCTCTATAATTACAGTTCCCTTTATGTAACCTACCTTATTACTATGTGTTGTACGGATGAAATGCCTATGTAAGATAACATGTGTAGTATGTGTTTGTTGAAATGCTCAACTAAGATTTATATTTAGATTTGGTTGTCACATGCTGTCATTGATTATCACTTGTGAATGCTATCGTTTGAAGTGTGATTGGGGTTACGATGTAGTCCAGGCAATCGATAATGATTCTTGAGTAGTGGTTGAGGTCATTTCTCCACACAAGACACGTTCGATGAATCCGAGGCGTACGATGATTGTCGACAGCGGTACCATGTCGATTAATTTGGCATACACTCGTACCAGTCAAACTTGTCTAATTAACCAATTGGCCTATTGTGTGTTTACCATGTATGGACGCTACTGCTTGAATCTAAGGTACCACTTACCAATATAAAGCCCGTTAAACCTTGTGAAATGGCCTAGCTATATGTCCTAGATAGGGGGTGAATAAGACAATGCCAAAATAAAACTTTAACAGCGAAATAAAGTAAGATAGATAGCCAAATAAACTAAATTAAATCACAATGCTGAAATAAAAGCAACCTCGCTAAACAAGTATTGAGAGGTTGATACGAATTCAATTCTAAGGACAACCTTACACCATAAAAACCAAAGGTTTATGGCAGGACAACCTTATTTCTAGAACCTCCTTTGTATCAAAAACTCAAATCGGAGAGGAATAAATAAATAGCAAGGAATTGAAATAAATTGCAAGAATTTAAAACTAAATTATTACAACATTCCCACTGTGCTTGAAATGTAAATTTTACAACATTCACATCCACACATACATTCCACAAATCTGAATGAAAAAAGATATAAAACTTAAGCAAGCATTCAAACCACAACACAAAGAGTTATAGTAGTTCGCCTGTGTGTACACCAACTGTTCGACAACAGCAACACAGCGCTACTCCACTCCTAATATCCTCACATAGGGGATATCAGTGTTCACTATTAAAGATAGGTTTTTCAGGTTCACCCAAAACCTTCACAATTGTGTTTTTCACTGTGGGCTTACACAATTAAAAAAAAAAAAAAACCCCTCTTCTGAGTTTTCCTAGCTCTCCTCAGATAACCAATACAATGAGATTTTTCTAGCAAATCCCAAAAGAAAACCAAATGAAAGTAAATTACACGAATGTAAAATACCTGACTTTCTCCTTCGTTGTAGTAGCTTAGAAGAACTAAGTTGGAGTAGAGATTTGAATGTCAAAGTTCAATGTCCAATACTCACTTTATAATAGTTTTAGGTTCTAATAGATTTTAAATTAAACCAAATTGGGCGTAGCTCTATTTGATTTTGATTCCAAGAAGACGGAACACAGTAATTCCTCTTTTTAAATAAAATTGGAATATAGGAACAAAATCAAATAAGAAAAGCTAAAGAAAGAGAATATTAAATATGCACACTTAGCTTAAATGGAGCACAGACTTATCTCTCAGAAGGCTGAATTAAATTAGCTTGAATTTCATTGTTTTATTTTGAGATTCGTACTCTATTTATAGGTGAGCAAATCACGTCTTCGACTGGTCTAAAGACCTCTATGACTGGTCGTAGAACCAACAGATATTTGAAAATTCGGGCACGATAAGATCTGGCAGTTTCATGACTGGTCGTAGGTGGTATATGACTGGTCGTAGGTCCCCTTCGACTGGTCGTAGGTTTCACATGACTAGTCGAAGCTAGCAAATCTTCAACGATGTACATTGAGTCATAACTCTACGACAGGTCGAAGAAACAATCGACACTGTTCATACGACTAGTCGAACAAACCCTAAGACTAGTCGAAGCCAAATAGAAAATATTCGAATTTTGCAACAAACTTACTACTGATCTAGGAAATTCTTAGACAAGTCGAAGCGGTGCTAGGACTAGTCGAACAAAGTCCAGGACTAGTCTTAGAACAGCCTAAACTCACATATATAAAACATATGAATTATATATCCAGAATGACCTACTTTAAAGGTCAACCTAAGGTCAGTCATACCTCAATAGTGAAGTATGGACATTGAAACTTAGAGACCAGAGACCTTTGAAAGTAGCAAAGCCTGAAGTCTTGATGGAGCTCAAACTTGAAAGCTTCTTGAGATCTTGAGGCTGAACTTGAAAGCTTCTTGAGATTCTTGACTTGTGAACAGTGCTTGTCAAACAAAGTTGATCTTGAGTAGAGCATTGTTCTTCACAGATACAAGCTTCATAACAGTGTCTTTGGCACCACAAATTTGACAACAAAAAGGGCTATAAACTATAGCACTTACAATCTCCCCCTTTGTCAAATTAGTGATAAAGCGCACTTCCAAGATATGTTACATAACACAGAATATCTGATTAAAGAATCATGTACCAGTTGTTATATCATGCACCAGATGTTACAAACCGGCATACTAACATGATCCTACAAACCTGTAAATCAATATTCAACATAACATACAGTCCACTACTGCACACTCATAACATAATCATTCATTAGACACATCACATCCATATCCACTCTCCCCTTTTTTGTCACAATAGGACAAAGGAAGCATAGAACAGATGGCTGAGGAGAAATAAGGAAAGAGATAAATGAGTGGAAACAAGACATGATATGATTAACCAGCATAAACAGTCCACATAATTCATATACAGAGTTAAGTCAAAAATAGCTACAGTCTCAAAACCAGTTAAGCTAACACAAGAGTAATAAAGTTATAATAGACCAACTAACTTAAAAGATCTAATCAGAACCAGATGAAGGTGCAGGGATGGAAGGATCAAGTTGATGCAAGCCCTTGTTCAAGCGCCTAAGATATTTGCGCATATACTTGAATTGTAAATCATGGGCAACAGACATGTTTTCCATCTTAACATTCATATTCTCAACTTTATCTTCCAATGCACGTAGACATGCATCAAACTCAGAAGGCTCATAATCTGGATCATTTTCAGAATCAGATTCAAGTTCTTTAAAAATATGATCCTTGTTAATATCATCAGGAGGAAGATCACTAGCTTCTTCCTCATATTCAGCTTCAGCATTGCCACCACCAACACCTTGACCGAGAAGGAAATTAAGCTTTATCTTATTGATATTAGAATTGTTAAATATCAGATGATGGATAGGGGCCTCTCCAACCTACATATCAACTAGCATATGTGTAGCCAACACAGTCATCAAATAACCAAAAAGAATGTCACTGTGACCAGGATGGAGTCGAAACTGAATAATGGAGTGACAAATCAAGGATGGTAGACAAACATGAGCACCGCTAGCAACAGCATGAAGAACACGAACCAAGAAGGAAGTCAATTCAGATTTATTACCCGATCGAGGATATAAGTTAGACAAAGATTTTGTGAAGAACTCTATATTGGGTAACAGATATTTTGAAGGAAGCGCATTCCCTTTATGAGTCCATTAAACATCCAAATTGCATAAATCTTTAGTGAGCATACGTTTTTCAGATACAAAGGGTTTTTCAGATAAGTTATGAATAGGAATGCCCTCATCATTCACAGGAATTTCCATAAGAGCTGAAATCAAATGACAATCAACATCAAATGGTCCTTCTCTTGTGGCTATCTTAAAAGATAAATTTTTCAATGAAAAATCACATATGCATGCAAACATGGACTGGGCAATGGACCAGTATGCTGGCCCACCCCAATGTAATAAGTTGTCCCAACCTACAGCTTGGAACATAGGAAGGATATCAAAAGGAGTAACATGATTAATGTCAACAGGATGTTCAACAATAACATTACGCAATCTGATGTCCCGAACATAAGATGGATCGTCCTCGGGAGCCCGAAGATGATGCTTAGTAATAGGGGCTGATCTGGAGGAAGAAGGACCACGGGATGTTGTTTTTCTACCTCTAGATGCCATTTGCAACAAGGATTTCAAGAAAATGGAGAGTTGCAAAGGAGTGAGAAATGGATTTTCTCAAATCAGATTTTACCCAAGAAAAACCCCAAATCTCAACGAAATTTGAAGTAGATAACTCCACGAGTCAAATAGAAGAAATCTAGACACAAATCTACAAGAAAAATGCAAATGGAGCACTAACCTTGAAGATTTTGAAGGATGGGTTTGACTGGTCGTGCGTCGGCTCGAAGGAGAGAGAAGAAGAAATGAAGAAGATGAACCATTTCCCCAAATTATAAGAGATTTACGCGATTCACAACTGGTTGTCGATGTACACGACCAGTCGTAGCACGACTGGTCGTGTAGATTCATGACTGGTCGAGTACCGGCCAGAAAAACTGATTTCCAGCATTATATTTAAAAATTTTAAAACAAATCAAGCAATAATATACACTATGATACAAATAGGCATAAATAATTACTTTAAAATGCACATGTCAAGATCAAATTTCATTTTGTTAAACCTGCTTTTGTCGAGCGGTTTAGTGAAAATGTCAACACGTTGATTCTCGATAGGGATATATTCCAAAGATATAACCTTTTCTTCTACTTATTCTCGAATATAATGAAATCTAATGTCAATGTGCTTAGTACGAGAATGCTAAATTGGATTTTTCGAAATATTTATGGCACTGGAATTATCACAATATAATAACATAGAATCCTGTTTAATTCCATAATCACTTAGCATACGTTTCATCCAAACAAGCTACGTACACGCATTACCAGCTGTGATATATTCAGCTTCAGCTGTTGAAAGTGATATAAAACTTTGTTTCTTGCTAAACTAAGAACCTAAACAGTTTCCAATATAGAAACAACCACCACTGGTTGATTTTCTATCATCAAGATTACCAGCCCAGTCAACATCCGAGTACCCAGCTGATTGAACACTAGTCTCATGTGGATACCAGAGACCGGGATTAATAGTACTTGCGACATATCGTATAATCCGCTTGACAGCAGTCAAGTGCGACTCTTTAGGATCAGACTGATATCTAGCGCAAATACCAACACTTAGAGCAATATCAGGTCTACTAGCAGTTAAATACAGTAAACTACCAATCATACGACGATATAATTTCGAATCCACATTTTTACCAGTAGAATCTTTTGAGAATTTCAAAGTTGTACTCATAGGAGTATCAAAATTCTTACCATTCTCAAAATCCAAATTTCTTAATCAAATTCATAGCATATTTAGATTGAGAAATAAACATTCCATTAGGTTTTTGCTTTACTTGCAACCCAAGGAAATAATTCAATTCCCTAACCATGCTCATTTCAAACTGAGATTTTATCAAATCCACAAACTCAAAAGTCATGTCAGTACAGGTAAATCCATAAATGATATCATCAACATAAATTTGTACTATTAAAATATGATCATCATGTTTTTTTATAAACAGAGTCTTATCAATACATCACATTTGAAAATTATGGCTTAATAGAAACTTTGTTAGTTTCTCATACCATGCCTTAGGAGCTTGTTTTAAACCGTAAAGTGCCTTTTTAAGGCGATACACATGATCAGTATTTTTGGGGTCTTCAAAACCCATCGGTTGTTCAACATAGACTTCCTCATGCAGATCGTCATTTAAAAATGCACTTTTCACATCCATTTGGTAAATCTTTAACTTTCTAAAATATGTAATAGATATAAAAAGTCTAATTGATTCAAGCCATGTTACTGGTGCGAAGGTTTCATCAAAATCAATGCCTTCAATTTGAGTGTAACCTTGTACCACTAGTCTAGCCTTGTTTCTAATTATATTGCCAAGCTCATTAGACTTATTCTTGAAAATCCATTTGGTTCCAATGATGTGTTTATCTTTAAGTCTAGGTACGAGATACCAAACATCATTTCTCACAAATTGGTTAAGTTCTTCTTGCATCGCAACAATCCAGTTTTCATCAGCAAGAGCTTCTTTTATGTTAGATGGCTCTATCTGAGTTGTAAAACATACATAATTACATATATCCTCAAGTTGTTTACGAGTACGAACACCAGTGAGAGGGTTTTCAAGAATCTGTGTGGTTGGATGATCTTTAACAATCCTCAATTCAGAGTCAGTTTGATTAGATGAAGTATCGGATTTATTAATTAATAGAACTTCATCATTATCTGAACTTAAGACTGGTGTGTTTAAGTGATCATCAATGACTACATTGATAGACTCTTGAATTACACTGGTCCTTTTGTGCAGAACCCTATAAGCTCGACTGTTTAAAAAGTAACCTAAAAAGACCCCTTCATCACTCTTCATATCAAACTTTCCCAGATATTCACGATCTCGTAAAATATAGCACTTACTGCCAAAAACTTGAAAGTATTTGACAGCAGACTTTGTATCGAACTATAATTTGTAAGCCGTTTTATTATTACCTTTACTAGTGTAAACCCGGTTAATGATATAGCAAACTGTATTGACTGCCTCAGCCCAAAGATTCTTAGAGAGCTTCATACTGTTCAACATGAAATTAGCCATTTCTTGAAGCACTTTATTTTTCCTTTCAACTATTCCATTTTGTTGTAGAGTTTTGGGCGCTGAGAATTCATGTAATATTCCCTGGTCGCTACAGAACTTCTCAAAACCGCTATTCTCAAATTCAGATCCATGATCACTACGAATCTTACTGACTTGAATCCTTTTGAGAACCTTTTTCAACTCTTCAAAGGTTTCTGATTTGTCCCTTAAGAAGACAACCCATGTATATCTGGTAAAGTCATCTACTATTACTAAGATATATCTTTTGCCACCTCGACTTTTCGTCCTAGTAAGTCCTACAAGATCCATATGAAGAAGCTCGAGTGGTCTTGATGTGGTATTAGAATTTACCTTTTTGTGTGAGTTCCTTGTTTGTTTGCCAATCTGGCATTCACCACATATTTTATCTAACTTTTGTAGTTTGGGTAGACCTCTTATAAGTTCTCGTTTGCTCAATCTATATAGATTTCGGTGGTGTACATGTCCAAGACGTTTATGCCACAAATCAGTCTCGTCTGTATGGACCATGTAACACGATTGATTAGATGAACTGGATTCACTAATAATATAGCAATTTTCAAACGTTCTACGTCCAGTTACTATTACTGAACCCTTGTTGTTTAGAATCTCACAGCATTGATTAGAAAATTGAACACTATGGTTATTATCACAAATTTGTGATATGCTTAGAAGATTATGTTTCAGTCCTTCAACATACAAAACATTTTTAGACAAAGGAAGGTTATAGAGTTGAATCGTACCTTGGCCCATAATCTTGCAATTGCTTCCATCACCAAAAGTAACTGACCCATCAGTCATATCTTTAAGATCGATGAATAAGGCCTTGTCGCCTGTCATATGCCTGGAGCATCCACTATCTAGGTACCACTTTAAATGGCTAGTTGCTTTGAAAGCGGTGTGGGCAACTAAGCAGGCAACTTTAGGAACCCATTTCAGAACTGTTTTGGGTCAATGAGTATAGTTGGTCTTCTTTTGACTGTTGTTATAAGAATGACCTACTGAGTTAGATTTTAAGAGCTCCTTGAGTAAATCCACTATCTTTTCAGCTAGTGGATTTCTGTTCTAATTTTTGAAGTTGACATAGCTGCCTCTAGGTTTTTGAAAAGCTTTTGTATTTTTAGAAAAACCTTGACTAGTATTTTTCCCTTTTGAGTTACAGGACTCTCCTTTCACAAACTTAGGAGAAGTATACTTTTGTTTAGGAGGAACATTTTTATCATAGCCCAACCCGAATCTGTCGCCACATTTTCTACATCCAGATAAAAGTTTTTCTAACTTTGGATCTCCTTGGGCATACCTCCATGTATCCTTTAAACTCAGAAGAGAAGATACTTCATTTTTAAGTCTCTCATTTTCAGATTTTAGATTTTCAATCAGGGAGGTTTTGAGTTCTAAATCACATTTTGATTTTTCAAAACAATTTGAAATTTGGAATTTTTCTAAAACAAGAGATTCAAAACATTCTTTGAGTTTAAAAACTTTTCTTTTTGAAGTTTAAGTTTAACAGCAATTTTACAACTTTCCTTGTATAGGGCATTGTAAGCATCTTGAAGATCATCTTCGTTTTCATAATCACTATTCAGATTTTCTTCGCTAGTTGAATCATCATGATCTGAAAAAGTGAATTTAGTTAGAGTCATAAGGGCTTTAACTTCACTGCCCAACTCGGTTTCAGAATCTTCTGATTCAGAAGAAGCTTTAGAATCAGATGATTCATCCCAAGTAGTCAACATACCATTCTTTTTGGGTTTGTCCTTTTTAGGACACTTGTTTGCTAAATGCCCATATTCTTGGCAGTTGTAACATTGACTATCTTTCAAAGACTTCCAAGTTTTAGATTTGGGTTTTGATCTTTTCTTATCATTTGATTTTTGAAATCAACCCTCTTTTTACTCTTGAAAATCTTGTAAAACTTTTTCACAAAAAGAGTCATATCATCTTCAGAATCAGAGTTTTCTTTAAAAGATTTAAGAGCGATAGATTTACTTTTAGGAGCTTTAAAGTTTAACTCATAGGTTTGTAAAGAACCAACTAGTTCTTCTACCCTCATATTGTCCATATCATGAAGTTCCTGGATCGCAGTTACCTTAGAGTTGAATCGTTCAGGAAGTGAGCGTAGTATCTTTGCACACACTTTACTTTTTGGGATTTTATCGCTAAGACCCCACATTGAGTTTACAATGTCATTTAATCTAGTGTAAAAGTCTATAAACATTTCATTTTCCTCCATATGAATTTCTTCAAATTTGATTGTGAGGAGTTGGACTGTAGATTTTTTAACAATTGTAATACTCTCGTGTGTCATTTCTAATATATCTCAGGCTTGCTTTGCAGTATTACAGGATATGATTCTTTTGAACTCATTCGGTGATAGTGCGCAAGTGATTGCATTTAGTGTTTTTTCATTAGCACTACTCTCATTTTTCTGAAGGGTGGTCCATGAGAAATATGGTGTTACTATCATTGATTTTGAACCATCAATACCAATCACTTCAGTGGTAGGTGGGTTCCATTCAGTCACTGTGGCTTGCCACACACTCTCATCCATTAATTTGAGGAAGATCCTCATCCTGGCTTTCCAATAGGCATAGTTGGAGCCATCAAAGGGTGGACGCCTAGTGACTGATAGGCTATCAAAATTTGACATCTTATATATAGCTTAGATTGTTAACTCAGAAATTAAATCCAAATAAAAAGCAATAAGAGAGAGCTATTAGGCTCTGATACCACTTGAAATGGCCTAGCTATACGTCCTAGAGGGGGGGTGAATAGGACGATGCCAAAATAAAAATTTAACAGCGGAATAAAGTAAGATAGATAGCCAAATAAACTAAATCAAATCACAATGCTGAAATAAAAGCAACCTCACTAAACAAGTATTGAGAGGTTGATACGAATTCAGTTCTAAGGACAACCTTACACCATAAAAACCAAAGGTTTATAGCAGGACAACCTTATTTCTAGAACGTCCTTTGTATCAAAAACTCAAACCGGAGAGGAATAAATAAATAGCAAGGAATTGAAACAAATTATAAGAATTTAAAACTAAATTATTACAACATTCCCACTGTGCTTGAAATGTAAATTTTACAACATTCACATCCACACATACATTCCACAAATCTGAATGAAAAGATATATAAAACTTAAGCAAGCATTCAAACCACAAGATAAAGAGTTATAGTGGTTTGCCTGTGTGTACACCGACTATTCAACAACAGCCACACAGCACTACTCCACTCCTAATATCCTCACACAGGGGATATCAGCGTTCACTATCAAAGATAGGTTTTCCAGGTTCACCCAAAACCTTCACAATTGTGCTTTTCTCTGTGGGCTTACACAATTAAAAAAAAACCCTCTTTTGAGTTTTCCTAGCTCTCCTCAGATAACCAATACAATGAGATTTTTCTAGCAAATCTCAAAAGAAAACCAAATGAAAGTAAATTACACGAACGTAAAATACCTGACTTTCTCCTTCGTTGTAGCAGCCCAGAAGAACCAAGTTGGAGTAGAGATTTGAATGTCAAAGTTCAATGTCCAATACTCACTTTATAATGGTTCTAGGTTCTAATAGATTTTAAATTAAACCAAATTGGGCGTAGCTCTATTTAATTTTGATTCCAAGAAGACAGAATACAGTAATTCCTCTTTTTAAATAAGATTAGAATATAGGAACAAAATCAAATAAGAAAAGCTAAAGAAAGAGAATATTAAATATACACACTTAGCTTAAATGGAGCACAGACTTATCTCTTAGAAGGCTGAATTAAATTAGCTTGAATTTCATTGTTTTATTTTGATATTCGTATTCTATTTATAGGTGAGCAAATCACATCTTCGACTGGTCTAAAGACCTCTACGATTGGTCGTAGAACCAACAGATATTTGAAAATTTGGGCGCGCGATAAAATCTGGCGGTTTCACGACTGGTCATAGGTGGTCTATGACTGGTCGTAGGTCCCATTCGACTGGTCGTAGGTTTCACACGACTAGTCGAAGCTAGCCAATCTTCAACGCTGTACATTGAGTCGTAACTCTACGATAGGTCTAAGAAACAGTCGACACTGTTCATACAACTAGTCGAACAAACCCTAAGACTAGTCGAAGCCAATTAGAAAATATTCGAATTTTGCAACAAACTTACGACTGATCTAGGAAATTCTTAGACAGGTCAAAACAGTGCTAGGACTAGTCGAACAAAGTCCAAGACTAGTCTTAGAATAGTCTACTCACATATATAAAACATATGAATTATGTATCCACAATGACCTACTCTAAAGGTCAACCTAAGGTCAGTCATACCTCAATAGTGAAGTAAGAACATTGAAACTTAGTGACCAGAGACTTTTGAAAGTAGCAAAGCCTGAAGTCTTGATGGAGCTCAAACTTGAAAGCTTCTTGAGATCTTGAGGTTAAACTTGAAAGCTTCTTGAGATTCTTGACTTGTGAACAGTGCTTGTCAAATAAGGTTGATCTTGAGTAGAGCATTGTTCTTCATATATGCAAGCTTCATAACAGTGTCTTTGGCACCACAAATTTGACAACAAAAAGGGTTATAAACTATAGCACTTACACCTTAGTACCACGATCCGCTACGACTCATGAGCCGGGCATGGTGGTATGGGACACCGTGGTCGAGCTGTCGGCCTACGCTGGGGCGACAAGCCTCCCTGTAGTGACCAGTAAGCAACACCACCTCGTAAGCCGAATACGGTAGTATGGGACACTGTATTCGAGCTGTCGGCCTACACTGATCAGGTGACGAGCCCTTGGTAGTGACCTCAAGCATACTCTAAGACTGCGTTAAGGTGACGAGTCTTTCCGTAGTAACTAGAGTATAAACTAAGCTTACCCCGGCGCAGCCTGGCTATGGTCCCCAGTCGGGTTAGTGACGAGCCTTCGAAAATAGGCTACCAGTTAGTAGGGCGTTGGTGGTAGTGACCTAAACTTGCCTATCATATATGACTGCTAGGATTGACGACCCTAGAATGGATCATTGTTTGGGAATTGATATAAGGGTGGTACCTTAGCTTTCCAATCCTGCTGTATGAAAAGGTCTAATAAGAACTCGATAATCATGTTCATGCACCGCATCGCATGTTCCTTTGGCGTTGGAGTTGAGCACTGTGGAAGGGATGCATGCCGCGACCGTGAGATGAAGTTCGCAAAGGGAGTGCAGGCAAAGGCATGCATCATTAATACATATCATATTTACATTAACCAGAGTACTTAGGGATGCTTGATTGTATTACTTTATCATTACTGCTTGACTGAATTGATAACATGTTAACCTTTACTTTATAGCTCCACTGAGTTGATCACTCACTCCCACATTACGGGACGGTGTTTTAAACACCAACCAGAACCTGTTTTAGTTTCAGATGATGGCGATACTTACAAAGCGGAGCCGAACTTTTATGATGACGATGAGGGTTTCTCCTATATGCAGCCATCAGGCGAGTCTATGTAGACCATGTTCTGATCGACGAGGTTACAGGGATGCTGATTAGACACCATTACACTTGTTATTTTACACTTTTGGAACACCCATGTATATTTATTTTGTTCATTTTTGGAGTATACATGTATATATTTAACCTGGTAACATGTTCACACTCTGGAGACTTACAACAGTTTATATATTTTATATATCTATCACAGTCTTCCACTTGCATAATTTAAATGTCTCTGGAGTATGATATGCTGATTTGGTATAATCTCATTCATGTTTACTGCACTAATATGGACAACATTCAATCATCATTACCTATATTGCATAAGTGATGCGTTGGAACTTGAGAGCTGAGCTTCTGCTCGACCCTCGATTTATAGGGTGTTACAGTACTTGAGCTTGAACTTGAGCTTTAAGCTTGAACTTGAGCTTGAGATAGTGTACTTGGACATGAGTACTTCAACTTGTTCCCGTAGTTAAACATGCAAAATTGTAGCACACTCAATGTCGATGTAGATAACACGAAGCTCATCTTCAAATGAAGGTGAACTTTCCATCTATTTGAACTTGAAGGTGAATTTTTCATCTATCAAAACAAGTCAAACATTCCAAAGTGTTTTGGCACAACAAAACTTGACAATCCATGTCGCTAGATTTACAACATAGCACTTATACAACTCAACTTGTCGTGAGGAGATCGCCTCAGTTTGTGGTTCCACCTCGGGTGAAGGGATGGCCTCTCGAGGTTTAGACTCTACACATGGTGTGGATTTGAAATCGAAGCTATTGCCCACTAACTCCTCCTGAAATGGGTCGAAGACGGTGGCTACCCCAGAGTCCTCCTGAGAAGACATCGAAAGGAAAAAAAAAAAAGTGAAAGAAGAAAAGAAGAGGAAAGGAAATAAGCTCTGGCGTACTAGAAAAATCTCTGGCACAGGAACTTAGAACTAACGGCCACCGGGAAGAGAAGGTTGTTGGGCCGAGGTGAAGACTGCGCGTTGGTCGGCATAGCTCGGGCTTATCAAAACAAACAATGAATAGAGAAAGGGGGATCAGAGTATTTATAGAACTCCCCTGACAGCGTATTTACTCCTACACAGTGAAACATGTTAGCACAAGAGCCTAAGGTGATGCTTCGACTGACGCACCCCTCCTCGTGGCAACATGAAATTTGTCTAAGCAAAAACGTGACGGCTCAGGTGACAGTTGTCGACTCGTGATTCGTCCAGAATCCGAACGACAATCTGCCATTAATGAACATCCCCTCGTATCCCACGATAATAATCATGCCTTTTCGAAGTCCGCATCGGGTGCCAACTTCTTAACTCCTGCTTTCACCAGTAAAAGGCAAACCCAAGCTCGATTTAAAATTCGAAAAAGATCGGGTTGCTCGAAATTTTAATTTTAATTCCTGCACTTTTATACCAATTTAATATCTTACTTCCTGAGCACGTGCAGGCTGAGCTCGGAAGTGGGGGGCAACTGATGTGGGCAAAACAGAACTGATCCACCATAAGGAAGTATAACTAACCATGAGAAAAGTGTCTCGAAGCCGAAGCGATTATAGGACTAAGACTGGCTTCTGTCTCGAGCTGATAGAGCACAAAGTTCGAATGACAGGACAAGTGACTCTCACGACGAAAGAGATGAGCCTTGAGCCGTCATCGAGCTGAGCTGTCTGAGGAAAGTGCTCGGTGGGGGGAGAATCATCTCACCGATTACATAGACAAATATGGGTAAAGAACCTGTAAGGCAAGGAGCTCGGGCTATGAGCTCCCCAACATCCCGAGCCAACCAAATTGACCACGACCAAAAGGATGGGAAATCCAGAGAGAATCCTGCCTCGGACCTACAAAGGAAAGATTCAAAACGATCCTACTAATAGATCACGCCTATCAAGGTGAGCTCGGCAATATTTTAAGAAGTATATTCTCATCCAAATAAAGACCCTCTAGTGTATCTAGTGTATCTAACATATCCTATGAAAATAATTCAAATAGGATAAGTGAATAAATTCAAAATAAATCCTTTGACCTGGGGCTACCAGTATAACTTAGGTATCAGTGGTTTCATGGCCATCATTAGCATCCCTCGTTACCTAGTCTCTTCTTATTTCTTTAAAAGTCCATCGGTGTCTAACTTCACAATTGATCATGTCTATTGGCCACATTCGGGTGACAACAATTATATAATTAAAATAACTATTTAATATAATAGAAGATGATCAAACCCAACCATTTCCAACTAGTTGTGTGAGGGGACCTCCGCGGTATTTATATAATATCCAATCCATCTAGCATGATAGTTCCGTGATGAATATGGGATGTCCCAAGAATCAGGTTTAATCCAACTATCAAGTGGGCCACCCACACAGTAGAAACAACGAATAACCACCCAAAAACCTCCAAAGTTCATATTAGTTTTAGCTAACGGTTGGATCAGCTGCTTTTTAAGGCATCCCATTTTCACTAGGGTACCATGGCGGATGGGTGGGATGTCATACAAACATCATTTTACGATCCATCGACGGCGTTGACAAAACACATGCTTCATTATGGGCCTACGGCACATGTCGCTACTTGCAGTGTCAGTACCCAATCCGCATCCGTCGAGCGCGGGGATCGACTGAGGTGGGTAGATCCATGACTGTGGGGCCCACCTTGATTTATGTGTATTAGATCCATCCCGTTCATTCATTTTGAAAGATAATTTTAGCCATGAATCCAAAATTTAAGCAGATCCAAATCTCAGGTGGACCACACCACAAGGAACAGTTGTGAATGACAATTTAAAACTTCCTGTGGGCTACAAGGGTTCTGGATCAAGATGATATTAGTGTGTTCCCTTAATCCAGGTGTCTGTAACCTTATCAACAGGTTGGATGGCAAAAAAAAGGTTCCGGCAGCTCCCAAATTTTTTTTTGATGGTGGGTATTCAATCACCATTGTTTCCTGTGGTATGGTCCACGTAAGATTTAGATCTGCATCATTGTTAGTATCATGCGCAAATATGATCTGTCAAAACCGATGGACGGCGTGGATGTAAGGAAAATACACCAAGGTGGGCCCAGGGTCCACCGAAGCAGACTACCGAATCCGAACCATCAATCGGTTTCAAAGCACCTCTTGTGCACTTTTTTCCAGTGGGGAGCTATTTGATACTATGGCAGCTTACGACGCTTCATACGCAACACATATTAAGTAAAACTAATCTGTCGAAATTGCGGAGCCTACTGTTGCTAACTAACATTACCAAAATCAGATAGCTTGAACAATCCTTGCCACTAATTCGGGAAAGTAGATATTTTTAATTTTCAACCGTCCAAACATTGTTCACCAATCCGATATTCAGACAATAATCAAATAATCTAAAATTTGGTTCATGATATAAAACTGGGACCCATAATTGTATGCAAGTATGCGATCTATCAAAAGTGCCCGAGTATCATTCATCACAGTCTGCCAGAGTATCAAAGTTCAACTCTCTTTTATCTATATTTGAAACTACCATATTCTTTCCTTCTGCGACTCTTAACGGCAACTAACCTTTAAAAACACCTTGTATGGTATAATAAAACGATCAAATCAAAAGGGGCAAAAAAAAACCGGGGGGGGGGGGGGGGGAAGAAATAAAAAGATAATGGAAAAGGCCCCTTTTTTCATTTTGTTTTCTTTCAGCCAACAAACCAAACCCATTGAAATTATCTTGCTTTCTGATTCAACGAAACTGCCTAAGTTTGGCAAAAGGCATTACAAGAGATTGCTTGAATTTTATCAACATGGGTGGGGCAAAAATCCCTTTTCTCTATTTAAATCTACCCAAAGACTCCACCTTTATTGAAATATCTCACTTACATGGAATTCCAAAGGGTCTCATGAGATCCATTAATGGTGTTGATTGAGTTGGGTCTTAGCTTGCTTTGCTGGAGAGATAGTGCATTCTGATATTGGGCTTTTCTTTTCTGTGCAAGGTAGAGAGAAGAAGGAGCTTTTTTGCTTCTTCTTTTTTTATTATTTATGATTTTTTTTTTTTTGGATGGTGGATTTTGTCATTGCTGCTTCTGGGCTTAAACTAGTGGTATTGGGATTTGGGGTTTGACAATCTCGAGTCATTCTAATGAGGTTTATGTGGATTTGGGATTTGGAAGTTTTATTTTATTTATTTATTTATTTATTATTATTTGGTTTTTGTTCGCTTTTTACGAAATATAGGAATTTGAAATATGTGAGTTTTGTTCACATTCTAGGAATTAATAGGCTTTTTGAATGATGGGTTTTGAAATTTTCATCCAATTTAGGAGAACTGAAATTTTGGGTTGTTGGATTCTGGTCCAATTTATAAGTAAAAATACGGAGTTTTTCTTTATTCGATTCTTAGGAAATAGTCTGGGTTTTGGTGGGTTTCTGCAAATTTTACTCAATTATCAGGAATTACGATTTTTTAATTGCGGTTTTTAGCAATTTTGATTTTATATTAACAAAACAATTTGAGCATTTTGTTGGATTCTTTTTGCCTTTTTTTTTAAAAAATCTTTCGATAACAATTTAGTATTTTGGAGTTTACTCAGTTTCAATTTAGTGGTTTGGAGTTTACTTGGTTTCTTTAGATTTGTGTCAAAGAAAAGGGGAGAGAGAGCACTGCACCCAATACGTGAAATCTGTAACATAAAAAAATGCAAGGCTTTTTCTTAATCCACGCCTTCAAAACCGGCTTTTTAATGGTCTCTGAAGGTGGGAAATGTACGAGATGTGACAGTAACGCCTCTTGAGGGTTTTTCCTCAGGGGTTTAGCCCATGTGACCCTCACCCTCTTTCATGCACTTCTCTCATGTCCCCTTCTGACATGTTTATATAACCTTCTGTCAAAAGATCCATTGCACGTCAACTCTTCTACTTTCTTCTGCTCTCTTCTGAGTCCCTTTGCTCTTGGTGCTCTTTCAATCATCTTTTCCTTCTGTATCCTTGTAACTGTAAATTTGGTGCTTCTCTGGGGCTTTTTTAGCTGGTATGTTGTTCTGTTATTGTTCTGATTTGTGGGTTTTTTAGTTTAAATTGGTTCAATTTCAACAACTCATTTTCTTGATTGGAAAAGAAGGAAAGAAAGAAAGAAAACATGTTCAGTAGCTTATTTATTCCTCATCTGGGTTTCATTGCTTCTGTGCAGTCTTCTCCTTTCTGATCTCGTTTCATTGAGAATTTGTGCTTCTAGGTGCAGTTTCTCTTAGATATTCTTCTTTTGTTTTTCTTCTCATTCATGTGTTCTTTGAACTGGCTTCTCATGTTAAGATATCCGGTCTGTGTTTTCCATTGGTTTTCTAATCCTACAGCTTCTGTTCTCATTTGGGTCTCCTTGCTTTTGAACTCTCTCATCATTTCTAGCCCTCTACTGATTGCAAGTCTGCAGTCCTTGATAGTGTGCTGTTTGTAGGCATGCTTCTGTTGGTGTTCTAATTCATGGGTTTTCAAGGTGGTTCTTTTGATTGAGAGATCTAGGTATTTGTAATTGGTTTAACGCTCGCTCTTCAATTTGAATTTCGGGAGCTTATTCCTTCAGCTGGTTTTCTTCATTCTCGAGCTCTCTTCTCTCTCTAGTCATTTCCTCACTTCAATCTGCAAACCAAAGTGTTTTTGAGGACTTCTCTCCGTTCTTCATTCTCGAGCTCTCCTCTCTCTTGTCGTTTATGTGTCCTCAAGTGGGTTATTTTATTTTATTTTCTGCAGGTCTCTCCTCATTTCCAGTCCATCAGAGTAAACTTGGCATCTTGGATGTGTTTTTCGGGCATATTCTTCTTTTCTTACTCGCGTTCATATGTTCTGTGGGCATTCTTTTGGTCAACATTTTTCTAATCAACCATCAATTTCCATGTATCTTTCATGGGATTTTGTTCAGTTTTTCAAAATTCATCATGAGTTTAGATTTCTGTGTTTCATGTGAGAGTTTTATTACTGCATGGAAATTTGGGTATATATACTGTCAACCTGAGGGTTCTTAAATGGTTCTACATCTTCACAAGCTTTTCTCAAAATTTTCATGTTCTGTTCTTCATTTTCATTGACAACTCGACGATTCAATCCTTAAAGCTGATTTCATTTCAGCAGTCTTTTTATTTGAATTAGTTCATTTTGCCTTTTCTTTTTAATTGGATAGTGGGTCTGGTGGGTTCACATGTTTTCAATACTCAAAGCTTGTATTCTTTCTGGAGATTTCATTTCTTTCAGTTTGGACTCTTGTTGTTAGTATTTTGTGCTATTTTTTCATGACTTCTTTAAATTCTAAGTTGAATACCCTTTCACTTGTTTAGGACTGGTTTTAATAAAACTTTGAATTTTGTGTAGATCTACTCCATTGGTGTTTGAATTCATCAAATGGGTCTAGTTCGGACTACAAGTATGAGAAGTGCAGACTATTTGGAAGGGATGATCAATGACTACGTCGGGGGGAAGGCGAAGATGAGAGCACACAAGAGCACTTCTACTCGCTTCGTCGCCTTCCTCACCTGCCTTCAGTTAGCCTTTGCAATATACGCAACCTTTCTTCTCTACTACATGAGCCCATCCATTGATTTACGGACGAAACCCGATTTCACATGGGCCACCCGCATCGCCAAACAATGGAAACAGTTCATCATTCAGCCCCACGTGCTTGGAAACTACCAAGAAAATTTCGTTCTCCAATCAGAACCTCTGAACCCATCCGAGGTGTGTGAGCATGAGAAGATCGATTTCTTGCAGAAGAAATCGAATGACATTCAGATGATCAAGTTCAAGAGGGACCTCTACGATGAAGTGTTGAAATTTCAGAAGAAGACATTAGGGACTGAGACTCTCTCCGAACTGATGCTGATGAGCTCGAAGTGGGATTCTCGGGGTCCGAATATACCTAAAATTACAGTGATTTTGAACCATTTCAAGAGGAAAACGCTCTGTTCTCAGCTTGATTCGCTACTCCATCAGACAGTTCCTTTTCACCATATTTGGGTTCTTGCGTTTGGGAGTCCAAATGAGCTATCGTTGAAACGAATCATTGATAGCTATAACAATTCGAAGATCAGCTTCATCAGTTCTAGCTACGATTTCAAGTACTACGGAAGGTTTCAGATGGCCCTACAGACTGAAGCTGAATTCGTGTACATTCTCGACGACGATATGATACCTGGTCAGAAAATGCTAGAGATCTTGTCACATGTGGCGGGGACAGAGAAGTATAAGAACTCAGTTCTCGGCAGCATAGGGAGGATCTTGCCATTCAGGCAGAAGGATTTTACATTCCCAAGTTACAGAAAGTTCCGATCGAAGGAGGCTGGGCTGTATTTGCCGGACCCTGCCTACGATATCACTGTCGATAGGATTGTGCAGGTGGATTTTCTGTCGAGCTCGTGGTTTTTATCTGCAGATCTCGTTAAGACGCTGTTTGTGGAGACCCCCTTCACTTTCATGACTGGCGAAGATCTGCATCTCAGGTAAGCAGGTGATCCGAATGAAGCCATTTCATTTCATCTCATTTCTTTTCAGTCTGGAATAGGAGAACTATCAAAGTGCTTGCTTGCTTAGGAAATTATTTATGGGCCCAATTGGGTCCTTGTATTGGTCAGTCCTGGATTGGCCAATACAGGCATTTTCTTTGAATCCCTTGTTTGGAGCTTCCATGGATTGACCAATCTCATCATTTCTAAGTCTACCTACCACTCCCTGATATGCAGGCACTTAGAAATTAATGTGAAATTGCAGATGTGGCATACAGGTCAAAATAAACTGTCCAAATTATTGTTCCTAGTTTTCGATGTATCATGAAGAAGGACATTTGTTGTATGATTAAAAATGAAAGATATCCAATGGCCCTATTTCCACAAAACAAGTGCCCACAAATCAGAGGTCAGAAGCATTCAAAGAATCTGATTTTGGGGCTGTGACTTGCTTAGCATTCCAAATTTTAGCAAGCTTAGTGTATATCACCGTACAATTTTCTAAGTGCCTGTGTATCTAGTGGCATATACTGTCTGAGTATCATATAGTTCCCCATCTCAAAATTAGGGATTTGAAGAATCCCCTCAAACAAGGTGTGATTGCACAATCCTGGATTGAAAAATACACTCCCTCCCTTAGGTGTCACTGACAATGTATTTAGAGCTTTCTTGAGATATGTTGTGAAGAATCTAATTATACTTTAATATACCCTTCTTTCACTTTCAATGGGCTGTCAGTCGTTTGTTTGAATATTGTATTAGGATGAGATTAGTACCAAATGTGAGATGATTTTGCAAAAGGAGTTTGACCGTACACTCCAATTTATGACTCTTGCTAATAAAATTCAATTTTGAGATTCTCCCAAACATCATTTCGAGCCTCTCGTGAATCAAGTGGACCTGACCGTCCGACTGGTCCACCTATTGGTTGGGCCGCATGTTTATGTTCAGTGCAAACTGTTGGAAATATTAAAACCGTCCATTGTTTCCATGAATGTGCATCCATCCTGATGAGTTGACTGGCCTAATTTTTGGGGTCGGGTTCAAAATTTTGGAATCTCAACTCGAAGTCTAGCCAGGTCGGGTCAACTCAAAGAACAAGACTTTAGCTGACTTAACTTGACATTTAATAGTTAAACAGGAATGTTGGTTAAGCACTCTATGATCCCAACATGAGGTTAAGGGTTCAAAAACCCTTCAAGCACTGATCTTTTTATTCAAATAGTCAGCATAACCAACCGGGTTACTCGGTCTGAGATGTACCAAGTAGTGTTGAGTCACCCAAGTCAGCAAGCCAACTTGTCGAGCCTGGCCAAGTCAATCCCACTAGCGAGTTTCTCAGTGACTCAGCTCGAAATCTCGCAGAGTCAACTCGGCTGAGTTTCTAGTTGAGTCAGTGAGTTTTAGAATTATGGTGCACAGTGGCCCACCTGATTCATGGCTTGGATTCTGCCCCAGTTGGCTGTGTTGAGGTGTGTTTGGGATTAGTAAGGTTGCTTATTTGTGAAGGTCAAGGTCATACTTTTTTGAGTTACTGAATGGTTGTGATTGTGCACAAAATCATGCAGTTATCAGCTTCAGAAGTACAGGAATGCCGGCTCTTTTGTGCTGCCTGTCAACCCAGAGGACAAGGAAACTTGGGGAGATAGTGAACATAGGCTCGCTTACGTCTCTGAGACCACAGTAATCTTCAAAGATATCGTTCAAGTCCGAGATGATCAATGGTGGCAGGCCCTCTCAACCGGTTACGTAACTCAGTGGGCTGCGATGAATCCTCAGAAAATAGATGCACTTTTCTATGCTCATTCTCCTGAAGAAGTGAGAGCACTTGCACCCCTTCTCGAGAAGTTCAGGTTGACCATCGGAAAGAAGGCCTACATCGTTGTCTCAGGGGGTGGATTCTGTCCTTGTAAAGAAGCTGCATCCATTCTCAACTGGCCCGTATTGGTCTGCAGAGAGAGGCGATTCAAGATCTTTGATTTAGGGGTGGGGACTATTTCAGGAGTATCAAATTCAGAGGTGCCCATCTTACAGTCTGTATACTCCAGCATGAAAGGGCTGATCAAAATTCACAATCCCAGCTTGCTGATCACTGTTGCTGATATCGATTCTAATGTGAAGAATGCTTTGAAAATGGCGGTGGGGAGTAATTCAAACCATTCGACACTGGTTCTATTGCCAAGATCTGCAGTGCCAAAGGTTCTATGGATGGCTGATTTGCGATCAACAGCATTGCCAAGTAAGACTGCAGCTTCTGTATCTCTTGACATGATCTGTCCATCTCTAGTTGCAAAAAAAAAAAAGGAAGAAGAAGAAGAAGAAGAAGAAGAAGAACATTAGGGCTGGTTTTTTTCTTTCTTATAATCCATTTTTTTTCCTTTCATTATTTCAATTGGTAAATTATGTTTTTAACATACCAATCAAGTTCTATTGGGTTTTACGAAAACTGAGCTGCATTCGCAACTCAGCCCTTGGGCTTGTCCAAGTCAACTCGGCGAGCTTCTCAGGCATTATCTATCATATCTCTGCTGCTCTATCGTTTTCCAAATTCCCTCTTTTGTTTATTTGGTACTGTTTTTCTACGAGAATGATTCGAGCCACTTATGTTATCATTTGCAGATTGGAATCGGATGCAGATCTCCATAAACATAATCACTCAAAACCGTGCTTCATCTCTCTTGAGGCTCCTCAAGTCTCTCAGTGAGGCTTACTATCTTGGGGACGAGATTCCTCTCAGTTTCAACATGGACAGCAAAGTCAATGAGGAGACAATTCGGGTCGTAGGCACATTCAAGTGGCCTCACGGCCCCAAAACCCTCCGGAGAAGGATCATCCAAGGAGGGCTTATCCGTGCCGTCAGCGAGAGCTGGTACCCATCGTCCAATGATGACTTTGGCCTCCTCCTCGAAGACGACATTGAAGTCTCCCCCTACTATTACCTATGGATCAAATATGCGCTCTTGACCTACCACTACGACCCGCAAATCTCACTCCCTGAAATCTCTTCAATTTCCCTATACACACCTCGGTTAGTTGAAGTAGTGAAAGAACGACCCAAGTGGAATGCAACCGACTTCTTCAAGCGAATCCATCCAAACACGCCGTATCTCCATCAGCTACCTTGCAGCTGGGGTGCAGTTTTCTTCCCCAAGCAATGGAGAGAATTCTATGTTTACATGAATATGAGGTTTACAGAAGACGCAAAACAAAACCCAGTTCAGATTCCAAAGTCTAGGACGAACGGTTGGCAAGCTTCATGGAAGAAGTTCCTGATTGATATGATGTATCTGAGAGGATATGTTAGTCTGTATCCAAACTTCCCAGATCAGCAGAGCTTTTCGACGAATCACATGGAGCCTGGGGCACACATTAGCGCAAAGGACAATGTGGTAAGGCACAACAAGGGGGATTTTGAGGTGCCATTGCTGAAGGAGGACTTCAGGCAGTTCTTGCCGGCGGGGAAGCTGCCATCAGGTTCAAAGCTGCCAGTACTTAATCTTTTCAACCAGGCGGTCTCTTTGAGGGGGCTGAAGGCGGCTGGAGCTAAGCTCAGGCAGGATGTGATCAGATGTAATGCGACAGAGCTTGTGATCGTCGATCATGGGACAGGCTTGCCTCTGCAATGTGCCAAATTCTAATTCTTTCCAATTGGTGTTTGTTTCTATTCTTTGTTTTTTGAGATATTTGTGAGTGTAATTTCTGTTCAAGTTGGGGGGGAGGGGGATTGGTTTTAAAGATTGTACTGATAAATGAACTGTTGGAAGGATGTTGCTGTTGAATAGCCCTTCAAATGGAGGGTCTCTTCTCAATCTATGTAGCCAAAATTGGCTCTCTCTCTCTCTCTCTCTCTCTCATTGATTCGTCCAATGCAAGATTTAGGTGGGCCACACCATAGAAAAGTGTATAATCTTGACTAGAATCTCTAAATTCAAGTGTTGTGGTAAATGTTCTGATTTTCCGTGAAACCATTCATCTTGGTTTAATGTTCGAAAAAAAACCATTCATCCTGGTGTCGCGTGTCAGATGAGTGGATTGGATGGCATAACACACCACCGTGGACCCCACACACAATTTGGATGGTTTTAATGGTGGGGCTTTCCATCTTGACTGTTCCCTATGGGGTAGTCCACCTGGGGATTGAATCGGCCTGAATTTGGAACCCCAGTCCAAACGCAGGGTAGTACACTTGATGAACGGGGTGGATCTCATCTTCATGAAGTCTTTCATCCCAGCGATTGTAGTGACCCCTTCCGATTTCAATACAAGGAAATCGAATTCAAGGGAATCCAAAACTAGCCAGTCGTGGGCTGCGTGCATGAAAGCTTCCCCATGCACATAGTTTGCACTTGGATCCCTTGGCATCCACGTTACATATCTTGACCGTTCATTAGTTCCAGTTCACTCTTCCTACACTGACCTGAAGAAATCAACCCGATTGGATGATCCAATCTATCCAATCAACGGTGTGAAAAAATGAAGGTAGAATATAGGTCCAGTCGTGTGTTTATATAAGGCCAACCGATTGCTATGACTTTTGCCCAGTGCTGGGATAAGAAGGTGCTGGAACTAGTGGACGGTTCAGATATGTGATGCGAATGTAAATAAATCAAACGCAGCTATTTGCATGGTAAGGTTTCAGAGCACTTAAATCAGTGGATCATTACTCTTCGTAGAGGGTAAAACTGGGAATTGCAAAACCCAAAGAAAAAAAAAATGATACTGATTGAATTTGGGTCCATTGATAATCTTGATTTTGGGTCCATCGTGCATGGACATCGGCCAAAAATGACACTGATTGAATTTGGACCACTGATCACTTTCTTTCTATCGGCCATTTAATGGCTAGGATTATCCATTTAGGGTACCTATCTTGATATATAATACGCACACTGATTTGGATTACCTGGACTGGCACGCATGTATACATGTCACGTGTACCGTGAAGTCCAGCCACAAAACGCTGCTTTGTTGGATGAGAAAATTACCACAGTAGACCCCACCTATTATCCAGCTGTCTTTTATGAAGAATCCAAACCTTACCTTCCCAACTTAGACTTTGCACGTACGATCAGAGAATTTGAGGACGAAAATACCCCTGCTCTTCACTGCCGATGCTTTCAATCCCTTTCCTCACTCCATTTCTACTAAGAAAGAGACAAAAAAACCCTTTTTCTAGCCCAAAAATCCCTCCATTGGATTGCACCATTCTCCCATCGGATTGCATCCTCTCCATACATCAGCATTTTCTCATCTTCTGAAAATGGCCGGTCCACTGAAGAAAGCACGCACCACAAGTATATTTTAATATATTGCCTGTTGGATGTCTATGTATACATCATCCGATGAACATAATGGATTACAAATAAAACATCAATGTGGGGTGTAGCAAGCTTTCTACAGTTGAATCATTGTTTCCTTTTGTATGATCCACCTGATATTTGGATATACTACGATTTTGGGCTCAAACCCTTAATATAGATGAAAAAACGGATGAATGTCGTGGATACTTCCCATACATTCAAGGCGGGCCCAAATCAATTAACTCAGTACAATAAAAAACGGATGAATGTCGTGGATACTCCCCATACTGATCAAACTGATTTCCAATTTCAAAAGTTCTTGGCCTATTTGACCTACTTCTTAGCAACATGCTCGAGTTGTCGCCGACATTCTCAGTTCATGATTGGTTGAATTCCACAAGTAATTTATGAATTTGATACACAAATGATAAACATATGACCCGAAACATCCACATATTCATGTGATGTAACGGAAAATCTATGAACCGCTTCGTCATTTTCATTAATTGCTCAGTCAACTTCACCGAAGTACTCATTGAATTTCATGTGAAGCTCGTTCAATTATGTGTTAGGGTAGTTCAATTTCATTTCAAGTTCATTGAAATTCATGTTACCCTCACTGAATTTCATGTTAGCATAGCTAAATTTTAAGTTAGCATCGCTGAATTTCAAGTTTGCCCCGCTGAATTTTATATTTACCCTGCTGAATTTCATATTTTCCCCTCTCAAATTTCAGTTTGCCCCATTGAATTTCATATTTTCCCCGCTCAATTTCATGTTTACCCCACTCAATTTCCAGTTTCCCCCCTTCAAATTTCTGTTTGCCCGCTCAATTTCATGTTTGGCCCGCTCAATTTCCAGTTCCCCCGCTCAAATTTCTGTTTGCCCTGCTGAATTTCATGTTTGGCCTTTCATGTTTGCCCCGCTCAATTTTATGTTTGCCCTACTGAATTTCATGTTTGCCCCGCTCAATTTCATGTTTGCAATGCTCAAATTTTCAGTTTGCCCCACTCAATTTCATGTTTGCCCTGCTTAATTTCATGTCTGCCCCGCTCAAATTTTAGTTTGCCCTGCTGAATTTTATGTTTGCCACCCTCAAATTTCATGTTTGCCCCGCTCAATTTCATGTTTGCCCAGCTCGTTTTTTCAGTTTACCTCGCTCAATTTCTATATTGCCCCACTCAATTCATAGGTCACCTCGCTCATTTTCTAGTTTGCCTCGCTCATTTTGATAGTTTGCTTCACTCATTTTGATAGTTTGTCTCACTCAATTTCTGGTTTTTCCTCGCTCAATTTCTATTTCAATTTCATATGAAGCTTGTTCAAATTCACCAAGTGCTACATTGTTTTCAATTATGTCTGATTTTGTATACTATGATTAACTAAGTATCTTGTGAACTTTTTGTTTGATATGTTTTCTAATTCATGTTTGTAAGTGACGAATCTTCTACTGTAATCACAAACCCAACCTCTAGGTGTAGACTGAAATGGTGGTTTAAGAAGGTGAAGAGTCGAGTGGAGAAGTATGAAAGACGGCTAAATTTGTTTAGTCAATCCCCATTTTCGTTTGTATTGCATATTACATCCTTTAGATGTATAGGGACTTTATTTCACCTTCTTTTTCTAAGATATAAAGGTGATCTAGTATTTGAGATTAGGGGGAGACGATTACAGTTCATGGAGATGGACTTCGCCCTTATTACGAGGCTTAAGACCGGAGAGCTTACAATACTGAAAAATCATCCCACTACAAGTACATTAAAAGACAGATACTTTAAAGAATATCTAATTTTAAAGAAGCACTTAATGGATTTGTTTGAAAGATTAGTTAACACTAATAAACACGAGGATGTCATGAAAGTTGCCCTACTTATGGTTGTGGAGTGCTTTGTTAGGGGAACCAAACTGAAAACCATGTGCAACATGGATTATATTCACCCAGTCGACTCGCTAAATGATTTCTATAGCTATCATTGAGGTAGTTTGGCATACTATACAATGTCACAAGGAGTCAAAGCTGTCATTGTCGCATCAAGTGCCCCTCGCTACACTGTATTTGGTTGCATCCTTACTTTACAAGTAAGAACACTTCTTATTTTCTACATGATAACAGTCTATTATAGTCAATTATGGATTTTTTATCCGGTGCAATTTCATTATAACATATATGGGCGGTAGAGAGATTACCGGCCCTACGAGAGTGTGTTGTTTCGTACGTTCCCCATCAAATTCCACGCTTCATTCAATATCAAGGCTGGAAGGGTTGGAGGTACAACAAAATACATGTTATTTTCGAAAGAAAAGCAATAAGTATATATATTTCTCTGGCATTTACTTTGCTTAATTTAACGTATACAATTTTTTTTATTAACACTAGTCTTTGTTCTTCTACAGACATTGGTAGTAATGACCTTAGAACCAACCCTACAAGAATGGGAAACGGACTCCATTCGCTTGGTCCGTAATAGTTTCCAGGTGAGATGTTATAAAAAATGAACTATATTTTTTCTGCTTTAATTCTACCAGTCCGTAATTCCAATGTCATTGTAAAAGTATCCTGACTCTTACATATCCGTTGATACATTTTGTAGGTCATTGAGACCCGGGAAGATGAGGAGGGTAACAATAATGATTATGAGGAGGATGATGAAGCAGATGAAAATGATGAAAAAGACGTGAAGGGAGAGGGACCGAGGGGGGATATTATGAAGAATTTTTTTTTTTATGGATGAATACAGGGTTGAGAGAGAAGAGTTGAAGAAGGAGAGAGGAATTGAAGAAGGAGAGGGAAGAATTGAGGAAAGAGAATGAAGCGTTGAGAAGGAAAGAAGAGAGGCTTGATGAGAGGGAGGCGTTGTTAAAAGAGAAAGAAGCATTGAAGATGGAGAGAGAGGAGTTGAAGGAGAGAGCGCAATTAAAGAGGGAGAAGGAATTATTTTTTGAGGAAAAGAAAAAGTTAGCGAAGGAGAGAGAGAAGTTCAATAAGGAGAGGGAAGATTATTGTACACAAAGGGGACATTTTATGAGGGAGAAGGAGGGTGAGGAGTTGAAGAAGAGAGGAGAAGTAGATGATATTGAAGAGAAAGAACTTGGACATGGGGAGTTGGAGGTGCAATCGTATAGTATTGTCAAGGGTAACATATTGGATGAAGCACCCATTTCTCCTCCTGTTGATCAAAGGAGAACTAAAAGGGTACTGAAGCCGTCATATTATAAGGTTTCTCTGTACTTGTCCCTGTCTGCATTTGATACAACCATCCCTAGTTTAATTCCCGAACCCGAGCAAGCAACAACTTTTACTACTTCTCCGATACCATTTCCTGTACAGATGGATCCATTCAGGATACTATCAGTGCAGGAATTGAAATAACTAGAGGACTGGTATGAAGCGAACAAGGATACGACAATGTCTTGTTGGTTCAGTACCATATGAGTGAAGGATGCCTGGGTTGATAGCTTGATAAGCATTACTAATTCTGATGTTATATGCATTGATTTACATATATGTATTACTTATATTAATTTATGGCTAAATCATACTATCCTATTGAATAGGTTATCAACAAATATATTAATTTCCTTGAGAAAAGGCAGTCTGACCTATCAATAGTATATCCTGAGGATTGCAAGTTCCGTCCCCGCATATTTTACGATAACTGTTTAATTCGAACAATCCTTTATATGTTTTCCTTTTTATTTTCTTACTTGTATTGATCTTTGATCATGTTTGTAACAGTAATGCCTTGAGGGGTGTTTGCCGATTTTGATCGCATATCGAGACTTCAAGTCAGTGTCAGAACATGCGTCGCTAATATCTGAGATGAGCACGGCCTACGCAATTGCTAAGCAGCGAGATAAACGATACGTCAAGGCAATTTGGTGATATAAACGGGTAATGCATTCGTCACAAAACATCAACTCTGGCTGTAATGTCTTCTCTCATGTTTTGACTAATATATTATTTTTTGTATCCTGGACAGGTGTATGAGCCTGTGAACCATGATAATTCGCATTGGTTCTTAATGGTCATATATCCTAAAGAAAGAGAGATCATTATTGTGGATAGTTTACGCACAAATGCATTATTAAAGTACAGCAGAAGATCAAGAAGATGACCGATGCACTCCCCCTTATCTTCCATACCACTAGAGACAGTACTGCGCTCGAAGGGAAGAAGTGGACCACCAAAGCTGATGAATCAGCGCCAAAGCAAGATAATGGTTATGACTGCGGCATATTCGTAATGAAATTCATCGACATATAGCTCTGAACATTGATGCTTAAAGTACATGACTTTACATTTCTTGAAGCAGAACACTGTACATGACTTGAACCATTGTGATGCAATGTCTTGATCATATATATATCAACATACAAACACAAGACACAGATAGAGGTTTTGGCATAACAAAATTTGACAATCAAAGGAGCATGAGACCATAGCACTTACAATCTCCCCCTTAGTCAAATTTCTGACAAAACACACTCATATAAAAATAAGAGAAGCACCACATGCATAATAAAGAATCATGCACCAGTTGTCATAAACTAGCAAGCACACAACATTCGTCTATACTTACTCCTCCTGTGTAGCAGCACACATATGAAAAATATAATGAATATTGCTACACATATTATAGTCCTACTCATATCCATAGCAATCAAACCAAAAGCTTCCAAAAGAGCTTCAAAAAGCCTTCTCCCCCTTGTTGTCACAAAATGACAAAGGAAGAAACAATGTAAAGGATTAAAAGATGGAGTAATAGATGGATTTAATTGACAAACAGTATGAAAGTTAATACAGACCAAGAATTAAAATCACTTAATCAGATCCTGAAGATGGAGCAGGAATGGTAGGATCAAGTTTATGCATACCCTTGTTCAAGCACCTAAGATACTTGCTCATATATTTAAACTGTAGATCATGGGCAACATTCATATTCTTTACGTTCTCCTCTAGAGCATGAAGACGAGCATCAAACTCAGATGGCTCATAGTCAGGATCATTTCCAGAATCTGAATCAAGTTCATTGAAAATATCATCCATATTTACATCATCAGAAGGAAGATCACCAGCTTCTTCATTCCCAGCTTCAGCTCCTCCACCACCAATATCCACTTGGCCACGAGCCAATTCCAATTTCATCTTGTTAATATTTGAATTGTTAAAAATAAGATGATGGATGGGAGCCTCTCCAACAGGCATAGCGACTAGCATGTGATTAGCTAAAACAGTCATGAGATAGGCAAAAGGAATATCACTATGACCTGGATGGAGATGAGACTGAATAATGGAATGACATATCAATGAAGCAAGGCAAATTTTAGTACCAGAAATGACAGAGTGCAAAACATGAACCATAAAGGCAGTTAATTCTATCTTATTACCAGAATGAGGATACAGATTAGAAATAAAAATCCAATTAAGTACCCTGTATTTGGGTAACAAGTACCTTGAGGGGAGCGCATTCCCTTTATGAGTCCATTGCACATTCATGTTACATAAATCTCTGGTTAGCATACACTTTTCAGATTCTGAGGGTTTTTCAGTTAAAGTATGAATAGGAATACCCTCCTCATTAACAGGTATATCCATTAACCCTACAATCAGATGACGATCAACCTCAAATGAACCTTCTCTAGTATTAATTTTAAAAGTTAAATTCTCAAAAAGAGAATTCTGAGATACATGCAAACATGTCATGTGCAATAGATTGATATGCAGGCTCACCCCAATGTAAAATGTTATCTCATCCTATAGCTTAGAGGAGTGGAAAGATACCGAAAGGAGCAGTGTGTTCAATGGATACTGGTCTCTCAACAATGACACTACGTATACGCAAATCCCGCACATCAGAGGGATCATCTTCGGGAGACCGAAGATGGCGCCGAGTGATTGGAGTTAATCTAGGGGATGATGGACCATGAGAAGTTTTCTTTTTCCCTCTAGCATCCATTTCGAAGAATAAACACACGGAAACAAGAAGATTCAATAGATTTGAAATGGGGTTTCGATAGATCAGATTTTTCAAAAGGAAATCCCAAAATTGTAATGAAAGATCAAATAGATTACTCCAAGAGTGAAAATAGAGTACTATTAACAAGAATCTACAAGAAAAATACAAAAGAACCACTAACCTTGAAGAACAATGAAGGTGGGTTCGACTGGTCGGGCGTCGGCTCGTTGGAGAGAGAAGTGAAAATGAAGAAGGTGAAAATTTTTCCCAATTTAAAAGCACCACCGAGTTCCACGACGGGTCGTGGATGTGCTCGACCGATCGTACCAAGATCGGTCGTGTACATACCCAACTAGTCGTGTACCGACTGAAAATTACAATTTTCATAGAAATTTGAAATTTAAACACATAAATTATCAAATATAAATACACTATGATACAACTATGCAAGAATATTTAATTGAAATTGCACATACTAGGATCAAATTTCAATATACTAAACTTGTTTTGTCAAGCGGTTTAGTGAAAATGTCAGCAAGTTGAATCTCGATCGGTATATATTCCAAAGATATTATCTTTTCTTTCACTAATTCACGAATGTAATGATACCTAATGTTAATGTGCTTGGTACGTGAATGTTGGATTGGATTTTTAGAAATGTTTATAGCACTGGAATTATCACAATATAATACCATAGAATCTTATGCTATTCTATAATCACTTAACATACGTTTCATCCAGACAAGCTGAGTACATGCATTTTCAGCCACAATGTATTCAGCCTCAGCAGTTGAGAGTGATACAGAACTTTGCTTCTTGCTAAATCAAGAAACTAAATAATTTCCAATATAAAAATAACCACCACTGGTTGATTTCCTATCATCGATATTTCCAGCCCAATCAGCATCAGTGTACCCAGCCAACTGAACACTAGTATCATATGGATACCAAAGAACTAAATTAGCAGAACTTGTGACATATCGAATAATCCGCTTAATAGCAGTTAGATGTGATTCTTTAAGATTAGCCTGATATCTAACACAAATACACACTGAAAGCAATATCAGGTCTACTAGTAGTTAAATAAAGCAAACTACCAATCATGCTACAATACAATTTAGGATTCACATCTTTACCTGTAGAGTCCTTTGAGAGTCTTAGAGTTGTACTCATAGGAATCTCAAAACTCTTACCATTCTCAAATCTGAATCTTTTAATTAAGCTCAAGGCATACTTAGTTTGAGAAATAAAAATTCCATCAGGTTGTTGTTTTACTTGCAACCCTAGGAAATAGTTTAACTCCCCAACTATGCTCATTTCGAACTTAGATTTCATTAAATCTGCAAACTCAATAGTCATGTTAGTACAAGTTGATCCATAAATAATATCATCAACATAGATCTGAACCATTAAAATATCATTATTATGTTTCTTAACAAAGAGCGTCTTATCGACACTACCCATTTGAAAATTATGACTTAGTAAAAACTTAGTCAATTTTTTGTACTATGCTCTAGGAGCTTGTTTTAAACCATATAGTGCTTTTTTAAGACGGTATACATGATCAGTAAATTTAGGGTCTTCAAACCCTGTAAGTTATTCAACATATACTTCTTCATATAAATCGCCATTCAAAAAGGCACTATTTACATCCATTTGATAAATTTTAAACTTCCTAAAGCATGCAATGGATATAAAAAGTCTAATTGATTTAAGACGAGCAACTAGGGCAAAAGTTTCATCGTAATTAATGCCTTCTATTTGAGTGTACCCTTGTACAACCAATCTTGCCTTGTTTTGAATAATGTTACCAAGTTTATCAGACTTGTTTTTGAAAATCCATTTTGTTCTGATAATATGTTTATCTTTAGGTCTAGGAACAAGATACCAAACATCATTTCGAACAAATTGTTTAAGTTCTTCCTACATAGCTACTATCCAGTTTTCGTTAGAAAGCGCTTCTTTTACGTTCACCGATTCTATCTGGGAAGTAAAGCATATGTAATTACATATGTCTTCTAATTGTCTATGAGTGCACACACCAGTGAGAGGGTTTTCAAGAATTTGAGTGGTTAGATGCTCTTTGACAGTCCTTAATTCAGAGTTTTCTTGATTTAATGAAGTATCTGGTTTGTCAATTAAAAGAACTTCATCATTATCTGAACTTGGGGCATGTGTATTCAAGTGATCATCAATGACCACATTAATGGACTCTTGAATCACACCAGTCTTGTTGTTCAGTACACGCCGACTGTTTAAAGAGTATCCTAAAAAGATCCTTTTGTCACGTTTAGTGTCAAACTTTTTCAGATTTTCACGATCATGCAAAATATAGCACTTGCTACCAAAAACTCGAAAGTATTTGACAGTAGGCTTCTTATCAAACCAAAGTTCATAAGCCATTTTATTATTAGATTTACATGTATAAACATGGTTAATAATATAGTAGGCGGTATTCACTGCTTTAGCCTAAAGATTTCTAGGGAGCTCCATAATATTCAACATAACGTTTCCCATTTCTTGAAGCACTCTATTTTTCCTTTCCACAATTCCATTTTGTTGTGGTGTTTTGGGCGCAGAGAATTCATGCGATATTCCTTGATCGTTACAGAATTTCTCAAAACTGCTACTCTCGAACTCAGATTCATGATCACTACGGATCTTACAGACTTGAGAACTTTTTTCAGTCTGGATCCGTTTGATAATCCTTTTCACTTCATTAAGGGTTTCTGATTTATCTCTTAAGAAAGCTACCCAAGTGAATCTGGTAAAATCATCCACAATTACCAGGATGTATTTTTTGCCACCTCGACTCTCCGTCCTTGTAAGTCCTATAAGATCCATGTGGAGTAGCTCGAGTGGTCTTAATGTAGCATTAGAGTTCACCTTTTTGTGAGAGCTCCTTGTTTGCTTGCCATACTGGCATTCACCACATATTTTGTCTACTTTTTATAATTTAGGTAGACCTCTTATTAGTTCTCCTTTGTTCAATCTGTATAAATTACGGTAGTGTACATGTCCAAGGCATTTATATCATAATTCTGTCTCATCGGTATGGACTATGTAGCACGATTGATTAGATGAGCTGCCATTGTATATAATGTAGTAGTTTTTGAAAGTTTTGTGACCAGTTAATATTACAGAACCCTTTTCGTTTATGATTTCACAACCTTGATTAGAAAATTTCACACTATGATTGTTATCGCATATTTGAGATATGCTTAACAGGTTGTGTTTTAGTCCCTCAACATATAAAACATTCTAAAATAAGGGGAGGTTATAGAGTTGAACTGTACCTTGGCCAATAATTTTACAGTTGCTACCATCACCAAATGTGACTGATCCATCAGTCATATCTTTAAGGTTGGTGAAGAAAGCTTTGTCGCCTGTCATAGTCTTGGAGCACCCGCTACCAAGGTACCACTTCGAATGACTTGTTGCTTTAAAAGCGGTGTGGACAACCAAGCAGGTAACCTTAGGAACCCATTTCATAACTGTTTTGGATTTAGGAGTATAGTTGGTCTTTTTGTTTTTGTAATTGCAAGAATGACCCACTGAGTTAGATTTTAAGAGCTCTTTAAGCAAATCAACTATTTTTTCCGCTAAAGGGTTTTGGTTCTGATTTTTATAGTTGACATAGTTGCTTTTAGGTTTTTGAAAAGATTTAACATTTTTAGAAAAACTTTGATTAATACTTTTCCCTTTTGAGTTTGAGATTTCTCATCTTATAAACTTAGGAGGTGTATTCTTTTGTTTAGAAGGTCTATTCTTATCATAGCCCAACCCAGATCTATCACCACATTTTTTAAATCCGGATAAAAGTTTTTCAAACTTTGGATCTCCTTAGGCATAGCTCCATTATCCTTTAAACTTAAAAGTGAAGAGTTTTCAAGCTTAAGTTTATCATTTTCAAATTTAAGATTTTCAATCTAGGAGGTTTTGAATTCTAAATCACTTTTTGTCTTTTCAAAACAATCTGAAATAAAGAATTTTTCTAAAACAAGTGAATCAAAATTTTCTTTGAGTTTTAAAAACTTTTCTTTTTGAAGTTTCAGTTTTACGGCAATTTTACAACTTTCCTTATATAAGGCATTGTAAGCATCTTAAAAATCTTCTTCATTTTCATGATCACTATTCAGATTTTCTTCACTAGTTGAATCATCATGATCTGAAAAAGTGAACTTGGCTAGAGTCATAAGGGCTTTAACTTCATTGCCCGGCTCAATTTGAGAATCTTCTGATTCAAAAGAGGCTTCAGTGCCAGAAGATTCATCCCAAGTAGCCAACATTCCTTTCTTTTTAGATTTGTCCTTTTTAGGACGTTTGTTTGTTAAATACTCATATTCTTGGCAGTTGTAACATTGACTATCTTTCAAAGATTTCCAACTTTTAGTTTTAGATTTAAATCTTCTCTTATCATTTGATTTTTGAAAGTCTACCCTCTTTTTACTTTTAAAAATCTTGTAAAACTTTTTTGCTAAAAGAGTCATATCATATTCAGAATTTTCTAAATTAGAGTTTTCTTGAGAAATGCATTTAGAAGATTTTAGAGCGATAGATTTATCTTTAGGAGCTTTAAAGTTTAACTCATAGGTTTATAAAGAACCAACTAGTTCTTCTACCCTCATATTGTCCGTATCACGAAGTTCCTGGATCGCGGTTACCTTAGAGTTGAACCATTCAGGAAGTGAGCGTAGTATCTTTGCACATACTTTACTTTCTGGGATTTTGTCACTAAGACCCCACATAGAGTTTACAATGTCATTTAATCTTGTATAAAAGCCCATAAACATTTCATTTTCCTCCATATGAATTTCTTCAAATTTGGTTGTGAGGAGTTTGACTTTAGATTTTCTTACAATTGATGTACCCTCGTGTGTCATTTCTAATATATCCCAAGCTTGCTTTGCAGTATCGCAGGATATAATTCTTTTGAATTCATCTGGTGTTAGTGTGCAAGTGATTGCGTTTAGTGCTTTTGCATTGGCACTACTCTCACTTTTCTGAAGTGTAGTCCAAGAGAAATAAGGTAAAATTTTTATTAATTTTGAACCATCGACACCAGTTACTTCCATGGTAGGAGGGGTCCATTCAGTCACTATGGCTTGCCACATGCTCTCATCCATTGATTTGAGAAAAAATCCTCATCCTGGCTTTCCAATAGGCATAGTTGGAGCCATCAAATGGTGGAGGCATAGTGACTGAAAGGCTATCAAAATTTGACATCTTAAATATAGCTTAGATCATTAGCTCAGGAAATGAATCAAAAAATAAAGAATTTAAAAACGAGCTATTAGGCTTTGATACCACTTGAAAAGGCCAACCTATATGTCCTAGAGGGGGGGTGAATAGGACTATGCCAAATTTAAAATAATGATAGTGGAATTAAATAATGTGATAGTTAAATAAAAGAAATTAATTCACAATGCTTAAATGGAAAGCAGCCTTAATAAGCAAGTATTGAGAGATTGAAACAAATGCAGTTCTAAGGACAACCTTACACCATAAAAACCAAGGGTTTATGGCAGGACAACCTTATTTCTAGAACATCCTTTGTATCAAAAATTCAAACTGAAAAAGAATAAATAAATAGCAAGGAATTGAGATAAATTACAAGAATTTAAATCTAAATTATTACAACATTCCCCACTTTGCTTGAAATGCAAATATTACAACATTCACATCCACACATACATTCCACAAACTTGAATGATAAAAGATAGGAATTTAAGCAAACATTCAAACCACAAAACGCAAGGAATTATAGTGGTTCGTCTATGTGTTCACCAACTATTAAATAACAGCCACACAGCTACTCCACTCCTAATATCCTCACACAGGGGATATTAGACTTCACTATCAAAATAGGTTTCACAGGTTCACCTAAAACCTTCACAATTGTGTCTTTTTAACTTGGGCTTACACAATCCAAAAACCCACACTTTCTGAGTTTTCTGGCTCTCCTCAGATAACCAACACAATGAGATTTTTTCGGCTCAATCTCAAAAGAAACCAAAAGAATGTAAATTACATAAAAGTAAAATACCTGGATTTCTCCTTTTTGTAGTAGCCCGGTAGAACCAATCGGAGTAGATGTTCGAATCAACGTTCAATGTCCAATACTCACTTTATAATGATTCTAAGTTCTAATTGATTTTAAATTAAATCAAATGGGCGTAGCTCTATTTGATTTTGATTCCAAGAAGAAGGAATATGGCAATTCCTCTTTTCAAATAAGATTGGAATATAGGAATAAAATCAAATAAGAAAAGCTAACAAAAAGAATATTAAATATGCACAGCATAGCTTAAAATGAACAAACTTATCTCAGAGTGGAGGCTTGAATTTTCTTAAAATTAATCGATGAAAAATTTTGAAATTCATGTTCAATTTATAGATGAAAAGATCACGTCTACGACTGATCTTAGTAACCCTTCTACTGGTCGTAGAACTAACGGCATTTTAAAAATTTTTAGCGCGATCTTAAAAACCGTTCTACGACTAGTCTTAGGATTTCTACGACTGATCTTAGACCACCTACGACCGGTCATAGCAGACCCAGGACTGGTCGTAGACAACCAGGTTTGATTGCTGGAATTTGAGTCGTAGTTCTAGGACTGGTCGTAGAACCAACGGCATTTTGAAATTTTTGAGTGCGATCTTAAAAACCATTCTATGACTAGTCTTAGGATTTCTACGAGTGGTCTTAGACCACCTACGACCGGTCGTAGCAGACCCAGGACTGGTCGTAGACAACCAGGTTTGGTTGCTGGAGTTTGAGTCGTAGTTCTAGGACTGGTCGAAGGTCGAGTCATGACCTCCCTACGACCGATCAAACAGTCTCCAGGACTGGTCATAGAGTAACCAAAAAATTTTAAAAATCTTCAACAACTTAGGATTGGTCGTGGAATTTCTTAGGCTGGTCGAACCAATGCTAAGACTAGTCGAACAAGGTCCAAGACTAGTCTTAAAACAGACCAATTCATATAAATAGATTCATTTTGAACTATGTATACAAAATGACCTACCCTAAGTCAATCTAAGGTCTATCATACCTAGGACATGAAGTATGAACATTGAACTTCATCCTTTCAGATGTAGGTTGACCTTTAAACCTTATGAAGCTTGAGATCTCTATCTTGATGTAGCTTGATCTTGAGATCTTCGAAAGCTTGAATTTAAACTTCATCTTGAAATGTACTTGAGTCTTGAAATGTACTCTTCTTATCGATGTAGCTCTGAACATTGATGCTTAAAGTACATGACTTTACATTTCTTGAAGCAGAGCATCGTACATGACTTGAACCATTGTGATGCACTGTCTTCATCATATATATATCAACATACAAACACAAGACACAGATAGAGGTTTTGGCACAACAAAATTTAACAATCAAAGGAGCATGAGACCATAGCACTTACAATTTGCACATTTACAATGATTTGTCCGACTCAAAGCACTCCTAGGATTAGGATTATAGAGAAAATTCACCAAAACCTAAACAATCACACAAACTATTGTAAGGACTAGAAAACCTAACTCAAAAGACTATATTAGAGAGTAGATTCTATTTCTTACCTTCATTCACCGCTGAGAGAACTCCATAAAGGATATGAGAGTGGCAATGTGGCTATAGACAGGGATAAGAGAGTGAATGTGTACAAACCCTCATCTTTTAAGCTTCCTCTCTTTCTCTCTCTTTCTTTCTCTTCTTTCTCTTATCCCTCACCCAAGCTATGGTATGAAATTCGTATGGGAGAAGAGGGTGCCTAAATGAGACCCTTATATAGTGCCAAAAGTGGTGCAAATGACCCTCTTGGCCTTTTATCATTATATTAATCCTAAGGGAGGTTGTTTCCCACTTATAGGGTCATTCTGAGGGCCCACTGGCTCATCCATGTTAGGAGAAAGATGCCCCACTATAGGATCTATAGTTTGTCAGAATCGGGCGGAATCGAACTCTTCGATCAACCGTGGAGGCCCCACTTATGATGGACGATTGTCGGTGATCGATCGAGGCCGTGACTATACGGATATGAGCAAGGAAATATCCTTAACTCATACCTTGA
This sequence comes from Magnolia sinica, assembly GCF_029962835.1. Lineage (NCBI taxonomy): Eukaryota > Viridiplantae > Streptophyta > Magnoliopsida > Magnoliales > Magnoliaceae > Magnolia > Magnolia sinica. Next base: position 36,736,361 of record NC_080577.1, read on the forward strand.
GTTTGATTGCGATCTAACGGTCGAAAATCCACAACTTCGCGAAAGAGTGAAAAGTCTATTTCACTTAAGTTTTAGACTTTAGCAAGCACTCAGCCTCTGGCCCAAGTTGCGCAGTTCTAGATACTATCTTGATTCTCAACCAGCGATGGACGTCAAGCCCAGCGAGACAGATATTATTGTATAGTTCAGAACTAGTAGCCCACTAACAAGAGGTCTAAAGCTTGTTCAGAAAATTAGAGCATTTTTAGAATGAATTACGTATCAAGATTTCTTGCGCACAATTATTAGGTTTTAGATTAACGACATTTATAGTGTGGCCTATTTATAATTAGTGAAAATGACGATTTGGTCTTAATAACCCTAAACGGCTGGTTTTTAGGCTAAAGGAGTAACTGGATTGATTTGGTTTGTTAATTAAGATCTGACCTCTATTTGTCTCGGCTTTGGGTAGATCTTTACTTAGTTATGGTTGTCTCGATTAGTTAGTGATAGGTCGGCTATATTTGGACCCTACATGAACAAATCCCGAGGGTAAACTCGATGTTTAAGTGATCGGGCAGATTCGTTGGCTTCCTATGGTTGATTGATTAGATTTGTGCGGTCCTTTACTGGTACTGCTAGCGTATAGGCTCACTTCGAGCATCAAGGGCTAATAAGCAACAACGTAGGCTAGTCATATTGAAGATTTTCATGGGTTTTTTAAAAATTCAAAATAGCAAAAATTCAGGCTGTTACAAATGTTATGTTTGCCCTACTCAATTTCATGTCTGCCCCGCTAAATTTCATGTTTGCCCTGCTTAATTTCATGTTTGTCGTGCTCAATTTCATGTTTGCCCTGCTCAATTCATGTTTGCTCCGCTGAATTTCTAGTTTGCCTCGCTGAAATTTCAGTTTCCCCTACTGAATTTCTAGTTTCCCTCGCTCAATTTCAAGTTTGCCCCGCTCAATTTCATGTTTGTCCCGCTCAATTTCAAGTTTGCCCCGCTCAAATATCAATTTGCCCCGTTGAATTTCAAGTTTGCCCCGCTTAATTTCATGTTTGCCCCGCTCAATTTCTAGTTTTTCAAGCTCATTTTCCAGTTTCCCCTGCTGAATTTTAAGTTTACCGCGCTGAAATTTCAATTTTCCCAGCCAAATTTCTAGTTTGCCCCGCTGAATTTCATGTATGCCCCACTTAATTTCATGTTTGTTTCACTCAATTTCATGTTTGCCTCGCTGAATTTCAAGTTTGCTCCGCTCAATTTCAAGCTTGCCCTACTCAATGTCATGTTTACCCCGCTCAAGTTCATGTTTGCCCAGCTCAATTTCATGCTAGGATCGCTCAATTTCATGTTTGCCCAACTTAATTTCACGTTAGGCTCCCTCTATTTAATGTTTGCCCAGCTCAATTTCATGCTAGGCTCCCTCTATTTATGCTTGCCCAACTCAATTTCATGCTAGGCTCCCTCTATTTATGCTTGCCCAACTCAATTTCATGCTAGGCTCGCTCTATTTAATGTCGACTTGGGCTCCCTCTATTTTCAGTTTGCCCCGCTAAATTTCATGTTTGCCCCATTCAATTACATGTTCGATTTGAAGAAGAACTCACAGAAATTGAGATGAGCCCAAGTCAATGACAATTGATCGACTACTCATTCAATTTCATATGAAGTTCGGTCAATTCCATGTTAAGATTGGTGAATTTCATGTCAAGGACGTACAATTTCATTTGTTAGGCTTAGTCAATTTTATGCATTGATCGTTCAAATTCATGTGAAACTCGCTCAATTCCATTTGAAGCTCACTTAACAATTTCATACTAGGCTCGCTCTATTTTCAGTTTGCCTCGCTCAATTTCATGCTAGGCTCGCTCTATTTCCTGTTTGCTTGCGTAGCTGAATTTCATGTTTGTCCTGCTCAAATTTCAGTTTGCCCCGCTCAATTTCATGTTTGCCCCGCGTTGCTTCTATTTTGCCCCACTAAATATCAGCTTCATCTAAACCTTCCTAAGGTCCAATAGCTTCTACAATAGGAATTTTCTGTTGCCAACATGCATTTATCATCAACGAGTTTAAGTTATCAATATTATTGATGTACCATCGATAATATCGATAACTAAAGACATTTTATCCAGTAAACTAAGTTACAAAAGCTAGTATCGAATGATAGCAAATGAAACTCATCGACATTTCACTGACCATATCTCTTCTCTCGTGACCATGTATCAGCAGGTAATCCCTTTGCATGTTGTTGGACGAATCCCCTTTTTAACCTAAACTTGTGGGGGTCTTAAAGTCAAAACATGTGCAAATTGCATGGTCCTGTAAGTGAGTGACTTCTTATGATACATCGTGTATGGTGTGTGACTAAAATACCATACCAGATGATTTTATCAACTAATGAAGAGCTGTTTACCCGTGTTGGGCACAGTTACAATAGACAAAATGTTGAAATGGGATTAATATTTTCCATGTTGTATGTAGAACGCTTTGAGTTTAACCTTGGGGCCTTAGTTATAGCTGTTTGATACTAATTTTTAGTTAGTATCTACCAATTTTTTAGGTATCTACCAATCAGGTCCTTAGTTGTAACAGTTTGATACTAAGTTAGTTTCAATGTTGTAATTGACATGGGAAATTGATGATGAAAGACCACTACATGAAAGGAGAGACTAGTTGTAACCAAAAAAAAAAACCCTCAAAAATAAGAAATTTGTAAAAAGTGCTCCTCGATAATATCGATCTCGACTTAAGTTATCGATATTATCAATTTACTATCGATATCATCAATAACTCAAGTCATTTTGTCCAGTAATCTAAGATCTGGAAGCTAATATCGAATGATATCAACCATATATCGATACTATCGAAAGTCAATAGCTCAATAATATTGACAATGGTTCGATATATTGAAGAAAATAGCCAAAAATGTCCAGCAACAAAATTGAAAAAATGGATAAATTGTCGATATTATCGAGCTGTGTTCGATAATATCAATATTCAAACCTCGATATATCGAGACATACTCGATAATATCGAGTAAGGACAGACTCCTATACGAAAAATTTGTTCCTCGATATTATCGACCTATCGCCGATTATATTGAGCATAAGTCATCGATCATATTAAGCACTTATCGATAATATCGATAACTAGCTCATTTTGGTCGAGTGAGGTAGTTGGAGTAGCTCGTATCGATGTATATCGACGACTTCTCGATATTATTGAAAGCAATAAATCGATAATATCGATCAGTGATCGATAATATCAAAATACAACCTAAAATCATCCAGCAGTTAAATCAGAAAATTGGATGAATTGTCGATATTATCGATTGATTCTCGATAATATCGAGATTCAAATCTCAATATATCGAGCATTACTAAATAAAATCGTCTCATACACTTCATCTTGGAGGAAAAAATGTTTTCGGATATTATCGAGAGGTGTTCGATATTATCGAACATTTCTTCGATAATATCGAGCAGTGTTCGATAATATCAAACAGGGCTAGATTTGTATTACGACCCTTCGTTTTCTACATTTACTATTTTCAGTATCCACTTCCTTGTTTCATGCGGTTGCTATTTTCTTCTCCACTTTGCATTGCTTCTTCTCTCAAGCCCTCCTCTAAAGCCCTTCTTCAAAGCCCTTCTTCCAAGCCGTTTGGAGTATCGGAAGCCATCTTCCAAGCCCTTCCTCACAGTATTCGTATTGTTTGGGTAAGATTCTCACTCTATATTCATGATTCCCTCATACATTTCGGTAGTGTGCTACAACCGATTTTGGGTTTTGAAGTCCTTTCTTACTTTGTCTCTCTTTAATCCATCCAAGCAGTTGTAATGCCGAAGGAGAAAGGGAAAAAGACTACGGTTGGAGAGTTCTCGAGGGGAGATCGAACTAAACTCCGATCAAGACCTAGATCAGAATGGGTGGATGAACCAACTTCCCTAACTGAATCACTTGCTAGACGAGCTCGTACTCAATGGAGTGCTCCCACTCACGCTCCTCCTCCACCTGTTCAACTAGAAATCTTGATCCCACTAGTTCCTCCTCCTCCTGAGAACCTATATGACAAATTTCATGTCAGAAAAATGGTGTACGAGAAAAAGATCGATCGAGAGTGCATCTGACCATTTGGGATACTTGAAATTTTGGAGAAAGTTAGTTGGAGTAACGTCTTAGATTTTGGAGGGACAGTTAGAAATGAACAAGTGATTAGATTTCTGCCCTACTGTCACTCACCGGTGTTGTACCCTCCTTCTTTTATAGTCACCATTGGAGAGACCTTCACCACCATTACTCCTACGATAGTTGCCTCGCTTATAGGGATTCCAACCTCATTTCAAGGGTTAACTGATCACGACATTGATTCCTTAGATGTACAGATACAAATCACCAAGTATTTATGTAAGGGACAGAATGTGCCATGGTATCAGGAGAATGCACTGAGAGCATAAAATATGGAAGACAAGTACAAGGAGCTCCACAATATCTTCTGTCTTAATGTTTATCCGAGGGGAACAAATAAGTCTGACATTATCCCGTATATGTTAGATATTCTCTACAGCATCTGTGAGGGTATTCCTTTGTGTCTTCCCAACATCATGGTTCGCCTCATTGCCGACTGCATTCACAGCACGAGATGCACATCCATTCCATTCTCATACCTATTATGTTTACTCTCTCCCCATGTTGGCTTGATGCCCACCACTGACTGACCTAGACCCGTTTGCATGTTTTCAAAAAACAATATTAAGCGCATGAAGCTGGGGACGAAAAGGGCATCAACATTAAGAGCGCGCAGTGAAGATTTTGAGGGAGAAACAAAAGCAGAGGCAGCGAAGACAGAGGCAACAAAGACGGATGCAGCTAAGACGGAAGCAGTCGACACTGACTATCCTATAGAGGGAGAGCAACATAAGGTGTCACAACCCTCATACAATCATACCAGTCGGTGGATGTCATACCGTGACCGCAAGGAATCCATTCTTTTGCAACTGGATGAGCAAGGCAGATGACTTACGCGATTGGAGAGGCTTTCTGAAGCTATCCAGAAGAGTTTGGAGCTGGTGGAGTAGAAGATTCAGACCCTTATCACTACAATCACCTGCCAGCGTGATGATGTCGCTCCGCTAGAGGGGGGTCCGTCCAACTAGCCAATTCAACTTGTGCTTGGTCATAACTGTTCACTTGCGCACCAAATATTTTTTTGGGATGCCAATCCAGACGGATCTTTTTTGGAATTGTTTACTTAGATAATGGCATGAATATTATTTTAACTGATTTTACTACCCAAACTTGGGGTAGTTATTTTGGTTACAGTATGTGGTTTTATGATGATCTTTTTTTATGCACTTCACGTTATTTTACATGTTCTCATTAGCTGATTCTCTCTCTTTTATTTTTTTAAGTTAACATTGTTATTTTTTCTTTTATATTCTTATGGCTTAAATCGATGATACAGGAAATTGTTTTTAAATCAAATTCAGTAAACTGATGTGACAGGTGCAAAATCACGTGTGTTCTTGAGATCTGACCTTGATATATGAAACATAATTATAGTTAACATGTTCTTGTGATTGACACTATCCTAGTCAATTTATTATCGTTGTTAGTTCTTGGTAGGTAAGGAATTTCCTACTATACCCTAAACCGTTAGCACTTGTCATGCCAAACTGCTATTGAATACCAACTGCTTTTTGTTCAATTAAACAGCTAGGGCTGCAGTTGCGATCATTGGGCCGTCTGCCTACAAGGTATATGCTAGCATTCAATCCCCACTGCTAGTTGTGATATGATTTATTATTTGTAATTTCAAGGCCATTTGTGCTAATTTATTTCTACTTGTAAAAATCTACATTTGTATGCCTCTCTCTCTCTCTCTCTCTCTCTCTCTCTCTCTCTCTCATGTACACACCGACTATCTTCTGTTCTTGACATTAAGACCTATCTATTTCTATTTTGACCCTTCTTTCAGACATTCAAATGAGAATAAGTCTGCTGCATGGATTTGTAATTTGATTTAGATACCTCTTACATCTTTGGTTGCATTTTTCAGATATTAAAAATGACTACAAGTTTTGGATGCTATTCAGTGTTGAAAAGCAAATCCGTAGTTCTTATAGTGGTACTCTGAATTTATAACTGGTGTATGATTCTTTATTGTCGCTTAAACTCATGTTTAGGACTTCTTGAATCAACCGACTGTGCAACAATTGGCTATGTGTGTTTTGTAAATAGTAAAAAGTGTTTTACCTACATTTTTTATTGCTTTGGAGAGAGGCATTTGATCAGTAAAATTGAAATGGTGAGGATCGATCTTATTTTGGTAGGTGTCTTAAAATCTTGGTGCTATGTAAATCCGTTGAAAAAAGGCTGAATTAATTTTCAAATTTTTTGGTCAAGTGTTCACTCCCCAAGTATAGGGTTGTGATGTAGTAATAAACTCGGTGAGACCGAGGTCAAATCCCAAGGGATTGAAACTTGTACGTAATCTGAAAGTAGAACTAGAACTAGACTAAGATAAAATCTAACTCGAATAATTTTGAGAAAATAATGGTGAAATATTAATCTAAAGTTTAAAGAATTTAGAGGTAGGAAACTAGGGATTGAGAGGATCCACTTGTAGAGATCAGGGAGATCTTATGTCTACTTCAAGAACTCAACTAGACTAGAGTCCCATCTTCATCCAGTTGAAGGGTGTAACCATGAAAATCAAACTGAACTTCCTTTGATATAGTTTTCAAGAGAAGAAAAGTATATGAATTAGAATGGATTCTATCACCAAACCATGCCCAGGAGACAAAGTAAACAACAGAATTAAACTAATTACTAACTAATCAAAAATGTATGAAGGTTAGGAAGGGTACCATCATCCGACCATGCCAAGGAGACGATGGTGAACAACAAGGCTTCCTGACGTCATAAACATAAAAAGGAAAGGACCATGCTCAAAGCTATCGCAGACCCATTGTAATTTTAGTCACAACAGACCATTAAAAACTAAAAACATTCCCTTAATTAAACTAAAATCAACATCAGTTCCATCTAAACAAAAGGTACAAGCAAAAAGGTCTCCTATCATGCTACAAGCTTCACCTCTTAGCCCTAGCTAAGAGATTTAACCTAGAATAGACATGATTAGGCTAAACATCTTAAAAGAAATAATAAAAATGACAGTAAATAAAAAACTCTACAACTACTCTTTCTCTCACTGACGTCCCAGCCGTGGATGCCCTTCTCTCTCTCTTGCTCTCTCCCTTTTATAAACGCTGAAGATGGTGGATGTGTGTAGAGCACCGACCTGCCTTTCGCAGGCTGTTTACAATAGGGCCGGACTCTGTATCGTGCAACAACAGGGCCTTCCTGTATAAGGATGATTGGTGGGGCCCACTTTAGCTGTCATTTGAGAGATCCATGCCGTCCATCAGCTTCTACTCGGAGTTTCGACCGAAGATGGTCTGTTTTGATCGTCCATTGATGCGGCCCAGGGAAGAATTCCTGCTGCAACGGTATTTGAATGGTCCTCTTATGATCACTGTAGCGGACATGTATGCGTGTATGGCTGAAAACGGTCAAAATGTTCTAACCATATTGAGTCTCTCTACATGATGGACGGTTCAGATCGGACATCTGATCATCGCTGGTGGGCCAGGACGATTCGGAACGTCCGGTTCTTCAGGACTGCGAAACAAAGCAGCGTAGTTGACGCTGTGACGATAGTGGGCCCCTTTATCAACTTCGACGGAGAAATCCACTTCATTCATTGTGATCCTCTCGAAAAACCATTCAGAAATGGCTGGTTTCATATTGGATTCGAAGTGGCTCACAAGATCTTCTGTGCTACCATTCATCTTACGTGCGGCTGAGATCTACGAATGTCCCTGTGCATTGACCAAAATACCACTAGGCAAGGTTATGCCTACCCCAGAGACACAGTGGATGGTACAGATAATAAAAATACGTGATGGGTGGGGCCCATAAATTTTTAAAAAAATGGATGCGTGCATAAGACGCTGTTGCATTTTTGAATTCTTGAGAAGAAGAGTCAGTCAACGCATGTTGACCGACTTTTGGATTTTCGGTGCACGTCTGGTGCACTTGTGCACCTTGCACATGCACTGTACATGTGGGTACCACGAATATGTGTATCCGAAGTCCGCTCCGTCCATTCATTTTATCACCCCATTTAAGGGGTTGAGAGCAAAAATAAAGCATATTTAGTTATCAGGTGGGCCCCAAATCAGGATTTAAGGGGCTGATCTGTCCGTTGTGCCACTTACATAAAGATCCAATAGCTGAAATTTTATGTGTACAGTTAATTTATGGTCTTTAGGCTATATATAAAGTTTTGAGCCGAACGAATGGTGGAAACCTTATGATCTTTCATTCTGGCCGACTTTCAGGCCACTTGAGCTCAGTTTCTCAATTTCCTTGGATCTCTAGCATGCAAATTCATCGATCTTGGTCCTCTGGAGTCCGTCCCTTGCCTTGGTGACTTTTGAGCATTAATTTCATGCTTTTAGTACCCTGTTTCAGTTCAAACTCCTAAACACACCTTGCAGCATAAACACAGTTAAATTGAGCAGTTAAACAATACCATATTCGTAAATCCAGGCAATAACTGGGGTCAGATATGCAATATTTGACCCTCAACATCGAGTTCATAGATCCTCGAAAAGTTATAACATGCGCAATACTGAGACCACAATCTTTCATTTTCCTTCCAATTGTTGATGGATTTTTTGTTGAAATATCATGTGTTGTTCATATTTTGCAATATCGATACATGTTTGGATAGAAGGTTGGATGGTTAAATAGGTAGGATGGGATAGTTCCACTGATTTCTTACAGGTGCGCATGCCTTTAAGGCTTGAAAGTTGTGATGTATGTATTCCTTTTTGCAATTTTTTATTTCTAAATATACAAATATGTACATATTAACATCTTATGAAGTTTCACTGAAAGCTCCACAGTTTTCCCCAACTTTTCCCACATTTCCGGTTATCAGCGATATTATTGGCGATATCGATATTGTTTCTGCATTCCTTACCAGCCAAATGTCCAGTGATACCGATTTTTTGAACCACTAGTTGGTAATAGCAACTTAGCACCCTACACTTTATCTGTTTCTAACTATTCTGAATTTTGTATTAACAAACTAGGCTTTCTATGCGTTTAAGCAACAAGCATGAGATAGTATACTTATATAACTAACATGTTGCTAGCTATTCCGTTAGGACTTTTCATAGATGACATATGCTTTTGTTAATAGACATTCAGCGGGGCAAACTAGACATTCAGCGAAGCAAATGGAAAATTGAGCGGGACAAACTAGAAATTCAGCGGGGGCAAACTAGAAATTCAACGGGGAAAACTGAAAATTGAGCGGAGGAAACTAGAAAATCCGCGGGGCAAACTAGAAATTCAGCGAGGCAAACTAGAAATTAAGCGAGGCAAACCAAAAATTAAGCGGAGGAAACTAGAAATTCAGCGGGGCGAACTACAAATTGAGTGAGAAAAACTAAAAGTTGAGCAGGGCAAACTACAAATTCAGTGGGGCAAACTACAAATTCAGCGAGTCAAACATTAAATTGAGCGAGGCAAACTTGAAATTCAGCGAGGCAAACTAGAATTTCAGCAGGGGAAACTGAAAATTGAGTGAGACAAGCATGAAAATGACCGAGGCAAGCAGAAAGTTGATTTCATAATCCACCAAAATTTAATTACAAAACATGTATCATAAAAAATATTATATATCATACATCAGGTATATGAAACTTGCACTTTCAGTGATTATGCCATGTTTGTTTACATCGACCGCATTTTACTGTTTTCTTTTCCTCTCCACGCGAGAGAATTCTTAGCTTCTTTGGTCTTCCATGTGACCTCCTCTGTCCCGGGGGTTTAATCTACGCACAATACTCCTTGAAGGCCACTGAAATTTCTCATTCGCTCTTGTCACGTGATGAGTACACTGATTTGCTATACATGGTCAGGTAATTTTGCGCTGTGTAGAATGGAGAGCAGTATGAGTAAAGAGGAATATTATAGTTTATACATGCTTACAGGAAATGCATACAAGGGTACCCCTTCATGTCAAACTTATAACATGTACACGTAAACACATTAAGCTTGACTGTATCATTATAATCTCCTACAAAAGAATACTCATCTCGAGAAATTGCGGCACAACGAACATCTCGCGCCTTCTGCACAAGATCCTTTAACTGTTCCTCTGCCCATGGTGTCAACGGACCTACAAACGATGCTGTAGATTCTCCTCTTGTAAAACAATTCATGTATCTTAAATCTTACCACCTCTATCAATTTAGTAAAAGGGTATTCGTGTGCTTCTTTGAAGAGGGCATTAACACACTTGGATATGTTTGAAGTGATCAAGTTGAATCTTTCTCCTAGACAGTGTGAAGATGCATATGTCTCGTACCCGATTTCTCTTAGCCATACATGTACTATGGGGTTAGCTATTTCGATATCATGCATTAACTTATCTAATTCAGCCCTCATGCATGTCTTCACAGCCTGCCAGTAGTACATCTCCAACAACTTATCTTTAAAAGTGTCCACTAAGTTTGTATAGATATGGTATGCGCAGAAGCCATAGATTGCATGTGGGAAGACTTGGGGAACCTTTTTCATTAAACCTTTATGTCTGTCGAATATAATCACAAGACCCGGAAGAGACCCTAATGTATGGTTGAGGTAATTAAGGAACCAATTCTAGTTGTTGTTGTTCTCTGATTCTCCGATGCCAAACGCAACTGGAAAAATATGATTATCCCCATCTAAAGCCATGACAATGAATAGCACACCCTTGTATTTGCCCTTTAAGCGTGTCCCGTCAATGGCCAATACCCTCCGCATAGAATTTTGAAAACTTCGAACACATTGTCCAAGTGCTACAAAACACCTCTCAAACCTTTTAGTCTCTTTGTTAACAATCGCAGCGGTCACCATCCCCGGGTTGGCCCTCCTCAACTCACACAAATACAATGAGAGTTGATTGTAAGAGTCTTCATAAGACCCCATCACGCGATTTATTGTAAGCTCCTTAGCTTTCCATGCCTTCTTATAACTGATAAGCATAGTATATTTCTCTTGCATAACGAAGATAATATCACGTGGTCTCAACCCTACGCATTGCTCGATGCGGTTAACAACCAGATCACATGCTAACTTATTGCTTGCTTATCGGTGATCGCTCTTCATCCATGACATACCGCACTTATGTTTAGACGTATAAGTCCGTATCCTGAATATCCCCGCATCATTCACCCGAGATGCATGAACCCTCCATTCGCATGTATCGTCGAAGCACGCCACGGTGAATCTCATAGAATTTGAGTACAATACCCTATACTGGAAGTTATTGCGAATTGCAAATTAGCTCAAAACATACTGGCACCGACTTTTGTCCTTGAACATTCACCCTACGGCTATCTCCACCTATTCACCCAACGAATTCGTATATTTCAGCATTTTTGCATTGGTGAATGTTGCATCTTCGAACAGCACGGGAACTTGACAAGTGATGAAGTTTGATGTTTCGGAAAGTTCTAGAAGCAGAATGTCACTTACATGTACAGATCGGGTAGTGGATGATGATGGTAGATCTGCTGTTGTTGTTAAAGGCAGTGTCATGTATTCATAAATGAGGTCAAGGTCACATGCACCGCTAACTTGGCTACTCACAAAGTTTGATGTTTGAGGCGGCTCGGGTAGTTGATCATTTTTTCCTCCCACTTATATTGGACATGGATTATATTTAAATTTTACGTCATGCTCCACAGGCACACTCTCCACGTGTGTTGTCCTATTAATGAGTTACATTGTCTCGATGACTAAAGGGATGAATTTTTTCGAATGCTCCAACTGTGTTCCCAGGAACTCTCTCACGTCATCGTCGTCTTCAATTTCAGTTGGAGGGATTAATTCATTGTAGCAAGGATACAATACTTTCATCTTAATATCACAATCTATTGGTCTACTCTTAATAATCCTATAAATTCTGGATAGAAGCTCCTCGTACGTAGTCTCGACATATAGCATAATAGTTTTCGAACTTCCACTCATGTATGTCCATTGCTTGTTTTCACATTATAACTCCCCGCCATAACAGCAAATGATTCTTGTAGCCATTATCTGAAAACCAATATAATGACAAATTATCAATGAATCGTTAAACAATGGAAGCTTGCCATAAGACAAAACTCAATTAAATAATAGAGGACCAAGAACTCACTTTCCATTATAGATGAGAATGATACAAAGCTTAAGATAATAAAGAGTAAGCAACGAGTTAAAATTTCAAGTAAACAACTAGAGCTTATATGGATTAGGCATTCAAAGGTACGAATGATTTCATGTGGTATTTTATTAAATTGCACGAGACTATCTATCATGACATTGAGTGAGGCAAGCATAAAATTGAGCGAGGCAAAGTAGAAATTGATCGAGGGAAGTATGAAAATTCAGTAGGGCAAACTAGAAATTGAGCGAGGGAAGCATGAAAATTTAGCGAGGCAAACATTAAATTGAGTGGGGTAAACTAAAAATTTAGGGGGCAAACTAGAAATTGAGCGGGGCAAACATGAAATTGAGTGGGGCAAAATAGAAATTCAACGGGGCAAACTAAAAATTGAGTGGGGCAAACATGAAATTCAGCGGGGGAAGCATGAAAATTAAGTGAGGGAAAGTAGAAATTGATCGAGGGAAGCATGAAAATTCAGCAGGGCAAACTAGAATTTAAGCAAGGGAAGCATAAAAATTCAGCAAGGCAAACATTAAATTGAGCAGGGCAAACTAAAAATTCAGCAGGGCAAACTAGAATTTGAGCAGGGCAAACATGAAATTTAGTGGGGTAAACTGAAAATTGAGCGAGGCAAACTTGAAATTGAGCTGGGCAAACTGAAAATTGAGTGGGGCAAACTGAAAATTGAGTGGGGCAATCATGAAATTGAGAGGGACAAACTTGAAATTAAGCAGGGCAAACTAGAAATTTAGCGGGACAAACATGAAATTCAGCGGGGCAAACATGAAATTCAATGGGACAAACTAAAAATAGAGCGAGCCTAGTATGAAATTAAGTGGGGCAAACTGAAATAGAGCGAGCCTAGCATGAAATTGAGCTGGGCAAACATTTAATAGAGCGAGCCTAGCATGAAATTGAGCTGGGCAAACATGAAGTTGAGTGATCCTAGCATGAAATTGAGCTAGGCAAACATGAAATAGAGCGATCTTAGCATGAAATTGAGCTGGACAAATAGTAAATTGAGCGATCCTAGCATGAATTTGAGTGAGCCCTAACATGAAATTGAGTGAGCTTCAAATGGAATTGAGCAAGTTTCACATGAATTTGAACGATCAACGCATAAAATTGACTAAGCCTAACAACTGAAATTATACGAGCCTGACATGAAATTCACCGATCCTAACATCGAATTGACCGAACTTCACATGAAATTGAACGAGTAGTCGATCAATTGTCATCGACTTAGGCTCGTATCAATTTCCTTGAGTTCTTCTTCAAATTCGATCGTGCAATGGCTAAGTTTGACGAAGTACCCTCGGTGAATTACTAGCTAAATTTACACAGGTAGTCAGTGAATTGTCATTACATTGTCGTTCAATGCTACAAAGGGAAGTAACTATAAACCCCACTAGTCTTTTTTTAAAAGATTTATACCTTCAACAACTATAGTACCGGTCAAATGCAAGTTGAGGAAGGGTGCTTTGGGGTGAGGGAATATCTTGAACCTTTTCAAAGATTGCAGCTGCAACCAGTTGGGAGGATTTCACGTAACCCTAGCCAAGATGGAAAATGACAAATGTAGAATGATAATTTGTGGATGATAAATGGATATTTTAGTAAGGAAAATGGGAAGAAAAACGTGCGTGCGTGGGTTTTTCGTTGAAATGGAGTGAGAAAGGCATGTGTTTTGAATATACGCGCGTGGGTTATCCGTTAAAGAGAGTGAAAGCAACGGCAGTGAAGAGCAGGGGTATTTTCGTCCTCAAATGCCTTGGCCATACATACAAAGTCTAAGTTGGGAAGTCAAGGTTTGGATCCTTCGTAAAAGACACTGGATAAAAGGTGGGGTCTATAGTGATAATTTTCTCTAGTTGGATTATCTAGAGCTCAGATTAGCTGTTACCTGGGTAACACCTTAGTAGGTGTTATACTAACCGTGTGGGGCCCACCTTGACGTATTTTTTGTATATCCATTCTGTCCATCAGTTTTTACATCTCATTTTAGAATATGATCCCAAACCTTAAAAATATCTCAATCTCATTTTGACCATACCATTAAAAACGGTGATGAATGACCATTAAAAAAATTCTGTGGGTGAAAATAGTTTTGGATCAAGCCTGTCACACCCCAAACCCGGAGATCAGATTTATAGGAATCCCGATAGCCGAATCCGGTGCCAACAGCCTCCGTAGTACCCCATTCTTGGCTCCTAGCGTCCATACGGCAGATTCTGATCCTGAGATCCTATAAGGAGGATTTTTTTTATACATTTAACTCGTAATAAGCATAACCAAAAGATTACCCAATTCACAAAGGCAACATCATCATTATATATCCGCTAATATAATCATTTGAGTACAATGCTGAAAGGGAGATACATAAATCGAAAATCAAGCTCTAGAAGACCGCTACATGCTCCAAGCTCAACACTATTGCAACCTAACATCACCTGCACACATCTATCGTGCATAAGCTTATAGAAAGCTTAGAGGATGGTGCAAGTGTGTGCACAAGGTAAGTATCGAGTATTCAACGTAATGTCATAATCATATAATGTCAAAATAGGCGCGCAAGGTCATGAATCATACGTTATCAAAGCAAGCGAAAAATACTGATAAGCTCATAAATCATACAATATCAGAGTAATGCGTAAATATACTGATAGGCCCATAAGTACCATCAGCCTTATTCAAGCTATACGATGTAGAAATATAATAAAAATGATATCATATACTGATGAAGTAATGTAGATTAACTATGTAATGCAGAGACAGCAAACCAAATATCAGATGCCGATAATGCAATGCAACATGCAAATCCTGATGAGTCCACGAATACCGTCAGTCGTATCTATGCCATATAAATGCATAAACATAGTAACCCAAAATGCCATATGCTGCAGATGTAATGTGATATGCGGTGCAAATGGAATGACCCTGCTGGAGTGTGAAGTCGGGATGATAGTACATAGTATCGCAGGCTATAGGGTTCATCACAAGGGACTTCTATCTAAACCAGTCCCATACCTAAATTTGGATAGTCAGACTCATTGTGGTAAACTCCTGATCTCAAGTTAGTCGCGTGCCCCAACCGAAATCCTGGCCATTGCGAAGGTACGTGTAACAAATAGTTGCGCACCACTAGCCCGAGTGGATAGTGAATGAATGAATGAATGAGTATATAACTCCTGCTCAATAAGTCCACATATCAGTATGGTTCTTCTCTGGGATCATCACCGGGGTTTAGTACACTCCAAATGGCACTGCCACTCTCCTAGCCGCACAGTCCAAGTGAGCATAAGAAACCTCACTATCCGTCTGGCCAATAGTCTGTCAATACCTATTCAGCACGTCAATAGCGGACTCATTCACGAGCTGGTCAAACTCAGCCTATCAATGCCCCCTACGCTCGAGTGGGTGAGGCCACACCCCCTCTCAACCGACCACGACACAGTGGGAGACGCTGCCTCCGGGTATTCGGCACTCGAGGGCTCATGTATCCACTCGGTCTCGACATTGGGGCGTCCTCTGGTACCAAGAGGGTTTAGGGATTTTCACCCAGGGCCATCTATGGCAACCCGATGCTAGAAAAAATTTTCGGTGTCCCGTCTGGCCATCCACGATATGACTGTGGAGACTACGACCCTGATGTCACTAAGGCGTACAGTAATCAGAATGCATGATACATGAGTCATACAATCCAGTCATGTATCAATCCTACACATACCGTGTGCTCATATGAGATAAACTCCACCTATTTGGGAGTCTCATAACAACCTGCCCAATAACATATACAATGGTCGACCACATCTCATAACAAACATGCAGATGATGCATATGGGCATGTATCATGATGTTATGCTGTCACATACTCATAATCGGTATCAATAACCAACATTGACCATTGACCCTGACAATGTGGACATTTAACCAACATTGCCCCCAAGGAATGACCCACATAAATCCTAACATATAGTGGACCCATGGCTTCACATAAGGGTCAAATATACAATGCCATGGGCCTCACTCAGGAGGTTAATACACATCACGATGGGCCTCTCACATGGGCCTAATATCACAATGGACTCCATCACCTGGCCCTCAAATGCATCATAATGGGCCTCATCACATAGACCTTATATTCATCACATTAGGCCTTAAACATGGGTTGAATATACATTGCAATGGGTCTCAAATACGGGCCGCATATACATCATATTGGGCCTCAAACACAGGTCGTATATACATCACACAGGCCGAATACACATCACAATGGGCCTCAACTACGGGTCACATATACATCATATAGGTCTCGACAATCGGCCTCAATAATTGAAATCAGCCTCGACAATCGAAATTGACACTCGGAATCGACTTCGATACTCGGCCTCGACAATCGGAGTCGGCCTCGATACTTAGCCTCGACAATTGGAATCGATCGATAATCGGAACCGGTAAATCAGTCACGTCAATCGAAATCGGTAATCGGCCACGACAATTAGGATCGATTGATAATCAGAATCGGCAAATCGTTCACAACAATCGGGATAGATCAATAATCAAAATCAGTAAATCGGTCACGTCGATCGGAATCGGCAATCTGTTACGACAATCAGAATCGATCGGTAATCAGAATCGGTAAATCAGTCACAACAATCAGGATAGATCGATAATCAGAATCAGCAAATCGGTCACATCGATCAGAATCGGTAATCGATCCTGATAATCGGAATCGATCTGTAATCAGAATCGGTAAATCAGTCACAACAATCGAGATAGATCGATGATCAGAATGGGTAAATCGGTCACGTCAATCAGAATCGGCATCCAGCCACAGCAATCGAGATTGATCAATAATCAGAATCGGCAAATCGTCATGTCGATCGGAATCGGCAATCAGTCACGACAATCAGAATCGATCGGTAATCAGAATCGGCAAATCGGTCACAACAATCAGGATAGATCGATAATCAAAATCGGTAAATCGGTCACGTCAATCGGAATAGGCAATCGGTCACGTCAATCAGTATCGGCATTCAGCCACGGCAATCAGGATCGATCAATAATCAGAATCGGCAAATTGGTCAATCGGCCGAACAAAGCCTAAGGGAAGGTCACAATGTGGACATTAAACCATCATTGCCCAATAATGTGGACATTTAACCATCATTGCTCTCAAGGAGCGGTCCTCATAGGGCCAAACATATAGTGGGCCCATGATCTCACACAAGGGCCTAATACACATCATCATGGGCCTCGCTTATGGGGCGTATACACATCACATTGGGCCTCACTCATGGGCCAATGTATATAACATCGGGCCATATCAACAGGTCGAATCAAATGGGCCAAGTCAAATGAGCTGAAAATACATCTCAATGGGCGTCATCATATGGGCCATAAACACATCACGTCTGGCCTTACCCATGGGCCTCGAATACCTCACAACAGGCCACAACCCATGGGCTTCAAATACACAATAGGTGAGCCCCACACATGAGCTTAATATATATCACAGGTGGGCCCTGCATATGAGCCTCAAACACACAGCATGCGGGCCCTAAACATGGGTCTCATATACATCAAGTGGGCCACGTACCTAGGCCTCAAATACATCAAGTGGGCCACACAGCATGGGCCTAATTCATATTACAATGGGCCTCGCCCTTAGGCCACGAATACATCACAATGGGCCTTGCCCATAGGCCTCAGATTCAAGCAGTGGGCCCCATCATATGGGCCTCAAAATACAAGGCAAGTGGGCCCTGTCACATGGGCTAAATTATAAACAGGTGGGCCCTGCACATGGGCTAAAAAAATACATCATGATGGCTCTCACTCAATGGCTACATATTCATCACATTGGGCCACCTGACGTGGGCCACAAGTACATCTAAGTGGGCCCCATGGATTAGCCACACCAATGGGCCTCAAGTGGGCTTGGATTACACCAAAATTCATTTAAGTAGTTGTAGGTTTAACCTGTGTATAACTATACACTATCAATGCATGGTGCACACGGCCCATTAATGATGACTAACACTGCCCAAACATTGTCCATATAAATCAGCACCATCCAAACCTTGTCCATGTGTATCAACACCATCCAAATATCATCCAGCAGCGGGTCCCACCATCAGGATGGCTGGGACATACATGTACATCACGTGCGACCTGCAGAACTTGCTGACGTGAATTGCAGTGGGTCCCACGTCCCTGACAGATGGAGGGTTTGGATGGGAAGCAACCATCATGGTGAGGCCGCTGACCATCCAGCAGATGGATGGCCAGCTGTCGCCAAGAGGATGTACGGTGTGGGTGCAACACGCACCATGGTGGGGCCATACATTTCACCATCCAGATGGACGGTGCAAATGAAACATATACAAAGATGGTGGGTCCCATCAGATAGATGGATGGTGTGGGTTTATTCCACCGTGCAACAGCCACGTGGCTGGCTGCTGGCCAGCTAAAATTCCAAAAGGTGGGTCCCACATGGGGCCCACACGTACAGAGATATCTGTAAGTATGTTATATTTATAATATAATATAATATAATATTATAATATATACATACCTATACATATATTAATATAATATGTCCAGCATCCAGCATGTCCAGTGTCCAGACGCTGGACGGTATGGATTTAATACATTCATCATGCGTGGATCCCGCAGGACCGTCCAAGCACGGGCGGCCTGGATAAAACTTATATCATGGTGGTCCCATGATTTTGACGGCGTGGATCACCACAAAAGCACAGTAGGCCCCTCACATCCTATGCTATTTTGGACAGCAGGGATGAATACATGCATCAAGGTGGCACCACGTGGGCGGGCCACCAGAAATTGAATCAAGCTGATATTTCTGCCTTCCTTGGTGCAGTTCAGTAGCCTTTGCTATTGGACCTCCACAGCTTGGATGGCCAGAGTGTTATATGTCCATCAAGGTGGGGCCCACATACACGTGGCCCACCAGCCACACATATCAAGGTGGGGTCCATCTTGTGGACGGCATGAATCAAGTGGGCCATACAATCATCATGATCATCAAGAACAAAAGAAAGAGAGAGATAGACGTCGGATGGTGGAGGGACCTCGCCACTATGGGCCCCTCTTTGAATATGCATACATCAAGATGGGCCTCACCATATATGGGCCCTCAAATCATCAAAAAAAATCAACAAATAAGATCACCCACCTTTGATCTTCTAGAGCTCCAAAGGATGCGATTCAACGGTCGAGATTGATTTTAGAGAGTAGGATTGGGTGGTAAGGAGTGGGCCATGCCAAGCTTCTCTCATAGAGCTTGGATGATGGACTCTCATGGGTTGCTTGGGAGAGTGAGAAAGAGAGATGAGAGAGAGAGGTGTAAGAGAGAGAGAGAGATGGGTGTGATGGGTGTGAGTGAGTGATGTGTACTTGTGTAAGAGAGAGTTGACTTTAGGAGAGGGGTGGTCATACCTGGGGATGGGTGAGTGATGGAGTGTGATGTGTACTTTGATTGATGGGATTGATGGGATTGATGTAATGGATTCTCTCAAGATTGCAACACACGGCGTTTTCCTCGAACAGAATGCGAGCCCACATCTCCTGGCTCGGGAATCGCCTTGGCGAGAGACGCGGCATTGGAACCGCGGCGACAGCGCGGTCACAATGATACAAGTCTCGGGTTGAGCCGACTTTGGAATACGAGACACGACTCAAGGTTACTTGCAGCTGCTGATAATAGATTGCGAGTTGCCGGAATTCGACCAGGAGAACCGCGGAAGCGTACAAAACAGTATGGGATAGGATACGAGCCTCACAAAGCTTATATTTATATTTTCCATTCATCTATGTCTTCTTGATAGTATCAATAGGTTAGATGGCAAATAAACATTACGAAAACCTTATAATGGGTCCTTTGGAAATTTTAACGGTGAGGTAATCAATCACCACTATTTCCTGTGGTGTGGTCCACCTGATATTAGGATTTGCTTAATTTTTTCTATTGTCCTAAAAGGGGCTGGAGAAACGGATAGAAGGTGTGGATATACAGGACATCATCAAGGTGGACCCCATGATAAGGGTAAAATCGACTAGGCTATTAACCAGGTAAAAGACAATCTGCTCCCTGAAACCTAACCTATGCACCCCGCGTTGGTTAAAATATGAACTCGAGCGGCTCTCGACCTGAGAAGCTTCCTAGTTGAGATTACAACCATTGGATATAGTTGTTGTGATTAGATTTATAGTTTATGTCACGAAACAAGTGTTGGCACTGGAATTGGCTTAATATAATTGTTGTGGTTAGATTTACCATTTCTGTGTCGTGACAAGTGCAGGTGGAATTGAACAGCTCAATTCAAACCGAACAACTATGACCCCAAGCGTTAAGACAAGCAGATACAAAATATGTTAACTGAGTTTGAATAAGATCAATCACCTATTTAGTCACTCAAACAATATGTTAAAATAATCATGCAATAGTTAAAGAGTGGAGTTCACCCTCACATGATGGTTACACCTTTAACTTCCGCACGAAAGGACTTTTCAATATATATAAAAGAATAAGAAAGGAATTCTTACTGTCGGAGAGTAACTACAAAATACTTTTCTGGATGAAGAACTTTGATTGATGCTCGAACTGAATCTAGCGTTTAAGTATAAATCCAAATAATATGTAAGGTTAATAAATACTTGATTAACAATACAAATTATATTAATGAATGTAAATAATAGGTAAAAGTAAGAGATTACACTACGTGATGTAATTGATTGGTAAAAGAGTAAAAGAATTACACCAAGAAATGTAAATGACAGATAATTAACAAGATAATTGAAAGATATATTTGGTTTGATTGGGTTGGTATGGTTTGATTGGGTTGGTATCAGACCATTTCTTGGCTATCTAGATACTTCCCATGTTATGATAGCTGCTATAACCATGTCAATACTATTAAGCTTCTAGATGCTTCACACATTCTGATAGTTATTGTAACTATTTCAGCACTATATGGCCTTCTAAAGACTTCCTTCTAAACTTGCCACCTGTTCAAGTAACTGCTCTGGGGCTCCTTGTTAACTCGATCACATTTCACTCGGCCGCTTGATCGACCTCTTAAATGACTATGTTCACTCAGTCACTTGATTGACCTCTTGGATGAATATCGGTCGCTTGATCAATCTCCCGGATGACTACCGGCCGCTTGATCAATCTCCCGGATGACTATCGACTGCTTGTTCAGCTGCTAGGTTTGCTTTTGGATTCCTTTCAACTACTCCCTATCTTGGCATCCTGTCAGTTGTGATTCCGTAAAAAAATATTTCAAGCATCTTTGAAGATCTTTAGCCTGATATAACTTTCCCTTGCTATAACATGTGTCATTTCCAATTGGGTTTCCCAAGAACAGTCAAGAATACGGTACACCACTGCCCCCCTCCCCCCACCACATCACTTCATCTTTAGTAAAAGGTGAATGTGTTGTTAAATTTATTTGTTGGTACAATAAATGTGATTACTCGGCCGTGTAAAAAGATCAAATTCCGCCATCTTAGTCAAACTCGACCATCTTGATCGAGAGACAACAAATTCGGCCATATTGATCAAAAAACAGCAAATTCAGCCATCTGGTTGAACTCGATTATCTTGATCGAAAAACAGCAAAATCGGTCATCCTGGTCGAATTCGACCAACTTGGTCGAAAAAATAGCAAATTCAGCCATCTTGGTTGGAAAACATCAAAGTTGGTCGACTTGGCCATCTTAACCAAGAGATAATAAATTCGATCGTCTTAATCGAAAAACAACAAATTTGGTCATTTTGGTCAAACTCGATCATCCTGATCGAATAACGGTAAAATCTGCAGTGGCAATGGAGACCGTCGGTCAATCCATTCCAGATAGGACTTATGGTTGACTAATGTAGTAATATGAATGCGAACTTGGCATGCTACTTCCCGAACCATTTGAATAATGTAGTCACGATTCAAATAGCTTGATTCGGCCGTCAGAGTGGGTTCAGGGCCTACCTAATTTTATCTTTCATGATACAGTGGATTCCTAAGAAAGAGCTATAATGTAAGGGCACACTCAGGGTGGGTGGCCCATGTGATGCGGGTGGCTTGTATGAAGTGGGGCCCACAAGGGGGTTCGACCGAGGTCCTAACTCATAAGATGTGGAGCCTAGGATATGAGATAAAGGGATTAATTCGACATGTTCTATCAATTCGAGCTTTTAGAGCAAGTGATTAATTGTCGTGCGTCAAAATAGTATTAGAGCAGGAGGTCTTGTGTTCGAGACTCCTCACCGAAGGTGATTAATGCAGGGGTAGTTTCACATCGGGCTCGAGTAGGTTAGCTTGTGGGATGCAAGGGCACACTAGGGGTGGGTGGCTCATGCGAAGCGAAATCCATGTGAAGTGAGGCTCACGAGGGGGGTTCAGTCGAGGTCCTAACCCATAAGATGTGAGCCCCGGGATATGAGATAAATGGATTAATTTGCCATGCTCTATCAGTTTGAGCTTTTAAAGCATGTGGTTAATTATCCTGCATCAGGTTGCCCCCCAGGTATATGCTAGTTCCTTCTTCAGGAATAACATTCCTGACCTCCCGCTCTAGTAAACTCAGCAGATAGCAGAGCGTTCCCAATCTCCGGGATTGGAGTAGGAATCGTGTTCTGTCATAGAGGAGGTTTTGTGGTATTGGTTGTACTGACGCCAAATCTCTGACAGAATAAATATTAACAATTGCCTTAGGCACATTTTCTTGTGGCAGGGTAGTTGTTCTTTTAAAAAACATCATATTTAGGCTTTTGGCCTAGCTAACTATCCATCTATTGAAGGTCTCGGCCTAGATTCATGACTACCTGGCTGGCCATCCATATATTGAAGGTCACGGCCTGAATTCGTGACTGCTCTGTCATATGTTGATTCACCATCATTATCTCAAAAAGATCTGTTGGCCATCTCGCTTTCTCATTACTTTCATAATGACTCATGTTATCCGTCCCACCAGGCATGCCAAAGACTTGTTGGGGCTAGCCAAAATTGTTGTATGACCGGTACACAATAAATATTTATGGCAACCAAGTAGTTTATCGTCCCACTGGGCACACCAAAAACCTGTTATGGTTCTGCACGACCGGTGCACAACGTATATTTATGACAACCAAGTAGTTTTTTGTAGTATTCCACCGGGGTGCCAAAAACCTATTGTGGTTTAATTTATAGTTTTTATCACATGACAAGTGCGAGCATGCCATAATTAAATGTGCAGCTCAATTCAAACTAAACAAATATGACCCCAAGCACCAAGATAGGGAGATATAAATTATGTAACTGAGTTCGAATAAGATAGATCGCCAATTTAGCAATTTGCATAGTATGTAAAAATATTCATGTTAAAATAATCAAGCGATAGTGAAAGGGTGGGGTTTTCCCTCTGATGATAGGTTACACATTTGTCTTCTATACAAAAGGACTTTTAGATACAGATAAAGGAACAGAAAATGGATTCTTATAATCGGTCGTGAAGAGAAACTACAAAACACATTCCTAACATAGAGAACTCCGATTGATGCTCAAACTGCATCTAGCGTATGAGCATAGATACGAATTACAGCTAAGGTTAATAGCTATTTGATTAACGCTAGTGATGATACTAAGGAATGTAAACAACAGACAAAAGTAAAGGATTACACTAAGAAATGTATTACACTAAGGAATGTAAATGACAAATAATTGAAAGATAGATTTGGTTTAATTGGGTTGGTATCAAACCATTTCTTTTATTAAATTCTTTTGCTATTTATAACCTTAACCTGACCATCTGAATACTTTTCATTGTTTTGACAGTTAATAATAACCGTTTCAGCACTACTAACCTTCTGGATACTTCTCATGTTCTGAGAGTCACTATAACCGTTTTAGCATTAGATGGCCTTCTAGAAACTTCCTTCTAAACTTGTCACTTGTTCTAGAAACCACTTCAAGCCTCCTTGCTGACTCGATTACATTTCACTTGGCCGCTTGATTGACCTCCTAAATGATTATCGGTTGCTTGATCGATCTCCTAGATGACTATGTTCACTCAGCCGCTTGATTGATCTCCTAGATAAATATAGGTTGCTTAATCGACCTCCTACATGAATATCAGCCGCTTGATCAACCACTTGGATGAACATCAGCTGCTTAATAAGCTCTTGGATGAATATCAACCCCTTGATCAACCTCCTGAATGACTATTAACTATTTTGTCCACTCTTTAATTATTTTAAATTACTTTCATATTTTGTCATTTCAACTACTTCCCATCTTATCATTGTATCAGTTCTAATTCCTTAAAAAATATATATATAAAGCATTCAACCGTAGTATCTTTAGTATATTATATCTTTTTCTCGCTACAATGCGTTCCCCTCTTCAGTTAGATTCATCAGGAAGGATCAAAGATACAGTACAATAATGGTACCATGTTCGAATCCAAGTCATTTATTTATACGACGATACCACCGTGGATGGGTGATCCTCACAGTATTTACGGATACCTATCAATGGCACACAGGCGCGCAAGCAACGGTTACAGGTGACCGTCCGTATTCAAAGGAAAAGAGTTAAACCGTCGAATGGTTGAGTCTGTTTTTTCTTTTTCTATATCTTTTGGGTAATGGGTATCTTCATCCACGGTGGGACTCGTGTAAACGGTTCGGATTGTTGAAACTTGACACGAGACATACGAGTTATAGTAGAACCCTAAGACCCAGAATACGGCAGAGCCATCTCTTCACAGTACACATGCGGAGAGATGTATGAATCAGGGCTGTCCATTTAGTGGGCACTATCATAGATTGCTTACATTGCAAAAATGACTCTCAAGTAAACCATCATTTCCGTTACATTTTTCCAATTTGACTTGATGAATTTTTAGCCACTAACTATTTTCATCTTATCGCTTTAAAGGCCACCTTTCAGGTGGATTATATATTCGGATAGTTACGTATTTCAAAACATTATCTATCTAGGGGCAATAGATGGATGGACAGGATCGATTCATTACCCGACCACTTCTGCTGTGGAGAGTTGGCCCCCAGCTCCACCGCATCATTTCCCGCCTCAAAGGCCAATGAAGAACGCCAAGAGTACTGGCGTTGGACGGACTGACGGACGGGACCTTGTGTCCCAACATGGTACACATGTGCGAGATCCTGGCCATTCACGCTGGCAGGCCCCGCGCTGTGAGAACTGATCACCTGCAGTCTTGGGGCACTATTCCATCTCTCATGCATGCCACTTGCGGAGGACGTACGATAGGCCCCATCATGAAAATCATATGTCACGGAAATTAAGACGGTCCGGATCACGAGGTGGGCCACGGTATTAGAATAAATGAGCAATCGTTATCTGACTCCACATACACCTGTGGCCTGACTAGTAAGTGGATCATCCAGATTATTGAGAAGGGTAATCTTCTCGATGGGGTCTATTGTTTTGATTGTACTGATTTTCCTACGCAAGCGGCACTTTTTTGGTAAAGATGACATCGTACCATTCATCATACGTACATGCCACATGTGAGGAGACTGGATGGGGACGCGGATTTCCTGCGAAAGCTTTGCAAGAAGTTCCTGCGCTGGGAACCTAAGTGGGGCCCACCGTGATGTTTGTGAGAAATTCACACCGTCCGTACGGTTTGTGAGCTCATTTTAGGACATATTAGAAAAAAAAAAAAAAAATTTAAAGAGCCGAATCCAATACTAAAGTGGGCTGAAAACGTGTGGATTGAAATTCAGCAGTTGAAATATTCGTGGGGCCACATAAGTTTGGAATCAGGCTAGTATTTGGGTTTTCAGTTCATCCCATTAGGAATGACGCTATGAACCATATGGATGGCACGTAAACATCACTGTCGACCCCATGTAGGTTTCAATGTAGTAATTTCCCTACCCACCTTTTCCTTTAGTGTGGCCCACTTGAGCCTGGGATCCTGTTCAATTTTGATCTTATGTCCTAAAATGATTTCACAAAACGGATGATAGGGTGGATTTCTCACCAAAATTACAGCAGGCCCCACCTAAGCTTCCGGTGCAGGCTAAAGGCTTTAGCAGGAAATCCGTGTCCGATGGATGGTTAGGTAAAATTACGAGATTTATCCTCTATTCGTTTACCCACCGGCCTTTTATAACCAACCGAACTTTACTTTACCCAACTAAACCACTGCTGTACGGCAACAGCGCTGGGGGCCGAAATTCCCTTCCAACCCTGCCGTCTAATCTGGACAGGTCAACCCCATCTTGCTGCCCATCCAACCCGAAACGGATTGGCCACTCCCCCTGTCACCATCCAATGGCTAGTGTACGGTGCTTTATGGCCCCACCATGAAATATGTGTTTCATCCATGCCGCCCATCTATTTTTTTAGATCATTTTATGGTATGAGACCAAAAATGAGGTATATCCCAATCTCAAGTGGACCACATTACACAAAACAGTGTTGAATGAACATAGATCATTAAAAACTTTTTAGGGGCCATAAAAGTTTTGGAGCAAGCTATTCTTTGTTTTTTCGCTTCATTTGGGTCTGCATGACCTAATCAACAGTTCCGATGTCAAATAAAAAGTACTGTGAGCCTTAGGAGGATTTTAATGGTGGATATCTAATCACTATTGTTTTCCTGTGGTGTGGTCCACCTGAGACTTATATCCCTCTCATTTTTTGGATCAAGCCCTAAAATGATCAGTAAAGATAGATGAACGAAATAGATAAAAGATATATATCATGGTGGAGCCCACGGAGCCTCACATGAAATTGAGTGACCATGACATGAAATTGAGGCAGCTTCAAAGGAAATTGGGCGAGCCTAACATGAAATTGAGCGAACTTCAATTTCACGAGCTTCACATTAAATTAAGTGAGCTTAAAATGAAATTAAGCAAGTTTCACATGAAATTGATCGAGCGGGCCTAACATGAAATTGACCAAGCTTCACAGGAAACAGTGGGGGTAATGATTTCCATTGTTGAAACCTTGCTAGGCCTCACGGTGATGTTTTATTTGTCAGTCAGCTTGTTCACAGGATGATATAGACATTGATGAATGAAAAACAGAGATACAAGCTTGATCCAGAACTTTTATAGCCTACAATTGTGATATTTTTCCCACATTGTAAATCCCACCTTTTACCCACTGGCTTTTCGGAACTACCTAAACCTTACTTTCCATAATTATACCATGGTTGTACAAATTTTCTTCTTGTAGACAAAAATACCCTTCCAACTACCTGTCTAACTCGGTCGACCCAATCTTGCTGCTTGAAACCAATTGGCTACCCCCCTGCCACCAGCCAATGGCTGATGGTTGGTGCTTTGTGGGCCCCACCATGATGTATGTGTTTCATTCATTCCATCCATATATTTTTCTAGATCATTTTATGGTATGAGACAAACAATGATGTATATCCCAATCTCAAGTGGAGCACATTACAGGAAACAGTATTGGATGAAAGTCGACCATTAAAAACTTTTTAGAGACCATAAAAGTTTTGGATCAAGCTGACCTTTGGCTTTTTCCCTTCATCTAGGTCTGTATGACCTAATCAACAGATTGGGTGTCAAATAAGCAGTACAATGGGCCTTAGGAAGATTTTAACGGTGGATATCCAATCACTTTTGTTTTCCTAGGGTGTGGTCCACCTAAGATTTATATCCCTCTCATTTTTAAGATCAAGCCATAAAATGATATGTAAAAATAGATGAATGGAATGGATGAAACACATACATCATGGTGTGGTCCACAGAGCACCGACCACTAGCCACGGGGTTGGTGGTAAGGGGAGTAGCCAATCCATTTCTATCCAACCTGGCCCGTCTTGATATCCAACTAACATGGATTAGCTATTAACAGGTTGAGTAATAAGACTCGCTACTGAAGTAACATCACTAATGGAAGGCCCGTATCCTAGTCCGTACTATTGCGTAAACTTCCGCGATCATTCCCATCGAATTCCGGCAACCGCACCTATAATCGACGTTTGCGCATGACCCTAAGTCGTATCCCGTAGATCTGAGTCAGCTCAATTCGAGACTTATACTATTACGACCGCACCGTCGCCGCGGTTCCGACGTCACATATTACGCACCGAGGCGATACCCTGGCTAGGAGATGTGGGCCCGTGTTCAGTTCAAGGAAAACACTGTACGTTTGCAATCCCAAGAGAATCTCTATAATATGTCCCATCAATTAATCAATCAATCACCTCATGTCAAGTACAAGAGCAACCCCAAAGTCAACTCTCTCCCTCTCTCTCTCTTACATACCCATACATGTCAAGTACACCTATCAACTCACATCCATCACTCACACCCATCACCTCTCTTACAACCACCCTCTCTCTCTCTTTCTCTTCACATTTTCCAAGCAAGCAAAGGAGTGCATGTCCAAGCACTTCCAAGAGAAAAAAGAGTGTGTTGTGTGGCCCACTTCTCATCCCAAGATCTATCATTCTATCCCTTCATTTCTCATCCTCTTCCATCAAAGTGAGACACAAGAAGATTGGCGTTTTATCGGACCAAGAAGATCAAACGGTGGGTGTTTTATAAGCCTAGATTTAATGCTTTGATGATGAGCTAAGTAAGACCTATCGATTGATGGTATGGATCTCACTTTGGACCCTAGATGTGGCTGATGGCCCACCTTAATTCTCATGATCATTCCATGATGGGGCCATTCTCCATGGACCTCATCATGATATTTATTTTCCTTGCATGAATAGGGTCATCTAGACCTTGTATTTTGGTGGAGAAAGGATCTCCACCATTGATTTTGATCGGTGGGCCCACATGTAATGGGACCCACTTGATGTATGTTGTGATGTATGGAAGAGATGGCTCATAATGTCGGGGTCCCTCCATCACTCGGTCTTTTTCTCTCTTTCTCTCTCTTTTTCTTTATGTGTGATGATGTGGCCGTATGGCCCACTCGGATTGTAAGACCCATATCCTAGCCCATACTGTTCCGTAGGTTTCCCTGGTCCTCCCGGTCGAATTCCGGTTACCTGTGACACGTAGACAGCAGTTGCGCGTGATCCTAAGTCATGTCCCGTATATCAGAGTCGGCTCGACTCGAGACTTGTACCATTACAACCGCACCGTCGCCATGGTTCCAATGCCGCGACTCGCGGACCGATCCGATACCCTGAAAGGGAAATGTGGACCCGCGTTCAGCTCGAGAAAAAACATCGTGCGTTGCAAATCTCAAGAGAATCTCTATAACATGTCTCATCAATCAATCACTCCATCAATCAATCACATCACATCATGTCAAGTACAAGAGCAGCCCATGCTTCCTTCCTCCACAAGTCAAGTAAACTCCAAAGTCAACCAATCTCTCACCTTAACCATCACTCACCTTACATCCATCTCTCACATCTCTCTTACAACCACCACACCTCTCTCTCTCTTTCTCAACACAAATTCCAAGCAACAATTCTAAGAGAGAAGAGGGGTGGACGTCCATACATTTCTAAGGAGAGAAGTGATTTTTGTGGCCCACTTTTCCATCCCATAAACCTTCATCCTAGCCATTCATTTCTCATCTTCCACCGTTAAAGTGAAGCATAAGGAGATCGGCTTTCCAACGAACCAAGAAGATCGAAGGTGGGTGCTTATTAGGCTAAATTTTTCATATTTTGATGATGAGCCAAGTGAGGCCTACCGATTGATGGTATGGATCTCACTTTAGACCCTAGGTGTGGCCGATGGCCCGCCTTGATGCTCATGATCATTCCATGATGGGGTCATTCTCCATGGACCCTATCATGATGTTTATTTTCCTTGCATGAAAAGAGGTCATCTAGACCATCCATTTTGGGGTGAAAAAGGGATCTCCACCGTTGATCTTTGATTTGGTGGGCCCGCATGTATTGGGACCCACTTGATGTATGATTGAATGCAAGGGAGGGCTCATAGTGGCGGAGCCCTCCATCACATGTGCCTATTTCTCTCTCTCTCTCTCTCCCTTTTTGTGATGATATAGTTGTGTGGCCCACTTGGATGAACCGCACCTTATATATATGTTGTATCTACACCATCTACCATTTGGTGGCCCACCTAAGCAGGGCCCACCTCAATGCATGTGTTATACCCAACCGTCCAATGTCCCTGGGACGCTGGACGTGAACTGGGAAAACACAGATATTAGCTTGTTTCCAAGCTTATGGGGTGGCCCACTCATATAGGCCCCACCTTAATGTATGTATTCAATCCACGCCGTCCATCCTTTTCCTCAGACCATTTTAGGCATTGAGCCGAAAAATGGGGCCAATCTGACCTTCTGGCGAGCTATCGCATAGAAAATGGTAGTTTTCACCATTAAAAATCCACATGATGTGTCCACACACCAAAATATATTGAATATTGGGCTTGTTGCGCTTGTCTTGAGATACGAGAACCAATAGGCGGGGTGGATTCTTTCGATGCGGGCCCCGCACACGAAAAACCTCAGAAAATGCGATTTCAAAAAAAAATAAAAAATAAAATAAAAGAGGCAGCAAACGCTGCTGCTGCCAGAGGCGGGCAAGCAACGCCTACCGCGTGGAGGCGGGCGAACGACTAGGCAGGGACCCACGATCCCAGCCGTGGGCCCCACCATGATGTATATTTGCCATCCAATCCGTTCATTTGGTGGGCCCCTTCCTGAAGTGAGCCCCCTCCAAATATCGGCCCGATCTAAAACTCATATGGCCCACATCATAGGAAACAATAGTGATTAAACAACTGCCATTGGACCCATTTGGGCGTCCAGAAGTTTTGGGTCAATATGAAATTTGTTTTTACTCTTCATCCTGGTCTCCGACCGTATGAACAGATTAGATGGCATATAAACAGTAGGGTGGGCCCCACGTGGGACCCACAAGGATGTATGCATTTTATTCGCACTGTCCACTACTGTGGACGGTGGAACCCACCAGACTGTATGTCTTTTATCAATGCCGTCAAGCCATATGGTGGTTGTTGGACGGCTAGTGGCCCCCACCATGATGCATGTGTTGCATCCAAACCGTCCACCCATTTTAAAAAGCTCATTTTATGATATGAGCTAAAGAATGAGTTAGGTCCATAGTTCATGTGGACCCCCACCATAATGCATGGGTTGCATCCAAACCATCCACCATTTGGCAAGCTTGTATTACAGGCTTGAGACTAAAAATAAGACAGATCTTTTAAGTGGACCCCACTTTGGTATATGTATGGGGCCTATTTTGATTTATTTATGGCCGTCCATTGAGGCCCACCTTGGTATGTGTTTGAGGCCCATCTTGATTTATTTGTGGTCATCCATTGAGGCCCATATGATATGCATATGGCCCATGTGATTAGGCCCATTTTGACGTATTTTAAGGCCTATCTTGATGTAGTTATGGCCCATCCATTGGGGCCCACCTTTGATATGTATGAGACCCATCTGTGAGGCCCACCTTTGATATGTTTATGGCCCATCTGTGAGGCCCACCTTTGATATGTTTATGGCCCGTTGTTGAGGCCCATATGATGTGGCCCATTTGATGTATTTGGAGCCCATGGGTTGAGGCCCATTGTGATGTATTAGGCCTCATGGGTTAAGGCCCATTGTGATGTATTAGGGCCCGTGGGTTGAGGCCCATTTGATGTATTTGAGGCCCATGGGTTGAGGCCCAATGGGATGTATACAAGGTCTATTGCATTGTGTGATTCCACCATGGGTTATGTAATGATATTTATGGTGGGTCATGCCTTGAGAGCAATGTTGGTTTGACGTCCACATTGTAAGAATAATGTTGGTTAAATGTCCGCATTATAACTCTCCCTAGGGCCCATTAATAGGCCCATACTTGTTGTGTGTAGGCCATCAAGGCTCATCTTCGTTGTGAGGATAGTTCATCACCATATAAAATGCTTAGTATAACTCCACGATTCATGCCCATATGCATCATATGTATGCCTGATATGAGGAATGTTTGATCATAGCATACGCCATTGGACAAACTATTTACGGGACTCCTTATGAGACGGAGTACCCACATTATCGCGCCGTATGCGCAGGATTGCTGCAGGACTGGATAGTGTGACTCATGCATCTCACGTATATGTGACTTGATCATTGTACACCCTAGTAACATCAGGGTCGTGGCCTCCATAGACACATCATGGATGGCCATATGGGATACCGAAAATGCTTGGTTCTAGCATTGTGGGCATATAGGATGTCCTTGGGTGAAAATTTCAGAACCTCCTTGGTATCAGGAGATGCTCCAACGTCTAGACCGAGTGGAATATGAGCGTCGATGCCTATACCATGAGGTCGTGTCTCCCACTATGTCGTGGTCGGTTGGAAGGGGGTGTGGCCTTATCCGCCCGAGTGAGGGGGCTATAAGTTAGGCTGAGTATGACCAGCTCGTAAATGAGTCAGCTATCGACGAGTCGGGCCCGATATTGGCAGGCAGATAGTGAGGTCTCTTCCACTCACTGGGCTGTGCAGCTAGGGAGGAGGCAGTCGGAGTGGAGTGTAATAGACCTCGGTGATTTTTCCAGAGAGCAACCGTACTGATATGTAGACTTATTGAGCAGGAATTGCATATCCATTTATTCATTCATTCACTATCCACTCGGGTTGGTGGTGTGTAACTATTTGTCACATGTACCTTCGCATGGCCAGGATTTCGGTTGGGCGCGCAACTAACCTAAGATCAGGAGTTTACCATATTGAGTCGGACTATCCAAATTTAGGTATGGGACTGGTTTGGATAGAAGTCCCTTATGATGAACCCCGTAGCCTGCAATACTACGTACCATCATCCGGACTTCACATTCCAGCATGGCCATTTCATTCGCACCGCATATTACATTGTATCTGCGGTACTTAGCATTTTGGGTTACTATGTTTTTGCATGAGGTTGATGGTGTTCGTGGCTCGTCAGGATTTGTATATTGCATTGCATCCTCAGCATCTGTTATTGTCTTATTATATTTTGCATCGCATAGCCTTGGTACGACTGATGGCACTCATGGACTTAGCAGTATATTTCCGTTTATTCTAATGATGTATGATTTATTGGCTTTGTGGTATACTTGGCACTTATCTTATGCATACACTTTCACCACCCTCTAAGCTTTTGTAAGCTTATTCACGATAGATGCCTGCAGGTGGCGTTAGGTTGCAGCAGCGTTGGACTTGGAGCATGCAGCTGTCCTCTAGAGCTTTGATTTCAATATATATGTATTTCCCTTTCTGTATTGCATCCAAATGATTATATTAATGGATATGTGATGATGATGTTACCTTTATGATTTGGGTATACTTGTGGTTATACTTCTCATGAGACAAATGTACATTGAAAAATCCTCCTTTTAGGATCCCAGGATCGGAACCTAGCATATGTACATTGGAGGTCGAGAATGGGGTACTAAAGAGGCTGTCGGCACCGGGTTCGGTGATCAGGATTCCTGTGAA
Organism: Magnolia sinica; assembly: GCF_029962835.1. Lineage (NCBI taxonomy): Eukaryota > Viridiplantae > Streptophyta > Magnoliopsida > Magnoliales > Magnoliaceae > Magnolia > Magnolia sinica. The sequence goes on from NC_080577.1 coordinate 36,770,077, forward strand.
TCCGATTTCCGGGTTTAGGGCATGACACGGATGGACCCCACCTTGATGTATATCTTATCTACACCATCCAATCATTTGGTGGCCCACCTAGGCAGCACATCTGTAGGTGGGGCCCACCTTAGATATGTGTTGTAACCAAACCGTCCAGTGTTCAGGGACGCTGGACGTGGCCATGCAGTGAAGTGTGGACTGACAACGTGGTGTACTGACGCCCAACCTCCCTGGTCGCACGCTGGAGGTTGGGATGAAAATAAAAATATCAGTTTGATTTGAAACTTTGGGTGGACCGCTCATGCAGGCCCCACCTTGATTCATGAATTCAATCCACATCGTCCATCCCATTCTCCGGCTCATTTTAGGCATTGAGCTAAAATATGAGGCCAATTTGATTTTTCTGGTGGGCCATAGCTTAAAAAACAGTGGTTTATACCATTAAAATCCATTAGGGCCCACTCTGATGTTTCTATACACCAAAACACATCGAATATTAGGCTCATTTGGATTGTCTTGAGCTGTAGAATCCAATGGGTGGAGTGGATCCACCTGATGCGGGCCCCACCTAAGAAAAACCTCAGAAAAATCAGTTTTTCAATATATATATATATATATATATATATATATATATATATATATATATATATAATATAAGATATATATTATATGTATATGTATATATGTTGGTGGGTCACGTCCTGTGTTTAACGCTGGAGGCAGGGGGTCCCAACCGTGGGCCCCACAGTGATGTGTGAGAACATCAACACCGTGCATTTCGTGGACCCCTTCTAGTTGTGGGCCACCCCAAAAATCAACCATGTAAGAAACTCAGGTGGCCCACGCTACAAGGAACGGTGATGATTGAACATCTACCATTATTACTCCTGTGGTCCAGGAGTTTTGGATCGTTATGAAATTTGTTTTTCCTCTTCATTCCGATCCGTGTGACCTTATTAACAGATTGGATGGAAGTTAATGTTATGGTGGGCCCCACGTGGGACCCACTGACGTTGTGTTGAACCCACACTGTCTCCATGTTTGGGAGTGGGACGGCTGGTGTACCTCACTCCAGCTACATAGCTGCTGTAGTGACGTCACCAAGTTCTGTGGGTCCCACCTGTTTCATGCACGCCGTCCATCTATGGGACCCACCATGATGCATGTGTTGTATCCATACCATCCAACCATTTTGAAAGATAATTTTAAGGCTAGAAATAAAAATAAAAATGAGACAAATCCAGTTATTAGGTGGACCACATTACAGGAAATAGTGGGTTTGAACGTCCACCATCAAAACCCGTGGGCTACCAAGTTTGGACCTATATGATACTTGTTTTTCCCTCTAAATTCAGGTCTTTGTGACCTAATGAATAGGCTGGATGGGAAATAAACCCTATGATGGGGCCCACTAGAATTTAATCGTGGAAATCATTATCACCACGGTTAGATATGGTATGGTCCAGATGATCTTTTGATATGACTCATGTTTTCGCATAATACTTTATATTGATCTCTATAAATAGATGAATTGTGATTCGGCCCATTTGAATTGGCCCATCCAACTCGGCCCATTCAACTCAGCCCATTTGACTTGGCCCATTTGATTCGGCTCACTGATTAGGCCAGATGTGATATATGAGGCCCGTTGTTGAGGCCCACCTTGATGTGATGTATGAGGCCCGTTGTTGAGGCCCATCTTAATATACATGAGGCCCATGTGATGCGGCCCATTTGATGTATTTGGGGCCCATGGGTCGAGGCCCAATGGGATATATACAAGGTCCATTGCAATGTGTGATTCCCCATGTTTATGTAATGATGTTTATAAAGGGTCATGCCTTGGGAGCAATGATGGTTTGACGTCTACATTGTAAGAATAATGTTGGTTAAATGTCCGCATTATAACTCTCCCTAAGGCCCATTGATAGGCCCATACTTGTTGTGTGTAGGCCGTCTAAGCCCATCTTCATTGTGAGGATAGTTCATCACCGTATAACATACTTAGTATAATTCCATGATTCATGCCCATACGCATTATATGTATGCTTGATATAAGGAGTGACTGATCATAGCATATGCCATTAGGCAGATTATTTATGGGACTCACTGATAGGAGTTACCCACATGAGTGCGCGGTACGCACAGGATTGCTGCATGACTAAACGGTGTGACTCATGCATGTCGCATATGTGTAACATGATCATTGTATGCTCTAGCGACATCAGCGCCGTGGCCTCCACAGGCACATCATGGATGGCTGGATTGGATACCGAAAATATTGGCTCTAGCATTGTAGGCACGTAAAATATTGGCTGCATGACTAGACGGTGTGACTCATGCATCTCGCATATGTGTAACATGATCATTGTATGCCCTAGCGACATCAGGGTCATGGCCTCCACAGGCGCATCGTGGATGGCTGGATTGGATACCAAAAATATTGGCTCTAGCATTGTAGGCACGTAAGATGTCCTTGGGTGAAAGTCTCAGAACTTTTTTGGTACCAAGAGATACTCCAACGTTTAGACCGAGTGGATACACGAGCGCCTGAGTGCCGAATACCAGTAGGCCGCATCTCCCACTTTGTCGTGATCGATTGGAAGCGGGTGTGGCCTTATCCGCCCGAATAAGAGGGTTGTAAGCTAGGCTGAGTTTGACCAGCTTGCAAATAAGTCCATTATCGACGAGTTGGGTAGGTATTGACAGATTACTGGTCAAGCGGATAATGTGATCTATTCCGCTCGTTGGGCTGTGCGGCAGTCAGTGTGGAGTGTACTAGACCCCGGTGATATCCCAGAGAGGAATTGTACTGCTATATGTACTTGATGAGGACTGGCATGCCTGCATTGCATCTCGCATATGACATTTGGCTACGTAGGCCTCGCATCGCATGGCCTTGGTATGGCCGATAACATTCATGTCTAGCATCGCATGGCCTTAGTATGGCCGATGGCATTCATGTCTCACATCGCATGGCCTTGGTATGACCGATAACATTCATGTCTTGCATCGCATAGCCTTGGTACGGCTGATAATATTCATGGACTTACCAGCATCTTTCCGCATTACTCTGATACTGCATACTTGGCACTTGCCTTGTGCACACAATTACACCACCCTCTAAGCTTTTGTAAGCTTATGCACAACTGTTGCGTGCAGCTGGCATTGGATAGCAACAGCGCTGAGGCAGGAGCGCGCATCAGATTATTTTGAAGCCTTTTGATCACCTTGTATTTCCCTTTCCACATCGTACTTAAAGTTTTTGATATACTGGATATGTGGTGATGTTGTTTTGTGACTTGGTTATATTTGTGGTTATGGTCTATTACAAAAAAAAAATATACTGAAAATCCTCCTTGTAGGATTCCAAGATCGGAATCTGGCATATGAATGCCGGGAGCTGAGAATGGGGCACTACGGAGGCTGTCGGCGACGGATTCGGAGATCGAAAATTTTGTGAGCCCATTTTTCGAGTTTGGGGCGTGACAACTAAGTTATGTGGGTCCTACCATGATGCATGTTTGAGCAAGCTTTAAATGAAACTGAACAAGCCTAACATGAAATTGAGCGAGCTTCACATGAAATTGAGCGATCCTTACATGAAATTGAGTGAGCTTCAAATGAAATTGAGCAAGCCTAACGTAAAATTGAGCGAATTTCAATGAAATTAAGTGAGCTTTAAATGAAATTGAGCAAGCCTAACATGAAATTGAGCGAGCTTCAAATGAAATTGAGTGAGCCTAACATGAAATTGAGCGAGTTTCAAATAAAATTGAGGGAGCCTAACATGAAATCGGGCAAGCTTCAAATGAAATTGAGCGAGCTTCACATGAAATTGAGCGAGCCTAACATGAAATTGAGCGAGATCAAATGAAATTGAGCGAGCCTATCATGAAATTGAGCGAGCTTCAAATGAAATTGAACGAGCTTCACATGAAATTGAGTGAGCCTAACATGAAATTGACCAAGCTTCAAATGAAATTGAGCGAGCCTAACATGAAATTGGCGGACAACTCGGGTAAATTGGCCAAGAAGTATGTCAAATGGACTAAGAACTTTGGCAAATTGGAAATCGGATTGCTCAGTACGCTTGTATTATACTGAGTAAACTGACTTGGGCCCACCTTGAATGTATTTGGTCTATCCACGCCATCCATCTGTTTTTCCATCTAATTCAAGGGGTTGAGCCCAAAATTAAAGCATATCCAAAGATCAAGTGGATCATACCATATGAAATAGTAGGGATAATGATTTCCACCGTTGAAACCTTACTAGGCCCTGCAATGTTGTTTTATTTGTCATCCAGTCTATTCATAAGATGATGTAAACATGGATGAACGGAAAACATAGATACAAGCTTAATCTAAAACTTTCATGGCTCACAATAAATTTTTTTGGTCTAGGTTTAAGGCAATTTAATTAAATATATTTGTAGTGCGTGCTTTCTTCAATGGAAGCACCATTTTTATCCTTTCTTGACAAAATAAAACAAAGATAAAGAAATAACGATTTAATAGAAGAATATTCTTATACAAAGAAAAGAGAAAATTTTAAAAAATGGGTTTTACGTAAATGAGTATTGTTATATGAAGAGAATAAAAGATTTCAAAAAAATAAGTTTTAAGTAAATGAGTATTATTATATGAATAGGAGAAGAGAATCCGGGAAAGCAATTTTTGCAGAAAATGAGTTTTTGTGAAGAATACAAAAATTGAATTTATAACGCAAGGGCTCTTTTGCCCAGGAAAAGGCATTAGTATAGTCATCAAAAGTAAAGTATGGGAGCATTCATGAAAGTCTGTGGTGGATGAAACGTGAGATTTACGGTCAGAAAAATCTCTAAAACTAGCCTGCCAAAGTACGGTGTGGCCAACCCGTATTGAGGGAGGACATGTTCACATGCAATGAACGGCCTGATCTCGCATATGTGAAAACGCTGGCAGATACAGCGCATGTCGTACCGTACATGAAGAGAAGCAAACAAGACGGACCGTACGGTGCTTCTCTATGCGGGTCGACGTGAATGTAACTGTTGTAAGGAGTCCGTGCACCAATAAGCTCTGTGGCCCCCACCGCAATGTATGTGGACATCCAATCCATCCATCATTTGCCCAGCTCAAGTCAGGACGCGAGCCAAAAATCAATCTCATCCAAAACTCAAGAGGGACACACCAAATGGAGAAGTGGGAATAGAACGCCTTACCGTTGAAACCAATAATGAGGGTTTGGATAGGGCTGGTGTTTCTGTTTGGGTGGATCCTGGTGGAGCTCACCTTATGAACGGGTTGGATGGCATACAAACATCAAGGTAGGCCCAGGAAGGTTATAGTGCCCATCCCCACTGCTCCTATGATTAGGCCCACTTGAGTTTTCAATCGACCTAATTCTCGACCAATACCTATCATCAGCCAACGAAAATGACGGACGATGGACTGAGTGGATGCCACACACACTAAGGTGGTCCACATATCTTTGTTGCACGGGCTCCCTGTCTTGATAATTCCCATTCTTTCGGTCGCTTTAGTCTTACTATACCAGGCCTATTGCGTGCTGAATAAACTTTATGGGATTCACGGTAATGTATATGTTTTATCTATCCCATCCATTCATTTTACCAGCTCATTTTAGTAAAAGAGCTCATATTTGAAGCTTATTGGAAGCTCAAGTGGGTCACACCACAAGAACTGTATGGATTGAATGCCAATAGTTGAAAACTGCTTGGAGCCATGGAGGTTTGTGTTCTCACTTCATTAAAGTTTTTGTGACCCTATGAACAGGTTGGATGACAAATAAACACCACTATGGGCACGAGGAAGGTTTCAACAGTGAATGGCATTACTAATGCAGTGGAATCCACTTAAACTTTAGACATAATTCAAATTTGGTATGATCCTCTAAAGAATCTGGATAGTCTGCTTTTGTTGCTTCGGGATTGGACCACATTATCATATATGCTAATGATGATAAAATGGTGCAGATGAGACACATATATCACGGTGGGCCCTACGAGTTTACTCAGTACATTGTAGCGTGCTGAGTTAGTACCTTTCTTTCGTGTAGGCAATGCCGCATAAATCACACTGTTAAATAAATGGTAATAAAAGGCAAAGCTCTTCCAAGCCTACACACGTGTGAAATACTGCCATGTACAGGCCACATATGTGACACCATGGCACATAGGTCCATCCATCATGTTAGCCCGACCTTGTACGGAAGCGGATTGGCTGGTGTACTACACACCATATATGTAGCTAATGTATTGTGGTCACCAAGTTCTGTGGGTCTCATCATGAGGTATGTGTTATATCCAAACCGTCCATACATTTTTTCGAGATCGTCTCAAGGTTTGAGATGAAAAATAAAACAGATCTAGCAATCAAGTGGACCACACTGAAAAAAGCAGTGGGAATTGAACGTTTGCCATTGAAACCCTTTGGGGGTTCACAAAAGTTTTGGATCAATATGAAATTTTTTTTTCCTCCTCATCCAAGTCTTTGTGATGTTATGAACATATTGGATTGAAAATAAATGTTATGGTGGGCCCAATGAAATTTTTAACAATGAAAATCATTATCTCAGCTGCTATTTTGTGTAGTCTTGTTGCACTTTGGATATGATTAATTTTTTTAATAGTAATATAAAATGATCTCGAAAAATGGATCAACAGTGTGGATATAATAAATATATCATTTCAGGGCCATGTAACTTCCATTTTTATTTTTATTTTCCCTCTTCATCTATGTATTTGTGACCTTATTAATAGATTAGATGAAAAATAGATGTTATGGCAGGCCCATGAATTTTTTAGCAGTAAAAATCATTATCCTCACTGCTATTTTTGTTAGCAATTGATGTTTGGATACACCGAAAATAAATAAAATAAATCGAAAAATTATTTCACTAGGCTGAATCACGTATAAAATATGTTGTCCTTAAAGTGTGATTCGCCCCCTTATCAACTGCTGATGGGTTACAGGCGAATTGCTTCTAGGATAAGACAAGCCTTATCAGGATCCAGCGTGCAGTAATCACGATAGGTCCACTATGGAACAATTTTAACGCAACAGATCTCTTCTAGCAGACTTAGACAGTAGAGATAATCAAAGTATTTTATAATGGAGATTTGGATTGTATCTGATTTGATGAGAGAGATGGTGTGTTGAGATGATGAAATCGGACTAGAATGGTCCAGTTTATATAGGCATCAGGTATAGCACCGTTTCTGTGTGGTATGCAATGGTCCAAAACGTTTAAAAATGATTCTGGCCGTTGTCAATTAATCCCAGACGTTTCTGGTCGTCAGATCAGAAGATCTGACCGTTGGATCATCCTGGCCCGTCCATTTTCGAACCGTTGTGGCTTTCAAGGTGGCTATCCATTTTTAGATACAGCTGGACATTTCGAATTTAAGATCCAACCGTTCTCAGTCACCTATAAAATCCAAGCTCATTTCGGATTTTCAGATCCACCGCCCTAAGGCTCTGATCAGACATATCGCACCGAGGTCGCACCGTCTAGCGCCGGTTCGCGTAAGGTCGCGAGGGAGCGACCACTCTGCGACACGATGCGCACCTGCGAAGTGAAAAGTGCGCCATCTAGCGCCACTACAGCCACACCGCCCACACCCTCGCCTACGCCCGTGCCCGAGCCCTAGCGCGTGCGTGCGTGCATGTGTTCCAGTGCTACGCACCAGAACACGCAACCCGAATATCACCTCCTCCAAAAACTCTAAGTAATAATACTCTTCACAACATCTCATATAAACCACACAACCCTTCTTTGTATTTTCGATGTGGGACAAAGCACACACACCGCACTTTTTAATTCAAAAATTTCAAAAAGTGTTTTGGCGAAAAATTCCTGAAATTTTGAAAATTTTGAATTTTCTTTTAAAAAAAAAAATCACTGATTTTCAACAATCCTCCACTAGTTTTTTAAAACAAAGAAAAATTTGGCAGAATAATAACAGTTATTATGCATAAAGAAAGATATCTTGCAGTTTGAATATTTCCTTAGTGTAAGTATTTTGAAGTTATCTCGAAATTTCTGGTTGCCGCAGCATTGAACCAGTTATTTCTATATGATATAACCGAAAATACCACACACATAATAGCTCATGCATAACGTGTTCCTTCATAATCTCGCTTAGCACTTTTAATGATTATTTGCTTATCTTGTTTCATGAACGATCCCGAGATAACTCTAACTCTCATGAGAAGCGGCACCACATCTACGTTCACATAGGTGAAATCCTTTCAGTGTTTCTATTTAAAACACTTGTCCTGTTTGACTGGACTTCATTAATAATTTAATGCTCATCCCTCTTTTATAACGGCAAGCACTATCATCCTGGATGAAGTTATTAATTTATTTAGTACTTAAACTTTTCACTTATCAGTGAATTGTTATTACTCATTAAACTCAATCTTTAGAGATTTTCTAATTTTGGGTTGAGTTTCTTTCACTGGTGAAACTTTGAGTAAAGAGTTTTGACCCCATCCTTCTATATGCAGTCCTTACTACCTCTCTCATCAAAGGTTTAGTAAAAGGATCAGCAAGTTATTACTCGACTTTATATATGAGATCGCAATGATTCCATCTTGAATCAATTGTCTTATATAGTCATGTCTCAAATTTATGTGTCTGGACTTCCCATTATAGGTACCGCTATAGGCTCTCACTAGAGTGGCTTCACTATCACAATGAAATGGAACAGCCGGTATAAGCTTCGCATAGAATGAGATTTCTAATAGAAGATCCCTTAGCCACTCAGCCCCTTTGCCTGTAGCGGCCAAAGCTATGAACTCAGATTCCATAGTTGAGTACGTTATGCAAGTTTGTTTCTTGGATCCCTAAAATATAGCTGCACCTCTTAGGGTGAATATCCACCTTATAGTGGACTTGTTGTCCCCTGCACTCGATATCCAACTTGCATTGGTATATCCTTCCAATACTAACGAAAATTCTTAGTAAAATAGTTTTAGTTCTTTGGTTTCTTTAAAATAACATAAAACTCTACTTACTGCTTTCCAGTGTTCAACACTTGGATCACTCATAAACCTTTTTAGTTTACTCATAACGTATGTTATATTTGGTCTTGTGCATTGCATTGCATACATAAGACTACCTATAACACTAGCATACTCTAGTTGTGCAACTGCTCTTTCACTGTTTTCTTTTAACTTGATACTTGGATCAAACGGGGTCTTTGCCTCTTTAATTTTCAAGTGATTTAACTTGTTTATTATTTTCTCAATATAATGAGACTGGCATAATGCAAAACTCCTACTATGTTTTTTAACTTTGATACCTAATATGGTATCTACTTGTCCAAGATCCTTTATTTTGAAAACTGAAGAGAGAAACTTTTTTGTTTCAGTTACACCTTCCATTTAATTACTGATTATTAACATATCATATACATATAAGCATATAATTACAACATAATCATTACATACTTTTGAATATATACATTTATTAGTAATATTATGTTCAAAACCATAAGATAGAACTTTAGAATTAAATTTATTATGTCACTGTTTTGGTGCTTGCTTTAATCCATATAAAGACTTAACAAGTCCATATATCTTTCTTTCATTTCCTGGTAGAATAAATCCTTTTGGTTGCTCCATGTAAACCTCCTGTAAGACCCGTATCCTAGCCTATACTGTTCCGTCGACTCTCGCGATCCTTTCTGTCGAATTCTGGCACTCCACGACCAATAATCAACGTTTGCGCGCGACCGTAAGTCAAATCCCGTAGATTTGAGTTGACTTAATTCAAGACTTGTACCATTGCAACCGCATCATCGCCGAGGTTCTAACGCTATGACTCGCGCACCGATTTGATACCCTGTCAAGGAGATATGGGCCGACGTTTATTTCGAAGAAAACGTCGCGCATTTGTAATCCCAAGAGAATCTCTACATCATGTCAAATCAATCCAATCAATCACCTCACATGTCAAGTACATGTCCCATCCCCAAAAGCAACCCCAAAGTCAACTCTCTCTCACCCTCTCTTACACACCCATACATGTCAAGTACACCATCACCACACCCATCACTCACATCTATCGCACCTCTCATCTTTCTTATCTCTCTTACATTTCTCATCTCTCTCATTCTCAAGCAACAAGCATCATACGTCCAAGCTCTTCCATGGGAGAAAAAGTGTGAGTTGTGTGGCCCACTTCCCATCCCAAAATCCTTCATCCTAGCCATTCATCTCTCATTATCCTCCATCAAAGTGAAGTACAAGGAGCTCGACGTTCCAACAGACCAAGAAGATTGAACGGTAGGTGCTCTATTAGGCCTAGATTTTCTTTTCTTGATGAAGGGCCAAGTGAGGCTTACTGATTGATGGTATGTATCTCACTTTGGACCATTGATGTGGCCGATAGACTACCTTGATTATCATGATCATTCCATGATGGGGTCATTCTCCATGGACCCCATCATGATGTTTACTTTCTAACTTGAAAAGAGGTCATTTAGACCTTCCATCTAGGTGGAGGAGTACTCCACCGTTGATTTTTGATTTGACGGGCCCACATATATTGGGACCCACTTAATGTATGTTTTAAATTATGGAAGGGAGGGCCCATAGTGTCGGGGTTCCTACATCGCACGTGTCTCTTTCTTTCCCTCTCTCCCCCTCTTTTTCTTTCTTTTGTGTGATGATGTGGCCGTGTGGCCCACCTGGTTGGACCCCACCATGAAGCATGTATTTCAGCCAAGTCATTTATAGGTGGGGCCCACTTTGTATATATGTTGTTTCACACCACCAGTCATGTGGTGGCCCACCTAAGTAAGGCTGACCTTAAATGTATTTACCTTCCCCAGAACCGTCCAGCGTCTGGACGTGAACTGGGAAAGCAAAAATATTAGCTTGATTTTTGGGTTTTGGGGTGGACCACTCATGCAGGCCCCACCTTGATGTATGTATTCAATCCACACCGCTTATTCCATTCCTCAGCCCGCTTTAGGCGTTGAGCCAAAAAATGAAGCTTATTCAACTAACTGGTGGGTCGTACCTTAGCAAACAATGATTTTCACCGTTTAAATTTACTTAAATTTTTCTACACGCTGAAAGATGCCCAATATTGGGCTTGATGGATGGGTTATAGACTATAGAGTTCATTGGCTGGGGTAGATTCACTTTATGCGGGCCCCACGTGCGAAAAACCTTAGAAAAACCACTTTTTTTAAAGAAAAAAATGCATGCAGCACCTGCTGTTGCTGACGCTGCAGCAAGACACTGCTGCGTCTGGGCCAGGGACCACGGTCCCATATGTGGGCCCCACCGTGATTTGTCTTGAACATCCACACCATGCACTTGATGGCCCCTTAGGGCAGTGGGCCCCCCTCCAAAATTCAGCCGTATACGCGGCTCAGGTGGCCCACATCATAAGAGACAGCGGTGATTGAATGGTTGCCATTGAACCCTTTCCGGGTATTACAAAAGTTTTGGATCAGATATGAAATTTGTTTTTCCTTTTCATCCAGGTCCGTGTGACCTTATCAACAGCTTGGATGAAAGATAAACGTTATGGTGGGCCCCACATGGGACCCACCTGTCTGGAGTGGATTTGGTGGAGTACCTCCACTAGCCGTTAGATGCTGCCTCATGATCAGCGTTGGGTGCGTCTGATTATGAGGGATGCGTTGTATCCTAACCGCCCATCCGTATGGGGACCACCGTGATATGTGTTATATCCCACACCGTCCTTGGGATGGTGGGACCCACCAGTAGTGGGAACAGGTGGTTGGGTACCTCACACCAGTTGTATAGTCGGTGCATTGAAGCCACCAAGCTCTTTGGGTCCCACTGCCGTACGATGTCAGCAAGTTTTGAGCACCCCACTATAACATATGTTTGTATTCCACAATACATCCTTTTCAGCTCGTGTGGGGCTTACCCTACACGTGTTGTACGTGTGAGATGGGACCCACCTTTGATGTATGTATTTTGTATCCCACACCGTCCAACTAACGGTGGACCCCTCCATGACGCATGCGTTGCATCCATACCGTCCAGCCATTTTAAGATATCATTTTATGGCATGAGAGGAAGGATGAGACAGATCTATAGTTCAAGTGGACCCCCCTACCATTTGCAATAATGGGGACAGTGACATCCACTGTTCAAATTCCTAGGGCCATAGTCGTTTCCAATTAAGCTAATATTTGTTTTCACTTCATATATCTCTATGTTAATTTATGAATAGGTTGGATCTCAAAATACCTCACGGTGGGCCACACCATGCAATCCAGCCGTGGTATGGTCTAGATGATCTTTCGACTTGATACATTTAAAGGTCATGTGCAGGGCCCACTTGTTATGTATTTGTGGCCCATTTGATAAGAGCCATTGTGATGTATTTGAGGCTCATTTGAGTCCCACCTATGATGTATATTTGAGGCTCACCTGTAATTTATATTTCAGGCCCATATGATGGGGCTCACCTACCTGAATCTGAGGCCTATGGACAAGGCCCATTGTGATATGTTTTAGGCCCATTAGTGTGGCCCATTGATGCAGCCCAATCAATGTATATGAAGCCCATTGGTGCGGCCCATGTGATATGGCCGACTCGATATATATGAGGCCCATTGGTGCGGCCCGTGGATGCGATCCACTTGATGTATTTGGGGCCCCTGGGTTGAGGCCCATTGTGATGTATTTGGGGCCCGTGGGTTGAGGCCCATTGTGATGTATTTGGGGCCCGTGGTTTAAGGCCCATTGTGATGTATTAGGGCCAGTGGGTTGAGGCCCGTTGTTGAGGCCCACCTTGATGTGTATGAGGCCCATTGTTGAGGCCCACCTTGATGTGCCCACCTTGATGCGTATAAGGCCCGTTGTCGAGGCACATCTTTATATATATAAAGCCCATTATTGAGGCCCATCTTGATTTATTTGTTGCCATCCATTGAGGCCCACCTTGGTATATATATGAGGCCCATGTGATTAGGCCCACCTTGGTGTATTTATGGCCTGATGTTGAGGCCCACCTTGATATTCATGAGGCCCATGTTTTGAGGCCCATTTGATGTATTGGCGGCCCATGGGTCGAGGCCCAATGGGATGTACATAAGGTCCATTGTATGTGTGATTCCACCATGGTTTGTGAAATGATATTTATGGCGGGCCATGCCTTAGGAGCAATGTTGGTTTGACGTCCACATTATAAGAATAATGTTGGTTAAATGTCTACATTATAACTCTCCCTAGGGCTCATTGATAGGCCCGTACTTATTGTGTGTAAGCCATTTAAGCCCATCTTCATTGTGAGGATAGTTCATCACCATATAAAATGCTTAGTATAACTCTATGATTCATGCCCGTACGCATCATATATATGCCTGATATGAGGAATGTTTGATCATAGCATACACCATTGGGCAAACTATTTATGGGACTCCTTATGAGACGGAGTGCCCACATTATCGCGCCGTACGCGCAGGATTGCTGCATGACTGGATAGTGTGACTCATGCATCTCGCATACATGTGACTTGATCATTATACGCCCTAATGACGAGACTCCTTATGAGACGGAGTGCCCACATTATCGCGTCGTATGTGCAGGATTGCTGCATGATTAGATAGTGTGACTCATGCATCTCGCATACATGTGACTTGATCATTGTACGCCCTATGACATCAGGGCCGTGGCCTCCACAGGCACATCGTGGATGGCTAAATAGGACACTGAAAATACTTGGTTCTATCACTATGGGAACTTAGGATGTCCTTGGGTGAAAGTCCCAGAATCCTCCGAGGCCAGGAGATGCTTCAACGTCTAGACCGAATGGAATATGAGCGCCGGTGCCTATACCATGAGGTCGTGTCTCCCACTGTATCGTGGTTGGTTGGAAGGGGGTGTGACCTTATCCGCCCGAGTGAGGGGGCTATAAGCTAGGCTGAGTATGACCAGCTCGTAAATGAATCCGCTATCGATGAGCCGAGTAGGTATTGGCAGACTGCTGGCTAGGCGGATAGTGAGGTCTCTTACACTCGCTTGGCTGTGCAGATAGGGAGGAGACAGTCGGAGTGAAAAGTAATAGACCCCGGTGATTTTCCCAGAGAGCAACCGTATTAATATGTGGACTTATTGAGCAGGAATTGCGTATCCGTTCATTCATTCACTATCCACTCGGGCTGGTGGTGCGTAACTATTTACTACGTGTACCTTCGTATGGCCAGGATTTCAGTTGGGCGCACGACTAACCTGAGATCAAGAGTTTACCACATTGAGTCGGACTATCCAAATTTAGGTATAGGATTGGTTTGGATAGAAGTCTCTTGTGGTGAACCCTGTAGCATGCGATACTACGTACTATTATCCCGACTTCACATTCTAGTATGACCATTTCATTCGCACCGCATATTACATTGCATCTACAGTACTTAGCATTTTGGGTTACTATGTTTTTGCACTTATATGGCCTAGATGAGTTAATGGTATTCGTGGCTCGTTAAGATTTACATATTGTATTGCATCATCAGCATCTGTTATTATCTTCTTATGTTTTGCATCGCATAGCCTTGGTACAGCTGATAGCATTTATGGACTTACTGCATATTTCCGCATTACTTTGATATTGTACACTTGGCACTTGCCGTGCGCACATACTTACACCACCCTCTAAGCTTTCTATAAGCTTATGCACGATAGATGCGTGCAGGTGATGTTAGGTTGTAGCAGCGTGAAGCTTGGAGCATATAGCTATCTTTCGAAGCTTTGATCTTATTTTGACTTATGTATTTTCCCTTTCAGCATTGTATTCAAATGATTATATTAGTGGATATGTGATAATGATGTTGCCTTTATGATTTAGGTATACTTGTGGTTATGCTTCTTATGAGACAAATATACGTTGAAAAATCTTCCTTGTAGGATCCCAGGATCGAAACCTGGCATATGTACGCTGGGGGCCGAGAATGGGATACTACGGAGGCTGTTGACACTGGGTTCGGCAATCGAGATTCCTATGAATCCAGTTTTCAGGTTTAGGACGTGACACCTCCTCATCGAGATCACCATTTAGGAATACTGTCTTCACGTCTATTTGATGGATATGAAGATGATGTATGGATGCTAGAGCGAATAAGATCATAATCGATGTTATTCAAGCTACTAGTGAATAAGTGCCAAAATAATTAATTCCTTCTTTCTGCAGAAATCCTTTACAACTAACCTTGCCATAAAGGTTTGAATTGTACCATCTGTGTATTTTTTTCTTAAATACCCACTTACAACCTATTGGTTTAAAACCTGGAGGTAGATCTACTAATTCTCATGTTTAGTTAGATAGTATGGAATCCATTTCATCATTAATGGCCTCTTTTTAAAAAGCTATACGACCCGTATCCTAGCCCGTACTATTTCATAAGCTTCCACGGTCCTCCAATCGAATTCTGGCGACTCGCGATCTGTTATCGGCGTTTGCGCTCGATCCTGAGTTGTATCCCGTATATCAGAGTCAGCTCGACCCAAGACTTGTACCCTTGCGACCGCGCCATCGCCACGGTTCTGACGCCGCATATTACTCGTCGAGGTGATACCCTGGCCAGGAGATGTAGGCCCGTGCTTAGTTCGAAGAAAACACCACGCGTTTGTAATCCCAAGAGAATCTCTACAATATGTTCCATTAATCAAGCAATCAATCAATCAATCACCTCATGTCAAGTACAAGAGCAACCCTAAAGTCAACTCTCTCCCCCTCTCTCTCTTACACACCCATACATGTCAAGTACATCTATCAACTCACATCCATCACTTACACCCATCACCTCTCTTACAACCACCCTCTCTCGCTCTTTCTCTTCACATTTCCAAGCAACCAAAAGTGGTGGAAGTCCAAGCATTTCCAAAGAAAGAAAAGAGTGAGTTATGTGGCCCACTTCCTCTCCGAAGATCCATCATCCTAGCCCCTCATTTCTCATCATCTTCCATCAAAGTAAGACACAAGGAGATTAGCGTTCAATTGGACTAAGAAGATCGAACGGTGGGTGATTCTATAGGCCTAAATTTCTTGCTTTGATGATGGGCCAAGTAGGGCCTACCGATTGATGGTATAGATCTCACTTTGGACCCTAGATGTGGCCAATGACCTACTTTGATTCTCATGATCATTCTATGATGGGGTCATTCTTCATAGACCCCATCATGATGTTTACTTTCTAGTTTGAAATGGGTCATCTAGACCTTCTATTTTGATGGAGAGGGAATCTCCAACATTGATTTTTGTTTTGGTGGGCCCACATATATTGGGACCCACTTGATGTATGATTGAATGCATGGAAAGGGAGGGCTCATAGTGGCGGAACTCTCCATCATCATGTCTCTCTCTCTCTCATTCCTTTATTTTGTGGCCCACTTAATGAGTTATGTGATATCCAAACCGTTCATCAAATGGACCCCACGGCAGTCCAAACCATGTGGGCCCTACCTTATGGCAATGGGAAAACACAAATACCAGATTGATCTAAATTAAGTGGGCCACGTACGTGTGGGACCCACCTTGATGGACATTCACACGTCCAGTGTCCCTGGACGCTGGACGTGGTCCAGTGAACCGTGAGTAGACAGTGGGGTGTACTGATAACAACAAATATATATATATATATATATATTAGCTTGGTTTAAGCTTTTGGGGTGGGCTACTCATGCAGGCCCCACCTTGATGTATGGGTCCAATCCACGCTGTCCATCCCATTCCCCAGGTCATTTTAGGCGTTAAGCCGAAAAATGAAGCCAATCTGACTATCTGGCAGGCCATAACATAGAAAACAGTGTTCTTTTACTGTTGAAATCCACCTAATGTTTCTACACACCGAAAACATCGAATATTGGCCTTGATGGGTCTGTCTTGAGCCGTAGAAGCCAATGGGTGGGGGTGGATTCACCTGATGCGGGCCCCACCTAGGAAATACCTTGGAAAAACAAAAAAAAAAAGCAGTAGCGCTTGCTGCTATTGACCGTCAGAGGATGCGCAGCAGCGTCCTACGCTGTGCGTGGCGTGAAGAGGCAGGGACCGTTAGGTCCCAGCCATGGGCCCCACCATGAGGTGTGTTTGACATCAACACCTTGCATTTGGTAGCCCCCCTGAGGGCAGTGGGCCACCCTAAAAATCAGCCGTATGTGGAACTCTGGTGGCCCACGTCACAGGAAACAGTGATGATTGAGCGTCTGCCATTGAAACCCTTTTGGGTTGTCACGGAAGTATTGGATCCTTATGAAATTTGTTTTTCCTAATCATCCAGGTCTGTGTGACCTAATTAACATATTGGACGAAAAATAAACGTTATGGTGGGCCCCATGTGGGGCCCACTGATGTAAGTGTTTTACCCACACTGTCCCTATGGGTGGAGGTGGGACGGCCGATGTACCTCACTCCAGCTACATAGCTACTGTAGTGGAGTCACCAAGTTTCGTGGGTCCCACCTGTTTCATCCACGCCGTCCATCTATGGGACCCACCATGATGCATGTGTTGCATCCAAGCCGTCCAACCATTTTGAAAGCTCATTTTAAGGCTTGAGATAAAAAAATCAAACAGATCTAGTACCACGTGGGCCACACTATAGAAATAGTGGGATTGAACATCTACCATTGAAACCCTTGGATTCCAGGAGTCTTGGACCAATAAGGAAATTGTTTTCCTTTTAATTCAGGTCTGTGTGACCTTATAATTAGATTGGATAGAAAATAAATGTTATGGTGGGCCTTGAGGATTTTAATGATGGAAATCATTGTCACCACTGTTATTTGGAGTGCGGTTTAGTTGATCTTTTGATATGATTCATTTATATATATATATATATATATATTACATATTGATGTACTTGTGGCTGTCCGTTAAGGCCCACCTTGATATACATATATAAGGCCCATTTGAGGAGGCCCATCTTGATGCATTTGTGGCCCGTTGTTGAGGCCCACCTTGATATATATGAGGCCCATATGATGCGGCCCATTTGATATATATGATGCCCATGGGTTGAGGCCCAATGGGATGTACATAAGGTCCATTGCAATGTGTGATTCCACCATGGTTTGTGTAATGATGTTTATGACGGGTCGTGCCTTGGGAGCAATGATGGTTTGACGTCCACATTATGAGGATAATGTTAGTTAAATGTCCGCATTGTAACTCTCCATACGGCCCATTGATAGGCCCATACTTGTTGTGTGTAGGCCGTCTAGGCCCATCTTCGTTGTGAGGATAGTTCATCACCATATAATATGCTTAGTATAATTTCATGACTCATGTCATACGCATCATATGTTTGCTTGATATGAGTAGTGATTGATTATAGCATATGTCATTGGGCAGATTATTTATGAGACTTATTGATAGGAGTTACCCACATGAGCGCGCGGTATGCGCAGGATTGCTGCATGACTGGACGGTGTGACTCATGCATCTCGCATATGTGTAACATGATCATTATACGCCTTAGTGATATCAGGGCCGTAGCCTCCACAGGCATGTCGTGGATGCCCAGATGAGACACCGAAAATATTTGGTTCGAGCATTTGGGCACTTTGGATGTCCGTGGGTGAAAGTCCCTAAACCTTTGAGGTCAGGAGATGCCCCAACATATAAACCGAGTGGAACATGAGAGCCCGAGTGCCAAATACCAGTAGGCCGCGTCTCCCATTGTGTCGTGATCGGTTGGGAGGGGGTGTGGCCTTATCTATCCGAGTGAAGGGGCTCTAAGCTAGGCTGAATTTGACCAGCTCGCAAATGGGTCCGCTATCGATGAGCCGGGTAGGTATTGAAAGACTTCTAGTCAGGTAGATAGTGTGGTCTCTTCCACCCGTTGGGCTGTGCAGCTAGGGAGGCGGCAGTCAGTGTGGTGTGTATTAGACCCCGGTGATGATCCCAGAGAGGAACTGTACTGATATGTGGACTTATTGAGCAGGAATTACATACTCATTTATCATTCATTCACTATCCACTCGGGCTGGTGGTGCGCAACTATTTGTTACGTGTACCTTCATATGACCAGGATTTCGGTTGGGGGCGCGACTAACCTCAGATCAGGAGTTTACCACATTGAGTCTTACTATCCAAATTTAGGTATGAGACTGGTTTGGATAGAAGTCCCTTGTGATGGACCCCGTAGCCTGTGATACTACGTACTGTCATCCCGACCTCACACTCCAGCTTGGTTATTTCATTCGCATCGCATATTGCATCCGTAGGCATATGACATTTTGGGTTGTTATGTTTCTATACTTATATGGCCTAGACGAACTTAACAGGATTTACATATTGCATTGTACCCTCGGTATCTGATATTTGACTCTCTATGACTCCTCATTTGTATAGCTGATCTGTATCGTGTGCTCTGATATTGTATAACTCATGGACTTCTCATTTTCGCTTACTCTGTTACCGTATGATTCATGATCTTGCCAATATTTCCGACATTGTATTGCATTGAATACTTGACACTTATCTTGTGCACATACTTTCACCACCCTCTAAGCTTTCTATAACCTTATGCACGATAGATGCATGCAGGTGGCGTTAGGTTGCAGCAACATTGAGCATGGAGTGTGTAGCGGTCTTCTGGAGCTTTGATTTCGATATATGTATTCCCCTTTTAGCAATGTATTCAAATATTTATATTAGTGGATATGTGATGATGATGTTACCTTGTGATTTGGGTAAACTCGTGGTTATGCTTATTACGAGACAAATGTACGTTGAAATAGGACATTAGTAAAAATGGTCAACTCAATACTAATACAAGCACAGTTGCCATTAAACCTATAGGGAGAAGCACTGTTAGCTGCATGTTATATTTTAAACCGAATTCCATCTAAGAAAACCAAGACCTCTCCATACGAAATATGGAAAGGAAGAAAACTAAACATAGGGTATCTTAGAGTGTGTGGGTGTCTTGCATACTGCAGAACTCCAGAACCTAAAAGAACTAAGTTAGGACCAAGAGCTATCAAGTGCGTCCTTGTAGAATATGTACAACATAGTAAGGCCTATAGACTTCTAGACTTAGACTCCAATGTAATCATAGAGTATAGAATTGTAGAGTTCTTTGAGAATTCTGTATTCACGGAGAAAAATAATGCTAAAATTCAATCTCCTAATGAAACTATAAAAGAAACACAAATAGAAGAGAAAACTCCCAGTGAACCTCATAGGAGTCAAAGAGTAAGAGTAGAAAAGAGTCTTGATCCTATTCAAATAGACTCTCAGCGACTCTCTTTTCATCTAGTTGAGGGTGATAGAGAGAAGGTGATTAGAAAAATTCCTATGGTTTTGACTATAAAAGATGAACTTAAAACCTTTAGTGAAGCTATGACTTCAAGAGACTCTGCTTTTGTCACGCCTCAAACCCAGAAATCGGGCTCATAAAATTCTCAATCGCCGAATCCGGTGTCGACAGCCTCCATAGTACCTCATTCTCGGCTCCCAGCGCGCATATGCCAGATTCTGATCCTGAGATCCTACAAGGAGAATTTTCTAATTGCTAAGTATTTTGACTTCACAATGGTAGACAATCTACCGCTGCTTGCCCAAATCTAAGAACTGCAGCTTATTATAAATAAAATAAAAGCCATAAAGATTGATCTTCCTGAATCCTTTCAAGTCGGATTTATAATCGCAAAATTGCTTCCGAGCTGGAAAAACTACATGAAGAAACTACTGCATAAATTCGAAGAATTCACCCTGGAACAAATCCAAAAGCATCTTCAAAATGAAGAAGAATCCCCTAACCGAGACAAAAGGGATGACGCTAATGGTGCATCCTCATCTAAGGTGAACGCAGTAGAAAGGTCATCCCAAAATAATACCTATGAGAAAGCTAATTCCCTTAAACCTAACAAAATTAAGGAAAATTCAAGAAAACCCAAAAGAAGAAAAACAGCAAACCTAAGGGAGCTTGTTATGTTTGCGGCAAAACCGGGCATTTCGCCCAAGTCTGTAGGGACCGAAAAAAGTTTAAGAAAGAGGCTAATGCAGTAGACGATGAAATCGTAGCCTTGGTTACAGAAGTGAACCTAGTTCAAGAGAAAATTCTCGGTCGGTAGTATGATACAGGTGCCACAGTCCATATATGCAACGATCAATCTGCTTTCAAAACTTATGAAGACGAGACCAATGGTCAAAAGATTAAAATGGGAAATGAAGGATGGTCGAAAGTTGCAGGCAAAGGAACCGTGGAATTACTCTTTACCTCTAAAAAGAAGGTAATTCTGACCAACGTACTGCATGTCCCAAACATAAGGAGGAATCTTGTCTCAGGGGATCTCTTAAGCAAACCTGGGATTAGGGTTGTATTTGAATCAGGCATGCTGATCTTGTCAAAGAATGAGAACTTTGTGAGTAAGGGTTATGCTTGTAATGGGATGATCAAACTTTCTTTAAATGAAAAGAATTCTTCTACTTATATGATTGAGTCTGTAACGCTATGGTATGGTAGACTAGCTCATATTAGCTACAGTAACATAAAACTCATGGCTAAGAACAGCTTAATATCATACAATAATAGTGACAAAGATAAATGTGAAGTATGCATATGGTCTAAAATAATTAAGAAACCATTCCCTAGCGTTGAGAGATTATTTCAAATATTTGACCTAATGCATACTGACATATGTGAACTAAATGACGTTCTTACCCATGGAGGTAAAAGGCACTTTATAACGTTTATAGATGATTGTTCAAAATATGTATATGTATATCTGTTAAAATCGAAAGATGAAGCATTTAATGCATTCAATATCTATAAATCTGAAGTAGAAAATCAATTAGATAAAAATATTAAAATCCTTCGTAGTGACCGAGTCAGAGAATATTTCTCTAATGAATTTTCTAACTGTTGTGAAGAATACAGCATAATACATCAGTGCACAACACCTTATACATCACAATAAAATGGTGTAGCAGAGAGCATTGAGGATGTGTCCACGACATAGCAGTTCATCTTCTTGTCGTTTGATCCTAGCAGCAACCTGTTCTGGAGTGTCAGTGTCCTTTGCTTTAAACAGAGGTTGGAGAGTCGGGTCCAGGATGTAAAAGATCTTCAGAGTGGTCAACATGAATTTCAATTTGTCTTGCCATCTAGTGAAATTTGAACCATCGAATCGGTCCAATCGGATCAGATCCTGGTTCATCAGTTTGACTGATGCAACACTTTCAGTGTCCATGGAATCACGCTTTAAGATTGTTAGTAGTCAATGTTTGGATACACCGAAAATTTAAAAAAAAAATCGAAAAATTATTTTACTAGGCTGATCACGTATAAAATACGCTGTCCTTAAAGCGTGATTCGCCCCCTTATCAACTGCTGATGGGTTATAAGCGAATTGCTTCCAGGATAAGACAAGCCTTATCAGGATCCAACATGTAGCAATCACGATAGGTCCACTATGGAACAGTGTTAACGCGGCAGATCTCTTCTGGCAGACTTAGACGGTAGAGATGATCAAAGTATTCTATAATGGAGATTTGGATTGTATCTGATTTGATGAGAGAGATGGTGTATTGAGATGATGAAATCGGACCGGAATGGTCCAGTTTATATACGCATCAGGTATAACACCGTTGCTGTATGGTATTCAATGGTCCAAAACGTTTGAAAATATTTCTGGCTGTTGTCAATTAATTCCAGACGTTTCTGGTCGTTAGATTTTGGATCATCCTGTTTCGTTCGTTTTCAGACCGTTGTGGGCGCCATCTAGCGCCACTACAGCCACACTGCCCACGCCCTCGCCCACGCCCACACCCGTGCTCTAGCCGGAACCCGAGCGCGAGCGCACGCGTGCGTGCGTGTGTTCCGAGTATCACCTCCTCCAAAAACTCTAAGTAAGAATACTCTTCACAACAGCTCATATAAACCACACAACCCTTCTTTGCATTTCCGATGTGGGACAAAGCACACACACCGCACTTTTTAATTCAAAAATTTCAAAAAGCGTTTTGACAGGAAATTCCTGAAATTTTGAAAAATTCGAATTTTCTTTTTATTTTTTAAAAACCACTGATTTTCAACAATTTTTGGTGTGGTCCATTTGAGCTTTGGATATGATTAATTTTTTTGTCTAATACTCTAAAATGATCTCGAAAAATGGATGAACGGTGTGGATATAATAAATACATCATTGTGGGGCCCATGTAACTTTGATCTCCTTTGAACCATTTGTACAACTCGGATCTTGAGGAGCGTCGGCGCTCGTTTTCGCATGACACATATCTACACCAGCTATATAGCTGGTGTACGGTACACTAGCCAATCTGCCTCCAAAAAGGAAGCGGATTGCTTACTGAGTAACTCAGTACCCTTATCACATTGAGTAAACTCTGTGGGGTCCACCCTTATTTATTTATTTTATCCTCCCCCATTAATCCATTTTAACAGATAATTTTAGGACTTGAGCCCAAAATATAAGCATACCCAAAGCTCAAGTGGACCACACCACATGAAACAGTGTGATTGAATCTCTGTCATTGAAAATTTATCGGAGGCCATGAAAGTTTTGGATCAAGCTGGTGTTTGTGTTTTCTCTTCATCCATGCCTTTGTGATCTTATTAACAGTCTGGAAGACAAATAAGAATCACTGTGCACCCTGAGAAGGTTTCAATATTGGAAACACGTGGATGTATTAGAAAATTTTAGCCAAGTTTTTCATAACCCTACATTTATTTTGCAAACTGGACCCCAGATGACCAGCGATTCAACCTGATTCCTCTGAGTATCAACATATTGGTGCCGTTCTGATGGATGGATGGGATCTCGCACATACGTACAATGCGCGTGTACATGAGTAGTATTGCACACGCAAGCGCGTTAGCAAAGCTTATGTAAAGAAAACCAAAGTTCGTTTCAACTCTCCATCTTTTCAAGCGGAAGAGGTTTGGAAAGAAAAGTCTGAAAGGGGTTTCCTTTCTACAAAGAAACGTTTCGGTTGGTATAACTGCAAGAGGGCCGTCTGTAATTTCCGTTATGCAAAAGGGCATTTTCCTTCAATTATTCCAAATTCTCCGCCTATAAAGGCAAAGAAAATCAATCGGATTTGAATATTTGTCGTGGTTCTTCATTTTCTCTTCTCTCTCTCTCTGTCTCTCTCTCTCTCTTCCCCTTTCTTTCAACACAAGCACCATATCTCGTAAGCGCTCAAACCCTAATATTTCTGAATTTCACTTAGTTTGCTACTATTTTCTGAATATCATTGGAATCATCATTTTAATTTTCAAATGTTGTATAATTCAAGCAGCGATTTGCGATTTTCAGAATGTTAAACGGTGGATTATAGACTGTTTTTGATCTTCTTCTCGAATATCTAGGGTTTCAGAAGTAGCTTACCTTTCCCTTTTTTAGTATGTGTATCGTTTTCTGCGTGTTATAATGTTTTCACAACGTAATTTGATTTTATTTCCATTTTATAGCAAAATTTTAAGTCTTTGCCCATAAAAATTGGCTTGGATTTTTTTTTTCTTGTGATTTGTTTAAATGTTTCAAACTTAGGTTTTGGTTTTTGCTTGCTTCTTTTTTTTTTTTTTTTGTGGTTGAATTTCGATGTGGCTGTTCTCTCTGTTTGGTGTTTTTTGGACCTAGAATGGTGGACTGGAACCCAGAGTCGATTTTTAAATGGGCCCGATTTTAGGATTAAGTCCTGTTTAAATCAAGTTTACCAGGATGTTATGATCTATCTGGTATGTGGAACACTATTTTCTCCAATATGTGGCATGCTAGAGGTAGAATCATGCAGGTAGCTTCAGTACTACAATATCTCTACTATATATGACACAAATAGCTTTGGACATTTTTGCCCTCACAGTTAATCTTCACAATATTGGTTAAATGAGGGTAAATTCGTCATAAAAATTAGCTGTTTGGTAGCAACGGTTGAGATTTTATGTTACAGGGGACAACATAGATTGTTCCTTCTTCGGGGGAGGTGGGGCCAACATGTAGAGGGAAGGGAAGGGTGGGTGACCCTTCCTCACCGTTTCCCTTGTTGGGGCCTACTCAAGTCCCGAATCACCAACCCTAATTACTTTAGTTTTTTGAGTACAAATATTTCATCGTTTTTTAATGATCGCTATTGTTTTACATGGGTTGATTTATGAAAAACAGGGATGGGGATTCTCTTTTATTGTCAAAACGCTTCATAAGATGGTCCTAACTCAGTTTGTTATTATAATGAAAGTTTTCACATCAAACAATGCCAAGGAATATCTACATTATGATGACTTGCAATATCTTTTTGAGCGTGGTGCAGAGTCCAAAATGTCTTGTCTATATACACCACAACAGAACTGTGTTGCGGAATGGAATAATCGTCCCTTCATAGAGGTCTCCTGCTCCATCATGATAGGAGTGTTTGTCCCTAAAATCTATTGGGACGAGGCAACTCTGACTACCATCTACATGGCTAATAGGAAGCCTCTTGGCAACAGCTATCCCCTAAATTACCTGATAATAGGATGCCAACTCCTATACCTTATTTTTATCATCACAGGCCGCAACCAGTACTCCATGTGATAATGATATATTCCCTCTTGTCAAGATCAAATCGAGTCGTGGAGAAACAATTGGAGCTGCAAACTCAGAAGAAGGACAAGGATCAGCTTTCTGAGACTATTCAGAACTCTCACCCATCCTATGATTCTGTTCCCTTGCCTTCTTTCGAGTTGCCAATTGCAAAGAGATTGTGTGCGCATGTGTGTTTTCTAATGGATGATTTGATTTTTTTTGAGTTCTTATCTTTTCATAAACTTTTACTAGATTTACTTTTTGGTGCACAGCATATCAGATTTGTTACTGTGACCTATATGTAGTTTTTTTTTTCCCTGCCTTCTAAGCAAATATTGAATTTTACATAAAACTAATCTTTCTTTCTATGTACCATTCTTTTAAGGATTGGACTAAGTTTTGACCCAATAGGTGTGATGTTGAGCTTATTTGTTCTATGTTAGCTTACCCACCACAACAGAAAAGCTGTCTTTGTTGGAAATTCCTTGCAATGTTATCATTTATCAAAGATGATATCATTGATAAGGGTGATCCCTATTCTTTCTTTCTTTGTGTATTAAAGAATCTCTCTGCTTTCCTTTTCAACCAGGTTCTTGTTATTGTTAATATCAATTGAAGTGTACTAGTAATACTTCTATTACTTTGTCTTTGTTCTTCGTGTTTGTAGAGTATGCCCGTTAAGTTATTTTTCAAAATTTCCAAATTGTTATAGTATAACATTTCAGTTTACAGGAAACCACACCCTGTGAATGGTCACCTTGGCATAGTAGTTTATCTTCCATTGGGATTCATCTTGCTTCTCCACAAGGATACTCAGCCTAGTATCGAAAGATTAGTTCACATTATTGAAGAACACGTCAGTTGCTGCAGATTTTCTCAAGGGTTCGACACGATATTTTATTGCTTGATCAATGTTGTTGGTGTGACGTGTGAGTTTAAGAAGCTATACTAAGATGGGGAGCATCCATCGCAAGTTTGTAACTCTCATGCTTTGTACTTTCATTACCAATATTCTTGTGCTCAACTTTAACTGTTTTCTGTTATACGATTTTCTCATACACATACACTCCCATGCTAGCCTTCCCATACTCATAGCAAGGCTCTTCAGTTTAATTGCTTTGCTCATTTTTTTCCTTTTTGTAAATGTTTGATTTACAGTGGTATTCTGAGAAGACCAAATGACAATCACAGTGGTATTCTGAGAAGGTCAAACGACGTTACAAGAATTATTACTTCAACTGTTATTGGAGTTGTCTTTGGATTCTTTGTTGGAATCTCATTTCAAAACTTTTCAGTTGCCAAGGTAGCTATTTTGTGAGCACCTTTATCATTAAGGGCTTATCATTTTGTTGGTTCGTTTGTCTGTCTAATCTGGGGGAACTTCTGAAAATTAGCAGATTAGCTTGCCTACCAGCCTTCTGTCCTCCATCGATGCAGCCACTATCAATGGCCATAGATCGGAGAGCACTACCCAATCTTTCACACCTAAACTTGGTTCAGATGAAAACAAATCTTCTGGAACTTATAGCTCAGGAGATAGTTCAAAGGTAATCCTTTTCGCTATTGCCTTATTTTTAAGAAGTTTGCTTATCCCCATTTTCACAAACCATGCTACTGCATGAGCCCCAACCTTAACCATACTCTCGAGAACAACCTTTTGCCACCAGCCCTTTGTAACTCTAGAAAAAGAAAAGGAGCTATCTGCTTTAACCTCGTACACCCTCTTGTTTCCAGTTGATTGCTTACTGTTAGGTAATGGATCACGCACCAAAATTTTAACTAAACAATGAAAACGTGAATATTAGATGAACACTGGTTATCTTTCCCCCCTTTCTAAACAAGGAAACAAGGTTATCATTTTTTCTTCATAAGAATAATAACACCTCTTTGTCCCAATACATTCTCATATGCAATTTCAAAGCCTTTGAAATGACATTATGTCCTCTTTCATGGATATGTTTCCACAGATTGTTCCTTCTCTGTAAAATAATATTTTTCCTGCAATTTTGACCTACTCTCACCTTTATCTTTTCTCAGCATTTAAAATTTCTTGCATCAGGTTTATTTCTTTTATGGGAATACTTGGCCTGCCTTTTATGCTTCCTTTCATCTTTTCTAAGCAGTGGTTCATAGAGGGGTGCTCAACTACACCCATGGTTCTTGAGCTTTTAGACATGCGGATGAACAAATCATCAATCCAGGCCTTCCATTAGGTCTATCATACTCTCATGGACCACATAAAATTCACATGATCAGAGAATCTTTTCTTCTGATCAATGCATACAAAATGAACAGTCTGGATCATATACAACAGAAGAAGGGCCAACACTATGAACAACACATTTGTTAGTCTTCTTCATCGAAAGAACCGTTTTAATTAGATGACTTCAGCAGCGATCCTATATTTTTCTTCGAGAACCGATAGACGATGGTTATGAAATAGCAGTCAAATGTTTTGAAGGTCAGGATCCTCCCACCAATGAGTTTTTCATGGTGATTGGTGGCCCTTGAGTGCCTTCTACCTAACGGATGGTCTGAATCAAAGAATAAGATCACCCACTTGTCCAAAAGCATTATGATGATCTTGAAGAGCATTCATCTGGTTTATAAACTGTCTGGATCTTAAAGAGCATTCTTCTGGTTTTAAACTGTTTGGATGATAAGAAACTTCCTGGGTATGATAAGCTCTTGTTTAGGGGTGTCAATGGATCAGGTTCATGCTACGTATAGGAGTACCATACCCACAGCACCCACACCCACACCAATGTTGTCAAAATCGTTATCATATTGCAAATCGTATTGCATAGCAAATTGTATCGTAAATCGTAAGATTTTTTATAATTTTCTTAAAAAAAATAAAAAAATAAATGAAAGATATAAACAAATCAGATTTTTATTTTATTTTATTTTTTAAACTCATTAATCTTCCTTATATCATCAATGTGCACCAAGTAATATCATGTCATGATAGTGTTGAAGGATTTTTTTTTTTTTTTGGTTCTTTCAAGAGATTCCCCTTAAAAAAATACAAGGGTCCTTTAATAATTTATGTTCTTTTTACCTTTCTTGAATGTAGAATTATGGTGGAAAAGTGGACTTTGATATTATAGACCGATGAAAAAAATATTTTGATTTCTAAACATCATTCCATAATACATATAGGTCAGCATGATCGTAATCATCCATAAAAAAACATTACAGGTAAGTCATACATCAATTTGGTGTTTCAACCAATTAAGAAGTAAGAAATCACCAAAAAACTTCTTGATTTAATGTTGAAGAGAATATATATCATTTAATCTCTTAAAAAGAACAAATATTATTATTATTTTTTTCCCTAAATGGTTCTTAAAATCCCCACCAATTTAAAAACATAAATGAAAGCCAAGTGAAGCTTAAAATAGAAGAGACCAACTATAATTTGAATCGTAAATCGTAGTATTCAAATCAGAGAATTTTAGGATTCATATAAGAAGGGGTTCAAGGCTGGGATTCAAATCGTTTTGCTTAAGATACGACTAAAATTGTATATCGTAAATCATAGGATTTTGACAACACTGACCTGCACCTGCATCTAGACCCATCTCAGGCTGGAATGGGCTCCCATACCCGCCGTACCCATTAGATAAATTAATTTCATAAATAATAAGAGATGGAATAGTGTTACATAACTAATAACACATTTTTCGTCGTCACCATCATCAAGCTTGCTGGCAAATGTTTGCCCGTCACATCTAGTGAAGTTATTACTAGTAACACATTACATTAGACTATATAAATAGCATATAGATTCAACTGAAATACATGGTAAAAAAAGGTCTTTTTTCTCCTAATAGCTGTGTTGACTCCTGTCTTACATGTTTGTCAGCACAGGTGTCAGATATGGGCCATATGGCAACATTTTAGAGAATGGTGTCATTGTTGCACATGCAATCAGTGACTTTCAGTTACATATGCATTAGTATGCTCAGTACAATGTTACAGAAACTAAGTAAAATTCTTGCACATATGTAGAATGTTTGAAGTAACAAGCCCCAAACTAAATGCTGTGGTGGTTTAAAATTGATAATCTTAGTGGCAAACTGAAACCTAATATGTTTTCACTGGACTTCTGTGAAGTACGAATCATGGGTTGCATGATTCCAAGGAATTTGCAAAACCATAAAGATATGATGAGATCAGGTTCATAGGATAATCATCTCTGTTTATGAGATCAGGTTCAGAAGAGGTGATGATGTAGTCCAAATTTTCAACCATGTACATCTCTATGCATGAATAGTATGTAAAGTCAATCAGGGAAATTTCAGTTGAAGGAACAAGAAACAAAACAATTCCTGTTATTTTAATTTTTTCCAGTATGAAAAGTATCTCTATCCTCCCGTTATTAAGATTATTATATGTTTTATGTGGAATGCTCATTGATAAACCAGGCATTGTGCAATGTCAATTTTCTTCCTTTGTTTATTAGTTGTCGGGCATTGAGCATGTAGCTGGTTTGCTGTACTTTGATGCGCATTTCTGTAATTTAACCGCTTAAGTTGTCTGCGACTTGTTAACTGGATACAGATATATGTTACGACAAATCCTCGCGGTGCAGAGTCATTGCCTCCAGGGATCGTCGTTTCAGAAACCGATTTCTATTTGCGCAGATTGTGGGGTAATCCCAGTGAGGTAAGTTTGTTGTCATTGTTGGAAACCTTCTTTTATTCAGTTTTGGAAAATTTCATTTGTGCAACTCCTTAGCTGGGTCCAATTTGTATTTGTGCATGCATGTGGGTGAATTGTGTGGTTTGAGGGCTTTGAGGGTATTCGTGTGTGTGATTTCAATTCTAAATTGATCAACAAATGTTTGCACAAGCAAATATGGCACTGGAAGAGATCACAAAATTTTATCTTGGAGGCTTCCATATGTATTTTGGCACCTAACATATTTATCATACTTCTACAGTGTCTTTAATAAAAGTTTTAGCAAGTTGGTTATTATTTTCAATCACCTGTTTAAAATGTGCAGGACTTGACAATTAGGCCAAAGTACCTGCTGACATTCACAGTTGGATTTGATCAGAGGAATAATATTAATGCTGCAGTTAAAAAGGTGTGGATGTTAAGCTCCTCTTAGTTTCTTTCCTTTTATTCTCTCATCAAAAGTTACTGAGGATTGTGTTTTTCTTTCCCTGGTAGTTTTCTGATGACTTTCAGATTATGCTCTTTCATTATGATGGTCGTACAAGTGAATGGGATCAATTTGAGTGGTCAAAACGTGCAATTCATGTTAGTGCAAGGAGCCAAACAAAATGGTAAGGATTTATGAGATTCTGCATTATTTTAAATTCCCTGGTGATCAAGCCCTCTTGCTTGTTGGTTTATCTAGCCATGCCTAACTTTCTAAATGAACTTGTAATTGACGCCACACCATTTTAAACAAACCTTAATGTAACTGTAATGTTTTCAACCTAGAAGCACAAAATTTAATACCAACTTCAATGATCAATTTCAATAAATATCCACTCAATCCAAAGATTAACATGTCAATAAAAATAACAGTGAAGAAAGGATAAATATGCAGAATCACTCTTCAAAAGACCAATGGGGCTCACAAAGTGGTTCTGGGAGTATCGTTAGCCTATTTTTTAAATCTCACAATAATATGTAAAAGTCCCATATGTATGGCTATGCCTATGCTCATATATGGCATGGTACAAAGTTTCCCACTAAAATTAGAAGAAGACCTATGCCTAAAGCCCTATTGGATACCAACCAAATAATTCTCCCATTTTGTCTCCAATTGGTCACAAAAGTCTAATAAAAGAATGGGGAAATAAAATAAACTCCTACTTCCATTAAACTAATCTATTTCAACCGCATGAATGACACATGTTGTATGGTTGGTATGTAGAATGTAGATTCTATACTCCATGTATAAATTAATTTAAAGATCTGGGTTGGACCTGTGGGCCCCGCATTCTGTGTATGGCCATCCACTTAGATTTGTGGGTCCCACTTGTAGACCTTATGCGTGGCTTTTATGATCCTGCATCATTCTCCAGTTTAACAGCCTGCATCCTCTGGTAGATTTTCTGCAGCAACTGTTCTTCTTTGCAGATGGCGACTTCAGCACGAACTGCTAACTCACCATGTCTTTGTGAATTTATAGGTGGTATGCAAAACGGTTTTTACACCCAGATTCAGTAGCAGCTTATGATTACATATTTATCTGGGATGAAGATCTTGGAGTTGAACACTTCAATGCAGAGAAGTGGGTGTTCTTTTTATAAAATATAATTCATCATGGTTGGTGGCCAAATTTGGTCCTCCAGAGCTCTACTTTCTCTTTGTTAAGTTTATATATCGTACCAGGTACATTGAATTGGTAAAGAAACATGGTTTGGAAATCTCACAACCAGGTCTGGAGCCAGATAAAGGCTTGACGTGGCAGATGACTAAAAGGAGAGGTGACAGTGAAGTACACAAGTAGGATTACTATGATATCTCACCTTACTTTTTTTTTTTTTTTTTACTTTTTCCATTTAAACTATTGCTTCATTTTGTAGAAATATTGGTATACACTTCCTATTATATGTCGTGTGTTTCAGTCCTGACTTTGAGGCTATTGTGATTGTATTGATCCCGCTCAGGGAAACAACTGAGAAACCAGGTTGGTGCAATGATCCGCATTTGCCACCATGTGCAGCGTATGTTCCATCTCTCTCTCTCTCTCTCTCTCTCTCTCTCCCCCCCCCCCCCCCCCCTGTTTTGCCAAAAAATCGAAACAGGAATTCTCATGGTAGCTTGGCAAAGTTCACTGATTGGCTGCCCACCTAACATTAACCTTCCTGTTTTATCCGAGCTAGGGGAAGGCTGTTTCAATTGCTACCAGCCAGAGGATGTAGACATGCACACACATAATACATGGGACTGCCAATGGCCCCACCTCTTGGTGCCACATCAGCTTGAAACGTGAAGAGATTGGGCCCCATGAAACAATATTGGATTCAAGCAAAATAGGGAAATTATCAGACACTGGACAGGCTAAACCCTGCTCCATGATGCCCGGGAACCCTCTCTTCCTGTTTCCTTCAGAGTTCAGACCATACGCAGCCATGAGAATCCACCTCCTGGTGCCGATTATTATTATTCCTTTGGACGATACACCAGCCCACCAGTCTTCTTTCACAAACTCATCTGAATTGGAAATGACGACAATAGCTTTTGACACTCCCACAGCATCCATCACTAACCAATTGCAATTTCAGCTAACTAGACTTGTCGCACTAACTTACGTTGACTGAGTTTGGTTTTCCCGAAAAGTGACGATGTTTGCTTTCTGTTCATACAATACTTGCTTCACCTGGGCCCTTTTCTTGGGACATCCCAACCCCGTTACATTCCATGGCAGGATCCCCATACTTTTACTTCCCTCTGCCTATATCACAAAGTCTGTTATCTGTAGTGCTACTTTTATAATTTGCTAAGGTTGAGGGGCTCAGCCGTTCCCTTTTCTCTTCCATTTTCTTTTCTGCTCAGGCTCTGGTCCAGTTTTCATCATGGGCATTCTTCATGAGTGTGTTCTTCCTACTGGTGGGTCGGAGCATCCAGCTTGGTTCTTTTTCCTTTCTATTCTTCTTCCATCTGATGCACCCAGTTCCTACAGCATCCTGACCGTGATTCCTCCACCTGGCCGTGCCAAGATAACAAACACTCCAAATCACGTTGAGAAAAATTCACCTTCCATTTGATGCACCCAGTTCCTACTGCATCCTGGCCTTGAATCCTCCACTTATCCATTCAAGATAACAAATGCTCTGGCATCATGTTGAGAAAAATTCACCTTCTCTATAGTTGTTGATCGCTTGCAAGGGAGCAGATCTCACCTCTACATCTGACGTACGAGAATTCAGCTCTCTTGTTTCTGTTGGCTCTGATCCCTGTGAACCACCACCTATTCAAGGCAACGTCTCTTGATTTACAGACACCTGCGATGGCTCTTTGCTACCTTCCAAAGGTTGATATCTGTATTTTTCTTCCTCCATGCTGCGAAAGAATGTTGAAAATTACAATGCAACCTGCATTAAAGAACTTATTTTGCAAAGGTAATAATCTCCTGTGTTTAGAGCAGTGTTTCAAATTGCGCCCGTAGCGTACGCTATGTAGCGTAGTGTGGCTGTAGCGCTACATAGCGTCCCAAATAGCGTAAATCCCCCGTAGCGTACGCTACAGCTATGTAGCGTGTAGCGTCCGTAGCGTAAGCTACATTGTTTTTTTTTTTTTTTTTTTTTTTTTACTATTTTAGTTTTTTATTGTTTTTTCACGTTTTCTTTGTTTCTAATGTTGAGGAATGTGACACTTGTATTGTACTTGATACTTTTAACCTATGAGATTTTTATTTCTTTTCATAATTGTGACTTGTGGTTTCAATTAGACATTATTAATTAAAGTGGTTTGCTTAGAAAGTTGTTGATGTGATAATTATTTGATTTGGCTTATATATGTGGATTGGCTTTTGATAAATGATAACTAATAACTTTTTTGAACATGCTTATAATTGATAAAATAAATCATCTTTTAGGCATTTTTATATATTTTTTTTCCCTTTTTTTCCCTATTTATTATATTTGTCCTATTTTTAAATTAAAAAATAGAAGTATCGTGTAGCTTACACTACATGCTACGTATTTACGCTACACGCTATAGAGGGCTGAGCGCTACGCATCATGCTACCGCTATTTAAAACACTGGTTTAGAGTTCTGTAGTCAATCGTGTGGCCTACATCTTCCATCAGACATCAAGAAGTATGCCATTACAGCTTTACCCAGGCTCTTTTTTGTGCCAGCTTAGCTCAGTTGGACCATCTGAATCAGTATTTTGTTGGGCCATGAAAAGATGTCCACCCCCCCTAATTCCTTGCCTGATTCAAGCTTGATTTACATCTCCATGTCGCTCGCTTCTATATGCATGCTAAAGCCGCAGATATCCCATCTCATCTAGCAAGCCTCTGACGTAATCCCACCGGATTCTCCAGTTCGATTCGCCATTCCACCAGCTCCACTGCAGTCCCAGTCTCATCATCTTCTGTGCAACCCGTTACTCTGCCTTGACTAGTGCCTTCAAATCCAGGCTGCTTTGCTTCAAGTCCCACTTTCCTTTGCCTCTTTCTTTTGACTCACTATGTTCTGCAGCCCTTGGACCTCCTTGATTCCACTACTAATGCAAATCCCGAAAGGGAAAGCAAATGGACCAATAAGAAAAGAAAACGACGGTGGGAAAGACCCAAAAATCCTCTAGCCGAATATTAGAGATCACGAATACAAGACTGTGAGCAAGCTCAACAATCCTCAAGTATTGAATTAGAGATCACTTCCTCCTCCCCAAACAGCTACCATAGAGAAAATAAGAGAATTTCATAAAAGAGAATATCATCCAACTTTTTTTTTTTTTATTCCATAGGCCATTGGCCTTATTTATAATCAGTCCTTGCAATTTTCCACAAAAGCTATGGAATTTAAAAATAGAAAGTGCCTACAAAAGAAAATACTTAAATAAGAAAAATCTAAAATTGCTCATTGCCTATTATAAAGATATGAAAGGAAAAAGAAATTTGTTAATCTAGAGATTTGCCTAAAAATGGAAAGTAGGGATGGCCTAAAAAGAGAAAGTGGGGCATTTTTCTTGTGCACACGTGCGGAGCGTGCATGCGTGAGATGTGGGCTTTTTTTTTTCCCACTTCAAATCTTGATCAATTGGCTTGTGTGGCCATTTGGTTGTATCAATTCCACCCGGCTTTGAAAAAAACTCATCCTCGAGTTCAAATTGGTAGTCATAATTTCTTGGAAAGATCCTCGTTTGTAGCACGTCTTCTTTGACTTCGGTGGTATTTGATGGTGGAGACCTACACGCGTAGCGGGTAGCTTGATGCATAATACAGTGTTGAAACATGCACCATCTTTTCCTTTGCTTCTTGTTGGTCCTTCATGTTCTAGATATCGATTGTGGCCCCTTGGTCACAGTTGACTTTCAACTTGCATACCTTGATTGATGTGGAGATGGAACTATTGTGTTGACCTTTATGGAGTTTGCTACTATGATTGTAGCACCATCCATCTTTTTGACCATCGGATCGGTCATATTTGTTGAACCTTGAGTCTCTTCAATTGGATCATCTGTCATGCTGATCTTTTGGTTTTACTTGAATTTCCTCTGATATGATCATTGATTCATCAACCGATCCAAAGGAGGATTCCTTTTGGGTTGCCACACTATTTATAACCACCTCATTCCTTGGAACGCTAGATAAAATAGATTGAAGCCCATAAAGTTTTTCTTGTTCAATCAAGGGCTCAAAGCAAGCTCTCACAAACTCCTAGAGTTCCTTGAATTCATTTGTAATATCTTCCTTGAATGCTTTAATCTCCTTCTTGACCTCCTGCAAGTTCTCCTTTTGTATCTTTTGAATATTCTTAGGTGTAATTGACATTTCCGTGTGATAGGATGCTTTTGAATAACCGACATGCGGGGAGGGGTGTTGAAATGAATCACCATAAGGCACATATGAAAATGGGTATGACTCAAGGTGATATAAATGACAATCTTGATCATCGAAGTAACTTGGATGAGAATAGCGCGATGGATATGGAAAGGCATGGGAGTCTGAATAGGGATTATTGTTTGACACATGAGAACATCTTCCTATCCATGACATTTTTTATTTTTTTTTCTAGTTTCCCAAGAGCAGAACTTGCTTTGGTACCAATTTAACGCAAATCCCGAAAGGGGAAACAAATGGATTAATAAGAAAGGAAAGTGACTGCGGGAAAGACCCAACAATCCTTTAGCCGAATGCTAGAGATCATGAATACAAGACTATGAGCAAGCTCAACGGTTTGGTCTTAACCCCTCAACAACTACCGTAGAGAAAATAAGAGAATTTCATAAAAGAGAATTGTCGTCCAACTTTTTTTATTCCATAGACCATAGGCCTTATTTATAATCATTCCTTACAATCTGCTATAAAAGCTGTGGAATCTAAAAATAGAATTCCTAGCTAGCTAAGATCTGAGAAAATAGAAAACTGCTTAAATAAGAAAGCATTGTAATTAAGAAAGTGCTTAAATAAAAAAATACTTAAATAAGAAAAATCTAAAATTGCTCATTGCCTATTATAAAGATATGAAAGAAAAGGAAATTTACTAATCTAGAGATTTGTCTAAAATGAAAAGTAGGGATGGCCTAAAAGGGAAAGTAGGCATTTTTCTTGTGCACATGTGTGGAGCGTGCACGCGTGAGATGTGGGCGTTTTCTTCAAATCTTGATCAATCGGCTTGTGTGGCCATATGGTTGCATCAACTACTCTTCCCCATGCCTTTTTTCTATCATGACAGTTCCTCAACAACTATTACAGCTACTTGATGCTTGGGTTCTGCTGCAGACTCCCACCGTTTTCTTTCCCCACCTAGTCTCCTTGACTCCAGCCTATGTTCTGCTTCCTAAAAGCCCCTCCTGCCTCTTACGTCTTACCATGTTCCTTTTACCTACTTGATTTGCCTTCTCTGCCTCCATCCAATATATTGTGACTGCAAAACCCTCATGAAGCTGCTGTTTCTTTGTTCCTTGAGATGTGCCAATTCCTTAACAAGATGCTATGCTGCTCGTGCACCATAATACTCTTCATCAGATTTGAGACATGCAGTGTCACCTGTGCAAACCATCCGTTCTCTCTTCTTGACCTCCTCTAAACTCCCTCATCTTGAGAAGCTCCAAGCATTAGCTTGTTATGTAACTTCCCACAACAAAGAGAAAAAAAAAGTGGTATAACAAATTGCTGCCAGTATAGCTCTTCATGCCCATCAACTATCTTTCTTTATGAAGATGTAAATGACTGAGAAGACGAATTTAACAAATGAAAAGAAAACGGAAAAGGATACACCTTGCAACAGTAAAAGAAGCTCAAGATGCACACAATCCCACCATGTTTGGGTGCAGCCCATGGGAGCTTAGGTGTGCTAGACAAGGCATACAGAACACCTTCCCATCACAACAGTTCATTTGTCTGATCTGCAATGGCCTCCAAACATGCATACTGTATCATCCTTGTCATACCCTTTCTCACAACAATTTGGGGTCAGCTTTTAAATGGTAGATTCGAAGAAGTTTTACAATTGACTGCTCACTTGGCATCTACCAATTTCGTTTACTGGGCTCTGGACCTGACCATGACTATTATTGACTAAGGCTCTACATTGAAAACACTATCATGCCAACAGTCTCACCCAATACTAACCCCCAGCTGACCTAATACACACAGACAAAGCAAGTAAAGGGGGGGTCACAAGTCCCCGAGCACTGGTTTATAGGCACGCATATGGATTCTTTCCTTCTCTGATCATTTTCCTGTTTCTTTTGGGCCGTGTTTCAGTTTTGTGGAAATTATGGCCCCTGTTTTTTCTCGAGATGCTTGGCGCTGTGTGTGGCATATGATTCAGGTACTGTTGGAGTTCTGTAGAAAAATAAGGATTTTCGTTTCTGGTTTACATTTTCCCCACTTTGGGGTTCTTGCATCAGATGCTCTTCACAACAGTAACCAAAATGCTTGATTGCTGCAGAATGATTTGGTACATGGATGGGGGTTGGACTTTGCCCTTAGAAGATGTGTAGAGGTCAGTTGATTCTGTTTCTCTCATCCTCATATTTTCAATCAATGCTTACCTTGTCTGCATATCAGCTTCGTTTTTACCTCCAAGCCCGCTAACTTTTATGCTTTGGTTAGAAGGGTTCTCTTTTCTCCTGACATGGTGCCGATAAGCAGCATGTGAATGTTTCCCAGAATTGTGGTAGTCAAAACTAGGGGTGCACTAGGTTCCGTTAGGTCCGGTTCTGGGGTGAAACTGGAACCGAACCGTTCTAGGAGAATCGGAATCGGAACCAGACCGTTTGCACCCTAGAACCGGACCGGAGCCAGACCATAAAAACTGGTTCAGTTCCAGTTTCGGTTCTACGGTTCTGAGCTTCTTATACTATGGTGGGCCCCTCCTGATGAGAGGCATTGATCTCTCAGACACATGAACAAAGCTGGCAAATGTAATAGGCGAGTGCAAAAGAGGAATTTCATGTTCATGCCCACATGCACATTTGATTACTAAATTTAAACTATTCCTAACATCCTGATTTTCTTTTTCTTTTTTCTTTTTAAAAACTATTCTATTGTAAGTAATTGTTCGCTTAGAAGGCAACGACAATCACATCTAAATGGTTGCTACAAATGTATCTTCAGATCAAACCGACATTGAACAGTCTAAATTTTGGAAGATGCAGCTTGTACAGTAGCAGCATGCATGCATGTCTCTCAACCATGTAAGGGCCTGTTTGGATGCTCTGTCAAAATGGTCATTCATAGATGAAACCCTCATTTTGGAACAAAACGAGAGTTTCACAGCACAATTGAAATCATTGTTTTCAAAACCATCTGAAACACCACTCCCACAAAACTAACATTAGTGAGTCAACGGAAACATCAGTTTTGCTGGAAAAGCCCTTTTGTGGAAGTTGCATCCAAACAGCCCCCAAGTACCTTCTTAAAGAAACTATGATACAGCAACCTTCTTTGGAAACCACACCCCCAACCCTCATCTTCGCCTAACATCTTGGTAAAGTTGCATCCAAACTCAACTAAGGACCAGCTTTTGGAAACCATGACCCCAGCCTGCCATTCTCATCCTTTGGCATCACCAGGAATCCCACAGTTACAACTGCATTTCACCCTATCCCACCTGCATAAACTCTCTCAATCACACTACATGCATTACTCAATAATTGGTTTTTTAAAAAAAAATAATATTTATTGATTGGATGGTCTAGTTCCAGGTTTGGTTCCAAGTTCGGTTCTACGGTCCGGTTCACGGTTCGGTTCAGTTCTACAGAACCAAACTGAGAACTGAACCGAACTGATCGGTTTTTTGATTTTCGGAACCGGAACCGGTGCACTTCAGAACTGGACCAAACTGTGCAGTTTGATCGGTTCCAGTCCGGTTTACTGGTTCTACCGGTTCCATGTGCACCCCTAGTCAAAACCTCTCCTTCAAAATATGGATTGGTCACTAAATCATTGAGGCAATTCTAGTGCGCTAGGGTCCCCATTTCAAAACAACCAGTTAGATGGAATTTGATTAGTGATAAAGAAACTATCTTTATCATTTTTTTTTTTTCGTTAAAAAAAAAAGAGAAGAAAAGAAGATAAGACAGACCCTAATTGAACTCACTAATCAGAACTCTATTTTTGGCTAGTTCGACCATTTTTACCATGAAACTGGAAATGAAGGGTTATTCCCTGGTGCACTATTTTGTTTGGCCTGGGTTCACAGTAGACTCTTGATGGTTCTTGTGTTTTTGTACCTGAACAGCCTGCTCACGAGAAGATTGGTGTGGTTGATTCGCAATGGATAGTTCACCAAGTCATCCCTTCTCTTGGGAATCAGGTAGAACTCTCAAAAAGCTTGCAGCATCATAGACTAATATGATTTTTACTTGGTTTTAATGGCTTTTTTTGTGGTATTTGTTATTGCAAAATTCACACAAGTCACACTATAGCATGATGCAACCCCCGTCGTGTATATGGCACAGCTTATGGTGGTTGGGCTTTAATATGATGGGAAATGGGGAAAGGAGCTCCGGGATCAGATGATCCTAACAGCTGATTAATGTGGTCTTTGGCCTTTGAATGTGGACTGTTTCTTTTGAACGTTCATTTTAATTCCATTGATTGGATTATAAGATTTTTCCCCTACGGAAATTTCTGGTCTATGACCCATTACATGGTGGCTTACCAGATCAAACAATTCTGATTTCCATGTATGGATCTGATGTGTACAGTGGAGATGGTGTAGAGTGGGGGCCATGATGCAGCGTGAGTAGTGCAATGCATTCTAGCATTGCCAATATTTTTAAATGTCCTAAAATCACCGTAGTAGGGAGAGTTTCTAGAGAAATGCCAATTTGGACCCATTGGATGCCTGACACAAGCTTCAGTTGCATCTCCGTTAGGGCTGTCAATGATCTGGGCTGGTCTGTTGGGCTTCTGGGCCTGGCCCCCTTTGGAACAACCTTGGACTGGCACATCAGGCCCTGGCCTAGAAGGTTTATTGACTGCCTGGGACCAGATATAAATTTCAAGCCTGTTTATTAATTGGATCGGGCTTGAGCTATGTCTAAATGATTATCGGTCCAGCCCGGTTCTGCCCAAAAAACATGAAGGCGTTATACTTACATTTTCAGCGAGCTCTATGTAGCTGCCTCTATAAGGATTGCTTGGTTGGAAGCCTG
This sequence comes from Magnolia sinica, assembly GCF_029962835.1. Taxonomy (NCBI): domain Eukaryota; kingdom Viridiplantae; phylum Streptophyta; class Magnoliopsida; order Magnoliales; family Magnoliaceae; genus Magnolia; species Magnolia sinica. Next base: position 36,810,900 of record NC_080577.1, read on the forward strand.
GACTCCAGATTCCTCCTTATCTCGCCATGGCTGGCCTTGGAGATATCTCCCCATTCCTTTCGGTCAACGGTATAAATGTTCTGAGAGCTCTCTCTCTGTCTCTCCTGTTTGGTTATTGGGGATATCTCTCTCTCTCTCTCTCTCTCACACACACACACACGTGCGCGCGCGTGCACGCACACACAAATGCTGCTTGGGCTCCAGCATAGTATGTTTAGCACAGGCCAGGTTCATGTATAGCTTTCTTTTTCTTCTTCTGCTGCTGCTGGTCCTGCTCCATGTTTCCTTCTCACGGTTCCATACTCTTAAAAATTGCAGGGTCAGGCCGATAAGGGGAAAGCGCCATGGCAAGGGGTATGTTTACTATGTCATTTCCAATGGGTGTTTCTATATATCATCCTTGCTTGAAACTTTTGGAAATGCTTTCGGATTATTTTTTAACGGAATGTTCGTCATACACAGTTATGTCACAAATGAAAACCGACATTTTTTTTATTCTTTTCACCTATTTGCAATTCGTCTTTTATAAAAAGTACCTGTCTTTAATTGAAGATAGACTAATGGAATTTGTCTCAAAGATGGAGTTCGGGCTCATATTGAGCCCAGCAAGACCAAGCCATTCGAGATTGATGAGACCCATTGACAAGATTTTATAGAAGTTCTGAACCCATGTTCACCGCAGGTTTTCGTAGTTGTATCAATTAATAATAGTCTACCCTCCATATATATAAAAGGAAAAATTAGAGAATTGCAATCCCTTCGTAACTCCTGCTTTTTCCTTCTGAAACACAGGTGAGAGAGAGGTGCAAGAGCGAGTGGACAATGTTCAGAAATCGTCTTGCAGATGCCGATCGAGCATATCTCGAACAGAAGGGGAGGGGCTGAGCTGGATCCCACTTCTCTTTTTTTGGCAATCCCTCCTTGAAAAGGTTGAGAGTTGAGAAATATGGTTTGTGATTCTTCGGTTCTTTTAAGTGAAATTTTCTTCCTGAGGGCCCCCCACAATTTCTTCAAGCCATTGGGGGGCCCGCAGCTACTGAAAGGGGGGGGAAGGGCATTTCACTTTCTTGTCCATAAGCATTACGTAGAGAATATGACCACCTTCTGAACCGTCTTGAATTTTGTTGGTATATTTACATTCATTACCATTTGAAAGGTGCATGTATGTATATCAATTTTTCTTTCCCTTCATGTGGTCTGATGGGTGCCTTGCATGCATACATAAACTGGCATGGACCAATCTTTTGATCAGACGGCAGTCAGGTGAGTGAGGGTAGGTATGGCAATGCAAATGATCAGAAAGAAAGATGCCGCAGTCCAAATGTTGATTCTAACCATCTGTTTTGTGGCCTATCCAACGGATAGAACATAATTGAGCATTGGATCGTAGGATCTATTAGGATACACGTGGGTCACCTATATCGTGATTCACACTTTTGGTATGCATATCAATGGTTCATTTGGTGGGGTCCATGAGATGGATAGAGGGGATTTGTAGCTCATATGCTGGGAAACATTCACGGGATGAAACCTAATACAAACATGCCCCGGGCAAAAGCTCTGGCTGCTTCATTAGGCCACAAATATACATTGAATATGAGTCAGACAGTCTATTTCTAATCTACATCGCACCCACCTGACAGACAGATTGGCCTGCTTTGTGGGCAAGAAATCTACCTTGGGACCTATTTGATGAGATCCTATCACATTTACCATGATGCCACGACTCAAACTTACCATTATGATCACCTAGTGCATTCTGTTGAAATCAATTGGAAGCTTTGGCTCGCCTAATGAGTGAATTAACCTGAATCTCGTGTTCATGGTGGGCCACTGTACTTGGTAGATTTATGGGTAGGGTTTAGGTAACTTCTCCCGTTAGCCATGGATGATACCTAGGCCCATTCATTTCATTAATGCTACGAGTGGCAATGGGCCAAGCAGCCCCTCCCACTGCTCTAGGCCAGGGCTTGGACCCTAAACATGGTGGCCAGAGGGCAGGGCCTGGGCTTGAAATATAGGCGTGGTATTCAAGCTGAGCGCGGGCCAATGAGGAATGGCTAGCCTGTTCGCCCATTCTAATCATCAAGTGGGCCACCATTGTTAAAAAAGAATTTTAAAGACCCTTGTGAGCAGCTTCAATTTGTGATGCATGTATAGTTTAAGGATACTTGTTGGGTCCCTTGTGATGTTTCTGTGATCCAAACTGTTTATATGAGGGGACTTGTCATAGACATAAATAAATAACCATTAAATCAGATCATTTCAAACCCTCCATCATTTAAGCTGTGTTGTTTGGATGCTTATAAAGTTTTTAAGTTGTAAACATTGTAAACCATTGACACTTGAAAAGAGTTTCAAGTCTATTTACAAATATATGGTGTGTTTGGCTAACTTGTGAATTGTTTTACAAAGTATAAAATGGGTATTCACACCACATAAAGCTTGGGGTGGTTAATCCTGATAAATTTGGCAAATCATATAAAAAGGACTTGCTTTTATTAGAGCCTTAGGAGAGCATCAAAGCATGTAATTTACGCATTGGATGGTTAGGATGTCCTCCACCCATCACAATGACCCAACTGTAATTTAAAAGTTTTTAATGGTGGACATCCTATCCTTCTCGCCTGCTCCATTTGATGATCAATTAAACTATATTTTGGAGACTCAAGAGGAGCACATGATAGACAGATTTGATGTACCGTATACATTACAATGGACCCCATGAATCCAGAATCTGTATCAATCATTGTGTTCTCTTATATATAATAATATCCTTTTAATTGTAAAGCCTTCACCCACGCCAGCAATCTGATTACCTTGTCATCCCTTACGACTCAAGGATTTTACAGGCATCCAAACGTCTCCCTAAATCTTTTCCTCCACTGTGAGCTCTGCCATGATAGGCTAAGGCCTTTTTAGCCCCACTAGGGTCAGGTCCAAGCAAGGCTGAGGTCTACTGCTGGGCTAGAGCCAACCATAAACCTACGTGCCATACATGCACACGCACACACCATCCAAACCGTCCAAATCATCAGATCCATTGTAGATGAGGGCCATCCCCAAAATCAGATCAACTGGTCTTATTTGCCGTTGGATCATGAAACATAGAACAATGATTGTTTGCCATTTTATAGACACCACCAGGGAAGTTAGGATCATCCATTTTGGTGTTAGTTTTGGGTTATCATCTATAGCTCACGAGTCCCACATTTCCAACGGCTTCGATTTTAGGTTCATAAATATCACGTGAGCAGTGGCAAGTGTGCATGTGTGGATGGTCATACTCTGCCAGCATATCAAGTAATCAATAGTTCGCTATAGAAATGCATAGGATCTGATGTTGTTGCCACCATCTGAAATCGATGCACAGTTGGCATTCATAATTCAAGCAACGAAATAAAACAAATAAAATAAAATAAAATAAAATAAAAAGTTTCCTACTTTCGCACGCACGCTTGTATAAGGCCTCTGCACGCAAATACATTTGCCAATACCCAAAAGAGATCATGTCCATCAATCAGGCAGGTTCTATATCTTTGATGCCTCCAACCCAGAAATCAGTTTGGTCCATTGATCAGATGGGCCACGTTGAAAAAGCAAATGGATGGATGAAAATTACTTGGTCCAATCTATCTTATCTGCATTTTTTTTTTGGGGGGTGTTGGTGGCCCATCTAATGAGTAATCTGGCCTAATTTTAGAACCATTGTATGTAAAAGGTAGAATCAATGAAATGAACAGCTTAGATATTGGGCATGGGTGTTACGTCGACATATATTTCGGTGTGCAGAATGCTGGCTGCCTTCCACAAGCCTAGAGTTAGCAAACATTTCCAAAATTCATTCACACCATAAAGTATCAAGAATGGGATGGATAATATAAATTTCTTTCAGTCTAAACTTCAAATGGCTCTCAGTTTAGATGTATCATGAACCAAAACATTAATTGATTATCGGATTGGGGGACACTTATTGGACGGTTAAATGAAAAACATCCAATGGATTTTCTTCAAGAAACAGTAGATTCTGCAATTTAGTCGGTTGAATTTGAGTTAATGGATGGCACACATATAACTTCCGAGTGCCTGTGCATCAACGCTGTATGGTGCCAGAGTATCAAATAACTATCCTCCATGCCGTCTACCACGACTATGAACTCTCATGTATTTTTGAAAGAGGGGCTATTTGATACTCGGGCTACTGGTGGACGCACGCAATTGAATTTATACTCACGTATAAATATGGATCGCCCAAATCGGGAACCCAGTGCAGATAGGTTTACAACCGACCTGTCAAATTAGACGGCTAAAGAGCCAACACGTTGTGGCACGACAGCATCATTATGAAAGAGCTAGGTAAGGACAAAATCAGGCTAGCCATTGTTACGGAGCATGATACGTACCAAATGATAAGAGCCACTGGGTCCCTTCTCATGGCTCGCTAGTAGACGTACAAGAGTTTCAACACAAAGGTTACACTGGAGGACTGCGGAAGCACACCCAGACGAATCAAGCAAACTAATTCAATTACACCTAACAATCATGGCGCAAACACACCAAATTTAACGTGAAAAAAATCCCTGCGAGAAAAAACCACTGCACAAAGTGACATATTTTATTATGAAAGCAGAAAATTATAAGAGTAGAGAGATTATCTGATCCGAACAATCTCGAATAAACTCAAGTTACACCCTTGAAACCCTAGAACGAATTAGAAAGCCTGGAATACCTCCCAATCCTGATTACACCCAAATATATAGTATTTGGAAGAATCACAATTGAAATAGAAAATAAATCCCGCAAATTCGTAACTCTGCGAAAATTTGTGCGAAACGGTTAACCTTCGATGACATCGAACTAATACTAAAATTGTCCAGAGACAAAACATGGAAATCGAATTTTCTTCGATGGCATCGAACATGTCCTTCGACTGCATTAAGCCATCTTTGATGGCATAAAAAAATCACCCATTTAGTCAGCGAGCAACTGGAGAAAATCTAAAAAATCACGATGGCATCGAGCCGACTTCGATGTCATCGAACCTATCATCGACAGACTAATGAATTTACAGATTTAAGACATTTATTTAACAATTTTCACCATGTCTTCAATTATCAAACGTGTAACTTCTTGTCATCTTTTCTCATCTCTGCTTTGCATCATAATTTTGACATCACTTATCGTGCATACTCAGTCCTCATTTTATGGCTTCACCAAGCCCAGAGACGTTGTACAGAACTTGAACTTCTCTGCATGAACCACCTTGGCGAGCATGTCCATTGGATTCACGCTGGTGTGAATCTTCTTCAGAGCTACGCCTCCTTCCTCAAGCATTTGTCGGATAAAATAACGATGAACATTAATGTTTTTAGTACGAGAGTAATAAACATAATTTTTAGCCAAATTAATAGCGCTCTCATTGCCACAATTAGCCGGCACGGCCTCCTGCTGAAGCCCTAAATGATTTATCATGCTCTCAACCAAACATCTTGCTTAAATGCCTCTGTCACTGCCATGTACTCAGCTTCGGTTGTGGAAAGATCTTCCATTAACTGAAGCTTCGACATCTAACTGATTGCTTCACTCACTAACACAAACGAGTAACCTGAAGTCGATTTTCTAGAATCCATACTTTTTGTGTAATCTGAATCCACATACCCAATTAACTTGGCCCATGTTTTCTCAAAAGTTAAGACGTAGTCATTTGTACCTCAAATGTATTGAAGTAGCCATTTCACTGCTTCCCAGTGTTGCTTGCTAGGGTTTGACATGTATCTACTCACAACACAAACTGCATGTGAAATATCTGGTCTTGTATAGACCATGACATACATTAAACTACCTATAACATTCGAATAAGGCACACGAGACATATCCGCTTTTCCTCATTAGATTTAGGATATTGTTATGAGGAAAGCTTGAAGTGAGCCGCATGGTGAAAGCTAACCGGCCTTGCCATGTCTATCCCACACTTGATCAATACCTTCTCAAAGTATTTTGCTTGTGATAACTAAAGTCTGCTCCTCTTTCTATCTCTATGAATATCTATGTCGAGAATTCTCTTTGCAGCCCCAAAATCTTTAATCTCGAATGTCCTTGGTAACTGAGTCTTTCGTACATCGATTTCAGACATGTTATGACTGGCGATCAACATACAATACTAGGACGATGAACTTGTTATCACTCAGTGTCTTATAATAGACATAGTAATTGTTTTCACTCCTAGTAAATTTTTGACTCAACATAAAAAATTAAAATTTTTATGCCACTGCCTAGGCAACTGTTTTAAGCCGTACAGCGACCTCATTAACTTACAAACCTTATTCTCTACCTCTTTAACTTCATAACCCTCTGGTTGCTTCATGTAGATTTGCGCTTCTATTTCCTTGTGCAGGAATGCAGTCTTCACGTCCATCTGTTTCAGCTCTAGATCGTATTGGGCAACCAGTGCCAACACGAATCTGATAGATATTTGCTTAACCACAGGCGCGAATGTATCTGTGAAGTCGATTCATTCTCTCTGAGCGTAACCCTTTGCTCCAGCCTCACTTTGTATCTATCATATTTCCTTTTGAATATCTACTTGCATTCGATCGCTTTTTAGCCCACTAGAAGCTCCACTAGCTCCCACGTGTTATTTTTGTATAAAGAGTCCATCTCATCGTCCATTGCTGCCCTCCAATTTTCTACATTAGGCTCATTAAGAGACTCCTGAATAGTATACGGTTCCCCTTCATCTTTAATGAGGGCATATGTGATATTAGAGTCGTCCCTGTATCTTGTCGATAACCTGCGATCCTGTAGTGGATTTCTTTTAAGTAGCTGCTTCACCTCCTTTTGTGTCTCTGTTTGTGCATCTATCTCAGCTTGAGTATCACCTGTGTCAATCTGAATGTCCACGAGCAACATTTTCGGTTCCTTTTGTTCCTTCGATCATTCTTGCGGAATAGGGAGCTTATGTCGAATCTGACGCCATGACTAGTGATGATTTTCTACGTGACCTTGTCATATAACCTGTAACCTTTCATACCAACATCATATCCAACAAAGATGTACCTTTTGATTTTATGGTCTAGCTTATCTCTCTCAACTGATGGTACATGAGACTAAGCCTCACAACCTAATAGTCAATCTTATGACTACTCTATAATTCCTTTGGAATCTTGTAGTCAAATTGCCTTAGAAGGGGACTGATTCACCAAGTAGCAGGTCGTGTTAACGGGCTCAGTCCATTGGTCCTTGCCCAACCCAGCATTACTAATCATGCATCAGGCCCTCTCTAAGAAAGTCCGATTCATCCACTCAGCTACACCGTTTTGCTTGGGTATGTGGCGTACCATGTTATGCCTAATGATCCCTTCATCTTTACAATACTCATTAAATTCATTTGAAGTAAATTCACCACCATTATCAGTCCTAAGAACTTTTACTTTTCACCGTGTCTGTTTTTCCACCATTGCCATCTATTGTTTGAATTTGGTGAAAATTTCAGATTTATGTTTCATGAAGTAAATTCAAACTTTTTAGGAGTAGTCGTCAATGAATGTAACAAACCATGTCGACCCTCTAGCGGAAACCACAAGCGACGACCCCATATGTCAGAATGTACATGACCAAACACTCTCTTACATACATGTTTTCCAGATTTAAAAGATAACCTAGATTGTTTATATAATGCCCCAAATTTCAGGGGCCGAGTAAATACTCGACTACCAATATCCCAAGTGCCACTTATGCTTTGCAGAAGAAGGATTTTACAGTTCATTTCACCTGTCATTTGAGCAGTTCATAGAATTAACATAGACTATGCGATGTACCCTAGAATAAACATAAATTTTAACGCAAGTAAATCAGCTAAAAAGTAAAATATGTCTATCCAGAGTATGAGACTACAGATGAGTAAAATTTAGAGATCCAAAAATACAAAATGTGTTAACTCTAAAATCTCTTCAATGTCATACAAGTGTCTTACATCGGCCCACTGTTCACAACCCCAATTGTAGGGTCGTGATGTAGTAATAATCTCGGTGAAACCGAGGTCGAATCTGTAAGACCCGTGTCCTAATCTATACTGTTCCGTTGGCTTCCGCGGTCCTTCCGGTCAAATTTCGGCAACCTTCGCACCGTATTCGGTGTTTGCGCATGATCCTAAGCCAGGTCCCGTGCACCGACGTCGGCTTGATCCGAAAATTGTATCATAGCGATCGCGTCGTCGTCGCGGTTCCAACGCCGTGACTTGCGCACCGAACCGATACCCAGGTAAGAAGATGCCGATCTGCGTTTATTCCGAGAAACACCGCGCGTTGCGGATTTCGAGGGAATCTCTACACAATTAGTCCCATCAATCAATCATTAAATGCATCCCATACATCAAGTACTACACCCATTCCCTCTTTTTCCAAAAGTCCACCATCTTTCCACCTCACCATTCCTCTTTTTCTCATTTTCAACCACAACCATCTCTCTTCTCCACCAATTTCAAACTAAACCATACCTCTCATCACTCCTTTCTTACAACCATCACTCCACCCATCCCTCCATCCATTATTTCTATCTCTCCCTCTCATTCTCTGGCAATTTTTCCAAATTCCATGAGAAATTTCACACATCCAACACACTCTCTCAACTTCAAGTGTGGCCCACCCTCTCATCTCCAATCTCAACCATTCATCTTTCATCAACCTCCATTAAAAGTGAAGGTAAGGAGCTAAGGAGTCCAAGGGAGCAAGGAGAAGGAAGATAAGGTGGGTGATTATTTTAGGGCCCACTTGTTGGTGGGACCCATTTGGATGTATGTGATTTAATCAAGAGGGCCCATAGTGGCGGGGTTCCTCTATCTCACCGTGTATCTCTCTCTATCTCTCTCTCTTTCTTTCTTTGTAATGGTGTGGATCCCACCAATATGTGATTACATCTCCCCCGTCCATCTACATCAGACGGTGTGGTCCACTCTATTATAGGTGATGATCCGCACCATCCACTGTTTGGATGGGCCCAATGCATCTTTATATATATATATATATATATACATATATGTTATATTTTATATAATATATGTATATAATATACAATATAATATGTATTTATATACATATATAATATAAGGTATATATTATATATATATATTTATTTATATTGGTGGGCCACGTCCACGTGGGGCCCACCACAATGAAGTAATTTTGTAAGTCGTCCAGCGTCCTGGACGCTGGACGTTGGCAACGTTAAGTGCTAACTGGCACTGCTTTAAAAAAAAAAAAGAAAAAAAGAAGAGAGAGAGAAATGGTGAACCACTCGTGCAGGCCCCACCTTAATGTATACATATAATCTAAGTCGTCTATCCCGTTGCCCAGATCATTTTAACCGTTGAGCTAAAATTTGGGACCAATCTGAGAATCAAGCAGGCCATACCATAGAAAACAGTGTTCCTACCTTCGATTTACTCCCTAATGTTCCTGTATATTAAAAATAGCCCAATATTGGACTCTATGGGCTTGTATCAAGCCACAGGAGCCCATGGTTGGAGTGGATCTTGTGGATGCGGGCCCCGACTATGAAAATCCGCAGAAAAACTGCTTTTCCAAAAAAAAAAAAAACAAGAGAAGGGAGGCAGCAGCAGCATCTGACGCTGCTGCCACTGCGCCAGCCGTGGACGGACGGACGGACTGGGGCTCACGGCCCCAGCTATGGGTCCCACTTGATTGCGTTTAGACCATCCACACCGTGCATTTGCTGGGTCCCCATGGACCAGCCGTCCACCACAAAATTCATCTGTTTATGGAACTCCGGTGGGCCACATCATTTAAAATCATGTGAAGGCATGCCAAAACATATAAAATCATTTGGCGGGGCCTACCTAAGTTTTGGATGTTGCTGAAACTTGAGCTGGATCGTTAGCCAGATGGGACCCACATAATGGATGGACTGGATTCGTGAACCACACTTCGGTGGGCCCCACATCCACCATCCACATGACCCCTTTTAAAAAAAAAGTTGGATGTAAATAAACATCACCGTGGACTCCCTTACCGTGACCGTGTGCTGTAAAAAAAAAAAAATATATAATAATAATAATAATAATAATAATAATAATAATAATAATAATAAAAAATAAATAAATAAATGGTGGGCCCCACCCACGGTCCGTTGGACCTTATGAATAGTTTGGGTGGAAAATAAACATTCCAGTGGGCCCAGTCCAGTGGGCCCTACCTTGGATCAGGTAGCTTTATAAACAGTTGGGTGGAAAGTAAACATTATGTTGGGCCTTAAGTTGGGTGGAAAATAAACATTATATTGGGCCTTAAGCTGGGTGGAAAATGAGCATTTTGGTGTGCCCCACTTATGTAAGTATTGTAAACCACACCCTCTATTAGTGTGGGCTCCATCATAATGTATGTGTTTCATCCAACTGTCCAACTATTTTGGAGATAATTTAAGGCCCATTATGGAGGCCCATCTTCATGCATTAGTGGTCCTTGTTGAGGCCCACCTTGATTTGTATTAGGCCCATATTATGAGGCCCATTGAGGCCCACCTTGAGATAGATATGGGGCTCATGTCATGTAGCCCATTTGATGTATTTGGGTCCTTGGGTCAAGGCCCAATTAGATGCACAAGAGGCCCATTACAATGTGTAATTCATGGAAGGCCATCCCTTGGGAGCAATGTTGGTTTGATGTCCACATTGAATGGATAATGTTGGTTAAATGTCCGCATTATAACTCTCCCTAAGGCCCACTGATAGGCCCATAATTGTGGTAAGTAGGCTGTCTAGGGCTATCTCCATTATACCTAGAGCCCATCTCTTTATACATGTTTAGTATAGATCCATAATTCATGATCATTCGCACCATATGTATGCCTGATGTGAGGAGTGACCGATCATAGCATATACCTTTGGATAGACTGTGTATGGACTCCCTGATAGGCGGAGTTGCCTCATATAAGTGCATGGTATATACAGGGTTGTTGCATGACTGAGAGTGTGATTCATGCACTTGCATTTGTGTGATTGTAGTTACTGTATGCCCTAGCCACATCAGGGCCATAGCCTCCACAGACACATCGTGGATGGCAGGATTGGAAACCGAAAATATTTGGTTCTAGCAAACGGGCGCCATAGACGTCCCTGGGTGAAAATTCCTAAACCCGATGGTACCAGAGGATGACTCCAACGTCGAGACCGAGTGGATATATGAGCGCATGAGGGCCGAATACCAGGAGGCCGCGTCTCCCACTGTGTCGTGGTCGGTTGGAAAGGAGTGTGGCCTTACTCGCTCGAGGGTAGGGGGTAATACTAGGCTGAGTTTGACCAGCTCGCGAATGGGTCCGCTATCGACGTGCCGGATAGGTATTGACAGACTGTTGGCCAGGCGGATAGTGAGGTTTCTTACGCTCACTTGGACTGTGCGGCTAGGAGAGCGACAGTGCCATTTGGAGTGTATTGAACCCCGGTGATTATCCAGAATGAGAACTGTACTGATACATGATGAGGATTGGCATGTTTGAGTTGCATCTTGCATCGCATGGCCGTGTTATGGCCGATAGCATTCATATCTTGCACCGCATAGCCTTGGTACGGTTGATTGCATTCATGTGCTCATCACCATGATTCCGCATCACTCTGACCTTGCATTTTGAGCACGTTTATATTGCGCACACACTTACACCACCCTCTAAGCTTTCCATAAGCTTATGCACGATTGATGCGTGCAGGTGACGCCAGGACGCAGTCGCAGCCATAATCTCGCTGTAATTGGAGTGTGCAGCCGAGCTTCTGGAGTTTTGTTTCTTTTATTATATTGTATTTTCCCCTTTCAGTCGCATTGTACTAAAAGGTTTTTGATCATAGTGGATTTTGTGGTGGTGTTCTTGTGGTTATTGTTTGTGGGTTATGCTTTTTGTTATGCTCATTATGATTCAGACTGATGATTTGAAACCCTCCTTGTAGTCTCCCAGGATCGGAACCTGGTGAATGGGTGTCGGGGTCCGAGAATGGGGTTCTACGGAGGCTGTCGGCGCCGGATTCGGCGATCGGGAATTTTGTGAGCCCGGTTTCCGAGTTCGGGGCGTGACAGAATCCATAGGGACTAATCTCGTACATTTCTGAAAGTAATTAGAAATAGAACTAGAAGAAGATGTAAATCTAAATTTGAAATATTTGGAAAGAGTAATGTTGAATAAGGTAATTGAAACTTATAAATTTAAAGGTGGGAACTAGGGTGCCAAGGATCCACTTGTAATTATCAGGATGCTACCTTATTTGATTCAAGAGATCCAACTGGAATTGGAGTCCTATCTTATCCAGTTGGAGAAAGAGATGATCGAATCTCTGAACTTCCCATTGATCTAGCCTCAATGGAGGAGAATTGTGAAGATTGGAAGGGATTTCGTTACCCTACCATGTCCGAGGGACAATGGTGAATAACGGGATTTACCCATCCCATAATCTTAAAGAAGAAAAGAAGATATTCAAAGCTATCGCAGATCTATTGTAATTGGAATCACAACAAACCATTAAAAATTGAAAATATTCCTTAAAATCAACTAGAAACCAATGAAGTTCAACATAAACATGAATCAAAGCAAAGTAAACATCCCAATCACGCTACAAGCTTTACCTCTTAGCCCTAGCTAAGAAGTTTAGCCAATTGTAGTCATGATTGAACTAAAGTCTCTTAAGAAAAGCATAAAAACTACTAAGGAAGAAGAAAGACTCTTAGTGGTGGCTCTCCACCCTTTGGCTCCACTCCTTAAACCCTAGATAATGCTTAGGAACGTCCTAAGGACTCCTATTTATAGTTGTGAACCTCCACCTTACGCACCGACTTGGAATTTCTGCAATCTGTTGTGAAACTGCCTCAATTTACGCAGTCCACAGCTTTTCTACGTTACGTTTCGGTTAGACCGAATTAAGATTGAAAATCTCACTTTCTTACTAGACAATTCTGCGCGATTTCGGTCGCACTGAAGTTGCCTTTCGTCGCCCCGAAATCGCATCTGAAGTTTATGTGCAGAGTACTTAGGTGGGATTGAAATTGGCTTAGGTGGGACTGAAGTTGCCTTCGGTCACACCGAAGTTGGCTTAGGTGGAACCAAATTAATCTTGAAAATCTTAATTTCTTGCTGGACTGTTTTGTGCGATATTGGTCAGACCGAAGTTGGCTTAGGTGGGACCGAATTGTCTAATTTTTTTCTGTTTAACTTGCACTTTTGCCAGTCTTTTCTCCATCCTTTGTACTTGGTTTCCTTGGATCTTTGGTATGTAAATTCTTCATTCTTGGTCTCCTACGATCTATCTTTTGCCTTGGTTATTCCTGAGCATTAAATCAATGCTTTCAGCATTCTTTTCAATCCAAGCTCTCAGATTTACCTTGTAACACAAACATGTATAAAATATACCATTAAGCAGTATCATGTTCCAAGATATAAATGGAAAAAATGTGTAATATTTAACACTCAACACACTCCCCAACCAGCATTTTGCTAGTCCCGAGCAAAACATGCGTGAAGTGAACCTCAACTCTTTTGTATAAATGAGTAGAATTAAAATGAGAAAGTGGGACTTTGAAAACCTAGAGCCGAATCATATAAGCAGTCAATCAAATAGGTTCTTTATCAATTTCTTTAAAGCATAAGTTCCTATATCCTGTTTTTTTTTCAATGTTCTCAGTGAAGTTCAAATTACTTCCCATGAAAATACTATCGTTTCATAATGTTAGTCATGTTCATCATATCAAGAGTGATTAAAAAATCGAGTGCTGATTCCAAAATTATCTCCTTCTCCTTTTTTTTCCAACTTTTGATTTTTTTATCGATGGTCCTTTGTTTTTTATTATTCATCCTTTTCCAGGTTCTTTTTAGAATTTTTTTTTTTCATTCTTTTTCAAACTTTTTCCAATCTTTTCATCATACATAACCTTCTTGTTGAGCTTACTATTTTTTAACTGGTTTTTCATCTTTTAAGGTGGGTAAGATTCTCCAGACTGAATTCTCAACATCTATCAATGATTTACATACTAACTAATAGAAATTCTAACATAATTCCCAGAAAATGAATTGAATGTGTTTTGTGATTTAAATCCACATGATATTCAAAACTTCCTCTTAATCAATTGAGTGTAAGAAATTAGGTAATATTATACTTAGTTGATCAAACTCTAATAATTCAAAGTTCATTCTCGATCTTATCATACTCAAAACATTCTTAAATGCACAAACTATCGCCTTCAAGATAGGTTTTTTGGTTTGAGAAATTGAAAGTTTTTAAAATTTTTGCTCAAAGGCTAAGAAGATACTGATTAGTATATCTAATCCACACCCCCGACCTAAAATCTACATTGTCCTCAATGTAAAAGATACATGCATGCAATGCAAATGGGACAACGAAAAGAATGGAGAGTTAATGGAAAGATATTACCTGAAGTAGGCGAGTTGCAGCTCTTTCAACATTCTCAATGCGAAATGGGTTAGCACAACAACTAAACAATTGAAAGAAAACTATCCTAGTCCTAAATCTTATGAAAGCAATAAACCTAACTGCACCTTCGTCAGACTAGGAGATTAATCATGCTATACAAGATCAGTTAGAGGTATGGACATGTCCTTTGAATCAAATTTCTCAACAAATAGTTTTAAACGATGTCCATTCACTTTAAAAGCATTGCCATTGTTCGGATTCTTTATCTCGACGGCCCCATGAGGTAGACATTTGTAACAGTGAAAGGGCCAGTCCAACGAGATCGAAATTTTTTCGAAAAAAGATGTAATCGAGAATTGTATAAAAGGACTTTTTGACCAGTCAAGAAAGATTTCCGAAGGATGTTCCTATCATGGAACACCTTCATCCTGTCCTTGTAAATTCTCGAGTTCTCATATGCGTCATTCCAGATTTCCTCGAGTTCATTTAACTGAAGTTTGCGCAGCGATCCAACATTGTCGAGGTTAAAATTTAAGTTTTTTATAGCCCAGTAGGCTCTATGTTCCAGCTTTATACGCAAGTGACAAGCTTTTTCATAGACGAGTATAAAGGGAGACATCCAATGAGGGTCTTAAAAGCTATACGATATGCCCATAAAGTATCAGTCAAACGAATTAAGCAATCCTTACGATCCGGGTTAACCATTTTCTTCAGAATGTGTTTAATTTCTCTGTTGGAAATCTCAGCTTGCCTTCTTGTCTGCGGGTGGTATGGAGTGCTCACTTTATGAGAGGTGCTATATTTCTTCATTAAATTTGCAAATGGCTTATTACAGAAGTGTGATCTTCCATCACTAATGATGGCCTAAGGCGTTCCGAACCGGAAAATGATATTTTCTTTTAAGAATCGAATGACCATTTTATGGTCATTGTTCCGGCACAGGATCGCTTCGACCCATTTAGTAACACAGTCTACTACTAGCAGAATGTATGAATTCTCAAAGTATTAGGGGAATGTCCCCATGAAATCGATGCCCCAATAGTCAAATGCTTCAATGATTAGTATGGGATCCAGAGACATCATATTTCGATGGGACAACACCCTCAATTTTTGACAACGCTCACAAGCTTTGCAGAACTCATGAGTGACCTTGAACATAGTGGGCCAATAGAAGCGGCACTGTAGAATTTTGGCCGTGGTATTTTTAGTAGAAAAGTGACTACCACAGGCCTGAGAGTGATATAAGGAGATGACACATTGGTGTTCATTATTTGGCACACATCTCCTTAGAAATTGGTCTGGGCAATATTTAAATAAATATGGGTCATCCTAAAAGAATTTATGAACCTCGATGAAATTTTTTTCTTATCTTATGCAGTCCAATGAGTTTGTGTGAAATCTGTGGTAAGATAATTAGCAATATCAGCAAACCAAGGTAAGTGGGAGAGTTTAAACAGTTGTTCATCAGGGAACATGTCGTATATTGGTGTCGTTTCAAGGGAATTAGGGTGGTCGAGTCTTGAAAGATGGTTAACCACTGCGTTCTCTACTCCCTTTTAGTCTCGTATTTCCCAATGAAATTCTAGGAGTAGGAGGATCCATCTTATCAAGTGGGGCATAACATCATTCTTAGAAAGAAAGTACTTGAGCACCACATGATCAATGTAGATGATGATCTTAGATCCAATCAAGTAGGACCTAAATTTGTCCAAAGCGAATACTATGACAAGAGTTCCTTCTTCGTGGTAGAGTAATTTACTTGGGTAGGATTTAAAGTTTTACTTGTATAATGAATAACATAGGATTTCTTTTCTTTTCTTTGGCCTAACATCACCCTAATAACATAGTCAGACGCATCACACATAATTTCAAAAAGAATGCTCCAGTCGGGTGGTTGCATGATAGGTGCGGTGGTCAACGTGCCATTGAGCTTAGAAAAAAGCTTCTTGGCATTGCTCAACCCACTCGTATGGTACATCCTTTTGAGGTAGATTGCATAAAGGACAAGAGAGGTGACTAAAGTCCTTTATGAATCATCTGTAAAATTCGGCGTGTCCTAAGAATGATCGCATATCTCGTATGCTCTTAGGTGGAGATAGGTTAGAGATAAGATCGATTTTAGCCTTATCTACCTCAATTCCCTTGGAAGAGATGATATGTCCAAGAACTCCCTTATGAACCATGAAATGACACTTCTCCCAATTTAGTACCAAATTCTTTTCCTCACATCGCTTTAACGCATTTTTCAAATTTTCCTAACATTCGCTGAAGGATGGACTAAAGACAAAGAAGTCGTCCATGAAGACTTCTAAATATTGTCTCACCATATCAGAAAAAATACTCAACATGCATTGCTGAAAAGTGGCAGGGGCATTACATAGTCCGAAGGTTACACAGTCTGAAGGGCATCCTTCGGTAAGCAAAGGTGCCATAAGGACATGTGAATGTTGTCTTTTCTTGATCTTCAAGGCTATCTCTATCTGATTATAGCACCAATATCCGTCAAGGAAGCAATAGTAAGAGTGACCAGCTAGCGTTTCCAAAAGTTGATTAATAAAGAGCAAAGGAAAGTGGTCCTTCCTCGTGACGGTATTCAATTTCCTTTAGTTAATGTGAAACTTCTGATTGACCTCATTTTTGGGCTCATGCCTGGCCAACTCAGGTACTAAATTTTGGGGACAATGCACACTCTCCAATCAGTAGTAACTCTAGTTGGCACGAGTTCATTGTCAACATTGGCTACGATGGTGATTCCGGACTTCTTAGGAACCACCTGAGTTGGACTCACCCATTGGATATCGGATATGGGGTATATGATACCCACATCTAACAGTTTAAGTACCTTAGCCTTAACCACTTTCTTCATGTTTGGATTTAATCTACGTTGTGGTTGTCGAAAGGTCTTCACATTATCCTTAAGATGAATGCGGTAAGTACAAATCAAATGGTCGATTCCCTTGAGGTCCACAATCAACCATCTAAGGGCTCATTTGTGCTCAATGAGAGTGCAAATAAGTATATTCTCCTGTTCTTGTTTAAGGTGAGAAGAAATCACCACCGGGTATGTCTCATCTTAACCTAAATAGACATATTTAAGATCATAGGGCAAAGGTTTTAGGTCAAGCTTCGGCGCTTTGAGGCTAGATGGTAGAGGCACTATATTAGTTTGGGGTAATTCTTCGAATTATGCCCTCCACCGTTAACTTCAAGTACTGGTGCAGTATCAAGTATGACATCCATCTCCCTAATTGTGTTATCATTCAAATTGGGGGAGTGTGCCAAGCACGTCTCTAGAGGGTCAGAGGATAAGGTCATTAAAGCTCTATCTTCTATGAAATAGTCTATCATATTAATGTCGTGGGCCTTGTTATCATCCTGCCTGTCTGCTCATGTTGTAAAAAATATTAAGCTTTAATGTCATATTTTCAAAAGACAAATTCATGACCCCATTCCTACAATTGATGATAGCATTGGATGTAGCAAGGAACGAGTGACCAAGTATGACATGGATTTGAGTGCTCATATCTGTGATGGGCTGAGTATCCAGGATGATAAAATCTACTGGATAGTAGAATTTATTAACTTGGACCAATACATCATCAATCATCCCCCTCAGTATACAAATTGAGCGATCAACAAGTTGTAATGTGGTCCGGGTGGGTTTTAATTCACCTAGACCCAGTCGTTCATAGACCGAGTAAGGATCTTTATATTTTTGTGGTACACTTTGCTTAAGGATGACACTCACTTTCTCTGTCAGAAAAATTTTCTTTTTGATACTTTACCGCCTCTTAGTTGTGCATAAGTTTTTCAGAAATTTGGCATATAAAGGAATTTGTTTTATGGCATCCAAGAGAGGGATGTTGACCTTCACTTGTTTTAACACTTCTGGAATATTCTGTGAGTTGACTAGAGGTTTTGGTGCAATCAACCGCTGGGAGAATGGACCAATTGGCTTGATCAGAGGTTCCGGTTCTAATTCATGTGGAGTAGTGCTAGGTATGTCATCTGTATCTTCTTCCGGGTCCTTAGACTTTTCAGCCCTTACCGGAATATATTTGTCAATTGTTTTTCCACTCCTAAGAGTAGTGATAGACTTAGCTTGCTTCGTCTGATTTGAAGAGCTTGAGTCACTAATTTCACATTGCGGTCTTGGATTGGGGAGAGGTTGGGCTGGAAGAATTCCTTTTTCCCTACTTGCTGAGTGTGCCTCAATCCTTTGAATGGATTTGTTATGGTCTTGGAAGGCTCATAATGTGTTTTGATTGAAAAGATCTTGATTTTGATTACATTTTAAAACTGGATCCTCCTGAGGTTTCCCTTGATTGAAGAATTGGTTAGGGAATCCTTGAGGAGTAACAGTTTGTCCATTCCTCTAACTGAAGTTTGGATGATTTCTTCAACTTGAATTATATGTGTTTGAAGTGAGTCCTTTGAAAGGCCTTTGGTAGTTATTCACGGCATTCGATTTCTCATTTAGTATTTCTTGGAAAGCAGGTATTGTTGGACAATTTTCAGTTGTGTGAACATTACAAGCACAAATACCGCAGACAACTTCCTTAGCCTTATCCTTCTTAAGTTCCATGGCCTTAAGTTTCCTTGTAAGACTGGCCACTTTAGCATTTAAATCATCTTCCTCTTTCAAAAGATATATCTCGCCCTTCTCCTTTGATTGAGTAGGTTTAGAAGTGATGCTAGGTCTTGGGGAGATGTCCCATGATTGTGTGGTTTCGGCAAGTTTGTCAAAGTAATTCCACACATCATCGACATCTTTATTCATGAATTCCCCATTGCACATTGTCTTGACGAATTGGCGTATAGAAGATGTCAGTCCTTCATGGAAGAAACTTGTTATGCACCACGTGTTGGAGCATGAAGTTTGGTTAAGGAAAGGAATCTAATAAGGAAGATGGAAGAATAAAATAAAGCATGAAAGAGAGAAAGAAGCCATGTTGTGCGGGTTTTGAGTTGCATTCGAAGTGATCTCGTGCAACTCATCATAGTTGTGCGATCACGCACAACTCATCATAGTTGTGCCTGCCCGCGCTACTCCCTTCATAGACGGTTGGATTGAAAAATGTGAAGTGGGGTCCATAGCTCGGAATTAGAGGACCCACACATGCGGAAGCCTATAAGTACCCCCTTACCCCCTTCATTTGAGGGATCGGATTTCCAGAAGACCAGTGCCTTTGAAAGGTACTAGAGGGGAGAGAGAGAGAGAGTGAAGGAGGCCGGACCGCGCTACTCTTCATGAATTGCGCGTACCTGCGCAACTCCTCATGGAGGAGTTGCATGGGCACTCTATGAGGCAACAACATGATGATTTTCACAAGTTTTCCCAAGTCATTTCAAGTATTTCAAGGAGTTCCAACATTTCCTTTATCATATTAAGGGAGGGAGATGCGTGTGTGGAGAAAATCCACACAACTCATCTCTGATGGAGATATGAATAACATGAGTTGGAATGCTACCGAAATTTATACTTAAATATATTCAGCACTTGTACTTCCGATTAAAAAAACTCTATCCTAGAATCAAAGGATCAAAAGGACGTAATGAATTCAGAATGAATAAATTTGATGATTATTTTCTCTATCCTTCTTTGTCATGATTAAGTAAGATAGTTCCCTGAATCAAATGCTTTCATTTATGGTTGAAACACCACATTTCAAAACTGTGTTGTGGGCATGAACTGACAAGATCCTTGAACCACTCCCAACATTAAAAGAATGTTTCATCTTCCTTTTGGGTGAAGTTCATGATCGACTTTCTAATGGTGTTAGTTTTATGGTATGAGAAGAATTTCTTTATGAACTCCCTTGTCATGTCGTTCCATCTGCCAATATATTATGGATATAGTGAATGTAACCACGTCTTAGCCTTTTCTTTTAAGAAAGGAAAGAGTTTCAGCCTGATCGTGTTCTCAGACACATTAGAAAAGTATAAAGTGGCTATGATCTCATCAAACTCTTTCATGTGTAGATATGGACTTTCAGATTTAAGTTCATGGAACTTTGGGAGGAGTTGGATCACCCCTAGCTTGATATCCATATTTCCTATATTTTCTAGAAAAATCATACATAAAGGTGTGCTCACCCCCGCCAATTGTAAATAGTCTCATAAGGTACGAGGCGGGGGTGCTTGATGCACCTCATTCTCATCTTGGGCTTCCTCAACTAGAGGTTGAGGTTGATTTGCATCCATCACTTCTATTGACTCTGAGGATTTCTGGTGGTGTCTAATCCGGTGATGGATAGGCAACCCTTCGACCAATCCTCCTTCACTTAAGAGACGTCGAGTGTTTTCATTGACCCACTTGGGCATGAAACACTCTCAGCTTTCAAGTACAAAATCTAACTTAAAATCTAAGAATTGAAAACTATAGTAAATAAGAAGAGAGAGAGAGAGAGAGAGAGAGAGAGAGAGAGAGAGAGAGAGAGAGAGAGAGAGAGAGAGAGTTAGAACGAGGTTACCAGATAGAAGATGCTAGGTTAGGGTCCTACAAAGTTAGAAAAAAAATCCTAACCTAAGAATAAAATAGAAAGTTAATCCTAATCTTAACCTAATTCTAAAACTAATTAAATTCAAAAAAATGCAACTGTAGTCCTCAACAACGGCACCAAAAACTTATTCACAACCCCAAGTGTAGGGTTGCGATGTAGTAATAATCTCAGTGAGACCGAGGTCGAATCCACAGGGACTAATCTCGTACGTTTCTGAAAGTAACTAGAAGAAGATGTAAATCTAAATTTGAAATATTTGGAAAGATTAATGTTGAATAAGTTAATTGAAACTTATAAATTTAAAGGTAGGAACTAGGGTGCCAAGGATCCACTTGTAGCTATCAAGATACTACCTTATTTGATTCAAGAGATCCAACTGGAATCAGAGTCCTATCATATCCAGTTGGAGAAAGAGATGATCGAATCTCTGACCTTCTCATTGATCCAGCCTCAATGGAGGAGAATTGTGAAGATTGGAAGGGATTCTGTCACCCTACCATGACCAAGGGACAATGGTGAACAACGGGATTTACCAATCCCACAATCTTAAAGAGGAAAAGAAGATATTCAAAGCTATCGCAGATCTATTGTAATTGGAATCACAACAAACTATTAAAAACTGAAAATATTCCTTAAAATCAACTAGAAATCAATGAAGTTTAACATAAACATGAATCAAAGCAAAGTAAACATCCCAATCATGCTACAAGCTTCACCTCTTAGCCCTAGCTAAGAGGTTTAGCAAACCATAGTCATGATTAAATTAAAGTCTCTTAAGAAAAGCATAAAAACTACTAAGGAAGAAGAAGAAAGACTCTTGGCGGCGGCTCTCCACCCTTTGGCTCCACTTTTTAAACCCTAGATGATGCCTAGGAATGTCCTACGAACTCCTATTTATAGTTGTGAAGCTCCACCTTACGCACCGACTTGGAATTTCCGCAATCCGTTGCGAAACTGCCTCAATTTACGCAGTCCACAGCTTTTCCGCATTACACTTTGGTCGGACTAAATTAAGATTAAAAATCATACTTTCTTGCTGGACAAATCTGCGTGATTTTGGTTTCGGTCGCCTCGAAATCGCATCTGAAGTTTATATGCAACCTACTTAGGTGGGACCGAAGTTGCCTTCGGTCGCACTAAAGTTGGCTTAGGTGGGACCGAATTATGCCTGAAAATCTTTATTTCTTATTAGACTATTTTGTGCAATTTCGGTCAGACCGAAGTTGGCTTAGGTGGGACCGAATTGTCTGATTTTTCCTCTATTTAACTTGTGCTTTTGCCAGTCTTTTCTCCATCCTTTGTACTTGATTTCTTTAGATTTTTGGCATATAAATTCTTCATTCTTGGTCACATAAGATCCATTTTTTGCCTTGGTGATTCTTGAGCATTAAATCTATGATTTTAACATTCTTTTCAATCCAAGCTCTCAGATTCACATTACAACACAAACATGTATAAAATATACCATTAAGCAGTATCATGTTCATAAAACCAAGATATAAATGGGGAAAATATGCTATATTTGACAATCAACACCCACGTAGCAACCGGAAGTACGAGGACTCCTCCGAGTTGTGAGTGCCTTCTCCAATGCATAAGACTCTGTAATATTTGATTTATAACAATGTATGGTTGGTGTTTTAAAACACTCTTCGAGAGTGGGAGTGAGTGATCAACTTAGTGGTTCCATTAATTCTAAGCTACATTTGTTATCAATTCCACTGTCACAGGTAATGATAAAGTAACTTAAACACCTAGTTCCTATTTAATCTTATTCATGAATGTGCATGTTGTTAGACTGAGTGACGAAACTTGTTTCAACACTGAGGTCTTGGTATTGATTCCCTAGTGGGGGTGACTAACAGCGGAGTGTGTACTGACAGTGTTCCTTGTACTAATAAGCTAACAGAAAAAAAGAGATGATGCATGCCCTCACAATCCAATACTCCCTCATAAGCGACTCCAACGCCATATTCGCAAATGCCAACACTCCCTCATCACGCGACCACAACACCCAAGTTGCCACAGCCTAAACTATTGCAATGAATGTTTATATTAGCTGAGTAATTAATTAACTCAGTTCATCTAGAGAAATTGGGGAAGCTAGAACACCTCCATTTAGTAAATGGTCTTATCTAGATTGCTAGGCCCAGGGAGGTCGTAGCGGTTCTGTGCCTGTGATCCTTAGGATTTACCACCTATCGACAACTCCCAATCAATGTGAGGCTAACACTAGACTGACCAATTGGCCCCACTGATCACTTAAGACCTGGATGACACAACCCGGAAGTACAGGGTTAGGCCACCCATTACGGGTGGAGGGCCCCCACAAATGGTGTAAGGGTCGTCACCTAAACACAATTATGGAGTGGTCGTGACATCATCATAGTTTAAAGTACTAGGCTCATAGCCTCCTTGGTTGCTCATTGCTCACTAAGGGGAGACTTGTCCCCCAGCGTAGGTCGACGGCATGGACATAGTGGTCCCATACCACCATACCTGGCTCATAGAACTCGGGGATCGTATCACTAATGGTTATCAGTAGACCTCTCATGGGTATGGGGTGCTCCAGATCCAGGTAGGCGTGATTGTACATGGTGGACACAGATGGTTGGTCGGCTATTAGGCCAGTTCGGTTAACTCAGGCGAACCTTGGTGTAATCGGCATTAGGTAGAAGCATCCCATGTAGTCCAACTACTACCTGTTGTCTATGTTCAGCTTGAGTCAAACAGACTAGTCTGGGGCTAAGGACTGAATTATAGCTGCACTCATGAATTTATGGTTTGTCGGCCAACCTGATTAACCAAATAGCCGCAATCAATCAATATATTAATAAATTAATTATCGTAGTTATATGAAAGAGTACAAAAAATAAATTAGGAAAATTCTACATTATTTGGGCATTGTATCGAACATGTAGGTGTACTACCACTATTCATCATAATTTGCATGAGGTAAGGTGAATTGAGTGCATATGAAGGTGGATAATATGAAGCATAAGCAACAAATTCAGTAATTTCAACTTATTCTATCATCCAATTGAATGTTCAAGCTACATTACATGTGATTAGCAATTTATGGAAGGCAAATGACCTTACGAGTATGTACGGGTTACCATGCAATCATCTACTAACTACACAAATTAGTAATCATGTCATGGGGTTTGATAAACGGCAACTTAGGGGTAATGGTTCACACCTTGGATTGGTATGTCGAATTTGAACTTGCTCCTAGGGCTAGGGTTCTGTAGGTCGGCTCATCGGTGCCATGTACTAGCATGGTTAGCTCGCAAGGGCACAAGTAATAGGCCCTCAAGGCCCAAATTTTGAGGAAAGGCTTGATATTTACCTTTACTCATCGCCGGGGCAAATTCTGGTTGTGAGGCGCGATTGCGGCTAGCGGGGATGGGTGAATTCTCCAATCAGCTCCTCTCATATGCCGCTTCTCCCCTCTTCTCCTCTCTCTCTCTCTCTTGTTATAAATGAAAATTTGTATAAGAGAGAGAGAGAGAGTGTGTGTGTGTGTGGGGGGGGGGGGGGATGAGGCTATTTATAGTGCCAGGAATGTGCACAAATAGCCCCGAGCCCCCTTTTCCATTAAACTTTTCCTGGGGGAGGTTGTTTTCGATTTACGGGGTCTTTTCGGGAGCCCATTGACTCATCCACACCAAGGGTAGGTGCCCCACTATGGGATCTATGTTTCGTCACAACCAGGTGGTAATCGGACATTTCGATTAGCCGTGGGGACCCCACTTATGATAGAATGATATCGACAATCGATCGAGGCCGCAACTATATGGATATGAGCAGGGAATTATCCTTAACGCATACCTCGAGTTTGGTTGTGATCTAATGGTCGAAAAGTCAAAACTTTGTGAAAGAGTGGGGGCCTATTTTACTTAAGTTTTAGATTTTAGCCTAGGGCATTCGTGTATTTCAAGCACTCAGCCCCTGGCCCAAGTTAAGCAGTTTTAGGCACTTTCGTGGTTTGCCATCCACGATGGACGTCAAGCCCACTGAGACAAATGTCTTTCTATAGCCTCAGATTTAGTAGCCCACAAATGAGTGGTATATAGCTTATTTGGATTAATTATGACATTTCTGGAATGAATCAGATAGGGAGATTTCTTGTGCGTAATGATTATTGTCTGGATTAACTAAGTTCATAGTGTGGCTTATTCACAATTAGCGAAAATGGCCATTTGATCATAATTGCTCTAAACCGTTGGTTCGTAGGATAAATGAGTAGCTCGGTTGATTTGATTTATCAATTAAGATCCAACCCTTAGTTGTCTTGACTTTCGGTAGGTCTTTATTTAGTTAAAGTTTTCTTGATTAGTCAGTGATAGGTCGGCTAGATTTGGACCATATGTGAACAAATCTCGATGCTAAACTTGATGTTTAAGTGAGCGGGCAGATTTGTTGGTTTCTTATGGTTGATTAATCGGATTTACACGGTTCTTTACCGGTATCACCCGCGTATAAGCTCACCTCGAGCATCAAAGGTTAGTAAGTGACAACTTATGCTAGTTATATGAAAAAATTTCAAGGATTTTTTGAAAATCCAAAATAGTGAAAATTCTGGATATTACAATCTACCCTCCTTAAAAATAATTTCGTTCGTGAAATTGCCTAAAGTAAATAAGTAAAGATATTTTAATTTCTTATGCCTAAGTTTTGTGATTTCATGTTCATTTGTGTTAGGGTGCTTACTAACTACACTAGCCTAGCTTATTATAGTTTACCCCCCTTAAAACTTTTTGGCCCTGATGGTTTACTACAAATTTTTCAAAAGATTTAGACTCGTGATGACAGTTCCCCTCTATCTAGAATAAAAAATATATGTTTTTAGTGTTTGGATAACATGAAGAGACAGTTGTAGTGGGCTTGAACCTGATACGTTGATCATCTAGCTGACCAGGGTAGAAGGCTTGTTATATCCCTCCCTAGTCATGGTAGATCCTAGTCTTCTGCTTGGTTAAATAAGAGAGTCCATTGGTAGTCCCCCAGAATTGAGAATTGGGTCAAGTTGCGAATGCTTCGCAGGTGTATGGTTCCGTAATTCCATAGTTCGATTATTCTAGACATTTGGGGAATATTAAAATTTATTAGTAAGTTCAAATTTCACATTTATAAGATTGTCTATTGGGTCTTTTTTTAAGGAGGATTTTTGTTTAATTTATGTTCAACTTAGTGGGTGATGAGTCTCCCATGGTGCCTATTATCAAACGACTATCCTAGAAAGGTTTTCAAGGACCTAGAGTTTTCTATCGATGTTGCCATTTCAATCATATGGCCAGTGAGTTATAAGAAAATCATGCTTCAGTTTCTTTGTTTTTGAGAGAAAAGGAAGAATCAGAAGTTCTAAGATATTTCAGAGGTTTAAATAGACGATGTCAAAAGAAAGGCCGCGGAAAAGGAAAGAGGAAGAACATTATCTGCTCAACATGCTATGAACCTTGAATCTATAAGAGAATAATAAAACTCAAAATATTTTATTGTAGTCTGCCTCTAATATGAGCTTACAAAATCTTAAACTATGAAAATCAATCCTACTCGAGTGTCTTAATTCAACTGTACTGAAAACTACTTAAAATAGAAACTATATAAAAAAATATAATTTAATCATACAGGGTGATTTCTAGTATGAGAAAAATTTTTAAAAATACACCGAATGCTAAAACTCTAATATGAAAAGATATGTCTAGTCCATCGGCAAGTCGTAGTTATAAAAAATTTTAGTTTCAACACGTCTATTATTAGTAATGTGTTTGTCACTTTTAGTTATTAAATTATTTTTATTTTTATTTTTGCAATTCATTATTAAGTTAAATTTTATTTCACAAAATTTCATTTCATTTGAAGTTCCATAAAAATTATAAAAATTCTGGTAAGTATGGGCTGTCCAAAGCCAATGATTTTTTGTATGATTCCAAAACGTCTCTATTCCTTGTAACATTTTCTTTAAAAATATTTTTATTTACTGAATTATTTTTAAAATTCTTATTATATTTTATCATTAAGTTTAAAATCATCTCACAAAATTTCATTTCATTTGGAGTTGTAGAAAAATTATTAAAATTCTAGAAGTAACAACTGTTTGAAATTAATGATTTTTGGACAGTTGTCAACACATCCTAAACTTAACTATATTTTAATTTTGATTTTATTTTTATATAAAACTAAACTTATTAAGATTTAATTTGGCTTTTGAATCACCTAATCAGATTTATATTGAAGGGGATATGATTTTTTTTTAAGCTGGCAAAAAATTTGTCTAAATTTCGGCGTGGCCATGCAGATCCGCGGTGGCAACATCGAAATTTGTTGAAATTCGGCGTGGCCATGCCGATTCAGTGGCGGCAACGCTACCCGCTGTCAAAATTTGGTGTGGGCATGCCAATTCGGCGGCGATGACACTCCCCGTTGTTGAAAATCGGCGTGGGCACGCCGATTTGGCATTGTGAACGCCGTCCGCTGTCTAAAATTGGTGGTGGCACACCATTTTGGCAGCGGCAACATGATGTAGAGCAGATCTCGGACACTTTCATGTCTAAGATGGACCAGAGAAGGCCCGATCGATGGCAGAGGTGATCCGGTGTAACACCCTGTACTTTTCAATACTTGGGTGTTATCGCGTCACCCAACTTAATATGAACACTAACCTAGCTTATTGAACGTTCACCATCATTCTAATATAAATCTGACCGTCGAAAATAATTTCCATCCACATATCAAACTATCCATTCGATCGATTTGTTTTAAAATAGTTGATCATAACTTTAAAGACATCTATTTTGGGATGTCAATCACTTTGATAAACCAATTAAACCATTCATCATCGATTGAAGGATCTAAATCCAAAGACCCATTGTTCATCCAGTTCACAGCATCCCGTAGGAAGATCCATCATTTGAAAACATAGATCGAATTATTTGATTTCATATCCAACTCCCAGATCGCACTTAAACATTCATTAGGATCCCAAGGGTTATTGATAATTAAATGCTAGTCAATCCAATCGTTGGATCGTTTGAATGCTTAGTAAATCGTGATTTGGTAATTAGAGATTCATGTGATGTAGCTCACTTTAATGCAAAATAACCCTAATATTAGGGTATGTAGCTAAACGACGCACAATGAATAGTCTCACATCTTACGTATAGGCCTAATAATAAATAAATAAATAAAAAGATAAATAAATAAAAATGTATAGGTAATATTAATCATAATAATATAAAATCATGAGATGGGTAGTCCTGATAACCTACAGAGTGGGACCACAACATGAATATATATATATATATATATATATATCCATGTAATAATAATAAAATTAAATTAAATTAAAATTAATATTACTATTTAGATAGTGACAAGTCTTGAACGTGAAAATGACCCATTAGGACCTTCTGATCATTAATGGTCAGATTGGGATCGATTCGACCGTCCGATCGATGTATTCGGCACTTAAAGACAGTGATTCGGTTAGTATGGCCCACCTAAGCATTGGATCTACCACATCTCTAGTTAAGATGGCCCAGTTGAGCCCTTGAGCATTATGGATGGAGTGGATTCCTCAAAAAGATGTCTGTGGGCCCCATAACCATTTTGTGTGTGCTCTAGAGGAAGTGCACTGGATCACGGCCCTGGTCAAACTGGGTTTGACCCACAGTTTCCCGTAAAGAGGAAGGATTACTCTCCCTTTTTCCTGTTTTTTTGCCAGCAGATGGACATACATCCGTAGTTTTGATTATGGCCCAC
Source organism: Magnolia sinica (assembly GCF_029962835.1). Taxonomy (NCBI): domain Eukaryota; kingdom Viridiplantae; phylum Streptophyta; class Magnoliopsida; order Magnoliales; family Magnoliaceae; genus Magnolia; species Magnolia sinica. The sequence continues at coordinate 36,839,586 of NC_080577.1, forward strand.
GAATAGGGGCTTACTTTCATGATTTGAGCCGTCCATCACGACGGAATGCCAAAACTGACAAAAACCATGCCGTTCGTGCAAATCAATGCACACGTGCATGCTCACAGCGACAGGTGCAAGTGGCCTAGTGTGCGAGCGAAGGTGTGCTTCCAGCCCTCCCAAAGTTAAACCGTCGTGATCAAGGCAGGCCACCTTAAGCTAATCCAAACCGTCCATCGAGTAGAGCACTCTCGTTTGACCAAATATGCATTGTCTGTGCGCATTCATGCACACGTATGTGCACATAGAAACATGTGCAAGGGAGTGACATGCGGTGGATCTTTCAAAAATGGAAATCCCAATCTGCTGCTGCCACGATGGCAATCCACATGAGCCTAGCTCCCAAAATCTCAGCCCTGTAATACGAAAGATCTTAGCCATTCATTCCATTCACTAGGATTATGGTTTTCATAGAAAACCAGCAACTGAAACCACTCTCCATTAGTTGTTTTTAGAAATCGGACTCCAGGGTGAGATCCTAGCCATTCATCGAGCATCCAACAACTCTGGGTAGTTAGGGTAAGCATAAAAAGTGTGAGGGAATCGAGCAACAAGGGCTCACCCTCCATTTTTGGCGGCCGCGCTTGAAAACTGCCGTTTTCTTCTTCCTTCATAACCACCGCCCAAAGCCCTTCCAACATTCATTTCAATACATTAAGAAGCTCCTTGGGGTTCATCTAGACTGCCTAGAAATGATGGTTTGAAGAAATACGCCTTTGATGTGAACCTATCATTAGAGTTGCCTCCTTCTTCTTCATTTGCTGTTGTACTACACCACACCTAGTCGCAGTGAGTCGGGGTGAGTTCAGTCGGGTTGGAGCTCTTACTGGCCAGGGTTGGAAGAGAGAGAGAGGAGGAAAAATAGAGAGAAGGGAGAGTGCATGGTGGCTATTTGCTACACGACTCGAACCGAGTAGAATTTGGACAAAGTCAGGTTGGACTTGGTGTCTGCTGTTGGACATTTAGCATAGGAGAAATTGGATCGGGAGAGAGTTGCTGCTGGAGTCAAGCTTTGAACCAAGTTGGATCAGTTCTGTCCCTGAGCATGACTAATTGCGTAGAGTCGCTGAGTCGAGCACGACTTAAGCTCTAGCCTGGTTCAAATGCTCTGTATTCTTCCAGGAGGAGGAAGTGAGGAGAACAGAGAGAGGGAGAGAGAAAAGATAGAGAGAGAGAGAGCAAAGGGAATGGGTTGAGTTCAGGAACTTGACTCAGCCATCCGAGTCATTGACCACCGACTCGTTGATGCGAGTTGCTGGTTGGGTTTAATCCATTTTAAAATTTAGGGAAGTCCACGAAAAGGGAGAGAGGAATGAAAGGAGAGGAAGAGAAAAGAAGTGAGGGAAAAGAGAATAAAGAGAGAAAGAGGGAGAGTTTGGGTTGGAATATGAGCTGTCTCACTGCCGAGTCAGTTGGTTCGAGATAGAAGTCTGCTAGACGTTATAGCAAGAAAGAAAGGAAGAAGCGAAGCAGAAAAAGGGTGAGAGAAAAGAGTGAAGAAAAGAAACTGGAGAGAGAGGAGACTGAGTCAATTCGTCTGGAACTGAGTCAACTCGAATGGAATTGACTCCAGTTGGGTCGGGTCATGCTTGGGCCTGGTCCAGCCTTAGCTGAGGTCCAGTAGGGAGAGAGAAATATGGAGAGTGCATGTGATGGCAATTTGCCACGCTAACATGACTTGAGCTAGTTGTGGACCGAGTTAGGTCCATTCTTGTGCGAGTCCAACTTGTTGTCGGGTCATGTAGACTCGACACATTGAGTCTAAGTTGGGTTTGGGTTGCTATCTAGGTAGCTAGACAAGTAAAACAAAAAGGGAGAGAGAGAAAGGGAGTGAGTCGAGTCAAGTCTACCTCGGGAAGATTGTAAGGGCGCACGTGAAATTGCGGTTTAGACCGCTATAGTAGAGGTATGAAATACTTCTAGAGTCCTAGACGTGAGGTGAATAGGACTTTTCAAATGATTATGCCAATAAAAAACTTTTATTGCCTAACTTAACTGATTTACAAATAAACTCAGCAAGGTAATGTAACTCTAATGGCTTCCAAGTTAGTTAAAGGGTCCAATCACATAAGCAACTTAAGATATACCAATAAAGCAACTAGCCTATATCATAGTGTACTTGTGTGTGAAAAGTTCTTCCTATCAATCAATGACATTCATTCAATCATGTATAAGAATTTAAACATTCAAGCATATTTAAGCATGATTAAACAGATGCGCAAATGATAATTTCAAACACAGGCATGTAAAGTGGTTCGGCTATGTGCCTACTCCACTCCCATCATCCACACTCAATCCTAGAGTACACCAGATTTCACTATTAATGGTTTTAAATTAGGTTCACCAATAACCTTTACAATCCTATACTAAGGACACCAATTTATGCTCTACGCAAGAGCAAAGGTTCTACACCTAAAACCCATGTTTGGGCCCACCGGCCAAGGTCTCACATTAGGCACCTCTGTTTTGGCCCACCAGCCAAGGTCCCACACAAGGCACCTCCGTTTAGGCCCACCGGCCAAGGTCCCACACTAGGCACCTAATCGAGTTTGTTGATAGCAAACTCTTAGTCTCAATCTTACACGAGGATAGAGACTAAACTGTAGACTCTTAACAATGACACTTACTTGTCGGATTGAGTCCTCTTTGTTAGCTCCTCTTGGGTTGCTTGATCTTATCGCTCTCATGCTTGAATCAACTTCCTAGTGCTCCCCTGATCTCATAGCTTGGATTTTTCTATTGGTTTAGCTTCACGATCAAGAACCTTGCATATGATATACCTATTGTAACACCTCGGTCTCAATGGTAAGATATTGTCCGCTTTGGCTGGCACAATGTCCACCTTCACGGCTTTGTTCTCGCAGGTGGAAGCGATTAGCGAACCACCTGTAAAACGCGTCTTACCCTTGAAGGCCGAAGCCCTACATATAGTCCAGATCTTCAGGCATTCCCTTTCCAATGTGGGACTGGACACCCACCTCCTTGACAGCTGGCTCGTCACCAACTCGGCTAGGCAGGGACTCACCCCACCTCGGGAGACAGAGCGCCCTCTCTCTGATACCATTTGTAACACCCCGGTCCCAACAGTAAGATATTGTCTACTTTGGCTGGCACAATGTCTACCTTCACGGCTTTGTTCTCGTAGGTGGAAGCGGTTAGCGAACCACCCGCAAAACATGTCTTACCCTTGAAGGTCGAAGCCCCACATATAGTCCAGATCTTTAGACATTTCCTTTCCGATGTGGGATTGGACACCCACCTCCTTGACAGCTGGCTCATCACCAACCCGGCTGGGCAGGGACTCACCCCACCTTGGGAGACAGTGCCCTCACTCTGATACCATTTATAACACCCTAGTCCCAATGGTAAGATACTGTCCACTTTGGCTGGCACAATGTCCACCTTCACGGCTTTGTTCTCGCAGGTGAAAGTGATTAGCGAACCACCCGCAAAATGCGTCTTACCCTTGAAAGCCGAAGCCCCACATATAGCCTAGATCTTCAGGCATTCCCTTTCCGATGTGGGACTGGACACCCACCTCCTTGATAGCTGGCTCATCACCAAACCAGCACGGTAGGGAGGGGCTTTGCCCTTCAAGGGTAAGATGCGTTTTGCGGGTGGTTCACTAACCGCTTCCACCTGCGAGAACAAAGCCGTGAAGGTGGACATTGTGTCAGCTAAAGCAGACAATATCTTACCGTTGGGACTGTGGTATTACAAATGGTATCAGAGTGAGGGCGCTCTGTCTCCAGAGGTAGGGTGAGTCCCTGCCCAGCCGGGTTGGTGACGAGCTAGCTGTTAAGGAGATGGGTGTCCAGCCCTACATTGGAAAGGGAATGCCTGAAGATCTGGGTTATATGTGGGGCTTCGGACTTCAAGGGTAAGACGTGTTTTGCGGGTAATTCGCTAACCGCTTCCACCTGCGAGAACAAAGCCGTGAAGGTGGACATTGTGCCAGTCAAAGCGGACAATATCTTACCGTTGAGACCGGGGTGTTACAAATAAGTACCTGCCTAGCTGGGTTGGTGACGAGCCAGCTGTCAAGGAGGTGGGTGTCCAATCCCACATCAGAAAGGGAATGCTTGAAGATCTGTGCTATATGTGGGGCTTCGGCCTTCAAGGTTAAGATGCATTTTGCGGGTGGTTCGCTAACCGCTTCCACCTGCGAGAACAAAGCCTTGAAGGTGGACATTGTGCCAGCCAAAGCGGACAATATCTTACCGTTGAGATCGGGGTGTTACAAGTTGATATCAAAGCATGATTTGGATTAAACTAGACCTTGGTTATGGTCACACGACGCCCACTGACGTACTTTGACTTAGGAGGGTACGATAGAACGTAGAAATAATTATAGGATTTCTAGTTTCGTCGGACGTCAGATTCGGCCGAAACTGACCTTCGTAGTTAACTCCGTAGGCCCCGTGGATTGTGTAAGACAATCCAAATCTCTCATTATTCCATCCATCGACAAGTTTAGACGCCGATTCAGTCAATCCCGCGCGTAAAACACGCTAAAGCTTGAATATTTGCAAGTGGGAGTGCGAATGTGTACCGAACCAATGCGGGGGGCCATACCAATACTTAAAATGGGATCTGAGGTGGGTCCCATGACTTTTCGGCACCCCGAGGGGGTGTTGACCTTGCCCCCATGTAGACCCACTGCCGGCGAGGAAGATGCCCAACGAGGCCCCCGCCAGATCAGCGGGGCTCCGCCCAACTAGGCAGGGCGCAGGCGGGGGCCCCTGCCACCTGGCTAGGCCCCGCCAATCGACCGATCATGTGGGCCCCCATGCACGTGTGGGACCTCCCCTCCAACTCTAAAAATCCTCATTGGGGTCGTTTTTGTAAAAATCAAACCCCCTTTACTTCATATTCTATCCCAAACCTCTCAAATCCTTCTTCCTCTCTAATCCATTACACCACCCCACCTCGAGGTGGGGTGAGTCTCTGCCCAGCCAGCTGTCAAGGAGGTGGGTGTCTAGTCCCACATCGGAAAGGGAGAGCCTAAGATCTTGGCTATATGTGGGGCTTCGGCCTTCAAGGGTAAGACGCATTTTGCGGGTGGTTCGTTAACCACTTTCACCTGCGAGAACAAAGCCGTGAAGGTGGACATTGTGCCAGCCAAAGCGGACAATATCTTACCGTTGGGATTGGGTTGTTACACTTATAAAGGTGACCAAGGTAATAAGAGTTGGTTGAATCTCTTATCTAGGATAATGAGTAGATTTTCTAAGGGATTCAACCTATGGATACTCTAGAGTATCAAAAAGACAAAGGATTTTCCTATTGGTTTGGTCTTTGTACTCTAGAGAAGGCATGAGTTCATGTTCTTCATTAATAGGAGCTTTGAATGCTCATAAAAGTGAAAGATCACAATGAAGAGAGCATGAAACTCGTATGGATAGAGTCTAAGTAGGCTAGGATAAGCTTGGGATACACTAGAGACTCTAAGATACCTTAATTCACTATTTTTGCAAGTTTCTACAAGCCGCTTTTATAAAACAAAAGTTCCAACGGATAGAAAATGGCTATTTTACGGTACTACCGAAGATAACTTCGGTATCACCGAACTTGCTTTGGTGGTACCGAATTATTAATCAGTAGTACCGAATTAAATCCTCAAGTTGCTGAGTGAAAAAGATCTCTTTTAGTGACACTGAAATTTATTCGTCGGTGGTAGTCAGTGTTATCGAAATGTCCAGTCGGTGGTACCGAATTACCTTTAAAATGTTGCTGGACTATTTTGAGCACTTTCGGTAACATAAGGTATCTTCGGTGGTACCAAAAGTTCTATTCGGTGGCACCTTTTCGCACCGAATATGGACACATTTTCCTGTTTTAATTCCTTGTCCATTAATCATTCAACAACTTGGAACTTCCTAAAGCCAAGACTAAAGGATAGAAAATATGAACTCGGAATTGGCTTTGAATAGATGACCTAATTAGGTTTTCCTATTTGGGTTAGGATCATATATTTGCAAGGTCAAGATTGTAGAAGCGGTTCTTTGTCTTCAATGTAGCTTTAGTGTTTTCTGATCCAGTTGCGTCACCGGTCTTCATTTGCCAAGAACTCATCCGACTACTAGACACAACTAGTCACGTGATTGACAAACAAGTGTGCAAAGGTGGCTGCACTTACAATTTCCCCCTTTGTCAATTACGTGAAAAAAAATAACCTAACCTACGACCATGTCGTGGTTAATACCAATGACATACCAAAACAATAAAGATTACATATCAAAAGTAAAATTTATAACTCAAGACTTGACATGTAATACAAAATCATGCCGCTCCCCCTTAATGTCTACCAAGAATAACCTGCAACAAGGGAAAAAGTAATTTCTGTAGAAAATAAACATTATTTTGGTGGGTAGGTTTCTTCTCCCCCTTTTGTCAGTTATTGGTAAAGGATTTACTAAGAAATGATCCAATAACATAGAGATGATAATCCAGAGGGTAAAAGAATAGAACAGATAAATCATATAATGATATAAGCATAAAGACCATCATCTAAACAATGAAATATATCATCATAAGTAGTCAAATCATATGTTAGATAGAAAAGATAACCATAAAAGGAATATCTAACATGAGCAGAATAGATATCACCATAAATTCATCAAAATTACTACCTAAGTTTGGGTAGAATAATCCATTATCCAAAAATAAACAAACAAACCATCAAACAAACCCCTAATGGTATAATTATCCAGAAATTAGAGCCTAAGTAAAGAAAATAACTCAGGCTACATGTGAGTTAGTGTAAAAAAAAGTTGTCATAGCACATTCATAGGATTAGTAATTTTTAGGAATGGCTTGGTTCCGTAGCCTCCACGGAATCATCCTGATGACAGGACAGATGCATTGCAATCCGTTGCATAGTCTTCTGAATAGAGTGAACTATCTTTTCTAAACGGGACTGGCGTTCAATGATCTCCTTTTGTTAATCTCTGAGAGTGTTGAGAGTTTCCTCCAAGGAGGCAGACGGAGAAGGATGTGCAGCTGCATCATCTTCTGTGGATGCATTGCTGAAGGTGCATCAGCCTCAGGGTGAGGTCTCATTCCATGCCTAGCTGAAAGTTGCATGCGTGTAATGCTGATAGCTGTGACGCTGGGGCTAGTGAGAACTTCGCCTAGGTTTCCCTTTATCCCAAACTGGTTTGCCATCTGACAGAGCAACTGCCTAAATGGGATTCCATTGCTATTTGACTCAAAGGCCGATACAATTTGATTGAATATCATGATGGGAAGGCACATGGGTTCTCCCGTTCCAAGTTTATAGAGAGTTCGACCATGAATGGGGTCAGTTCTGCATAATTACTCGACCGAGGGTAGACATTTGACATGAAAATGAGATGTAGAATGTGATAGTCATTTGACATGGCAGTAGCACGAAGAACATTCCCTTTGCTCCACTCTATATTATGACCATTGCAGAGAAATTCAGTCTAAACAATGTGTTTTTCACCATCGGTCATATTAAGCTCAGATGGACGTTCCAAGAAAGTAGGAATTTTAATCAAGGAAGCTATTCGGGCAGAGGTAATTGAAGAAGTTCTCCCACGATAGTTGACTGTGATGGCCAGGGAGTCATGATCTTCCGGCTGTATACAATGAGACAAAAGGCCTTTGACGAGACTGACATCAACTTCCCCTCCGAGGGACAAAATAGGAGCCCAACCGTGGTTGTGAAGAATGTCATAGACATTATATGGTTCGAGACATGAGACATTAATACTCCTTTCAAATATGAATTTTTGATATGCAAAACGTGCTGCGATGGGACTCGGAGGGGGAGAGGGATCGTTTGGAGGACCGGAAGGTCGAGTATTTTGACGGATATTTTGAGCTCTTTTCGGGGCACATGGTTTGGTCTTGGTGCCAGATGACTCTCCCTGATTGTGTTTCTTTTTGGTTCTTCCCTCCCTTGGAGGAGAATAACCTTGACCTTCCATACGGGAATGGGGTAGAGATGACAGGAATGGGGTAGAGATGACATGGATGGAGCAAAAAGGAAGAGAGTCTTAAGAAGAAAGGAATAAATGGTAGAAAAATACCTGAGGAATTCCTTGGAACTGATTGGTTTCAGTAGGAAGACTTCCAGCCGAATGGTAAGGGAAATTGACAAAAAATAGGGCAAAAGGGGCCTTTTTGACGAACCGACTTATATAGGTACGCCTGCCCAATTTCGGTACCACCGATAGTCATTTTGGTCCTACCGAATGTACTTAAAACAATATATTTGCAGGTATTTTCAGAATAATTTACAAGAAAAATATCTTTCATATGTATTTTGTACATAAAAAAAAATGGATAACATATATGTCCAAAAAGATGAGTAAAGCTCATGGATTAAAATCGAATTTACATATATGTTAAAAAAATAAGACTGAGGCTAAGATTCCTCAAATATGACAGTTAAAAACAGTGGGCCTTTAAGTAATGTTAAATTACACAGACTCCAACAGATTTTTGGAGATCCTTAAATCTATTGGCATCCAATGGTTTTGTCAAAATATCGGCCAATTGTTGTTCGGTAGGCATATGTTCCAATGTGATAATATTTTCTTAGACAAGTTCACGTATAAAGTGATGTCGAATATCTATGTGCTTTGTTCGTAAATGTTGAACTAGATTTTTGGAGATATTGATGGCACTTGTATTGTCACAAAATAGTGTCATTATAGATTGGGTAATGCCATAATCCATCAACATTTGCTTCATCCATAGAAGCTGTGCACAATAATTACCAGCTGCAATGTATTCGACTTCAACAGTAGATAATGAGATTGAATTTTTCTTTTTGTTGTGCCATGATACAAGACAATTTTTAATATTGAAACAACTGCCACTGGTGGACTCACGATCATCAATTTTCGGGCCCAATCGGCATCTGAGTACCCAATAATGATGGTAGATGTGTCATCCACATAAATTTGGGTGATGAGCAAGATATTCCCAGTCTTTTGAGTAAATATTGTTTTATCAACACTCCCCCTACAAAAATGGTTATCTATAAAAAATCGCATCAAACGCTCATACCAAGCTCAGGGTGCTTATTTTAGTTCGTAAAGCTCTTTGGTCAATTTGTATATGTGTTGAGGATACTTAGGATCCAGGAATCCTTTCGGTTGTTCAATGTATACTTCTTCCTCAAGTACACTATTGGGGAAGGCGCTTTTGACATCCATTTGGAATAATTTAAATTTCAGTGCACAAGCAACAGACATGAGAATTCTTATAGACTCGAGGCGAGCTACAGGGGCAAATGTCTCATCAAAATCAATGCCCTCAATTTAAGAGTAGCCTTGTTGTAACACCTCGGATTTTTGCTATTTTGAGATTTGCCAAAAATTCTTTAAATATATATTTTTTTAATAACTAGCCACGTCATCACTTACGGACCATTGACATTTGAGGAGAGCTTATATACGACTAGTACCAATAAAGAACCATATAAATGAAATTGATTAACCGTAGAAAACTAATGAATCCAACTGATCACTTTAGCATCGAGTTCAGCCCCATGGTTTATTCACATAGGGCACAAATCTAATCGACTTACCACTGATTGATCAAGACTGTCATAACTACATTAAAAGATCTACATGAAGTCGAGTCAGATAAGGCTCAGATCTTGACTAATGGCCCAAATCAATCCAGTTACTCTTTTAGCCCCAAACCGATGGTGTAGGGTGATCATGACCGAATCACCATTTTCGCTAATTTTGAATAGGCCATACTATAAACTTAGTTAATCCATACCTCAACAATTGCGCCCAAGAAATCTCCCTACCTAATTTATTCCAGAAACACCCCGATTACCCGAACAAGCTCTACACAGCTCGTTAGTGGTCCGCTAGTTTTGAAATTATAGAGTAATGTTCGTCCCACTGGACTTGTGGTCCATCTTGAATGACAGATTCAGATGACTCCCAAAAATAGATGATTCACACTGTCAAGTCACCACTTGTAAAGTGCAACTGGCCCTAGTACAAGCTAAAAATTTGAATTTTAAGACAAATGACCCCGCTAGTTAGGACAATAAATTAAGACATTTCACCCATTGGATTTCACTCAAATTTGCACCATAGGCTGAAGATATTTCTCTGCACTCATCCACAAAAATCTGGCCGTTGATCGTGGAACGGTGACCGTTGATCACGAATCGGGTTGCTGCTGTAAAACTCCGCATCCGTTTGCGATCAAACTTTACCCAACCCTTCATTAGGCCATGAGGCACCTATCCCATAAATTAGATGGGCCAGGGGGCCATCAGGGAAGCCCCAATAACCTGAAATGGGCCCCACAGGGCCATTATGGGAATTTTCCTAAACCTCAGGGCTAACAGAAATATTTCTGGATATATAAAAGTCCAGCCCTTTTCTCTCTAGCCCATAATCCTAGCAGCTGATAAAGAGAGAGAGGGAGAGAGAGAGAGAGAGAGAAGGAGAGAGAGAGCAAGGGAGGAGAGAGAAAGCCCTTTTTTAGTGGTGTATTTGAGCTTGGAGCTTGGGATTTGGAAATCCCAGCCCCTTTCACCTCCCTATCGCTAGAAAACACCTGCTCATACCATTTTTGGAGTGAAATTCCATCCCATCTAAGGTAGGGTAGGGTTCCTAACCTCATCTTCTTTGATTTTTGCAACATGCATGTGTTTTACCTCCGTTCTATGCAATGTAGGGCCCCGACACCTCTAACTTGTGGACCCGGTGGCGTTAGGACAATCTCAGTAACTTTTGACTATGTTTAGGTGAGGATCATTACCTTTAGGTGGCTGGTTATCGTGCCTAGAGTAGGTTTAATGAATGTAATTGGTGAATTATTAGTGCATGTGGCTAAATTTTCATTTGGACTGCATATATAGGTTAATAGACTAGGAATTATCAAAATATTGGGAAGGGATTTGGCCCTAATATCCCAAATTGTGACTTGTACATTTGCATGTTCATGTAGGGTGCAAATATCTAAAATTTTCCAAATTGCTGTTAGTTGATTCTTGTTTTCCTGGTTTGGTGTTAACTATGCTTAACATGATGACATGGATTGCTGTAGAATGGTAATTAGTGGTTGATTTCTTGATTTTATGATTAATCCTACTTGGGTGAAAGCATGAAACATTGTAAGTTGTTGATTGGTTGAGTCACTTGTCTGAATTTTCAAGTTATGGCTGAATAATGCGATGTATGATTGGCCTATAGGAGATTTATTTCAGTATATTGTTATATGGCTGTCCATGTGATCATATAGGCTGAAATATGTCATGTTAAATCTATAAGTTCGGGTGGAATATTGTATGTTGCTGTCCTTATAATGATTACACTGAAATCTATTCTTCTATACTTGAATTGTATCCAAGAAATCCATATTTGTGGTGCATTGTTGCATATTTCCCTATGGATCGGTTGATTACCTGAAAGTTCTTGGGTGGTCCTTGTTGGACCTGTTCATGAGTGAATCAGGCCTGAATAGTTAAAATGTACATTGTTGGCCGTAGTTGGACTACACGAGATCATGTTCTCAGGCCGATTAGTTATAGTTCAGCTCGTCAGGGCATATTGACCACTAGTTGACCATCCTGGTATGTTAACCTTGTTCGATTATGGCTGTATAAACCTGAAGTACCCTAAGACTATTGTGCCCATTTTAAAATATGATTTATGGCCCACAAAGTCTCATGAGCCAGGGATGGTGGTATGGGACACTATGCCCGTGCTGTCAACCTACGCTGGGGTGACGAGCCTCCCCATAGTGTCCATTGAGCATTTGGACTCGTGAGTGGGGAATGGTTGTATGGGATATTGTACCCGTGCTGTCGGCCTATGTTGGGGTGATGACCTCCCTACAGTGACCACGAGTAGGATATTTAAGTCACAATCTATTTCGTCTATATTCATACTACTTTTGTAAGAGTCACATGACCATGGCCCTTGAGCCGCACGATCGGGTTAGGGCAATAACTCCATTAGGGTATTCTGGTTTTCCCAACCTGCTGAATGAATAAACTTAACTAATAAACTTGGCTAATATGTTCCATGGCATTGCATTTATTATTGTTGGCGATTATGCAGTCGAGGCTGCTTTTGAGGGAGTGTTGGTTCATTGCCAACGTCAGATGTCGTCGCTTGAGGGAGAGCTGGTTTTTGTGAGGAGCATGCATCATATCATAATCATGCATTTGCATTAATAACAATGTTTAGGAATTTATGTTGTTTGCTGTTCATTGAATGTATCCTATGCATGATAAATTATATGCCTATTGTTAATGGTACCACTGAGTTAGCTACTCACTCTCACTCTGGGATGGTGTTCTAAAACACCAACCAGAACACGTTATAGATGCAAGGTTGATGGAGCTAGACACGCTAGAGGATGCCGGCATGGATGAAGAGGAGGAGCGAGCGCACTACCAGACTTACGGTGTATCTTTTTAGACTGAGCTTGACGATCGCAGGGATTGGGCCAGGGCCCTAGTCACTTTGGGACATATGTATGGGTGACACTAGTTCCCTGTTTGGATACTTTTATATTTGTGGTTTGGATATATATATTTTTCATTTAGTGGCACTTGATTCCGTCTTATGACTTATTTATGCTTCATGCACTCTCCATTGCTTATGAAATCACCCAAATGCATTGAAATCTGGAGCCCATTAAGGGATATGTGGCACCCAGGAATTTGGGAGCCGAGTTCCTACTCGGCCCTTGAATTTTGGGGGTGTTACACTTGTGCTACGAGTCTTGCTTTATTTCTTACTACATTCCTAGTTTCATCGGACTTATTTTTTAAAATCCACTTTGTTCCAATGATGTTAATATCAAGTGGCATGGGAACCAGCTGCTGTTCACAACCCCAAGTGTAGGGTCACGATGTAGTAATAATCTTGGTGAGATCGAGGTCGAATCCAAAGGGACTAATCTCGTGTGTACTCTGAAAGCAACTAGAAGAAGATGTGAATCTAAATCTGAAATAAAAGGGAGTAACATTACAAGAAATTGGCCTTTTACCAACGAACGTATTACCAACAAAATAAATTTCATCGGTAAACGTGACTTTCATCAACGAAATATGATTTCGTCAGCAAAAGATTCCTGCCACGACCAATTATGTTCCCGCCACCATTTACAATGATGGCCCGGAAACTTTTATCGACAAAATTATTTATCATTGGTGAAAGAAATTTTCCCGACGATTATTTCGTTAGTAAATTTAATTATTCCCGACAAACCAAGTAGTTCGTCGGAAAATATCGAAGATGCTATTTTTACTGATGTTATACAATATCATCGGTAAAGGTAACTTTTTATCGACGAACAAAATCATCGGTAAACATTACTTTCCCTGACGAAAGCACATTTCGTCGGCAAAAGATTCCCGCCACACCCAAATATGTTCCCACCCGATGAGGGAGATGTTAATTTTACCGACGTTATACAATATCGTCGGTAAAGTTACTGTTTACCGATGAAAAAAATCGTTGGTAAAGGTAGGCTTATGATTTCACTTTTCGTGGTTGCTCATGGATGTTGAGTTGTAATTTTTATTTTTGGGGTAGTTAATAAGTATATTTGTATCTAAGATTTTTTTTTAACAATTGATTGAATGTGTAGGATCGGTTGATCCTTTGGCATGATTTATATATATACATATATATATATATATATATATATATATATATATATATATATATATATTGTTTTTATATCAAATGAGTGGAATTTTTTTTTTTAATTTAAAAGTAATATTTAAATGATTTGTAGTATCACATGGAAAAGAATATTGAGAAGTTTAAAAATTTTAACAATGTTTGAGAAAAATTTTGAAAACAAAATGATGCTTTCGAAGAAAAAAAATCGGCATTTTGAAAATTTTGAGAAAAAAAAAATATGAGAAAATTTTTGAGATTTTGAAAATAAAACTTCAGAATTTGTATTTTAATTTTTTTTTGAAATATTTTATAATAAAAATGATAGTTTGTTAAGAGTTTTCAAAGAAAAATTAAGAGTAAAAAAATATACATTTTGAAAAAAAATGTTATTTTTAAATGGAAATTGAAATTTATCTGTGAATTTTTTTTAATACTAAATTATTAGGCACATCCACTAATTGAACCTTTAACCATTTTTTTGGACAATCTAATCAGTCCAGATTGAAGAGTAAATAACTTCAGATGTTTAAATCAAATTTCACTCAAATTGTTGATCAATCTTGTATGCCCAATATCTTTTTCATATGTAGCCTGATCAGGATGAGTAACTAACTAGTCAAATTGAGTATTGATCAGTAAAATAGAGTGAATGGACTAGACATGTAAAATGGGCCAAATATTCTGGTCAAAATTGTGACCCAACTTATTGACCTCATGAGAACCTAAGAATTGATGTTAGTAAGTTTTGTGGGCCCCATCATAATGTGTGTTGAACATCAACACCGTGCATTTAATGTGTCCCCTTTAGGTTATGAGATATGTCAAAAATCATCCGTATAGGAAACTCAGGTGGTCCATGCCATCTAAAACCATGTGAAGACATCCTAAAAAATATAAAAGCACTTGGTGGGGCCCACATGAGTTTTGGATGTGGCTGAAACTAGGTTTGACCCCTCATCTAAGTGGGAGACATATAATGAGTGGGTTGGTTATGTGAATCACATTTAAGCAGGCCCAATATATGATTATGAATGTTTTAAGGAAACCTCTCTCCACTACATTTAGGTGTGTTACTCATTACCCTTACCAGAGTAAACTCTGTGGGGTCCACCATTGTTTATTTATTTTATCCACTCCATTCATCTATGTTAACAGATAATTTGAGGTAAAAAGAACAAAATGGAAGCATATCCACATAGAAGTCTTGGATCAAGCTGATTCTTGTGTTTTCTCTTCATTCATATCTTTTTGATATTATGAACAGGTTGGACTATGGCAAATAAACATTACTGTGGGCCTAAGGAAGGTATCAACGGTGGAAATCATTATTCCACTGTTTCGTGTGGCATGGTCCACTTGAGTTTTCGATTTATCGAAAATTTGGGATCAACCCACAATGTTCATCCATTTTTTGAGATCATTTTAGAGAATTATCAAAAAATTGAATCATATCCAAAGATTAAATGGACCACACCACAAATAAGGGGAACAGATTGGTTACTCCCCCTGACACCAACCAATGGTTGGTGGTCGGTGCTCTGTGGACCCCATCATGATGTATGTGTTTCATCCATGCCGTCCATCTATTTTTAAAGATCATCTTACAACATGAGACCAAAAATGAGTTATATCCCAATTTGAAATGGACCACATTACAGGAAATAGTATTGAATGAGTGTTAGCTATTAAAAACATTTTGGGGGCCATAAAAGTTTTGGATCGAGATGATTTTTGTTTTCCCCCTTCATCTAGGCTTGTATGACCTGATAAATAGATTGGATGTCAAATAAACAGTATAGTGAGCCTTAGGAGGATTTTAATGATGGATATCCAATCACTATTGTTTTCATGTGGTGTGGTCCACCTGAGATTTATATACCTCTCATTTTTGGAATAAATCCCTAAATTGATCTTTAAAAATGGATGAAATATGTACATCATGGTGGGGCCCACAGAGCACCGACCACCAACCATGGGGCTGGTGTCAGAGGGAATAGCGAGACTAGCTAATGAAGTGACATCAGCAAGTTCCGTGGGCCCCATCATGATGTATGTTTTGTATCCACACCTTCCATCCATTTGGACAGATCATTTTAGGGCAATACGCAAAGAACGAGTTAAATCCAAAGCTCCAGTGGACCCAGCATAGAAAATAGTGGGACAGTGACGCCCACCATTAAAAACTTCTAAAGGCCACAAAAGTTTTAGATCAAGCTGATATTTGTGTTTTCCCTTATTTCATGTCTTTTTAAACTTTTGAACAGTTTGGATTTCGAATAAACATTATGATGGGCCTTAAGATAATTTCAACAGTGGGAACAGAGGCTATTTTTACCGATGAATTGTGAATAGTTTTACCGACGAAAACTTTCATCGGTAATAAGCTTATGTTTTAAAATTGAAACGACTCTAATGCTCTCTCTCTCTCTCTCTCTCTCTCTCTCTCTCTCTCTTACTCTCGCTATCGCTCTCTCTGCCTCTCCATCCCCCTCTCCCTCTCCGCTCGCTCTCCCTCTTTGCTCGCTCTCTGTCTCACTCTCCAGCTGTTGCTCTCTCTCTCTCTCTCTTTCTTTCTCTCTCGTTGTTGCTCTCTCTCTCTTTCTCTCTTTCTCTCGCTCTAACGCCCACCCTACCCTTGCCGGATGCCCTACCCATGCACACCCTCTCTCTCTCTCTCTCTCTCTCTCTCCCCAACGCCCACCCTACCGTTGCCGGACGCCCTACCCACGCACACCCTCTCTCTCTCTCTCTCTGAAGACCATGAGGTATCTCTCTCTCTCCCCCAATCTCTCTCAATCTCAATACCGATATTTAGCTTTTTATGGATTCCTGATTTGATGTGGACCTTCGTTTAGGGATTTGGGGATTTTAGGGTGCATTACTTCACATTGTTGAGGATTTGGGGATTTTAGGAATTTGGGGATTTTGGGGTAAAAGGTTTTTCTGATTTTGGGGTAAAAGGGATTTGGAGATTTAGGGATTCTAGGCCTGAGAACACTATAGGATTATGCAACTCCCCTTTTAAAATTAGGCCGATCCAAAACTTAGGTGGGCCAAACCGCAGGGAACAATGTAAAATCGTGGGTAAGACCTCTAAATTCATACGGTGTGGCCCACCTAGGCTTTTGGAATGCTCTTTTTGTTTGTGTATCCCTTCATCCTAGTAGGGAATGTCTGATTAATGGACTGGATGACATATAAACAACATGGTTTTGCACAACAAACCGTAGAGAAGTTTTTAATGGTTGGGCATCCCCTCCCAATTGTTTCTTTTGGTGTGGCCCATCTGAGTTTTCGTTTGTCTGATTTTTTGGCCCATGGTCTGTAACGCCCTGAAAATTGGGGGTCGAGTAAAAGTCCAACTCTCGAGTTCCAATGCATCACTTATGCAACATATTTTATGATGATTAAATATTGTCTGTTTTATTGCATAAAATATGAATAAGATTAAGCCAAATCAGCGAAATATAATCCAGGGATAGTTGTAATACGCAAGCGGAAGACTGAAACGAATATGTATAATTTTACAAATCAGTATAAGTCCTCAAAGTATGTATGTATTTCCAGGTCAATAATTACATGTATTATTTCTAAATACAAAATGACAAAAATGTATTAGTCCACTACAAGTATAACTTGAAGCCTCGTCGATTCAGAATAGTCTACGAGAACCTGCTTGAATACTGCATATATGAGAATGCCTCCTCATCATCCTCAAAGTTCGGCTCTACCTCACAGGCTACGCCATCATCTGAACCTACAACAATGTCTGGTTGGTGTTTAAAATACCGTCCCGTAACGTGGGAGTGAGTGATCAACTCAGTGGAACAATAAAGCAAAGGTTAACATGTTATCAATTCAGTCAAGCAGTAATGATAAAGCAATACAATCGAACATCCCTAAGTACTCTGATTAATGTAGGATGGTATGAATAAATGATGCATGCCCTCGCCTGCACTCTCTTAGCGATCTTCATCTAACGGTCGCGCATGTCAGTCACTTCCTCGTGCTCTCTACACATCGCCAAATGACACATGCAATGTGGTGCGTGAGCGTGATTACCAAGTTCTTATTAGTCCTTTTCATACAGCAGGATTGGGAAGCTAAGGTACCTCCCTTATATCAATTCCCAAACAATGATCCAATCTAGGGTGGTCAATCCTAGTAAATCTCATATGATAAAATGGTTCTAGGTCGCTGTAAAGGGCTCGTCACCTTATCAGTGCAGGCTTAGTGTACTCTTATTGCTACGTAAGGGCTCGTCACCTCTGCGCAGTCTTAGCGTATGCTCGAGGTCACTACAAAGGGCTCGTCACCTTATCAGTGTAGGCCGACAGTTCGAATACAGTGTCCCATACCACCGTATTCGGCTCATGAATCTGGGTTGCTCACTGGTCACTACGGGGAGGCTCGTCACCCTAGCATAGGCCGACAGCTCGACCACAGTGTCCCATACTACCATGCCCGGCTCATGAGTCTTAGCGGATCGAGGTACCAAGGTTTAAAAGGATTTTCACTGGTGAGTTTGGTACCTTAGATTCAAGAGTAGCGTCCATACATTGTGAACATACATTGGGTCAAATGGGTTACTTGACGAGCTCGACTGGTACGAGCGCACATCGAATTGATTGACATGAAGTGCACGAGCACTCCGTGTGGCCTAACCACCGTCGACAACTAAAGTATGACTCGGACTCATCGAACACGTCCTGTGAGGTGAAAACAACCTCAGCCACCAAATCAGGGCCTGTTACCGATTGCCTGGACTATTCCGTAGTCCCAAACATATTCAATTATAACAGATAACCATACAAGCTAATCAGAATAGTAATGGATCAACAATTCCAATCATACAAGCATGTGAGCATTTGATGGATTTCAACTTAAACATAAATTCACACGTATGCAGTCCCTAAGTCAAACAGACAAAGAATATAAGTTACATGGAGGAAATCATACACATCGTTAAGGTAGTTGAGAATCTCTTCTCAATGCCCATATAAAGTACAATTTATCACACACTTGTTCATTCAGACATTTCTACAAACACTTAGACTACATATTCTAACATACATGACGTATGTTGGTGATAACACGTATTAGGGAAAATCCTTTCACTAAGGAATTGTCACATATACCTCAACCATATGTCTACAACAATTAATCATGGCAAAGCATATCTAGAATCCATACACATACAAACATTTCAACAAATACAAGAATACATTATTTTCAACATAGTTCATATATATGTGTAAAGTGCGGGAAACAACGTGTCTAAGCATGTGATAGCAATTCAAGTCAGGCAAAAATCATTAACTGACATTGAAAGCCTTAAA
The DNA here is from genome assembly GCF_029962835.1 of Magnolia sinica. Taxonomy (NCBI): domain Eukaryota; kingdom Viridiplantae; phylum Streptophyta; class Magnoliopsida; order Magnoliales; family Magnoliaceae; genus Magnolia; species Magnolia sinica. Next base: position 36,858,613 of record NC_080577.1, read on the forward strand.
AACCATAACATAAACATTTATAGTCCGCACCTTTCGCCAGTAGACTCGTAGCGAACTCAGTTTTAAAAGTTAAGTCTTGTTTACGGCACCACAATAACCTATATTAGGGAATAGGTCAGCTATTTCATCTATTACAATAGTTAAAAACCCTAAAACAAGTTAGGGTTAGGTTTTCTTACCCAAGTACGAAGTCAGAATCACCTATATAGCGATACAGGAATGGCGGTTGAGTGCGTGGAATAGCAGGATCAAATCCTAGGAAGAATCTCCAACTCTCACTCTCACTTTCTCTCTTTTCCTTTCTCTTTTCTCTTCTCTCTCCTAGGGTTTCTCAAATTTATATGAGGTGAGAGAGAGAGGGTTTAAGGTTCTTACATAGGCCCAGGTTTGATGGAAATGGCCCTAAGGCCAAGGTATACTTAGGTTATATCCAAATACGGACTGTTCCGGTCCAACGGAGCATTTCTGGTGGCCCCTTTTCCAAGTGTGGTCAGACTTAAGCTCCCTGACCATGGATCTAGGTCAGGCTGAGTTTTCATTCCGATCGGATTTACAGATCAGCCATGGCAGACCAGTTTCAGTTTAACGGTCACCGGCACTTGATCAGGGCCACAAGTACACCGACATGTGTGGGACATTTCTCGTAATTCGAGGGTGTATTTGGGTTAGATTCTGACAGTCTGAATCCTTATATTTGGCCCGCAAGCGACACAACTCAGATTACTTAAATTTGAAATTTACTTCTAAGTATATTTACGATTCTCACACACTTTGCTCCAGGCTCAAGTTGTGCATTTCTAGACACAATTAGGACTTGATTTTCGAGGGGGTTGTCAAGTTCAATAATACGGTCATATTTGTATAGTTTTGGGGTAATCGGACTTTTGACGTGCGGTCCAGGTCTAATACGGAGTTTCGGTGTGCTCCCGAGAGTAACTGGGTTTAGGGATGGATTCTAGATTTCAGGGTAATGTAGCATTAATGATACTGCACTGTTTGGGTCTTGCAGATCATATTTAAAGTGATTAGTGCTAATTTTATAAGCACTCTAGTTTAACACTTACTAACATTGACCTAATTTCTAAAGGTTTTCGTCCTTGGTGATTTCTGTCTGAGGTGGTACTCGTGTCCTTGTACGGATTTTTCTGAGACGTTACATGGTCTTACACCTAAGGGCGTATCTAATGGACGGTGTGGATCTGATATAGAGTTTACATGGACCCCACAGTAGCCTGATGCCACCAAAAGTTGTGGTACCCTCTGAGCGTAGCTCTTTATAGTGACCTGGCCCATTTTAATGGCCGCTTCCAGCCCAAATAGGACAGACCATTTGGTCTGGTGAAGGTTTCAATACTCAGATGGCTAATTGCAATCTTAACCACTCAGCAATGGCATTTAAATTCTATTCAAAACTCAGTTCTATCGTAGTTTAGGCTTATCTATATCAACGGCTCACATCAAACGAAATTGCCCAAGTATCAAAGTTTAGTGATCTTCTAATTTGGTAGATTTTGAAGGCATCTCAATTCACTGAGGAGGCTGTCAGATCAAGGGTTTGGATGATAGATCCATGGACCATACATGTACTATTTTAGGCCTATAATTCAGTTGTAGTGGAACTTTGAAGACTCAGCAACCAGGACCAACTCTTTCCATCTAGAGTCGAGTCGCGACTCACCTGAGTTAAGGGTGAGTCAAGGTGGCGAGATCCAAATGAGTTTGAGTTAACTTGGATGGGTCAAGTGGGGTTCATCCAAGTCTAGCCCAGCCTGCTTTGGGTTGTGTTTTCACAACAGTTACAAGGAATGCAGGTTGGACCTGTATATGAGCTAGCCAGGCCCGGTCTTAAATATCACAACAGCCCAGAAAGTTTCTGTAGGCTTGACGCAGCTGGATATTCAGTAGCAACCTAGATTGGGATGGGCTTGACACAGATATTCTGCTAGGAGGTAGGGCAAGGGTTCACCCAGGAATTTCAGCTCATGGGCTAGGTGAGTCTTGGCTATGTACACTCCATATCATGACTGAAATCTTGAGCAAGAAAACATCCACTTTTGATTGAGTGTGCTGGATTGAGTAGTGAGTATTACTTGAAGCTAGGGGTAGCAATGTGTTTTGTCTCTTAAACTTGGCCCAAGGGTTGGGTCGGGCTTGAAATTTAGGCCTGATAACATAGGAGTTGCATGGATGAAGGAAAGATATTACCGTCCTCTACTAAAGAATAGCCCTTAATCCACTAGAAAAGAGAAATATATAAAAGCAAGAGAGAAGAAATTAATACATTGATGAAAAGTGCTGCTTCCAATGTATTAATGAACTTATATAAGTAAAATAAACCTTATACATTGACTTAATTAAAATTAGAAACCTTGTCAAACTAATACAAGTTATAAAAAATTAGTATTAAAAAAAGAGTATAATCTGATCAAAACTTGTAATTGTTTCCTTACATAACTAAAACAAAGGTTCTAAATTGCAATTGGACTTTTAAATCCTTAAATAGAAAAACATAACTTACTAAAAATAGTTTAAATATTCTAAATTGACCTCTAAAATGGTTGAATTTTGCTAAACATTGCTCTGTTTTATTTCTTACCCATCTATTTTTTGGGCATCAATTGAAGAGTTAGGTCTTCCCATCTAGGAAGTCAGTGGTGCATGGGCCATTCACAATGGGGGCCGTCGTATCAACAGTTTAAATTACAGAACCATGGGTCCCATTTGTACAAATTCGTACTCTATAAACTCCTGGCCTGAGCATTATACAATACCTTAGTTAAATGCTGTCGTTTATATCTTATATCTCCTGGGTTTTCCTATGATTGAATTAAATTGTTTCTAGAAAATGTGTAATAGCATACATGAATAGGATGGAAGAAATAAACCTTGTGCAAGTATGCAGAGCACAGGTACATGTACCCCAAAAGTAGACCTTGTGCAGATACGTAGAGCATAGGTACATGTACCAGACATTGATCTGATGGGCCCCACTATAGATGGGGATGTCGCGAAAATTCCCAGACTAGAAGATCCTAACCCTTTGATCAATGACCTACGAAGTTAACGGTTAAATAAAAGAAGCACCACAGTCAAAGATTCCAATCTTTAGTGTTTTGGGACTTTCCCCATCCTGACGGACCCATCATATCAACAATATGGATCATGAATCATAGGCTCCACATACAAATTTCATCATGTGCACCACCACACATTGTCATGATCACAACCCTGTAGTTCTTCACACTTCTTCAGATGTATCTTATTTTTGTTTGCGACAATCACTAGCCTTCTTTTTAAATAGGACATCAGTGGCTTTTATACAAGTCTAGATTATACTAAAAATTTTCGAATGAGTGGGTCCACATTTGTGAACCAAGAGAATGAATCTAAGCATTTCAATGGTTGTAAGTTTCATTGTGGACTGATCTTGAATGTATGATCCGATTTTCAGCTTTATCATAATAATAACCATATGATGTGTGCTTTGTATGTTTATTGAGTTAACTTATATTGCAAGGTCATATCAAAATTTATACAAATCCAGTGCTCATGTGAGTCACAATAGGAAAATACAAATTTGGGCAGTATGCTTGATATGTATTACCTTTTTCTTTCTTAAATTATTATTGTGACTTGTTAGTTTATAGTTGTGACTTGTGATTATGATTTATAAGTTAGATAATTAGTTACCCATTTGAGAATTTCTATGTGGCTATACATAGATATGGTGTATTTTTGGTGGCATAGAAATCGCTCAAATTGTCCCATTTTAGACAGTTCAAGGTTAGATGAATAGTATGTTTTTATATAATCTATTTAAATGTTTATGCTTGATCCGCGGTCTATCTCCTCGTTTATCTCTGGATATGTTTCTTCCGTTTTGTATCCAATGCCAAATATCTTTACATTGCTTTAGATATTTGACATCAAAATGTAACGTAAGATTAACTTATCTGGAGAGGCATAGGGAGATGTTGCCGAATTTTCGATGTGGACGTTTAAATGGGAATATGAGAGTATTACAATCTATCTAACCTTGGATGGGTAACTAATTTAGGATTTAATTGTATTAGCTCGAAATTGATGGACTAGACCCGGATGTGTGTCGGAGCTATCCGGATGTTGAGCGGGGGTCCTTGGAAGGTGGGAACCACTGTTATGACTATGATGAAACTGTCCATTTCCTATGAACAACAATATGGGTGGCCTGGCCATTTGGACAGGCCTGTGTTTATGTATTAGCTCAGAATTGATGGAGCAGACTCAGATGCGCGTCGGAGCTATTCGGATGTTGAGTGGGGTTCATGGAAGGTGGGAATCGCTATTATGACCATGATGAAGCTGTCCATTTTCTATGGACAACAATATGGGTGGCCTGCCATTTGGAAGGTCCCGTGTTTATGTATTAGCTTAGAATTGATGGAGTTGACCTGGATGTGTGTTGGAGCTATCCAGATGTTACACGGGGGTCCTTGGAAGGTGGGAACCGCTGTTATGACTATGATGAAGCTGTCCATTTCCTATGGACAACATTATGGGTGGAGTAGACCCCAGTATAACCTTAAACCTAAACCTAAAACCTAAAACTAAACATCATGGTGGGGATAGTGCCCCCGACCATTGATTCCTTCCTGGGACCCACCATGATAGTTATTTGAGATCCAACCTGTTGGTAAGTTCACATAGACCTAAATCGGAAGAAGGGATAACACAAATATCAGCTTGATTGAAAACTTTTGTGGCCCCAATTAGTTTTGAGGTCCACTTGAGCTTTGGATCTACCTCATTCTTTAGCTCATGCCCTAAAATGATCTCTCCAAATGGATGGATGGTTGGATACAAAATATACATCATGGTGGGATCCAAATCTTAGGTGGACCATAATACAGTAAACAATGGTCCATCGTGATTTATGTATTTCATCCACTCTGTTCATCCATTTTAATAGATAGTTTTATGTCTTGAGACAATAAATGAAGTGTATATATATATATATATATATATATATATATATATATATATATATATATATATATATATATAAATCTTAAATGGACCCTTAAATGGTGTGGCTTACTCTCAACAGGGATGATCTAATACAAACATTTCTAGGATAGGCTCATATTTCCAGGATAGGCTCATCTTGCCATGATTTTTTTAATGAAATACAGTCTGTTCATTTGTGGGCCCACTGTTCACGTTGATGCTCAAAAATCAGGCAAGGTGAGCCATACGACGTAAACTCATGACTAAAACCTCTAAAATCATATGTTTTAGCCGAATGACATGATGATCCGAGGATATGTTTATCCAGGTTGGATGCATCTTATGAATGGATTAGATGGTATATAAAAAGCTTCGATGTATTTCTATTATATCCATGCTGTCCATCTATTTCGTCATATCATTATATGGCGTATTACCAAAAATGATGTAGATCTAAAACTCATGTGTACCACATCAAAGGAAACATTCGTAATTGAATAACCACCATTAAAAACTTCTGAGGAGCCACCGGAATGTTTATTTTTCATCGAATCTGTTGATAAGGTCACAAAGACCTGGATGAATGGACCACAAAAATATCAGCTTGATCCACTTAAGATTTGGATCTATTATAATTTTGGAATTATGCCCTAAAATAACTTGGTGAAAAAGATGGACAACCTGGATATAAGAAAAATACATCACGGTGGGCCTTAGAGGGATCCACCAAAGCCATATCCACCCAATCCAGTACTCAAGTAAGCCACACCACATGGACCGATGGGGATGAGGACACCCAACATTGGAACCTTTGTGGGTCCATTTAAGATATATATATATATATTTATATATAATCCCTAAACCTAAACCTACACCTAATCCTAATCTCAACTCCCTAACCTAAACCTAAACCTAAACTTGAAAACCCAAGCCTAAACCCGATCCCGATCCCGAGCCCGAACCCGAATTCGAATCCCTAAACCCTAAGCCTAAACCAAAACCAAAACCTAAACCTAAACCTATAACCTAAACCTAAACCTATAACCTAAACCTAAACCTTAACCTAAACCTAAACCTATAACTTAAACTTAATTCACTTAACTTAAACCTACACCTAAACCCAAACCTATAACCCTAACCTGAACCTGAATTCCTAAACCTAAACCTAAACCTATTCTCAAATCCCTAAATCTAAACCTACGCCTAATCCTAATCTCAACTCCCTAACCTAAACCTAAACTTGGAAACCCAAACCTAAACCCGATCCCGAACCCGAACCCAAATCCAAATCCTTAAACCTTAAGCCTAAACCTATAACCTAAACTTAAACCTTAACCTAAACCTAAACCTATAACCTAAACTTAATTCACTTAACTTAAACCTACACCTAAACCTAAATCTATAACCCTAACCCGAACCTGAACCCGAATTCCTAAACCTATTCTCAAATCCCTAAACTTATAACCTAAACCTAAACCTATAACCTATAACCTAAACTTATAACCTATAACCTAAACCTAAACCTATAACCCTAACCCGAACCTGAATTCCTAAACCTAAACCTAAACCTTTTCTCAAATCCCTAAACCTATAACCTAAACCTAAACCTATAACCTATAACCTATAACCTAAACCTATAACCTATTACCTAAAACATATAACCTAAACCTAAACCTATAACTTATAATCCTAACTCGAACCCGAACCCAAATTCCAAAACCTAAACCTAAACCTATTCTCAAATCCTTAAACCTATAACCCAAACCTAAACCTATAACCTATAACCTAGACCTATAACCTAAACCTATAACTTATAACCTATAACCTAAACCTAAACCTATAACCTTAACCTAAACCTAAACCTAAACTTAATTTACTTAACTTAAACCTACACCTAAACCCAAACCTATAACCCTAACCCGAAGTCGAACCTGAAGCGGAACCCGAATTCCCAATCCTAAAGCTAAACCTATTCTCAAATCCCTAAACCTATAACCTAAATCTAAACCTATAACCTATAACCTATAACCTACACCTAAACCTAAACCTATAACCTAAACCTATAACCTATAACCTATAACCTAAACTTATAACATAAACCTAAACCTATAACCTAAACTTATAACCTGAACCTGAATTCCTAAACGTTAACCTAAACCTAAACCTAAACATAAACCTAAACCTATAACCCGAACCCGAATTCCTAAACCTAAACTTATAACCTATAACCTTAACCTAAACCAATAACCTATAACCTACACTTAAACCTAAACCTATAACCTAAACCTATAACCTATAACCTATAACCTACACCTAAACCTAAACCTATAACCTAAACCTATAACCTATAACCCGAACCCGAATTCCTAAACCTTAACCTAAACCTAAACCTATAACCTAAACTTATAACCTAAACCTAAACCTATAACCTATAACCTTAACCTAAACCTAAACCTAAACCTAAACGTAAACCTATAACCTAAACCTATAATCTATAACCTAAACCTAAACCTAAACCTAAACCTATAACCTATAACCTTAACCGAAACCTAAACCTATAACCTAAACCTAAACATCAACTTATAACATATAACCTAAACCTATAACATATAACTTATGACCTAAACCTATAACCTATAACCTACACCAAAACCTAAACCTATAACCTAAACCTAGACCTATAACTTATAACCTAAACCTATGACCTATAACTTATAACCTATGACCTAAACCTAAACCTATAACCCAAACCTATTCTCAAATCCCTAAACATAAACCTACACCTGATCCTAAACCTATAACCCTAACCTAATCTTAAACCTATTTCTGTAAACTGACTTTAATCTTTTCATTGTAGAGATGGATAAGAGTTGGATGCAAGCTAAGAATAGGTTTGGCCCAGAGTATAAGGGGTTCAAGAGTTCATGTAATTTGCGTAAAATCAGGCAGATTCAGTCAATAGAATTAAGTGTCCATGTTGAAAATGCAAGAACATGGTTCATAAGACTTTAGACAAAGTAGAAGACGATTTGTTCATAGTTGGGATTGACCAGGGTTACACTTGGTGGATCCATTATGGTGAAGATATCCACCAAAGAGTTGAGGCCACTAAAGTCCTTACTGACCCAATTGTACCGGATGATGAGGATGAAGACGTTGACGAAATGTAAGATATCATAGGGGATGTGTTTAGGTGAACAATTACAGATACTGATTTTGCAGCGACAAGTAGTAGCCAAGATATTCCTCCTATGGGTGATATCGAATCAGAAAAGTTTAGTAGGTTGTTGAGGGATGCGCAATGTCCACTTTATCCGGGATGTGAGAACTTCTCCAAGTTGAATTTTCTTACAAGGTTACTTTATTTGAAGATAATAAATCGTTGGAGTAACAAATCGTTTGACATGTTGCTTGACTGGTTAAAAGAAGCATTATTGGATGGTGAGACATTGCCTAAGTCTCATTACGAGGCAAAATCCTTGATGCCAGACTTGGGCCTTGGTTACATCCCCATACATGCATGTATAAATGATTGTGTATTGTATTGGAAAGAGCATGAAAATGTTGAAGAGTGTCCAGAATGTGGAGAGTCTAAGTAGAAGTATGATGAAGCCAAGCGTAAGAAAATCCCGCAAAAGGTGTTAAGGTACTTCCCATTGAAACCTAGATTACAAAGATTTTTTACGTCTTGCAAGACGGCTGAAGATATGAGGTAGCATAAGGGAAAACACATTCATAATGATAGTATATTGAGGCACCCTGTGGACTTTGAAGCCTGACAAAATTTTGACAAGCAATGACTGGTTTGCAGAGGATTCTCACAATGTTCGACTAGGTCTTGCAAGTGATGGTTTTAATCCATTTGGTAATATGAGTAGCTCGTACAGTATATAACCAGTGGTACTTATGTCATACAATTTACCTCCTTGGTTATATATGAAGGAGTCATTTTTCATGATGTCATTGCTTATTCTTGGACCCAGGTCAACTGGGAATGACATTAATGTATATTTACGACTGTTAGCAGATGAGTTAAACGAGTTGTGGAGTCAAGGTGTACAGACGTATGACACATTTGCAGGACAGACATTTCAATTGCATGTAGCGGTCTTGTGGACAATAAATGACTTCCCCGCGTATGGGAATTTGTCTGGGTGGAGCACGAAGGGAAAGTTGGCTTGTCTTATATGTAGTATTGAGACTTGTCCATTGTCATTGAAGCATAGTAAAAAAACGTGTTATATGGGCCATCGTCTCTTCCTTCCGAGCGATCATAGTTGACGCAGGAAGACGATAATCTTTGATGGCAACTAAGATTATAGGCTGCCACCGAAAGAGCTATATAGAGAAGATGTGATACAACAACTGAGTAACATTGGAGAAGTTAGATTTGGTAAGGCATCGCAACTAAAGAAGAGTAAACATATAGTATTGGAGTATAACTGGAGGAAGAAGAGCATTTTTTGTTTAAATTGTCCTGTTGGAGTGATCTAAAATTGTGAGACAACTTGGATGTCATGCATATTGAGAAGAATATATGTGACAATATCTTTGGAACATTGATGAACATAGAGAAGAAAACAAAAGACAGTTTCAAGACTCAATTGGATCTACAAGCAATGGGTTTAAGGAAAGAGTTGCACTTGCAACCACATAAAAATTTATATACTATACCAGCAACCTGCTACATAGTGACAAAACTAGAGAAAAAGCATTATGTGAATGGTTGATATTGGTGAAGTTTTCCGATGGGTATGCATCAAATATATCTCAGCACGTAAACATTACGGACCGTAAGATAACAAAAATGAAAAGTTATAATTGTCACATCCTTCTGTAACGTCTACTACCGGTTGTGATTCTTGGATTTCTGAGTAAGGATATCAATGCGGCGCTGATTGAGTTGGGGATATTCTTTAAGGATTTGTGTTTGAAATCGTTGAATGTAAAGGTTATTAAATGACTGCAGAGGGACATTGTTATAATCCTTTGCAACTTGAAAGAATATTTTCACCTGCGTTTTTCTTTGTCATGGTTTACCTAGCGATTCACTTATCGCATGAGGCAAAGCTTGCAGGCGCAGTACAATATCGTTGGATGTATTCGATCGAAAGGTGGTAAAACCTATTAAATTTTTTATTCATTTCATAAACTACATATATCTATGTTTTCATACGTATAACATAGTAGTTTTGTGTACAGATACCTTCACACACTAAAACTATTTGTGAGGAATAAGGCACATCCAGAGGGATCCATTGTTGAGGCGTATATTGATAATGAGTGCATGAAATTTTACTTCATGTATCTTCGTGGCATAGAGACTAGATTTAAGCAAGAAGATCGGAATGCCGATGAAGGGTAGGAGCATAAATAAGGACTCATATCTGTATTCACACATAATGTCCGTCCATTAGGATCCCCAAGATATGAACCTTGGGGATTAAGCAAAGGCGCGGTGGTATGTGTTGCATAATTGTGAAGAAATAGAGTCGTACTCAGAGTAAGTCTTCCCTCAATAATTATATCTCTATATACGATGATCTTAATGTTTTCTACTGATGACGTGCCAATTATGTGTAGCGAACACAGCGAGGAGATGAAGTCCCAATACCCGACAATTTATGATCGAATGCATCAGGATCAGTTTCCAGAATGGTTTGTAAAATGTGTAAGATTTCACCTTGTATCTCACTACACTTAGAATTTTGTTGTATTGCACAATATTTAAACCTAAGAAAATCTCTAAACAATTACATTTTGTATGTGATAATAGATGAAGACCTTGTGCGCTAGTAACTCTATGGATGTGTCTGATGCACTCTACTCACTGGCCTGTGGCCCTGATAGATGTGTATCTAAATATACATGTTATACTATAAATGAGATTCGGTTCCACACTGAAGAGCGTGAGAAGTATAGGACCACACAAAATAGTGGGGTGGTTGTGAAGGGAACACATGAGGAGGTAGAAATTGATGTTTATAGCGTTTTAACGGATATTATTGAGCTGAGTTATTGTATAAGAAAGTGGGTGTACTTATTTAAATGTGATTGGTGGGACATTGGAAATAAGAAGTTGGGAACACAGACTGACGACTACTTTACGAGCGTAAATTTATCTCATAAGTGGTTTAAGGACGACCCATTTGTCATCGCCAGCCAAGCCGAACAAGTATTTTACCTCGCTGACACCAAGTTAGGCAGCTCTTGGCATGTGATGTAGAAAATAAAGCCCAGGAACGTATTTGACATTCCCGAACTAGGCGTTGAAGATAACGATGACGGGAGAAATGAAATGTCTAGGGTTAAAAAAGCATATCAAGAAGACATGCCATCTGGGGATAGAGGGACTAATCTAAATGTTAACATTGTTGTTGTGCAATTAGACAGAGATGATGTGCTACCTGATCATGTTGATGCCTCAATAATACATGATATTGTTAGAGATGATAGGGTTTCATTGATGATGACATTACAGACGATGAAGAGTAAATACTGATTAGCGATAGTGATAGTGAAGAAGAAATAGTCCTAAGTGATATTGATATAGACGACGATTATTAAATGTATAAATGATTTACATGTTTTTTTTTAATTCAAATAATTTGATTATTACATGTATACGTGAAAATTACAAGTTATGATTTATTCTTTTAATTGACTTGTTTATAGTCTACATTTGCAGTTGAGTCAATTTTTGATCATGTCCTCCTCAAACCATAGCATAGCGGAAGCACGTAACATACTTCGTCAGCTATTGCGGATGAACTTTTTGGCCCTATCTTCTTCTGGTAGGGCCAAAGAGATACACGGTCTGGTCAATGAGTGTAGGGAGGAATATATTGACGATGACTCAGATGAAAGATTATACAATCTCAAAGAAATTCTAGACCTGATAGAGAAATATAACCGCAAGAAACTTCGTATGGAAGATGCGGTTTTATCACTTTCACATCTGAATGAAGTCCTAAGAGACCAGATTTCTTCTATTGCGATGGGTATGTTGGTTGTAACAATGTCGAGTGCTTCATACAACTTGACATATAGTTCTGCAGCGTATGATAACTTGCGCAGGGAGTACTTCGGATAGTTGATCCAAAGTTGTTTCGTATTACAATGAAATACATGTATTTAATATAGAATGACAATGTGTAATGGAATTTCTAAATTTTACTAGAATGTTTACTGTTTTATTATATTCTGCTTACATTATAGTGTAAAGGTCTAATCATATTTTCATTATCTCTCTAAGCATAAGCACAAATTCATTCTACCATCAACACTACTTGTATAATGTTTTAGTATGTTCCACTTGCACTGTAAAGTTTAATGTGTTTATTATATTGATGTTCATACACTTGTACTGACATTGTTTAAATTTATAAGTTCGTAGTTCGCACATATTCAATCATGGCACCATGTGGGAGAGCATGTCATTCGCGCATTGGATCTACCCTTTCCACCCGTGATGCGACAGAGACAGCATCGACGCCGCATGCTGCATCATAGGCGTCTGAGCCCTCGGTTTAGCATACACCGGGCATTGTATGTAAGTCTAGACATATATTTATTTAGTAACTTTTGTTTATGTTTATACTTATATATTTCTTTTACGATAGCATCGTTGACCAGTCGATGAGGACGTGGACCCTACGCGTGGGTTAGTTTTAGAGCGACTTATGCGTGAGGGTAGGGTGACGGTAGAGTTCTCACAGGACCGCCTTAGACCTGTTGGGGACAATGCCAGGTTGTTTACGTCAAAGGTTGGTGTCCTATGCCGATCTGTGATCCCCATTACCACCCTCGTTGGATAGACGTGACAGATGATATGCGGCAGCTCATCTGTCAGTGCCCTCAGGTAAATATTAGTAAATTAAATTTTCTTTTGTGAAAGTTCATTTATGGTTAAGTTATTTTCTTAATAAGTTTATTGCCTTAATTTATTATTTATGAAACTTCAGGATAAATCTGTCATAGATCTGAGTGTTCCTTACATTTCCCATGCTGTCGATGACATGGTCAAGGAGCGGTTTAAGGAGTACTGCGAAGAGTTACACCGGTGGTACAAGTGGTGCAGGACCCATGATGAGGCCGTACTGTCTGCATCGTCGCACATGACCATAGACGACTGGCGGATACTCTGTGAGAGATTTTCGTCTGAGGCTTTTCAGGTAATATTTATATATTTATGATTTCTCAAGGTAACAATTAAATTCATAATTAATAACAATATATTATGAATAATGTGTTCAGAAGAGGAGCAGAGTAAATTCTACGAACAGGGAAAAGTTAGAAGTGAACCACGTAGCTAGTTTAAAGTCATTTGTACGACATCGTCACGACATGGTAAGAAATTATTGGTGATTATTAAGTTGATATATTTTTTCCATGCATTTATATTAACTCTATTGTTCTTTTAATTGTAAGATTCCATCACCGGCCAGGAGCCTTGTAACGCCCTGAAATTCGGGGGTCGAGCATAACTCAGCTCCCGAGTTCCAAAACATCACTAATGCAACATATTTAATGATGGATGTATGTTGACTGTATTAGTGCATAAAACATGGCATAGATTAAGCCAAAACTCAAATATAATTCAGGGATAAGTGAATAAAGCAAGCGGAAGACTTATAGAAATATATGTGTACAAGTGTAAATCCCTGAAGTACATATACAAACCAGGTCGTAATGAAAGTGTTACTATCAAAATTACAAGTAATAAGTTACATCATTTAATTCCCAAAAATAATTCCAGAATCCTGCGCATCAGAACAAGGCTCGCTAGAACTCGTCTGAAAACTGCATATAAGAGAAAGCAGCCTCATCATCATCCATCTCTCGCTCTGCCTCAGAAGTCGCATCAACATCTGCAACATCAGAACTTAAGACAGAGTCTGGTGGGTGTTTAACACCACCCCAGAACATGGGAGTGAGTGATCAACTCAGTGGAACAATAAGGCACTGGTTAACAAGTTATCAGTTCAATCAAGCAGTAATGATAAAGCAGAACAATTAAATAAGTCTTAAGTACTCTTGTTAATGCAGGGATGTATGCAAAATGATGCGTGCCCTCACGCGTACACCCTCAGCGTCTTCATCTTACGTTACGCATGACACCACCTCAAAGTGCGCCACATCTACAAAGCACATGCAAATGCGATACATGGATATGATTACCAAGTTATTATTAGTCCTTTTCATACAGCAGGATTGGGAAGCTAAGATACTTTCCTCATATTACCATCCAAACAGTGATCCATACTAGGGTCGTCAGTCCTAGATATCTCATACGATCATATAGTTTGAGGTCGTTGCAAAGGGCTCGTCACCAATCAATGCACGCCTATCACACCTTTATTACCACAGTTCGGCTCGTCACCTCAATGCGGTATCCAGGTATACTCGAGGTCACTACAAAGGGCTCGTCACCAATCACTGTAGGCCGACAGCACGAATATAGTGTCCCATACCACCATAATCGGCTCACGAGTTTAGTTGCTCACTGGTCACTACGGGGAGGCTCGTCACCCCAGCGTAGGCCAACGCTCGACCACGGTGTCCCATACCACCATGTTCGGCTCATAAGTCTTAGCGGATCAAGGTACCATGGTTAATAGGATTCCATTGGTAAGTTTGGTACCCTAGATTCAAGCAGTAGCATCCAATACATGGTGAACATACATCGGACAATCGGGTTACTTGACGAACTCGACTAGCACGAGCGCACGTTGGGTTGAACGACATAGAGTGCGCAAACACTCCACGTGGCCAAACCACTGCCGACAACTCTAATACGACTCGGGTTCATCTAATACGTCCTACGTGGCGAAAGCAACCTCAGCCACGATCTTAAGGTTGATTACCGATTTCCTGGACTAATGTATAGTCCCACACATATTACACTACAACAGATATTCATATTGAATGTAGAACAGTAATGGACAACGACTTAAATCATGTGGTACTCAAGCATTTGAAGAATATTAACTTAACATAAATGTAAGTATAAGAAATGCTTGAAATTAAATAACAATGAATGTAACTTACATGAAGGAAATCATACACACTAGTGGGAGAGTTGAGAATCACTTCTCAACGCCCATACTAGGTTGAAAAATCACACCTTAGATCATTCAGACATTTCTACAAACACTTAGAATACATAACACAACATACATGACGTATGTTGAAATACATGCATTTGAACAATTCCTTTTATCAAGGAGTCATCATACATACATGACAAATAATCATGGCAAACACAAGTGCATATTTTATACGTATACGGTACTTTATACATACACATAGAATACGCAAATCTCAATATAACACATGCATATCAAGAACGCAAAGTAAACACAACATTTGGCATGTGAAATCTCATCCATAACAAGAATAAATCATTCACTGGCATTGAAAGCCTTGAAAACCATAACCTATACACTCAAAGTCCGCACCTTAAGCCAGAAAGGAACACCGAATTGATTTCAGATGAGTTGTCTTCATCAACGGCGATAGAATACCCTAAAGCAAGAATAGAAATGAGATATAATAACACTAAGGCTATTCTAAGCTCTAACATAGTTTAGGGTTAGGTTAACTTACCCCAAGATGAACTCAGAATCGTCAGAATAATGATTCAAAGTGAAGGTTCAAGGATGAAGAAGAACAGGAAAGAATCCAAGATGATTCACCAACTTCTCTCTCACTTTCTCTCTCTTTTCCACTCTCTTTCTTAGCTAGGGTTAGAGAAAATTCGTATGGAAAAGAGGGCTAGGGTTTAAGGACTATAAATAGGCCTAATATTGATGAAAATAACCCCAGGGCCATGGTATACTTAGGGTATAACCAAAATCAGCCTCTTACGATCCAACGAAGCACTTCTGGTGGGCCAAATACCACGAAAGGTCGGACTTAAGCTCACTGACCATGGATCTAGGTCAAGCTGAGTTTTCGTACCGACCGGCTCTTCAAATCAACCGTGGCGGACTACACTCAATTCAACGGTCACAGAATCTCGATCAGGTCCACAAGCACAAGGATATGCCTGGGCCACCTTCCCTGATCAGAGGGTGAAATGGGGTCAGAATCCAACGGTTAGATAGCTTAAAATCGTCGCGTAAGTGACACGACTCAGATTTCATAAAAGGTTATTAAATTTCCAACCGTTCTTACACTCTTCACTCCGAACTCAAACAAATCGACCCAGAACATCACATGGACTTGATTTTCGAGGTGATGGTCAAGCCCAACATGGTGACCGCAACAGCCTAAGATCATCGCTATCGGACTTTCGACGGGCGGTCTAGGTCTGATCCAGAACTTCTAAAAATTTTCCAGAACAACTGGATTTAGCGATGGATCCTAGATTTCAGAGTAACATAGCGCTAACTAATCTACAAGTTTTGAGTCATGCAGATACAATTTAAAGTGATTGATGCAGATTTCACAAGCAATCGAGTATAGCGTTAATTACCCTAAAAACAACTACTAAAGAAAGATTAGCACAAAATTTCCAGGGTCATTACAATCTACCCCCCTTAAAGAAAATTTCGTCCTCGAAATTCATACCTTCTCATATTCCTCAAGGATCAAAGGGTAGCTCTTTCTGACCTCAGCTTCAGATTCCCAAGTAGCCTCTTCCTCACTATGATGCGTCCATAACACCTTCACAAGAGGGATAACCTTGCTATGCAATACTTGCTCCTTCCTGTCGAGAATACGCGTCGGTCGCAGTACATAAGTGGCATCCTCACTCAACTGCACTTGCTCCCAACTGATAATATGCGAAGGATCAGGAACGTACTTCTTCAGCATAGAAACATGAAATACGTTATGCATGCCCGTAAGAGGTGTGGGCAAAGCAAGGCGGTATGTTATCGCTCCCACTCGATCCAGAACTTGAAATGGACCAATAAATCTTGGCGTCAGCTTCCTCTTCTTACCCAACCGCAGAACTCCCTTCATAGGAGAGACCTTCAGAAATACATGGTCTCCAACCTCAAACTCAAGCGGTCGACCCCTCGTATCAGCATAACTCTTCTGCCTACTCTGGGCTGTCAGAAGTCGACGTCGAATGATGTCAACCTTCTCTGAAGTCACCAGCACCAATTCCGGGCCAAGCAAACTACGCTCGCCAATTTCTGCCCAGCAATGTGGTGCTCTGCACGGGCGACCATATAACGCCTCATAGGGAGCCATGCCGATACTCGCCTGGAAATTGTTATTATACGCGAACTCTGCATACTGAAGACAATCATCCCAACTGTCCTTGAAATCCAAAACACAAGCTCGCAACATATCTTCCAGGACCTGATTCACGCGCTCCGTCTGCCCATCTGTTTGCGGATGAAACGCGGTGCTGAACTTCAGTTTCACACCCATCGCTTCCTGAATACGAGTCCAGAAGATAGATGTGAAACGCGTGTCTCTATCAGACACAATCTCCAGGGGAACTCCATGCAGACGTACTATCTCCTTGATATACAACCTAGCCAACTCGTCTGCAGAGTTAGTGACTCTGATCGGTAAGAAATGCGCCGACTTCGTTAATCGGTCGACGATCACCCAAATAGAGTCATATCCCTTCCTCGTTCTCGGCAACCCAGAAATAAAATCCATAGAGATGAAGTCCCACTTCCATTCAGCTATGGGCATGGGCTGCAACAACCCAGGAGGTCGGCGATGCTCTGCCTTGACCTGCTGGCACGTGAGACAACGAGAAACAAATTCAGCAATCTGGACCTTCATATTGTCCCACCGATATGATCTCCTCATATCCTGATACATCTTCGAGCTAACTAGATGCATCGCAAGTTTAGAACTATGGGCTAACTCGAGAACCTCCCGTCTCAAGTTAGGGATGTCAGGAACACATAACCGGCCACGAAATCATAGGCCCCCATCAGAACTAACACTCCAGTCGGAGTTCTCAACTGTACTAACCCGCTTCCTCATCTTCACCAAAAGCTCATCATCTGCCTGAGCTGCAATGATCTTCTCGTCGATTAGGAGCTGTACACGAATGTGTGCGATAACCTCATACGGCTCAACCACCGTAAGCTTCTGCTCAAAATCTCGCACGAACTCCAACATATCCCACTCTCCTATCATCAGCAGAGCCGCAAACTCAATAGCCTTCTTGCAACTCAACGCATCTGCCACAAGGTTCGCCTTGCCCGGATGGTAAGAAACATCTAACTTAAAGTCTTTCAATATTTCCATCCATCGGCGTTGCCTCATATTCAAATCATGCTGCGTGAAAATATATTTAAGGCTCTTGTGGTCGCAAAAGAGCTCGAACTCCTCACCATAGAGGTAATGTCTCCAAAGCTTTAATGCGAATATGACAGCTGCTAACTCCAGGTTGTGCGTAGGGTAATTCTCTTTGTGTTTCCTCAACTGACGAGAAGCATAAGCAATCACCCTGTCCTTCTGCATAAGGACACAACCCAGGCCAACGCGAGAGGCGTCAGCATATATAATATACTTAACCCCTTGCTCTGGCAATACTAGCCCAATGGCGGACGTCAACTTGTCCTTCAGCTCTTGAAAAGCTAACTCCGCCTGCTCATTCCAAGCAAACTTCAAATCCTTTCGTGTCAACCGCGACAACGGTCTGGCAATCTTCGAGAAGTCTTTAATGAAGCGTCGATAATAGCCTACAAGACCCAGAAAACTCCTTACCTCAGTAACTGAACCAGGCTGCTTCCAGTCCTGCACTGCAGCTACCTTGGCAAGGTCGACAGCTATCCCTTCCTTGGACACCACATGTCCCAGGAACTTGACTTCCTCTTTCCAGAAATCACACTTCTTAAACTGCGCGAAAAGCCGATTCTTCCTAAGAGTATCCAAAATCGCTCTTAAGTGCTCCTCGTGCTCTGCTCGACTCGCCGAATATATTAAGATCTCATCGATAAAGACAATGATGAATCGGAACAGGAATGGCCGAAACACCCTGTTCATTAGATCCATGAATACGGCCGGTGCGTTCGTAAGACCGAACGACATCACAAGGAACTCATAATGACGGAAGCTAGTCCTAAAAGCGGTCTTCTGCACGTCCCCATCCTTGACGCGCAACTGATGATACCCAGACTGCAGATCAACCTTCGAAAAGTACCGTGCCCCCTTCAATTGATCAAACAGATCATCAATCCTGGGCAAAGGGTACTTATTCTTCACAGTTACCAAATTCACCCTGCGATAATCAATACACAATCGCAAGGAACCATCATTCTTCTTCATAAACAAAATAGGTGCTCCCCAAGGAGACACACTAGGCCAAATAAAACCCAAATTCAGTAAACCATCTATCTGCTTCCTCAACTCCTCCATTTCACTTGGAGGCATACGATAGGTGGGTAAAGAAATGGGCTCGGCACCAGGCATGAGGTCGATAGCAAAATCAATCTCACGCTGAGGAGGTAATCCAGGAATCGACTCAAACACATCTTCAAACTCCCGAACTACCAGCATGCTAACTAACGCCGATTTAGCCATACTCTCCAACAGAGAAGAATAATAATCAATATGAAGAGGGTAACTGACCTGAACTGGGAAAGTAACAGTCTCGCCCTTAGGTCCATGGATCATCACTGATCTAGCTTCACAATCAATCTCAGCTCGCATCCTCGTGAGCCAATCCATACCCATAATAACATTGTAATGATAAAGCCGTGCGACTAAGAAATCAACCTGGATTGATCCACTTCCAAGATCGACCAAACAATCTATACAACGCTTGCCCAAAGCAGAGGAAATCCCCGTAGTGGTAGTAATCGTCACTCCTTGCATAGGAACAGATCTCAAACCCAAATGCCTAACTGCCGCATAAGATATAAGAGAAGTAGTGGACCCTGTATCCACCAACATAGAAACGGGAATACCTTCAATGTGCGCTGTCACCTCGAAGGACCTCGGCACTAAGTTAGACATAGGCGCTTCAGCTGAAAGCGCATGAACTCGAGCCTGCTACTGACAATTCGGTGGAGGAACTATGGGCCGCTGAGGTGGCCTGAAGCTAGGAACTGCAGGTTTGAAGGATGGATGAGCTGGCGCTGATCGAAGAGGTGGAGGAGAAATAACCTGAGGCATCAGACGGCTAATCTTCTGCGGTGGAGTAAATCCACTGGCTCGCATAGGGGAGAAGCAAAAATGGTCCAAATACCCTATCTTTCCATAATATGAACAACGAAGATCAGCTCTCATCTGCTGAGCGGGTGGCGCTGAACGCCGAGGAGGAGAATCTGCTCGCGGCCTCTTGCCGAGGAAAGGGGCACCCTGAAAGTCCGATCGCGGCCTATGAACCATCGGTGCTCGCATGCGGGATGACCTATCCCTGTCCTGCTCTGCTCGCAAGGACATGCTCACCAGCTCCGCATAAGAAGAAATGCTAGCACAGCAAATCTTCGATCGAATCTCAGGTCTCAATCCCTCAGAGAAACGCCGCATCCTCTTCGGCTGATCGCCCAGGATCAAAGGAACATACCGACCCAGCTTAGTAAACCGGTTCTCATACTCTGTCACCAACAATCCTCCCTGGCGGAGGCGAAGGAACTCACTCTCATTCTCATGTCGGTACGTAACCGGGAAATACTTCCATCTCCCGCTCTACCTCAGAAGTCGCATCAACATCTGCAACATCAGAACCTAAGACAGAGTCTGGTGGGTGTTTAACACCACCCCAGAACGTGGGAGTGAGTGATCAACTTAGTGGAACAATAAGGCACTGGTTAACATGTTATCAGTTCAATCAAGCAGTAATGATAAAGCAAAACAATT
This sequence comes from Magnolia sinica, assembly GCF_029962835.1. NCBI lineage: Eukaryota > Viridiplantae > Streptophyta > Magnoliopsida > Magnoliales > Magnoliaceae > Magnolia > Magnolia sinica. The sequence goes on from NC_080577.1 coordinate 36,879,385, forward strand.
AAATAAGTCCTAAGTATTCTTGTTAATGCAGGGATGTATGCAAAATGATGCGTGCCCTCACACATACACCCTCAGCGTCTTCATCTTATGTTACGCATGACACCACCTCAAAGTGTGCCACATCTACAAAGCACATGCAAATGCGGTGCATGGATATGATTACCAAGTTATTATTAGTCCTTTTCATATAGCAGGATTGGGAAGCTAAGATACCTTCCTCATATCACCATCCAAACAGTGATCCATACTAGGGTCGTCAGTCCTAGACATCTCATATGATCATATAGTTTGAGGTCGTTGCAAAGGGCTCATCACCAATCAATGCACGCCTATCACACTTTTATTACCACAGTTCGACTCGTCACCTCAATGCGGTATCCAGGTATGCTCGAGGTCACTACAAAGGGCTCGCCACCAATCAATGTAGGCCGACAGCACGAATATAGTGTCTTATACCACCATAATCGGCTCACAAATTTAGTTGCTCACTGATCACTACGGGGAGGCTCGTCACCCCAGCGTAGGCCGACAGCTCGACCACGGTGTCCCATACCACCATGTCCGGCTCATAAGTCTTAACAGATCAAGGTACCATGGTTAATAGGATTCCATTGGTAAGTTTGGTACCCTAGATTCAAGCAGTAGCATCCAATACATGGTGAACATACATCGGACAATCGGGTTACTTGACGAACTCGATTAGCACGAGCGCACGTTGGGTTGAACGACATAGAGTGCGCAAACACTCCACGTGGCCAAACCACTGCCGACAACCCTAATACGACTCGGGTTCATCTAATACGTCCTACGTGGCGAAAGCAACCTTAGCCACGATCTTAAGGTCGATTACCGATTTCCTGGACTAATGCATAGTCCCACACACATTACACTACAACAGATATTCATATTGAATGTAGAACAATAATGGACAACAACTTAAATCATGTGGTACTCAAGCATTTGAAGAATTTCAACTTAACATAAATGTAAGTATAAGAAATGCTTGAAATTAAATAACAATGAATGTAACTTACATGAAGGAAATCATACACACTAGTGGGAGAGTTGAGAATCACTTCTCAACGCCCATACTAGGTTGAAAAATCACACCTTAGATCATTCAGACATTTCTACAAACACTTAGAATACATAACACAACATACATGACGTATGTTGAAATACATGCATTTGAACAATTCCTTTTATCAAGGAGTCATCATACATACATCTAGCATACATACATGACAAATAATCATGGCAAACACAAGTGCATATTTTATACATATACGGTACTTTATACATACACATAGAATACGCAAATCTCAATATAACACATGCATATCAAGAACGCAAAGTAAACACAACATTTGGCATGTGAAATCTCATCCATAACAAGAATAAATCATTCACTGGCATTGAAAGCCTTAAAAATCATAACCTACACACTCAAAGTCCGCACCTTAAGCCAGAAAGGAACACCGAATTGATTTCAGATGAGTTGTCTTCATCAACGGCGATAGAATACCCTAAAGCAAGAATAGAAATGAGATATAACAACACTAAGACTATTCTAAGCTCTAACATAGGTTAGGGTTAGGTTAACTTACCCCAAGATGAATTCAGAATCGTCAAAATAACGATTCAAAGTGAAGGTTCAAGGATGAAGAAGAACAGGAAAGAATCCAAGATGATTCACCAACTTCTCTCTCACTTTCTCTCTCTTTTCCACTCTCTTTCTTAGCTAGGGTTAGAGAAAATTCGTATGGAAAAGAGGGCTAGGGTTTAAGGACTATAAATAGGCCTAATATTGATGAAAATAACCCCAGGGCCAAGGTATACTTAGGGTATAACCAAAACCAGCCTCTTACGATCCAATGAAGCACTTCTGGTGGGCCAAATACCACGAAAGGTCGGACTTAAGCTCACTGACCATGGATCTAGGTCAAGCTAAGTTTTCGTACCGACCGGCTCTTCAGATCAGCCGTGGCGGACCACACTCAATTCAACGGTCACAGAATCTCGATCAGGTCCACAAGCACAAGGATATGCCTGGGCCACCTTCCCTGATCAGAGGGTGAAATGGGGTCAGAATCCAACGGTCAGATAGCTTAAAATCATCGCACAAGCGACACGACTTAGATTTCATAAAAGCTTATTAAATTTCCAACCGTTCTTACACTCTTCACTCCGAACTCAAACAAATCGACCCAGAACATCACATGAACTTGATTTTTGAGGTGATGGTCAAGCCCAACATGGTGACCGCAACAGCCTAAGATCATCACTATCGGACTTTCGACGCACGGTTTAAGTCCGATCCAGAACTTCCAAAAATTCTCCAGAACAACTGGATTTAGCGATGGATCCCAGATTTCAGAGTAACATAGCGCTAACTAATCTACAAGTTTTGAGTCATGTAGATACAATTTAAAGTGATTGATGCAGATTTCACAAGCAATCGAATATAACGCTAATTACCCTAAAAACAACTACTAAGGAAAGATTAGCACAAAATTTCCAGGGTCATTACAAGCCTAGACTAGTAGACCTCTACAGAGGGACTCACTGTCGGCAGGCGAAGGGATCTTGGGTTCATCCTAGAGCTAGCGAGAATTGCGTAAAAATCCTTACATTGTAAAATTTAATTGCATTGAATTATAATAATGTCATTCGTTATGAAAATTCATATGTTTTCATTATAGTCAGTGATGAACACCATACACAGTTAGCCCACTCCCGATTGCAGTCAGCGGAGTGAGCTAGATATCTTGAGCAAGGTGCTTGGCACCCGTTCTGTATATGTGCATGGGCTTGGCCATGGTGCCAAGCTTATGAGACCTGCTAGACCTGCCTCCAGCCGATCTGTCACTAGCAAGAGCGCCCTACGCCGAGCTGATATCGCAGAGAGAGAGAGAGAGAGGTTCAACAGCTATGAGTCGTCGTCGATGAGATCAGAGAGCAGCTGGAGAGGCAGAGGGAAAAGGACGAGAGGCGATGGGAGGAGCAGGAGAGGAGGATCTAGGAGATGTAGGTGGAGCATGAGCGACGGATGTAGGAGATGTTTCAGGCTCTCTTTGCACGCTTAGCCACTGATGCACCACTACCTCCACCTTCATCTGATGCCTCACCACCTCCACCTTTATCTTCTTGATTTATTTTGTTTTATTTATGATTTATTTTATATACGAACGTTAAACTTATATATATATTTGTGCGTAGATGAATGTGAGTGGATAAGATTGTTTGTGTATGGATGGATGTGGTTTGTGTTTGGATGGATATAGTTTGTGTTTAGATGGATGTGGATGTTAATATGATGAAAATGTATTGTAACAGGTGTATATCAAGATTTATTTTTCCTGAATTAAAAAAAAAGACTATTATCGACAAAATATTTCATTGGAAATAGTAAGTCGAAAACTTATGTTGACAAAATATTTCATAGGTATAAATTAATACAAAGATTTATATCGATGAAATATTTCGTTGGTAATAGTAGGTTGAAAACTTATACCGATGAAATATTTCATAGGTAGAAATTAATACAAAAATGTATATTGACAAAATATGTCGTTGGTAATAGTAGGTTGAAAACTTGTACCGACGAAACATTTCGTAGCTAGAAATTAATACAAATATTTATACCAACGATCTATATATGAGATATACTGATGAAATAATTCGTTGGTAATAGTTGGCTTATGCCGACGAATATACTCGTCGGTATTATTAATCCACAGTTTTACCGACAAAATATTTCATCGGTATAAGATGTGTTTACCGACAAAATATTTTTTTTTACTACCAAAAGTAACATGTTTGGCCGGCAATTTTATTCGTCGGTAATTATTTCATCATTGCTGATGAAGTCATATTTCGTCGGGAAAAGCCTTCAGCCATGGTCTTATTGCAATGATCATAGTAACGACATATTTTGTCTGTAATAATAATTACGGACGAAAAAAATGAAATACCGACGAATTATGTCATCGGTAAAAGAGCAATTTCTTGTAGTGTAATTGTAAAAGTTTTAATTAGAAACTTAAGAAATTCAAAGGTGGGAACTAGGGGTTCTAAGGATCCACTTATAGCAATCAGAGAGATCTATTACTTGATTCAAGGACACATGCAACGCCCCGAAAATTGAGGGTCGAGTAAAGCTCAACTCCCGAGTTCCAACACATCACTTATGCAACATAGATAATGATGTTTTGAATGTTGACCATATTAGTGCCTTAAACATGAGTGAGATTATACTAAAATAACATATCATACTCCAGGTGCAATAAAATTTAGCAAGTGGAAGACTTAAATACTTGGTATTATAACATGTAAGAGTTTCACTATCCGGAGTATGAATCTGTTCTAGGCTGAAAATTTACAAGTGTTTGTTCCAAAATTTACAAAATAGCAAGATGTGACTATCCAACTAATCCATGTAACCCTGCGATCCTGTAACGCCCTGAAATTCGGGGGTCGAGCATAACTCAGCTCCCGAGTTCCAAAACATCACTTATGCAACATAATTAATGAATGATGTATGTTGACTGTATTAGCACATAAACATGGGATAGATTAAGCCAAAACGCAGATATGATTCAGGGATAAGTGAATAAAGCAAGCGGAAGACTTATAGTAAAATATGTGTACAAGTGTAAGTCCCTGAATTACATATACAACCAGATCGTGTAAAAGTGTTATTTATCAAAATTATAAGTACAAGTTACATCATTTCAGTTCCCAAAATAGTAATCCCATAGATCCCGCGCAACAGACCGAGGCTCGCTAGAACCCGTCTCAGCGCATATAGGAGAAGCGGCCTCGTCGTCATCCGGCTCGCTCGCCTCGGGCGTCGAATCCACATCGCACATCGGGGCCTAAGGCAGTGCGGTGGGTGTGTAACACCGCCCGAAACGTGGGAGTGAGTGATCAACTCGGTGGAACAATAAGGCCTTTGGTTAACATGCTATCGTTCAATCAAACAAGTAATGATAAAGCAGACAATTAAATAAATCCTAAGTACTCTTATTAATGCAAGTATGAATGCGGTATGATGCGTGCCCTCACGCGTACACCCTCGGCGTCTTCATCTTACGTTACGCATGACATCGCTTCAAAGTGCGCCACATCTACAAAGCACATGCAAATGCGGTGCATGGATATGATTACCAAGTTGTTATTAGTCCATTTCACATAGCCAGATTGGGAAGCTAAGATACCTTCCTCATATCACCATCCAAACAGTGATCCATACTAGGGTCGTCAATCCTAGACATCTCATACGATCATATAGTTGAGGTCGTAGCAAAGGGCTCGTCACCAATCAATGCACGCCTTTCATGCCCTTACTACCACAGATCGGCTCGTCACCTCCTTGCGGTATCCAGGTATGCTCGAGGTCACTACAAAGGGCTCGTCACCAATCAATGTAGGCCGACATCACGAATATAGTGTCCCATACCACCATAATCAGATCAAGAGTTTAGTTTCTCACTTGTCACTACGGGGAGGCTCGTCACCCCAGCGTATGCCGACGCTCGACCACGGTGTCCCATACCACCATGTCCGGCTCATGAGTCTTAGCGGATCGGTACCATGGTTATTAGGATTTCACTGGTAAGTTCGATACCCTAGATTCAAGCAGTAGCGTCCATACATGGTTAACATACACTGGACAATCGGGTTAGTTGACGAACTCGACTAGCACGAGCGCACGTTGAATTGAACGACATAGAGTGCGCAAACACTCCGCGTGGCCAAACCACTGCCGCCAACTCTAATACGACTCGGGTTCGTCTAATGCGTCTCACGTGGCGAAAGCAATCTCAACCACGACCAAAGGGTCAATTACCGATTTCCTGGACTAAGGCATAGTCCCAAACATCCTACACTACGACAGATATTCATATGGAATGTAAAACATTAATGGAACAACCACTCAAATCATGGTGCATACACATCTGAAGAATATCAACTTAACATAAATGTAAGCATAGGAATGCTTGAATTTAAATAACTTGGAATGTAAATGCATAAGGAAATCATGCGCATCCATAGGAGTATTGAGAATCACTTCTCAACGCCCACATTTAGTGTAATCAGTTACACGTAGATCATTCATGCATTTCTACAAACACTTAGCATTCATGGAACAACATACATGACGCATGTTGAAATACATGCACTTAGACAATTCCTTTTATCAAGGAGTTGTCATACATGCATCTAGCATACATACATGACCAAAAATCATGGCAAACATAAGTGCGTATTTTATACGTATACGGTACTTTATAAATACACTTAGAATACACAAATCTCAATATAGCACATGCATATCAGGAAAGTAATGTAAACATAACATTTGACATGTGAAATCTCATCCATAACAAGAATAAATCACTAATCGGGATTGAAAGCCTTGAAAACCATAACCTATACACTTAAAGTCCGCACCTTAAGCAAAGAAAGAACCACGAACTGATTTAGACGAGTTGTCTTCGTCAACGGCGCAAGAATACCCTAAAATAAGGATAGAAATGAGATACAACAACACCAAGTCTAATCTAAGCTCTAACACAAATTAGGGTTAGTTTAACTTACCCCACAAGAACTCAGAATCGTCAGAGGAACGATTCAAAGTGAAGATTCAAAGGTGAAGAAGAACAAGGAAGAATCAAGGTGATTCACCAATCAATCTCTCTCACTAACTCTCTCTTTTCCACTCTCTTTCCAAGCTAGGGTTAGAGAAAATTCGTATGGAAATGAGAGCTAGGGTTTAAGGACTATATATAGGCCTTAAAATGATGGAAATAACCCGGGTCAAGGTATACTTAGGTTATAACCAAAGTACGCCTTTCTCGATCCAACGAAGCACTTCGGTGGGCCTATAACCACGAAAGGTCGGACTTAAGCTCACCGACCATGGATCTAGGTCCCGAGTTTTCGTACCGACCGGCTCTTGATCGGCCGTGGCGGACCACACTCAATTCAACGGTCACGGAATCTCGATCGAGTCCACAAGCACTAGGATATGCCCGGGCCAACCATCCTGATCGGAGGGTGAAATTGGGTCAGAATCCAACGGTGAGAATGCTTAAAATCGTCGCGCAAGCGACACGACTCATTTCATAAAAGCTTATTAAATTCCAACCGTTCTCACACTCTTCACTCCGAACTCAACCAAATCGACCTAGAACATCCGATCGACTTGATTTTCGAGGTGAAGACCAAGCCCAACTCGGTGACCGCAATGACTAAGATCATCGCCATCGGACTTTCGACGCGCGGCTCAGTCCGATCCAGATCTTCCAAAATTCCCCAGAAACACCTGGATTTAGCGATGGATCCCGGATTTCAGAGAACGTAGCGCCCACTAATCTACACGTTTAGAGCCATGCAGATACAATTTAAAGTGATTGATGCGAATTTCACAAGCAATCAAGTAGAGCGCTAATTACCCCAAAAACAACTACTTAAGGAAAGATTAGCACAAAAATTCCAAGGTCGTTACAATCTACCCCCTTAAAGAAAATTTCGTCCTCGAAATTCATACCTTCATATAATCCTCGAGGATCGGAGGGTAGGTCTTCCCTGACCTCAGCTTTAGATTCCCAAGTAGCCTCTTCTACGCCATGATGCGACCATAACACCTTCACGAGAGGGATAACCTTGCTACGCAATACCTGCTCCTTTCTATCGAATACGCGTCGGTTGCAGTACATAAGTGGCATCCTCACTTAACTGCACTTGCTCCCAACCGATAATATGCGAAGGATCAGAACGTACTTCTTCAGCAGAGAAACGTGAAATACGTTATGCACGCCCGCAAGAGGTGTGGGCAAAGCAAGGCGGTAAGCTACCGCTCCCACTCGATCCAGAACTTGAAAGGACCAATAAATCTCGGCGTCACCTTCCCCTTCTTACCGAACCGCAAAACTCCCTTCATAGGAGAGACCTTCAAAAACATGATCTCCCACTACGAACTCAAGCGGCCGACGCCTCGTATCAGCTACTCTGCACTGTTAGAAGTCGACGCGAATGATGTCAACCTTCTCTCAAGTCACCTGCACAACTTCGGGCCAAGCAAACTACGCTCACCATTTTCTGCCCAGTGGTGCTCTGCACGGCGACCATACAACGCCTCGAAGGGAGCCATGCCGATACTCCCCGGAAACTATTATTATACGCGAACTCGACAAAACATCATCCCAAATGTCTTTGAAATCCAAAACACAAGCTCGCAACATATCTTCCAGACTTGATTCACGCGCTCCGTCCGTCTCATGCGGATGAAACGCAGAACTTCGCCACACCCATCGCTTCCGGATACGAGTCCGTAAGATAGATGAAAACGCGTGTCTCTATCGACACAATCTCCAGGGGAACCCACGCAGACGCACTATCTCCTGATATACAACCTAGCCAACTCGTCCACTGAGTCTGAACGGTAAGAAATGCGCCGACTTCGTTAATCGATCGACGATCACCCAAATAGAGTCAAATCCCTTTCTCGTCCTAGGCAGAAATAAAATCCATAGAGATGAAATCCCACTTCCATTCACTATGGGCATGGGCTGCAACAAAGTGGGCGATGCTCTGCCTTGACCTGCCGGCACGTGAGACAACGAGAAACAAATTCAGAATTGACCTTCATATTGTCCCACCAATAAGACCTCTTCATATCCCGATACATCTTCATGCTACCCGGATGATCGCAAGCTTAGAACTATGGGCTAACTCGAGAACCTCACGCCTCAAGTCAGTCAAGAACACATAACCGGCCACGAAAACGTAGGCCCCCATCGGAACTAACACTCGGAGTTCTCATCTGTACCAACCCGCCGCCTCATCTTCACCAAAAGCTCATCATCCGCCTGAGCTGCAACGATCCTCTCGCCGATAAGGGGCTACACGAATGTGTGCGATAACCTCATACGGCTCAACCACCGTAAGCCGCTCAAAATCGCGCACGAACTCCAACATCTCCCACCTGCTATCATGGAGCCGCAAACTCCAAAGCCTTCTTGCGACTCAACGCACCGCCACAAGGTTCGCCTTACCAGGATGGTAAGAAACATCGAACTTGAAGTCCTTCAATGTTTCCATCCATCTGCCTGCCTCATATTCAAATCACGCCGCGTGAAAATATACTTAAGGCTCTTGTGGTCGCAAAAGAGCTCGAACTCCTCACCATAGAGGTAATGTCTCCAAAGCTTTAATGCGAAGATGACACCTGCCATGTCGTGCGTAGGGTAATTCTCTTCGTGTTTCCTTAATTGACGCAAGCATAAGCAATCACCCCGTCCTTTCTGCATAAGGACACAACCCGGACCAACGCGAGAGGCAAGGATATATAATATACTTAACCCCTTGCTCGCAATACTAGCACAGGGGCGGACGTCAACTTGTCCTTCAGCTCATAAAAAGACTCCGCCCGCTCACTCCAAGCAAACTTCAAATCTTTCCGTGTCACCGACAACGGTCCGGCAATCTTCGAGAAGTCCTGAATAAAGCGTCGATAATATCCTTGCAAGGCCAAGAAAACTCCTCACCTCGAAAATCGAACCAGGCTGGTCCTGCACTGCACCTACCTTGGCAAGGTCGACGGCTATACCTTCCTTGGACACCACATGTCCAGGAACTTGACTTCCTCTTTCCAAAAATCACACTTCTTGAATGTGCGAAAAGCCGATGCTCCCTAAGAGTACCCAAAACCGCTCTTAAGTGCTCCTCGTGCTCTGCCGGCTCGCCGAATAAATCAAGATGTCATCAATAAATACAATGACGAATCGGAACAGAAAGGCCGAAATACCCTGCTCATTCGATCCATGAACACGGCCGGTGCTGCCAACGAACGACATCACAAGGAACTCATAATGACCGGCCGGTCCTCGAAGCGGTCTTACGCACGTCCCCATCCTCGAGCGCGAATCGATGATACCCTCGATCGCAGATTAACCTTCGAAAAGTACCGTGCCCCCTTCAATCGATCAAACAGATCATCAATCACGGGCAAGGGGTACTTATTCTTCACAGCATATTAATTCAACTCGCGATAATCAATACACAATCGCAAGGAACCATCCTTCTTCTTCACAAACAAAACAGTGCTCCCCAAGGAGACACACTGGGCCGAATAAAACCCAATTCTAGCAAACCATCTATCTGCTTCCTCAACTCCTCCATTTCACTCGGAGGCATCCGATAGGTGGGTAAAGAAATGGGCGCCGCACCAGGCATAAGATCGATAGCAAAATCAATCTCACGCTGAGGAGGTAATCCAAGAATCGACTCAAACACATCTTCAAACTCCTGAACTACCGGCGTACTAACCAACGCCGACTCGGCCGAACTCTCCAACAGAGAAGAATAAAAATCAATGCGAATAGGGTAACTGACCTGAACCGGGAAAGTAACAATCTCGCCCTCAGGTCCATGGATCGTCACTGATCTCGCTTCATAATCAATCTCAGCTCGCATCCTCGTGAGCCAATCCATACCCATAATAACATCGTAGTGATAAAGCGGTGCGACTAGCAAATCAACACGGATCGATCCACTTCCCAGATCGACCAAACAATCCATACAACGCTTGCCCAAGGCAGAGGACATCCCCGTAGCGGTAGTAAGCGTCACTCCATGCATAGGAACAGATCTCAAACCCAAACGCCTAATCGCCGCATAAGAAATAAGAGAAGTAGTGGACCTGTATCCACTAACAGAAACGGGAATACCTTCTATATGCGCGTCACCTCAAAGGACCTCGACACCAAGTCGGACATAGGCGCTTCAAAAGCGCATGAACACTGAGCCTCGCCGACGATTTGATGAGGAACCATGGGCCGCCGAGGTGGCCTGAAACCAGAAGGTGTGAAGGATGGATGAGCTGGCGCCGATCGAAGAGGAGGAGGAGAAATAACCGAGGCATCGGACGGCTAACCCTCTGCGGTGGAGTAAAACCACCGGCTCGCATAGGAAAAGCAGAAACGGTCCAAGTGCCCAACCTTTCCCACAATAAGAACATCTCAGATCAGCTCTCATCTGCTGAGCGGGCGGCGCTGAACGCCTCGGAGGAGATTCAACACGCGGCCTCTTGCCAAGGAAAGGTGCACCCTGGAAATCCGGTCTCGGCCTAGGAGGCATCGGTGCTCGCATGCGGGACGCTCTATCTCCGTCTTGCTCTGCTCGCAAGGACATGCTCACTAGCTCCGCATATGAAGAAATGCTGGCACAGCAAATCTTCGATCGATATCAGGTCTCAAGCCCTCGAAAAATGCCGCATCCTCATCGGTTGATCGCCCAGATCAAAGGAACATACCGCCCCAACTCAGAAAACCGGTTCTCATACTCCGTAACCGACAACCCTCCTCAGGCGGAGGCGAAGGAACTCACTCTCCTTCTCATGTCTGTACGTCACCGGGAAATACTTCTCGTGGAAGCACGCCTCAAACGCCTGCCACGACCACACGAAGTCCTCCTCGACAGTGCGAAGCACACTGTCCCACCACAAACCGGCCTCCTTCTCAAACATGAAGGTGGCAAGCTCAACCTGCTCGACCTCAGAGCAGTGCAACGGCCTCGGCATCTTAGAGATGCGGTCAATCCAATACTCGGCCTCCTCGGGTCTATGAGAACCCGCAAAAGTAGGAGGTCGCAAGCGCTGAATCGCTCAGAAGTGTCGCCTAACACTGGCACTGGCGCTCCCGGATGGAGGCATAGGTGAAACAGGTGGAGTCGCCTCCACTGACAAAGATGCCAACCATGGAGGAGAGGAACTCCGGCTGCTGCTGCTGCTGCTGCTACTGGTGGTGCTGCTGCTCTGCATCAACAACATCATCTGCTCAAACCTATCAACAGGTGAAGCGTAAGAAGGTGCATGGCTCGGCTCAGAAACCGAGGGTGTGACCGGAGGAGCCATAGGTGTCGACCCAACACCGGCCCGAGATGGACCCTGTGGATCTGACTCGCTATCGCTCAAGGGAGGAACCCCAACACCAATCAGAGAAAGACGGGCCGAAGTCTTCGAACCCTTAGGAGGCATCCCTACATTAAATCAAAGGATGCAACCTGTCAGATTCTAAGTCACATAATCCATCCACACAACAACAACACAGCACAACACCAAAAACAAACCATATGCATTCCATTAACCAAACTCGTCGCAATACAAGTAGTGCAGCAATACATGAATCACGACTAGGAAAGCATGAAAACAACAACATCTAACACTACAAACAACCACAACTACTACAACCACTAACAGCTACCACACTACAACAACTCCAACTACAAGCCAACAACAGCTACACACAAAAAGAAACACCAAACAAAGCAAAGACGGCCACGAAGATGCTACTCGTCGGAATCAGGAGACGGAGGCGGAGCACCCTTATCCTGCAAGCAACACAGGATAGACTTCAAAGTCCGGGACATCTTCTTGAACTTGTGCTTAACCAAGCCTCGAAGATCCACCATCTCCTGGTGTAAAGCAGCTTGCCCTTCTTCAAGCCGTGTAAGACGGGCATCTCTGGCAACCTGCTCTGCGCCCTGCTCTGGCACCACAGGAGGAGAGCGATCACTCGAATCCTGTGCCTCAATCTCTTCCTCGTCTTGCTCTGCTTCTTCCTCAGACTCCGCACCGCCTTCAGCATAACTCTCATCATCACCACTATCAGACTCAGCCTCACCCTTTGAGGTAAGCCGACCAGAACCAACCTCCATCAGCTTAAGAGTCCTCAAATTGATATAACGAACAGGGACCGGCTTCTCAGCTCCAAGCCTATAGCCAAACTCATGTGCGATCTTGCAAATGAGGCGGCCAAAGGGAAGAGACTCGGTCCGTCTACTCGAACGAGCGATGAGAATAATCTGACGCAGGACGTACGTCGGCACACACAACTTCGCATCCTGCCCCACCTGATATAGAAAATCTACCATCAGGCGCGTACACTCGCTGCGGTTGCTCCACCTCGGATACACATTGAACGTAAAGATGTGGTGAAGCAAACGGAAGTCGTCCATCATGAAAGAAGCCAGAAGACTCCTATTCGGCTGCCATTCAACCAGATGACCACACAAGGATCGGGTGCGACGATCCCTCTCGCGCACACTGTCCACATTCTTCTCGCTGGCATGCACTTCCCCAAGTGGCACCTTCAAGAGTCGGGATATCAAAGCAACATTGACAATTCCAACTCGACCGCTACCACAGGGAATCTTGAACTGCAGAGGATCCAGCGAAGGCTCCAGAATGTTGGCATAGAAGGCCCGAATAGTGCTAGCATTCGCGCGATACTCGCCTTCGAACAAGGGACCCCAACCAGCCCCTTCTAGGTGCTCCAACAAGAAGAACTCACCAAAGAGCCGCGGGTCAACATGAGCCTCAAAAAGGACTCTACGCCCCTCATAGACTCCATGCGACAATTCCACCAACAAGGTCCTACTGACAGGAGCTCGAGGATCGAGGTCCCGCTTCGTCTGGAACTCGCTCGTGGCGGACGTGCTAGCAGCGGCACCTCTCGGCCTCCGTACACGGGTTGGGCGGCTCGGCCCGGCTTCATCCACGGGCGCTCTCTTCTTCCCCATCAAGGAAAGAAGGGAAGAAATGGAAAAGATGGCTGTCACAATCTCAAAGAGGGCCATAAGAAATGAGAGAAAGAGAGAAATAGGAAGATGGTGAAGCTTCCACACAACTATGAGCCAAAAAGGGAATGAAATGGCTCAAATGAGAGGGAAAGATGGAGAAATCAGCGATGGAATGGAAGATTTGAGAATGGGGTGATGGGTTTGCACGAAAATGGAAGGAAGATGAAGATTTGGGAGAGATTTGAGAGAGTTTGGAGAGGTTGTTGAAGAAAAGGAGAGCTTGGAAGAGGGTTTTGTAAAGGAAATAGGTAAAAGGAGTGGTTTTAAAGTGAAAATCGTGGAGGGGTGGGCCACACAAGCCTCATGGACGATCGGCCCGCGTCGGCCCGGCCCGCCTGGCCCGCCGACCGGCGATGGCATCGCCGGTCTCTGGACATATCGGCGATGCCTCGCCGATTTGGCGAGGTCCTCCTGGTCCTCCTTGGTCCAAATGATGTGGTTCCCCCCCTGGGTCCCACAGAAAATGCCCCGATTGGCCCCTTGTGTAATTTGAAGCTTATCGGGTCATTCTGACAGAAATCTGATACAAACAGCGATTTCTAGAAGGTTTAAAAATGAATAATGGGAAGGTAGACCATCTACACTCATTAATAGAGGGTCTAGAACAGGTTTCGGGTCGCTGTGTGTGATCAGGTAAGGGTACAGACTCGATCTCGGCAAAGGTTTTCAGGAAACTTTCGCCGATAGAAACTACGGAGCACAAACACAAAGCGATGATAGACCCGCACCCAATTACACTATAGTGGCGACAACGTGCGGTGTGTGACCATAAGCCAGGTCCGGTTTAATCCAGATCATGCTCTGATACCAACTTGTAACGCCCTGAAATTCGGGGTCGAGCATAACTCAGCTCCCGAGTTCCAAAACATCACTTATGCAACATAATTAATGAATGATGTATGTTGACTGTATTAGCACATAAACATGGGATAGATTAAGCCAAAACGCAGATATGATTCAGGGATAAGTGAATAAAGCAAGCGGAAGACTTATAGTAAAATATGTGTACAAGTGTAAGTCCCTTAATTACATATACAACCAGATCGTGTAAAAGTGTTATTTATCAAAATTATAAGTACAAGTTACATCATTTCGTTCCCAAAATAGTAATCCCATAGATCCCGCGCAATAGGATCGAGGCTCGCTAGAACCCGTCTCGAAAACCGCATATAGGAGAAGGCCTGCTCGTCATCCGCTCCGCTCGCCTCGGACGCCGATCCACATCTCGCAACATCGGGGCCTAAGACGAGTCCGGTGGGTGTGTAACACCGCCGTAAACGTGGGAGTGAGTGATCAACTCGGTGGAACAATAAGGCACGGGTTAACATGCTATCAGTTCAATCAAACAATAATGATAAAGCAAGACAATTAAATAAATCCTAAGTACTCTTATTAATGCAAGTATGAATGCGGTATGATGCGTGCCCTCACGCGTACACCCTCGCCGTCTTCATCTTACGTTACGCATGACATCGCCTCAAAGTGCGCCACATCTACAAAGCACATGCAAATGCGGTGCATGGATATGATTACCAAGTTGTTATTAGTCCAATTCATACAGATTGGGAAGCTAAGATACCTTCCTCATATCACCATCCAACAGTGATCCATACTAGGGTCGTCAATCCTAGACATCTCATACGATCATATAGTTGAGGTCGTAGCAAAGGGCTCGTCACCAATCAATGCACGCCTTTCATGCCCTTACTACCACGGATCGGCTCGTCACCTCCTTGCGGTATCCAGGTATGCTCGAGGTCACTACAAAGGGCTCGCCACCAATCAATGTAGGCCGACAGCACGAATATAGTGTCCCATACCACCATAATCGGCTCACGAGTTTAGTTGCTCACCGGTCACTACGGGAGGCTCGTCACCCCAGCGTAGGCCGACGGCTCGACCACGGTGTCCCATACCACCATGTCCGGCTCATGAGTCTTAGCGGATCGTACCATGGTTATTAGGATTTCATTGGTAAGTTCGGTACCCTAGATTCAAGCAGTAGCGTCCATACATGGTTAACATACATCGGACAATCGGGTTAGTTGACGAACTCGACTAGCACGAGCGCACGTTGAATTGAACGACATAGAGTGCGCAAACACTCCGCGTGGCCAAACCACTGCCGCCAACTCTAATACGACTCGGGTTCGTCTAATGCGTCTCACGTGGCGAAAGCAATCTCAACCACGACCAAAGGGTCAATTACCGATTTCCTGGACTAAGGCATAGTCCCAAACATCCTACACTACGACAGATATTCATATGGAATGTAAAACAGTAATGGAACAACCACTCAAATCATGGTGCATACACATCTGAAGAATATCAACTTAACATAAATGTAAGCATAGGAATGCTTGAATTTAAATAACTTGGAATGTAAATGCATAAGGAAATCATGCGCATCCATAGGAGTATTGAGAATCACTTCTCAACGCCCACATTTAGTGTAATCAGTTACACGTAGATCATTCATGCATTTCTACAAACACTTAGCATTCATGGAACAACATACATGACGCATGTTGAAATACATGCACTTAGACAATTCCTTTTATCAAGGAGTTGTCATACATGCATCTAGCATACATACATGACCAAAAATCATGGCAAACATAAGTGCGTATTTTATACGTATACGGTACTTTATAAATACACTTAGAATACACAAATCTCAATATAGCACATGCATATCAGGAAAGCAATGTAAACATAACATTTGACATGTGAAATCTCATCCATAACAAGAATAAATCACTAATTGGGATTGAAAGCCTTGAAAACCATAACCTATACACTTAAAGTCCGCACCTTAAGCAAAGAAAGAACCGCCGAACTGATTTAGACGAGTTGTCTTCGTCAACGGCGCAAGAATACCCTAAAATAAGGATAGAAATGAGATACAACAACACCAAGTCTAATCTAAGCTCTAACACAGGTTAGGGTTAGGTTAACTTACCCCAAAAGAACTCAGAATCGTCAGAGGAACGATTCAAAGTGAAGATTCAAAGGTGAAGAAGAACAAGGAAGAATCAAGGTGATTCACCAATCAATCTCTCTCACTAACTCTCTCTTTTCCACTCTCTTTCCAAGCTAGGGTTAGAGAAAATTCGTATGGAAATGAGAGCTAGGGTTTAAGGACTATATATAGGCCTTAAAATGATGGAAATAACCCTATGGTCAAGGTATACTTAGGTTATAACCAAAGTACGCCTTTCTCGATCCAACGAAGCACTTCGGTGGGCCTATTAAACTACGAAAGGTCGGACTTAAGCTCACCGACCATGGATCTAGGTCAGCCTGAGTTTTCGTTCCACGGCTTTACAGATCAACCGTGGCGACCACACTCAATTCAACGGTCCCGGAATCTCGATCATGTCCACAAGCACTAGGATATGCCCGGGCCAACCATCCTATTCGAGGGTGAAATTGGGTCAGAATCCAACGGTCAGAATGCTTAAAATCGTCGCGCAAGCGACACGACTCAGATTTCATAAAAAGCTTATTAAATTCCAACCGTTCTCACACTCTTCACTCCGAACTCAACCAAATCTACCCAGAACATCAGATCGACTTGATTTTCGAGGTGAAGACCAAGCCCAACTCAGTGACCGCAACAGCCTAAGATCATCGCCATCGGACTTTCGACGCGCGGTCTAGGTCCGATCCAGATCTTCCAAAAATTCCCCAGAACAACTGGATTTAGCGATGGATCCCAGATTTCAGAGTAACGTAGCGCTCACTAATCTACACGTTTAGAGCCATGCAGATACAATTTAAAGTGATTGATGCGAATTTCACAAGCAATCAAGTAGAGCGCTAATTACCCAAAAAACAACTACTTAAGGAAAGATTAGCACAAAAATTCCAAGGTCGTTACAGATCCCGTCGATCTAGAACAAGGTCTACAGAGACCCGCTTGATAACTGCACATAGAAGAATTCCTCCTCCTCATCCATGAAGTTCATATCAACTGCATAGGCTTCGTTATCACCTATATCTACAACAGAGTCTGGTTGGTGTTTTAAAATACCATCTTAGAGTGGGGGTGAGTGATCAACTCAGTGGTACTATAAGGCAAAGGTTAATATGTTATCAATTCAATCAATCAGTAATGATAAAGCGATACAACAATCATGTCCTAAGTACTCTTGTTAATGCAAGAATGGTATGTTGTAATGATGCATGCCCTCGCCTAACTCTCTTAGCGACTTCATCTCATGGTCGCGTATGACAAACTCCCTAAACATGTGCTTTCTCGCTAAAGCACATGCAATGCAGTGTATGGTCACGTTAGCCAATACTTAATTAGGTTTATTCATACAGCAGATTCAGAAAGCTAAGGTACCTCCCTTTATATCGTTTACCCAAATAAGGATCCATCTAGATTTGTCAATCCTAGTTAGTCACAAACGATAGACAAGTTGTAGGGCATCACCCCTGATGAAAAGCAGTGGATAGGTAAGTTCACGAGTTCACACTTGAGGTCACTATGGAGAGGCTCGTCACCTCAGTGTAGGCTTACTTTATACTCGAGGTCACTATGAGAAGGCTCGTCACCTCATCGCAGGCTGACAGCTCGAATACAGTGTCCCATACTACCATATTCGGCTTACGAGTTTGGATTGCTCACTGGTCACTACGGGGAGGCTCATAACCCCAGCGTAGGCCAATAGCTCGACCACGGTGTCCCATACCACCATACCTAGCT
Organism: Magnolia sinica; assembly: GCF_029962835.1. NCBI lineage: Eukaryota > Viridiplantae > Streptophyta > Magnoliopsida > Magnoliales > Magnoliaceae > Magnolia > Magnolia sinica. The sequence goes on from NC_080577.1 coordinate 36,897,746, forward strand.
CATGAGTCTTAGCAGATCTTGGTACCAAGGTTAAAACGGGCTTGCATTAGTAAGTGGTACCTTAGATTCAAGCAGTAGTGTCCATACATGGTAAACACACAATAGGTCAATCGAGTTAATTGACAAGTGCGATTGGTACGAGCGTACATTGAATTAATCGACATAGAGTGCATAAACACTCCTCGTGGCCTAACCACTGTCGACAATCATCGTACGACTCGAATTTCTTGAACGTATCTAACATGGTAAAACTAGTTCGGCCACTCAAACAGGAGCTATTACCGATTGCCTGGACTAAATGGTAGTCCCAAACATACTCAAATGCAATAGGGCATCACATATGTTACTCATAACAGCATTTAACACACAATGTAAACATGAATCTCATTTGAGCATTTTATCAAACACTTTAGACAAATTATTATACATATGCGTTTCATCCATGAATCACATAAGAACAAATTACATTATATAATGGAAACTACCAATACGGATACGGTAGTTGAGAATCTCATCTCAACACCCTTGTTAAAAGTGATTTACCAAGCAATTACTCATTCAGACATTTTATCAAACACTTAGACTACATAATAATATATACACAAACTTAATTAGCCATAGCATATATTATGACAAATCCTTTCACAAAGGAGTTGTTATACACACAACACACATGTATTCTAGATTAATAGTCATGGCAAGCATAAATCATAATTTCACTTCTATTCAAACATTTCAATAAACACATGGAATGCACTTTATATTCACATAGTTCACACACATGTATAATCTACTGAATACATCGTAACTAAGATCATATGGCAGTAATCAAGTTAGACATAAATCATTGTTGACATTGAAAGCCTTGAAAACCATAACCTAAACGTTTATAGTCTACACCTTTCGTTGGTACACCCATTACACTATGCTTCCGTTTATAACACAACGGCTACCTAAATCATGGAATGGGCTAGCTATTCCGTCAATTCATCTATTTGGATTTCTAAAATAAGATTAGGATTAGGATTCCTTACCCAAATCGAAGCTAGGATTGATGGTGTAGCGATGGTAGGGAGGTGATTCAGTACGTAGAGTCGTGGGAGTAAATCCCAGCAACGATCTCTCTTCTCTCTCTCTCTCTCTCTCTCTCTCCTCCTCACTCTTTCCTTCTCTTTTATCTTTTCTCTCTCCTAGGGTTTGAAAATTCGTATGGAATGAGAGAGGGGTGGTTTAAGGGCATTATATAGGCCCAGAACTGATGTCAATGGCCCCAGGGCCATGGTATACTTAGGTTATAGCCAAAGGGTGCCTGTTTTGGGCAAACGGGACCCCTAGGAAGGCTCATTTCTCACCTAAGACATGAAGCAAATTCCCTGACAATGGATCTAAGCCAGGTTAAGGTTTTGGTTCGATCGGATTTGTAGATCAACTGTGGAGGACCTGTTTCAGTTCAACAACCATCGTCACTTGATCAGGGCCACAAGTATACTGACATGTGCAGGGAAATTTTCCTGATCCACGGGTAAAGTTTGGTCAGAAACTGACGGTCTGAAACCTTCAATTTCACTCGCAAGTGAATGGTTCAATTTACTTAAGTTTGAGTTCATTTTCTAAGGATATTCGCATTTCTCACACACTTTGCTCAGGGCCTAAGTTGTGCATTTCTAGATACTATTTGGGTTAGATTCCCGTCATGCTTGTCAAGCCTAGCATGGCGGTCATAACCTTATAGTTTCGCAGTAATCAGACTTTCGACACGCGGTCCAGGTCTGATACGGAGTTTTAATATGCTCCCAAGAGCAACTGGGTTTTGAGATTGCTCCTAGGTCTTTAGGTAATGTTGAGTTCGTGTTTCTAATGGTTTTGGGTCTTGCAATTCGTATAGATAGTAGTTTAAGATAATTCATCGATTAATTTAGCTTAATACTTAACTAACTTTTGTCTAATTTCTAAGGGATTCGATCATTAAGGATTTCTGCCTGAGGTGGTACTCGGGTCTTAGTACGGATTTTTTCGAGACGTTACAATACAACTGGAATCGGAGTCCTATCCTATCTAGTTGGAAGATATCTCAATAAAACCAAATCTGAATTCCTTTGACCTAATTCTCAACGGATGAGAGTTTTGAAAATTGGAAGTGATTTCATCACCTAGCCATGTCCAAGCGACAATGGCAAACAACATGATATACCAATTCCACAATCAAACATAGGAGAATTGTGAAGGTTAGAAGGGATTCCATCACCCAACCATGCCTAAGGGATGATGGTGAATAACAGGATTTACTAACTTCACAATCTCAATACATAAAAAGAAGATACTCAAAGCTATTGTAGATCTATTATAATTTAAGTCACAACAAACCATTAAGAACTGAAAGTATTCCTTTGTAAGTGATGGATTGTATGTGAAGCACCCTTAGTTGTCAAATTTCGTTGTGACAAACCACTTTGGATTGATGAACCTGTGAAAGTGATGGAAAGTTCACCTTCAAGTGAAGATGTGCTACATTCAAGTCATGAAGTATTGCTTTAAGTTCAAGTGTGGCTTCAAATTCAAGATCGAGTCAAAATGCTAGCTCTAGTGCAAGTTCAAGACCTAGTTCATATACTACTTCAAGTCTTTATGTTAGCTCAAAGGAACTACATGGACAAGATCTAGTTCAAGAACTTCAAAGTACACAAGATCAAGTTCAAGATTTCAAGTACACAAGATCATGCTTCAAGAACTTCAAGTACAATGTACAATTGAAGTTATATGGTTCAATCTTCAACTTTTAGGTATATATGACCCTAGAAAGACCTTAGGGTTAGGTCATTCATATTGCATATTCTATATGGGTTAATATGCTTATTATAGGCTTTGCTTTGACTAGTCTTAGCCAATGTTCGACTAGTCCAGGCTCTGGCTTTACCAGTCCAAGGTTTGTCTTGAACAGTCCGGGAAAAAACTCAAAATTTCAAAATTTTCTAGTAGGGTCACGACCAGTCATGTGAACAGTGCTCAACTAGTCGAACAGGGCTCGACTCGAACTCTAGCAACTGTTTTTGGTCCCACTCGACCAGTCGAGGGTCGGTTCTATCCGATCGCACCAGAATTTTTGAAATTTGGTTATTCTCAGGACCAGTCGAAGGTTACCTTAGACCAGTCGAGGGAACTGTTTTTCTGCCTATAAATAGAGGTCTTTTCTTAGTATTTTTCATTCATTCCAAGCTAAATCAAGCCACCACTCTGAGAGAAAAGTCCCTGAGATTAACAAGCTATTGTTTGGTAATTTTAGATTCTTTTATAGCTTTTTGATTGTTTAATTTCTTGATCTCTTTCTCAATCTTACTTTATAAAAGGGGAATTCTTATCTATCCTTTGAGATCTAAGAAATTCAATTAAGTAGCCCTGTTTTAAGCTTAATTAAAATTCATTTAGAACTTAGAACCCTTCTATATGTGTGTTGGATATTGAACATCCTCATCTACAAGTGCCGGGCTACAACAAAGCATAATCTAAAGATAAGTACATTTTTATTTACTTTATTGGTTTGTGAGATAAGACAGAAAATCTCTGTTTTAGTTTTTGAGATAAGCCAAAAAATCCCTTGTGATTTTGACTGAGATAAGCCAGAAAATCTTAGTGCGGGGTTTTTAATTGTAATATCCCATTGAAAACACATTTGTAATGGTTTTAAGGTGAACCTTGGAAAACCTTCTTTCATAGTGAAAGCCAATATCGCGTGGTTTGTGATTATTAGGAGTGGAGTAGGTGTGACTGTTTGTGAACAGTTGGTGTACACACCGAACCACTATAATTCTTGGAGTTGTGGTGGATGATGATGATGATGTATGTGATGTATGTGTGTTAAATGCTTGTATCTCTTTTATGTACATGTGGTGAATGTTGTAATAGTTAGAGCTGGGCATGAACCAACTTGACTCGACTCGATCCGACTCATTTAGACCTGACTCGGCTCGAATTGAACGGGTGAGTCGGTCTGAATCGAGTAGGCTTCCCCCATTCCAAAGTCAAACCAAGTCGAGTTCGAGTTACTCATCAACTCGATCCGTCAGACTCGACCCGATCCGAAACCCGACTCGACTCGAGTTGTCTGGAAGAGTGTGTGTGTGTGTGTGTGTGTGTGTGTGTGTGTGTGTGTGTGTGTATAACCTAATTCCTTTCCACCCTACCTGCCGCATGCTCCGATCCGAAAAAAACTCAATCGCGGCCCGTTAGGCAGGTAGCAACAACCCTCCGGCCTCCTTCTCCTCTTCTCTCTCTCTCTCTCTCTCTCTCTCTCTCTCTCTCTCTCTCTCCTTTCCTCTCATATCCTCTCTACCCTACCCGCCTATTTTCGTGCCCAACATGCATCCATGCCATGGTTAAAAGACTCGGTGACTCAGATGGATTTCTTCGACCCCGCTTCAAGTTGAGACTGGCCTGAGTCAGGGCGGAATCATATCGTCGAACATAGCCAGTAGGTATTGAATCTAAATATTTTATTTTATTTTATTGAATCTGCTGAGTTACTCATGGATGGAAGCGGATTGGCTGGTGTACAACAAATCAGCTGTATAGCTTATGTATTGATGTTAGCAAGTTCTTTGGGTCTTATCATGAGTTATGTGTTATATCTAAACCGTTCATCCATTTGGAAAGCTCATCTTTAGCCTTGAGACTAAAAATAGTTCCGATCTAACTATCAGGGGGGCCACACTGGAAAAAGCAGTAGAGGATTGAATGTATACCATTGACACCCTTTTAGGGGTCACCAAAGTTTTGGATTAATATGAAATTTGTTTTTCCTCTTAATCCAAGTCTTTGTGATGTTATGAACGTATTGAATGGAAAATAAACATTATGGTGGGCCCTATTAATGTTTTAATGGCGAACATCATTATCCCGCTGCTATTTGTTGTGTGGTCCAGTTGATATTTGGATATGATTATTTTTGGGGTCATGCTCTAAAATGATCTAGAAAAATGGATGAACGGTGTGGATATAATAAATACATCACTTTGGGACCCATGTAACTTTGATCTCCTTTGAACTGTTCATACAAATCGGAGCTCGAGGAGCGTCAGTGCTCGTCCTCGAGCGACACGTACCTACATCAGCTATATAGCTGATGTGTGGTACACCAGCCAATCCGCTTCCTTACTTTGCCCACTATTTTCTGTGATGGACCCACCTTGGTATACATATTATGTATCTACACTGTCCATCTTAGCATAATATTTTGAGGCATGAGCCAAAAAATGAGGCAGATCCAACACTCAAGTGGCTCACACCAAAGGAAATCATGGCCAAGAAGTTTTTAAAGGTAGAGTTTGATTTCCTAAATCCTGTGGTGTGATCCACTTGAGCTTTTGATCTACCTTATATTTTTGGTCATACCCTAGTTTAAGCTGGGATAATGGATGGATGGTGTGGATAAGCAACATATATCATGGTGGGCCCCACATATATTTGATGGTGTCCTTCATTTTAGATATAAGAAAAGCAACGTCAAATCAATCCCTTTACGCCACCCTATCAACTACGGGCTGTGGAAAGCTTTTTCCCATGAAAAGATGGTATAGCTTCTGAAAATATAGGTAGTATTGATGTTTTCGTTATTCAAGATTTTATTTTTTTTTTGTTTTTTGTTTTTTTTATGGGTTAGCTTGTTAGTACACACCCATGTCCGTACACACACTCCATGTTAGCCACCCCTGCTAGGGATCGATACCAAGACCTCAAGTGTTGAAACAAGGTATCTCCACTCAGTTTGCCAGTTGAGCTATGGATCTCGATTACAACTAAGCTCTTTTTATACATTAACACATACTTCGTTGTTATGTGTGATCAACCGTGATATATGTGTTTCATCCATGCCTTCCAACTATTTTTATAAATCATTTTACGGTATTAGACCCAAAATAAGATATATCCCATTCTCAAGTGGACCACATTATAGGAAATAGTGTTAAATGATCGTCGACCATTAAAAATATTTTGGGGGCCATGAAAGTTTTGGATCGAGCTGATCTTTTTTTATTTTCCCTTCATCTGTGTGTGTATGACATAATCAACAAATTAGATGTCAAATAAACAGTACAGTGGGCCTTAGGAGGATTTTAATGGCGGATATCCAATCACTATTGTTTTCCTGTGGTGTGGTCCACATGAGATTAATATCCCTCTCATTTTTGGGCTCAAGACCTTAAATGATCTTTAAAAATGGATGAACAGAATGGATGTAACACATACATTGTGGTGGGGCCCGAGCATTGACCACCAACCACCTAGTTAGTAGCCAATCTATTTCCGATTTTTTTTCCTTTTTCACAATTGTATGGCTGAGTAATACAACCTGATGACTCGATTCGACTCAGTGCCAACTCGATCCGACTCGGTATTTTCAACTGGATCTGACTGGGTTCAGATCAGTCTAACCTAGATTCAGACTCGGATCGAGTTAGGCATGTTGGACTCGGTACCGAGTCGGATGAGTTCGGGTCAGGCCTTTTTCAGGACCAGATCGAGTCGGGTCGGCCATAACTTGGTCTGACTCGACTCGATGCCCAACTCTAGTAATAGTTAGATTATTTTCTATTGCTTCTTGCTTTAGTTTGAGTTTTTGATCCTTACTGAAGTTCAAGAAATGAGGTTGTCCTACCATAAACTTTGGTTTTTGGTGTAAGGTTGTCCTTTGAACACCGTTTGTATCAACCTCTCAATAGTATTGTAATTGGGATTATAATTTATTTCAGCTATTTGCTTTTATATTTCACATTTTATTTTTATTTGGCATTGTCCTATTCACACCCCTCCTCTAGGATTGAGAGCTCACCCTCTTCTTCCTTAAATATCAAACTAGAATTAAAGAGAATTCAACATAAACATAATCAAAGCAATAGAAACATCCCATCATGCTACAAGCTTCACCCCTTAGTCCTAGCTAAGAGTTTTAGCCAACCATAGACATGATTGGATCTAAAACCCTAGAAGAAAACATAAAAAACTAAGGAAGAAAGAAGAAAAATGCTTGGCGACGGCTCTCCACCTTTGTGCTTTGCTCCTCCAAACCCTAGATAGATGCCCAGGGATGCCCTGGGGACTCCTATTTATAGTTGTGCAACACCTCCTTTCGCACCTCCTTGGAAAAATTTGAAAATTGCCTCAAATTTACACACTCTGGGTAATTCTGCACAACTCTGTGTAAGTGGTTCGATGACATCGAACTGCATTTAATGTCATCGAAGGTGACTTTTATACGTACTTTTTCTATGCTGCGTAACTTCGTCCAGACTACGTAATCTTCTATGTCATCGAAGGTGTCTTTGATGTCATCGAACGTTGTTCGAGGCATCGATGATGCGTCCAAAACAGTCCAACGAGTTTTGCAAAAAATTCATAGAAAATTTGATGTCATTGAACTGGCTTTGAGTCATCGAACAAGTCCTCGAAAAATGCCTTCAATTTGTCCAACAACCAACTCGATTTTCTTTCATAAATTCGATGTCATCGACCTGTGTTCGATGTCATCGAATGTGTCTCTGATGTCATTGAATGGTGTTCGATGACACAGTCAATGTGAATTCTGCACTTATTTTTTCGACTTCTTTCCTTCTCCACTTGGTTTTCTTGAATCTTGAGACCTTGAAATCTTCAATCTTTGTCTCTTAAGATCCATTCTTTGCCATGATGATCTTTGAGCTTAAAATCTATGCTTTTAACATCTTTTCCAATCCAAGCTCTTAAATTCATCTTGCATCACAGACATGAGTAAAATAGGATATTAAGCAGTATCATGTTCATAAAACCAACATATAAATGGGGGATAATATGCAATATTTGACCCTCAATAGCTGCCACACTTCATTCCTTTCAAATTGTTGGAGCTCATCTTGTATAGCTGCAATTAAAACTCATCTTGGAGAGCTTCTATAACATTTTTAGGCTCAATAGTTAGAAGTGAAGCATAGATGACTAAAAATACCTTCAAATTGACGTCGAGTTTTCACACCATTAGTAGGATCCCAATGATTTGATTGATGGGAAGATCCTTAATGAATGGCAAGTTATTTGACGTTTGAGGTTCATGAGGTGAAGTGACTTTGTTATCTGATTTGCCTATTGTGAACGTGTCTACTTCATCCTCTATATCAATTTCAGGACTATTTTCATCATGTGGTTAGTCATCAACAACCACATTGACTGATTCTTGAATAGTTGGTGTCCTTAAATTGTACACTCTATAAGCACGGCTGTCAGTAGAATATCCTAGAAAAATACCTTCGTTACTTTTAGAGTCAAACTTGCTTAGATGTTCTCTATCTTTAAAAATATAGCATTTACTACCAAAGACACGAAAATATTTTACACTAGGCTATTTTCCACTCCATAGTTCATATGGAGTCTTATTCAATCCTACTCTAATATATACCCTATTAATTATATAACAGGGGGTATTGACAGCTTCTGCCCAAAAACTTTTAGCCATGTTTTTACTATTGATCATAACTGAGCCCATTTCCTGTAATACCAGATTTTTTCTTTCCACCACTCTATTCTGTTGAGGTGTTTTTGGAGCTGAGAATTCATGTTTGATTTTAAATTTGTCACATTACATTTCTAATTGATCATTCTCAAACTCCCCATCATGATCATTCCTAATACGACTTATACAATATCCCTTTTCATTTTGAAGTCATTTTGCCATCTTTTAGAATTCATTAAAAGCATCGGATTTTTCTCGAAGAAAAGCTATCCAAGTAAATCTAGTATAATCATCCACTACTACCAAAAAATATCTCTTTTTTCCATGGCTTTTAACTTTGGTAGGTCCCATTAGATCCATGTACAATAGGTCAAGTGGTTTAGAAGTAGCTACAGTGGTTGTCTTTTTATATCCAACATTAATCTGTTTACCTTTAAGACAATCATCGCACATAATCTTCTCCTTCTTTCTGATTTTAGGAGGACCTCTTACCAATTTTTTTGAGCTTAGTTTCGCCAAATTTTGGTAGTGGACATGTCCAAGTCTTTAGTGCTATAGCTTGGATTCATTGTTTAAGGCCATGTGGCATTTTGTGGATGAGATACTCTCTTTTCTCCTTTCAATTACATAACAGTTGTCACTTGTGCAAAGACCTTTTATGATAAGTTTGCCTACAAGGTCTGAGATCTTGCACAAATTCTTAGAGAATGTGACTTAGTGTTCTTTGTCATAAATTTGGGAAATGCTTAAGAGGTTATGTTTTAACCCTTCCACGCAAAGAACATCCTTAATTCTGGGCAGACCGGGCCCAACTATTGTCCCTCTTCCAATAATCTTGGTGGAGCTTCCATCACCAAATGTGACTGACCCACCATCAAATTCTGAGTAATCACAGAATTGTGTCCGATCACCTGTCATATGTCTGGAGCACCCGCTATCAAGATACCACTTGGAAATGTTGCCTACTTTAAGTGTAGTGTGGATCACTAGGCAATTGTTCTTGTTCTTTACAACCCATTTAGTGACAGTCTTCTTGGGAAATATGGTTTCACTTTGGGGTTTCTTGTATTTCTCAGCGGTCTGAACTAGATTTCCTTGATTCAACAAGTCTTGGATTTTTTGATTTAATTGTGCAACTTGATTTATCAATTCCACCATTATATTAGTTACTTCAGGTAGTGTAGGATATTTTCTTCCTTCATATGGTGTATGCTTTGGAGAATTTCTTTTATTCATGATGTTTCCGGTTGATTTGAGTTTTCCTATATGGTTCAACCTGGAAATGGAGTGAGACCTATTAGATGTAAGGCACTCAAGTTTGTAGTGTCCCAAATCTCCACAGGAGTGACAGATTGGAGTGGTTTTTGTGTTGCTTCAAAATGCAATCATCTTCTTAATTATTGTAACGCCCTGAAATTCGGGGGTCGAGCATAACTCAGCTCCCGAGTTCCAAAACATCACTTATGTAACATATTTAATGAAGGATGTATGTTGACTGTATTAGTGCATAAAACATGGAATAGATTAAGCCAAAACACAGATATGATTTAGGGATAAGTGAATAAAGCAAGCGGAAGACTTATAGAAAAATATATGTACAAGTGTAAATCCCTGAAGTACATATACAAGCCAGGTCGTATGAAAGTGCTATTTAACAAAATTATAAGTATCAAGTTACATCATTTAAATTCTCAAAAATAATCCCATAATCCCGCGCATCAGACCAAGGCTCGCTAGAACCCGTCTGAAAACTGCATATAAGAAAAGACAGCCTCATCATCATCCATCTCCCGCTCCGCCTCAGAAGTCGCATCCACATTTGCAACATCAGAACCTAAGATAGAGTTTGGTGGGTGTTTAACACCGCCCCAGAACGTGGGAGTGAGTGATCAACTCAGTGGAACAATAAGGCACTGGTTAACATGTTATCAGTTCAATCAAACAGTAATGATAAAGCAGAGCAATTAAATAAATCCTAAGTACTCTTATTAATGCAAGGATTATGCAAAATGATGCGTGCCCTCACGTGTACACCCTCAGCGTCTTCATCTTACGTTACGCATGACATCGCCTCAAAGTGCGCAACATCTACAAAGCACATGCAAATGCGGTGCATGGATATGATTACCAAGTTGTTATTAGTCCATTTCATACAGCAGGATTGGGAAGCTAAGATACCTTCCTCATATCACCATCCAAACAGTGATCCATACTAGGGTCGTCAATCCTAGACATCTCATACGATCATATATTTAAGGTCGTAGCAAAGGGCTCGTCACCAATCAATGCATGCCTTTCACACCTTTACTACCACAGTTCAGCTCGTCACCTCATTGCGGTATCCAGGTATGCTCGAGGTCACTACAAAGGGCTCGTCACCAATCAATGTAGGCCGACAGCATGAATATAGTGTCCCATACCACCATAATCTGCTCATGAGTTTGATTGCTCACTGATCACTACGGGGAGGCTCGTCACCCCAGCGTAGGCCGATAGCTCGACCACGGTGTCCCATACCACCATGTCCAGCTCATGAGTCTTAGCGGATCGAGGTACCATGGTTAATAGGATTTCACTGGTAAGTTCGGTACCCTAGATTCAAGCAGTAGCGTCCATACATGGTGAACATACATCGGACAATCGGGTTACTTGATGAACTCGACTAGCACGAGCGCACATTGGGTTGAACGACATAGAGTGTGCAAACACCCTGCGTGGCCAAACCACTGCCGTCAACTCTAATACGGCTCAGGTTCGTCTAATACGTCCTACGTGGCGAAAGCAATCTCAGCCATGAACATAGGGTCAATTACCGATTTCCTGGGCTAATGCATAGTCCCATACACATTACACTACAACAGATAATTGTATTGAATGTAGAACAGTAAAGGAAACAACAACTCAAATCAAGTGGTACTTAAGCATCTGAAGAATATCAACTTAACATAAATGTAAGCATAAGTAATGCTTGAATATAAATAACATGGAATGTAACTTGCATAAAGGAAATCATGCACATCAATAGGAGTGTTGAGAATCACTCCTCAATGCCCGTAATTAGTGTAATAAATTACACTTTAGCTCATTCATGCATTTCTACAAACACTTAGCATACATGGGACAACATACATGACGTATGTTGAAATACATGCATTTAGACAATTCCTTTTACCAAGGAGTTGTCATACATGCATCCAGCATACATACATGACAAATAATCATGGCAAACATAAGTGCATATTTTATACGTATACGGTACTTTATAAATACACACAGAATACACAAATCTCAATATAACGCATGCATATCAGGAAAGCAACGTAAACATAACATTTGGCATGCAGAATCTCATCCATAACAAGAATAAATCATTCACTGGCATTGAAAGCCTTGAAAACCATAACCTATACACTTAAAGTCCGCACCTTAAGCAAGGAAAGAAACACCGAACAGATTTAGATGAGTTGTCTTCGTCAACGGCGATAGAATACCCTAAAACAAGGATAAAAATGAGATACAACAACACCAAGACTAATCTAAGCTCTAACACAGATTAGTGTTAGGTTAACTTACCCTAAAAAGAACTCAGAACCGTCAAAATAACGATTCAAAGTGAAGGTTCAAAGACGAAGAAGAACAAAGAAGAATCCAAGATGATTCACCAACTTATCTCTCTCACTTTCTCTCTCTTTTCCACTCTCTTTCCAAGCTAGGGTTAGAAAAAATTCGTATGAAAAAGAGAGCTAGGGTTTAAGGACTATAAATAGGCCTAACTTTGATGGAAATAACCCCAGGGACAAGGTATACTTAGGTTATAACCAAAACTCACCTCTTACGATCCAACGAAGCACTTCTGGTGGGCCTATAACTACAAAAGGTTGGACTTAAGCTCACTGACCATGGATCTAGGTCAGGCTGAGTTTTCGTACCGACCGGCTCTTCAGATCAGCCGTGGCGGACCACACTCAATTCAACGGTCACGGAATCTCGATCAGGTCCACAAGCACAAGGATATGCCTGGGCCACCTTCCCTGATCAGAGGGTGAAATTGGGTCAGAATCCAACGGTCAGATAGCTTAAAATCGTCGCGCAAGCGACACGACTCAGATTTCATAAAAACTTATTAAATTCCAACCGTTCTCACACTCTTCACTCCGAACTCAAACAAATCGACCCAGAACATCTCATGGACTTGATTTTCGAGGTGATGGTCAAGCCCAACTCGACGACTGCAAAGCCTAAGATTATCGCTATCGGACTTTCGACGTGCGGTCCAGGTCCGATCCAGATCTTCCAAAAATTCTCCAGAACAACTGGATTTAGCGATGGATCTCAGATTTCAGAGTAACGTAGCGCCAACTAATCTACAAGTTTAGAGCCATGCAGATACAATTTAAAGTGATTGATGCGAATTTCACAAGCAATCGAGTATAGCTCTAATTACCCCAAATACAACTACTTAAGGAAAGATTAGCACAAAAATTCCAAGGTCGTTACAATTATAGGTGGTGTAGAGACAGGGCTTGACTTTCTAAATTCATAGCCTAACCCTCTTTTGTCTTTATGGCTTCTTCCCATCCCCAATAGTTTATCCAGTTTTTCACTACTTTGTGAAAATTTGTAACTAAGTTCAATAGACCGTTTTGACTTTTCTAAATCGAATCTTAGTTTGTGGTTTTCATTTTTGAGTCCTTTATTTTTTTATTCTAAGAGTTTGATCTGTTTATTTAGTTTTTAATTTTCAGACTCAAGGGATATTGAAGTTCTTTCGAGCTTGTCATTTTCAATATGATATTGCTGAAGATCCTTTATTATTTGTGTATTTATTTTTGATGTTTCATCTAGGTCTTTTTGCAATTGTTTATTTTTATTTTCTGAAATGCCAAGTTTCCTGATAATACTAACGCTATGCATGTAAAGTTGATCATATGCATCATGTATACTCTCTTTTTCTTCTTCTTCTTTTTCCTCATTGATTTGATGTTCAATTATTTCTTCAGTATCCATAACTTCTACTTTTGTAAAGATCTCCCTCTAAGTTGTTAAACCCTTTAAAAGGAACCTTACTCTAATACTAATTGAAATTGCAGTTTAGACCGCTGTAGTAAAGGTATGGAATACTTCAAGAGTCCTAGAGGTGGGGTGAATAGGAATTTTTAAATGATTATGCTAATAAAAAACTTTTATTGCCTAACTTAACTGATTTACAAATAAATTTAGCAAGACAATGTAACTCTAATGGCTTCTAAGCCAGTTAGAGGGTCCAATCACATAGGCAGCTTAAGATATACCAATAAAGCAGCTAGCCTATATCATAGTGTACTTGTGTGTGAAAAGTGCTTCCTATCAATCAATATCATTCATTTAATCATGTATAAGAATTTAAACATTCAAGCATATATAGGCATGATTAAACAGATGCACAAATGACAATTTTAAACACAAGCATGTATAGTAGTTCGGCTATGTGCCTACTCCACTCCCGACATCCACACTCAATCCCAGAGTGCAACGGATTTCACTATTAATGGTTTTAAATCAGGTTCACCAATAACCTTTACAATTCTACACCACGGACACCAATTTACTCTCTCCGCAAGAGCAAAGGTTCTACACCTAGAACCCACATTTGGGCCCATCGGCCAAGGTCCCACACTAGGCACCTCCGTTTCGGCCCACCGGTTAAGGTCTCACACAAGGCACCTCCGTTTAAGCCCACCGGCGAAGGTTCCATACTAGACAGCTACGTTTAGGCCCACCGACAAGGTCCCACGCTAGGTACCTAATCGAGTTTGTTGATAACAAACTCTTAGCCTCAATCCTACACGAGGATAAAGACTAAACTGTGGACTCTTAACAATGACACTTGTCGGATTAAGTCCTCTTTGGTAGCTCATCTTGGGTTGCTTAATCTTCATGCTCTCGCGCTTGAATCAGCTTCCTGGTGCTCCCTCGATCGCATAGCTTAGATTTTCCTATTGGTTCAACTTTACGATCAAGAACCTTGCATATGATATGCCTATAAAGGTGACCAAGGTAATGAGAGTTGGTTGAATCTCCTATTTAGGAAAATGAGTAAAGTTCTTAAGGGATTTAACCTATGGATGCTCTAGAGTATCAAAAAGACAAAGGATTTTTCTATTGGTTTGGTCTTTGTACTCTAGAGAAGGCACGAGTCCATGTTCTTCATTAATAGGAGCTTTCAATGCTCATAGAAGTGAAAGATCACAATAAAGAGAGCATGAAACTATATGGATAGAGTCTAGGTAGGCTAGGATAAGCTTGGGATACACTAGAGACTCTAAGATGCCTTAATTTACTATTTTTGCAAGTTTTTATAAGCTACTTTTATAGAGAAAAAGTTTTTAACGGATAGAAAACGGCTAGTTTACGGTGCTACCTTGGGAAAATGATCTTATACAAACCTTAAATGTCTCAAGTTAGGATGTTTGAAATTAGAGATTTGAACTTAGAAGAATGATTGAGAATGTAGAAATCCAAACTTAGGTGCCCTTAAAAATTACTAAAATATCCATTCGAACTTGTGTGAAGTTCCCTTAAAATAACGGAAAATTAAAAATGTAGAGACTTCATACTTTAGGCCCCCTTATAAATTATTAGGTTAGCCATTTGAAATTATGTGGAATTCCCTTAGGATTGGGAAAAGTTGAGAACTTATAATGAACTTAGGTTCCTTCAGGAATTATCAAGATAGTCATTTGAATTGATGTAGAATCCCCTTAAAGTTAGGAGAAACTAAGAATGTAGAGACTCAAAAATTTAGGTTCCCTTAAGAATTTCAAGTTTAGTCATTTGAACTTATAAACAAAAAACCTGGTTCCCTTGTAAACTACTAGAATAGCTGCTTGAACTTAGAAACTAAACCTAAATATTGTGAGAGAACAAATACCCACTACAATGTACATACGACCAAACAAAAACATTCCCTAGACTTGACTCCCAGGAAACGACTCTTAGAGACTTAGATTTTGAACTCTTTTAGAAATTTCATTAACTAGAAATAATAACATCACTTACCTTTCACAAAAAAAGAAGAAAAAAAAAAAGAAAAAGAAATAATAACATCACATTATTTAGCGAATGAAATGAACTTAGACTTTGTAGGAAATTCCTTACCCACCACATTGCGCATTAGATCGAACATAATCACTCTATGAACTTTGGAAATCATATTATAATTAAATTCCCTAATACATCTCGTTAATTAGAGACAACAATTATCATAGATTTCAACACCTTAGGTTAACTAAAAGTGAAGTTAACGAATTTTGGGTAGATTTTCAACCCAAGACTAAGCATATTGGGATTAGATTTGGGATCCTAGGTGATGTAGAAAATTTCAAACTCAGGTTTCATGTAGAAATCTTGGTCCTGAAATTTCCAAGCAGTGCATTAGATAATCAGAGTGCACAGCGAAAGCATAATGAGCCACATAGTCTTATCTGTTATGAAAATAGATGATCACGTGATATTTCCCAGAAGTTTAGAACAATTAGGATCACAGACTGATGGGAACATGTTTATGCGAAGTGTACGCGGTTTCATACAATTCCATATCTTAGCAAATTCTAATGATGTCAATGCCCTGATCAGGTAGAAGATCGAGGTTTACTAGGATTATGAATTGATACCAGTAAATTCTCTGTTCTGCGTAGGCAAATGATCGATGTATCGGGCTCAAACCCACTACAACTATCTATCCATGTTAGCTTGAACATTGAAAATGGAAAATTGTACCGTACCTTAGACATCGGGGAATTATCATTATAAGAGAAAAAAAAAGAAGGATAAAATATTATTGGTTACCACCAAAATGAACTTACAAACTTAGTAATGCTATAAGAAATCCTAATGTTGACAAGCATTAGGATGATTCCCTAGTCCTAGTTAATACTTAAATGATTTCTAACCTTTAGTGGAACCTAAACGCATCAGTTGATTTGTTAAAATAGGCACTTAAGGGTTGTGGTAAATTGGGATATAACATTGGAATTTCACACTTAAGCATATATGAAATAGGGTACACCTTGTTATCAAATATCAAGGATGAGATTTTCTTTAAGGGGGGTGTTGAGGGTCAAATATTGCATATTATCCCCCATTTATATCTTGGTTTTATGAACACGATAATACTTAATATTCTATTTTACTCATGTTTGTGTTGCAAGGTGAATTTAAGAGCTTGGATTGAAAAGGGTGCTAAAAGTGTAGATTTTATGCTCAAGAATCACCAAGGCAAGGGATGGATCTTAGGAGACTAAGATTGAAGAATTCACATGCCAAAGATCCAAGAAAACTAAGTGAAGAATGAAGAGAATCAAAGATTTGAAGTGAAGAAAAGGAATCTTGAAATCGTCCTGAAAAAGTATATTCTAAAACTCTGGGTTATTTTGTCAAATTATGTAGAGTGAAGTTTGTAAGGCTCGTATCCTAGTCCGTACCGTTCTGTAGACTCCGGCGATCCCTCTGGTCTAATTTCAGGAACTCACGACTTATGTTCAGCGTTTGCGCGCGACCCTAAGTTGCATCCTGAAGATCTGAGTCGGCTCGACTCGAAACTTGTACCCTAGTGACTGCGCCGTCACCGCGGTTCCAATGCCGCGTCTCACGCGCTGATGCGATACCTAGGCCAGGAGTTGTGGGCCTGCATTTATTTGAGGAAAACGACGCATGGTACGAATTTCGAGAGAATCTCTTCAACCCATCACATCAACCAATCACTTCAAGTCAAGTACACATCTCATCACTCTCCTTACAACACCCATAGCTCTCCCATTCCCAAAGTCAACTCTCTCTCTCCACCCATCCCTTCCTTACACCCATCACCCATCACTCCATCACCTTTTCATCCCATCACTTCTCTCTTTCTCTCATTCCTCTCTTCACTCCCAAGCAACCAAGAAACCAACGTCCAAGCCATTCCAAGAGCTAGGTGTGGCCCACTTCTTACCCCCCACATCTCACCATCCAACCATCCTAACTTCATCATCCTCCATTAAAGAAGGAGCTTAGGAGATTAGCATTCCAAGGAGCTAACAAAAAGGCCAATTGGTGTGTGATCCACCGTTGATTTTCATTTGAGGGCTCACTTATGATGGGACCCACTTTGATGTATGTGTTGTGATCTAGGAGGGGCCCATAGTGGCGGGGTTCCTCCACTACACCGTCTTTCTCTCCCTCTCTTTCATTTCTTGATGGTGATGTGGCCGTGTGGCCCACTCGGATGGATCCCACCATGATGAATATATTTTATCCATGTCGTCTGCTGAGTGGGCCCACCTCATAGTCTGTTTGGACGGACCTGATTGGAGGAAAAACACAAATATCATTTGATCCAAAATTAGTGGGCCACGCCGATGTGGACCCACTGTGATATATGTGTTTTATCTCATCGTCCATCTAGACGGTGGGGATCACCAGCAGCAGGCAGCTGCCGTGACACCAGCTAGTTCTGTGGGCCCTGATCATGAGGTATGTTGTATACCCAAACCATTCATTCGTGTGGGGCCCACACGTGTTGCATATCCACGCTGTCCAATGGTTTGGATGGTGGGGATCACCATGATTTATGTGTTTTGCATCCAGGCCGTCCAGGCCCTAGATGCTGGATGCTGGCTAGTTATTTTTTTTAAAAAAATTATAATAATATAATAATACATATAATATTATATTATATGTGTGTGTGTGTGTGTATATATATATATGTTATATATATGTGGTGGGCCCCATGTGGGACCCATGTTGATGTATTTATTTTACATCTGCACTATCCCTCTGGACGGTGCTTGTGAAACCCACCATGATGTATGTGTATATCCCAAACTATCCTTCCATTTACTAGGTTGGGACCCACCCCACACGTGCTGCACGTGAGGGGGTGGGGCCCACCCTAATGTATGTAATTTACATCCGTACCGTCCATCTGGACAGTGCAACTGCAGCCTACCATAATGCATTTCAATCCACGCC
The DNA here is from genome assembly GCF_029962835.1 of Magnolia sinica. Lineage (NCBI taxonomy): Eukaryota > Viridiplantae > Streptophyta > Magnoliopsida > Magnoliales > Magnoliaceae > Magnolia > Magnolia sinica. The sequence goes on from NC_080577.1 coordinate 36,916,209, forward strand.
ATCCATCTGGACGGGTGGTGTGGGGACCCACCATAATGTATTCCATATCCACATCGTCCATGTCACAGGACGGTGGGACCCATGCAGCCATGTAGCTGATGTGTTGCATCAGCAAGTGGGACCCACGTAGCTATGAAGCTGCTGTACTACACATCAGCAAGTTATGTGGGTCCCACTTGAAATTTGGGTCTATCCCATTCCCTTTGATTGTGTAAGTGGGACCCACCCTAATATATGGGTTCTATCCTCACCGTCCAGCTATATGGACGGTGGGATGCACCATGATATATGAGTCTTATCTCCACCGTCTAGTGGTTTGGACGGTGGAAACCACTGTGATGTGAGTGCTTTATCTGCACCATCTATCTATGGACCCACCTAATGTGTGTTGTGTCCAGCATGTGCACATGGACCCCACTAGATGTATGTGTTGTATCTGCACACCGTCCATCTGTACGGTATTGCGTGAGCCCGCATGATGCATGTGATGTACATACATATCGTTCATCTAGACAGTGTTGCATGGGCCACCCCGTGATGTATTTTGTGGCCCATCCATGAGACCCACTTTGATGTATTTTGTGGTCCATCTGTGAGGCCAACTTTGATGTATTTAGTGGCCCATCCATTAGGCCCACCTTGAAGCAATTGCGGCCCATTTGATGAGGCCCGATGTGATGTATATTGGCCCATATGATGAGGCCCAATATGATGTATATGAGGCCCATGAGTGAGGCCTAATGCGATGTATATGTGACCCTTGAGTGAGGCCCATGTGATGTATGTTAGGCCCTTGTGTGAGGCCGTGGGCCACTATATGTTTGGCTCTATGTAGGCCACTTCTTGGGAGTAATATTGGTTAAAGGACCACATTGATGGGCAATGATGGTTGAATGTCCACATTGTGACCTTCCCTTAGGCCTTGTTAGGCCCATCCTCATAATTTTCTAACTGGGTCAACCCAAATTACTGGGCCCCATTGATATTGCATAGTTGATCTATTCATCAGGTTAACCCATAATGTTGGGCCCCATTAGTTATTAGTAAGGTTATTTCTTTTATTTTGGAGTCCACTTAGGACTTATTTTGGGCCCTCTAGGGTATCTAGCGGGCTATGAAATAGTATGGTGAAGGAACCCCTTCCGAATCCTTTAGGCCACTTAGGCCCAACCTTGTTATGAGAGAGTATATCATTATAGACATGATCCGCGGTCCTACCGTGGATCCCGCTTCGTCTATAGGCCAATTATCGATACTGATTATCGATACCGATTATGAGTATGTAATAACATAACATCATGATACATGCCCATACGCATCATCTGCATGCTTGTGATGAGATGAGGTTGACCATTGCATATACCTTCTGGCAAGTTGTTTATGGGGCTCCCTGATAGGTGGTGTTATCCCTCATGAGCACATGGTACACGAATGATTCATGCATGACTGGATTGTATGACTCATGCATCTTACATTGTGTGATGTGGTTATTATACGCCCTAGCGACATCTGGGTCGTGGCCTCCACAAGCACATGTGGAGAGCCGGATTGGATACCAAAAATACTATTACTAGCATCAGGGCACCATAGATGTCCCTAGATGAAAATTCCTAAACCCAATGGTATCAGAGGATGACTCCTGCAAGACCCATATCCTAGTCCTTACTGTTCCGTAGGCTTCCACGGTCCTTCCGGTCGAATTTCGGTAACCCTCGACCTGTATCTGATGTTTGCGTGCGATCCTAAGCCGAGTCCTGTATATCAGAGTCGAGTCGACTGGAAACTTGCACCAGTGCGACCGCACCATCGCCGCGGTTCCGATGCCATGTCTCACCCACTGAAGCGATACCCGAGCCAGGAGATGTGGGCCCGTGTTCAGTTCGAGGAAAAATACCATGCATTGCAATCCCTAGAAAATATCACATCAATCCCATCAATCACATCAATCAAGTACACATCACTCCCATCACTCACACCCATCCCCAAGTACAACCACTCTCCCCAAAGTCAACTTTCCCTTACAACAAAGTACACCCATACATCCCTCTCTCCCACCACTTCTCTCCCATCATCTCTCTCTCTCTCTCATTCTCTCTCTCTCTCTCTCTCTCTCTCCATTTTTCAAGCAACCTCATGAGGGTTGGACGTCCAAGCTTCTCATGGAGAGCTAGTGTGGCCTACCTTCCTACCTCCATCTCCACCATCTAAAGTCCATCTCGACCGTTGAATTGCACCCCTTGGAGCTCTAGATCGCATTGGCGGAAGAAAGAAGAGGAGATCAAAGGTTGGTGTTTTCATAGGCTTGGATTTTTATATTTTTGATGATGGACCAAGTGGGGCCTACCGATTGACGGTATGGATCTCACTTTGGACCCTAGGTGTGGCCGATGGCCCACCTTGATTCTCATGATCATTCCATGATGGGGCCATTCTCCATGGACCCCATCATGATGTTTACTTTCCTTGCATGAATAGGGTCATCTAGACCATTGCATTTTGGTGGAGAAAGGATCTCCACTGTTGATTTTGATCGGTGGGCCCACATGTAATGGGACCCACTTGATGTATGTTGTAAATCAAGGAAGGGAGGACCCATAGTATCGGGGTCCCTCCATCGCACGTGTCTCTCTATCTCTATCTCTCTCTCCCTCTCTTTTCCATTCGTGTGATGTGTGGCCCACTCGGATGGATCCCACCTTGATGTATGTCTTACCCACACCATCCAACCACTTAGTGGCCCACCTATGCATCACGCTTGTAGGTGGGGCCCACCTTAGATATGTGTTATACACAAACTGTCCAGCGTCATGGGACACCGGACATAGCTTTACAGAGAAGTGTGAACGGACAGCGTGGTGCACTCACGACCAAACAAAAATATCAGTTTGTTTTAAAAACTTGGATTGACCGCTCATGCAGGCCCTACCTTGATGTATGAATTTAATCCACACCCCCCATTCCATTCCCCAGCTCATTTTAGGCATTGAGTCAAAAAATGAAGCTAATCTGATAATCAAGCGGGCCATACCATAGAAAATAGTGAGTTTACCTTTAAAACTCCCTCTGATGTTTCTACACCCCAAAACATGCCGAATGTTAGGCTCATTTAGACTGTCTTGAGCCGTAGAATGTAATGGTTGGGCTGGATTCACCTAATGCGGACCCCACCTGTGAAAAACCACAGAAAAGCCATATATATATATATATATATATATATATATATATATATATATATATATATATATATAAGCAGGTGCTACTGCTAACGTCCAGGGACGGGCAGTAGCGTCCTGCGCTGCTGTGGCATGAACGACCAGGGACCGTGGGTCCCAGTGTTGGCCCCACCATGGTGTATGTGTTTTATCCACACCGTCCACCCCACTGGACAGTGGGACCCATTCCATGATGTATGTGCTGTATCCACACCGTCCACACCACTGGATGGTGGGACCCACCCACTTTTGATGTATATGTTTTATCAATGCTGTCCAGCCATTTTGGTTGGGCCGTCCATCCGCTGGACTGCCAGTGGACCCCACTCTTGATGTATGTGTTATGTCCAAACCATCCATCCAGTTGGCGAGCTTGCCTTAAGGCTTGAGACAAAATGAGGCAGATCTGCCTATCAAGTGGACCACATAGCAAAAGCATTGGGGATTGAGCATCTACCATTGAAACCCTTTTTGTTGCCACAGAAGTTTTGGATCATTAGGAAATTTGTCTTTACTCTTAATTCGGGTCTGTGTGACCTTATGATCAGATTGGGTAGAAAATAAATGATATAGTGGGCCTTAAGAATTTTAATGGTGGAAATCATTGTCATCACTGTTATTTGGATTGTGGTCCAGTTGATCTTTTGATATGATTCATTATATTTATATATATATATATATATATACATACATACATATATACATATATATATATATATATATATATATATATATATATATATATATATATATATATATATATATATATTGATTTCTAAAAATAGATGAGTTGGGTTCGGCCTACTTGAATTGGCCCATTCAACTCGGCCCATTCGACTTGGCCCATTGATTCGGCCCATTGGATAAGGCCCATCATGATGTATTTGTGCCCATCTGTTGAGGCCCACCTTGATATATTTATATAAGGCCCATTTGAGGAGGTCCATCTTGATGTATTTGTGGCCCGTTGTTGAGGCCCAACTTGTTGTATTTATGGCCTTCCGTTGAAACCCACCTTGATGTAGTTATTTCATATCCACACTGTCCGCTGGATTGAGACGGTGGGATGCCAGCTGTGATGTATGTGTTCTAAACACGTCGTCCATATGTTTTGGAAGGCACGAGTGGAGGCAGACCCCACTTTTATGTATTCTATACCCATATCGTCTATCTGGACGATGGGCCGTGGGATGCACCGTGATGTATGAATGTATATCTATGTCGTCCATTTGGTGCAGCCTGTTGGATGTATTTGAGACCCATTTGATTAACCCATTTGTTTTGGCCCACTTGAATCGGGATTGTTTTAGTGTGGTCCAAGCCCACTTGAGGCCCATTGGTGCGGCCCATCCATGAGGCCCATCATGATGTATATTTGAGACCCGTGTGATAAGGCCCACCTGCCTTGTATTTAAGGCCCATATGATGGGGCCCACCTGCTTGAATTCGAGACCCATGGGCAAGGCCCATTGTGATGTATTCGAGGCCCATGGGCAAGGCCCATTGTAATATGTATTAGACCCACAATGCGTAGCCCATTTGATGTATTTGAGGCCCAGATGCAAGGCCCACCTATTGTGCATTCGAGGCCCGATGTGATGTATGTCGGCCTATATGACGAGGCCGATGTGACGTAAATGAGGCCCATCATGATTGTATGTGAGGCCATGGGCCCACTATATGTTTGGCACTATGTAGGCCACTACTTAGGAGCAATGTCTGTTAAATGTCCACATTGATGGGCAATGATGGTTGGATGTCCACATTGTGACCTTCCCTTAGGCATTGTTAGGCCCATTCTCATAATTCTCTTGTGGGTTAACCCAGATAAGTGGGCCCTATTCGCCATAAACGGATGGTTTCGCACTATCGAATTTGATATAAGCTCGGCTGAGGGCCGATCCTTATATTATGGTTGATCGGCTGTTCCTCTATGGACCCCGCCTTATTTACATGCTGATTGTCGGCGCTAATTATGGATGTTGATTGTCGGTGCCAATTATCGGTGCAGATTATCGATCATTGGTGCTAATTGTTAAGGCTGATTCCTATTCCGATTGTTGAGGCTGAGTCAGATTGTCGAAGCCGATTATCGAGGTCGATTCCGTTTAGTCGAGGCCGATTCCATTGTTGAGGCCGATTCCGTTTAGTCGAGGCCGATTCCATTGTTGAGGCCGATTCCGTTTAGTCGAGGCCGATTCTGTTTGTCGAAGTCGATTCCATTGTTGAGGCCAATTCCGTTTGATGAGGCTGATTTTGTTTGTCAAGGCCGATTCAATTGTTGAGGCCGATTTCGTTTGTCGAGGCTAATTCCGATTATCGAGGCCGATTCCAATTGTTGAGGCTGATCATCGAGGTCGATTCTGATTATCGAGGTTAATTTCGATTGTCGAGGCCTAATGTAATGTATATAAGGCTCATGGGATGTGGCCCTTGTGATGTATATTAGGCCGTGTTAGAGGCCCATTGTGATGTATATGTGGCCTATGTGATGTGGCCCACTTGATGTATATGAGGCCCAATGTGATGTATTTATGGCCATCCATTGAGGCCCACCTTGATGTGATGCATAATGGACCTGTGTGAGAGGCCCATTGCGATGTGTTTGATGCCCATGGGTTGTAGCCCATTGTGATATAGTCGGCGCCCATGGGACGTGGCCCATCCGATGTATATAGGCCCATGTGATGCAGCCCATGTGATGTGTATTAGGCCCATGTGACGCGACCCATTATGATTGTATGAGGCCCATTGTGGTGCATTTGAGGGCCAAGCTATGGAGCCCATTGTGATGTATGTTAAGCCCATGTAAAAGGCTAATCGTGATGTGTATTAAGCTTTTAAGTGAGGCCCATGGTGTTGTATTTTTGGCCCTCGTGTGAGGCCATGAGTCCGCTATATGTTAGGCTCTATGTGGGCCATTCCTTGGGGACAATGTTGGTTAAATGTCCACGTTGTCGAGGTCGATTATTGATACCGGTTACTGATACCGATTATGAGTATGTGACAGCATAGCATCATGATACATGCCCATACGCATCATCTGCATGTTTGTTATAAGATGTGGTTGACCATTGCACATGACATTGGGCAGGTTGTTATGAGAGTCCCAGATAGGTGGAGGTTATCTCACATGAGTGCATAGTATGCGCAGGATTGATGCATGACTGGATTGTATGACTCATGCACCTTGCATTGTGTGTTGTGATTACTGTACGCCCTAGTAACATTAGGGCCGTAGCCTCCACAGGCATATCGTGGATGGCCAGTTGGGACACCAGAAATCTGTTATTAGCTTTAGGCTGTCATAGATGGCCCTAGGTGAAAATCCCTAAACCCTCTTAGTACTAAAGGATACCCCAACATTGAGACTGAGTGCATACATGAGCACTTGAGTGTCGAATACCAGGAGGCCGCGTCTCTCACTATGTCATGGTCGGTTGGGAAGGGGTGTGGCCTTACCAGCCTGAGGGAGTAGGCATAACTAGGCTGAGTCTGACCAGCTCCTAAATGGGTCTGCTTTCGACGAGCCAGGTAGGCATTGGTATACTACTGGCAGGTGAGTAGTGAGGTCTTTTCCACTCGCTAGGCTACGTGACCTGCAGGGGCGGTAGCCAGTTTGAAGTGTACTAAACCCTGGTGATGATCCCAGAGATGTATAGTACTGATATGTGGACTTATTGAGCAGGAGTTGCATACTCATTCATTCACTATCCACTCAGGCTGGTGGTGCGTAACTATTTGTTAGTGTACCTTTGCAATGGCCAGAATTTCAGTTGGGGCGCGTGACTAACCTGAGATCAGGAGTTTACCACATTGAGTCTGACTCTCCAAATTTAGGTATGAGACTGGTTTGGATAGAAGTCCCTTATGTGGACCCCATAGCCTGCAATACTACGTACTATCATCCCGACTTCACACTCTAACTTGGTCATTTCATTCGCATCGCATATTACATTACATCTGCAGGCATATGACATTTTGGATTGCTATGTTTCTGCACTTATATGGCTTAGGATTTATATATTTCATTGTATCCTCGGTATCTGATATTTGACTTTCTATGACTCCTAATTTGCATAGCTGATCTGTATTGCGTACTCTAATATAGTATAATTTATAAACTTGCTTGCTCTGATATCGTATGATTCATGATCTTGCCAGTAATTTCGATATTGTATGATTAAGGCATGATATTGAATACTCGACACTTATCTTGTGTATACACTTACACCACCCTCTAAGCTTTTTATAAGCTTATGCATGATAGATGCATGCAGGTGGCATTAGGTTGTAGCAACGTCGAGCTTAGAGCATGCAGCTGACTTCTGGAGCTTTTATTTTCGATATATGTATTTTCCTTTCAGCATTGTATTCAAATGTTTATATTAGTGGATATGTGATGATGATGTTGCCTTTGTGATTTGGGTAAACTTGTAGTTATGCTTCTTATGAGACAAATGCACATTGGAAAATCCTCCTAATAGGATCCCAGGATCGGAATCTAGCATATGCGCGTTAGGAGCTGAGAATGGGGTACTATGGAGGCTATCGGCACCGAATTCGGTGATCGAAAATTTTGTGAGCTCGGTTTTCGAGTTTGGGGTGTGACAGAAATTGGTATTAGAGCATAACTTGGGAATACCTGAAGATAATATCACATATCTGCTGATAGTTGCCCTATACTTTATGATTGTTGAGAACTTAAAATGGTTAGATCTCCGAGTTTGAATAACTTAGAAATTTTCTAATAAAGTTCCCTACCATTGAGATTGTGAGGCTGCATAGTATTTCAGTTTTGATCATTTCTGATATGGGATCCGAAGTACAGTGAGGTCATCATAGTGTCGTGAGGTGTTTTGGGAGCAAGAGCCTGAGATTCATAGGCGTTATCCCCATCTCTTAAATCTTAGGTGTTTGATTATGTTGGCATGATGTGTTCTGATAGGATTTTCCTCCCTTGGTAAGCTCTGTATTGATTGTATTGTGATTTAAATTTCGAGGATGAAATTTTCATTAGGAGGGGAGAGCTGTAAGACCCGTATCCTAGCCTGCACTGTTTCATAGGCTTCCGCGGTCCTTCCAGTCGAATTCTGGCAACCCTTGACTGGTATCCAACGTTTACGTGTGATCCTAAGCCGAGTCGTGCATATCAGAGTTGACTCGACTCGAAACTTGTACCAGTGAGACTGCACGGTCGCCGCGGTTCCGATGCCATGTCTCTCACTCCGAGGCGATACCCGGGCCAGGAGATGTGGGCCCGTGTTCAGTTCAAGGAAAAACGCTGTGCGTTGCAATCCCTAGAAAACATTACATCAATCCCATTAATCACATCAATTAAGTACACATCACTCCCATCACTCACCCATTCCCTAGTATAACCACCCTCCCCAAAGTCAACTTTACCTTACAACAAAGTACACCCATCCATCCCTCTCTCCCATCATCTCTCTCTCTATCTCTCATTCTCTCTCCATTTTTCAAGCAACCCCATGAGAGGTGGACATCCAAACTTCCCATGAGAGAGCTAGTGTGGCTCACCTTCCTACCTCTCATCTTCACCATCCAAAGTCTATCTCGACTGTTGAATCGCACCCCTTGGAGCTCTAGATCGCATTGATGGAAGAAGGATGAGGAGATTAAAGGTGGGTGTTTTCATGGGCTTAGATTTTTATATTTTTGATGATGGGCCAACTGGGGCCTACCGATTGATGGTATGGATCACTTTGGACCCTAGGTGTGGCCGATGGCTCACCTTGATTCTCATGATCATTCCATGATGGGGCCATTCTCCATGGACCCCATCATGATGTTTACTTTCATTGCATGAATAGGGTCATCTAGACCATTGCATTTTGGTGGAGAAAGGATCTCCACCGTTGATTTTGATCGGTGGGCCCACATGTAATGGGACCCACTTGATGTATGTTGTAAATCAAGGAAGGGAGGGCCCATAGTATCGGGGTCCCTCCATCGCACGTGTCTATCTATCTCTATCTCTCTCTCCCTCTCTTTTCCATTCGTGTGATGTGTGGCCCACTCGGATGGATCCCACCTTGATGTATGTCTTACCCACACCATCCAACCACTTAGTGGCCCATCTATGCATCACGCTTGTAGGTGGGGCCCACCTTAGATATGTGTTATACACAAACTGTCCAGTGTCATGGGACGCTGGACATAGCTTCACGGATAAGTGTGAACGGACAGCGTGGTGCACTCACAACCAAAGAAAAATATCAGTTTATTTTAAAAACTTGGATTGACCGCTCATGCAGGCCCCACCTTGATGTATGAATTTAATCCACACCGTCCATTCCATTCCCCAGCTCATTTTAGGCATTGAGTCAAAAAATGAAGCTAATCTGATAATCAATCGGGCCATACCATAGAAAATAGTGAGTTTACCATTAAAACTCCCTCTGACATTTTTACACCCCAAAACATGCCGAATGTTGGGCTCGTTTAGACTGTCTTGAGCTGTAGAATGCAATGGTTGGGCTGGATTCACCTAATGCGGACCCCACCTATGAAAAACCGTAGAAAATCCATATATATATATATACACACACACACACACACACACACACACACACACACATATATATATATATATATATATATATATATATATATATATATATAAGCAGGCCGGGTTTGGACAAAGCTCGTCCCCGCCCTAACCTAACCCATTGCTTGGCACATGAGGTGGAAGGCATCTAAACACTGTTCACCCCACTGGACGGTGGGACCCATTCTAAGATGTATGGGTTGTATCCACACCGTCCACACCACTGGACGGTGGGACCCACCCACTCTTGATGTATATGTTTTATCAATGCCGTCCAACCATTTTGGTTGGGCCGTCCATCCGCTGGACTGCCAGTGGACCAACTCTTGATGTATGTGTTACGTCCAAACCGTCCATCTAGTTGTCGTGCTTGCCTTATGGCTTGAGACAAAATGAGGCAGATCTACCTATCAGGTGGACCACACAACAAAAGTAGTGGGGATTGAGTGTCTGCTATTAAAACCCTTTTTGTTGCCACAGAAATTTTGGATCATTAGGAAATTTGTCTTTCCTCTTAATTCAGGTCTATGTGACCTTATGATCAGATTGGGTAGAAAATAAATGCTATAGTGGGCCTTAAGAATTTTAATGGTGGAAATCATTGTCCACTATTATTTGTAGTGCGGTCCAATTGATCTTTTGATATGATTCATTATATATATATAAATTTCTAAAAATAAATGAGTTGGGTTCGGCCTACTTGAATTGGCCCATTCAACTCAGCCATTTGACTTGGCCCTTTGATTCGGCCCATTGGATAAGGCCCATGTGATGAGGCTCGTCTTAATGTATTTGTGCTCGTTCCTTGAGGCCCACCTTGATATATATATATATATATATATAAGGCCCATCTTGTTGTATTTATGTCCTTCCGTGGAAACCCACCTTGATGTAGTTATTTCATATCCACACCGTCCGCTGGATTGGGATGGTGGGACGCCAGCTGTGATGTATGTGTTCTAAACACACCGTCCATATGTTTTGGAAGGCACGAGTGGAGGCGGACCCCACTTTTATGTATTCTATACCCATACCGTTTATATGGACGATGGGTCGTGGGATGCACCATGATGTATGAATGTAAATCTATGTCATTCATTTGGTGCGGCCCGTTGGATGTATTTAAGACCCATTTGATTGACCCATTTGTTTTGGCCTACTTGAATCGGGATTTTTTGGTCTAGTCCAAGCCCACTTGAGGCCCATTGGTGCAGCCCATCCATGAGGCCCATCATGATGTATATTTGAGGCTCATGTGATGGGGCCCACTTGTGTTGTATTTAAGGCCCATATGATGGGGCCCACCTGCTTGAATTTGAGACTCATGGGCAAGGCCCATTGTGATGTATTTGAGGCCCATGGGCAAGGTCCATTGTAATATGTATTAGACCCACAATGGGTGGCCCATTTAATGTATTTGAGGCCCAGGTGTAAAGCCCATCTATTGTGTATTTGAGGCCCGATGTGATGTATGTTGGCCCGAGTCAATCAATATCAGAATATGCAATACGAAAAATTCCACGAGTGATGTATGTTGGCCCGCATGTGTATTTGTGGAAATATAGACAATTCTACGAGTCAATCAATATCAGAATATGCAATATAGAACAGCTATGCAAATGAGGAATCATAAAGAGCCAGATACCAGATGCCGAGGATGCAATGCAATATGCAATTCCTGATGAGTCCACGAATAGCATCAGTCGTATCTAGACCATATAATGCAGAAACACAATAACCCAAAATGTCATATGCCACGGATGTCATGCAATATTCGGTGCGAATAGAATGACCATGCTAGAGTGTGAAGTTGAGATGATAGTATGTAGTATCGCATGCTACGGGGTCCACCACAAAGGACTCTTATCCAAACTAGTCCCATACCTAAATTTGGATAGTCAGACTCAACATGGTAAACTCCTGATCTCAGGTTAGTCGCGCGCTCCAATCGAAATCGTGGCCATTGCGAATATATACATAACAAATAGTTACACACTACTAGCCCAAGTGGATAGTGAATGAATGAATGAGTATGCAACTCCTGCTCAATAAGTCCACGTATCAGTACAGTTCATCTCTAGGATCATCACCGGGGTCTATTACACTCTATGCCAGCTTGCCGCCCCTATCCGAGCGCACAACTAGGTAAGTGGAAGAGACCTCACTATCTTCTTGCCAATATCAAGCCCGGCTCGTCGATAGCGGACCCATTACTCAAGCTGGTCATACTCAACCTAGATATTGCCCCTCACTCAGGCGAGTAAGGTCACACCCCCTCCCAACCGACCAGACACAGTGGGAGACCCGGCCTACTGGTATACGTCCCTCATACACTCATATATATTCACTCAGTCTCGACGTTGGGGCATCTCCTGGCCACGGAGGTTTATGGATTTTCACCCAGGGACATCTATGGCTCCCGTATGCTAGACCAAACATTTTCGGTGTCCCATCTGGCCATCCATGATATTCCTGTGGAGGCTACGACCCTGATGTTGCTAGGGGGTATAGTAATCACAACACACAATGCAAGATGCATGAGTCATACAATCCAGTCATGCATCAATCCTACGCATACCGTGAGCTAATGTGAGATAACCTCCGCCAATCAGGGAGTCTCATAACCTGCCCAATGACATATGCAATGGTCAACTACATCTCATAACAAACATGTAGATGATGCTTATGAGCATGTATCATGATGTTATGCTATCACATACTCATAATCGGTATCGATGCCCGGCACTGATAATCGGCCTCGACAATCGGAATCGGCTGAACAAGGCCAAAGGGAAGGTCACAACGTGGACATTAAACCATCATTGCCCAACAATGTGGCCATTTAACCAACATTGCTCCTAAGGAGTGGCCCATACAAGGGATTCGTACACAACTTAACGGGTCATACATACATCGCACTGGGCCTTGAATACATCATAATGAGCCTTGCCAAATGGGTCAGAAATACATCACAATGGGCCTCATTGTATGTGTATGGGCCAGGAATATATCACAATGGGCCACATCCCATGAGCCTCAAATATATCACAATGGGCCTCTACCCATGAGCTCTAAATACATCACAATGGGCCTCAACCCATGGGCCTTAATACATCACAATGGGCCTCAATCCCATGGGCCTTGAATACATCACAATGGGCCTCAACCCATGGGCTTCAAATACGCAACAGGTGGGCCCTGCACCTGGGCCTTAAAACACGCAACAGGTGGGCCCTGCTCATGAGTTAAAGATACATCATGATGAGCCACATGTGTATCAAAGTGGGCCTCTCGAATGGGCCACAAAATACATCAAAGTAAGCCTGACGGATGGGCCACAAAGTACATCAAGGTGGGCCTGACAGATGGCCGCAAAATACATCAAGGTGGGCCCCACAGATGGCCACAAAATACATTAAGGTGGGCCTCATGGATGGGCCATAAACACATCAAAGGTGGGTCTCATCCCATAAAACGAATGGACAGCGTGGATGAAACACATTCATCATGGTGCGCCCCACATGCTGATGGATGGCGTGTATAAAACACATACACAATAGGGGGGCCCCACCGTTCAGGGGAAATGGATAGTGTGCATATAGATTACATACATCAAGGTGGGTCCATCCCACACGTGCAGCACGTATGGGGTGGGCCCCCACACGTCTGCCAGAAGGGTGGGTAGTAGGGATAAAATACATATATCATGGTGCCCGACGAGGCTAAGCCCGACGAGGCTAGGTAGCTTGAATATACAATACATACACCATCTTGGGCCTCACAATACAATCCATGGTGGGATGCTCCAAGTGAATAATCTAATCCGTTCACCATCTTGGCCACCTCAAATGAGGTCAAAAAGACTCTGACTAGGACTGGTTTGGGTGACAAGGGACTCCAAAGAGGGAACTAGAGTGTTTCAATAGATGGGCATTAATACCCTTAGTACGGCCCATTCGAGACTCATATTTGCCTCAAAATTTGGCACATGGCCTAAAATTATAAGGAGAAGATGGTGGATAGTGTGGATTAAAAAATTTCATCATGGTGGGGTCCACGTGTGGTGGCAGCCCAGTAATGCTTCCACCCTTACCGTCACTGGACAAAAACGTACAGGGACTAACTCTTTTTTTTTTCTTCTTCTCTTTCTTCCTTTATTTTTATTTTATTCTACTATGTGGGGCCCACAAGTGGATAATCCATTCCGTCTATTATATCGACCAGCTCTTTATGGACCAAAGGAGTCTAATAATGGATAGGTCCACCACTTATACACACAACAGTAGGTATTAGAAAATTCCAATAGTGGGACTTTGTTTCCCTTAGTGCGGTCCACTAAGAACTAAGATTTGTCTCATTTTTCAACTCATAGCCTAACACTACATGGGGAAGGTGGTGGACGGCATGGATTAAACAAATACATCAAGGTGGGGTCCATGGTTGGGACGCCCCCACCCCACGTCTGCATGGTTGACGTGAGCGGTGCTCCTACTACCACCATCAGTTGGGGTGTGGTCCACTTGATGGTTGGATCGAGTATATTTCTGGGCTCCACGGATAAAATGTGCCAGAAAATGGACGTATGGTGTGGATCTAAGAAATATATCAATATGGGTCCCATGAGTGAAAACTCACTCCAAACCTCCTATGCAAAAAGTAAGAAATGACGTGGGTAGCCCAACCCCTTAGCTTTTGTGGTATGGCTCACCTAGGAATTAGATTGGCTTCACATTTCGGCTCAACTTCTAAAATAGGCTGCGGAATGAAATGGACGGCGTGGATTGAGTGCATACATTAAGGTGGGGCCTACATGGACAGCCTTTCCCAATAGCTTGGAACCAAAGCTAATATTTATTTTTTTTCCAGTTAACGTCCAGCATCCCTGGACACTGGACGGTTTGGGCTCACACGTATATAAGGTGGGCCCTGCTCATGTGGGCCACCAAATGATGGATGGTGTGGAATTAACACATATAAAGTGGGCCCCACCAATAGATAACTTGGATAAGATACATGCCTCATGGTGGAGTCCATCCAAGTGGGCCACACGGCCACATCATAACACAAAAAATATAAAAAAGAGAGGGAAAGAGAGATAGAAAGAGAGAGGGACATGTGTGATGGAGGGCTCTGCCACTATGAGCCCTCCCTTGCATTCAATCATACATCAAGTGGGTCCCAATACATGTGGGCCCATCAAATCAAAGATCAATGGTGGAGATTCCTTCTCCACCAAAATGAAAGGTCTAGATGACCTCTTTCAAACTTAGAAAGTAAACAACATGATTAGGTCCATGGAGAATGGCCCCATCATGGAATGATCATGATAATCAAGGTGGGCCATGGCCACACCTTAGGGTCTAAAGTGAGATCCATACCATCAATCGGTAGGCCTCACTTGGCCCATCATAAAAATATGAAAACTAGACTATAAAAGCACCCACTATGATCTAAAGGTCAAGATCTCTACAAAAAAAATCACCCACCTCGAGATCTCTTCTTCCTTCTCCGCCAATGCGTGATAGAGTCCCAAAGAGACAAGTTCAACGATGGAGATGATCATTAGATGGTAGAGATGTGAGATAGGGAGGCGGGCCACACTAGCTCTCTCATGGGAGCCATGGATGTGGGTTGCTGCATGGAGGGATTGCTTGGAGAAAAAAGAGATGAGAGAGGAAGTGATGTAAGAGAAGTGATGGGAGAGAGATGGTGAGGTGATGGGAAGGTTGACTTTAGGTAGGGGTGATGTAAGAGGGGGATGATTGCTTGTACTTGACTTGATGGGATGGAGTACTTGACTCTTGATATGATTGATGGGACATTCTCTTGGGATTGCAATGTGCGGCATTTTTTCTCAAACTGAACGCGGGTCCACATCCCCCTGCCAGGGTACCAGATCGGTATGCAAGACGTGGCATCGGAACCGTGGCCACGGCGTGGTCGCACTGGTATAAGTTTCTAGTCGAGCCAACTCTGAAATATGGAATACGGCTCAGAGTCACGCGCAACTGCTGATAAAAGATCGCGGGTCGCCGAAATTCGACCGGGGGGACCGCGGAAGCTTACAAAACGGTACAGGCTAGGATACGGGTCTTACATCCCAGGATCAAAATCTGGTGTATGCACATTGGGAGCCGAGAATGGGGTACTATAGAGGCTGTCGGCACTAGATTCGGCGATTGAGAATTTTGTGAGCCAGGTTTTCGAGTTTGGGGCGTGACAACTCCAATGTCAAGACTGAGTGGATACATGAGCGTACGAGGGAAGTATACCAATAGGCCGCGTCTCCCACTATGTCGTAGTCAGTTGGAAAGGGGTGTGACCTTACTCACCTGAGTGAGGGACAATATTTTGGCTGAGTTTGACTAACTTGAGGAATAGGTCCGCTATCGATATTGGCAGGCGGATAGTGAGGTCTCTTCCACTTACCCAATTGTGAGCTCGGGTAGGGGCGACAAGTTGGCGTAGAGTGTACTAGAGCCCGATAATTATCCAGAGTGAGAACTGTGCTGATATTTGAAGCTCTGGTGATGAGTTGCATTGATGTATGGATTCGGATGTGGACTGGTATGCTTGAGTTGCATCTTGCATCACATGGCCTTGGTATGGCCGACTTCATTCATGCCTTGCATCCCATGGCTTTGATATGGCCGATCGCATAACCTTAGTACGACTGATATTATTCATGGATTCGTCGGTATATTTCGCATTACTCTGATATTACCTTCTAAGCACGCTTATATTGCGCACACACTTTCACCACCATCTAAGCTTTCTATAATCTTATGCACGATTGATGCGTGCAGGTGACTCTAGACCGTAGCTAAGCAGGAGCAGGAGCGTGCCGCAGAGCTTTGGATCTTTTGATTATCGATATTGTATTTTCCTTTATGTACATTGTACCTTAAAACTTTTGATCATAGTGAATTTTGTGATGGTGTCTTGGTTATTGTTCGTGGGTTATACTTGTTACAAAATAAATTCTCGTTGAAAATCCTCCTTGTAGGATCCTAGGATCGGAACCTGGTATATGGGTGCGGGGAGCCTAGAATAGGGTACTACGGAGGCTGTCAGCGTCGGATTCAGCGATCAGGAATTTTATGAGCTTGGTTTTCGAGTTTGAGGTATGAAAAAGTCTATTTTGAAAAACTGCGCAGAGTGAAGTCTATTTTAGTAAGCTGCGTAAATTTAAGGCGGTTTCTAGAGTTTTCCAACTAGGTGCAAAAGTTGGAGTTCCACAATCATAAATAGGACTACTTAGGATATTCCTAAACATCTTTTAGGGTGTAAGGAGTGGTGTAAAAGGGTGGAGAAACCATTGCCAAGAGTTTTTCTTCTTCTTCCTTAGTTGTTTTCATGTTTTTCTTAAGAAACTTTGGTCCAATCATGTCTATGGTTGGCTAAACCTCTTAGCTAGGGCTAAGAGGTGAAGCTTGTAGCATGATGAAATATTTCTATTACTTTTATTCATGTTTATGTTGAACTTCATGGATTTTAATTTGATATTTAAGGAATACTTTCAATTTTTAATGGTTTATTGTGATTCAAATTACAGTAGATCTTTAATAGCTTTGAGTATCTTCTTTTCCTGATTTGAGATTGTAAAATTAGTAAGTCATGTTGTTTACCATCGTCCTTTGGGCATGGTAGGCTGATGGAATCCTTCCTAATCTTCACAATTCTCTCACTTTGAGATTATGAGATTCGTAAATCCTATTGTTTGCCATTGTCTCCTGGGCATGGTTTGGTGATGGAATCCCTGCCAATTATCATAGTTCTCCTTCATTGAGAATTAGGTCAATGAAAGTTCAGGTTTGGTTTTAATGATATATTTTTCAATTGGATAGGATAGGACTCCAATTCTAATTATGTTACTTGAATCAAGCAAGAGGGCTCCCTGATCACTACAAGTGGATCCTTGACACCGTAGTTCACACCTTTAAATTCTTAGTTTTAATTACTCTATTCACAATTACTCTCTCAAATACTTCAGAATTAGTTTCACATCTTCTTCTAGTTCTACTTCTAGTTAATTTCAGAAATGTACAAGTTTCAGTCCCTGTGGATTCGACCTCGGTCTTACTGAGATTATTACTATATCACAACCTTACACTTGGGGTTGTGAATAGGGGGTAGATTGTAACACCCTATACTTTTCAGTACTTGGGTGTTACTATGTCACCCAACTTAATATGAACACTAACCTAGCTTATTGAACGTTCACCCTCATTCTAATATAAATTTGACCGTTGAAAATAATCCCCATCCACATATCAAACTATCCATTCGATCAATTTGTTTTAAAATAGTCGATCATAGCTTCAAAGACATCTATTTTAGGATGTCAATCACTTTGATAGACCAATTAAACCATTCATCATCGATTAAAGGATCTAAATCCAAAGACCCACCGTTCATCAGGTTTACAACGTCCCGTAGGAAGATCTATCATTTGAAAACACAGATCGGATTATCTGATTTCATATCCAACTCCTAGATCACACCTAAACATTCATTAGGATCCCAAGGGTTATTAATAATTAAATGCTAGTCAAACCAATCGTTGGATAGTTTGAATGCTCAGTAAATTGTGATTTGATAATTAGAGATTCATGTGGTGTAGCTCACTTTAATGCAAAATAACCCTAATATTAGGGTATGTAGCTAAACAACGCACAACAAGTAGTCTCACATCTTACGTATAGGCATAATAATAATAATAATTAATTAATAAATAAATAAATAACAATGTATAGGAAATAATAATAGTAATAGTAGTTAAATATTTAATAATATAAAATCATGAGATGGGTAGTCCTGATAACATATAGAGTGGGACTACAACATGACATATATATATATATATATATATATATATATATATATATATATATATATATATATATATATATATATATATCCATGTAATAATAATAAAAATAAATTAAATTAAAATTAATTTTACTATTTAGATAGTGATAAGTCTTGAACATGAAAATGACTCATTAGGACCTTCTGACCGTTGATGGTCAGATTGGGATCAAATCAATCGTTAGATCGATGTATTCGACACCTAAAGACCGTGATTCAGTTAGTATGGCCCACTTAAGCATTGGATCTACCACATCTCCGCTCAAGATGGCCCAATTGAGCCCTTGAGCATTATGGATGGAGTGGATTCTCAAAAACATCTCTGTGGGTCCCACGACCATTTTATGTGTGCACCAGAGGAAGTGCACTCGAGGTGCACTGGATTATGGCCCTAGTCAAACTGGCTTTGACCTGCAGTTTCCGTAAAGAGGAAGGATTCCTCTCCCTTTTTCCTATTTTTCTACCAGCGGACGGACATATGTCTGTAATTTTTATTATGGCCCACGAATAGGGGCCCACTTTTGTGATCTGAGTTGTCCATCACGACGAGACACCAAAACTGATAAAAACCATGTCATTCATGCAAATCCATGCACATGTGCATGCTCACAGCGACAGGTGCAAGTGGCCTAGTGTGCGAGCGAAGGTGTGCTTCCAGCCCTCCCAAAACTAAACTGTTGTGATCAAGGTGGGCCACCTTAAGCCAATCTAAACTGTCCATCGAGTAGAGCACTATCATTTGACCAAATACACATTGTCCGTGTGCGTTCATGCACACATATGTTCACATAGAAACACGTGCAAGGGAGTGTCATGAGTGGATCTTTCCATAAATGGAAATCTCGCTTTGCTACTGCCACGATGGTAATTTACGTGAGCCTAGCTCCCAAAATCTCAGCCCTTTAATCTGAAAGATCTTAGCCATTCATTCCATTCACGGGGATTATGGTTTTTGTAGAAAACCAGCAACCAAAACTACTTTCCTTTAGTCGTTTTTGAAAATTGGACTCTAGGGTGAGATCCTAGCCATTCATCGAGCATCCAAAGGCTCTGGAGAGTTAGGATAAGCATAAAAAGCGCGACGAAATAGAGCAACAGGGGCTCACCCTCCATTTTTGGTGGCTGCACTCAAAACCGTTGTTTTCTTCTTCCTTCAAAACCATCTCCTAAAGCCCTTCCAACCTTCATTTCAATATGTCGAGAAGCCCCATGGAGTTCATATAGACTACCCGAAGAGATGGTTTGAAGAAATACACCTCTGATGTGAACCTAACATTAGAGCTACCTCCTTCTTCCTCATTCGTTATCGTGCTACACCACACCTAGTCGCAGCGAGTCGGGGTGCGTTCTGGTCAGGTTGGAGCTCCAGCTAGCCAGGGTTGGAAGAGAGAAAGAGAGGAGGAAAAATAGAGAGAAGGGAGAGTGCGTGGTGGCTGTTTGGTACATGACTCGAACCGAGTAGAGTTTGGACCAAGTCAGGCTGGGCTTGGTGTCCGTTGTTGGACGTCCAACATACTAGAAATCAGACCAAGAGAGAGTTGCTGCTGGAGTCAAGCTTTGAACCAAGCTGGATCAGTTCTTTCCTCGAGCATGACTAAGTTGTGTAGAGTCATTGAGTCGAGCATGACTCAGGCTCTAGCCTGGTTCAAATGCTTTGTGTCCTTCCGGGAGGAGGAAGTGAGGAGAAAGGAGAGAGGGAGAGCAAAGGGAATGGGTTGAGTTCAGGAACTCGACTCAGCCATCCGTGTTATTGACCACTGACTCACTGGTGCGAGTTACTGTTTGGGTTTAATCCATTTCAAAATTTGGGGAAGTCCATGGAAAGGGAGAGAGGAATGAAAGGAGAGGAAGAGAAAAGAAGTGAGGGGAAAAGAGAATCAAGAGAGAAAGGGGGAGAGTTTGGGTTGAAGTATGAGCTTACTCACTGCCGAGTCACTTGATGCGAGATAGAAGCATGTTGGATGTTCCAGCAGGAAAGAAAGGAAGAAGAGAAGCAGAAAAAGGTTGAGAGAAAAGAGAGAAGAAAAGAAACTGGAGAGACAGGAGACCAAGCCAATTCAGCTGGAACCAAGTTAACTTGACTGGAACTGAGTCCAGCTGGGTCGGGTCATGCTTGGGCCTAGTGCAGGCTTGGCTAAGGTCCAGCAGGGAGAGAGAAATATGGAGAGTGCATGTGGTGGCAATTTGCTACACCAACATGACTTGAGCCAGTCGTAGACCGAGTTGGGTCCATTCTTGTGCGAGTCCAACTTGTTGTTCGGTCATGTAGACTCGACACGTTGAGTCTAAGTTGGGTTTGGTTTGCTAGTTAGGTAGCTAGACAAGTAAAACAAAAAGGGAGAGAGAGAGGGAGTGAGTAGAGTCAAGTCTACCTCGAGAAGATTTTAAGGGCTCACGCACTTCCTAGCAACAATGTAGGCGATTCAACACTTAAGGTGATGATTTCTTCTCCTTGGGCTTTCCATTTTCTCATTAACTCAAGCAATAGTTTCTAATTTAATTTTGGTTGATAATTGATATCTCTATCTCATAATTATTTGTACCAATTATTGGAGTTGAATTCTAGATTATATGCTTAAATATTTATCCTGCATAAAATCTAGAATCAAGGAATGCATAGGGTTAGGCCACCCATTTATACTAGCTCAACCGATCACTCAGGACCCAAATGACACAACCCAGATGCATAGGGTTAGGCCACCCATCGACGTGTGAAGGGCGCCCACAAATGATGTAAGGGGTCGTCACCCAAACGCAATCATGGAGCGATCGTGACATCATTACAATTTGAAGTACTGGGCTCATAGCCTCCTTTATTGCTCATTTCTCACTATGGGGAGGCACCCTAGCGTACGCTGACAGTATGGATACGGTGTCCCATATTACCATGCCCGACTCCTAAGACTCAGGAATCATATCACTAATAGTTATCAGTAGGCCTCTCATGGGTATGTAGTGCTCCAGATCTAGATAGGCGTGATCGTACATGGTGGACATACATGATTGGTCGACTATTAGGCTAGTTCGGTTGACTGAGGTGAACCTCAGCGTAACCGACATTTGGTGGAAGCAACCCATGTAGTCTAACTACTGTTGGCTGTCCGCATTCATCCTGGTTCAATTGGACTAGTCTGGGGCGGAGAACTCAATTATGGCTGCCCTCATGAATTTATGGTTTGCCAGCCAACCCGATTAACCAAATAGCCACAATCAATCAATATACAAATAAATTAATTATTGCAGCTACATGAAAGAGTATAAATAAAAAATTAGGAAAATTCTACTTTATTTGGGGATTTTATCGAACATGCAGGTGTATTACCACTATTCATCATAATTCGCATGAGGTAAGACGAATTGAGTGTGTATGTGTTGAGACTCAAATATTGCATATTTTCCCCCATTTATATGAATATGATAATGCTTAATAGTATACTTTTTACATATTTTTTTGCAAGGTGAGTTTAAGAACTTGGATTGAAAGGAATGTTAAAAGCATAGATTTAATGCTCAAGAATTGCCAAGGTATAGAATGGACCTTTGGATACCAAGATTGAAGATTTCAAGATCCCAAGATCTAAGATAACCAAGTGGACAAGGAAGAAAGTCGAAAGAACGAAGTGCTGAAATTCACTTCATTGTCTATGTTATCGCTAACTGTTCGATGACATCAAAGCCATCGCTCGATGACATCAAATTTTTACATGAAAATCAAGTTGGTCGTTGGACATATTGGGTGGCATTCTCGATTAATCGAAGCTTCTCTCGATGACATCGAGGAGTTGCTTGATGACATTGAAGTATGTTTGATGGTATTGAATTTTTTGAAGAATTATGAAGCAACTCGCTGGACTGTTTTGGACACTTTTTCGATTACTCGATGACCTGTTCGATGACTCGAAGATACACTCATGTTGGTGCACAAAAAATGTACGAAGTTTCCATTATGCATTGATGAAAACTACAAATGATAAAAAAATGGATTTTGAGAGATGAGAAGATATCAAAGAAGAAAGAAGAAAAAAGAAAAATAAGAGAAAGAAGGGATCCATGGTGTTGTGCCGACCTATGCAAAGTGTACTGATTGGTGGGTCCGCACAAACCCCCTCATTCCAGGGTGTTGTGTCGACCCGCGCAAGGCGTATTGATTACACAGGTCCACACAAACCCTCTCATTGGTTGTGCGCATCCGCACAAAGACGGTATGATCAAAATGAGTGGAATGGCTAGAATTTGATGAAAGGTTAGCCTCGTGGCACGAAGATTGAGGGTTCGCAAGTGTGGAGGCCTATAAATACCCCACTCCGCCTCTCATTTGGACATGATGAAGATTGCAAAAGAAGATCAGAGCTCCAGAGAAGAAGAAGGCTTTGAAGGCATCAAGAAGGGAAGGGAGGAAGAAGAAAGAGGAAGCTTTTGTGCCGGATCGCACAGCAACATAGCTTTATGCCAGGCCGCGCAACACCATGCTGTTGCACGACAATGAATTCGAAGAGCTGAAATGCTGCTGAAATGGTCGAAGGGAATCAGATCTTTCCTCTATACAGGAATATGAGCTCAAGAAGGAGATATAGGATGATCATATCTGCACAACATTCCTCTCAATGAGATGAACAAATCACAAACTAAAATGTTGCTGGATTTGACATTTAGATTTGATATTCAAACTATTTCAATACTTGTATTTTGAATGATCTATCTTAGAATCAAGGAAAATTAAAAAATGTAAATGAACTCAGAATGAATAATATGATAATTTTCTCTTTCATTCTCTTTGTTATGATTAAATAAGATAATCCTCCAAACCAAATACCTTTGTTTCTTGTCGAAACAAAATGGTGACTCCACTGGGGATTTGTCTTATCTAAGATTAACATGGAGAAAGTTTTGAGAACTTTATCATTGGCGTCTTACCGATGCCAAAATGGTGACTCTCAACGGGAACATCCTCTCCTTCATCTCTAAGATAAAATATTTTATCATTCAAATACTAATTGTGATTTCATGTTGTTGTTGAAGGTTAGAAGACGGAACTTCAAATTACGATCGATGGCAAACACAACAGAGAAGACAAACTTCTACTTCACAATGACTGGATTCGTGATAGAATATGCGGTGAATCAAATTGCAGATCGCGAAGCTCAATCTACTGCAAGCAAAAAATAACAAACTCTGAGTTATGGCTGGAGCCATAACCGCTTCACCACTAGCTCAAGAAAATAATAATGACTGGGTTATTGTAACATCCCAAAGGACAAGGGCTCGAAATGCAGCAATCGCTAGGATGAATTCATCTCCACATAAGTTCAGGGGGGAAATAACACAAAACACAGCTAAAAATAATCCTGAACTTGCTCCTTTGGCTCTATACCTGGGGAAATCTCTCCCCTCTTTGACATCGCAAGACTTCCCAGTACTGCCTATTGTGAAGGCTCGAGGGACAAGAAAAGAGAAAGGCAAATCACCAATGAATAATGCAATTTTCGTGTCACCTTAAAGTACGCCTCAGTAAGAAATATCACAGTCGACTGAATTCTATGAGAGTTCAAAAGGTCCGAATAGAGCCTCTCTCTCAATAAGCCCTATCATACCCGGATACTTTTCCTACGATTGCCTCTTTAGAAAATGCAGAAGCCATCGTGTGTATGACGGGAACCAATCAAAGTCCATAGCCGACTATTGAAGATCGTATAGCCAACATGACACAAACACAGAGAACGCTAATGGAAGAATGCGAAAATCTTTGAGAAGCTTTGGCTACTTTAGCACACAATGTGGCTCGGATCGCAACCCCTCTAATGATAGCCATCATGAATGAACAAGAACAACATCCTGAAGGCTCTTAGTTGCCGAGGGCGGGATTGCATGGATCCGCTCCTCTGACAAGAGTAGTAACTAAAGAAGTACGACAAATGGCTGTAGAGGCGGTTAGAACAGAAAGAGAGCATGAACATTTTGAGAAATTCTGATACAGAACACCTTATCTAAGAGAGGTGGAAGATGTTCCATTCCCAGCAAACTTCAAACAACTAGACTTTCAAAAGTTTAATGGAAATGGGTCTCAAGAAGAACATCTTGTACACTTCATCACCACCATGGAGAATTTCTCTACTGTTTCACAATACTGTTAATGGTTGTTCGATTCTTCTTTGACAGCAAAGCATTTCGATGGTATTCTAATCTGACACCGGCTTTGAAAAGAACTTAAGAACAAATGTGTTTATATCCAACTTCTTCTCATCAGATCGTGACGCCAGCATTGCAAAATTGGCCTCTGTCAAACAAAGAGAAAATGAACCTGTGTAAAATTTTATCGACAGGTGGAAGACTTTGGGGGCTTCATGTAGGCATTTTTCAGAAGAGACAGAAGAAGTAAACATATGTTTGAATTCAATGGAGCGAAGAATTGCCTTCGGGCTCACGAGTCCTAATATAAAAACTTTTTGATATCTCTCAACAAAAGCACATGCATTGGAATTGATGGCTAGGAAAATGCGAGCATTTCAGATCAGAACAGAAAGAAGAAGATTAAATAGATCAATGGTTAATACCGTTGATCAAGAAAAGAAAAGAAATACCTTTTACAATAAGCAGGAAATGAGGAAGAGGGAACATTTGGATCGTTATAAAGATCGAGTAAATGATAATCGAACTCGATTGTATGACGATCATAAAAAATACGATTTCAAAAAAAAAGACGTTATACAAATGATGGAATAGTTACTGGCTATCAGGACCATTCAATTGCCCCAGCCCAGGCGTCCAGAAGAAGTTGAGATGACTAAGGATAAGAAGTATTGCTGTTATCATCGTTATGTCGGACATCCAACAGAAAATTGTTTAAGGATAATAAAACAAGGTGAGATAGTGATGAAAAAGAATGAGAAGCGGGATGAGAAAGTTACTGTGAACATGACATTTGCAAAAGATCTGTCGAAATCCTGGAAAGATAAAGGTAAGATTGTTGTGATAAGAGAATGGCCGGTTGTGATAAATTTCATTACAAATTCTCATCATCATTCATAGTTTGCTAAATCATCCTCTAAAGAAGTTAGTTTAAGTGATTTAGTTTTCGTTACCCAGAAAGAGGACGAGTCGGTAGAAGAATTTATTAATCGATGGAGAATACTGGGGGCATGATGTTTACAATTGGTAAAAGAAGAAAGATAACAAAGAAAATTATGTATAGAATGCATAAGGCCAAATATTGCATTAAGTCTTGTCGGTCCGAATATACAGACGTTTCAAGATCTGATCGAGAAGGCTTGCAGTTTAGAAAAGATTAGTGCGAGAGTGTCTGATTTCTATATAAGTCAACTGTCCCAAAACTTTAAGAGAAATTCGACCAATACAATTGAAGAAGAAAGAAAAATAAGGATTCGACAAGATGAGCAAAGAAAATCTGATAAAGGAGACATGAACAATCCTGTGGCTAAGAAAATAAAAAAAGAATTTGGACAGTCCAAGGATAATGAGAGGTATTCGTTCGAAGAAGATGATATACTTCCTATACTGAACAAATTGTTGGCAGTAGAGAAGATCAAGTTGCCGTGGCCAAAACATCTAAAGGAGATGAAGAAAATAAGTGAAAGTGACTATTGTTATTATCATCGTTTCCTTGGACATCGAACTGAGAATTACTTCAACCTAAAGAAGATATTGTAAGAAATGATTGATAGCGGCGAAATAATCATAAGAAAATCGTACGACATAAGAGAGGAGATAAGAGTACACAAGCCTGAATGATTCGAAACTGGGGGCAATTCTAATCTCAGATAATCTGTATGCGATGATGAGGCATCAGTATATTTATCAAAATTCGTGGCATTAAGATATATTGTCTCTGAAGATCACTGTGATTTTGATTACGAAGATTATCGGTATAATACTTCCGAATCAAAAGGAGGCAATACAAGTAGAATGATGAAACAACCTCAAAAGGCAAAGCCATATATTCTTCTCTGTATGAATGAATAAAAGGAAAATTCTTAAGCATATCAAGATCAAGTACATAAAAAATGATATTATCGTCAATTATTGCCAAGCGTCGATGATTATCTCCAGATTAACAATTATCGTTGTCGTCATTAATCGCTGATACAAAAGTCATCTTATCGAAGCTGATGATTATCTCCAAATTAGTAATGATCACCATCGTCATTAATAGCTGATACAAAAGCCAATCTTATCGAAGCGTCGATGATTATTGCCAGATTAACAATTATCACCGTCGTCATTAATCACTGATATGAAAGTCATCTTATCGAAACTATTATCATCGCCAAGTCGATACATTATTTTAATCATAAACATTGTCAAAATATTATCAGCAATGGCGATATATCAATTATTGATTCATCATTCATAGCAACAAGCTTATATGGCCAACCACACGTAAATCTTGCGACAGCAATGACAATTCATCATTTACGGCGACTTAGATAAGCCTATATGGCCAATTACGCATAAGACCTACCATCATTGACAATATATATAATTATGTGGGCAGCAGTGAGAAGCCAGTGGCCTTAAAAGGCCCATGAAGGCCATCACATGCTTAGATCCATGCGAGCAACGGATGAAGCCAATCACTACCAAAAGTCATACACGGCTAAAAGTAGAAGGAGGCTAATCACGCGTGAGACCAATGTCATCTGTATAGCTTCCGACAGTGTCACGAGGGATGGTGGGAGAAAATGCCCTCTTATGAATGGGTCCGACCTTACAGAAGAAGAAAAAATGGGCTGCAGTGTGAGCTCTTTGGCTTTGTCCATAGATAGGCCAACCATGCATAAGATCCCCCATATTCATGGTTTGATTCTAGCAGAAACGCATGAGGATAGAATTTTAGCCTCCTCATTGATGAATTGACAACCTTGGATTTGGTACCCTAAGATAGCCTTACGTGTCCCAAGAACTCTAGAGAATTAGTACAGCTAATCCTGTGCGTAAATCCCACCGAGTTCACGGCCCTAATAGCTTCACTGGGCCCCTCTGATGGATCGTTGTTTGTGAACTCCTCGGCTATGATAAGTCCAACGAACTCATAAGAGTTACAAAGACCGTTTAAGAGTCTAAAATTATGATTGCTCCACTACTCATGAGCTTAAACTGTGCACGAAAGTGTCTAGTCAAATCAAGTCAAGTCAAGCAGTCAAGTCAAGTCAAGTCAAGTTCAGTCAAGTTATGTCCAGTCAAAGTATGCTCAGTCAAAAGCATACTAGCTCAAGCTTAAACTATGCGTAACATCAAAATGCTGCAGATACATTAATAGTGCGAATGCATATGTTTGCCTGTTTGACTTAAGATATACTCAAAGATGCAAATTTCCTGATATGATCTCATAAATCCTAAATATCTCATGTTTAGATTAAACAAACATACAGAATGCTTTTCTTTTGAAACAGGCTTGGATTACAACATTATTAACTTTGATCAAAATGTTTTCTACTTTCTATTCTAAATCCAAAATACTTTAAGATCAGTTATTAGTCTTCAATGACGATATGTTTATCTTTCCGAAGAAGACGAATCTTCAATTATGATATGTTTATCTTTCTGAAGAGGACGGCGATGCCTTTCTGTCTCTCACCTTTCTAATGATAAAAGAGAGTTATCTCGTAAATTTTGCAAGGGCGGAGGAGTATAGAATGGCAAGGAACCATCATTTTCTTCTGGCAAATTCGAAGATTCAGGTGAATTCTTCAAAGGAGTGCTAAGGGCTATCCATCTTTCAAGTGTATCGGCAGGCTTCACCTTAGAAATGTTATCTGCTGAAGAAATCTTTATGCAGAGTTGGCCTGGAGAGGGGGCATGATCTGTTTCTTCAAAGTAGCCAATGCCTTAATCTTTTTGATAATCTTTTAGATGAGGAGGAAGAATCCATATAGCGTGATCTACTGGGTAACAATTGTCCACCAAGTAATATTGATGAACCCACCAGCACATCCAACAATATGAAGCGCTAACTGGATAATTATAGCCAGAAATTATGAAATACGATCTGGTATGAACGCTCAAGAACTGCTTCCATATCAAAGCCTAATTATATGGCCCAACGTCGTAGCTTCTCATTGCTCTAGTGACAATATTACAAGTCTTCGGTACAGTTTGATCGAATCCAAATTGGCGAGAAAATCTACTTGGATAGTATGGTTCATGCCAGAATACACTACCTTCTCTCAAAGGAAGCGTACTAGGCCTGATAGAGACAATAAATGAATGCTCACCAAATGAGATGGAATCATCATCAACAACTGTTACATCTTCAGGAGAGCTAGTAAATGGAAATTGATGAAAGTCGATAGGACCGTTGCTTTCTATCTTTCTGCTGACCTAGCCATTCGACTTCTCAATCATCTTTCTTAATTGGTAATGTTGAAGAGGAAGACAATCAGGGTTTAATACGCTCTTCTAGAGTCAGCAAATGTCAAAGGAAAATACACTCTTAGCCAGCCTATGAAGAAATGCTAAGGAGCACAAACTAGAAAAGACTCAGCGGTTGAACCTTTAGAGCCGAAAATGACATCTTCAAAATCACGATATAATGAGCGAAGAATGCAACAAATGCAATGAAAAGCATGATGACAAACACAAAGATGGAATAACTAAATCATTATCATATTGTAAATATTATAATCATTCTAAAAGCTTTCAATATATTTCAAAATTATCAATACTTTATGAAACTAAATTGGAAAGTTGTGATATCTTGAGATACTAATTC
The DNA here is from genome assembly GCF_029962835.1 of Magnolia sinica. Lineage (NCBI taxonomy): Eukaryota > Viridiplantae > Streptophyta > Magnoliopsida > Magnoliales > Magnoliaceae > Magnolia > Magnolia sinica. The sequence goes on from NC_080577.1 coordinate 36,945,589, forward strand.
CAATTAATTTGGCAGGTAAGATTACCATTCGAAATCCTGGATTATGCAGGCTATGAATAAAGGACTTGATCAAAGAGATTGTTGCAGTAGGAGCAGCATTAAAGAACAAATCCCTAGCCACGGAGTTTAAACAAAGAGTTGCCAGAGTTGATCGAAGAGATTGTTACAGTAGGAGTAGCATTGAAAGGTAGTTTTCTGACCGAGTTACTCAAAGATGAAGTCGCCATCGCTTTTACAACGGCAAGTTTCAATGAAAATAAAAGAATTACATAAATAAGGGGAGTCAAAACTGTGGTGGATGTAATTGCGGCCCTATTCATAGAAAGACGTTTCTCTAATTGACTACTATGAAAATAGAGTGCTTTCATTGCCTCCATTATTCTCTCTATCAAGGCATTCACTTGACACTTCTGATTGGAGGTATTCAATCTTCTATTTGAGTGCGGGCATTCAATCTTCTATTTGAGTGCGGGCAGTCAATCTTCTGTTCGAGTGCGGGCATTCAGTCTTCCGTTCGCGCCATTCAGTCTTTCGTCCAGGCCTGACCATCCAGTCATCCTTCGAATGTAAATCATTTGAGCTTGATTCCTTCGATTGTGATTCATTTTATATCAATCTATTTGAGCACGATCCTTTGTCTGAGCACGTTTCATCAGGCTCCCATTTGAACTAGACTATTGAAGTTTTCCATTCAAGCGATCCTTCTCTGAATTGTAATCAGCTCTACATTCATGAAGAGTCCTTTGCCGAGAAAGGATTTTTATGCAGAAGAAGATCGATCCTCCATTTGATTTCATCAATTAATCAAAGAAGGATCAATGGAGCATCTGTTGGTGCACAAAAAATGTACAAAGTTTCCATCATGCGTTGATGAAAACTACAAATGATAAAGAAGGAATTTTGAGAGATGAGAAGATATTAAAGAAGAAAGAAGAAAATAGAAAAATAAGAGAAAGAAGGGATGCATGGTGTTGTGCCGACCTGGGCAAAGTGTACTAATTGCAGGGGTCCGCACAAACCCCCTCATTCCATGGTGTTGTGCCGACCTGCGCAAAGTGTACTGATTGCACGGGTCCGCAGAAACCCCCTCATTCCATGGTGTTGTGCCGACCCGTGTAAGGCGTACTGATTGCACGAGTCCGTACAAACCCTCTCATTGCTTACACGTATCCGTACAAAGTCGGTATGATCAGAATGAGTGGAATGGCTGGAATTCGATGAAAGGTGGGCCCCATGGCATAAAGATCGAGGGTTCGCACATGTGGAGGCCTATAAATACCCCACTCCTCCTCTCATTTGGACACGATGAAGATTGCGAAAGAAGATCAGAGCTCCAGAGAAGAAGAAGGCTTTGAAGGCATCAAGAAGGGAAGGGAGGAAGAAGAAAGGGGAAGCTTTTGTGTTGGACCACACAACAACATAGCTTTGTGCCAGACCGCACAACAGCATAGCTTTGTGCCAGGCCACACAACACCATGCTGTTGTACGATAATGAATTCAAAGAGTTGAAATGCCGCTGAAATGGTCAAAGGGAATCAGATCTTTCCTCCATACAGGAATATGAGCTCAAGAAGGAGATATAGGATGATCATATCTGAACAACATTCTTCTCAATGAGATGAACAAATCACAAACTGAAATGTTGTTGGATTTGACATCTAGATTTGATATTCAAACTATTTCAATACTTGTATTCTGAATAATCTATCTTAGAATCAAGGAAAATCAAAAGATGTAAATGAACTCAGAATGAATAATATGATAATTGTTCTCTTTCTATTATCTTTGTTATGATTAAATAAGATAATCCTCCAAACCAAATGCGTTTGTTTCTTGTTGAAACAGCTCAATGACATTGAAGGAAGGTTCGATGACACATAGACTTACGCAGTGCGAAAAGAGAAAAGGCGTGACTTCTGGATTCAAACCCCTTCGATGACATCGAAGGCATTACGTAGAGTTACGCAGACTGCAGAAATTTGAGGTGCTTTTGTGATTTTATGGAAACTAGCCTATGAATATGGATTTCCTGAGTCTTTTTAGGATATCTAGGGTTTTGAGGAGCAGAGCAAAGGGTTGGAGCCTTCATCCAAGAGTTTCTTCTTCTCTTCTTCTTAGTTTTTAATACTTTCTTCTAGGGTTTTGAATATGATCATGTCTTTGGTTGGCTAAATCCCTTAGCTAGGGCTAAGGGGTGAAGCTTGTAGCATGATTGGGATATTTTTCTAGTTTGATTCTTATTCTTATTGAACTTCTTTGATTCTAATTTGATATTTAAGAAATACTTTTAGTTTTAATAGTTTGTTGTGACTCAAATTATAATAGATCTGCAATAGCTTTGAGTACCTTCTTATTCTTTGAGATTATGAAGATAGTAAGTCTTGTTGTTCACCATCGTCCCTTGGGCATGGTTGGGTGATGGAATCTCTTCTAACCTTCACAATTCTTCTATGATTGGTTATGGGATTGGTATATCCTGTTGTTTGCCATTGTCTCTAGGGCATGGTTTGGTGATGGAATCACTTCCAATCCTCATAACACTCATCCATTGAGAATTAGGTCAATAGAAGTTCAGATCAGATCTTATTGATATACCTTCCAATTGGATAGGATAGAACTCCAATTTCAATTGAGTTCCTTGGATCAAATAAGGAAACATCCTAATAGCTGCAAGTGGATCCCTAGAAACCCTAGTTCCCACCTTTGAATTTTTGAGTTTTTGTTTTTAATTATTCACAATTACTTCCTTATATTCTTGATTTAGATTTAGATCTTCTCTTAGTTTTGATTCTAGTTACTTTCAGAATATACACAAGTTCAGTCCCTATGGATTTGACCTTGGTCTCACCGAGATTATTACTACATCGTGACCCTACACTTGGGGTTGTGAACAGTATGCAGGTGGATAATATGAAGCATGAGTAACAAATCCAGCAATTTCAACTTATTATAGCATTTAATTGAATGTTCAAGCTACATTACATGTGATTAGCAATTTATGAAAGGTAAATGGCCATACAAGTACGGACTGGTTAGCATGAAATCATCCATTCACTACACAAATCATTAATTATGACATGGGGTTCGATAAATGACTACCTAGGGTAATGGTCTGCACCTTGGATTGGTATGTTGAATTTGGACTCACTCTTAGAGCGAAGGTTACGTAGGTCAGCTCATTGGTGCCCTGCACTAGCATGGTTAGCTCATAAGGGCACTTGCAATCGGCCCTCAAGGCACAAATTTTGAGAAAAAGCTCAATATTTACCTTTACTCGTCACCGAGGAAAATTTCGGTTGTGAGGTGCGGTCGCAGCTTCGTTGCGGCTAGCAAGGGTGGGCGATTTCTCCAATCAGCTCCTCTCATATGCCTCCTCCCCTCTTCTCCTCTCTCTCTCTCTCTCTCTCTTATTGTAAATGAAAATTCGTATGGGAGAGAGAGAGAGAGAGTGGGAAATGGGGCTATTTATAGTGCCAAAAATGTGTGTAAATGCCCTGATGCCCCCTTTTCCATTAAACTTGCCCTGGGGGAGGCTGCTTTTGATTTACGGGGTCTTTCTGGGGGTCCACTAACTCATCCACATCGGGGGCAGGTGCCCCACTATGGGATCTATGTTTCATCATAACCAGGTGGCAATCGGACACTTCGATTAGCCGTGGGTACCCCACTTGGGATAGATTGACATCGGTGATCAATCGGGGCCGTGACTATACGGATATGAGCGGAGAATTATCCTTAACCAATACCTCTAGTTTGGTTGCGATCTAACGGTCAAAAAGTCAAAACTTCGCAAAAGAGTGGGGAGCTTATTTCACTTAAGTTTTAGATTTCAGCCTAGGGCATTGACTTGTTTCAAGCACTCGGCCCCTAGCCCAAGTTGAGCCGTTCTAGGCACTTTCTTGGTTCATCACTCGTGATGAACGTCAAGCTCACTAAGACGAACGTCTTTTTATAACCATGAGTTTAGTAGCCCATAAATGAGTGGTATATAGCTTATTTAGATAATCAAGATATTTCTAGAATGAATTGGGCAGGGAGATTTCTTCTGCGTAATGATTAGGGTCTGGATTAGCTAATTTTATAGTGTGGCCTATTTGCAATTAGCGAAAATGGTGATTCGGGCATAATCACTCTAAACCGTTGGTTCGTGGGATAAATGAGTAGCTGGGTTGATTTGGTTTCTTAATTAAGATCCAACTCTTATTTGTATTGGCTTTAGGTAGGTCTTTATTTAGTTAAAGTTTTCTTGATTAGTCAGTGATAGGTCAACTAGATTTGGACCATATGTGAACAAATTCTGAGGCTAAACATGATGTTTAAGTAATTGGGCAGATTCGTTGGCTTCCTACGGTTGATTAATCAGATTTACATAGTTCTTTACCGGTATCACCTGTGTATAAGCTCACCTTGAGCATCAAAGGTCAGTAAGTGACAACTTACGCTAATTATATAAAAAAATTTCAAGGATTTTTTGGAAATCCAAAATAGTGAAAATTCGGGACGTTATCGTTTACCGTATATAAAATGCTTGCATGTATTTAAATCAAAATTCTTAAAACTGGAATTAAACATCGATCAAATAATACCTTCATGCCCCGCTAGCTCATTTGGCCCAGACGTGCATGCCACATACGTGCAGACGTGAAATCTGCTACAACCATTGTTGTCACGCCCCAAACCCGGAAATCGGATTCGCAGGAATCCCGATCACCGAATCCGGTGCCGACAGCCTCCATAGTACCCCATTCTCGGCTCCTAGCGTCCATACGCCAGATTCCGATCCTGGGATCCTACAAGGAGGATTTTTTTTGTACATTTAAATCATAATAAGCATAACCACAAGATTACCCAATTCACAAAGGCAACATCATCATCACATATCCACTAATATAATCATTTAAGTACAATGTTGAAAGGGAAAATACATATATCAAAATCAAAGCTCCTGAAGACAACTGCACGCTCCAAGCTCAACGCTGCAGCAAACTAATAACACCTGCACGCATCTATCGTGCATAAGCTTATAGAAAGCTTAGAGGGTGGTGAAAGTATGTGCACAAGGTAAGTGCCAAGTATACAATGCAACGCCATGAATCAGACAGTGGAATAAATAGAAATACTGACAAGATACGATATCAGAGTAAGCAGAATTATACTGGTATGCCCATGAGTCAATACGATATCAGAGTAAGCAATTCAGACCAGCCATATAAATGAGGAGTAAAAAAGAACTAAAAAATCAGATACCGAGGGTATAATGCAAGATGTAAATCCTGCTAAGTCCGTCTAGGCCATATAAATGCAGAAACATAGTAACCCAAAATGCTGAGTACTACAGATGCAATGCAATATACGGTGCGAATGCACTACAAATTTGACAACAAAGAGGGATAGAAACTATAGCACTTACACCACCACAAAGGACTTCTATCCAAACTAGTCCCATACCTAAATTTAGATAGTCAGACTCAATGTGGTAAACTCCTAATCTCAGGTTAGTCGCGCGCCCAACTGAAATCCTGGTCATGCGAAGGTACACGTAACAAATAGTTACGCACCACCAACCCGAGTGGATAGTGAAGGAATGAATGAATGAATATGCAATTCCTGCTCAATAAGTCCACATATTAGTACAGTTACTCTCTAGAGAATCACTGGGGTCTATTACACTCCAGACTAGATTGTCGCCCCATCGTGCGCAACAAGGTGAGTGGAAGAGACCTCACTATCCGCCTGCCAATATCAGGCCCGGCTCGTCGATAGCGGACCTATTCCTCGAGCTGGTCAGACTTAACCTAGCATTGCCCCCTCCTCTCGGGCAGGTAAGGCCGTACCCCCTTCCAACCGACCATGACACAGTGGGAGACGCGGCCTAACGGTATACGGCCCTCATGCGCTCATGCATCCACTCGGTCTAGACGTTGGAGCAACCTCTGGAACCAAGAGGGTTTAGGGACTTTCACCCAGAGATATCTATAGCACCCCATGTAGAACAGATTTTCGGTGTCCCATCTGGCCATCCACGAAATACCTGTGGAGGCTACGACCCTGATGTCGCTAGGGCGTACAGTAATCACAATACACAATGCAAAATGTATGAGTCATACAATCTAGTCATGCATCAATCCTGCGCATACCGTGCACTCATGTGAGAAAATCTCCGCCTATCAGGGAGTCTCATAACAATATACCCAATGTCATATGCAATGGTCAACCACATCTCATAACAAACATGCAGATGATGCGTATGGGCATGTATCGTGATGCTATGCTGTCATATACTCAGAATCAGTATCTATAACTGGCACCAATAATCGACATCGATAATCGGCCTCGACAATGTAGACATTTAACCAACATTACCCCCAAGGAGTGGCCCACATAAAGCCTAATATATAGTAGACTCATGGCCTCAAACAAGGACCTAATATATAACACCATGGGCCTTACTCAAGGGCCACATATACACAACAGGTGGGCCCTGCTCATAAGATTCAAATACATAAAATGTGAGCCCTACACATGGGTCACGAATACGTCAAATGCGTCATACGTCATGGGCCTAATACATATCACAATGGCCTTGCCCATAGGCCACGAATACACCACAATGGGCCTTGCCCATGGGTCATGAATACATCACAGTAGGCCTCGACTACGGTTCACATATACATCATATAGGTCTCGACAATCAGAATTGACACTCGGAATCGGCCTCAACAATCGGAGTCGGTCTATACAATCGACCTTGATAATCGAAATCGGCTTCAATACTCGGCCTCGACAATCGGGATCGATCGATAATTAGAATCGGCAAATCGGTCACGACAATTAGGATCGATCGATACTCAGAGTCGGCATATCGGTCACGACAATCGGGATCGATCGATAATCAGAGTCAGCAAATCGGTCACGACAATCGGGATCGATCGATACTCAGAGTCGGCAAATCGTTCACGATAATCGGGATCAATCCATAATCAGAGTCGACAAATCGGTCATAACAATCGGGATCGATCGATACTTAGAGTCGGCAAATCGGTCACGACAATCGGGATCGATCGATACTCAAAGTCAGCAAATCGGTCACGACAAACTGGATCGATCCATAATCAGAGTCAGCAAATCGGTCACAACAATCGGGATCGATCCATAATCAGAGTCGGCAATTCAATCACGACAATCGAATCGATCAATAATCAGAATCGGTAAATCGGTCATGATAATCGGATCGATCGATAATTAGAATCGGTAATCGACCTCGTTGCAAGGCGAAGTCCATAGATGAACGGCCGATGATGGATCAAACAATATCAATGGAGCCGAAGTGTTTGGGTTAACCCACTAGAGAGCGATGAGAATGGGCCTATCTAGGCCTAAGAGAAGGTCACAATGTAGATATTTAACCATCATTGCCCATCAATGTGGACATTCAACCAATACTGCTCCCAAGCAGTGGTCCACATAGAGTCAAACATAAGGTGGGCCCAAATATCCAATAAATGGCCTCAAATAGTCATCACAGGTGAGCCTCACACATGTAGCACGTGAGCTTACACATCACGATGAGTCGATACATTGGGCCACACCATTAGCCTAATATACACCTCACAGTCGGCCTCTAACACAAGCCACATATACATCACCATGGGCCACATATACATCACATTGGGCCACTCCCATGGGCCTCGAATACATCATAATGGGCCTCGCCCATGGACCTTGAATACGTAACATCGGGCCTTGCCATTTGGGCTGAAAATACATCACAATGGGCCACAACCCATGGGCCTTAATGCACAATGGATGGGTCCTACACCTGGGCCTAATATGCATCACAGATGGGCCCTACACATGGGCCTCATACATAACAAGTTGGGCTTATCAATGAGCCCTAGGGAGAGTCGTAATGTGGACGTTTAACCAACATTTAAACGTGCAATGTGGACATCAAACCAACATTGCTCCCAAGGCACGACTGTCATAAACATCATTACATAAACCATGTTGGGATCACACATTGCAATGGACCTTAGGTACATCCCATTGGGCCTTAAATACATCAAATGGGCCAAATCACATGGGCCTTATTTCATCAAGTGGGCCACATCAATGGGCCGCACCAATGGGCCTTATGTACATTGCAATGGGTCATAATCCCGTGAGCCTTAGAATGCATCAAATGGGCCTAATCTCATGGGTCTTATGTGTATCAAGGTGGGCCTTAACAACAGGCCACAAATACATCAAGGTGGACCTAATCACATGGGCCTCATATATATGCCAAGGTGGGTCTCAGTGGATGGGCCATAACTACATTAAGATGGGCCTCCTCAAATGAGCCTTATAAATATCAAGGTGGGCCTCAATGGATGGCCACAAGTATATATATATATATATAAATCATATCAAAAGATCAACCGATCTTTACTTCAAATAACAGTGGTGGGGATCCACTTGAACCATAGGTCTGACTCATTCTTTAGCCCCTGCCATAAAATGAGCTTTCAAATTGGTTGGACGGTTTGGATGCAACCCATGCATCATGGTGGGTCCCATAGGTGGACGGAGAGGGTGAAATAGGTGGGGCCCACATAACTTTGTGACGTCACATACACCAGCTACTTAGCTGGTATGTTGCACGCCGGCCAATTTGCTTCATAAGGTGGGTCCACATGTGTGGCCCACCATAACATTTATTTCCCATCGAACATTAATAAGGTCACACAGACCTGAGAAAAAGAAAAAAAAATAAATTACATAATGATCCAAACTTCAGTGAAAACCCCAAATGGATTTCAATGGTTGACGTTCAATCCACTCTGCCTTTGCAGGGTGGCCCACCTGACTGACGGCTGGATGGCAAGGATAGAACACGTACATCACAGTGGGTCCCACCATCCAGTGGTGTGGACAGAGGGGCAAGGACACAGACATCATCAGGTGGGTCCCACCGTCCAGTGCTGTGGACGGTGCGGACACAGCACATGCACCAGGGTAGCTTCCACCGTCCACAGCCATGGACGGTGTGAAGAGAACATGTACATCAATGGTGGGTTCCACATGGGGCCCACTATAACATTTATTTGTAATCCAACCCCTTAATAAGGTCACACGGACTTAGATGAAATGGCAAAACAAATTTCATGGTGATCCAAAACTTCTGTGGCCCACAAAAAGGTTTCAATGGCAGAAATTCAATTTACTGTTTCCTGCAGTGTGGGCCACTTGAGCTGTGGATGGAGCTAAAATTTGGAGGGGGCCCACTGTCGGGAGTGGCCCACCTCGTGAACGGGTTGGATGACAAATAAACATCAAGGTGGGGCCCACGGCTAGAGCCGTGGGTTGGTGTCCGCCCGCCCGTCCGCTGGTGCGCAGGCAGCGCCTGCTGCCTTCTGACAGCAGCAACGCAGCTGCTGCATCTCCTCCTTTTTTTTCTCGCGGTATATCACGTGTGGGGCCCGCATTAGGTGAATCCACCTCGTCCAATGGCCTCCCATGGCTCAAGACAAGCAAAATAAGCCAAATATTGAGCATATTTCGGTGTATAGAAACATGGAGAGTGTTTCAATGATAATTACATTATTTACTATGCTATGGCCCACCTGAAAGTCAGATTGGTCCCATTTTTCGGCTCAACGCCTAAAACAATCTAAGGAATGGAATGGACGTCTTGGATGGGCTCAATGCATCAAGGTGGGGCCTGTATGGGAGGTCCACCTAAAAACAAAAAAAAAAAACAAAGTACATGTATTTTTTTATTTTTTTGTTTTATACACTCACCGTCTGCTCACACTTCACAGACCACGTCCAGCGTCTCTAGACGCTGGACGGTTGAATATAATACATTATTTAAGGTGGGCCCCACCTACAGATGTGTTGCCTAGGTGGGCCACCACAAGGTTGGATAATGTGGATAAGTCATACATCAATGTGGGGTCTATCTGAGTGGGCCACATGACCACACCATCACAAAGAAATAAGGAAACACCATCACAAAGAAATAAGGAAAGAGAGAGTGGGAGAAAGAAGCACCCACCTTTAAAACTACTACTCCTTCTTCCGCACTAGGGCAATCTAGTTCCAAGGAGAAAGAATCAATGGTTGAGATTGGATTTTAGAGGTTGGATAATGGGGTATGAAGCTTCATGGTGGGTGAAAAAATGGAGGAAAGCTTAGACGTGAGTTGCTTTCATGGAGCTTGGGAGAAATGAGAGGTGATAGGTGAGAGATGTAAGTGATAGATAGGTGTACTTGATGGGTGGAGAGAGAGAGTGTGTTGACTTTAGAGGTTGCTTGGGGATGAGTGTTTGTACTTGACATGATGGGATAGAGTACTTGACACTTGATGCGATTGATGAGACATTCTCTTGGGATCGCAACGCGCGGGGTTTCTCTCGAAATGAACACGGGCCCACATTTCCTGGCTCGGGTATCATCTCGGCGCGTGAGATGCGGCATCGGAACCGCGGCGACAGTGCGGTCGCAGGGGTATAAGTCTTGGGTTGAGTTGACTCGGGTTGATTGCAAGCGAATCAGGGTTGCGCGCAAATACTGGTTGAGGGTTTCAGGTTGCCGAAATTCGACCGGAAAGACCACGGAAGTCTATGGAACGGTACGGTTTATGATACGGGGCTTACAATTGTAACTCCACCTGTTGAAGTGCTCCCAATCAACTTGTAAAGATTAAAGGGCGTATGTGCTCTCATAACCACGAGTGTCCCATTTGAAACTTTAAGTACACCATTAAAACCGGTGATCTTGCACCCAATTGCTTCGAGTGCACCGAGAGAAATCAAACTCTTCTTTATATCAGGAACGTGCCTCACCTCAGTCAAGGTATGCTTTATCCCATCAAACATCTTGTTGCACACCGTACCAACAACCACAACATTACATGCATTGTCATTGCCCATAAATACCTATTCACCATCGTACTCCCTGTAACTGGCAAACCAAATTAGATGATGAGTCATGTAATATAAAGTCCCTGTGTCAAGAATCCACTCGTTTCTATGATCATCGTGTAAGTGTCCGATCATAGACACTAACAACACATCACCTCCGCTTGTCTCTTCATCAGACGTGGTAGTGTTGGCTTCCCTGGAAGAAGCCTCCGAGTTTTCTTTCTTCACTTTAGGATTTGTGCAATCCTTCTTCATATGTCCTGACATCTCACAATTCCAACTCTTTAACTTTCCCTTACCGTTGCCCTTATTTGGATCTCAATCGAGAAGATCTTGTGTCCCGCTCAGAATTCTGACCCCTCGTAAACAATGCATCGATGCAGGCCCTCAAGCTTGGTTTTCTAGTAATTCTTTGGAAGTAGGGTTAAAATAAGGTTAAAGGGCTGAGATTCTAGATTGCCATGTGGCACAATATAGACGGTTAAATTGCTTGGTAAAAGTGTGATTTGGGGCTTAAATAAGTGACAGGGATATAACTCCACAATTGTATGCATTCAGACATTGCAAGGGGAGGTTTGACACTTATGGGGATCTCCCTGCTGGAGCAGGGGGTTTTCCACCTGTCAGGTGGCGATTAGAGCACCGCTTAAGGCATAGGTTCCCCCCTGTTTTGGCAGGGGATCTCCCACATGTGCGAGGGATCTCTGGCTGCCGTGATGTTCACTTGCTATATGAGCTGCGAATCTCTTTTAAGCCTATGGGTTTGGACTTCTAAGCTTGGTCTTGGGCTTGTTTAAGCTTTGGGTTGATTAGGTGAGTTGGTTGGGTTCTGGGTCAGCGAGTTGACTCGGAATGACTCTGTGAGCTGACTCACTGGGTTAACTCGATTGAACTTGGTTTTGAAAGTCCTAGAGTTTGTGTTAAGGTTTAGAGTCTGGATTAGGGATTTGGATTTATCCATCCATCGGGACCATCCAATTTCATCAACTTGTCAGTGTGGGGTGGGGCGTCTATAATGGGCTAGATTATTTTAATATTCGCCTTCTAGAACTTCCATTCATACCAATGTCAAGAGGAGGTGAGAAAATAATACAATGTTTATTCTCAATTCGACGCTGATCCAGACGAGTTATCTTTGGATGACTCTGATTTGATGTTAGACGGTTTTGATTTCTTTGGTAGACGATTATGATTTGTTTAAAACTTGTTGGAAATGGATTATAGATGACTTGGTGTTCAAACGAGAAAATTGGGAGAGGAGGGTCTTCGTGCCTTGGACATGAATTTCAATTTCACCTCATGCACACGTGCTATGCAACTTGGCCTTGTTTCACACACTTGAATCATCTAGAATTTGTGTGGAATTAGTTTATAAGTTTTCTTGTCCCGTGGCCCACCCAACATGTGGTTTAAATTGTCAAAATTCCATTCCAATCTAATTGAATGTTTATAAACATTGGAATTTTAGAATCAATGGTCAAATCATCATCATCATCACAAATTAAATATCCCATGGGGTCCTTTGAGGTGTCTAGATGTAGATAAATAGTCCATCTTTCAATTGGATGGCTAATCGTGATTTATCGGATGGAGGGGGTATGGTGTAAGGTGTGCATGTGATTACCGAGCGCTTTTTTATTTTTAAAAATTGGAGATTTTGTAGGATTCTTCCTGAATAATCAGTGGGCTCTTGAACTAAGTCCAAATGTGGCCCAATGTGGATGGTAAATAGTAGATTCGTTAGGGATCGGACGTGGATCGCAATTGTGATCTTTGTCTGATTTTCAGGCAAGTCATCTAACGGGTATGACAAGAGTTCTGATGGACAATTGATGTTATGAATCGGACGTTAAGGTTAAGGTGTACGGTTCAACTGAGTTAAATAAGTATATGTTAAATATTCATTGCAATTAGGCTCCCACAAATAGGTTTTCTGAAGAATAATGTAGGGTAGGAATATGTATACCGTAGAAAACTATAGATAATAGATAATATATTTATATCCATTAGAATTAAACTTTAATAGTGTAAAATACTCCTTAGTATATTAGGGTTAAGATGATAGGTTTAGGATCATTGATTAATGGAGGTATACAACTTAAATGGATTCTTCATTTACATAATGATGATGTGATGGTCCAGATTAAAATTGAACATTTTGATAGCAAAATTTGTCCATAGAGAGTCTTCTCGACGATTGGATTGGTGTATAATCAAGTCTGTTAAGATATATAGGCTTGCAATATATAAAAGTGTGTATATGCATATGTACATGTGAGGAAGGTCTTAAATCGTGATTTTGATGGTATGTTACGCATATACATAGGGTGGTCCAAAAGCGGAGTGGATGATTAGATAGCTTCATCCAGTGATGAATAGTTATTTCAACGGTTGATTTGATGAATGGTCAAGTATACAAAGATATATGAAGGCATGAATATTGTTATAGGGTATAGGTGTGTATTAGTGTGTGCGTATGTGTGTACACATCTACATATCATTAATACTAAATTTAGTAACTAAAAATACATGTTAAATTATATAAGTGCATAAGCACTTGTGTACCTACTTGTGCCCAAAAGTCTTTGAGTTATTACATTAACACTCATTGGGTTTTCAAACAAGCAGTTGAATCAGTGATTATCTTGCCATGAGCCTGACTCTCAATTGGATTTCAAATGGGCTATCACCCTCATCGACTGTCTCACCACAAGCTTGGCTCCCACCATATCTTTGAATGGATAGTCGAGGATCTGCCTTCCACCCGACTATCTCACCATGTGCTCGGTATTTGCAAGGTTTTTTAATAGATAATTTCTTGCACCTAATGACCGTCCTATTACGAAGATTAATCTATGTTGAACGACAAACAGATTGTCGTCCCTCCGATCTATTTGTAAGTTGTAATTATTGATCAATAATATAATTTTAGTTCTTGTCTAGCTATGTTATTTGCCTTTACTATATTGTTATTGAATTAAGGTTGTACCCGTGAATTTTGAAAGCTCTTTTTACTGAAAGGTAAAAAGAACTCATTTAAAGGGTGAACCCTCCCTTTTACAAATTGTCTCATCACTCATGATCAGTGGTTGAATAAACAATCAATTAGTATGGAACTCACTCTCTTGGTCTATTTTGATGCCTGAGGTCAAAGGTATTAAGTTCGATTCAAGTTGCATTTGACTTTGGCATGCCCGCCCCCCCCCCCCCCCCACACACACACACACACAACACACATGATCGAATTTGAGCCAAATAAGTTGTAATGCATTGGATAATTTTAATATTTGATTTATGATTTTTTTTTATGGTCCATTAGATATCAATTAATTAATGGAACAAATAAGGTACTGTGAACGCTGCATGCGTACACCTCTTGCACTTTCCATCCCACAACATGGCCCGTTGCGAAGAGAGAACAAATGGCTATCGGTGTGCCCCGTCACTCTTTAGGGGTTGCGTTCCTCATATAAGCGATTAGTTTAGTTCAATTTTGCTTCTTTGGTTGTGCAAAACCTTTCCAAAGTAGGCAAAATGACACATTTGGGATGCTTAGAATGTTTTGGAGTCACACCCACCACATTACTATTTTAGAATATACGGTTGGATAGGATCCATAGAATCACCGAAAGAGCTAGAAATTTGAGGATCTCTCGACTCGAATGACTCATGCACTGGTCTGTGCCGTAGGAATTTGGTAAAGGCCTCAATTACAGAAAGGAAAGGGGTTAAGCACCCTTTTCCACCTGTATACTCGTACAGTCTTTATTTGGAGGGGTCTTATCGATTTCTTTGGGGATTTCCTTAAATCTTGGTGGATGCTCAGCTCGATCACATACGGATTGAACCCTTTAGGTAGATTAAAAAAAAGAGATAGATAAGGCAAGAAATAAAATAAAAGAAAGATTGTCTCGATCCTAGAATTTGTGGAACTAGAATTGATTTATTTTGAAGAGGCAAGAAGAAGGGAAAATCATATACTCTTCTTTATAGAAAAGAGAAAATCAGACGCCCCATATCGTATCCCTACTCTTCACCCACGTTGCTTCGATAATTGGCCATTACAGAGGTTTACCGACTATCTTATACCACTGAGCCTTGACAAGGGCTCTGTCCTTTACCCTAAACGCCCCTAAATTAGGATGAACGTCCCTAACCTAACTTCGGCTGCTACCCTTACACCAAGAAAATCTCTCTGGCATTTTCTTGCATCCTTCTCTCTCAGCCTCCCCCCTCTCGCAATCGATTAACTACTCTCGGAATGGTCGCTGTGATGCAGTTTATATAGATGAAATCTGATTTTTAGGAGTCAGGATATGCAACCTTAGCATGGATAAATCAGATCAGGTAGTTGTCTTCGGAAGGCACTGGGGATCCTTTCAACTCGTTAGTTTCGGATTTTTTTTTTTTTGGTTTTTGGAGTACTGGAAATGTGGCTTGATCAAAGCCATGTACAACAGAAGTTTTTTAGTATTTTGGACGATCGACCGATATTTGATTTCATAGGTCTCCAGGCCCACCAATTTGGTCAGTTAATTATTTTCATGACGGGCCAAAAGTTTATTCTGCAAGACTTCCGGTTTTTCAATGTGCTCTTAATATTTCAAAGCGAATAAATAATTTAACCTCATTTTGGGTGGAGTGCATACATTTACTATTTCAATACAACTGCCGTCTAAAACAACTAAAGTGGGACCCACTGTTTGAATGGTTTAAATGAAGTTACACATGTGTCATATGTACGGATATGAATGCCTGTGTAACATCCATGCATTAGATACACCCAACAATTGTCACCGGGGTTCTACCAGAATATCAAATCCCACGACATTAAAAAATGGTGTTGGCTCTTCAAACGTACACATGGCCTATTTGTACGGCAATCAGAGCCATCTAAGCTGCCGACCCAACTGTGGATGGAGCATAACAAAAAAAATTGCATAGTTAGGACCACTTACTATTTTACTTTTAACCGTCAATTTGATAGCCATTAATTGGATGGTTACAATTGCTTGATCGATGTGATTACAGAGATATACTCGTGGGACCCACAATTCGGATAGTATAGATAGCTGAACATCAGTGCCGCACGTGCAAAAGATGAATCACTGTTATTCTTAAAATGGTGCTAAACTAACATAAAAGTCCACGCTCAGGTGAGGAAATCCCATTTTAATCTCATTTTAAAACGACCAAAACGTCCCCCATCATGATCATGACCTTGACCTCTCTCCAATATCACTTAAATGCCCTTTAGTTATTAGTGGACCATCCATGTCAACTTCTGGTAGTTGTGGGCCCATAAAGGGGCAGAAAGTAGTGTAAGAAGGGTTTTCTATAAAATAATATTATTTATTTTTGTGTGATGTTTAAACGGTCACCAAAGGAGTGTTTATTGAAAATTGAGTGAGTTTGAAGTTGCACCGAACAAGCATTGAATTTGGAAGTTGGAAGCTTTTTGCTTGCATTGGGAGGAATTTCAAATAAAGAAATCGTGTTATCTCACCCTCCCAACTTGTGCTTCAAGCTTGTTATATACTTTCCCCCATCACCTAAATTGAGTTGTAGGTAAAAGAAATGAAGGGTTAGATTTCACCACCATTATTTTTTTAAACGGTGGTGACTCTTCAACCATACACGTGGCATGATTTTGCAACAATTTTCAACCGCCCAAATTGATGACCCAAATGCGCCACATGTGAGTAGACGAGTCATCAGCCTTTAAAATGGTGGTGACCCACTTAGTAATATTAGTAGAGCATATCACACGTGTATCATCTGCGTTTCATCGCATGTCCCCACGTGGTGGACTTGTGCAATATCCAAGCCTCCCATCAAGTAGGTAGGCAGGTCAACTTACCAGCTGGTGAGCCATTAGTAGCCCATGTAAGACTCTCCTTGATGTGCATTGATTATTATGAAGATAAGATGAATGTAATAGTATACCCTGTTGGTTGTAGGTTTGATGCTCCAGTCTCTCTCCTTACCCCCTTAGATAAGCCCCGTTAAAAATTGTTGTTTTTGTTTATGTGTTGGATTGGGACTGGGTCATGTTCTTATATTTTTATAGGATTGAAGGGTTTGGAACCCATCAAAACTCATTTTCCTAAGGTTACATACGAATTTGATAATCCCAATTCTATTAGAATATTATTGTGTATCACAGTTCTAGCATATTACCCCTTTTAGAAATTTTAGATGCATCACAACTTAGTGGGATCCACTGGTACACCCAATCACATTATTCAACCCTTAGGACAATCTATACCGTTGATCAATAAGGCCCACCTTATAGAGTTCTTACGGTTCATGGATGGTTTAGAAGCTTTAGCTAGGTTATCTTTCAAGACCCACCTAAGTGGACCTAGCTGATTCTGGACTCCTTGGTGGATGGATCGGATCTTCCTGTTATGCGCCATGATGGCACATTTGGTGGTGTGTACATTGTCTGCCTTACATTCACATGTGGGGCAAAGCTTCGTTGTTTTGGCTGTCATCGTCATGAAATGTTCTATCCAGGTCGAAGCAACCGCACACTTTTGTAAATTGAAGAGGAATCTATAACCACTCAGTTTTGGGGTTTACAATCCCATCAAATCAGGTCGACATGTGGACCCCATTGCGTAGATTTCCCGTCTAAATCAGTGAGTTGAAGTGAACATCAGATGGACCATATATGCACCTTGATTGTGATTATTGGTCAATTTCTCTTTAACCGTTCATTTGCGGCCCACTTGAATATGACCATATCACTTGATTTTTGAGAAAAGGCAGCTACATGATGGAATCTGTCGGATAAAAGGTATGGATCTGTGAAAGTAGGCCACTCGAGGTAGTGTGCGCTTCTACTCATCAATGATGGATCCAACCGTCCAATTAGTGGGCCACGATCCATCCATCAAATTGGATGGCCCGCATCACAATAGTGCTGATTGAAAGTTCATAACTGTCTGATACAACCTGCCACCATTGGACGGTCAGATAAATTTTAGAGAAATGATCGGAAATTTCTAGCGATGGGATCTTCAGGAAGAAATTTAGCTGGTCAAATGTTGATCCTTGTCAATAGAGTAATACACACACACAAATATCAATCCAGGCCGTTCAAGCTAGGAGTCTCGTGTTGATGGAGCATTGACATAGGGATGGACATCATGAGGTTGACTGTCTTCCTCTGTTGATAATTACTCCAAATCCATGGAGCTTCTCTGAACTCATCAAAGAATCTATGAGAAAATAATAATAATAATAATAAATTTTTTTAAAATTTGAATTTTAATAAATTTAAAAATAAATTAATTAGTGGTAAAAACGAATTTATAATCCTTTAAACAATGATATCAAATCTATGAAGAAGTTTCAAATCAAACTACAACTCAAACTTCCTAAAAACGTGACTTACAACGGTTGATAAATTTACCATTCATATACAGTCATAATATCTCCTAAATTTTTTTTGGTTTTGATGCAGGGATGAACGTGATGAGGATAACTACTCCGAATCCACGGAGCTTCTCTGGACTCCTCACAGAGACTTCTCAAATCCACGAGGAAAGAAAGCAGAAAATAGAAATAAATTCTAATAAATTCGAAATTGATTAATTGATAAATAAAAACGGGTTTACAACCCTTTAAATAGGGCTACCAAGCAATGAGAAAGAAATTAGAATCAAACTACAACTCAAACTCTTAGAATCCGCGACTTACTATAAATAGTAAACTTACTATTTATAGACAGTCGTGATGTCTACTAGTGCGCAAGGTTTTCGGCCAAAAATAGTAAGTGTCCTATTTGGCTTCACCAAACCGTTCTCCTAATTATTCTAAGCTCTTTTCACGATGGGCGCAACTCCTAAAGCCCGACGGATGAAGAGTTATAATCAAACTAAAACTTACTATTTATAGTAAAAACGAAATTAAAACAGGGAAACGACAGTCAATCCAGAGGTTTTTCGCAATTCCGGGCTGCATAACCTGGCATAGCAGGGTTGGTTAGCTTCAGTAGCTCGTTCTACCCCAAAATCATATATTTTAAGTCAGATAACTCATTCCGGATTGCAAGATACGCCCGATTTAAGGTTCGATGGTTTGGATCACTTCTGTCGTCGACCGGGCTTTTTCTGATCCATCTTGGCCATGTAATTGTCTGCGACCCGCTCTACATCAGTTTCCTCCACTTCAAAAGAACTCGTCCTCGAGTTCTCGTCATGCTCTGGTTCATGATACTCGGTCAGGTCTGCGACATTGAAAGTCTGTGTGATTGCCATGTCATCTGGAAGATCAACAATATAAGCGTTATCATTAATCTTTCAGATGATTAGGACGGGTCCAATCTTCTTATTTTTCAACTTATTGTACGTCCCGGTAGGAAATCTCTCTTTACGCAGATGGACCATAACGCGGTTGCCCACCTCGAACACTTTTTGTCGCCGATGCTTGTCCTTCCTTGTACTTCTCGTTCGAGGCATGTAGCTTGGTCTGCACTTCTGCATGGATGCCCATGATCTTGTCTGCCATATGTTCTGCTGCAATGCTCGTGCCCGTGTGCTTGGGTAGAGGGATCAAGTCAAGTGTGTGGCGAGGCACTCGTCCTTAGATAATCTGGAATGGTGATCTCCCTGTCGAGTGGTTCACCATGTTGTTAAATGCAAACTCTGCTTGGGACAAGGGCAAATCCCACTGCTTCGGTTTTTCTCCTGAAATACAGCGAAGAAGGTTTCCTAATTTGCGATTCACAACTTCGGTCTGCCCATCAATCTGTGGATGGTAAGCACTGCTAAATTGAAGTCGTGTATCGAATCGATTCCATAAAGTTTGCCAAAAGTGGCTAATGAACTTCGTGTCACGATCGGAAGTAATGGTCTTGGGGACCCCGTGTAGCCGAACGACCTCCTTAAAAAATAAATTCGCCACGTGTGTTGCATCGAGGGTCTTCTTGCATGGGATAAAGTGCGCCATCTTTAAGAAACAATCTACCACCACGAACACCGAATCCATGCCGCGTTGTGTTTGTGGGAGACCAATCACGAAGTCCATTAATAAATCCTCCCAAGGGCCGTTAGGCACAGGTAACAGGGTGTAGAGGCCCGTATTCTGAGATTGCCCCTTGGAGGTCTGACAAACATGACATCGTTGTACGGCTTTTCCCACATCACGTACTAATTGCGGCCAGTAATACCACTCTTCCACAAGAGCTCGCGTCTTGTCTCGCCCTAGGTGTCCACCAAGGCCACCTCCATGTAGCTCCTGAATAATCTGCTCTCTCAGAGAACTTTGAGGGATGCACAATCGATTCCCTTTGAAGAGAAAATCGTTCTGTATAAGAAGGTCACTGGGGTGACCTTCTTGACACTTCATCCAAGAATCTTTGAAGTCCTCATCCTCAGCATACAGCTCCTTGAGACAGTCGAAGCCGACTACCTCGTTGCTCATTGTAACTAGTAGTGATGCACGACGGCTAAGTGCATCAGCCACCTTGTTCTGCTACCCTGACTTGTGCTTCAGAACAAACGTGAATTTCTGTAAAAATGCAACCCATCTAGCATGCACACGATTCACGTTAGTCTGACTATTAATAAACTTTAATGCTTGATGGTCAGTGTACAAAACAAACTCTCTTTGAATCAGATAATGCCGCCAATGTTGCGGCGCCTGAACAATTACATACAACCCAAACTCATAAGTCGACCACTTCTTTCAGGCTTCGCTGAGCTTCTCGCTGTAGAAGGCTACCGGCCTGCCTTCCTGTGATAATACTCCTCCAATTCCGACGTATGAAGCGTCACACTAAACCTCAAACAATTTGTCGAAATTAGGAAGCACCAAGACCGGTGTTGTAGACAAACGATGCTTGATCTCATGAAAGCTCTTATCAGCTTTATCGGTCCACTGGAATGGTCCTCTTTTCATGCAATCTGTTATAGGCGCGACAATGGTGCTAAAATCTCACACAAATTGACAATAGAAAGTCGCCAACCCGTGAAAATTCCTCACCTCATGAATGTTTGTCGGGATCGGCCATTCCCTAATAGCTCGCACCTTTTCATCGTTCACACGAATGCCTGTGGACGTTACAACAAATCCTAAAAACAATAGGCTGTCAGTTAAAAAACTACACTTCTTCAAGTTGAGGTACAACTTGTTAAGTTGTAGGACCTGTAGCACCTGCCTGAAATGTTTCCTGTGCTCCGCCTCATCCTGGCTATATATCAATATGTCATCAAAATATACTACCACAAATCGGCCAGTGAACGGTTTTAGAACTTGATTCATTAAACGCATAAAAGTACTTGGTGCGTTCGATAGGCCGAAGGGCATGACCAGCCACTCATACAACCTTTCCTTGGTCTTGAATGTCGTTTTCCACTCATCACCGGGTCGAATACGAATCTGATGGTACCCGCTCCTTAGATCTAGTTTAGAGAACACCTTGGCCTCTTCTAACATATCGAGCATGTCGTCCAACCGTGGTATTAGAAACCGATATTTGATGGTAATTTTGTTGATTGCTCGGCTGTCGACACACATGCGCCAGCTTCCATCTTTTTTGGCGTTAATAATGCTGGTACGGCACATGGGCTCATGCTCTCTCTCAAGAGACCCTTACGGATCAATTCCTCCACTTGCCCTTGAAGTATTTCACACTCCTTCGGACTCATCCGATAATGAGGGCGATTAGGCAAGCTAGCCCCAGGGACGATGTCTATGTGATGTTGGATGTCCCTCATGGGGGGCAATCCATCAGGTAAATCATCAGGCCAGACTTCTTTGAATTCATTTAGAAATAGTCTTAAATTTGGAGAGATGTTTGAGGGTTCCTCTTCCTCGCACTTTACTACTACGGCGTATACCTCGCCAGTTTCCTTGGATTCCTCCATGAAATCCCGAATGGTCAAGAGGGAACTCCCCTCTACTTTAGAGGCTTTAGGGTGGTTCTCTGGTGCCATAGGGGCAAGGATTATTTTTCGACTATCCTTGACGAATACGTAGACATTATCTCATCCTCAATGGGTCGCATCACGGTCCGACTGCCAGGGTCGACCGAGTAACATATGACAAGCTTTCATATCGACCACGTCACAAAGTATTTGATCCTTATAATTTTTGCCAATTGAAAACGAGATAGTATATTGTTCAGTTGCCTTGGTCTCATTCACCTTTTTTATCCAGCCAATAAAGTATGGAGAAGGATGTTTCATCGTTGGTAGCCGCAACTTGTCCACCATTACTCTCGAGACGATATTTTCGCTACTACCATTGTCTATGATCACATCACAGACCTTTCTGTTGATGGTGCACCGAGTACGAAATATATTGTGTCGCTGTGAATGTAATTCCTTTCGTGGGGCATACAGTAATCGCCTCACAACTAGAAATTCACCACGATCCTCGCCTGTCACTTCATCGCCACTTGCTATTTCTTCAGTGGTTTGTTCATGTTTATCAAAGCGATGGTCTTCTTCTGCGGCCTCATCTTCAGTGCCCCCTTCGTTTATAGGCAAGTGCGCTGCGGGATGTTGAGGACAAGTGTTTGATAAGTGGCCTGGTTGGCCACAGCGGTAACAATTATTCGACCTTAGCCGAGTATAAGGATTTAGAATCCTACTCGGACCTGCTGTTGTGGGTGCTGCATGTTGAGGTCTGGATGAGCAGCTCCCCATATCACGGTTTACGGTTGTAGGAAGTTGAGGTACTGGATCTTTTCTTCGTAGCAGCACTGGATCCTGCGTGGGACCCGTCATGGGGGGTCGATTTGAAGGATATGGACGAGCAGGAGCTCTTGCAAGTTGTGTTTCTGCCCTACCCGCCAATTGAACTGCTTCATCTACGGTCCCGACTGGGTACATCTGAACTCGATCCTAAATTATCGGTCGCAACCCACCTATAAATCGTGCCACCTTCTGTGACTCAGATTCTGACAGATCGTTTCGTGTAGCCAACCATTGAAATTCTTTAGTGTAATCTGTGACAGTTCGATTTTCTTGTCTGCAATTTTGATATTGTTGGAATAATATCTGCTCATAATCACTGGGGAGAAATCGTGATCGAAGAAGATGTCTCATCCATGGCCATGATGAGATGGGTGCCTTGTTCTGGCGGGCTCGTGAGAGTTGTAATTGTTCTCACCATGCAGAAGCATTAGATTTTAATTTAAACGCTACCAATTTTACCCTTTTATGATCTAGCACGTCCATGTAATCAAAATATCTCTCTACTTCGGCTAGCCAATCGAGAAAATCTTCTATACGTAATAAACCGTTAAAACTAGGAAGTTCAGCCTTACCTCGACAGTCTCTTTCAGCACGATCTAGATGATCACCTCAATGGATTGGTCGTCGAGCAAAACCCTCATTAAGGTCCTCGTCGCTAGAACTTGAATCATCGGGTGTAGCCCTACGGTTTGCTACTGGTAGTGCTCTACGAAAATCGGGGTTGTGTCGTACAGCAACCATGGGTGGTGGAGCCACCATAGGTGGTGGAGCACCGCCTAGGGCTCGGGGCGGAAGTAGCGCATCCGCAAAACGGTCGAAAGTTGTCTGCAGCCCTTGCATGTTCAACTGACTCTCCCGGTGGAAAGCTTCCATTCTTTCCGAAAAGATAACGAATCCCTGGATCACCGTCCACAGGATTTTAATTTATACCTTCGTTGTTTGCCATCGGCCCGAGGGGAATCATTGCTCTTATATATAATCCTTTAAACAATGATATCAAATCTATGAAGAAGTTTCAAATCAAACTCTAACTCAAACTTCCTAAAAACGTGACTTACAACGGTTGATAAATTTACCATTCATATACAGTCATAATATCTCCTAGATTTTTTTTGGTTTTTGATGCGGGGATGAACATGATGAGGATAACTACTCCGAATCCACGGAGCTTCTCTGGACTCCTCACAGAGACTTCTTGAATCCACGAGGAAAGAAAGCAAAAAATAGAAATAAATTCTAATAAATTCGAAATTGATTAATTGATGAATAAAAATGAGTTTACAACCCTTTAAATAGGGCTACCAAGCAATGGGAAAGAAATTAGAATCAAACTACAACTCAAACTCTTAGAATCCGCGACTTACTATAAATAGTAAACTTACTATTTATAGATGGTCGTGATGTCTACTAGTGCGCAAGGTTTTCAGCCAAAAATAGTAAGTGTCCTATTTGGCTTCACCAAACCGTTCTCCTAATTATTCTAAGCTCTTTTCACGTTGGGCGCAACTCCTAAAGCCCGACGGATGAAGAGTTATAATCAAACTAAAACTTACTATTTATAGTAAAAACGAAATTAAAACAGGGAAACGACCGTCAATGCAGGGGTTTTTCGCAATTCCGGGCTGTGCAACCTGGCATAGCGGGGTTGGTTGGCTTCAGTAGTTCGTTCTACCCCAAAATCATATATTTTACGTTAGATAACTCATTCCGGATTGCAAGATACGCCCGATTTAAGGTTCGATGGTCTGGATTACTTCTGTCGTCGACTGGGCCTTTTCTGATCTATTTTGGCCATGTAATTGTCCGCGACCCGCTCTACATCAGTTTTCAGCCAAAACTAATAAGGGATCAATTAGGCCTGACGTGAAACTAATAAGGGCTCAATTTGGCCTAACCACGTCGTTCTCTTAATTTTTGTAAGCCTTTTTTTATGGACACTGATTCCTAAACCTCAACGGATCAAAAGTTATGATCAAAACAAAACTTAATATAAATAGTAAAAATGAAAATAAAATGAAATTATGACTGCCGCTCTTTAATGGAATCTTGCAAATCTTGCTTGGTCAGGTTGGCTAAAGTAACTTCTCCTACACAAAATCATATTTTATATGCAGAATAACTAATTCCAAACTGTGAGATATGCAGGTTGGCTAGAGTAACTTCTCCTCCACAAAATCATATATTATATGTAGAATAACTAATTCCAAACCATGAGATATGCCTGTTTTAGGATTATGAAGGTGCTGATCACTTCCACCTCCGATTGAGCCTTCTATGCTCCATCTTTGCCAAGAAAGTGTCCAAGACCCACTTTACATCAAGCATGGCCTAATAATGGTCAAACGATCTGAAACCGTTTGATTGGCGGTTGAGTTTGGGGCTAGTACTGGCCATCCTATTCTTAACTGTTTATGGACACCAATTGGAAGGTCAGGATCATCCAATTTATATGATTTCAATTTATGTTCTAACACAACAGTGACTGGATTGGCATATGGGCCATGAATTAGCTACCAAAAATATGCACATTGTTGTATTGATACACCGAGGCTGTCTCCTCTGGAACTCCTTTTAAGACTAAGATTATCCTAAAGGGCTGCACGTGTGCCCATGTGTATTGACTCCAGACTGTACGAAAAGGGTTTCTTAACGTGAAAGTTGGACACCCAGAAATGAAGGCCAATCTAGTGGGCCATCATGTGAATTTAGAGGCTTATGTCGAGTGTCAATCACAAGTGTCAGTATACAGTCCGCGTCGTGTCCGAGAAAATGCACCAACGGTTAGAGATGGGCAGGATCCGACCTGACTCGACTGAACTAATCGGATCCGACTCGACTTGAACTGAAAGTCAGGGTCGGGTCGGGTCGGGTCGGATCGAGTAGACACACTCGGATCCAACGCCCGACCGAGTTGAGTTCGGGTCACATATCAACTCGATTCGATTCGATCCGATATCCGATCCGAAGCTCGATCCGAACTGGAATCGAGTAGTATAAAGTAATTTTTTTAAAAACTTTTATCCTTCATCTACCCAAACCCTAACTCTATTTGAGCCGATGCCGCACCGAACTTAATCGGAATCCAGACCACTCAGTAGACCAACACCCTATCTTCACTAGTCATCCTCATCCATTCATCAGGTAAGTTGCATTTATATGTTTTTTTTTTCTGTATATTTTCGAGCTCCCGCCCTGGCTTGGGACCTCGGGTGTAGCTGTGCAGGTCGTTGGTGGCCCGTCGTAGCTCGGGACCTCGATCATGGCTTGCCCTAGATCGGGACGGATGCGGATTAATTATTGAACACAACGGTGGGTCCTGCCTTGGCTCGCTGGTGGACTGCACTTCATGTGAGTCCCGCCTAAGATCTGTGTATTTTTCATATTTTTTTAATTTTTTAAAATAAAATAAAAGACTCGATCTGAATCCTACCCAATTTGATCCGACTTGATTTTCTGACCAAGTTAGATTCGATTCGGGTCAGGCCAGTAAAAAATCGGTTTAGATCGAGTCAGCCCTGCTGGACTCAATCCTGAATCGAATCGAGTTCGGGTCAAACACTTGTAAAAACCGGATTGAGTTGAGTTGGACCTAATCCGGTCGGACTCGACTCAATGCCCACCTCTGCCAACAATTTCCACTTTCGTAAAAAAATAAAAAAAATAAAAAAATAAAAGAAAAAAAAAAGAAAAAAAAAGAAAAGAAAAAGAAAAAAGAAAAGAAAGAGGTAATAATTCAAGTTGCACACTTGTCATCTGTGTATGGCCCCAACGTGAAGATCACTTTAAAGAAAAAAATCAGGCCAATTCACTGATCCGGTGGGACACGCATACTTTGTACCTGATGGGCATTGGCCTGATTTTGCCACTAGTCGTTTCCTATGGATGGGCCAACCTTTTGGACGGTTTAGATTCTGTACACACTCCACGCGTTGTTGTACAGGTGCTAGGTGGACGCTAACACTATCAAACAATCATTTGTGAGTGGGAACTCGTCGCTATTGAATTATATTATCATAGAAAGTAGAAGGAAATGGGACGCGGATTAGCTACTGAAGTCGACGGTATCAGTCTCGCTACTTAACTCGACAGTACGTCACCACGTTCTGTGGGCACCAACATAATGTATGTGTTGTATCCACACCATCCATCCATTTTTAGAGATAATTTGAAGGAATGAGAAAAATAACGAGGCAGATATAAAGCTCAAGTGGACCCCACCACAGAAAACAGTAGGGATCGAATGATTACCATTAAAAAATTCTTTGAGCTATATAAGTTTTCGATCAAGCTAATATTTATATTTTCCCATGCTCCATGTCTTTATTAGCTTATAAGCAGGTTGGATCTCAAATAAATATCATGGTGGGCCCTAGGAAAGTTTCAACGGTGGGAGTAACTGTCCCACTATTTTCTGTGGTGGTGTTCATTTGCACTTTGGATCTGACTCATTCTTTGCCTAATGTCCTAAAATGATATCTCCAAATGGTTGGATGGGGTGGATACAACACATACATCATAGTGGGCCCAAAAAACGTGGTGACGTCACTTCATTAGCAAGGCTGGCTACTATCTAGTTCAGTACCTAATCCGCGTCCAAAAGAAATGGGAGTTAATTGATATGCCGTCAGCATACGACAGTTAAGCGCTTAGAATTGTACACGTGGCATACGTTCACTCACGTTAAACGGACTAAATTGCGAAACCTACTTTATTTAAGTTACATCTCCAAAAATAGATTAATTTAACAATTTGAATCTCTGATTCTAAGAAACTTCTTTAATTAAATGGGACCAAATGAGTATTTACTCATGCTTAGGCGGTAGACATACAGAACTGTTAAAATTGAGACACTAAATATTAATGGATCTTTAGAGGAGTATTTTTGATATTTTCTTCATAAAATAATGATTTGTAGAGTTAGTTATGTTGACAGTGAGGGTGTGTTTGATTTTCAAACATTTGATAAATACACTAATTACGGCATTGTTACCTGATTTGATGCTTACTTTTTTTACTCTAAAATAGAAGACATTGCCAAATATATGTGGGGCACACCGTGATGTTTGTGGCTTATCCACACCGTCCATCCTTTATGCCACCTGAATTTAGGGCTTGACCAATAAAATGAGGTTGATACAAAGCTCCAGTGGACCACACTAAAGGATTTAGGGAATCGAATATTTACCATTAAAAATTTATAGGTGCCACTCTTTCATTTGGTGTGGGCCACTTGAGTGTTGGATCAGACTCATTTTTCGGCTCATGCCCCAAAATGTTACATTAAAATAGATGGACGGCACATATATCATATATATCATGGAGGGGTCCACAAATTTAAATCAGTCATTTTGACTTAGTTTTCATACTAGAAATACAAGTGCATTTTCAAACGGGCTGAAGAAATAATAATTAGTAATTCAGATTAAATTTACATGAGATTTGAACAGGCGCTAAGAAAGAATTAGGATTTTAGGGTTTTTTTTTTCCAAAGTTTTGAGAGCCTTAGATGTACAAAGCGAGGGTTTTTCTTACTTAAATTTGCTGTCTCTATAATATTTTATGAATGATAGATAAATTATAGCTGTGTAATTTATTTTTTTATAAAAAAGAAATTTTCATGTGTAGTTATTTTAAATTTTTCTTTCCTTATTTGTTCGGATTCAAATTAAGAGTTTTAACATAAAGTTGGGGGGTGTAGAATAAAAATTTTCATTTTTAACCATCCAATATATACTGACCACTCCGATGTTACAATACTCAAGTAAGCTCAATTTTTGTTCAGTGATGCATCCAAACTGGAATCATGATATTTAGTTGTGCTTATTATATGTCACGTATGCAATTTCTAAGCGCGTGGCTATACCCCTGGCGAGAGCGGATTGGGCGTTACACACCATAGTGGGTGTTTGACTCACTATGGGGTCCACCTTGATGTATGTGCGATATATCCATGCCGTCCATTAATTTTTCCAACTTATTTGATTACACATTACAGTAAATGAAAAAGATTCAATTCTCAAGTGGGTCACACAATAGGAATTGAATTTCCACCATTAAAACTTCCTAGGGGCTACAAAAGTTTGGTATGAATTATATTCGTTTTAAATTACTTTTTTTCCTTTATCCAGTTCCGTGAACTTATCAACAGTTTCGATGAAAAATAAACATTATGGTGGGCAGTGAAAAGTTTTTAACGGTGGGTGTTCAATGACCACTATTTCTTGTGGTGTTGTACATTTGAGATTTCGATCTGCTTAATTTTTGGAACCATGCCCTAAAATGAGAGGTAAAAAATGATGGACGGAATGGATATGGCACACATACATCAAGGTGGGCACACAGTCAGGAAAACACCTACTATGGTTTGACCCATGTAACACTATGCCGCTCCCACCTGTCACACTCAGCCAATGTTTTTTCTCATTAATTGAAGTTAGCGGTTATTTTCATCATATTTTCGACCCAAATTAACGGCCACTAGAAAAATTATTCCTTTGCTTCTAATCACCGTTAACTTCCTTCTGGAAGCGCGTGAAGTGGGAGGTAGCTGCGTATCAACGGCGTTAAAACGGACCCCAGGAATAAAAAATAAATAATAACGGCGTTGAATCGGGCCTCACGTATCAAAATAAAAAGGGTGCAGAACTAAAATTCTCGGACAAGCCGTTTCAGACAACGCGTCTGTTTCCCTCTCTCATCGCTCGTTGAGGTTCTAGCTTTCTCTCTCCATTCCGCCGGGCATTGGAAAATCTCAGCCGTCCATTTACGTGGCCGAGCTATTGATAATGCCTACTCGTTGTTTAAGAGCTTGTATGGATTCGTGAGAGAGAGAGAGAGAGAGAGAGAGAGAGAGAGAGATCGTCAAAGAATTTCAATAATTCGAAGGTGAGTTTTCTTTCTTTCTCGTCGAATGTAGGAATTTCATACCTTTTATTTCTTTCTCTCTCTTGGGGAATTTTTTGTTCTTTATTTTTCTTTGAAGAATTTTGGTATTTTTGTCAGGATTTCTTCTTTTATTAAAGAGTTTTGATATATAGGTTTTACGTTCACGTACAACGCATTGTGTCCGTTTTCTGCTACATCCGATCCGTGCCAAAAGGTGGGTCCATCACAAAGATTGCTTCGAGAAGGCTAGTCCGCTCATGATCACGGTGGCCACACGTGTACGGAAACAAGCAACGGTTTAAATCAGACCTCCCAACAATGGGACTGACCGTAGGCGTGTGGCCCGCCTGACGAGTGGACTGGCTTATTTTTCAGCCAGGTGATCTTCATAGTGGGGCCCACCTGTTGGACAGCTCGGATGTGGTATAATGGGACGGGTTAGCACGTGAGGATGCATTGTAAGTGAACACTCCTCTTTAAAGATATTCTTTTGTTGGGTCTTTTATTTATTTATTTATAATTTCAATGTATTTCTTTAAGATAATAATATCTTTTTATTTTTGGAAATTTCTTCTCTTGGTTTGCATTTTCGTCTCTTGAATGATACGACGAGCTTTGCTAAGCCCACACGCGTGTGGAATATAAAGCTCATGTATACCCCACTCAAGTGCCAGCCAGCAAAAATATTTCCAAGATCTAATCCATTCATCTAAGCGGCAGCATTATATTGATGCTCTGTCCCAATAATAAGGTTGATCACCTACTCATTGGGGCCACAGTTTTAAAATAAATTTACGGCTCTGAAAAGCTTGGCTGAAGTTTTCTAAACCATTCATCTGTTGCCATTATTGGAGCCCACTTGCTGAGTGGACCAGATTTATTTTTGGACAAAAATGTAAAACGTAGGAAAAATCTGATGGA
The DNA here is from genome assembly GCF_029962835.1 of Magnolia sinica. NCBI lineage: Eukaryota > Viridiplantae > Streptophyta > Magnoliopsida > Magnoliales > Magnoliaceae > Magnolia > Magnolia sinica. The sequence goes on from NC_080577.1 coordinate 36,976,013, forward strand.
TGAATTGGATCTCCCACCTACGTGCCATGCGGCACGTGTGGTGTGTAAATGAACTTTATTTCACACGCGTGTAAAATTTAGGGGTGTTTGGATAAAATCGCCAAGTTATTAGGCAATGGGAGAAAATTGCAACTTTCTATTGGATTTATTTATAGCTGGGAATCGCGTGCCGGTGAAAAATCCAACGGCCAGCTAATCCTCTTCTAAAATGACGAAATTGCCCTTGCCCTTATATAAGTTGTAAAACACGTGTAAAAATAGTCGTACGTGAATGTGGCCGTGGTTGACCATTGCATTGGGCTTGAAGGATTCAGCATGGGTGAAAATGGGTTATCAAGCATGGCAATGTTTGTCATAATTAGCTTATGCTAGGGTATATTCGTCATTTTAGGAGAGGATCCGTCGGATCACATCTTTAACAGGTTAGCCATTTATCTTGGCCCGAACCCACCTCAAAAGCCAGTTTGCCATGTTGAACCTAAGGCCAACCTGGCACATTGACACCTGTAAGCATGGAAATGTACTTTTTGAGTGAAATGACTACGATACCCTTATACATGTTTTTCCAAAGAAAAATGGCAGCCTCCAGCATTATGGCCCCACTTGTTTATAACATCCAAACCATCCAACCGGTGCATCCACCGTGATATACAAATGGACTAATCAGACCCATCTAATCATCTGGTTGGCCATATATAAATTTGGAGGGCTTTGGGTTGTGTACACTTTTTTAGTATGGCTCACCTGATTATTGGATTGGCTCTTTTTTTTGCCCCTCATATGAATTATAATGGTGGAATGCACCAGTTGGACGGGTTGGATGTCATCCAAGAGAAACCCTGTCACATAAACGGTCTGGGTCATGTCAAAAATCCCTTGATAGGTGGGGATGTATTATAACAAACCTCTCCTTAATCACTGAAAGATGTGGCTAAACACGTGTCATTTCTAAGCTACGCTCAAGACATTCATTTTTAATGCTGTGAAATGGACAGGAGAGAGAGAGGATGGCGGAAGCGTCTGGACTTCAGTTGGGCGTGGTGGGTGCGCTGGCACTTTCGGTTGCTTCCTCAGTGGCCATTGTCATATGCAACAAAGCTCTCATCAGCACCCTTGAATTCCCTTTTGGTAAGATGATCATGCTCAAAGCGACCGAACTCTCACCTTTCATCAAGTGGGAGTAAGTGGTGAGCCCTCATGGAATATAAATCATTCTCTGGTGGTCCACCTTTGAGGGTATTCGTACCAGTGCCCTTCCATGTTAACGTGTGGTATTGGTTGACGTGATTTGCCCACCTGGTCCAATACGATGGACCGCTCTTCTCTGCATGCCAAGTAAGGGCAAATTAGACTTTTCCTTGGATAAAGAATCCCCTTTAGTAGACATGGAGCTTTCCCGCTTGGTGAAGTGGTGGGATCCACTTGTTTTCCACTGTGGATCTGCAAAATCCGTGGGTGGGCCCCGCACTCATTCCATAGAACTCGGACGGGAATTTCCTGTTAAAACTCTGTAAGGCCATGGTTCTGCTTTGATGTATGTGCGTGACATCCACTCCTTCCATGATTTTCACCAGGCTATGCTAGGAAGTGTGCCAAAAAATCAGACTGATTAAAAATTCAAGTGGACCACACGATGGGGAACAGTGGTGATGGCGGACAACCATGGGCCATTGTGAGCCCAGAGAGAAACCTATGTCATCCAACCGGTTTATAAAGTGGGCCCGTCAGGTTGAAGTTAGAAAACTAAGAAGCTTGCAGTGGTATGAGCAGTAGCATTTGATTTGGCCACGTACTGCAGGCGCGCAAAACATGTTTGGAAGTTATTAGGTTGTATTAAAGGAGAGTGCATTGCATTACACTGGTTGGACCTTTAAAGTATCCGACTAGATTTGTGTGGGCCCCCCATCGTGATGTATCTAATTAACCATTACGTTTATTCCTTTTCTCAAATCATGTTAAGGTCAATATACTTTATGCGTTTAATATGCATTTAATGCAATCCAAGTTTCTTGTTTGGTGCGGTCCATCAGACTATTGAGTATTGAATTCCCTCTTCTTCTTCTTTTTTTAGCCCATGATTTTATATATATATCAATGTGTATAAACAAACACCTGGCCCAATCAAATGGGTAGGTGAGGTTATCAGGGATATGCCCGGTGATTCAGTCATCAGTCTATTTACTTCTGCGTCTCCTTTTTCTAATGGTGCGGCTTAGTGAAAAAATGGACGGCGGGGATGTTACACACGTTCCCATGGAGAAAATTTGCGTCCATGGCACTCCTATGATGCTTTGCTTTTCTTTCTCAACATTTTAATTTAAATGCTTCCGCTCTGGAGGCTGGACCTGTGGATCAGCCCACTTGTGAAACATGGGCCATTCGTCAGGTACGACTCACATCGTACATGCCTGGCCCTAAAATAATGGCGGTCCATTAATGATCATGTGGACACAAGTATAAATTGAACCGAGCCCAATTGGTCATATTTTCCCCAGCCGTCAAATATTCCAAGCCACCCCATGAGTGGCCAGGGCATGTTCATAGTGGGCCCCACATGATGAGATGCCTAGGATTTCTGACATCTCTGTCAAGATGCGTGCGGATCACATGAACATCTCTCTTCTTTTGCGGTACAAGCAACACACGTTTCCCACGTTTACTTTTGTACAGCAACGACGCTCACTAGCTGGCATCTGATGGTCACGTTCTGCACCCTACACGTGGCACAACGCTTTAATGTTTTCGAGCCCAAATCGACGGATGTGAAAACCGTAATGCTCTTCGGCGTCCTCAACGGTGTATCCATCGGATTTCTCAACCTGAGTCTAGGGTTCAACTCCATTGGCTTCTATCAGGTTGTGTATTATGATTTCCTTCTCTTTCTTTCTCACTCTTTCAAGTACAAGGATCCGGACCACTTATCTGTTGATGCCCAAAATGGATAGTCGATGCTCCAAAACTTGAAATGGTCAGACGATCCTAGCCGCTGATTGGAGGAATTTTGCCCATTGGTACGATCAGCATAGGCAATGGCCAGGAATAACCAATATGTGTGACTTTTGGAATATAACCAGTCCACATCAGGGCCTCAGCAGACAAACGGTCCGAATCAAACACGTACTGCCACGTGTGCGGAGTTAAACTAGTTGTGTAACCATCTTTAGACAAAAATGACAGTTCCAAATGATCTAGTACTGGGGAGACTACTCCAGCAGAGAGAATGACCTACAGCCTACAGGCAACAGTGTCATCTTTTCTGCCAACACGCCACCTGATGATAGGACGGCTGATTTTACTTCCACGTTATCTTCAAGCAAGGCCCTAATATTTTAATGGTACAGATGTCCTCCACAAGTGGCATGCTGGTGGAAAAGATGGGTACCTTGCTTGTAGGTGATCAGTTCTCGCTGCAGTAATATTAAATTTTAATTAATGTGCGTTTGGTTGCACCAAATATCATGAAATTCATACTATCTGGTATGACCAAACGCATTCTCAGAGAAATGATCCGGTCCTCTTATCGTTCTCCTACTTGTACTTGTTAAAGTGTCATGCTTTTATTTATTTAATTTAATTTTTCTTTTTCAGATGACCAAACTCACAATCATACCCTTCACGGTACTGTTGGAGACGGTTTTCCTGAAGAAGCAGTTCAGGTAAGGTTCCAGAGAGGAACATCGTACACGTGGCATGCGTGTATGATGGTCGAAACTGCTCATTCAGATGGGACATCCATGATGACCATAAATCATAAATCGGACAATCCCAACCATTTAATAATAGATTGTGCACAAAAATCGTTAATCTCCAAATAGTGGTTTTGGTATACCAAGTCCAATCTTCTTGATTTTGGCTTGTGGTCCACTTACAGAGACTTGTGATGCGCGAACTGTTCGCATCATCATACAAACATGCCACGTAGACTTTTTTTTCTCCATGTTGTGAAAACAGTTCAACTGTCAATCTGGACCATCCATCTATTCCATACCACTATTGGTCGGCCATGGTGTAAAAAACACATTGATCAGATGTTTTGGCCCGATTATTGTCTTATATATATATATATATATATATATATATATATATATATATATATATATATATATATAACGGTAAGAGTGATCAGACAGTTAGCATTATGTGACCAAGATGCTTATTTTGGATGGTTCGTCTTCCTCACGGATAACTAATCTGGTCAAGAAAATAGAAAATAATTTCTAATAATTCTAAAAATAAATTAATTGATAAAAAAAACATATTTACAATCTTTAAATAGTGATAGCAAGTATACAAATTGGCTTAACTACGTTATTTGCCTAAATTTTATTAGCCCTTATCATATTTGGAAGACTCCTTGTGCTCAAAGGATAAAAGTTATTATCAATTTAAAAAGACTTTTGACTGTCAATCTGATGGAATCTTGCAAATCAGGCGTGGGCAACCTGGCGTAGCGGGGCTTCCCATAATCATATATGATATGCGAAATACGCCTGCTTTAGGGTTCTGATGGTCCTGATCACTTCCGTCTCCGATCGAGCATTCTCTGGTCCATCTTGGACAAGAAAGTATCCGCGACCCACTCTACATTAGAAATCCAAGGTGGTTTCCGACAATCTTTGCTTTCCATTTCTGCATGCTATTAATCAGTGGTTAGGAACCTCTGATAGGTGCGAATTAAAACCTAGCAAGGTTGAAGAGATCAAAGATCAGGATCACTGATCGTTGATTGCTAATCTCCTTTTATCCGTTTCCTTCCAACCTTTTAACTGTTGGATCATCAACTCTCCCAAGGTGAAATTCCTCTTGTTTAGAAACCATTAATCTTCTTTTGAATTTTGACTTTAATGGTGACGTAGAGATGAACGTGATGAGGATAACTACTCCGAATCTACGAAGCTTTTCTGGACTCCTCACAGAGACCTCTCGAATCCACAATGAAATAAAGTAGAAAATAGAAATAAATTCTAATAAATTCGAAATTGATTAATTGATGAATAAAAACGAGTTCACAACCCTTTATTTAGGGGTACCAAGCAATGGGAAAGAAATCAGAATCAAACTACAACTCAAACTCCTATAATCCACGACTTGCTATAAATATTAAACTTACTATTTATAGATAGTCATGATGTCTACTAGTGCGTAAGGTTTTCGGCCAAAAATAGTAAGTGTCCTATTTGGCTTCACCAAACTATTCTCCTAATTATTCTAAGCTCATTTCACATTGGGCGCAACTCCTAAAGCCCGACGGATGAAGAGTTATAATCAAACTAAAACTTACTATTTATATTAAAAACGAAATTAAAAAAGGGAAACGACCATTGATCCAGGAGTTTTTCGCAATTACGGACTGCGCAACCCGGTGTAACAGGGTTAGTTGGCTAAGGTAGCTCATTCTACCCCAAAATCATATATTTTATGTCAGATAACTCATTTCGGATTGCAAGATACGCCCGATTTAAGGTCCGACGGTCCGAATCACTTCTGTCGTCGACCAGGCCTTTTCTGATCCATCTTGGCCATGAAACTGTCCGCGACCCACTCTAGATCAAATGGTTTAAAATTATTTTTAAAAATAAATGGCATTACTATTAACTAATAATATAAAAGAAATTCAATGAAAAGCTTGATTAATATATAAGTCGATGTGGAGCAACTAGGATCAAAAGAGCCTGATGGTCATTCATTCAACAAAAGTGGTATGGATTGACTGAAGAGTCCAGATTGATTTTTTATTTTTATTTTCCTTCCTATCTTAAAGCCAAGATGATTTAAAAGGGACAAGGTCACTAATAAATTTTATTTTAACTTTTTTCTCAGTGAAAAAATAAAGCTCTCTCTTCTAGTCTTACTCATTGGAGTTGGGATTGCATCTATAACTGATCTAAATCTCAATCTACTCGGCTCCATTCTCTCTCTTTTCGCCATTGCAACCACCTGCATCAGCCAGATTGTATCCTTAACATTTTATTTTATTTTTTTAAACTTAGAATTCATGATAATGCTAGAAGATGATGATGGTAACATGGCCTCAAGCGTATGAGATTCATGAACCACGTGTCTGTCCAACATAGGCAATTGGTGGACCTTGCTGGTTTCTTTCTAATCATCCATTTTGTTCACTAGGGCATTGCCCATATGATTGGAGGATTTTCTTGTTTTACTAGGAGGGGCTGATAGTGAGTAGACTTGGACTCGGTAGATTCAGATCCAAATTCAGCACCACAACACACAGGTGAAAATGGAGGCTGTTTGGTCAATTTGGCTGAGTTGCGACTCAACTCAGGAGGGAAATGAGTAGGTCAAGATCTTGGTGTCTAGTGACTGGGGGTGCACATGGTTCTGTTCGGTCCGGTTCTGGGGTGAAATTAGAACCGAACCGTTTCCAACGGTTTCAGGAAAACTAGAATCAGACTGTTTGCACCCTAGAATCGAATTAGAACCTGACCATGAAAAACTGGTTCAATTTTGATTCAGTTCTACAATTATGGGCTTTTTATAATCTAGTCCAATTGCATGATTTTTTTTTATAATCCAGCACAATTACATGTTTTTTTTGTTTTATATATATATATATATATATATATATATATATATATATATATATAAAATCCTGCCCAAGTTCTATTGAAAATTTTCACAAAGAGTAATCTTGTCATGGTTTGTTTTTATGACCCTTTCATGTTTCTAAAATAATTTTATTGCCAATGTTTATTCATGTTGTCATCCATTTTATGAATAGTCTACTTTTTTATGTTTTAAAAAATAAAATTTAAATATTTATTGACCAAGGTGTTCAGTTCCAAGTTTAGTTCTATGTCCGGTTCGGTTCTACAAAACTCCAAACTGAGAATTAAGCTAAACTAACCGGTTCTTTGATTTTTGGAACCATAACCCCAATTGGTGCACTTCAGAACTGGACCACACCATGCAGTTTCACTGATTATGGTCCGGTTTACCAATTCTTCCAATTTCATTTACACCCCTACTTGTGACCTTGGTTGGGCATTTCACAACGCATCATTTCCCTCTTTACATATGGTTTGAGTCAAATTGGTTTCAGTTGTGAACGGTCCATCCCAACTTTTAGCCTACCTTATCAAAAATTGTAAGAAACACTGGGGATGTATCATATATCTAAAATCACACTGATAAAAAAAAATAAATCTTAACCGTCCATGTACTTGCTATAAAAGGATGGTTCAAAGGGCAAAACAGATGGTTGCTGCTCATCATGGACACATCTTCACCTCCAAAATACCAAAGTGCCCTTTATTTTGATATAAAATTCTTCATCTTTGATAATGCAAGTTTTTTTTTTTTGAAGGAATTTCAAAAACTAATTGCTTGCAGAGTTTGTAGTTGGAGATATCTTTAACTTTAATGAATGAAGATGACCAACACAATACAAAAGAGGCTGAACGTATCATCTACACAGCTACTCTATCAGTCGGCTCCGTTCCAAGCGGCTATACTTTTTGTGTGTGGCCCAGTCGTTGATCAGTGCCTCACCAAGCAAAACGTCTTTGCCTACAAATATTCTCCTTTGGTCCTGGTAATGTACTCCTCAATCAAATCGACCACCTATAACACTACCCTTGCATGCATACATACACACTTGCGTACAATCACAGACGTTCATTAGTGCATGTGTGCGTTTTCACCCTGGATTGCATCTTAGATGATGATCTGAGCCGTTGACGTTCTTATTACTCCCATATATAAGCTATGACCTTGCAATCGTACATTATTGATATTCATTTGAATATAAGCCATGTTCCAAAACCACCTACATACACAAATTATCCATTCAATAATGTTTCTTAAATAGGATGGCCCAGTAGCATAGAATCTCGTCTAAGATGCAATCTGGGTCTAAACCCACCCTATACCACCTGCGTGGCTTACTATGCACGCATGCAGTTGTACGGGCATGTGTCCACCAGGCATTCAAGTGCTAACTGAGGTTGTCAATTGGCCTGGTAGCCTCACGAGCCCAACTTGAATTCGGGTTGGGCTCTGACCTACTAGCTTAGCCCAGGCTCCTAGCATGCAAGGCCTAGTCAATTTTTTAGTCAGCTCCAGTCATTTTAGATTGCCTAGAGCTGGGCATCAAGTCAAGTCGAGTCAAATTGAATTAGGGCTGACCCGAGTTGATCTGGTTGTGAAATAGGCCCGATCCAAACTTGACCCGACTCAGTACTGAGTCTAGCATGCTTGACCCGATCCGAGTCTGGGTCTAGCCCGGACTAATCCGGACCAAGTCTAACCCGGTCACAAGTATCAAGTTGGGTCAAGTGCAGGGGGTATTCACGGGCTGAAATCATAATTCAAAACCTAGGTGCACTGGCCAGAAATGCAGCCTCTCCATCAGCTAAACAACATCTCAGATCTGAAACGTCACATTTGAGTTCACACACACACACACACACACACACACACACACACACACACACGAGTCCAGTCAATACCAAGTTGGATTTCAGGTCGAGTCGAGTTACTGGGTGACCCGAACTTGACTCGGTTTGAGTTCGGATTGGATGAAGTCAACTCAGTTCGGATCAAGTTAGGTCTAAACGAGTTGGAAGAGTTGAATTCACTAAGTTGAGTCATCCCGTGCCCAACTCTAATGCTACCCCAATCGACTTTAAATGGACACATGTTATGTTATTCTAGAGCTCTCTCTGTTTTATTTATTTATTTATTTATTTTATTTAATTCGGGTCAGCTCCAGTCATTTTGGCTCAACAAATTGACTTCACATGGATGTGTTATGCTCTTCCAAATCTTGGTTTAGCAACCCTTCCTTCTTGAACAGACTCTGAAGGCCCAGCCAAAAAGCCATTTATGTTCCTATATATGGCATATGTGGCCTTCTTGCAGATGGATTAGAAACATTCAAGTGGGAAAACAAGGATTTTATCAATTTTCTGGCTGGGCAGGGTTGGGTCGGGCCATGCTGAATTTTGGGCCTGTTGTGCTAGGTCCATGGAAGGCCTTTGGTCTTAAATATCAGGCTTGACCAGACCTTGCCCGGCTTAAACCTGACTGAGTTCGGGTCAAATAAGGGTGTGCCGACACCCATGTCAGGCCCAAAAAACTGCATTCATACCCTTACCTACGTCCACTACGGTGCTGGATACACATCAGGTGTGCCCCTCCATGATAGTGGGATGCCAATAAAGCAAGGCTTTCAATCATACGTGGGCCACATCATAGATGAATAATGAAAGAATTTTACGGCCCACATAATGGTTGGATTGAGATTGTCCTTTTATGTTTTTTTTTTTTTTTTGTTAGCTTGTTAGTACACCCCACTGTCAGTTCACACTTCACTGTCAGCGATCCCCACTTGAGATCAATACCAAGACCTCAGTGTTGAAACGAGGTATCTTTCACTCAGCTATGGATCTGGGTGTACATGAGTATGTTCACGCGCGTACTAAGCATTGATGTCTGCGTTTTCATTTCGTGACGTATGACTGACCATTCGACACATGTTAAATCACAGACGTTCATCATCCTATCGTGCTTGATCTCCGTCTCCGTGAACTTCAGCACCTTCCTAGTGATTGGCAAAACATCCCCTGTCACATATCAGGTACTGGGCCATCTGAAGACATGCTTAATCCTGGCCTTTGGCTACACATTGCTACATGACCCCTTCACCGAAAGAAACATCATTGGCATTTGCGTTGCCATTTTCGGGATGGGCATGTACTCCTACTTTTGCACCCACGAGAACAAGAAAAAGCTAGCTGAACCCCTTCCCCCTACATCTCAGGTACTCACTCACCCCACCTGCAGGTCCAAGCGCAAACGTATGCAAGATCCAAGCCACCTATCGGTTAGGCCACATCATATAGGCATCCATGCCTAAGAATCTCTCCAGTTCACTGGTTTGATTGAGCCACTTACATGTGTTGCTTGTGGACCACTTACAATACTTTTTCAAATCTTGGCTGCTAGATGAATGGATCAGCCTAATTTTTTACCCAAGGCATGAATCAAGTGGGGACAACATGATCAATGGCTTGGATCTGGCACAACTAGCACACATCTGCATCTCTTCCTGGGTTTGGATCTCTCTAAGCATTCTTCTCTATTTTTTTCTTCAGATGAAGGATACTACACCCTTATTGGCATCCATAAACATGGCCCACCATGATGAAGTAAAGAAAGCAAATGGGATTTCAACCAAGGATTCTCTTGTGTAAGTGAGGCTGGCTACATCCGCTTCCAAGTATTTAAAAGGTCCACTTTTTTTTTTTCACATAGCTTGATGTTTTTTTCACATAGCTTGATGAGTGTAAATGGGATTTCATTTTTTTAGGGGCACGTATGTTTTCAAAATTACAACGGCAATGAAATGTAAAATCGTAAGGATTCTCTTGTGTAAGCGAGTGACAGCTATGTTGTTGATTAAGTTGTAAGCATTTTTCATTTTATGGAATAATACCATTTCCAACGTTCAGATGGACTGATGTAAACGTTATATATATCACAGCGGAAATTTTGATATGGTACTTCTCAGAGGTTGCAATGGCCCACCTATGGCCATGTCTGATTAGGGAATGCAATTGGGCCTATAAATATTGTAAGTTATGAATTTGATTGTTGCAAGTAGTAGACACTCCCCTCAAAACGAGAACAAACTACTCTTCAAACTTTTGATTAAACTTATATGAAACTATACCTAGGTGATCTAAAAATTATTAAAAATCCTAATGAATTAAGTGAGAGTGGTTGTCAGCGCATCTCGGAAACATCCAACGGTCCGATCAGTAAATTCTGAAAATAATTGATCATACCTCAACTGACTATCCAGACTCTTTGAAAATGGAGACTTGGACCTCGTGCCACATTAATAAAACCCCTCTGGACAACTCAAAGGATATAAAAATTTAAATAGTATAAATAGAAAAGATCCTGATATACCATCAGACCTGACTGATGGTTGCCAAATCCAACAAAGAACAGACCTCAGCCATTCCCTTGAGCTCCCCATAATTTCAAAAATCCTTTATACATGACCAAACTTGTGTAGAAAAGGATAAAACAGATCATGGGCCAACCAAGGACTGACGGTTCAAGAAAAATCCTTTTGTAATCACTAATGTCCCCTGACAACTCTTAGAACAAGAATCGGAAAAGAGGATATTAAAATCTAAACGTCGGTTCTTTAAGGGCCTATGATTTGGTCTATTTAATGGGCTCACCATAGAGTCCCCGTAGGGCATATAACAGAAGTAGGGAGAGAGCAGAGAAGTTCTGAGGGTGCAGAGAGAGCCTGCGAGTTAGAAAATCGGTGCAGGGGTTCTGTATGAGATTTCAGATTGATATTCAAAAAATGCCCAACATTGTCCATACGTTATGAATTGAAGAAAAAACATAACCTAAAGCCGAGAGTAGGGTCATAGTCGGGAATATTTGACCATCCCTTCTATAGAAAAGGGAGTCTGATCTCCTCCTTTTCGTCCACCATCTCGGTTCAAATTGTATTCTACTTCACACATCCTTGGCATACATACAACATTAACTTGCATCTTCTTTTACTTGATTCTTTTATACGTCTCATGTTTATTCTCTTTTTATTTTTATTTGCATACCTAGAGTCTTAAACATTATGACATAATACTAGGTGCTGTTTATTATTATTATTATTTTAATGCCCGGAGTCTTAAATTCTATGAAACAATGCTAGGTATAATTTAATTTCTTATTTGCCTGCCTTGGGTCGTAAACCTGGTGAAGTAAGGCTAAGTGCAGTATGTATATTTTTTTTTCACTTGACCAGAGTCATAAACTATGTGAATTTTATTTTTTACTTTATTTGCCTACCCTGCCCTTTACGAGTTCTGCAAGCAGATACCGTTTGTTGTGCGGGTGAAAAAGGGTGACTACTTCATTTTCTTTCACCAAGTCCCTCACTTGAAATCTATGGTTGCATATTAAATCGCAAGAGTCACTTGAATTAGGGAATCTTGTGATTCTCCAAACCTGAAAGTGATTATATGATTTCTAGCCAGGTGTAGATTTTAAGCTTCATTTGGCTAGTGACAACTCTAGTCAAACATATCGCATCCGAGTCAACACTACACTCCATTTCCACAACAAAAGAAAAAAATGAGAGCGACCACTCGTGGTGGGAGCATTCACATAAACATGGGTCACAATTGGCACCTTGTTGACGAGAGCTAATCAGGCACAACCCCTACCTCAACCAAGATGGTGTGGCCCTTATTGTGCTGCCCACCTTGATTTATGTATTATATATCCATGTCGTCCATCCATTTTTCTAGATTATTTTAGGGCATGAGGCTATAGATGCTAGATCCCTAATGGAATTGACTCACTTCCTAAGGGGTGTGCCTCATTCGAGGGCTTTTGTGGGGCTATGGTTGATAGGGTATTATGTTTGATTAGAATCATACTAATTAATTACTTCGAATCTATAGTTGGTTAGTGTAAGGCCCGTATCCTAGACCGTACCGTTCCGTAAGCTTTCGCGGTCCTCCCAGTCGAATTTCGGTAACCCGCAACCTGTAATCGGCATTTATGCGCAACCCTAAGTCGTATCTTGTATTCCAGAGTTGACTCAACCGGAGACTTGTATCCTTGCGACCGCGCCATCGCCGCGGTTCCAACGCCGCGTCTCACGCGTCGATTCGATACTCGGGCCAGGAATTGTGGGCCCACGTATTTTCTGATGAAACGCCGTGCGTTGCGGATTCTGAGAGAATCTCTACAACCCATCACATTAATCCATCAAACACTCAAATCAAGTACAACCCATACCCTACCCATCCCTCTCTCACTTAAAGTCAACAACACCCTTACTCATCCCATTCCTTTCTTACCAACAAGTCAACAAGCACCATACCTCCCATGTCATACACATCACTTCTCTCTCTCTCTCTCTCTCTCTCTCTCTCTCTCTCTCATTTCACACTCCATTTTCAAGTAACTCCCAAGGGTGGACGTCCAAACTTTCCAAGAAGAGAGCTAGGTGTGGCCGACTTCCCTACCCCAATCTCCACCATCCAATCTTCATCTACCTCCATCAAAGTCGAAGCCGAGGAGCTTAGCTTATCATTGATCCAAGAAGAGATCTAAGGTGGGTGTTCTTATAGGCCTAGATGTTGTTTTTGATGATAGGCCAAGTGGGGCCTACCGATCGATAGTACGGATCTCACTTTGGACCCTAGGTGTGGCCGATGGCCCACCATGATTTATACATTCATCCCATGATGGGGCCATTCTCCATGGACCCCATCATGATGTTTATTTTCCTAGTTTGATAAGGGTCATCTAGACCTTGCATTTTGGTGGAGAAGGGATCTCCACCGTTGATTTTGAGTGGTGGGCCCACATGTATCGGGACCCACTTGATGTATGTTGTAAAGCATGGTAAGGGAGCTCATAGTGGCGGAGCTCCCTTCACCACACAATTCTCTCTCTCTCTCTCTCTCTCTCTCTCTCTCTCTCTCTCTTCCATATTTTTCGGCCCACCTAATGATGTGTGATGAATCCAGACTGTCCAGCAACCACTCTGGTCTATTTGGATGGGAAAAACAAATATCAGTTTGATCCCATGCTCGGGTGGGTCACATTGATGTGGACCCCACCTGATCTATGCGTTTTATTCATACCGTCCACTTGTATGAGGACCCCACCTGTAGCATACGTCCACCATACAGTCCACCGCCCAAGCAGGGACGGTGGAACCCACTTTAAGTATGTATTTCATACACACACCGTCCAATTTCCAGTCTCCGGATAGTGGAATCAGTACGTAAATAGTGTTACATTCACATAGTCCATCCTTTTTGCTTGATGTGGGACCCCACCTAGATATATGTTACATCTCCATCGTCCATCCCATTTTCCAACTTAATTTAGGCGTTAAGCCAAAAAAATGGAGCCAATCCAAATATCTAGTAGTCCACAACATAAAAAATAATTATTTTAATATTGATAAATCGTTAGGGCCCGCTGTAATGTTTCTGTGCATCAAAGCATACCTAATATTGGGCTCATTGGACCTGTCCCAAGCCCAGAAACCCAGTGGCCGGATTGGATCGCCCTGATGTGGGCCCCACCTATGAAATTCCTTTGAAATAATAATAATAATAATAATACGCAGCGGCTACTGCCGCCAGCGTCCTGCTGCTTAGATTGGGCAGGGTAAGTGGGCCCCACCTCAGGCCCCACTATGATGCGTGTTGAACATCAGCACTGTCCATTTCATGGGTTCCCTTTAATTAATGGGGTACACAAAAAATCAACCATACACAGACCTCAAGTAGTCCACACTACAAGAATCAACGGGAGATTGAACGTCTACCATTGAAACCCTTTTGGGTCACAAAAGTTTTGGATAAATATGATATTAATTTTTCCTCTTAATTTAGGTCTCTATGACCTTATCAACAGATGGGATGGAAAATAAGCATTATGGTGGGCCTCACGTGGGACCCACCTACCATGGAAACGGATTAGCTGGGCTACTATGCACCAGCTATATAGCTGATTGACGTCAGCAAGTTCCATGGGAGCCCACCTTGATAAATGTGCTCTATATCTACACCGTCCAGTGTTTCTGGATGGTGGGACCCCTTAATGCATGTGGTTTATATCCACTCTGTCCAACTGATTGGGATGTGGGGCCCACCCCACACGTGTGGGGTGGGACCCACCTTGATGTATATGCTCTATATCCACACCATCCATTTGGACGGGTGGTGTGAGGCTACCATGATGTATTGTTTCTCCAAGCCGTCCATCGGTAGGACCCCCATGATGTATATATTTCATCTGGCCGTCCACACTGTTGGTGGGACCCACCTGTACGTAGTGTTGTATCCACTCCGTGCATCTATGGTCCCACGTGAGGTATGTATTTCCTCCAACTGTCCATTTGTTGGATGAGCAGCAAGGCTGCTGTAGCAACGTCAACAAGTTCCGTGACCCACCATGATGTATTTTCATTTACGCTGTCCAATAACCGTGGGTCCCAACATGATGTATGTGTTGTAATCCGCACCATCCAGCCATGGATGGTGGGACTCACATTATGTATGTGTTTTTATATCCACGCCATCTGTCCGTGTTGTTGGGCATGCAGGGCCAGCCTGCTGTACACGTAAGGCCCACCTGCTGTACACGCAGGGCCCACTTGTATGTGCGAGGCCCATTTTAGCCAAATGTGAAGCCTAGTGTGGCCATATGTGAGGCCCATTGTGGTTATGAGTGTGAGGCCCACTTGATTGTGTACATGAGGCCCATGTATACAGCCCAATGTGATGTATTTGAGCCCATGATTTAGGCCCAATGTGACATATATCCGGCCCATGTGTTGGGGCCCATTGTGATATATTTTCGGCCCATTGGAGCGGCCCATCCATGAGGCCCATCTTGATGTATTTGTGGCCCATCCGTTAAAGCTCACCTTGATGCAATTGCAGCCCATGTGATGAGGCCCATTGTGGTGTGTATTAGGCCGTGGGACGTGGCCCATTGTGTCGTATTTCCAACCCATTTGATAAGGCTCATTATGATGTATTTCTGGCCCATTGGTGCGGCCCATCCATGAGGCCCATCTTGATGTATTTGTGGCCCATCCGTTAAGGCCCACCTTAATGCAATTGCGGCCTATGTGATGAGGCCCATTATGGTGTGTATTAGGCCGTGGGACGTGGCCCATTGTGATGTATTTTCGACCTATTTGATAAGGCCCATTGTGATGTATTTCTGGCCCATATGGTAAGGCCCATTGTGATGTATTTTCGGCCCATTTGGTAAGGCCCATCGTGATGTATTTTCGGCCTATTTGGTAAGGCCCATTGTGATGTATTTCCGGCCCAGTTGGTAAGGCCCATTGTGACATATTTTCAGCCTATTTGGTAAGGCCCATTGTGATGTATTTCCAGCCCAATATGATATATTTGAGGCCCATGGGATATGGCCCATTGAGATTGTATATGGCCATTAATTCGGCCCACTGGATGTATATGAGGCCCATTGGTGCGGCCCGTTAATGCGGCCCACTTGATGTATATGAGGCCCATTGGTGTGACCCATTGATGTAGGCCACTTGATGTATATGAGGCCCATTGGTGCGGCCCGTTGATGCGGCCCACTTGATATATATGAGGCCTATTGGTGCGACCCGTTGATGCAGCCCACTTGATGTATATGAGGCTCATTGGTGCGGCTCATTGATGCAGCCCACTTGATGTATATGAGGCCTATTGGTGCGGCCCACTTGATGTATATGAGGCCCATTGTGATGTATGTGCGGCCCATGAGTGAGGCCCATAGTGATGTGTATTAGGTCCTTATGTGAGGCCATGGGCCCACGATACGTTGGGCTCTATGTGGGTCACTCTTTGGGAGCAATGATGGTTAAATGTCCACATTGATGGGCGATGATGGTTAAATGTCCACATTGTGACCTTCCCTTAGGCCCTTTGTTAGGCCAATTACTGATTCCAATTATCGAGGTCGATTCAGATTATCGAGGCTGATTCCGATTGTCAATGCAGATTCCGATTGTCGATGCCGATTCCGATTGTTGAGGCCAATTCCGATTATCAAGACCGATTGCCGAGGCTGATTCCAATTGTCGAGACCGATTGTCAATGCTAATTATTAGGCCGATTACATAGGCTGATTATCGAGGCCGATTATCGATGTCGATTATGAGTATGTGACAACATAGCATCATGATACATGCCCATACACATCATCTGCATGTTTATTATGAGATGTGGTTGACAATTGCATATGTTATTGGGCAGGTTATTATGAGATTCCCTGATAGGCAAAGATTATCTCACATGAGCGCATGGTATGCGTAGGATTGATGCATGATTAGATTGTATGACTCATGCATCTTGCATTTTGTGTTGTGATTACTATACGCCTCAGCAACATCAGGGCCGTAGCCTTCACAGGCATATCATGATGGATAGAGGGGACACCGAAAATATTTGGTTCGAGCATTTGGGAACTTTGGATATCCATAGGTGAAAGTCCCTAAACTTCCTGGCCAGGAGACGCCCCAACATTTAGACTGAGTGGATACATAAGCGCCCGAGTGCCGAATACTAGTAGGTCACGTCTCCCACTATGTCGTGGTCGGTTGGGAGGGAGTGTGGCCTTATCCGCCCAGTGAGGGGGCTGTAAGTTAAGCTGAGTTTGACCAGCTCCCAAATGGGTCCGCTATCGACGAGCCGGGTAGGCATTGGTATATTACTGACAGGCGGGTAGTGAGGTCTTTTCCACTCACTGGGCTATGCGACCGGCCGGGGCGGTAGCCAGATTAGAGTGTATTAGACTCCGGTGATGATCCCAGAGATGTACATTACTAATACGTAGACTTATTGAGTAGGAGTTGTATACTCATTCATTCATTCATTCACTATCCACTCGGGCTAGTAGTGTGCAACTAATTGTTGTGTACCTTCACAATGGCAATAATTTTGGTTGAGGCGAGCCACTAACCTGAGGTCAGGGGTTTACCACATTGAGTCTGGCTATCCAAATTTAGATATGGGACTGGTTTGGATAGAAGTTCCTTGTGATGGTCCCCATAGCCTACGATACTACGTACTATCATCCCGACTTTACTCCAGCTTAGTCATTTCATTCGCACCGCATATTACATTGCATTCGCAACATTTAACATTTTGGGTTACTATGTTTCTGCATTTTTATGGCCTAGATGAGGTTGATGATATTCGTGGCTCTTTAGGATATGCATATTGCATTGCATCATCGACATCTGATATGTGGTTCTCTATGTCTTCGCATTACATAATCTATCTGCTTGCATACTCTGATATTGTATGATTTATAGACTTGCCAGTATTTTCGACATTGTATGATTTATGGACCTGTATTGTATACTCGGCACTTACCTTGTGCACACACTTACACTACCTTCTGAGCTTTTTATAAGCTTATGCACGAAAGATGTGTGCAGGTGGCATTAGGTTGCAGCAGCGTTGAACTTGGAGCGCATAGTGGTCTTCTGGAGCTTTGATTTCGATATATGTATTTCTCTTTCAGCACTATATTTAAATATTTATATTAGTGGATATGTGATGATGATATTGCCTTTGTGATTTAGGTAAACTTGTGGTTATGCTTATTATGAGACAAACGTACGTTGAAAAATCCTCCTTGTAGGATCCCATGATCGGAATCTGGCATAAGGGCGCTGGGAGTCGAGAATGGGATACTACAGAGGCTGTCGGCACCAAATTCGGCAATCCAGAATTTTGTAAGCCCGATTTCCGGGTTTGGGGTGTAACAGTTAGACCCTGTAGAAATGCTTAAAAACGAGAATATGAAGATCCTTAGTCTTAAGATATATGGTCTCTACTCCATAAAATTTTACTAATTTTTGAAGAATATGATTAGTTTTAACACACTAAAAATGAAGTCATGGTGACAATGACTAATCAGTTTGAGGTTTTTTTTTTTTTTTTAATGGGCAGGATTCAGCTATGCCGGCAAGTCACAGAGCATACGTTCGAGTTGACTAAGTGCTGAGTGTGATGTATAGAATGTTTAATGCTGTATTGATGCTTATGACAAAACGATGGCTAATCGGCTGGGTTTCTGGTGGGTAGGCATCGATTGTATCGGCAAGTCACAAAGCATATGCATGTATACCATCAGACCTGACTGACGGTTGCCAAATCCAACAAAGAACAGACCTCAGCCATTCCCTTGAGCTCCCCATAATTTCAAAAATCCTTTATACACAACCAAACTTGTGTAGAAAAGGGCAAAACAGATCATGGGCCAACCAAGGACTGACGGTTCAAGAAAAATCCTTTTGTAATCACTAATGTCCCCTGACAACTCTTAGAACAAGAATCAGAAAAGAGGATATTAAAATCTAAACGTCGTTCTTTAAGGGCCTATGATTTGGTCTATTTAATGGGCTCACCATAGAGCCCCCGTAGGGCATATAACAGAAGTAGGGAGAGAGCTGAGAAGTTCTGAAGGAGCAGAGAGAGCCTCCGAGTTAGAAAAGCGGTGCAAGGGTTCTGTATGAGATTTCAGATTGATATTCAAAAAATGCCCAACATTGTCCATACGTTATGAAATTGAAGGAAAAAAAAATAACCTAAAGCCGGGAGTAGGGTCATAGTCGGGTATATTTGTCCATCCCTTCTATAGAAAAGGGAGTATGATCTCCTCTTTTTCGTCCACCATCTCGATTCAAATTGTATTCTACTTCACACATCCTAGGCATACATGCAACATTAACTTGCATCTTCTTTTACTTGATTGTTTTATACCTCTCATGTTTATTCTCTTCTTATTTTTATTTGCATACCTAAAGTCTTAAACCTTATGACATTATACTAGGTGCTTTTTATTATTATTATTATTATTATTATTTTTTTTTAATGCCCAGAGTCTTAAACTCTGTGAAACAATGCAAGGTATAATTTAATCTCTTATTCGCCTACCTTGGGTCGTAAACCTGGTGAAGTAAGGCTAAGTGCAGTATGTATTTTTATTTTTATTTTCACTTGACCAGAGTCGTAAACTAGGTGAATTTTATTTTTTACTTTATTTGCCTACCCTGCCCCTTACGAGTTCTGTAAGCAGATACCATTTGTTGTGTGGGTGAAAAAGGGTGACTACTTCATTTTCTTTCACCAAGGCCCTCACTTGGAATCTATGGTTGTATACTAAATCGCAAGAGTCACTTGAGTTGGGGAATCTTGTGATTCCCCAAACCTGAAAGTGATTATATGATTTCTAGCCCGGTATAGATTTTGAGCTTCATTTGGCTAGTGACAACTCCAGTCAAACATATAGCATCCGAGTCAATACTACACTCCATTTTCACAACAAAAGAAGAAAATAAGAGCGACCACTCGTGGTGGGAGCATTCACACAAACATGGGTCACAATTAGCACCTTGTTGACGAGAGCGGATCAGGCACAACCCCGACCTCAACCAGGATGGTGTGGCCCTTATTGTGTTGCCCACCTTGATTTATGTATCATATATCCATGTCGTCCATCCATTTTTCCATATCATTTTAGGGAATGAGGCTATAGAAGTTAGATCCCTAATGGAATCGACTCGCTTCCTAAGGGGTGTGCCTCATTCGAGGGCTTTTGTGGGGTTATGGTTGAGAGGGTATTTTGTTTTTTGCAAAATCACACTAATTAATTACTTCGAATCTATAGTTGGTTAGTGTAAGGCCCGTATCCTAGACTGTACCATTCCGTAAGCTTCCGCAGTCCTCCCGGTCGAATTCCGGCAACCCGCAACCTGTAATCGGTATTTGCTCGCAACCCTAAGTCGTATTCTGTATTCTAGAGTCGACTCAATCAGAGACTTGTATCCTTGCGACCGCGCCGTTGCCGCGGTTCCAACGCTGTGTCTTACGCGCCGATTTGATACCTGGGCCAGGAGTTGTGGGCCCGCGTATTTTTCGATGAAACGCCGTGTATTACAGATTCCGAGAAAATCTTTACAACCCATCACATCAATCCATCAAACAATCAAATCAAGTACAACCCATACCCTACCCATCCCTCTCTCATCCAAAGTCAACAACACCCTTACTCATCCCATTCCTTTCTTACCAACAAGTCAACATGCACCATACCTCCCATGTCATACACATCACCTCTCTCTCTCTCTCTCTCTCTCTCTCATTTCACCCTACCACAATCTCCACCATCCAATCTTCATCTACCTCCATCAAAGTCAAAGCTGAGGAGCTTAGCTTGCCATTGATCCAAGAAGAGATCTAAGGTGGGTGTTCTTATAGGCCTATATGTTGGTTTTAATGATGAGCCAAGTGGGGCCTACCGATCGATAGTATGGATCTCACTTTGGACTCTAGGTGTGGCCGATGGCCCACCATGATTTGTACATTCATCCCATGATGGGGCCATTGTCCATGGACCCATCATGATGTTTATTTTTATAGTTTGATAAGCGTCATCTACACCTTGCATTTTGGTGGAGAAGGGATCTCCACCGTTGATTTTGAGTGGTAGGCCCACGTGTATTGAGACTCACTTGATGTATGTTGTAAAGCACGGTAAGGGAGCTCATAGTGGTGGAGCTCCCTCCACCACACAATTCTCTCTCTCTCTCTCTCTCTCTCTCTCTCTCTTCCATATTTTTCGGCCCACTTGATGATGTGTGATGACTCCAGACTGTCTAGCAGCCACTCTGGTCTATTTGGATGGGAAAAACAAATATCGGTTTGATCTCATGCTCAGGTGGGCCACATTGATTTGGACCCCACCTGATCTGTGCATTTTATTCACACTGTCCACGTGTATGACCCCACCTATAGCATACGTCCACCATATAGTCCACCATCCAGGTAGGGACAGTGGAACCCACCTTAAGTATGTATTTCATACACACACCGTCCACCGTCCAGTCTCCGGACGGTGGAATCAGTACGTAAATAGTGTTACATTCACATTGTCCATCTTTTTTGCTTGAAGTGGGACTCCGCCTAGATATATGTTACATCTCCACCGTCCATCCCATTTCCCAACTTATTTTAGGCGTTGAGCCAAAAAAATGGAGCCAATCCAAATCTCTGGTAAGCTACACCATCAAAAATAATTATTTTAATATTGATAAATCATTAGGGCCTGCTGTAATGTTTTTTTGCATCAAATCATACCCAATATTGGGCTCATTGGACCTGTCCCGAGCCCGGGAACCTAGTGGACGGATTGGATCACCCTGATGTGGGCCCCACTTATGAAATTCCTTTGAAAAACAAAATAATAATAATAATACACAGCGGCGGCTGCTGCCAACGTCCTGCTGCTTGGATTGGGCAGGGTAAGTGGGCCCCACCTCAAGCCCCACCATGATGCGTGTTGAACATCAGCACCGTCCATTTCATGGGTTCCCTTTAATTAATGGGGTACGTCAAAAATTAGCCATACACAGACCTCAAGTAGTCCACACTATAAGAATCAGCAGGAGATTGAATGTTTACCATTGAAACCCTTTTGGGTCACAAAAGTTTTGGATAAATATGATATTTATTCCTCTTAATTTAGGTCTCTGTGACCTTATCAACAGATGGGATGGAAAATAAGCATTATGGTGGGCCCCACGTGGGACCCACTTACGGTGGAAACGGATTGGCTGGGCTACCACGCACCAGCTATATAGCTGATTGACGTCAACAAGTTCCGTGGGAGCCCACCTTGATAAATGTGTTCTATATCTACATTGTCTAGTGTTTTTAGACGGTGGGACCCCTTGATGCATGTGGTTTATATCCACTCCGTCCAACCGATTGGGATGTGGGGCCCACCCCACACGAGTGGTACGTGTGGGGTGGGACCCACCTTGATGTATATGCTCTATATCCACACCGTCCATTTGGATGGGTGGTGTGAGGCCACCATGATGTATTGTTTCTCCAAGCCGTCCATCGGTAGGACCCCCATGATGTATATATTTCATCTGGCCATCCACACTGTTGGTGGGACCCACCTGGACATAGTGTTGTATCCACTCCGTGCATCCATGGTCCCATGTGAGGTATGTATTTCCTCTAACCGTCCATCCGTTGGACGAGTAGCAAGGCTGCTGTAGCGACATCAGCAAGTTCTATGACCCATCATGATGTATTTTCATCCACGCTGTCCAGTTACTGTGGGTCCCAACATGATGTATGTGTTGTAATCTGCACAATCCAGCCATAGATGGTGGGACTCACATGATGTATGTGTTTTATATCCATGCCATTTGTCTGTGTTGTTGGGCGTGCAGGGCCAGCCTGCTGTACACGCAAGGCCCACCTGCTGTACACACAGGGCCCACTTGTTATATGTGCGAGGCCCATTTTGGCCGAATGTGAAGCCCATTGTGGCCATATGTGAGGCTCATTGTGGTTATGAGTGTGAGGCCCACTTGATTATGTACATGAGGCCCATGTATGTGGCCCAATGTGATGTATTTGAGGCCCATGATTTAGGCCCAATGTGACATATACCTAGCCCATGTGTTGGGGCCCATTGTGATGTATTTCCGGCCCATTGGTGTTGTCCATCCATGAGGCCCATCTTGATGTATTTGTGGCCCATCCATTAAGGCCCACCTTGATGCAATTGCTGTCCATGTGATGAGGCCCATTGTGGTGTGTATTAGGTCGTGGGACATGGCCCATTGTGATGTATTTTCGGCCCATTTGATAAGGCCCATTGTGATGTATTTTCGGCCCATTAGTGCGGCCCATTTGATAAGGCCCATTGTGATGTATTTCCGGCCCATTGGTGCGGCCCATCCATGAGGCCCATCTTGATGTATTTGTGGCCCATCCGTTAAGGCCCACCTTGATGCAATTGCGACCTATGTGATGAGGCCCATTGTGGTGTGTATTAGGTCATAGGACGTAGTCCATTGTGATGTATTTCTGACCCATTTGATAAGGCCCATTATGATGTATTTTTAGCCCATTTGGTAAGGCCCATTGTGATGTATTTCCGGCCCATTTGGTAAGGCCCATAGTGATGTATTTTCGGCCCATTTGGTAATGCCTATTGTGATGTATTTCTGGCCTATTTGGTAAGGCCCATTGTGATGTATTTTCGGCCCATTGAGCAGCCCATTATGATATATTTGAGGCCCATGGGATATGGCTCATTGAGATTGTATATGACCCATTAATGCGGCCCACTGGATGTATATGAGGTCCATTGGTGCGGCCCGTTGATGCGGCCCACTTGATGTATATGAGGCTCATTGGTGCGGCTCATTGATGCAGGCCACTTGATGTATATGAGGTCCATTGGTGCGGCCCGTTGATGCAGCCCACTTGATGTATATGAGGCCCATTGGTGCGGCCCGTTGATACAGCTCACTTAATGTATATGAAGCCCATTGGTGTGGCCTGTTGATGCAGCCCACTTGATGTATATGAGGCCTATTGTGATGTATGTGCAACCCATGAGTGACGCTCATAGTGATGTGTATTAGGTCTTTGTGTGAGGCCATGGGCCCACGATACATTTAGCTCTATATGGGTTACTCTTTAGGAGCAATGATGGTTAAATTCCACATTGTGACCTTTCCTTAGGCCCTTTATCAAGCCGATTACCGATTTCGATTATCGAGGCTGATTATCGAGGTCGATTCTGATTGTCGAGGCCTATTATCGAGACCGATTCCGATTGTTGAGGCCGATTCTGATCATTGAGGTTGATTCTGGTTGTCAAGGCCATTCCGATTATCGAGGCCGATTCCGATTGTCAAGGCTAATTTCGATCATCGAGGTCGATTCCGATTATTAAGGCCGATTCCAATTGTCGAGGCCGATTCCGATTGTCGAGACCGATTATCAGGCCGATTACATAGGCTGATTATCGATGCCGATTATTGTTGTCGATTGTCGATATCGATTATGAGTATGTGACAGCATAACATCATGATATGCTCATATACATCATTTGCATGTTTATTATAAGATGTGGTTGACCATTGCATATGTTATTGGGTAGGTTATTGTGAGACCCCCTAATAGGTGGAGATTGTCTCACATGAGCGCACAGTATGCGAAAGATTGATGCATGATTGGATTGTATGACTCATGCATCTTACATTGTGTGTTGTGATTACTGTACGCTCTAGTGACATCAAGGTTATAGCCTCCACAGGCATGTTGTGGATGGTTAGAGGGGACACCGGAAATGTTTGGTTTGAGTATTTGGAAACTTTGGATGTCTGTATGTAAAAGTCTTTAAACTTCCGTGGCTAGGAGACACCCCAATGTCTAGACGAAGTGGATACATGAGTGCCCAAGTACCGAATACCAGTAGGTCACGTCTCCCACTGTGTCGTGGTCGGTTGGGAGGGGGTGTGGCCTTATCTGCCCGAGTGAGGGAGCTATAAGCTAGGCTGAGTTTGACTAGCTCCTAAATGGGTCCGCTATCGGCGAGCCGGGTAGGCATTGGTATACTACTGGCAGGCGGGTAGTGAGGTCCTTTCCACTCGCTAGGCCGCACGGCCGGCCAGGGCGGTAGCCAGCTTGGAGTGTACTAGACCCCGGTGATAATCCCAGAGATTTACAGTATTGATACGTGGACTTATTGAGGAGTTGTATACTCATTTATTCATTCATTCACTATCCACTCGGACTGGTGGTGCGTAATTAATTGTTGTATATCTTCGCAATGACAAGGATTTCAGTTGGGACACGCGACTAACCTGAGGTCAGGGGTTTACCACATTAAGTTTGACTATCCAAATTTAGGTATGAGACTGGTTTGGATAGAAGTCACTTGTGATGGACCCCATAGCCTATGATACTACGTATTATCATCTCGACTTCACTCCCGCTTAGTCATTTCATTCGCACCGTATATTGCATTGCATTCGTAACATTTAGCATTTTGGGTCACTATGTTTCTACATTTATATGGCCTAGATGAGGTTGATGGTATTTATGGCTCTTCAGGATTTGCATATTGCATTGCATCCTCGACATCTGATATTTGACTCTCTATGTCTTCGCATTGCATAATATATCTGCATTGAATACTCTGATATTGTATGATTTATAAACTTTTCAGTATTTTCGACATTGTATGATTTATGGACCTGTATTGTATACTCGACACTTACCTTGTGCACACACTTACACCACCCTCTAAGCTTTCTATAAGCTTATGCACGATATATGGGTGCAAGTGGCGTTAGGTTGCAGTAGCGTTGAGCTTGGAGTTCACAGTGGTCTTCTGGAGCTCTGATTTCGATATATGTATTTCTCTTTCAGCACTGTATTCAAATATTTATATTAGTGGATATGTGATGATGATATTGCCTTTGTGATTTAGGTAAACTTGTGGTTATGCTTCTTATGAGACAAATGTACATTGAAAAATCCTACTTGTAGGATCCCAAGATCGGAATCTGGCATGTGAGTGTTGAGAGCCGAGAATGGGGTACTACAGAGGCTGTCGGCACCGGATTCGGCAATCGAAAATTTTGTGAGCCCGATTTCCGGGTTTGGGGCATGACAATTAGACCATGTAGAAATGCTTAAAAACGAGAATATGAAGATCTTTAGTTTTAAGATATATGGTCTTTACTCCATAAAATCTTACTAATTTTTGAGGAATATGATTAGTTCTAACACACAAAAGATGAAATGAATGTCATGGTGACAATGACTAATCAGTCTAAGGTTTTTTTTTTTAATGAACAGGATTCAGCTATGCCGGCAAGTCACAGAGCATACGTTCGAGTTGACCAAGTGCTGAATGTGATGTATGGAATGTTTAATGTTGTATTGATGCTTATGACAAAATGATAGCTAATCGGTTGGGTTTCTGGTGGGCAGGCATCGGTTGTATCGGCAAGTCACAAAACATACGCCCGCCAATTAGATACGAGAAAACGATGAAATGCAATGTACTGACGGTATGTTTGAGGAGGGTAATGTCGCAAAGGCTAGGTGAGTAGTTCAGATTAGGACTTAAGTGGCTTAAGAGACCCATATTCTGGCTAGGTTAGGCTAGACCAAGGTTGGACACTCTCTATCTCTCTCACACTCACTCTCCTTGGTAGAGGGATGGGATGACTAGATGGCTAAGGAATTTCTAGATGCTTTCTGAATTTTTTGGTGTGTTTTTCTTGATGATCAGATGAGAAGTGGAGGGGGCTATTTATTATGTCTAAGCTTAGTTTTTTTTTATAATTCCTGTTAAGTCCAGAGAAAAATATGGTTGTATGGTTTAGATTTGAGACACATGGCATTATCTCATAGGTTGGATGAGGTGGTAAAGCAGTAAATTTGGGTAAGGAGATGGGCATCGGAGTAAATACACTCCAGTGTCACACTTAGGGACTTAAAAAGGTGAATTCTACACGCTTGAGAGGCATATGCACAAAGAGGAGTGCCACATGGTTAGTAACAACCAGGGTGCCACTAGTCCACACGTGGACTTCCTGTGTTGGGGGCAGCCTCCCTCACTTGTGTGGAGACTTTGCTGTGAAGGATGTTATATTACTATTGTGCATTGTACTGCAATTGAGCTTGATTTTGCACTTTGATTTAGGCTTGGCTTTGGGCTTAATTAGGTGAGTTGATTGGGTTGTTGGGTTGGGTAAGTTGATCGGATAAGTCGACTCAACGATTGGACTAGGTGAACTAACTCACCGAGTTGACTCAAGGCTCTAAGGTTTAAGGTTCTAGAGTTTTAGGACTAGATCAATTGGGTTGATTGGGTTGAATTATGTCGAGTTATGAGTTTAGGATTAGGTTTCCTATGATTTAGGCTTCTAGTGTTAGGGCTTACAATTAAGGTTTTGTTTGACCACCATTGGTTTAAACTCAATCAACTTATCAATATGGGGTGGGGTGTCTGCAGAAGCTAAGCATGAAGCATATTCAAATCTCAAGTGGAAATACCATAAGAATCAGTGGTGATTTACCATTAAAAACTTCTTGTCGATCACAAAAGTTTTGGATTAAGCTAATATTTATTTTTTCCCTTCATCCAAGTTTGTAAGACCTTATCAACAGGTTGGATGACAAATAAACATTACTATGGGCCTTAATCACCATTGTTTCACCTACGATTTGGATTTCTTTGTTTTTTTTGCTCATGCCCTAAAATGATTTAGTAAAATAGATGGATAACTTGGATATTGAATACATATATCAAGGTGGGCCCTACAATAAGGACCACATTGCCTTAAGTGAGGCCAAGGCCACAACTAACCTGCTCCCCTCATTGACCTTTCTCTATTCATGGGTTTAATAATGGTTGCATCATGCGTATTACTTGTATGAATATGAGTTTCCTTTATAAAAATAGAAAACGTATATCACTTATAACTATTAATTAGAACATACGACTACGAGTTCTATATATGAGATGATTATCTAGAAATATATTCCATTTACAACAATCACACCCACTGTGAGGTACACTGTTCCTCATGGTGTGAAGTGTTGAACAATGATCACATCTAGTATATGACATCATATTAGATATCCATGCTCTAACTTCATCAACACGTAATGATTATACTTTTGATGAAGTCATAGCCCATTTTGGATGACCCATTATAATGAGATTTTAAACTGTCTATTCTCTTTGATCATTTTATTCATCTTCCAATTAGTCACATTCAAACCTAGGAAAGTTTACAAATAAGCGGAATGTTCAATACATTTGGATCAAAACTAAATAGCAAAAATAGCCATCTCAACTCTAATATATGTCTAAAATATTGGCAGTAGCAAACTACTAAAAGGCCCTCTTAGTGTAGATAATTTTCAAACAAAACTAAATATAGATGTTGCACAAAAAGGGTAAATGAGTAGATTTATGGCACAAATCTAGGGAGATGGTCATTCCTAACCATCATCAGTGTGTAGAGGAAAAAACACAGTGGCTGAGACAATAAAAATGAGAAACCCAACAAGTATCCTAACAATGACATAGACATATCCTAGATAATATTCTGTAATACCCTGTCCTAGATGTCTGTGTAGAGGAAACAACACGGTGGCTGATACAATAAAAATGAGAAACCCAACAAGTATCCTAACAATGACATAGACATCTCTTAGGTAATATTCCGTAATACTCTGTCTCGAATATCCCCTTCCATCTCTAGTTGCATATGCAACATCCACACTATTCATGGAATGATCTGTCAAGTTTCAATAGTTAAGTCAAGAATAGGCACCCGTAGGTAGATTTACTTTCCATTGAATATGGGCTATGTAATAAAAACCTTTTCATAAGTGTAGAATAATCTAAAGTGGCAGTTGTTGAACCATTCAACCTAATCATGGCAAGCATCCAAATTTTTGTATATTCTGGGTTGCCTACCGGCCACTATATAAAACTGACCCATAATTTCTTGAAAAACAACTATCATTTTAATGATAAGTCATAAAGAATGCATCCTTATACTATATATAGATCTTCTTTCTATATTTTAATACTCACAACTCGACCCTAATTAAACCATACACCTTTGTTACCTTTTGTGTGACATCTGACATTATTGACAAAACCTAAATCAAGCACGTAAGTACACACCTGGAAAAATGGAACTCAGAGAACCCGAAACCTATGTCAATGTGATCGCACTATCAGTACGAATCCAACGGTACCCTTCGCATGTTAATACGTGCACCTGAACTGGAGTTATCACTAGAAAAACAATTAACGTTTACGTACGCAAGGAGCCCTAAACCCCCTTAAATAATGGTATAATTTCACATTTTTCTTAAAAAATTTATAAGCTAATGAAGTCTCTTAATTAAATCCTAGTTATATCATAATATGACCCTAAGCCACCTTAATCTATCATTATTAAGCCTTACTAAAAGTAAGAGATATTTTTCCAAAAAAGTCAATGCTCTTCCTTGAAATGAGGTGAGAGTTGGCTCACGTCTTTTAGAAAATGGTTAAAGCTTAATAAACATTGTTTAAAGACCCTAATTGATGGATTAGATGGTATAAATATATCATTATTTAACTTAATAAAGGGGTAAGAAACAAAAGTAAATAATATCCCTTAAAATAAGGGGAACTTGCCAACAAACATTTTCTAAAAATACTTAATCCTAATCTAAGCATCATTAAAGCCTTATAAGTATACTTAATTAACTCAAAATAAAGGTTAACTTAATGATAATAAAGTGTACGCACTGAAGTTAAATTTCTTTTCTTTGAATCAAGGAGGGCTAAATATTTTGTCCCTCTACTTTTTATAAAAGAAAATTAGTATTAATTAGGATGTCATTAGCATCCTTAAACCTTAATTTTGTGGGACAAATCAACCTTTAAATAAGGAGGTGCTTCCACTTGAGCATTAATCTAAATTGTTCTCTTCTATATATAGCCATTCTCTAACCAAAATTTAGGTACAATGGTACCCAAATTCTAGCCATAAGTAACCCATTCCTAGTTGAGAGAGAGAGAGAAGGTGGGCCATCCATCAAGCAACTTACCCATCCAAGGAGATCTACACCCATTATTAAGGTGAGTGCATGGACTCCCCCTCTTCTTTTGATTAAATTTCCTTGATCATTCTTCTCTTTGATGTTGAGGTGGGATCTGAATAAAGCGGACCCCACGGTGGACATCAAGAACTGGTCGGACGGTCTAACAGTTTGGATAAGGGAGAAATCATAAATATTAGCTTGAACCAAAACTTTAGTAGAGCCCAATTGATTTGCACAACCATCCGACCTACCTAAAAAGTCACGAAGACCTGAATGAAGGGGCCACATGAACATCAGATAGATCTAGTAAATGAGAGGCCCATCGTAGCCCTTGAGATGCTTTGAGCAATCAGGATGGGGTTTGTTGTTCAGTTTAGTAGACAACATTGATATCCTGATTGGATGATCCAAATTGTGTAGCCCATAGATATACTGTCATGCCCCAAACTCGGAAACCGAGCTCATAAAATTTTCGATCGCCGAATCCGGCGCCGACAGCCTCTGTAAAACTCCATTCTCGGCTCCCAGCGTCCATTCGCCAGGTTCCGATCCTGTGATGCTACGAGGAGGATTTTCAATATCAGTTTGATTCGTAATAAGCATAACCAAAGGCATAACTCACAAACAACAACCAAAAACTTCATCACATTTCCACTATGATAAAAAACTTTACAAGTACAATGAACATAAAGAGAAATACAATGATAATGGACAAAAGCTCCAAGATGATCTGCTATGCGCTCTTGGCTCAGCACTGCTGCGGTCTAACGTCACCTGCACCCAACAGTCGTGCATAAGCTTATAAAAAGTTTAGAGGGTGGTGTAAGTGTATGCGTAAGGTAGTAAGACAATTATGCAGTATCAGAGTAATGCGGAATATGCTGATGAATCCAT
This sequence comes from Magnolia sinica, assembly GCF_029962835.1. Lineage (NCBI taxonomy): Eukaryota > Viridiplantae > Streptophyta > Magnoliopsida > Magnoliales > Magnoliaceae > Magnolia > Magnolia sinica. Next base: position 37,006,909 of record NC_080577.1, read on the forward strand.
GAATGCCATTAGTCGTACCAAGGCTATGCGATGCGAGGCATGGATGATGTCAGCTATACCAAGGCCATGCGGTGCGAAATGCAACTCAAGCATGTGAATCCTCATCTAAGTCCACATATCAATACAGCTCAACTCTGGAATATTACCCGGGTCTAGTACACTCCAACCAGATTGCCGCCCCATCCCACGCAATAAGGTGAGTGGAAGAGACCTTACTATTCGCCTGTCAATATCGAGCTCGACTTGTCGATAGCTGACCCATTCCTCGAGCTGGTCAAACTCAACCTAGATTTGCCCCCTCCTCTCGGGCAGGTAAGGCCGCACCCCTTTCCAACCGACCACTACACAGTAGAAAGCGCGACCATTTAGTAATCGGCACTCAACGCTCCTATACCCACTGGGTCTAGACGTTGGAGCAACTTCCTGGTACCATAAGGGTTTAAGGACTTTCACCCGGGATATCTATAACACCCCATATAGAATAAGATTTTCGGTATCCAATCCTGCCAACCACGATACACCTGTAGCGACTACGGCCCTGATGTTGCTAGGGCATATAGTAACCATGCCACGCAATGCAAGATGCATGAATCACGCAATCTAATCATTCAGTAAACATGTGCATACCACGCACTCGTGCGGGCAACTTCCCTTACTAGGGAGTCCATAACAATCTGTCTAATGTCATGTGCGATGATCAATCACTCATCTCATCACAAGCATGCAGATGATGTGTATGAATATGTATCATGATGCTATGTCGTTATATACTCATAATCGGAATCGAAAATTGGAATCGATAATTGGAATAAAAAAAATCAAAATCGATAGCCACATATGGCGAATGGGGCCCACTTGTTTGGGTTAACCTACAAAGAGAATGGGCCTAACAAGGCCTAAGGGAAGGTCACAATGAGGACATCTAACCATCATTACCCATCAATGTGAACGTTAAATCATCATTGCTCCTAAGCCATGACCGCCAAAAACATCATCACATACATCATGGTGGAATCTCAATTGATGGTCGATTCGAATTGGGCCGAATCAATGGGCCGATTCAAGTGGACCGAGTCGAATTGGGCCAATTCCAATGGGCCAAATCAAATGGGTTGATTCAAATGGCTGAGTTAAATGGGCCGAATCAATGGGCCGAGTCGAATTGAGTCGATTCAAATGGTCCGAATCGAATGGGCCGATTGAACGGGCTGATCAAATGGGTCAACTCAAATGGACCAAATCAAATGCATTTTGGAGATCCAACCTATTCATAAGTTAGCATAGAGATATATGAAGTGAAAACTAAATATTAGCTTGGGTGAAAACCACTGTGGCTCCCAAGAAGCTTTAAACGGTGGATGCTACTGTACCCCATTATTATTGCAAATGGTGGAGTTCACTTGATCTTTGAATCTCACTCATTTACTTCGTGCCATAAAATGATCTCACAAATGGTTGGACTGTTTGGATACAAAACATGTATTATGGTGGGTCCCATAGATAAAGGCATGGATGGAATAGGTGGGACCCATGGAACTTGCCGCCGTGTACAACAACTAGAGGTGGGGTACACTTACTGCCGTGCATAGCAGCAATATAGCTGCCGTGTACAAGCATGCAGCTGCTGCTGGCCCACCCTTAAATATATACAAAGTATATATAATATAATATATTTTAATATATTCATGTATCTTTGCTGCTAGTGCAGCTTTACACATTAAGGAGAGGGCAGAGTGGATCCCACGGCCCACCCTCATAAATATCTGTAATGTATATACATAATATTATAATATAATATAATATACTATAATATGTAATATATTATATTATATGTTAATATAATACAATATAATATATTAATATATTATATCATATACACAACGTCTAGGCCCTGGACGGCCTGGACATACACATATATCATGGTGTCCCCCACATGTGGGGTGGGTCCCACCATTCATGGACAGTGGACGGCTTGGATATACATGGTGGTTTGGCCCACCAAACTGGATGGACGTCGTGGGTGGGTCCCATGGACCCCACCGTCACACACACCTCCCTACCACCGCACTTGGGAATCCATGCCATGACCTCAGGATTGAAAGGAGGTATCTTTTACTCAGCCTACCACTGGAGATGTGGATCTGGCCCCAGGTTGAAATGAGGTACCTTTTACTCAGCCTACCACTGGAGCTGTGGAGCTGGGTCTCACATGGACATGATTCCATCGTCCAGAGACGGTGGACAGTTTGGATAAAACACATACATTGGTGTGGCCCACCAAAATGGATGGACGGCGCCAAAATGGATGGACGGCGTGGATGGGTCCCCTGGGCCCCACCATCAGTTACACACTAATTTCAGTACACACCCATGTCAAGACACACACTCCATGTTAGCCACCTCCACAAGGATCGATACCAAGACCTCAAGTGTTGAAACGAGGCATCTTTCACTCAGTCTACTGCTTGAGCTATGGTGCTGGGTGGGTCCAATGTTGAAACGATGTATCTTTCACTCATTCCACCACGTGAGCTATGGAGCTGGGCCCACGACAGATCACACTTCACTAGCAGCCACACCCGCTGTTAGCCATATCAAGGTGGGCTCCCTATGGATGGTTGGGATGACCTATAAACATCATGGTGTGTCTCACATGGGTGGGGTCCACCGGTAGGTGGCTTGGATGCAAACATCATAGTGGTCCACACCCCTTATCATGATCATTACCATACAAAAGGAAAAAGAAAGAGAAAAAGAAAAGAACAAAAGATCGGATGGTGGAGGGACCCCGCCATTATGGGCCCTCCATGATCACAATACATGCATAAAAATGGGTCCCATCACAAGTGGGCCTTGTAATAGAAAATCAACGGTGGATCATCCACCGTTCCTTCTTGCTCCCTAGGCTTCCTTCGCTCCTTAGCTTTGATCCTAATGGAGGAGATGAAATTTTGATGGTTGAGATGGGAGATGAGAGAGTGGGAAAGTGAGCCACATTTGTTGCTTGGGAGGGCTTGGAGAGGCTTGGACGTATGAAATTTTTTGGGTTGCTTGGAAAGTATTTTGAAAAATGGGAGAGAGAGGGTTGTAAAGAGAGAAATGTGATAGAGTGATAGATGGGAGAGAGAGGGATGGGTGTGTAAGAGCCTTTTTGACTTTTGTGGTTGCTTGGTGTAAGAAAGGTATGGGTGGTGTAAGAAACTTTTGACTTTGGGGTTGCTTGGGGATGTGTGAGAGGTGATGGTGTACTTGACATGATGGGATTGATTAATTGATTGATTGATGTGACAAGTCGTAGAGATTCTCTTGAAATTCGCACGCGCGGCGCTTTCCTCGCACTGAACGCTGGCTCACATTTCCTGGCCAGAGTATCGGATCGGTGCGCGAGACGCGGTGACGACGCGGTCGCAAGGGTACAAGTCTTGGGTTGAGTCAATTCAGGTTGATGGCGCGAGACTCAGGATCGCGCGCAAAAACTGATTAAGGGTTGAAGGTTGCCGAAATTTGACCGGGAAGACCACGGAAGTCCACGGAACGGTACGGTCTAGGATGCAGGTCTTACATATACAATTAGTTTCAAATTTGAAAAAAATGATACTAGAGTTGATGAAGTACTTGTGTATCAAATTTGGAGTATTCTGATCAGTTAACCCCTTCATCTAATCAGTGCAATTCGGATCAGGTTTCTTGTATAGTGCAGTAAACAACACAAATACTTTGATTAGACGGTCCACATTATATACCCACATATATCTAATTGGTTCCAAATTTTAGAAGATGATATTAGACTTGATGGAGCATCGTGTGTACTAAATTTGGAGCCAATCCAATCAGTCTAACCACTTCACCTGATCGATGCGATTTGACTAGGTTTATTATCCAGTGTAGTAGACAAACCCTGATTAGACTGTCCAGATTTGTGGGGTTTTGTGATGATTCAATTGCAGACATTCAATTTCCACTGTTTCCTATGGTGTCTCAGAACCTCCAAACACAAATTTCATTGGGCCTTGAGCCCAAAATTAAAATAGATCCAAAGTTCAGGTGGGCCACACTACTAGGAACAGTGTGAATTGAACACCTACCGTTGAAACCCCCTCGGGGCCCACCCAAATGTTTATTTGCTATCAAGCCTGTTCATATTCAACGAAAAAAAAAATTATGAAATAATAAAAATAAATAGCAATATAATAATAATATTTTTTTTAAAAAAAGGAAGGCATGAAGGGAGCGCCGAAAGATGGATGCCCACCCTTTTCCTTGGGGCAGAGGTTGTGGGGTCCACCGTAGATCCCACCTTGATGATGAGCTAGATTCCCCCCGCCCATTAGTTAATCCAACCAATTTTAGGCTATGGACCCAAAAATGTAGATCGGGTGAGCCATGCCTTAGGAAACAATGTTGATTAAACACCCACCGTTAAAAACTTTTTAAAAACAACTGTAATCTTTACTGGAAACCTGACCTAATGGTGGGCTCCACTTAGGCACATGTGGGACCCACCCATTGGGCCTGGGGCGGATTCAAATCTCAAGTGGACCGTACCACAAGAAACAGTTGGATTGGATGTCCACTGTCGAGAATTTCATGGGGCCCACCTTGATGCATGTCTTCTATATTCACTCCATCCAGTTGGTGAGATCTCCCTCTATGGCCCACTATAGTGTATGAGTTTTATCCACCTCACCCATCGGGTGGGCCACCCCAAAGTGGAATAGATCCAAGTTCGCCCGTGAAAATATTTCTAAAAACAATGTCTGATTGAACGGCTACCATCAAAATCCTCCCAAGCCACTGTGATATTGCTATCCAAACAGAACAAAAGTAGGGCCCGCTGTGGACTCCACCCAAATGATGTACTTTGGCTTCGCCATTCAACCCCAGCACCACCTTGATGTATATGTTGTATAACCACGCTGTCCGATCGAGACTCCAACACGATTTATATGTTGTATATCCACACCTTTCACCATTTGTGGGCCTGCTGCAATGTTTATTTGTGATCCAACCCATTGAATATGCCTATTGTATATCAACCCTGTCCACCATGCAACCCACTTGATGTATGCATTGCACATCAACGCCGTCCATCTTATGGCCCATCATTTGTACGTATTAGATATCGTTGCCGCTGATCATGTGAGCCCCACTCGACGTATAATGTAAGGCCTGGGTAAGCCCAACAAAGATGTGATAAGATAGTTACAGGCTAATTAAGGTACGTGAGATTATCTGACACTTGGCAACCACATATATAAGACTATCTAGTTGAGCATAGATCATACTCCTGTATGGGGGAAGGATAGTGCTGAACACAAGCCAAGCGGCTTGAAAGCTCGACTCAGATTTAGCCTGAAAAAGCTCAGCTTAAATCGGTTAGGATAGAAGCTCAAACCAAACCAAGTCTCATAATCAAGCTTGTTACAAAAAAAAAAAAAGAAAAAAAAAAAAAATCAAACTCAAACTAAGGCAGTATCAGCTCGGCTCGGCTTGGTTCAACTTGGTTTGATTCCGCTTGATTTGACTTGTAGATTGTATACACACTGTTTTTGTGGTGTGATCCACTTGAGCTTTGGATATGATTTAATTTTGAGATTATGTTCTAAAATGATATATAAAAACAGATGGAAGGCGTTGATAATAAATATACACAAAGACATGGATAATATATATGCATAAATGGACACTATTTCGTGTGGTTTGGTCCATTTAAGCTTTGTATATAATTCAATTTTGGATCATGTCTTAAAATGATATGTAAAAATGAATGGACGGTGTGGACAATACATATACATGACAGTGGGCCCACAAAGTTTACTTAGAACGCGGGATTCAAATTGGCTGGTACCTCAACACTCGCGTAGTAGCTGGTGTCAAATCTATGTGGCCCCACCATGAAATATTTGTTTCGATTCAACTGTACATAAAAAATTTCAGCTCATTTTACACTATGAGACCAAAAATAAAGAATATCCAAACCATCAATGGACCACAACACTGGATCCAAACTTGTTGGGGGCAAGTTTAAGGTCAATACTGTTTTCCAATGGTGGGGCCACCTCAATGTATGTGATGCATATCCAGGCAACCCATTCATTTTCTGTGGTGTGGTCTTACCTAAGATTAGGATCTGCCTCTTTTAGGAATAATGACATGGATAATGGATAAAACACATATATCACTGTAGGCCCAAGTACTGACGAGTAGCGAGGAGGGGTAACTAGGGAATTCAAGTCCATAAAAATCAGGATGATACATATTACGTGGGACAGACAGTGTAGTGCCCAATGAGCAGATCATCCTCATTTGCATGCCAGGTAAACATCATGGCGTGGGCCACCATATGCAAATATTGGCTAGCCTACAAAAGTGCCAAAGCGGTGGTTTAAAATAAAATAAAAAAAATAAACTAATTGGGCTGGACATAGGCTTTATCTAAGGTCTTGTGAGTGGGCCTGGCCAACCCACTGATGATTCCGTAGCTCACCAATCTGGGCATGTACTCGATTTTTAGTGCATGGGCTGGACCTGGGCATGCTTTTGCCTTGCCAGCCCATTTACCTCTCTCTCTCTCTCTCTGGTGTGTGACTACACAAACACGTAATATGAGGCCGATCCTCTGGTGATGTGTGATGGATGTTCATCCCATTAATCAGATGCATCGTTCCATGGTGAGTCATGGGCCTAAAAATCAGGCTAATCCATAACGTAAGCCACACCACAGACAACAGTTGAGAGTGGATGCTCACCCTTTGAAATTTTTCTGATAGTATACAGGGCCCAATGAGATGTGATTTCAACATCTAGGCCATCCATTGTGTGCGTCCCACTTGGATTAGGGGTAACACCAAATTTTAGGCAATTCCCAAACTTAGGTGAGCCCCACCGATTACTTTTAAATGTTTTAAGCATAATTTTATATGGTGTAGCCCTACATAAGTTCCGGATATGGCTGAGTTTTACATCCGTAACCTAGAGGCGACCTACCAAATGGACAAAGCCCAATCTAGGCCTCGTAGTATCATTTCCCTACACACACACACACATTAACTTGTGGGCATTAGCGGGTTTCCCAAACCTTTTAGATGACAAGTGGGATACCCAATCAAGCAATGGTGCAAAAATTATGCTAATCAGATGACTCTTAAGTCTTTGAATGAGATTAATTTGTTACAACTGTTTATTGTTTATAAGCCATAAATCACGTGGTTAGAATTATCAAACCAAAATGCTACTTCGGAATCATAATCAATACAGAGTGGAATCTATTTATTAGATGATTCAAGATGGTGACTACTAGAACTATTTTATTTCTATACTTAATCTTGATTCTTTGTTTTCTACGGTATTGAATCATTCAGTTGGCATGACTTTTACACAATGGCTTGCTCATGGTCGTATGAATGAGTGAATAGTTGAGATTGATGATGATGGATCACTCCATCAACCATTTAAAAATCTTTGATGATATTGCTAAAGTCCCACATGTACCTAACATGCACACGTAAATAGATAGATGGAAAGGCAGGCTGACAGATAAGAAAGCTTTACCTTTTTTTCCTGACGACAGTCTCTTAAAGACGATATGAGAGTGAAGGACTCTTGAATCTGCACATGCAACTACCTACGCGTGTCAAAAGTGAAATACGTGTGAGAGCTCCATACTGTTCGTCTGGTGGTCAGTGGTCACTGCATCGAATGTGCTCGCCACAAAATTTCAGTCCAACCCCAAGCTCAACCCGAAGCATTTTGACTCAAACCATGTTGTACAGCACGCCAACAACGCAGTGAACTGAGATCCAATCTTCGGTCTTACCCACAAATGATAAACAAGAAGAAATATAGACTAGAAACAGAATCAAAGCATTCTAAATAAACCACAAGACAAGATATACGTGGAAAAACCCCAACAAGGGTAAAAAACCACGGATGCAAACTTCCACTATGAAGAAAAACAAAGATTATAAGGCAATATACTAACTACTCCCTTGGAAGTACAGAGAAAACCCTTTGCCCACACCTTAAAATTATTTTCCATACCCTAGAAAAGCTCTAGGGACACCTATTTGTAGTTTAGACAACTTTACTTTCGAACCTCTGCGAAAACCGACTCAAAAAACCGCAGTTCGCAACAAATTCAGAAACGAATCTGCGTAACATTGACTGGTCGAGCACAGGCCACGATCAGTCAGGCACCTTGGAACCTAAAACCTGATGCTCGCTAGACTTTGAGTCGAGACAGTCCTCGACCCTACTCGACCGGTCGAGTGACCCCTAGATGTGGCTCCACATCTCAACAATCTTCCACTTGAAGACATATCGTCATAAACTTTCGTCTTCTACATTCGGAGTGCACCACCTCTCCATCTTTAAGCCTGAAGACCAATCAAAGATGAACAAAGCTTCAGCTTTTCTCGTATGACCACATTGGTCAGCATATCCGCAGGATTCTCACTTGTATGAATCTTCTCCAGAGCAATCGATCCACCTTCCAGTAACGAACGTATGAAGTGATATCTGATGGCAATATACGTGGTCTTTGAATGAAAGACTAAATTCTTAGTCAAGTGTATTGCACTCTAACTGTCACTGTACAGCTTGCAATCTGCTTGCTTCTTACCCAACTCTTCTATGAAACCTTGCATCCATACTATCTCCTTGTACGCTTCTGTAGCCGCAACATATTCTGTTTTTGTCGTACTGATAGATACTATCTTCTGTAACTGAGAGACCCAACTGACTGCAGCACTACCTAGAGAAAAAACATAACCTGTAGTGCTTCTTCTGCTGTCGATATCTCCAGTCATATCCGAATCCATGTAGCCTTGTAGCTTGATTTCCGATCCTCCATAACACAGCCCTACATCCTTAGTATCTACTAGGTATCTGAGGATCCACTTCACAGCTTCTCAATGTTCCTTCCTGGGGTTTTTCATTAACTTGCTAACAACTCCCACTACTTGAATAATGTCTAGTCTCGTGCTCACCATAGCATACATGAGACCCCCAATAGCTGACGCGTATGAGACTTTAACCATTAATCCTGTTCCTCCTGCATCTTTGCCCCTTGCTCCTTAGATAGCTTGAAGTGGTTGGCTAATGGAGTGCTAACCGGCTTAGTAAGTTCCATATTGAATCGATTAAGTACCTTGGCTATTTACTCTGCCTAAGACAAAACTAGTTTCTTGTTTTTCCTGTCACGCTTTATCCTCATGCATAGGATTTGTTTTGCAACTCCTAAATCCTTCATGGCAAATTCTTCACACAGTTATCTTTTGAGATCTGAAATGTCCTTCATGCTTGAACCGGCCACAAGCATATCATCAACATACAGAAGAAGGATGATGTATGACTTATGAAATTTCTTCAAATAACAACAGTGGTCTGCATGACAAATCTTAAAACCGTTTCCCGACATGAAACTGTCGAACTTCTTATACCACTGCCTTGGGGCCTGCTTCAGGCCATATAGACTCTTCTTTAGTTTGCATAATTTCTTCTCCTTTCCTGATGTCACGTATCCTGTCGATTGATGCATATATATATCTCTTCTTCAAGGTCCCCATGAAGAAAGACTGTCTTAACATCTAACTGCTCTAGATGTAATTCCTCTATAGCCATTATACTCAAGACCATATGAATCGTAGATATTTTCACTACTGGTGAAAATATTTCAGTGAAATCGATACCTGCCTTTTGTTGAAACCCTTTCACAACCAGTCTAGCCTTGTACCGTTTCGAACCATTGTACTCCTTCTTCAGTCTGTATACTCACTTGTTATGAAGAGCTTTCTTACCCTTGGGTAGAGTGACTAGCTCCCATGTACGATTAGACTCAAGAGAGTTCATCTCATCATCTATGGCCTGCTCCCACTTAACCCATGTATCCGACTGTAATGCCTTTTTAAAACACTCTGGTTCACCATTATTTGTCAGTAGTAGATAATATAAGGAGGGTGAGTATCGGACCGTGAGTCTCCTCTCCCGAGTAGACCTCCTCACAACCGGTGTATGCGGCTCTGCCTCATAATGCTCCTGTGCATGATCATCCTGTGGCATTGTAACACCCGTGTTCGGTAACTCTTCCAACTCTACGAATTCATTCTCCTCGGCCTTATTTTCCTGCACACTGTCCTTATGCATCAATTTTTCATTGAAGACTACGTCCTTGCTTCTGATGATTTTCCTGTTTTCTGCATCCCAAAACCTGTAACCAAAATCATGTTGCCTGTAGCCTATAAACGTGCATCTCTTGGACTTCGCATCCAGCTTGTTTCTGTGCTATGCATCAATGTGAACATATGAAGTACAACTGAACACTCTGAGATGTGCAAGGTTCACTTCTTTCCTAGTCCACGTTTCTTTTGGTAGCCCACCATCTAATGGTGCTGAGGGAGTTCTATTGATGAGATATGCGACAGTATTCACAACATCTGCCTAAAACATCTTAGGCAACTGTCACGCCCCAAACTCGAAAATCGAATTCACAGGAACCCCAATCGTCGAATCCGGTGCCGACAACCTCTGTAGTACCCCATTCTTGGCTCTCAGCGCCCATATGCCAGGTTCCGATCCTGGGATCCTACAAGGAGGATTTTTCAACGTACATTTATCTCGTAATAAGCATAACCACAAGTATACCTAAATCACAAAGGTAACATTATCATCATATATCGACTAATATAAACATTTGAGTACAATGCTGAAAGGGAAATATATATATCAAAATTAAAGCCCCAGAAGTCAGGTACATGCTCCAAGCTCCACGCTGCTGCAACCTAACCTTTCCTGCACGCATCTATCGTGCATAAGCTTATAGAAAGCTTAGAGGGTGGTGTAAGTGTGTGCATAAGGTAAGTGCCAAGTATCCAATATAATTCCATAATCATACAATATCGAAAATACTGGTAAGAACATGAATCGTACGATATCAGATTAAGCGAACATACTGACAAGTCCAGAATTCAATTAATATCAGAATACGTAATACAGATCAGCTATGCAAATGAGGAGTCATAAAAAATCAAATATCAGATGTCGATGATACAATGCAGTATTCAATTCGGAAGAGCTAACGAATACCATCATTCTCATCTAAGTCACATGAATACAGAAACATAGTAACCCAAAATGCCATATGTCGAGGATGTACTGCTATGCAATATGTGGTGCAAATGAAATGACCATGCTGGAGTGTGAAGTTGGGATGATAGTACGTAGTATCGCAGGCTATGGAGTCCATCAAAAGAGACTTCTATCCAAACTAGTCTCATACCTAAATTTGGATAGTCAGACGCAATGTGGTAAACTCTGATCTTAGATTAGTCATGCACCCCAACTGAAATCCTGGCCATTGCGAAGGCATGCGTAACAAATAGTTGCGTACCACCATCTCGAGTGGATAGTGAATGAATGAATGAATGAGTATGCAACTCCTGCCCAATAAGTCCACATATCAGTACTGTTCATCTCTGGGATCATCACCAGGGTCTAGTACACTCTACACCAGCCTGCCGCCCCATCAAGCGCACATATGGGTAAGTGGAAGAGACCTCACTATCCACTTGGCCAGTAGTCAGCCAATATCTACCCAGCATGTCGATAGCAACTTATTCACGAGTTGGTCAAACTCAGCCTAGCTATACCTACTCCCTCAGGCGGGTAAGGCCACACCCCCTCCCAACTGACCACGACACAGTGAGAGATGTGGCCTACTGTATACGGCCATCATGCGCTCATATATATCCACTCGGTCTCGATGTTAGGGCGTTCTCTGGTACCAAGAGGGTTTAAGAATTTTCACCTAGGGCCATTTATGGTAGCCCGATGCTAATAACATATTTTCGGTGTCCCATCTGGCCATCCACAATATGCCTGTGGAGGCTACGATCCTGATGTCACTAGGGCGTACAATAATCACAACACACAATGCCAGATGCATGAGTCATACAATCCAGTCATGCATCAATCCTGCACATATCATGCACTCATGTAAGACAATCTTCGCCTATCAGGGAGTCTCATAACAACCTGCCCAATGACATATGCAATAGTCAACCACATCTCATAACAAACATGCAGATGATGCATATGGGCATGTAACATGATGCTATGCTATCACATACTCATAATCGATATTAATAACTGACATCGACAATCAACCTCGACAATGTGGACATTTAACCAACATTGCCTCCAAGGAATGGCCCGCATAGAGCCTAACATATAGTGGACCTATGGCCTCACACAAGGGCCTAATATATAATACAATGGGCCTCACTCAAGAGTTTAATATACATCACAATGGGCCTCTCACATGGGCCTAATATACAACACAACGGGCTCTATCGCCTGGCCCTCAAATGCACCACAATGGGCCTCATCACATAGGCCTCACATACATTAGATAAGCCTCAAATGCATCAAGTCGAAGCTGAATGCTCATTAGAATGGGCCTCAAATACAGGCCGCATATACATCACAATGGGCCTCGGCAATCAGCCACGATAATCGAAATCGATCGATAATTGGCCTCGATAATCAGAATCGGCAATTTGGCCACGTCAATTAGAATCGATAATCGGTCATGATAATCGGCCTCGATCGCTAATCAGCAATCGGCCATGACAATCGAAATCGATCGATAATTGGTTTTGATAATCAGCATCGGCAAATCGGTCACATCAATTGGAATCGGCAATCGGTCATGGTAATCAGAATTGAACAAGGCTTAAGGGAAGGTCATAATGTGGACATTAAACCATCATTGCCCATCAATGTAGTCATTTAACCAACATTGCTCCCAAGGAATTGCCGTTAAAACATTATTACATACATCGAGGTGGAATCTCACATCGCAATGGCCTCATATACATCACAGTCGGCCCACACAAAGGCCTCACATACATCTCATTGGGTCTCATATACCTCAAGTGGGCCACATCATGTGGGCCGCTCCAATGGGTCAATCATGCATCAAATGGGCTACTGAATCAAAGGGGCTGATTCAAATGGGCCGGTTAAATGGGCTAAGTCGAATAGGCCGAGTTGAATGGCTGAGTCGAATGGGCCGAGTCGAATAGGCCACGTCAAATAGTTCGAGTCGAATAGGTCGAGTCAAATAGGTCGAGTCGAATGGGCCGAGTCGAATAGGCCCAGTCGAATGGGCCGAGTCGAATAGGCCGAATCAAATGGCCGAGTCAAATGGGCCGAGTCGAATAGGCTGAGTCAAATGGCTAAGTCAAATGGGCCGAGTCGAATAGGCCAAGTCGAATAGGCTGAGTCAAATAGGCCGAGTCAAATAGGCCGAGTCAAATGGGCTGAGTCAAATAGGCCGAGTCAAATAGGCCGAGTCAAATTGGCCGAGTCGAATGGGCCGAGTCGAATAGGCCTAGTCGAATGGGCCTAATACACATCACTATGGGCCTCTACCCGTGGGCTCCAAACACATCACAATGGGCCTCAACCCATGGGCCCTGAAAACGTGATATTAGGCCTTCCAAATATGACAAGTAGTCCGCACTACTTGGGCTGCACCATTTATCCATCTATAGAGATCATTTTCGAGCATCATCCTAACAATGAATCAGATCAAAAGATCATCTCGACCATACTACAAATAATAGTGGTGTTGATAATTCACACTGTTAGAAATTTAGACGGCCCACCATAGCATTCATTTCCCATTCAACCTGTTCATTTGATTATCAAGACCTCAACAGAGAGGATAACAAATATCATATTAACGCAAAATTTCTGTAACCCAAAGGGTTACAATGGTAGACGTTCAATTCCACTGTTTCTATGGTGTGGTCCACGTGATACTAGATCTGTCTTATTTCTTTGGCTTCAGGCCTAAGATGAGCTGCCAATAGGATGGACGGTTTTAGATATAATACATGCGTCAATGGACCCAACAGAACTGCTAATTTCATGGGACCATTGATGGACGGTATAGATGCAACACCTGCATCAAATGGTTAGACGGTATAAATACAATACATGCATCATGGTGGGGCCATACCTAGCATCCATGTCACTAGACTGCTGGGCCAACAGCCCAGCGTCTAGCAGATGGATGGTATGGATACTACACATGCATCACGTGGGGTGATGGATGGTGGAATAAATACATCATGTATGGCTGCTCAAAACTCTAGCACGTGCATCATGGGGCTGCTCAAAACTCCAACTCGTCCCTGCAAGATGGATGGACGGTTAGGATATAACCCGTCCCTACAAGATGGATGGACAGTTGGGATATCAGGTCAGCTGCACCGTCCAGCAACTGGACGGTGCAGATAACACTTTACATCATGCTATGGTCCACGTAGTGGCCCACCTCAAGTACTATATATATGCATATATTATAGTATTAAATATTATATATATATATATATATATATATATATATATATAATCAAAGGCAGAGATGCCCAGACCCACCGTCTAGACACATCTGGACGGTGATGATCTTCACATTAAAGGTGGGTCCCACGTAGGTGGCCATCCACACCTCACTCTCTCTCTCTCTCATAAATATAAATATTCATATATATATATATATATATATATATAGATCTTGTAACATCCAGAGGCTGGACGGCCGTTTACTGGACAGTTTGGATGATCAGATGTAGCGCTAAGGTGGGTCCCATCCCACACGTGCAGAACGTGTGGGATGGGCCCCGCACACCCAAAAAGAAATGGATGGATGGTGTACGGTATAACACACATAATGGTGGGATCAGCAACACTTGCTGATGTCTATCCAATTGGGTGTGAGGTGCTCCACCTGATCATCAGATCTGCTCCAGCTATTGTGATTTCAAGTGGTTCTCGTTATCATCACCATACAAGGGAAGAGAGAGAGAGAGAGAGAGAGAGAGAGAGAGAGAGAGAGAGAGACGATGATGGAGTGACCCCACCACTATGGGCCCCTCACGATTACAACACATACATCATAATGGGTTTCACTTATAAGTGGACCCTCAAATGCAAATCGATGGTAGATCACCCACCTATTGCACTCCTCTTTGATCCCTTAGCCTCCTTAGCTCATTGCCTTCACTTTTGATGGAGGTTGATGGCCATTGGAAGGTTGAGATGGGAGATGAGAAGGTGGGCCACACTTACTATTTGGGAGAGAGCTTAGATGTTGGAGCTCTCATGGAATTTTGAGAAATTGCTAGAGAATGAGAGAGAGAGATAGAAATAATAGATGAAGGGATGGGTGGAGTGGTGGTTGTAAGGAAAGGGATGGGAAAGCATGGGTGTGTTTGAAATTTTGTAAAAGAGGAATGGGTAGGGGAGAGAGAGAGTTGACTTGTGAAAAAAAGGAGGGATGGAGTATGTACTTGAGGTATGGGATATATTGATTGATTGATTGATGGGACATGTTGTAGAGATTCTCTCGAAATTCGTAACGCGTGATGTTTTTCTCGAAATGAACACGGTCCCACATCTTCTAGCCTGGGTATTGGATTGGTGCGCGAGTCACGACGTCGGAACCGCGGCGATGGCGTGGTCGCTAAGGTACAAGTTTCAGGTTGAGCCGACTTCTGTATGTAGGCCTCGGTTTAGGATGACTCACAAACGTCGGATACAGGTCGATGGTTGCCGAAATTCGATCGGGAGAACCGCGGAAGCCTATGGAATGACAAAGACTAGGATGCGGGCCTTACAGTAACCCTACATGTAACCTCATGCTCCTGACGGGCTCAAGGATGGTCCTGTTAATGCACTTAGTCACACCATTCTACTGTGGTGTCTCTGGAATCGTTTTCTGATGTTTGATTCCATTTGCTGCACAATACTCCTCAAATTTCTTATCACAGTACTCTCCCCCATTATCATATCTGAGACATTTTACTGTTTTATCTGTCTCATTTTCTACCATTACTTTTCACTTCTTAAATACATCAAATACATCAGATTTATGTTTTAAGAAATAGACTCACAATTTTCTACTAGCATTATCAATAAAGGAAACAAAATAACGTGAGCCACTATAAGATAATACCTATGTCGGTCCCCACACATCAGTGTGTATAAGTTCCAACAGATGTGTCTTTAGAGCGTGTCCTGTTTTCTTAAAACTTACCCTCTTTTGTTTGCCATACATGCAGTCTTCGCAGAATTCCAAGTCAATAGACTTCAGCCCTGGTAGCTTCCCTTTTGACAATAGCACTTTTATCCTTTTCTCACTCATATGTCCCAACCTCTGATGCCATAACTGCCCATTCACTCCAATTGATGTGACTGCGAGTGAACTATACGATCCTGAAATCACGTATAAGGTATCTTCCTTCTTGCCTCGAGATATCACCAAGGCACCTTTTGTAATCTTTTAGGAATACTGGTGAATGTCGTTACATAATCGGTATCGACCAACTGCCTCACTGAGATTAAGTTCCGTTTCAAACTTGGTACATGTCTGACATCCTTTAATTTCAAAGTCGTTCCGTCTTTCTGATTTATATGAACGTCTCCCTTTCCAACGATACTGCACGGCTCATCATCACCCAGGTAGACTCTCTCGAAGTCACTTGACACATAATTATGCAGAACTTTCTTACATGAAGTGATATGAAATGAAGCACCCGAATTTATAACCAAAGACTCATTCATCGCATCAAGAGATAAGATCAATGCATCTGTGTTACTCTCCTTAGATATATTCACTGAATCCTTCCCGCCTTGAGGGCTTCCTTCTTATTTCTTGAGTGCCCTGCAATCACGTTTCATGTGCCCCTTCTTCCCGCAATGCCAACACTCGTCTTTGTCTTCTGGTCCCTTAGACTTCTTCCTCGACTTAGAACATCCGTGTTTATTGCCTCTTTTGTTCAATGATCTTTCTCTTCCTTCAACGTTTAGAGCATTCCTTGAATCCCCTAAAACTCCCGATGCTTTTCTTCTAGATTCTTCGTTGAAAATTACATCGGCCACATCATCAAATTTCAGTTTTGTCGATTCTGAAGAATTGCTCACAACAATCACCGAACCATCGCAACTGTCTAGCAAACTAGACAAGATCAATAACGCCCTAACCTCGTCCTAAAAAACAATACCAATGGATTCCAACTGGCTCATGACTGTATTGAACTTGTTTAGATGTTCAGCCACGCTCCCACCATCTGACATCTTCATGTTGAATAGCTATTTCATAAGATGAACCTTGTTGGACGATGAGGGTTTTTCATACATCGTAGTTAGGACTTCCATTAATTCTTTTGTAGTTTTCATCTTGGATATATTGAAGGTGATGCTCTTAGACAAAAAGAGTCGGATCGTTCCTAAAGCCTTCCGATCCAATAAAAACCATTTATCATTTGTCATCTTTTCTGATTTCTTCTCTTTTCCTTCTAGAGGAATATAGAGGTCCTTCTGATATAGATAATCCTCCATCTGCATCTTTCAAAAGGCAAAGTTTGAACCATCAAACTTCTCAATTCTAGTCTTCCCTTCTTCCATCATCGCTCCTAATAGAACTAAACCAATAGCTCTGATACCAGTTGTTGCAGAGCACGCCAACAACGCAGTGAACCGAGATCCAATCTCCGGTCTCACCCACAAACGATAAAAAAGAAGAAATATAGACTAGAAACAGAATCAAAGCATTCCAAACAAACCACAAGGCAAGATATATGTGGAAAAACCCCAACAAGGGTAAAAAACCACGGATGCAAACTTCTACTATGAAGAAAAACGAAAATTACAAGGCAATATACTAACCTCTCCCTTAGAAATACAGAAAAAATCCTTTGCCCACACCTTAGAATTATTTCTCATATCCTATAAAAGCCCTAGGGACACCTATTTATAGTTTAGACAACTTCACTTTCACACCTCTGCGAAAACCGACTTAAAAAATCGCAATCCGCATCAAATCCAGAAATGAATCTGCGTAACCTCGACTGGTCGAGTAGGCTACTCGACTGGTTGAGCAGACTCTCGACTGGTCAAGCATGAGCCACGACTGGTCGATCACCTCAGAACCCAAAACTTGATACTCGCTAGACTTTGAGTCGAGCCAGTCCTCGACTGGTCGAGTAGGCCACTCGACCAGTCGAGCATGGCACTCTATTGGTCGAGCGGCCCCCAGATGTGGCTCCACATCTCAATACACCGCACCTGACTATATAAGCCTATCATGGGTTGACCACGAGTCTTGTCGGCTTTAAATTGCAACTGCCTATGTTTCAACCCTCACCAAACGCATCAATCAAATGCGTACGAAAAGATTAAAATCATGGTAGGTGTGGAAATATGTTTTCTAGCCCCACACGCACCCTTTCTCATTAGCAGTTTCAGATGTGGCATTGGCACACGTGCGAACCTAGCAAGTAGAATGAGACATCTGACCGACCATAAAGACCGTGGAAAAGCCAGATTGTGCTAACTGTACATGAAAAGGATGGACGGATTTATTTAAAGGCATTTAACACAAACGTGTGGTCCACCTGATGATTCGATTAGGTGTCCCATGCACCTACCAAATGTGAACGTGTGGTGTGTGTGGGGACTATCAAACCTGCGTGTAGAAATTGAATTCTTGTTATGTGGTTTGGTTCCTCTCATAAAAATAATCCAAATCTTAGTCGTAAATAAAATAATTAAAACTATTATTCCCAATGTCTTGAAATTATAGAGTTTTGCCTGGCCCAGACACATCTAGGGTGGAAAATGACTAGAGATGGCCCAACCCAAGTTTAGCTTATGTTGGGAAGGTTTGGACTGAGCTTGACCTGGTCTTGATTTTTAAGCTTCAACATAACTATCAATGAGACGGGCTTGGGCCACCCAGCCCGTTGCAGCCCAGGACCATAAAATTAATTGGGTTGGATGTGAGCTTCAACCTTACCTATAGTTTAAAATGATCCAAACCGTTTATGATGGCCCATGCACTGAAACATTCCCCACACTTGAGAATCCTAGCCATCAACCTTCAGACATTGCATCAATGATCGATCCATTGTATCAATGGTTTTGATTATTTATCCATGGGCTATCTTGTTACCTTGTATCAACTCAAGTTCAAACCCTAGATACTTACTTTTCTACTTGGGTTAAAAATAAAATTCAAAGAAGATATTCATAAAGAAACTGAGAAATTAGGGTGTGAGATGTTGTATAACCACATATTTTTATTTGAGGTAATGACGTCTTGTTATATAATTCTTTTTATTTCTCATATTTTATTCGCTAATAAAAGATTATGTTTGAGTGTCGTCTTGTCATACAAGACTCGTTATTTCACGTCTTTTGTTGGCTGACAATATACTTATGTTTGAAAGTGACATCACTGTCTTATGCCTAAAGATAAACAAATGGCACAAAACACTTGAGATAAATATAGGATCTTAGTGGATCAGATACCTTGGGCCCACTTTGCCCCCAAATGTCACCAAATGGAATCCAAGGCCGGAAAACTAAACTATTTAGCAATCCAGCCATCGGACCCTCTTGAATTGGGCATCGGCAGGTCTTCCCTTATATATTAATTTTATTTTATTTATTTATTATTATTATTTTTAATTTCAAGGCTAAATAAACCATTTCTTTTAGGTACTCTTTTAGAATAGTTACGTACATGCCTAGAAAATAAATTTATTTCATCTTAGTTTAGAATAATTAGGAAGCAACTTGGACCATAATTCATCCAAGTAGAGATATGTGGGGCCCACTATAATGTATAGGTTTTATATATGCTGTCTATCCAGTTTTCCATATCATTTTAGGATACCAGCTCAGAAATGAGGTGGAGGTTCAAGTGGACCACATAGTGGGGAATGAACGGACACCGTTAAAAACTTCTTGAGAGCAGCAGAAGTTTTGGATCAATATGATATTTGTGTTTATGCTTCATCCATGTCCATATAACCTTGTGAATATGTTGGATGGTAAATAAATATCATGGTGTACCCTAAGAAGATTTCAACGGTGGGTGTCATTATCACCGGTGGACCCTAGGAAGATTTCAATGGTGGGTGTCATTATCACCAATGCTTCCTATTGTGTGGTCTATTTAAGCTTTGGATTTGTCTATTTTTGGGCTCATATTCTAAAATGATATTGGAAAATGGATGGATGGTGTCGATAAAACTATTATATTATGTTGCCTTTGCCTAGATGGATTATTGTTGTAGGACGTGGAGCAATCACATGGCCATCACAAATGGACCGAAAGAAGTCTAGAAAAAATAATTAACGAAGTTTTAGCATGACCGATCGAGTCAATCGATTGATCGGCCAATTGCATCGATTGATCAATCAAAATTTAGATTTAGATGAAAATCTTGCTAGAAAATTTTTACTTAGTTCGATCGATCGATCGACACAAAT
Organism: Magnolia sinica; assembly: GCF_029962835.1. Lineage (NCBI taxonomy): Eukaryota > Viridiplantae > Streptophyta > Magnoliopsida > Magnoliales > Magnoliaceae > Magnolia > Magnolia sinica. Next base: position 37,027,252 of record NC_080577.1, read on the forward strand.
TCACTTTTATGGGTTTTAGTCTCTGGACGTTTTGCGCTACTCCGATTGATCGTTCAGTATCGATTGATAGAATGCGGAAATTTTGTGTTTTTCAATTTTTGTTTATTTATTTATTTATTCTAATTGCATCTTAGGATTTTTTTAAGATTATTTAAGTACACAAATTCATTTATTTGGATTACTTTTTAATAAAATTTCTCCAATTTTTCTTTATTTCTTTTGTGGATTCAAGAAGCTTCTCTTATGGATTTAAGAGAGCCTTGTAGATTCAAGGTGTTTATCATTCGAGGAAGACGGTGATCATTCTCATCACACGCTACCTTGCGTTAGTTTGGTATTAGAGTGAGGCTTTTCTTCGGATTGATGACTTCTAACGACGGATCAGGCAACAATCCCATGGATGGTGCTCTAGGAAATTATCCTTTAATAGCCACGGCTTTCGAGGTGGCACATTGGGAGAATCGACAAGTCATGCAAGGGTTGCTGGTTACTCTCAATCGCATGACACCCTACCCTGCGTCAGTTTGGTATTAGAGTGAGGCTTTTCTTCAGATCGATGATTTCTAATGATGGATAAGGCAACAATCTCATGGATGGTGCTCCAAGAAATTATCTTTTAACAATTGCGGCTTTCGAGGTGGCACAACGCGAGAATCGACAAGTCATGTAAGGGTTTCAAGTTGCTCTTGACCGCATGACGCCCTCCCTTGCGTCAGTTTAGTATCAGAGTGAAGTTTTTCTTTAGGTCGATGACTTCTAATGACGGATCAGGCAACAATCTCGTGGACAGTGTTCCAGGGAATTATTCTTTAATAGCTGCAGCTTTCGAGGTAGCATAACGAGGGAATTGACAAGTCATGCAAGGGTTATAGTTTCTTTCGACCCCATGATAGAGGCCTTAGGGTAACTCCGTGTTCATGGTGATGGTCTGCCTCTAGTTGGTGCTGGAATTCACAATTGTGCTAATCGTGGGGTGATGTCGGCGGTGAATTACAGAATTATACTTGAGGTTGTAGGATCTAATGACGAGGAGATGGATGACATGATCCTCTAGCACCCCGGTCGAGGTAGCAATTGAGTAGATCGGACGGATCAAGAATTCAAGATGAAAGACGATCTTCCTAACTTCAATGGCCAACTCCACATCAAGGAGTTTCTCGATTGGTTGCTTGAAGTTGAGTGCTTCTTTGACTACATGGACATCCCTGAAGGGAAGAAAGTTAAACTTGTTGCTTATAAGTTAAAGGGCGGAGCTTTGATTTGGTGGGTACAACTTCAACTCGCGGGGACGAGACAAGCGAAGACACCAATCCGCACATGACAGCGGATGAAACAATTGATGCACGCACGATTCTTCCCCAACAATTACAATAAGGTATTATTCCAACAATACCAAAATTGTTGGTATGGTAGTTTAATAGTAAGGGATTACGTAGAAGAATTCTACCATTTGGCAACACAAAATGATTTAGTTAAGACCGAATTACAACAAGTCGCCTGATTCAATGGTGATTTGCATGTTGCGATCCAGGATAGGATTCAGATGCAGCTTGTTTAGACAATGAATGAAGTAATCAAGTTAACCACATGAGCAGAAGCGTAGCTTGAACGGTCACGGGCCTACCTTACCAATAGAGTAGCCATGGTGGGGTATTTCGCAAGGAGCATCACATGCAAAGGGGAAAGAACCTATAAGGGGCATCCTTAACCTCCTACACATGCGAACCAAGAGTCGAGAAGTGGACCTACGATATTTCAAAGAGCTGTGACCACTACTGTTGTCCCGAGCTGGGTCCCGAACTCATATATTCGGCTAAGGCCAGACCATTATTACCGATGTAGACAATCGGGTCATCTATCAAATACACATCCTTAGCGGCAAGTGGATAACCTCACTATTAATGATGGAAGCATTGAAAATACAAAGAAAGACCTAGAAATTGATGAAGCGGAACACGCCGTGAATAACAAAGCATATTAGGTTTTGTAAGATCACGGTGAATCCCTAATAGTAAGGCAACTATTATATACCTCGAAGAAGGAGGTACACCCACATCGATATAACAACTTTCAAACAAGGTGTATAGTGAATCGAAAAGTATATAATGTAATCATAGACAATGGGAGTAGCGAGAATATTGTGTCCAAAGTCATTGTGGAGAAGTTGCAAAAGAAGACGGAAAGACATCCTTCCCCATACATGATTGGTTGGATTAAGAAGCCAACGAGACAAATGTAACTGAACAATGCACTATCTCCTTCTCAACTGGTAAACATTATAAGGACCAAATAGTCTGTGACATATTTGACATGAAGGCTTGTCATATATTACTCGGTTGGCCTTGGCAATCAGATCGTGACACCACTCATAGAGGATGGGATAATGTATATATTTTTGTCAAGGATGACAAAAAAAACCATACTCGCCCCTATGACCTGGATAACATCCTGAAGCTTTTAAAGTGAAGTGGAGTACTCTCCCAGTAATACAAGACTTTGTGAAGGAATCCAAGGAAATGAGACAAGTTTATGCATTGATTGTGAAAGGTGAAGAGGTAGAGCCTACGATTATTTCTGAAAAATGAAACCTTTGTTGTTATAATTTAAGGCAACCTGGTCGGATGACCTTCCTGATGGGTTGCCTCTCATACAGGATATCCGGCACCATGTCGACCTTGTCCCAGGGACTATCTTACCTAATTTCCATCATTATCGGATAAGTCCAAAAGAGTGTGATATTTTACAAGGACAAGTAGAGGAATTGATCCGTAAGGGTCTAGTGTGAGAGAGCATGAGCCCATATGTCATGCTAGCTCTATCGATACCTAAGAAGGATGAGAGTTAGCTCATGTTTATCGATAGTTAAGTAATAAATAAAATTACTACAAATTGCAGATTTTCTATACTACGGCTTGATGATATGTTGTACATGCTAGAGGGGGCAAAACTATTTTCCAAACTTGATTTGAGGAGCGATTACCATCAGATTCGTATTTGGCAGGGTAATGAGTGGAAGATAAATTTAAGACCAAGGAAGGTTTGTATAAATGGTTGGTCATGTCCTTTGAAATTTTGAATGCACCTAATATGTTTATGTGGTTGATGAACTAGTTTCTGAAACCATTCATTAGGTAATTTGTGGTGATTTATTTTAATGATAATATAGAGTCAGTGTCAGGCCCGTATCCTAGTCCATACCGTTCCGTAGACTTTCTCAATCCTCCGGGTCGATTTTCGACAACCCGCGACCTGTAACCGGCATTTACCCGTGACCTTAAGTCGCAGCCCATATATCTGAGTCGATTTTATCCAAGGCTTGTACCCTTGTGACCGCGCCGTCACAGCGGTTCCGATGCCGCGTATTACGCGCCGAGGCGATACCCGAGCCAGGAAATGTGGGCCCGCGTTCAGTTCAAGAAAACACTGCGTATTTGCTAAACCTAAGAAAATATGTCCCATCAAATCAATCAAGTACACATCAATCACTTCACATGTCAAGTACAAACAACCCAAAGTCAACTCTCTCTCTCTCGCTCACTCTCTCTCTCCACCCATACTTAGTTAATTACACCTATCACTCCCCATCATTCCATCACTCACATCCATCCCTCTCTCTCCTTGCATTCCATCCTCTCTCTCTCTCTCTCTCTCTCTCTCTCTCTCATTTCTCCCAAGCAATCCCTCCATGAAGCAATCGGCCAAGTTCCATGAGAGAGCGTTGTGGGGCCCACTTTCTACCTCCCATCTCCACCATCCAAGCTTTATCTCAACCCTTGAATCATGATCCTTAAGAGCTCTAGGAGGTGTAGATGAAAAAAGAAGCCCAAGAAGAAGCATAGGTGGGTGATTTTATTTATTTGATTCATGATTTGAGGGCCCACATGTGGTGGGACCCATTTGATGTATGTATAGAGGGGCCCATAGTGGCGGGGCCCCTCCCACAACCGATCTCTCTTTTTCCCTCTTTCTCCTTCTCTCCATTTTTCTTATTTTGTTGGTGTGATGATCCGTGGGGCCCACCTTGATGATGTGCTGAGTGCACACGTGGGGCCATCGTGAGATATCTGTTGATCCCAGCCGTTCATCATTTGGATAGTGGGCCGACAGCTATAGCTGCTGACAACGTCAGCAAGCTCCATGGGACCACCATGAAGTATGTGATTTATCTATGCCAACCATTAGAGGAGGCTATTGGATTGACGTCCAACAGCTGTGGGACCCACATGGTATGTGTTATCCCCACACCATTCATCCATGGGACCCACCTGCAGTAGTGGGGACCACTACGCTGTACGTGTGCAATGTCCAGGCCGTTTGTCCAGGGCCTGGACGTTGACAGGTATATATAAAAATAAATATTATATATATATATATATATATTAATATATACCATATATGTGGCCCTACGTGGGACCCAACTAGTGTATTGACATCAATAGGGACTGTGGGCCCCACATGATTTATCTGTTTTATCCACCCCCCATTTGTTCGTTCAGGGGTGGGACGTGGACCCATGTTGATGATCCACACTGTCCGTTTGATTGCTGCCCAGTAGCATATAGCTGGTATGCATGACGTCACTCAGCTCTGAGGGTCCCACCATGGTACAGGTTTCGTCCCCATCGTCCATCTGTTTAATGGTGGCCAGCAGCCGCTGCTTGTAGCTACTACACGTGCAGCAGCAGCTTAGGGGTCCACCGTGATTTATGTATTCCTCCAAGCCGTCCATCTGTATTACCATGTGGGCCACACCGTGATGTATGTTTTCTAATCCACACCATCCAAATTGTGCTGGATGATGCCAGACTATGATCGGCTGGTGCTGATTTACCTAGACAATGTTTGGATGGTGCGGATTTACATGGGAATGTTTAAGTGGTGCTGATGTACTTGGATAATGTTTGGATAGTGCTGATCATCATTAATGGGCCATGCACCCCATGGAATGATGGTGTACAGTAATACACATGTTACACCTACAACTATTAATATGATTTTTGCTGTGATCCAAGCCCACTTGGGGCTCATTGGTGCGGCCCATCCATGGGCCCATCATGATGTATTTTTTTGGCCCATGTGATGAGGCCCACCTATTGTGTATTTGGAATCCATAAGATGAGGCCCAACTTGATGTACAGTAGGCCCATTATGATGTATTCAAGGCCCATGGGCGAGGCCCAATACGATGTATAGTGGCCCATTTAGTGAGGCCCATCGTGATGTATATTAGGTCCATGTAAGAAGCCCATAATGATGTGTAGTAAGCCCATGTGATGCGGCCCATAGTGATGTATATTAGGCCCATTTGAGAGGGCCATAGTGATGTGTAGTAGTCCCATGTGATGCGGCCCATAGTGATGTATAATAGGCCCACGTAATGCGGCCCATAGTGATGTGTAGTAGGCCCATGTGATGCGGCTCATAGTGATGTATAATAGGCCCATGTGAGCGACCCATAGTGTCGTGTAGTAGGCCCATGTGAACGGCCCATAGTGTCGTGTAGTAGGCCCATGTGAGTGGCCCATAATGTTGTGTAGTAGGGCCATGTGATGTAGCCCATAGTGATGTGTGAGCGGCCCATTGTGATATGTTTTCTGGCCATGTGTAGAGGATCACTACGATGTATTTTCGACTCATATGATGACGCCCATTGTGGTGTGTTGAAGGCCAATGGGTTGTGACCCTTTGTGATGTATTCAGGGCCCATGGAACATGACCCATTTATTATATATGAGGTCCAAGTAGTGTGGCCCACTTGTTGTTTATGTGGCCCATTTGTTGAGACCCAATATGATGTATTGAGGGCCCATTTAATGAAGCCCGATGTAATATATATTGGCCTATTTGATGAGGCCTGATGTGATGTTTATGTGGCCATGAGTAAGGCCCAATGTGATGATTATTGGGCCCAAGTGATGAGGCCCATTGTGATGCATTTGAGGGCTGGACGATGGGGCCCATTGTGATGAATATGAGGCCCATGAGTAAGACCCATCGTGATGTATATTAGTCCCTTATGTAAGGCCATAGGTCCACTATATGTTTGGCCCTATGCGGGCAACTCCTTGGGAGCAATGTTGGTTAAATGTCCACATTAATGGGCATTAATGGTTGAATGTCCACATTTTGACATTCCCTTAGGCCTTGTTAGGCCCATTCTCACTGATTTCGATTGTTGATTCTGATTATCGAAGCCGATTTCGATTGTCAAGGCCGATTGTCGAGGCCAATTTTGATTGTAGAGGCTGAGTCCGATTGTCGAGGTCGATTCCGCTTGTCGAGGCCGAGTTCGATTGTCGAGGCCAATTCCGATTGTCGAGGCCTATTGTTGAGGCTGATTCTGATTTGTTGAGGCCGATTCCAATTGCCGAGGCCAATTATCGAGGCCGAATATTGAGGCCGATTGTCGAGGCCTAATGTGATGTATATGTGGCTAGTATTTGAGGCCCATTGTGATGACTATTCAGCCCGTGTTTAATACTCAATGTGACGTATATAAGGCTTATGTCATGAGGCCCATTGTGGTGCATTTGAGGGCCAGGCGGTGGAGCTTGTTGTGATGTATGTTAGGCCCATGTGAGAGGCCCATCGTGATGTGTATTAAGCTCTTGAGTGAGGCCCATGGTGTTGTATATTTGGCCCTTGTGTGAGGCCATGGGTCCACTATATGTTAAGCTTTATGTGGGCCAATCCTTAGGGGTAATGTTGGTTAAATGTCCACATTGTCGAGGACGATTGTCGATGCAGGTTATTGATACCGATTATGAGTATGTGACAGCATAGCATCATGATACATGCTCATACGCATCATTTATATGTTTGTTATGAGATATGGTTGACCATTGCATATGTCATAGTGCTGGTAGTTTATGGGACTCCCTAATAGGTGAAGTTGCCCCACATGAGCGCGCAGTATGTGCAAGATTGATGCATGATTGGATTGTATTACTCATACATCTTGGATTATGTGTTATGATTATTGTACACCCTAGCGACATCAGGGCCGTAGCCTCCACAGGCACGCCATGGATGGCTAGATGGAATATGAAAAATGTTTGGTTCGATCATCTGAGCACTTTGGATATCCATGAGTGAAAGTCCTTAAACCTCCATGGCCAGGAGACGCTCCAACGTCGAGATCGAGTGGATACATGAGCGCCCGAGTGCCGAATACCAGTAGGCCGCTTCTCCCATAGTGTTGTAGTCGATTGGGAGGGGGTGTGGCATTACCCGCCCGAGGGTAGGGGGTATAGCTCGGCTGAGTTTGACCATGGGTCCACTATATATTAGGCTCTAGGTGGGCCAATCCTTGGGGGTAATGTTGGTTAAATATCCACATTGTTAAGGACGATTGTCAATGCCAGTTATTGACACCGATTATGAGTATGTGACAATATAACATCATGATACATGCCCATACACATCATCTGCATGTTTGTTATGAGATATGATTGACCATTGCATATGTCATAGTGCTAGTAGTTTATCGGACTCCCTGATAGGTGGAGTTGCCCCACATGAGCACGATGTATGCGCAGGATTGATGCATGACTGGATTGTATGACTCATGTATCTTGAATTGTGTGTTGTGATTACTATACGCCCTAGCGACATCAGGGCCGTAGCCTCCATAGGCATGCCCTGGATGGATGGATGGATGGGACACCGAAAATGTTTGGGAATACCTGAAGATAACATCACATAACAATTGAGCACTTGGCCAGGAGATGCCCCAACCTCGAGACTAAGTGGATACATGAGCGCTCGAGTGCCAAATACCAGTATGTTGCGTCTCTCACTATGTCATGGTCAGTTGGGAGGGAGTGTGGCCTTACCCGCCCAAGGGTGGGGGCATAGCTAGGCTAAGTTTGACCAGTTCGTGATTGGGTTTGTCATTGACGTGCCGGGTAGATATTGGCTGACTACTGGCCAGGCGGATGGTGAGGTCTCTTCCACTTGCATGGTCGCGCGTCAGTCGACGGCGATTGCATGTAGAGTGTACTAGACCCCGGTGATGATCCCATAGATGTACAGTACTGATTTGTGGACTGACTGGGCACGGGTTGTATACTCAGCATTATACTTATTCATTCATTCATTCACTATCTACTTGGGCTGGTGGTGCGCAACTAATTGTTATGTGTACTTTCGCAATGGCTAGGATTTTAGTTGGGGCGCGCGACTAACTTGAGATCGGGAGCTTACCACATTGAGTCTATCTATCCAAATTTAGGTATGAGATTGGTTTGGATAGAAGTCATTTGTGATAAGTCCCATAGCTTACGATACCACGTACTATCATCTCGACTTCACACTGCAGCTTGGTCATCTCATTCGTACCACATATTGCATATTGCATTACATCATCGGCATGTGGCATTTTAGTTTACTATGTTTCTGCATTCATATGACTTAGATGAGGCTGATGATATTCGTAGCTCTTCAGAATTGCATATAATATTGTATTATCGGTATCTGATATTTGACTCATTATGTCTCCGCATTGCATAACTGACCTACATTACTTTCTCAGTATATGACATTGGCTTGTTATGTCTTTTCATCGCATATCCTGGATTAGGTTGATGATATTTTTATAGGACTTGTCAGTACTTCTGCTTACTCTGATATTGTATGGTTCGTGGACTTACCAGTATTTTCGTTTACTCTGATATTACATTTTGAGCACGCACATATTGCTCACACACTTACACCACCCTCTACGCTTTCTATAAGCTTATGCACGATAGATGTGTGTAGGTGACGCTAGGACGTAGTTGTAACTGAGCAGGAGTAGGAGCGTGCAGCCGAGCCTCGTGAAGATTTTTATTATATGCATGTATTTTTCCCTTTCAGCATTGTACTCAAATGATTATATTAGTAGATATTTGGTGATGATGTTATTCTTGTGATTTGGGTATACTTATGGTTATGCTTCTTACGAGATAAATTCATATTGAAAATCCTCCTTATAGGATCCCAGGATCGGAAACTGGCATATAGGCGCTGGGAGCTGAGAATGAGGTGCTACGGAAGCTGTCGGGACTAGATTCGGCGATCGGGAGTTTTGTGAGCTCGATTTCTGAGTTTGGGGCATGACAGTTAGAGTGGGGTAGACCGTGTGGGGCATTTAAGACTAATGCTTCAAGTGTTCACCGTGTGGGGCATCTAAGACAAGTACTTCAAGTGCTCATCAAGAACAAGTTGTACCTCAATTTGAAGAAGTGCAACTTTTTGACATAGAGCCTTTTGTTTTTGGGCTTTGTCATGACGTCCAAGGGCATCTGTGTGGATGAAGAAAATGTGAAAGTCATTAGAGAATGGCCGGTTCCGACAGACATTCAAAAAGTACGAAGTTTTCACGGGTTGGTGATGTTTTATTGTTGGTTCATGAGGAACTTCAGTACCATCGTGGCCCCGATCACCGACTGATGTTTTATTTTTAGTGGACTGAGGAGGCGAACGGAAGTTTTGCTGAAATTAAGTGGAAGTTGTCCACTACTCTAGTCATCGTACTTTCCAACTTTGATAAATTATTTGAAGTTAAATAAGATGCTTTGTATGTTGGCATTGGAGGTGTGTTGTATCAAGAGGGTAGGCCGGTTGCCTTCTACAATGAAAAATGTAGTGATACTTAAAAGAAATGGTCAACATATAAGCTAGAATTGTATGTAATGGTTTAGGCTTTATGACATTTAAGGCATTATTTGATTCAACAGGAATTTATACTTTATACGTACCACCAAGCCCTCGAGTTTATTAACAGTTAGGCTAACGTTAACCGTGTGCATCCTAGGTGAATTTTTTTCTTACAGAAATTCACATTCATATTGAAGCATAAGGCTGGGCAACAAAACAAAGTGGGATGCTTTTATCCGGCGTGCAACCTTATTAGTCACCCTAAGCAACGAGGTTGTTGGGTTCGATTACCTTAAGAATTTATATGCTGATGACGATGACTTCAAGGACACATATATTCAATGCCAAGAGGGTCAATCTAGTAACCTCCATATTCAAGATGGTTTCCTTTTCAATGGAAATTGGTTGTGCATTTTATGGAGTTTGTTGTAAGAACATATAATCTAAGGGCTACATGGAGGTGGCCTCAACGGTCACCTAGTGCGAGACAAGGTAATAACTCTCTTAGAAGAGCGTTACTATTGGCCATAACTAAAATAAGATGTTAGAAAAGTAGTGCAGTAATGTCATACATATCAGGCCTCCAAGGAAAGATCACAAAATACGGGTCTATATACTCCATTGCTAGGCCTTCGTGCTAGGCCTTCAATGGACCTAACATGGAATAGACTCAGTGTTTGTTGTGGTCAACATATTCTCCAAGATGAGTCATTTCATACTATGTAAGAAGATTCTCGACACTAAACATGTAACAAATTTATTCTTCCGAGAGGTTGTTTAATTACACGGAGTCCCAAAATCTATTACATTATATCATAACACTAAGTTCCTTAGTTACTTTTAGAGGAATTTGTGGAGGCGATTTGACACCAACATATAGTTCAACATTGCATATCATTCACGGATAGATAGACAAATCGAGGTGGTGAATCGTACACTTGAGAACCTTATACAATGCATTCCGGGTAATAAGACCAAACAGTTAGATTTTGTCTTGGTTTAGGAGAATTCGCGTTCAACAATATATAAAACCATTCCACCTGCAAGTTCCCATTTGAAGTTGTGTACGAATGAGTACCCAAAAATACTATTGATTTGGTGTCATTTCTCAAACTGCTAGGTGTGAGCATTGCTACAGAACATATGGTAGACCGAATCATAAGTGTGCATATTGATATTCAGGTCAAGTTGCAAACATCAAACGACAAGTACAAGGAAAGAGTTGACACACATCGTCGCTTGAAGGTGTTCAATGTGGACAACGATGTTATGGTTCACCTATCGAATGAGAGATTTCCGACCAAGATATATAACAAGCTGAAGAATAACAAGATTGGACCAATGCCTATACGCTGTAAGATCAAAGACAATGCCGGCATTGTTGATTTTCATGAAGATATGGAGACCTCACACATGTTCAATGTGACAGAACTATATGAGTATCATGAACCAGAGCTAAAGGATAACTCAATGAAGAGTTTTTTTTTTTTTCAAGTGGAGGGGATCTTATATAGGACGTGGAGCAAGCACGCGCCCATTAAAAATGGACCAGAAGAAGTCAAGAAAGAAATCAACAAAGTTTCAACGTAATTCGATCGATCGAGGTTGATCGGGTAGATTGATTGAGTCAATCGGGTCGATCAATCGATCGAAATTTGGATTTGGAAGAAAAGCTCATAGGACAATTTTTACTTAGTTCCATCGATCGACTGATTGGGTCAATCGATTGGCTCAAATTCACTTTTATGAGTTTCTCTAAACGTTTTGCGCCATTTCGATTGATTGACCGATTGATCAACGAAACATAAAAATTTCTGCATTTTTTAGTTTTTGTTTCATTATTTGTTTAACTTTTCCCTAATTGCATCTTACGATATGTTTAAAAATAGCATGCAAACTCATTTATTTGGATAGTTTTTTAATTAAACATTTTCAAATTTGTTCTTATTTCTCTTGTGGATTTAAAAGTGTCCTGTGGATCTAAGGTGTTTATTGTTCGAAGAAAACAATGATAGTCCTCATCACACCTTACCCTACGTCAATTATCATTAAGGAGGGGGCAGGACGCAAACCGCTTCCCAGTAATTATAGTAATTATGTATAAGAGATTTAGAGTAATTATGCATAAGAGATCTTGATTTCTAATGCATAATTACCATTAATATGAACTCATTATGCATTAGAAATTAAAATCTTTAGTAGAATCTTTCTTATAATTAAAACACCTAAGCAAACAAGACCTTAAACTTTTACATTGATACCACTTGCTCTAAATTTAATTATTTTAACATTGAGTCGAATCAAATTAAAACGGTCGAGTCTTTGAGTTGACCCGACTGGGCTAGATGTTGAGTCGAGTTGAGTTTATAAGTTTTAAAAACTTCGATTAGAAAGGAAGGTGATGATGTGGCTTGGTTAAGATATTAGTTATAATAGGATTAATTTGTTTTTTCTTTTTTCAAACTTTTAGATGGGTAGGGAACAGCCCGCAGCCAACATGGTTTGGCGGATGTAAGAAACTAGGCCCACCAGGCTATTTTAATATATTTTTCTTTTTGTGAAAGAAGAAAGGAAAGAAAGGAAGGGCAGGCACCATTAGGTAAACATGACTCCCATCTTCCAAAATGATTAAAAAGTTGACTAGTTCTTATAATATGGAATTAGAAATCTAATTGAAGGATTAAACAATTATTATTAAGATAATGTCACAATAAGAAAATAATATAAAATAATAATAATAATAATAATAATAATAATAATCAATAAAAAATGAAAGAAAGCTCAGTAAGGGGAGGTGGATTGTCTGCTAGATGCGACTGAATTTAGGTGGCGCCCACCGTAATGTTTGTGAGAAATCCACCCCCATCCCTTGGTTTTTTTAAGCTCCCGTGAGAAAATGAGGAAAAAAAAAAAAAAACGAAAAAAAAGGCAGATCCAAACCTAATGTGAGCCACACCACAGGAAAAAAGTGGGAATTGAATGAATGCCCACCTTCGAAACATTCATGGGCCACATAAGTTATGAATCTGCAGGCTGATATTTTTGTGCTTTCAGTTCATGGCGGTGGTAATGACGTTTTGAACGGTTTGGATGGTAAATAAACATAACGGTGGACCCTGGAAACGTTTCTACCGCTCATCTCCTGTATCTTGTTAACTCAGGATGGTAAGGTTGTACGTTATCCACCTTACATGTGTCATGCATGTATGGCGATCTGGACCAAGAAAATCATGACCACCCATATGGATGGGACACAGCCCGAAAATCACACCAAACGAGTAATGTTAACCGTAAGATTCCTCCATTGGGTTTAGCTTTAATCGTCCATTTGACAGCAATCAATTGGACGTTCAATCATCGTGATTTTTGGGTTATAATCCACAATGGGCCCTTGAGTCAACTCATCACGTGTAGTAAAGCTGAACCGTGAAAAGAGGGTCCACCATGACGGTTGCTTGTATTGAAATTAGGTGGGTGTACCTGTTGGGCTTCAATCCGGCACTCCGTCACGTGTAGTGTTTGCTCGTGATTTGATCATGCATATGCGAGCATGTATGTGCCAGGTATGCCAAAGTTCCATATAACTTGATTTGAGTTGAATTGACCTCAAGCACCAAAATATGCTGATTAAAACGAGATACAAGAAAACCATCAATTGACAAAGAATCAAGCAATTTTTATTTTGGATACGATGACTTTTTATTACCATAGTAATATCTTTGTGACGTTTATCAACAAAGCTAACATCTAAAGAAAACGAAATATATAAAGCCAAAGTCAATTTAATTAAATTATATAAAAATGCAGTACAACTAAAAAATAAGTTTAAGAAAAAAGGAAAAAATAAAATAAAATTTTTACTCATGGAAGTTTGAGCCAATGAAGCAATTGTGGATGATTGACAGTCCTTATGACCCTGGACAATCGTCTAAACCCGGACAGTCATGATTCAGCTGGTACTTTGTGGCTTGGTGAAAATGCTAAGTAAGAACTTACGAATTTAGGGTCCAATGACAAGGTTTTGTATAAAAAATTAATTAATTTAGACTTGTTGCAGTGCCATGTCAGACATAAATAGAGGGGCTAAATTAAGCTATATTATTCTATCTAAATTTGTTGTAGTATGGTGCCGAGCAGAAGTGGAAGGCTAAACTAACTTAAGCTAAGTTAAGATAAGCATCCATGTAGGATGAAAGGATTTCATAAGCAACGTTCTGGATAATAGATTTGTGTGTTTGGTTTGGTGAGAGCTTAAAACTGTTCAATGTTCCCCAGGTAAGAAATGAGAGATTTGTGTTTAGATTGACAAGGGCCCAGAGCTTTTAATTCTTGGCTGCATTATGTATGATCCCTTAATTTCTAGGACAGATGGGCTAATCGGTCAGCAACCTAAGCTTATTGTGCTTCTAATTCAAAACAAGGCCAGCCAATCATTTTATTCTTTTACAAACTTATATTTATATTTCCTTACGTCTCCCTTTTTAGTGCACCACTGAAAAGCTTTACATGCCCAATGCCAATCTGTATCTAGTCATGTATCAACGTGTATCACTACCTTAGCATTATGCTGAGTCACGCATACTGATCTTTAGATGCTTTGAATATACATAATTTGTATTTTCTGGTCATGTATCAATTAGCATGATGACTGCCTCCAGTGCTATAGCACTATTTGGCATGATACATGTGAGTACTGTTTTTTTTTTTTTTTTTTCAAATATAAGTATCGAACACATGGTGGCATCTCATTCATTGATTTGGATGATGAGGCCTGTCTCGTAGAACCAGCCTTATTTTTGCACCCGGTGAGACCCACCATCCTTGTGGCTCATATATTGTACACGTGAGCAATGCAGGCGATCAGTCCTCATAAGTGAGGCCCTTAGCATCAGCCGTATGGGCCCATGTTTGGGTGATCCAAGATGGACCGATAAGGGAAAAGATACAGCAATGGTCCAGTTCCAAAAGGTCAATTATCCAACAATTGGTATCAGCCAATCTAGTAGATCTTTGGTCATTACCCTTCCATGATGGTTTGGATCAGATCAATGGTCTTGATCACTTGGAGTGGTCCTCACATGATCTAAATCCCGGGCAGGACGGCATGGAGGGCCTACAAGAGCAAAGTAGATTTATCAAAGATAAGAGGATGAGTAGATGACTTCAATCTTAAGAAGCAATGCATTTGATTAGGTAAGATAATCTTGCTTAAAAACGGTAAGTAATTAAGAAGGAGAAATTCTCCGGTGTTGTCGGAGTACTGTAAGTTATAGTGCTCGGGTGGTAAACTCTTGGGAGTTTCAACGCCCGGTAAGGGTTCAAGTATCCATAGGTGGTGAAAGCCCACTACGGCGTGAGTGTCTGGGGGTGTGTGCGCGTCTATAGTGCTCCTAATTGTATTGATTTAACTGGACAGTCCAATCGTTTAATCTGAACTGTTCAATAAGTCCAAAACACATCTTATAGGCTACAATGCAAAAATAGTACTGATTACATGATTCGGAGTGGGAATAAATATCTAAGGGTAGAGTAGGTATTACATAAATATCTAGTGGTCAAAGTGGGTATTACATAAACATCATGGCGGGCCGTCAAAATCAAGATGGGCATCGGATACAATTCTTTCTTTTTTCTAAATAATTTCAGTACAGTTGGAGGGGGAGCATACACTAAATTTTTTGGCGGAGCCCACCACGATGTCTATGCAAAATTTGCTCCAACATGCATAATCCCAGCTTAGGCACAGTGCCAAAAAATCGGACGCCGATTAGATACTGACACGTTGAGTAGCGAGTCGGCTACCGAAGTGACGTCCCAAGTTCTGTGGGCCCCACTATGATGCATGTGTTATATCTACACCGTCCATCCATTTTTAGATATCATTTTAGGGTATGAACCAGAGAATGAGGCAAATAACTATCCTAAAGCCCGTCATAATGTTTATTTGAAATCCAACTTGTTCAAAAGTTTTAAAAAACATATGAAATAAGGGAAAACACAAATATTAGCTTGATCTAAAACTTTCATGGCCTTTAGAAGTTTTTAATGGTGGGTGTCATTGTCCCATTGTTTTTTGTGTTGGGTCCACTGGAGCTTTGGATTTAATTCGTTCTTTAGATATTACCCTAAAATGATCTCTTCAAATGGATGGGAGGTGTGGATACGAAACAGACATTATGGTGGGGCCCACGGAACTTGCTGACATCACTTCCATAGCTAGTCTAGCCACTCGACATGTCATTAGCTAATCGGCGCCCCGAAAAACCAGGTTCACTTGTGATTTAGGCCGCCCACTTTAAAGAAAGCAGTTGGAGAGAAACGTCCACCCTTAATTTGTAGGGGCCCAATGTGATGATTACATGGGATCCACTCTAACCATTAAATGTCACATCAAAATTTAGTCTTAGGGCCAAAAATTAGGCCCATATACTGTTTTCAATCATGTGATGTACCTAAATCATGAATGGGGCTAATTTTTTACCCCTCGGCCTAATGAATGCTGTAAATTTTACATAAGCATCATGGTGGGACCCACCCAAGAAGCAAATCCAGAGTCACACAAATTACCTGCCAGGTTACTTTCACAAATTAAGAGCTACATGGGTAGTACTTTCATGACATTTACCTCATCTGTCAAGTCCCGTGCCTCATTTTGACCATTGAACCTAAAAATTATGATCACTCAAAAGTTAGGTAGGCCATACCACAAGAAAGAGTTGCAATGGAACGCCCATGATTATTTGTATACGACCCTACCATGGTGTTTATATGTCATCCAATTCATTCTTATGATGTGCTTCATTAGGATATAAAAAAATAAAATAAAGATAAAATAAAAATTACAGCATTCCAAAACTTAGGTCGGTCATGCAACATGAATTCGGAGGTTTTAGGCATAAATTTAGTGGAGTGGCCTAAATAAATGTTGAATCCTCCTAATCTTGGGATCAAGGCCCAAAAAAGGGTGGTGCATCGTATGGATCAAATCAATTTCATGCACCTAAAGTCATTTTTTCATGTTAGTGACGGTTAACCTGAATAGGTAACTACAAGTACCAAAGTGTTTTCCTTCACTAAACCAAAGATCTCATGATGACAATGACCGGGAAAATAAACTGAACAGTGAAAATAAACCTATGAGTTGGTAAGTTTTTGTAAAATTCTTATTCATTAAAGAGCCACATATACAAGATATCTGTTAGGTTTACTTTCACAAACTGAGAGTTACATGGGTGGAACTTTCACGAGAACTACCTCACCCTTTAAGTCACGTTTGGTGCTTCATTTTGACCATTGAACCTAAGAATTATGATCACTTAAAACTTATGTTGGCCATATCACAGGAAAGAGTTGGTATGGAACGCCGACTATTAATTTTGTGTGCAACACACCGTGGTGTTTATATGTCATCCAATCCATTCATTTGATGTGCCTCATTAGGATGAAAAATAAGTTAAAAAGTAATAACATTCCAAAAATTAGGTGAGTCATGCAACATAAATTTACCGATTTTAACCATAAATTAGGTGTTGAATCATCTTAATTTTGAGATCATGGCCTAACAAAGCGTGGTGTATGAGATGGATAGAGTCAATTTCATGCACCTTAAGTCATTTTTCACGTTAGTGAAAGTTAATCGCAGTAGGTACCTACAAGTACCAAAGTGTTTTCCTTCACCAAACCAAGGACCTAATGACGATGACAACGACAATGACTCGATGAATTTATGATATATATGGATGCTTAATCCTTGGGCTTGTTTGGCACCTTGTATTTGAAATGCATTGGAATCCAAATCACAATTACTATGAAATAGAAGTGATTTGGAATCTTCAGTTAAGTGTTACAACCTGTAATTCAAATCTCGTGGAATCTAAAATTGTATTTGATAGCTTTGATATGAAATGTATTAGAATTCCATGGTATATTCATAAGAATTTGAATTTGATTAAGTAAATTACCTTGAATACCCCAAGTATACATCAGTGAAATTTTAGATATTCATTATAGCAAGCCTTGTTGGGGGGAAAATATAACAAGTCCTTGAGTCGACCAGAGGATCGGAAAAGTAGTGAAGCAATGACTCAGACTCGTTGGATGCCCAGTCCGGATAAGGCCCGAAGTCCATAAGAATGCTAGATGGAGAGACGTAGATCAGACCGTGAGGTCCCTGACCCGGCCATAGCCTGAGCGTCCCGAGCCACGAAGCGAAACCCCTAAGGGAGGAGTGCATTTAAGGCCCAATCGAAAGCCTCTCAGAGGAAAGCCTAAACGGACAGCTTAAGATCGGTCAGCCCTAGAGCCGCCCGAGCTCTAGTCTGACTCAATGATTAAGTCGGCCAATAGAGTAGGCGGAGAGTCAGTCGTAGAACGTATCTTGGCACGACAGTATTGGAGAGATAAGTGTCGGCCGAATTATATCGCCCCATATCCGAAAGTTACCTAGTAAAACTCTGGATCTCTACTCGAGATTTTCGGAAGATAGGATTAAGATCTCTGAGGATCTAGAGGTATCAGGGATTACGGATCTCCAGAGATTGAGATTTACCCTTATGGGATTTACTCTAATATGGAAGCCCGACGGGGTACGATGCTATTATAAATACAACTACCTTCATGGTAAAAGGTATGTAAAAACTCTCGCCCTAAAAACCTTTCAATAAAGACCCAGATTCTGACTTAAGCATCGGAGGGTCCCCTGGCAAAACCAGGGTCACCTTTTCCTTCCTCCTTGTGCAGGTTCCAGGGTCACAGAGGGGGCGAGCCTAAAACAGCATCAACAATTTGGCGCCATCTGTGGGAAATGATACAAAAACTCATTTTCTCCAAGTACTGAGCACTCTCTGATGACAAGAACAAGGAGAACTGTCCAGAATAAGCCTAGTGAGGTCCCTATCACCGAACCACTAGCGACCGAAGGCCCGCCTAGTACAAATGGAGCTCAAGCCCAAGGGGCCCAGAACCAACCTGATAATTGACAAGGTTCTGCGGCCCAACAGACAACCTCTGTTTCAACCAAGCATACACAATGGAATCGAGACAATGGACGATTAGACAAGGAGGTCCAAGATCTCAGGACCGACATGAACTACATGAAGCAGATTCTGGAACAAATTCACTGTCAGCAGGTCTAGCTGCCCTAACAAGACGAAGGCGGGGTTAATGCCCAGTGCCAATTCATCAATCCTCAGCCCGTCATGCCCCGAAGTGTCCCTCAGCAAAGCCAGCACCAGGTTCCAGTTGAACCGGCGTCGTCCCATATCTTCATGGCTGCTTCGCTGCCTGCCACCGATCTACGACTCGAAATAGATCGGAGAAAGCGTAATAGGCCCCCCGTTGAGGGTACAGCTGATAGCGACGAGCCCTGGAAGGCTAAAATGCAGGACCTGCGAAAAGAAATGCAAGAGGAAATCGCAGATATGAAGCAAAACCTCTATGCCAATCAAACAGGACCCAAGGCAAAGGCATCCCCATTCACGGAAGAAATCATGCAAGCTCGGTTATCGGAGCGATCTGTCTTCCTCAGATCCCGCCCTTCATCGGAAAAACCGATCCAACCGAGCACATTGAGTCCTTTCGAACTTATATGGAATTGCATGACGCCTCGGATGCCGTGAAGTGCTGGGCCTTTTCTCTCACTTTGGCCGTCGTAGTTCAACATTGGTTCAAACAGTTGAAACTAAAGTCGATTAGCTCGTTTACCAAGCTCAGCAATGCTTTCCTCGCCAATTTTATTAGTGGGAAGAAGAAATTGAAATCATCTATACACCTAAACAATATAATTCAAAAAGAGGGAGAGCTACTTAAGAATTATATCAAGCGCTTCAATTTTGAGTTGCTCCAAGTTCGGAAGCACTTGGATGAGACAGCTCTCAATTCCATCATGCAAGGTGTCAGAGATAGGCCATTTCTTATATCTTTGGACAAGAACCTGCCTGCTACTCTAGCTGAATTCATGGATTGGTCGGATAAATATGCAGATGCCGAGGAAACTCGAATCCTACGCGAGGCCGCTCAAAACGCAAAAACTATAGCCAAAGGGCCAACAAAAAAGGAAGTTGACGTAGCTAGTGGTAAAAAGTGAAAAGACGATCGGTCTTGCGATGAACGTAGGTCGAGAAAACGGCTTGATCACAAATTTTTGACGTACACTCTGCTTAACAAGCCGCAAGAGTAAGTATTGATAGAGATCAAAGGCGAAAGATTCGTTAACTGGCCAGATAAACTCCGGAGTAATTCGAACCAACGGAATAAGAGTAAATACTGCCACTTACATTGCGATCATGGATATAATACCAGTGACTGCTATAATCTGAAGCAGGAGATTAAGAGACTCATCTGAGAGGGCCATCTCAGCGAGCATGTCGACCCTGGAGCTAGAACCATGGAAGAACGCTGAAACGATAATTGGCCCACTGAGGATATCCGGACTGTTATCGGTGGCCATTTGGGCGGAGGTGATTTAAGTAACGCTGGGAAAAAACATGCGAGAATTATTAGTCGGCCTGAGTCTGAAATCATGGTTCTGGCTCAGCCTCCAAAGGAAAGAAAGCTTGAAAAGTACAATGTAGCATTCACCGAGGTAGACGTGAAGGGCATTCATTACCCGCATGACGACGCTTTAGTCATCACTGTTACTATCGCAAACCGCCGGGTCTTAAGAGTTCTTATCGACACGGGTTCATTTGCGAACGTTCTGTTTACACAAGCATTCGACAAAATGGGCGTCGAACGATCAGCTCTGAGGCCTGTAAGGACTCCGTTGATAGGATTCTCAGGCGAACAGATTCTTCCCGAAGGAGCAATTTGCCTCTCGCTCACTGCTGGGGAGGCATCGAGTCAAGCTACTGTTATGATCGACTTTTTGGTAGTCGAACAGTCTTTGGTTTATAATGTTATCCTCAGACGACCTTCTCTCTGTCTCCTCCGAGCCATCATCTCAACCTATTACCTATCCATGAAGTTCTTAACTGAGAATGGGATTGTGTGGTGAAAGGAGATCAACACGACGCTTGACGATGTTATGCTACCGCCCTACGAGTACCCGCAGAGGTCACGACAATCGAAACCCTGGATCTGCGTGATGAATCTCCTGGTCGCGGTCAGCCCATGGAAGAGCTCATCCAAGTACCTTTGAATGAGTCGGACCTTTTGAAGATTGTCTGGATTGGATCGTCCTTGATTACGCCATTAAAAGAGAAGCTGATAGCCCTGCTGCGCCGGTATGTCGATGTCTTCGCGTGGACTCATGAAGATATGCTGGGTATTGACCCTTCGGTCATGACTCACTGACTCAATATCAACCCAGCTTACAAGCCGATCCATCAAAAACAGCGTGCCCTAGGTCCTAAGAGATACACCGTAATCAAGGAAGAGGTTGGAAAACTCCCCAAAGTCAACTTCATCGAAGAAGTATATTACCTTGAATGGATAGCCAACATTGTGTTGGTTAAAAAGGCTAATGGAAAGTGACGAGTCTGTATAGATTATACCAACTTAAATAAAGCCTGCCCTAAAGATAGTTTTTTCCTTCCTCAGATTGATCAGCTGGTTGTAGTATTGCGGGGCACGAATTACTCAGCTTCATGGACGCTTATTCAGGTTATAATCAAATTGTAATACACTAATCTGATAAATCAAAAACCACCTTTATCACTGACAAAAGTCTTTATTGTTACCGAGTAATGCCGTTTGGGTTAAAAAACGCTGAGTGACCTATCAAAGATTTGTCAACAAGACTCATAGGATGAATAATGGAAATCTACATCAATGATATGCTCATTAAAAGCATTACAACGACTGACCATATAACCGATCTAGAGGAAATGTTCCTCATCTTGCGAAGGTATAAGATGAAGCTTGACCCGAGCAAGTGTGCGTTTGGCGTGGGCTCAGGTAAATTTCTCGAATTCTTAGTCAGCCAACGGGGGATTGAAGCTAATCTAGAAAAGATCAAAGCTTTGCTCGATATGGAGTCTCCTAAGATGATCAAAGATGTTCAACAATTGACTGGACAGATAACAGCCCTAAATCGCTTTGTCCAGAGCTACCAACAGGTGTCTCCCCTTCTTCAAACAGTTGAAGGGTTGACAAATTGTTGACTGGAAAAAGAATGCGAAGGCGCCCTCTAGCAAATCAAAGAATATTTTGGATCGCCACCGTTGCTCTCTAAGCCCAACCTAGGCAAGCTATTACTGATTTATTTAGCAGTATCCGACGCAGCAGTAAGGTCAGCATTGATTCATGAGCATGAAGGCAAACAATTCCCCGTCTATTACATCAGCAAGGCTCTCATCCCTGCAGAAACGAGATATCCAACATTGGAAAGAGTGGCCTTAGCTCTAGTTATATCATCCTGACGTTTACAGCCATATTTCCAGGCTCACTCGATCATTGTCATGACCGACCAGCCTTTACACCAGATATTACAAAAACCAGAGTCTTCTGGGCGACTTGCAAAATGAGCGATCGAGCTTAGTGAATTTGACATTCATTACAAGCCCTGGAACGCATTTAAGGGATAAGCCGTGGAAGACTTTATCGTCGAAGTCACAGTGCAATCCAAAATTTCTGTCGCTGACTCAGTAGAATCGTCCGATCGCTCCCCTCCCGCCCAACCCTTTTGGTCTTTCTACATCGATAGCTCATCCAACTCTTAGGCAAGTGGGGCAGGAGTAGTCCTGAAAACTCCTGATCACATGGCCATTCAGTATGCCTTGAGATTTGGATTTCAGGCTTCTAACAATATAGCTGAATATGAAGCTCTGCTCCTAGGACTCCGACTAGTGGCCAGTTTAGGGGCCACTCATCTAAACATGTATAACGACTCCTAACTTGCCGTCAATCAAATAACTGACATATATAAAGCTAGGAAGGAGAGACTAAAAGCTTATCTTGCAAAGGCCAGAGAGATGATCGCTGAGTTCCACCAATGTTCTATTACCCAGATCCTAGATGATATCCCCAGGTCCGTTCCTATTGAATTCGTGGCGGAGCCAAGTGTTGGGGGAACCGGAACCAAATCTTCCACCATGCTCCCCATCAATTCTGAACCATCTTGGGTCGACCTAATCGTCAAATACCTAGAAACCGGCGAACCCCCTGGAGATCAAGCCGAGGCTCGACGACTGAAGATTCGTGCAGCCCGCTATACTTTGCTTGATGGCGTACTATACAAGAAATGATACTACGCACCCCTCCTGCGATGCCTGAAACTGAGTGAAGCTGACTATACTCTACGTGAAATTCATGAAGCCATTTGCGGTAATCACTCGGGTAGCCAATCCCTGGCTCACAAAGTCATTCGGCAAGGATATTATTGGTTGACCATTCAGCAAGACGCTCGAAAACTCGTTCAGGGTTGTGATAAATGCCGGAGATTTGCCACTATCCCTCGACAACCACCTGAAGAGCTGACGCCAATGGTCGGGCCTTGGCTTTTCGCCCAGTGGGGAATCGACATCATCGGAGGATTCCCTCTAGGGAAAGGACAGACTAAGTTTGTCGTCGTTGCCGTCGATTATTTCACCAAGTGGACCGAGGTCGAGCCCCTAGCCAGGATAACTAAGCAGAAAATCATGGATTTTGTTTGAAAAGACATCATCTGTCGATTCGGGATACCTCGAACTATTGTCTCTGACAACAGGAAATAGTTCAACAATAGGCAGTATCAGGAAATGTGCTGAAACCTAGAAATCAGGAATGTTTACTCGTCCCCGTGTCATCCACAGGCGAACAGACAAGTCGAAGCCGTCAACAAGGTTATAAAACAGTACCTTTGAACTAAGTTAGACCAAGCCAAAGGAGCATGGGCTGAAGAACTTTTCAAATTCCTTTGGGCATACCGAACTACAGCCCGAATTACGATAGGAGAAACCCCCTTTTCGTTAGCTTATGGCTTGGAAGTAGTCATCCTTGTGGAGATCGGCCTACCTACCATCCGAGTAAATTCGTTTGATGAGCAAAACAATGAGGAGCTGCTGACTCTCAACCTCGACCTCCTAGATGAGATCAGAGAGTTGGCTCGACTTCGGACAGTCGCCTATCAGTGATTAATGTCTCGGTCTTACAACGCCCGAGTCAAAGTTAGGCAGTTTTGAGCAGGGGATTTAGTCCTCCGAAGAACTTTTCAGAACACCAAAGAAGGCGAAGCAGGAACATTGGGCCCCAATTGGGAAGTCCCCTACGTAATCACCAATGCTATCCGACCAGGTACTTATTGACTGGAAGACCTAACAAGGCAGCTCCTACCTCACCCATGGAATGCTGAGCATATCAAGATATACTATCCTTAGCTCAACTAAAAGTAATCCATACTCGGCTTAATTGTTTAAACACTTGCAAAAATAATAAAAAATGTGTGGAATGCTGAATAAGCAAAAAGCATATATTCATTGATAAGTAAAGTGTTACATTAGTCAGCTCATTGATTACAATTGTGTCAGATTGATACAATAATAAGTATTTAACATTCAGATATTAAGACAATGCTCGACGCTGTTCGCACCCTTGACCCCAAAGCTCGGTGTGCTTGAAGTGCCTAAAGCAAATGTGGGGAGCAGAAAGGAATTGTTCTCCACCATACTAGCTTCAGGGCTAGGCTTCGCTCACCGCAACAGGAGCTAACTCAGGAGATGCTGATGGAGCTGCATCAGTAGCAGTATCAGAGGCGTCATAAGTGTATGCCTCGGGGTTAACCACTGCCTCGCTACCAGACCTTGACTCACCCTCATCAAAGCCTGACAGATCTAGATGGGGAAAAGCTCCTTTCATCACTTTGATACACTTTGCATAACCCTCTCAGTAAACGTAGGTTCGCACCTCCTCGAAAGCCAAGATAAAAGGAACTCTTCCACCGCCTCATCTTTCACAGCCGCAAGGGCAGCCTTGGTCCCCCTCGCAAGCTTGTGAAGCTTCTTCTAAGCCACGACAAGCTTTATAGCTGCCTGTTCGGAGGCCAACCTGGCCTCTTCCAGTCACAAAGCCATGCGGTCTCTTTCCGTTGTGGCTGACACAAGAGCAGCCTTTGCCACCTCGAGCTAGCCCTCCGCAAAGATAGCCTGAGACTCAAAAAATGATAGCCGAGACTTCGTTTCTGACCGCTAAGTCTCAGCATCTGACAACCTAGCCTCAGCATCCGTAGCTCGCCTAGCCAAAGTAGATATCTCAGCACGGGCCTTCAGTAGACAAGGGGCGAACTGCACAAGGAAAAAAATCTTTAAAGTCTAAAACAAAATGACTAAGAAATGTGGTGACATTACCTTGAGAAATAGCGTTCCGATCCTGCCAAGCGTGTTGTCCATAGAAGACGACTTCAGAAGGCTGAAGAACTCTCCCGCGAACATTTGTCGACTCGCCCAAGGAAGGATCTCTTCAACCTTCTGGCGGAAGGCTAGCCTCTCTTCCTCAGCTACTCCCATCCTCCGCAGCATCCTCTCCTCAGTACTCAAAGCGGCAGGTGCCTCAGCTGGCTCGGGTTCGGGAGCCTCCCGAGGCTGCTCAGAAGACGTCACTGCTACCTCTGTAGCCCCCACCTCTGGAGCAGCCATTTCTATCACCTCCACCACCTTCATGCCTTCATCAACCTTTATAACAGCCGAGGGAGCAGGAGGGGCAGTCCTTTCTGGGGCCTTTGAGACAGCCTTATGTCTCTTCGAGGCCCAGGAGCATGAGCAAGGCGTGGCTTGGATTTGAGACAGGGGACGAAGAGAAGGCTGAGCTTCAGACATGTCTGCATTCGATGGAGAATGAACGTCATTACCGTCAGACAGGCAAAAAAATAGATAAAAAAATTCTCACCGGTCATTGCGGAGTCGAAGCCCCACTCGAAAAGAAGTTCCGGCAGGAGAAGCCTCTTACAAAATCTCCTCTCCAAGTCAAGGGCTCAGAAACTCTGAATTCGAGTCAGAGAGCCCGAGTCAAGGTTCGAAGGATGCTTCAGTATTGCTGAAATGTAAAGAAGTCACATCCATGATTCGGCAAAAATATGTTAAGTTAAAAGTGGTAAATCACATCAACTCTACTTGCCGCACAAAAAGCTAGAGGGACGAAGGGGCGGATAGGACTAGTCTCAGCCGACTCCCACCTACCAAGGGCCTAAAACCACCTATCCCTCTAGTGCTTGTTTGATGAAAGAGGGTTAGTTATTAAAGGCCCACCGGTGTTTCACCAGGAGCAAAAGAAGAACCAGCCAGGGTGCTGAGTGTGCGCCTGCACTTGATACAAGTGGAGAAATTCATTCACACTTACCTCGTGCTATCGCATCTTGGCCCAGAGCACCGCACATCCAAACAAGTCCCTCCACCCGTTCGGTTCAACCTATCCCGGGGCTATACCCAGATTGCCCAGCAATTCCCGAGCAATCCTCTGGAGCAGTAACCGGAGACCGCATTGCAGTGTAACCTGAAAAATCGCAACTGCCCTAGGTGAAGGTTGGTCGGGCAGTTCTCCAAGCTGAGGAAGAGTTAAAATGATCGAGTCCAGAATGTGATATCTGGACCGGATCATAGACAGCTCCCCTGCTGTCATCACTGAGGGCACGAGTCCTTTAACCCGTTCTTCGGTTTCAATTTCCTCCTCTCCACCTTCCTCAGGGTCAGAACGACCGGAGGAGCCCCCAATGGCCATACGTTCAGGAAGCGAATCCAATGCCTCCACCGACGCCACCGACCTCTATGTCGGAGGGTCTATAACTCTTTGCGAATGGCGAAATAGGAGGTTCGCCTCTCCGGCAACCTCCGCCAATAGTGAGGGTGACTCTGAAGCCGCCCAAAAGCCGCTCGCTTCACCCTTACCTCTGTATTCTCCCTCCCTAGGGCTTGTGGGGCCTGATATTGTTAAAAGAAAAGAAAGGGAGGAAGGACCTCACTAGGAGAAATCCAAAAGTGTTGAAAGCAGGCGGCGGCACAAAGGTTTACAGGGTCGGAATTTGTGAAAGGATGAGAGGAGGAAAAAGCACAAGGAGAAGATTGAAAGAAGGCACGAAAATGGCGAAAGCTTATTTAGGGCGACCCCCTTTATAGAGCTGCCACGTGGCTCCAACATTAAATGAGGAGCCAAAGCCACGCCTCCTCGAGTGCCCTGACTTTACACGTGGTGACTTCCCACACGCTATCACCGAATGTATGGCCATGTGTCCGACCTTCATACACCTTGACGCTACAACGACGGCTGCTCCGCTCGTGTGGTCTCGATAAACGAATCGACGCATGGCCGAATGAAGTGACATATCTAAGAAGTAGCGTAAACCGCCCCATACTCAATAAATGCTTCATCATTACTCAGCTCTAATACAGTCCAACTCAATCCAGGTACTCCTCGATTGCCTTAAGGCAATGCACGGAGTAGGGGGGCTTACTGTTGGGGGAAAAATATAATAAGTCCTTGAGTCGGCCAGAGGATCGGAAAAGTAGTGAAGCAATGGCTCGGACTCATCGGATGCCGAGTTCAGATAAGGCCCAAAGTCCATAAGAACGCTGGATGGAGCGACGTAGATCGGACTGTGAGGTCCCTGACCCAGCCATAGCCTAAGCGTCCTGAGCCACAAAGAAAAACCCCTAAAGGAGGAAGTGCACCTCAAGGCCCAATCAAAAGCCTCACAGAGGAAAGCCTAAACGGACAGCTTAAGATTAGTCGATCTTAGAGCCGCCTAAGCTCTAGTCTGACTCAATGATTAAGTCAGCCAATAGAGAAGGCGGAGAGTCAGCCGTAGAACTTATCTCGGCACGACAGTGTTGAAGAGATAAGTGTTGGCCGAGCTATATCGCTCCATATCTGTAAGTTACCTAGTAAAACTCTGGATCTCTACCCGAGATTTTCAGAAGATAGGATTAAGATCTCTGAGGATTTAGAGGTATCAGGGATTATGGATCTCCAGAGATTGAGATTTACCCTTATGGGATTTACTCTAATATGGAAGCCCTATGGGGTATGATGCTATTATAAATGGGTATGATGCTATTATAAATATAATTACCTTCGTGGTAAAAGGTATGCAAAAACTCTCACCCTAAAAACCTTTCAATAAAGACCTGGATTTTGACTTAAGCATCGGAGGGTCCCCTGGCAAAACCAGGGTCACCTTTTCCTTCCTCCTTGTGCAGGTTCCAGGGTCACTGAGGGGGCGAGCCTAAAACAGCATCAACAAGCCTATTTAAATATACACTTTAGCTAAATGTTAGATAATTATGAGCCTCAAGTTGGCCACAAAAGAATGCCTACTAATTTTATAGTACCCATAAAATCTCGTATATTGAAGATGATGAAAGTTATCCATTCCTTATATGTTTATGTGTGTAGCACCCGTTCCAACTACATGCACAGTCCAAACCCACACACCAAGAAATTTATAATATGAAAAAATACACTTAAATTACTGACAACTACTAGGGCCAAACATCGAGGACAATTGCTACTGGCGATGGCAATGGAAAGGGGTGGCGAACATGCTATTTAGCCAATACCGACAAATAGCAGAATGTTGGTGACTGAAAGTGCCCTTGTTTGTTAATATACGTGAGTGTTGAGTTTGTCAGTTAAGTGACCCCTATGTTGAAGACATCAAGCCTAAGACTCATCAGAGATGAAGGCATACGATCATGCTTAATAGGTAAACTAAAGCCTTATCAACCCAAAACAAACCCTGATAGGTATATGCCCCCTTAAGAACCTAACTTGCCCTAAAACTATTTCAAAAATCTTCTGGTAAGTTTAAGTTGTTTGCACTTTGAGTATTGATGGAAGAATGAAACAAACAGGAAAATCATATGACCTATTAATTGCATCAAGCTGCAATTGAGGATATATTCGATGGCATCAAACATCGTTCGATTGCATCGAATACATGTCCATATTGTCCAACAATAAAATGAAAACATGCTGGGAATTGTTGATTGCATCGAATGTTGTTCGATTCCATCAAAACTTATGTTTCAATGACATCGAATGCATTTTGATTGCATCGATCTTGGGCATACTTCTTCCTCAATCCAAATATACTCTAAGTGCTCCTTGGTGTAATCAAACCCTTTTTGATGACATCGAGAGTAAGTTATCGATGGCATCGAACATCGCTCGATTGCTTCGAAACTAACTCCACTTTGTCCAGCAAGCTTTCACAGAAAATCTAATTGTCTTCGAGTACATCGAAGACCTTTCAATGTCATCGAAATTCAAATCTCGATGACTCGAAGGTCTGATCGATGACATCGAACAAGGGATGAAATTGTCTAGTAACCTTTGCGTATTTTTAAAAAAGGAATCCCAATGGCACCGAGACCTCCCTTGATGGCATCGAAGTGCATGTCAATGACATCAGACAGAATCCGTCCTACACACAACTGAATATCTAGTGTAGGAAGTCGATGCAATCGAAAATGGTTCGATGACATCGAAATTCAAATTTTGATAGCATCGAATACCCTTCGATGGCATCGACAATGTCATATTTCTGCCCGTTTTTTTACCATTGGGATTTCAACTTTATAAATACACATGGTTTGCTTCTTGTAAAATGAGCTAGAATTTAAGAAAGTTTGAGAGAATTGCTTCAAGAGTTAATACCCTCTTCCTCATTCCCTCTTTCCCATTAGAGTTCATCATTCAATCCTTAGCATAAGCATTTACTCACATTTTCATTGCTCGGATTGAATTATAAACTCTAACATTCAATGAGTTTCTAAAAGCACTCATCATAGGCAAATCTTTGTGTTGGAACTGCTGAATGCATAGCTCTTGTGAATCTTCTCTATGTGTTTAAATCATATTATCTAAATAGAGAAGAACAACCAAACCCTAAGCCTCACAACCTCGGAGCATTGATTGAAGCACCAGATGCAGTTACAATTTAAGGGAGCTGAAGACTCTTCGTCAATATTGAAGATCTTTAAATTATGTGAGAAAGGGGCTTACTCACTTATTTATAAGTATAAGGAGTCCATTGAGTCTGAAGCCCTTTCCTTATACAGGATTGAGATTCAGAGTTTGAGTGACAAACTCACCAAGACCTCTTTATAGGCTTTCAACGAGAGAATATATTGTCCTTATGTAGGATGTGTTGTCCTTATGAAGGACGAATTGCCTTGGGTAGGCTCCTAATTGTATCCTTGTGTAGGACCCGTCGCCTTGTGTAGGCACCTAAGGCAACCTTGTGTAGGTACCTCAGTTAACCTTGTGTAGGTTGTGAAGGTTCATGATTAACCAGATTTAAAACCCATTGAATAGTAAAATTTGGTACACTCTAGGGGAGTGCATCCATCGGGAGTGGAGTAGGAAAGTAGCCGAACCACTGTACATGATTTTGTTTGTGATTGCTTTTTGTGCATTAATCTGATTATGCTTATATTTATGAAATGATTATTTTGATACATGACTTAGCGAATGCATAAGTATTGATAGGAATCACATCCCACACACTGTCATATACACTATCCTTATTGGCTTGTGTAACGCCCTGAAATTCGGCGGTCGAGCATAACTCAGCTCCCGAGTTTCAAAACATCACTTATGCAACATATTTAATGATGGATGTATGTTGTCTGCATGAGGACATAAAACATGGAATAGATTAAGCCAAATTGCAAACATAATTCAAGGATAAGTGATAGACGCAAGCGGAAGACTTAAAGAAACATCAGTGTACATGTGCAAATATCTGAAGTACATATACATACCAGGTCATACTACAAGTGTTGTTATCAAAAATACAAGCATTAAAAGACATTATCTATTCCAAAAGAAACCCAGAACTCCCGCGCATCAGGACATGGCTCACAAGAACCCGCTTGAAAACTGCATGAAAGAAAATGCAGCCTCATCATCCTCGAACTCCTGCTCTGCCTCAGGGGTCGCATCAATATCTGCATCTAAGATAGAGTCTGGTGGGTGTTTAAACACCATCCCAGAACATGGGAGTGAGTGATCAACTCAGTGGAACAATAAAGCAAAGGTTAACATGTTATCAATTCAATCAAGCAGTAATGCTAAAGCAGAATAATCAAACATGTCCTAAGTACTCTTGTTAGTGCAAAGATGTATGTAGAATGATGCGTGCCCTCGCCGGTACACCCTCAGCGTCTTCATCTTACGTTACGCATGACGCCACCTCAAGTGCTCCACCTCTTCCAAGCACATGCAAATGCGGTGCATGAACATGATTACCTAGTTATTATTAGTCCTTTTCATACAGCAGGATTGGGAAGCTAAGGTACCTTCCTCATATCAATTTCCAAACAGTGATCCATTCTAGGGTCGTCAGTCCTAGATCATCTCATACGATCATAAGGTTTTAGGTCGCTGCAAAGGGCTCGTCACCAATTAATGCACGCCTATCATACCTTCATTACTACAATAAGGCTCGTCACCTCAATGCAGTATCCAGGTATGCTCGAGGTCACTATAAAGGGCTCGTCACGAATCAATGTAGTTCGACAGCACGAATATAGTGTCCCATACCACCATAATCAGCTCACGTTTGGTTGCTCACTGGTCAATACGGGGAAGCTCGTCACCCCAGCGTAGGCCGACAGCTTGACCACGGTGTCTCATACCACCATGTCCGGCTCATGAGTCTTAGCGGATCAAGGTACAATGGTTAACAGGGTTTGCACTGGTAAGTTTGGTACCTTAGATTCAAGCAATAGCGTCCATACATGGTGAACATACATCGGACAATCGGGTTACTTGATGAACTCAACTAGCACAAGCGCACGTTGGGTTGAACGACATAGAGTGCGCAAACACTCCGCGTGGCCAAACCACTGCCGACAACTTTAATACGACTCGGGTTGGTCAAATCACGTCCTACGTGGCGAAAGCAACCTCAGCCACGATCTCAAGGCCGATTACCGATTTTCTGAACTATCCATAGTCCCAAACATATTCCACTACAACAGATATTCATATCAACAATTTAGAATAGTAATGGAACAGCAATTCAAACCATGTAGTATGTGAGCATTTGAAGAATATCAACCTAACATGGATTTACACATAAGTAATACTGGAAGTTAAACAACAAAGAATGTGGCTTACATGTAGGCAATCATACACACCAAGAAGAGAATTGAGAATCGCTTCTCAATGCCCGCAAATAGGATAATATGATACACTTTATATCATTCAGACATTTCTACAAACACTTAGACTACATAGTGCAACATACATGACGTATGTTGAAATACACGCATTTGAACAATTCCTTTTGCTAAGGAGTTGTCACACATACAATTAGCACAAGTACACGACAAATAATCATGGTAATCATATGTTCATATTTTATACGTATACGGTACTTTCTACATATACATAGAATACACAAATTTCAATATAACACATGCATATCAGGAACGCAAAATAAACATAGTATTTGGCATGTGAAATCTCATCCATAACAGGAATAAACCATTAACTGACATTGAAAGCCTTAAAAACCATAACCTATACAATTAAAGTCCACACCTTAAACCAGAAATAGAGCACCGAACTGATTCAGACGATATGTCTTCGTCAACAGCGACAAGATAACCTAAGGTAAGAATAGAAATGAGCTACAACAACACATAACCTATTCTAAGCTCTAAAACAGATTAGGGTTAGGTTAACTTACCCAAAGATGAACTCAGAATCGCTAGAATAACGATTTAAAAGTGATGGTTTAAGGATGTAGAGTAACAGGAAAGAATCTAAGGATGATTCACGAACTTCACTCTTACTTTCTCTCTCTTTTCCCCTCTCTTTCTTAGCTAGGGTTAGGAAATTCGTATGGAAAAGAGAATGAGGGTTTTAAGGCCTATATATAGGCCTAACATTGATGAAAATAACCCCAGGGCCAAGGTAAACTTAGGTTATAACCAAAACAGGCCTCTCTCGATCCAACGGAACACTTCTGGTGGTCTTTTCTCCACGTGTAGTCGGACTTAAGCTCACTGACCATGGATCTAGGTCAGGCTGAGTTTTCGTACCGATTGGGTTTACAGATCAGCCGTGGCGGACCACACTCAATTCAACGGTCACCGAAACTCGATCAGGTCCACAAGCACCATGACCTGCCTGGACCATCTTCCCTGATCTGAGGGTGAATTTAGGTCAGAATCCAATGGTCAGATTGCTTAAAATCGTCGCGCAAGCGACACGACTCAGATTTCATAAAATCATATTTAATTTCTCACCGTTCTCACACTCTTCACTCCGGACTCAATCAAATCGACTCAAGACATCAGCTGGACTTGATTTTTGAGGTGATGGTCAAGCCCAATTTGGTGACCAATACTGACTAAAATCATCGCCATCGGACTTACGACGCGCGATCCAGGTCCGATCCAAAGGTTCTGAAAATTTCCAAGAACAACTGGATTTAGCGATGGATCCCAGATTTCAGAGTAACATAGCGCTAACTATTCTACAGGTTTTGAGTCATGCAGATCAAATTTAACATGCTTGATGCTAATTTCATAAGCAATCGAGTTTAGCGCTAATTACCCCATAATAGCTTCTAAGGAAAATAGAGGTAGTACTCGGGTCTTGGTATAAAATTTTCTGGGTCATTACAGCTTGTCTCTTTACGTGTAAATCTTATTGGTTTGGACTCTCTATTAGCTTGGAAGCCATATAGTTACTTTGCCTTACTCCTTTTTGTTTAAAGTTAGGCATTGTTTGTTGTTATAGGAAAATAAATTTTGAAAAGTCCTATTCATCCCCCTCTAGAATACTTGGACATACTTTCATACTTCTACTATAGTGATTCTACCACAATTTCAGTGACACCTAATGAGAGAGAGAGAGAAGAGGTAATGATCAGGATACTTCGTTGAAGCAGTGTTGAATGATTGAATTATCACGCCCCAAACTCAAAAATCGGGCTCACAAAATTCTCGATCGCTGAATCTGGCACTGACAGCCTTCGTAGTACCCCATTCTCGGCTCCCGGCACCCATATACCGAATTCCGATCCTGGGATCCTACAAGGAAGATTTTCAACATAAATTTGTTTCATAAGAAGCATAACCTTAAGCATTACCCACAACGATAACCACAACATCACCACATATCCACTATAATAAAAAAAACTTTGAGTACAATGCAAAAAGGGAAATACAATATTGATATAAAAAATACTAGAAGCTCAGCCGCACACTCCTGCCTCAACTCGACTGCATCTTATTGTCACCTGCATGCATCAATCGTGCATAAGTTTATAGAAAGCTTAGAGGGTAGTGTAAGTGTGTGCGCAATATACGTGCCAAGTATATAATATCAGAGTAATGCGGAAACATGCTGGTAAGTCTATGTATGCTATGCAGAAATGCTGGCAAATCCATAAATGCTATCAGCCATACCAAGGCTATGCGATGCAAGGCCTACATGGCCGAATAATATATGCGAGATGCAACTCAAGCATGCCAGTCCTCATCTGAATCCACATAACAATACAACTCATCTTTGGAATGTCATTGGGGTCTAGTACACTCAACAGCAGCTTGCCACCCCATCTAAGCACACAACTGGGTAAGTGGAAGAGACCTTACTATCTGTCTACCAATATCGGGCCCGACTCATCGATAGCAGACCCATTCCTCAAGCTGAGTCAGACTCAGCCTAGTCATTGTCCCCTCACTTGGGTGGGTAGGGCCACGCCCCCTTCTAACTGACCACGATACAGTGAGAGACGCGGCCAACTGGTATTCAGCCCTCATGCGCTCATGCATCCACTCGGTCTAGACATTGGAGTGTCCTCTGGTACCATAAGGGTTTGGAGACTTTCACCATGGGACATCTATGACACTCACGTGGTAGAACAAATATTTCTGGTATCCAATCTTGCCATCCACGCTATGCACGTAGAGGCTACGGCCATGATGTCGCTAGGGCATACAGTAATCATGTCACATAAATACGAGATGCATGAGTCACACTATCTAGTCATGCAGCAATCATGCGCGTACCGCGCGCTCATATAGGGCAACGTCGTCTCTTAGGGAGTCCCATAAAAATCTGCCCAATGGCATATGCTATGATCAATCACTCCTCATACCAAGCACACATATAATGAACATTAGCATGAATCATGAAGTTATACTAAGAATGATCTATGGTGATGATGTATTCTCCTCATAATAAGCATGGGCCTAGATGGCCTACTCATATCAAGTATGGGCCTAAGAACAAGGGGTAGGCTTCCTCACTCACTCTATCCCGTAGTAAACTGGGCTTCCTTAAGAGGCCCGATAAGCACAAGGTGGGCCCTACAATGTATGGTGGAAGCATAATCCATAATGGGGGCCCAACAATTTGGGTTGGCCTAATAAGAGGAGATGAGAATGGACCTAACAATGGGCCCTAGGGAGGATTACAATGTGGACATTTAACCATCATTGCTCTTACAATGTGGACATTTAACCACCATTTCCCCTAGAGTACGGCCTGCATGAAAATTAGCTTATAAGGAGGCCCATGGCCTGAATACTACTTGGGAAAATAAATAGGCAGCATTCTTATCAATCACACATCACAGTGGGCCTCAAGAAGCAGCCCGAGGCCTACATACATCAAGATGGGTTATAATATGGGGTAACCTATGGCCCAAAAATATCATGGACAAAGGAAACATACAATACATACATTATGGTGGGCCTCATGGGGCAACCCATATGCCCAGAATAGATAGCTAAGGTGCATTCGACATCCACCATTGTGGGCCTCATAGGCTAGCCCAAAATTTAATAAATTAGATGGGCCATATAATCACATGCACCATAGGGGCTTACCACCTGCTCACAAGGTCCAGCACAATGGATGGGCAACATAAACACCATCACATACATCATGGTGGAAACACACATCACAATTGGGCCTCATTATGTAGGCCTCATATACATCACAATGGGCCTCACACAAGGGCCTCACACACATCATATTGGACCTCATCACATAGACCTCATATGCACCACAATGGGCCTCATACAAGGGCCTCATATACATCACAATGGGCCTCACACAATGGCCTCACACACATCATATTGAGCCTCACACAAGGGCCTCATATACATCACATTGGGTCTTATCACATGGGCCTCATATACATCATATTGGGCCTCATCACATGGGCCTCACATACATCACATTGGGCCTCATACAAAGGCCACATATACATCATATTAGGCCTCACACAAGGGCCTCATTTACATCACATTGGGCCTCATGAAATAGCCCATGATCTAGGCACAATGGGAAGATGGTGTGTGTAACACATACATCATAGTGGGCCTAAAGGAGCAGCCCCTGATCCAGTAAAATAGATGATTGACATGGGTAGCATGTACATCATGGTGGGCCTCACAGGTCAGTCATATCGTCCAAAAAATAGATGGACAATGTGCTTACAACACACACATCAAGGTAGGCCTAGATAATGCAGATAGGCCCCACTAAATGGATAGTGTGCAGCAAGGTGGGCCCTTTACATACAGCAGGTGGGCCTTGCGTGCACAGCAGGTGGACCCTGCACGTCCAGCAATGGACGAACGGCGCAGAATTAGACACATACATCATGTGGGTCCCACCGTCCAGCCTATCTGGATGGTGAGGATATACAACACATATTTCATGGTGGGGTCCATGTCCAACTGGACTGGACAGTTTGGATAAACCACAAACATCAAGGTGGGTCCACGTCTAGCTGGACTGGACGGTAAGGATGAAACACTTACATTATGGTAGTCTCCACCGTCGAGCCTATCTGTACAGTGGATGGTATGGATGAAACATATACATTAGGTGGGTCCACATGTGTGGCCCACTAGTCTAGCAAAATGGACAGACAGTGTGAATACAACACTTACACCATGTGGGTCCTACCGTCTGGACAGTGGACAACATAGATGAAATGCATACATCTGGTGGGGTCCACGTACACGTGGCCCACTTGATTTGAATCAAGTTGATATTTGTATTTTCTCTTCATCTGGGCTTGTCCAGACGGACAGGGAGGTGGGCCTGCCGTTGGACATTAGCAAGGTGGGCCCCACAGGTGGACGACATGGATATAACACACAGATCATGGTGATGTCAATGTGGCAGACCACCCCGCTCCCAAACCAAGATGATATTCATGTTTTCCCTAGTCCAGACCAGCCCGAAAATGGGCAGCATGGTGGGTTTGTTCATGGACAGTGGGTTGGCCCGCTAAATGAATAGCGTAGATAAAACTCATGCATCATGATGGTGGGCCATCAACATGGAAAGAGAGAGAGAGAGAGAGAGAGAGAGAGAGAGAGAGAGAGAGAGAGAGAGAGAGAACGTGTGTGCGAGGGAGAAGCTCCGCCATTAGGAGCTCCCCTCTAAGCATTACAACACATACATCAAATGGGTCTCACCGAATGTGGGCCCTCAAATCATAAAAATCAACAGTGGAAATCCCTTTCCTACCAATAATGAAGATTTACCCACCGATTACACTTTTTCTTGGTTCCTTGGGATGCTAAGCTCCTTGGTTTCTTCTTTGATGGAAGATGATGAAGATTGAAGGGTTATGATGAGAAATTTGGAGTAGGGAGTGGGCCATAAACTTGGCTATCCTTGGAGCTTCTCTTAGTTGGATGGTTGCTCTCTTTTTGGTTGCTTGGAAATGGTGGAGAGAATGAGAGGGAAATGAGATGAAAAGGGATGGGTTGTGTAAGAGAGGGATGGGTGTGTGTAAGAGAGAGTTGACTTTAGGGATGACTTATGTCACTCCCCAAACTCGGAAATCGGGCTCATAAAATTCCCGATCGCCGAATCCGGTGCCGACAGCCTCCGTAGTACCCCATTCTTGGCTCCCAACGTATATACGCCAGATTCCGATCCTGGGATCCTGTAAGGAGGATTTTTCAACGTATATTTATCTCGTAAGAAGCATAATCACAAGTTTACCCAAATCACAAAGGCAACATCATCATCATATATCCACTAATATAAATATTTGAGTATGTCGAAAGGGAAATACATATATCAAAAATCAAGCTTCAGAAGTCAGCTGCACGCTCTAAGCTCAATGCTGCTGCAACATAACATCACCTGCACGCATCTATCATGCATAAACTTATAGAAAGCTTAGATGGTGGTGTATTGTGTGTACAAGTGCCAAGTATTCAATATAGTGCCATAATCATATAATATCAGCATTACTGGCAAGATTATGAATCACACAATATCAGAGTAA
Organism: Magnolia sinica; assembly: GCF_029962835.1. Taxonomy (NCBI): domain Eukaryota; kingdom Viridiplantae; phylum Streptophyta; class Magnoliopsida; order Magnoliales; family Magnoliaceae; genus Magnolia; species Magnolia sinica. The sequence goes on from NC_080577.1 coordinate 37,065,083, forward strand.
GTGGAAATAATGATAAATCCATAAGTCATACAATTTCAGAGTACGCAATACAGATCAGCTATATAAATAAGGAGTCATAAAGAGCCAAATATCAGATGCCGAGGATGTAATGCAATATACAATTCCTGATGAGTTCACGAATACCGTCAGCTGTACCTAGACCATATAAATGCAGAAACACAGTAACCCAAAATGCCATATGCCATAGATATAATGCAATATGCGGTGCGAATGGGATGACCATGCTAGAGTGTGAAGTCAGGATGATAGTACGTAGTATCGCAGGCTACGGGGTCCACCACAAGGGACTTCTATCCAAACCAGTCACATACCTAATTTGGATAGTCAGACTCAATGTGGTAAACTCCTGATCTCAGGTTAGTCGCGTGCCTCAACCAAAATCCTGGCCATTGCGAAGGCACAATAACAAATAGTTGCGCAACACTAGTCCGGGTGGATAATGAATGAATGAATGAATGAATATGCAATGCCTGCTCTACAAATTCATACTGTACATCTCTGGGATCGTCACCAGGGTCTAGTACACTCTACATGCAAATCACTGCCCACTGGCGCGCGACCATGTAAGTGGAAGAGACCTCACTATTCGCCTAACCAGTAGTCAGCCAATATCTACCCGGCACGTCGATAGTGGACCTATTCACGAGCTGGTCAAACTCAGCTTAGCTATGCCCCCTACTATCGGGTAGGTAAGGCCACACCCCCTTCCCAACCGATCACGACATAGTGGGAGATGTGGCATCCTAGTATTCGGCACTCGGGCGCTCATATATCCACTCGGTCTCGATGTTGAGGCGTCTCCTGGCTACGGAGGTTTATGGACATCCAAAGTGCCCAGATGCTCGAACCAAACATTTTTGGTGCTCCATCTAGCTATCCACGACATGTCAGTGGAGGCTACGACCCTGATATCGCTAGGGCATATAGTAATCACAATACACAATGCAAGATGCATGAGTCATACAATCCTATCATGCATCAATCCTACGCATACCGTGCGCTCATGTGAGACAATCTTCGCTTATTAGGGAGTCTCATAACAACCTGTCCGAGGACATATGTAATGGTCAACCACATCTCATAATAAACATGCAGATGATGTATATGGGCATGTAGATGATGTTATGCTATCACATACTCATAATCGGTATCGACAATCAAAATCATGAGAATGGGCCTAACAAGGCCTAAGGGAAGGTCACAATGTGGACGTTCAACCATCATTGCCCATCAATGTGGACATTTAACCAACATTGCTCCCAAGGAGTGACCCACATTGAGCCAAACATAAAGTGGGCACATGGCCTCATACAAGGGCATAATATACATCGCAATGGGCCTCATACAAGGGCTATATACACAACAGGTGGGCCCTGCACATGGGCCTCAAATATATTGCATGGGCCACAACCCATAAGCCTCAAATACAACAAGTGGGCCACATTAATGGGCCGCACCAATGGACCTCATATACACAACAGGTGGGCCCTGCTCATGGGCCTCAAATACAACATGTGGGCCCTACACATGGGTCTCGTTTGCATCAAATGGGCCACATATCTGGATCTCGAATACATGAAATGGGTCACGTGTCATGGTCCTAATACACATCACAATGGCCACACGATAAGGGCCTAATAAACATCATAAGGGGCCTCTTGTTCTTCAAGTCGAGCCTCATCATATAGGCCTTATATATGCCAAGTGGGCAGCATCAACGGGCTCCACCAATGGGCCTCATACATCACATCGGGCCTCACCACTTGGGCCTGATATACACTACATATGGGCCTTACATATGGGCCTCAAATATATATTAAGTGGGCCGCATCAATGGGCCATAAATACATCACATGGGCCTAATTCAAAGGCCATAAATACATCACGATGGGCCTTACACAAGGGCCTTATCATATCGGGGTGGGCCTTGCACATTCTAAATGGGCTTCATACACATCATCTGGGCCTCACGTGGCAACCAATATGGATGTACGGTGTGGCTGTGATGTTCCTCAAAGTGGGTTCCACCGTCAAATGGGTGATGAGAATATTATGCATACATCATGGTGGGCCACACTTGTCCAGCAAACGGAATGGACAGCTTGGTTAAAAATACATAACGTCAAGGTGCGCTCCATAGCAGATGGATAGTGTGGAATACATTCATAATCAAGGTGGGTCCCACCTTCCCACACGTGTCACACGTGTGGGGTGGGCCCACTCTATCAAACAAATGGACGGTATGAATAGAATGCATACATCAGGTGGAGTCCCACCGTCCTTTGCTGATGGATGGTGTGGATATAAAATAGGTGGATGACATGGAATATAATACATACATCAAAGGTGGGGTCCACGTACACATGGACCACCAACACATACATCAAGGTGGCCCCGCATTAATCAGGACCCACCGTCCCATACACATGGATGGTGAGGATATACAACACATCAAGGTGGGGTTCAACAACGGACCTTGTACACATCAAGGTGGGCCTCAACAGCGGGCCTCATATATCCCATCAGGGCTTATCAAATGGGCCCCAAGTACATCACATCGGGCCTTCTCAAATGGGCCAAATCAATGGGCCAAGTCGAATGGGCCGAGTTGAATGGGCTAATTTAAATGGGCTGAACACAATTCATCTATTTTTAGAAATCAATATAGGGTATTATAAAAAAATGAATCATATCAAAAGATCAACTGGACCATACCATATCTAACAGTGGAGATAGTGATTTCCACGGTTAAATTCCAATGGGCCCCACCATAGGGTTTATCTCCCATCCAGCCTATTCATAAGGTCACAAAGACCTGGATTAAGAGGAAAAACAAATATCCTATTGGTCCAAACCCTGTAGGCCAAGGGTTTTAATGGTGGACGTTCAATCCCACTATTTTCTTTAATGTGGACCACCTGGTCCTAGGTTTATCTCATTTTTATTCCATCTCAAGCCTTAAAATTGTCCTTCAAAATGGTTGGACGGTTTGGATGCAACACATGCATCATAGTGGGTCCCATAGGGATGGACAACATAGATAAAGTACATACCTCATGGTGGGGTTCACACTGATGGAAGGTGTGGATTACAATACATACTTCAGTGGGTCCCACGTGGGGCCCACCATAACGTTTATTTTCCACCAAATCTGTTGGTAAGGTCATGTAGACCTGGCTGAAGAGGAAAACAAATTTCATAATGATCCAAAACTTCTCTGACCCAAGAAGGGTTTCAATGGCAGACGTTCAATCCTACACTGTCTCCCTGTGACATGGGCCACCTGAGTCCCACATACGACTGATTATTGAGGTGGCCCATTGTCCTAAAGGGGCCCACCAAATGCACGGTGTTGATGTACGAGACATATCACGGTGGGGCCTACGAATGGGGCCCACGTCCCTGGCCTTTTGCGCTTACGCAGCTCCTGCTATTGCATGTTTTTTTTAAACAGTTTTCTCGCAGTTTTTCGCAGGTGTGGCCCTCATCCGAAGAATCCGACCTAGCCGTTGGATTCTATGGCTCAAGACCGACCAAATGACCCTAATATGTGATGTGTTTTGGCGAATAGAAAAATCAAGGTGGGTCCTAACTGATTTGAACGGTAGAAATCATAGTTTTCTATGGTATGGCCCGCTTGATTATCGGATCGGCTTCATTTTTCGGCTTAATGCCTAAAAAGAGTTGGGAAACATGATGGACGATGTGGATCAAAGCCATACATCAAGGTGGGGCATACATGAACCGCCCTCTCCAAAGCTTTTTGAATCAAGCTAATATTTTTATTTTCAATTCATGTCTCGAGTCCCTAGGAGCTGGATGGTTTGGGGCACAACACATATATAAGGTGGGCCTTGCTCATGTGGGCCACCAAATGCACGGATGGTGTGGGTAAGACATACATCAAGTGGGGTACATCCGAGTGGGCCACACGGCCACATCATCACATAAGAAAAATGAAAAAGAGAGGGAGAGAGAGAGAGAAAGAGGCACGCGTGTGATGGAGGGACCATGCCACTATGGGCCCTCCCTTCCATACATCACAACATAAATCAAGTGGGTCCCATTACATGTGGGTCCACCGATCAAAAATCAACGATAGAGATTACCTCTCCACCAAAATAAAAGGTCTAGATGACCTCTTTAAATCTAGAAAGTAAACATCATGATAGGGTTCGTGGAGATTGGCCCCATCATGGAATGATCATGAGAGTCATAGTGGGCCATCGGCCACATCTAAGGTCCAAAGTGAGATCCATACCATCAATCGGTAGGCCCCACTTGGCCCATCATCAAAAGAATAAAATCTAAGCTATAGAAGCAACCACCGATCATCTTCTTGGACTTTTTCTCCCATCGATGCATCCTAGAGCTCCATGGAATACATTTCAACGGTCGAGATGAAGCTTGGATGGTGGAGATGAGAGGTAGGAAGGTGGGACACACTAGCTCTCCTCTCTCTCATGAAAATGTTGGACATTGGAGTTGCTTGGGGAGAATGGGAGAGATGAGAGAGATAAGAGGGATGAGAGAGTGTGTGATGTAATATAAGTGACGGGTGAGTGATGGGGAGTGATGGGGAGTGATGGGTGGAGAGAGAGAGAGTTGACTTTGGGGATGGGTAGTTGTACTTAGGGATGGGTGTGGGAGTGATGTATACTTGATTGAATGATTGATGGGATTGATGTGATGGATTCTCTCAGAATTTATAACGTGTGGTGTTTTCCTTGAATTAAACGCAGGCCACATTCCCTGGCCCGGGTATCGCCTCAGCACGCGAGACGTGGCATCGGAACCACGGCGACGGTGTGGTCGCATGGATACAAGTCTCGGGTCGAGCCAACTCTGATATATAGGACATAACTTAGGATCGTGTGTAAACACTGATAACAGATCGCGGGGTCGCCGAAATTCGACCAGGACTGCGGAAGCATACAGAACAGTAAGGGCTAGGATACGGGTCTCACAGCTTGTGTAAGGGAGGGATGGGTAAAGTGATGGGTTGTACTTGACTTGCTCCTGATTAATTAATGTGATAGATTGGGTAGAGATTCTCTTGGGATTCACAATGCGTGGTGTTTTCTTGAAATATACACAGGCTCACTACTTTTAACTTGGGTATCGCATCAGTGCGCAAAACGCAGCGTTGGAACCATGGTGACGGCGCGGTCGCTAGGGTATAGGTTTCGAGTTGATTTGACTCAAATCTATGGGATGCGACTTAAGGTCTCGTGCAAATACTGACTACAGGTCACGGATTGTCAAAATTTAACAGAAGGATCACGGAAGTCTAAGGAATGGTACGGTCTAGGATACGGGCCTTACACGAATGATGGAGACAACCATGACTAGCGGTGGCAATAGCAAGATATAACAAATGTGTAGCTCAGTCGATACCATTGGGGAACTATGAAGCAAACTCCAAATTCGAATCACATGATGAAAGATAAACATAAACAAACCATGTACATGAACACATGATTTTACGTGGAAAACCCTCATGAGAAAAAGCCACGGCACAAAGCGACAATAAAATTCACTATGAATAACAAATTATAAGAGATAAAATCATTTACTGATGCGAAACCCTTCAAAAAAACTTGGCCTCCCTTTAAAACATTCTTAGAAACATTTAAGCTCTCTTAATCATGTCATAATCATGCATTACACCGATATATATAGTGTTACATCTGAAATATGAAACAACTCATGCAATTACACAAAACTATGTGCTTTGTCGATCTAAGCATCGATCGATCAACATCGATCGAGCAACCCTTAATCGATCAACAACCAGATGTTCAATCACTCAAACATGCTCACAAGTATTTAGAGATTTTACAATTATTATCCAAAAATAGTCGATCACTCGAACCTCCCAGGTCAATCGACTAAACCTATCCAAAATAGTCCATTCTTGATTGTTTCTTAGCATGCGGCCCCCCTAAGTTACGAATCGAGCTCGATTTTGAACTATGAGCCTAAATTTTAAGGACACATAAGATGGATGAGTGGATGTCGAATACACATAATAGTGGGACCACAAAGATCGACCTTACTATAACTACAATACGATCGACCTTAGAGGAATATCTCTCTTAATTAATAGTAATTATACATTAAGAGGCCAAGTTCTCTATTAAGGGAAGTGTCCACCCATGATGGAGGGCATTATTATATCAATGCCTTCGACAAACAAACAATAGGCCCAAGTCTACAAACTAGGGTTACTTTGTAATTAGAATGCACGGTAATCCCATTCACAATTCCACTGAATCTATGTGAATTGGAATCCTCGATTGTGTTTGGCATCTTGTAATTGAAATGCACCAGAATCCAAATATTATGTTTAGATGCATGTAATTAAAGTTTATCATAATTCTTTAGTATATTCACAGGAACATAAATTTGATCAAGTTTAATATACCCATTTAATGTACATGTGATATATTTGGTAAGATGATTGTAATACACTCATTGAAATATATACTTTCACAGAAAAGAGAAAATTTCGACCCTTGGGTGGACTATAAATGAGCAAAATGGCTTGATTCACTATGATTTCGAGCTATGTTAATTTTCCTGAGCATGGTCCTGATTTCATGCTCCTCGGTTAAATTTGCTTAAGGTATAGGTGCTAGCCCCTTTTTCCATTTGTAGCACTCTCTTGCAAAATGACCTAATTCACCATACATACAGAAACCATATGATTTATCATGATCTCAATTTTTTAGGCTCTTACCCTTGAGTTTAGGTTTCTTTTTAACTGATTATTTTGGTTAGGGATTTGGATATTCCTTTATATTGGTTCTGGTTATGTTTTTCATTAGTCATTAAGACCTTAGATACATCTTTATCTTTCAATCTATCTTTGAGTCTAGCTTCTTCCTCAATCCAACGTGATAGTCTTTCATCTAATAGCAACCACTTAAAAGAGTTCATCTAAAAGAGTTCACCACTTAAATGAGTTATGAGATTAAACTTATTTGTCTGCTGCACCATTGATTCATTGTCAACCATTTGGAACTTAAAGTATTGACTCATGGCATATTTTTTTACACCACCTCTTCGGTCTTTTGCTTCTTTTTAATGCTTTGTATTACAATAGTCATTTCATAGTTGTAGTAAAGGTCATACAATTAATTTGATATAGTGTTCAGAATATAATTCTTGCATATATAGATAATTGTGTTTATTCAATATTTTTATCGAACCACGGATAATTTGCTAAAGATCACTAGTTAAAAAAATTAATTTTTCTTCCACCTTTTAAAGTGTAGGTTGTCCAAAACTTCGGGGCAGACAAACTTTTCACCCAAATTTTTTAAAGCCACGGGGTACAAATATCTCAAAAAATTTGAATCTTAAATAATGGATACGGGAAAATAAAAATAAGATAAATTAGAACTAATGGAATTCTATACGAGTATTGAATATTTAAGAGGGCAACAACAGTATTATTGATTAAGTTTTGATTCACCACTAGGTCAAGGCATACAAGTGGTCACTATCTTTAAGATAGTATGTGATCCTTAGAGTGTAGAATAAGTGCAATAGGTTGTCTATGAGCTAAATCAGTGTAGTAGGATGTCAATGAGCTATCTCCCATGATTCAACACCCAATAGATGGATGCCCACATTGTGTAGCTAGCAAACAAAAAGGGAATTTTGATTTATATATGAAGAATTTGAGGTGCATGTGGGGTAGAGCATAGTATAAAACATTTTATAAAAAATCTATTGGCAAAGTCTTTTAAATCACTTCACAACACTCACTTCTATCTGAGGCTCATATGGCTCCTCGTAATTGGAATTCATTAGTATCAATTTACAATTACACTCAAATTCATGGGAAATGGAATCCTCAATTGTATCTAGCTACTTGTAATTGGAATGTAATGGAATCTGTTGATGCTGTTTTCAGCTTGCCCCATTGTTGGCCCTTGGACCTGCACAAGTAGAAGGAAAAAGGTCACTCTAACTTTACCAGGGGACCATCTGATGCTACAGTCAAAACTTGGATCTTAGAATAAAGGTTTTAAGGTGAGAGATTTTGCATACCTTTTATCATAAAGGTCTTTGTATTTATAATGGCGTCGTACCCCATAGGGCTTCTGTAATTAGAGTAGATCTCAATCTCTTGGGATCCATAATCCCTGATATTCCTAGATTTTCGGAGATCTTAGCCTTATCTCCCGAAAATCTTGAGTAGAGATCCAGAGTTCTACTAGGTTACTTTCAGATATAGAATGATACAGCTCAGCCATCTATTAACAAGGTCGCGCCAAGATAAGTTTTATAGCTAGTCTCGCCCACTCTATTGGCTGACTCAATCTTTGAATCAGACTAAAGCTCGAACGGCTCTAGGGCCAATCTGCTTGGGCTTTCCTCTGTGAGGCTTTTGATTGAGCCTTGAGGTGCACTTCCTCCCTTAGAGGCTTCGCTTTAAGGCTCAAGACGTTCAAGCTACGGTCGAGTCAGGCACCTCACGATCTGAGCTATGTTTCTCCATCTAGCGTTTATGAACTTTGGGCTTTATCTGGACTCGGTGTCTAACGAGTCTGAGCCATTGCTTCGCTGAATCTTCTGACCCTCAAGCCAACTTAAGGACTTGTTATATTTTTTCCCCTAACAGTGAGTCCCCCTACTCCGTGCATCGCCTTAAGGTAGTTAGGGAGTATTTCAGAATTAAGTCAGGTTGTATTTGAGCCGAGTTTATGATGAAGCATTTATTGATTGCAGGGCAGTTCGCACGGCTTCCAAGATATGTCGTCTCACTTAACCATGCATCGATTCGCTTATCGAGACCACATAAGTAGAGAGGCAGTCGTTTCGACATTAAGACGAATGGAGATCGGACACGTGGCGGAGTACTTAATGGGAACATGTGGGGTGCCACCACGTGTAAAGCTGGGGTGCCCAAGGGAACGTCATTTCGGCTCCTCATTTAATGATGTTGACACATGGCGACTCTATATAAAGAGGTCACCCTAAATAGGCTTTCGCCATTCTCGCGCCCTCTTTCAATTTTCACCCCTTATCTCCTCGCTTCCTTTTGCGAACTCTGGCACAGTAATCCTTCACGTCGATGTTTCTAGCACCCTCGAATCTCTTCTGGTGAGCTCCTGCTTCCGCCCTTTCTTTTCTTTCAATAATATCAAGCCCCGTAAGCCCTAGGGAGGGAAAATACAGTGGTGAGGGTGAAGCAAGCAGCTTTTGGGCAGCTTTCAAATCACCCTCACTGTTGCCAAAGGTTGCTGGAGAGGTAGACATCCTATTCTGCCATTCATAGAGGGTAATGGACCCTCCAGAAGAGAGGCTGGTGGCATCATTGGAGGCATTGGATTCACGTCCTGAACGTATGGCTGTTGAAGGCTCCTCTGGTCGTTCCAATCCTGAGGAGGGCGGTGAGGAGGAAGTTGAGACCGAAGGATGGGTTAAAGGGCTCGTGCCTTTGGTGATGACAACAGAGGAGCTATCTAAAATTCAGTCTGGATACCACATTCTAGACTCGGTCATGTTGACTCTCCCTCGGCCAGGAGATCTACCACATTCTGTGACTCGGATACAGAGTTTCTGAGCCTTGAGTCCCGAGAAGAGATCTTGTAAGAGGCTTCTCTAGCCGGAGCTTCTTTTCGAGTGGGGCTTCGACTCTGCTGTAACCAGTGAAAGACTTAGTTTTCTTTTTTTGCACATCTGACTGCACTGATGCTTATTCTTTGAACGTAGACATGTTTGAGGCTCAGCCCACTCTTCGTCCCTCGTTTCGGGTTCGACCCCCACATCGCTCAGGCTCCTGGTCCTCGAAAAGGCATAAGACGTTCTCGAAAGGCCCGACGAGGACCGCCCCTCCTGCTCTCCCGGCTATTATCGAGGTCGAGGAAGGTACGGAGGTGGCGGAGCTGATGGAGGCAACGACACAAGCGGTATTGACGACCTCTGAGCAACCTAGGGAGGCTACCAAGCCAGAGCCGACTGAGGCACCTATTGCTCAAGGGGCAGAGAAGAAGGTGCCATGCAGGGTAGGAGTAGCTGAGGAAGAGAGGATAGCCTTCTGCCAGAAGGTTAAAGTGATCCTTCAGTGGGCGAGTCAGTAAATGTTCGCGGGAGAATTCTTTGGCCTTCTGGAGTCGTCTTCCAAGGACAACACGCTCAATAGGATCGGGACTCTATTGCTCGAGGTAACATCGTCACTTCCCTTAGTTGTTTTCGCTTTAGATTTTCCTCTCTCTCTTTTATGAAAAAGACTTCCATTGTGCAGTTCACCCCTTGCATGTTGAAGGCCCATGTTGAGGTATCTGCCTTAGCCAGGCGAGCTGGGGACACAGAAGCTAGGCTGTCAGATGTTGAGGTCCAGCGGTCAGAAGCAGAGGCTCGACAATCATTTGTTGAGTCTCGAGCTGTCTTCATGGAGGGCTAGCTCGAGAAGGCAAAGTGTCACGCCCCAAACACAGGGACGGACAGCTTCCGTGATGCCCCGAATTCGGCACTTGACTTCCATAAACCAAGTCCCAAGTTCGGCGCACCACAAGGAAGATTTTTGACTGAATTTTTTTTTATTTATATGCATAGTAACACCTGAGCACAAAGATCCATGATCAAACTACCAAGCAACACTCTCCATCATAAGTCCCGATGGTTATAAGTATAATGCTTTACAAAAGATACGTAACGTCAACATTGCCAAATCGAAGAATAGATGCAATGCATCGAGAAAGCTAAGTCTTCCAAGCTACTCCAACCCTGAAAAAAAATAGAAAATAGGAGGCTTAGGCAAAAGCCTAGTGAGTACACACATGTGTGCAGTATGTCCTACATGCAGGCAAGATAAATATAGTACAAGGAAATCATACCACAGCCATAACCATATTACATGCATCCGTAATCACATCATCATCATCATATTGTCATGCCATAATTATACAATATCGGAAATACTGACAAGTCCATGAGTCATATAATATCAGAGTACGCAATATAAATCAGTATGTAAATGAGGAATTATAAAGAGCCAAATATCAGATGTCGAGGATGCAATGCAATATGTGGTGCGAATGAAATGACTGTGCTGGAGTGAAGTCGGGATGGTAATACGTAGTATCGCAGACTATGGGGTCTATCACAAGGGACTTCTATCCAAAATAGTCTCATACCTAATTTGGATAGTCAGACTCAATGTGGTAAACTCCTGATCTCAGGTTAGTCGCGCGCCCCAACCGAAATCCTGGCCATTGCGAAGGTACACACAACAAATAGTTGCCACCACCAGCCCGAGTGGATAGTGAATGAATGAATGAATAAGTATGCAACTCCTGCTCAATAAGTCCACATATCAGTACAGTTCATCTCTAGGATCATCACCGGGGTTTAGTACACTCCAAATGGCACTGTCTCTCTCCCAGCAGCACAGCCCAAGTGAACGTAAGAAACCTCATTATCCGCCTAGCCAATAGTCTGCCAATACCTATCCGGCACGTCGATAGCGGACCCATTTACGAGCTGGTCAAACTCAGCCTAGTAATGCCCCCTACCCTCGGGCGGGTAAGGCCACACCTCCTCCCAACCGACCACGACACAGTGGGAGACGCGGCCTCCTGGTATTCGGCACTCAGGCACTCATGTATCCACTCAGTCTCGACGTTGGGGCGTCTCCTGGCCTCGGAGGTTTAGGAATTTTCACCCAGGGACATCTATGGCGCCCGTATGCTAGAACCAAATATTTCCGGTGTCCCATCTGGCCATCCACGATATGCCTGTGGAGGCTACGGCCCTGATGTCGCTAGGGCACACAATGCAAGATGCATGAGTCATACAATACAGTCATGCATCAATCCTTCGCATACCGTGCACTCATGTGAGATAACCTCCGCCTATCAGGGAGTCTCATAACAATCTGTCCAACGACATATGCAATGGTCAACCACATCTCATAACAAACATGCAGATGATGCGTATGGGCATGTATGATAATGTTGTGCTGTCACATACTCATAATCAGTATCAATAACCGGCCTCAACAATTGGCTTCGACAATGTGGACATTTAACCAACATTGTCCCCAAGGAATGACCCACATAAATATCAATACATACATCATGGTGAAATCACACCACATCGGTCCTCAGATACATCGCTTCGGGTCTCACACAAGGGCCGCACATTCATCGCATTGGGCCTCACTCATGGGCCGCATATACATCACATTGGGCCGTATCATATGTGCACTACACATCGCAATGGGCCTTGGCTCATGGGCCATGAATACACCACATCAGGCTGCATGACCCATGGGCTTCAAATACTCAAGAGGTGAGCCTACACATGGGCCTCAAATACATCACAATGAGCCACAACCCATGGGCCTAAAATATATCTCAATGAGCCATGCCCATGAGTCTCAAATACATCACATTGGGCTTCACCCATGGGCCTCGAATACATTGCAAGTGGCCTCAAATCTATTTCACAGGTAGACCACATACCTAGGCCTAATACACATCACTATGGGCCGCATCACATGGGCCGAAAATACATCACAATGAGCTTCATCATATGGACCGGAAATATATCTCAATGGGCCTTGCCCATAGGCCACGAATACATGGCTACACCAATTATGATAAGTCTTATACTACAACCACTTCACATGTCACATAGATAATGACTCATATTCGGTGTCACCTGGTTAAGGGCCGAGAGCTATATTTCATCATACCAATTATAGTTTAAAGATCACATTGTATAAAAATCCAGGATCTTGATAGCATTAGCTTGGGTAATATAACCCTAAATCATATTCGGTTTAGTGTACAACTTGGTCATGTGTGATTCAAGTGGTGGTATCTATGTCGATAAGTACAAACCTACGTTGTTGAATGGTCATTAATGCCACTTGATTTCATAAGGTTAGGTGGCCTTGTACGTACTTCATATTCACACAGTTAGATGATTACATACACTACATGTTCTCCACCATTGCCTATGATTAGGTGGCTATACATACATCAAATACCCACATGATCAATGGGCCAAACAGGTAATATCACACCCTCACACCACTAGAGTTTATATATTTGTTATAATTAAACATGTTTTTAAGGGTTTAAACACAAGTATCATGATCCTATTACTTGGGGCCGCACTCTAACCAAAGTGTCAAGTGATCAAGGGATGTCCACAATCAGCCCATTTAAAGGATTAATCATCATTACTTTGAAAATTATAATACCAGTTCATCATACATTCCACACATGAAAATTACAAACTCTTATCGAAGAGGCCCAATGGTTAGCCCAAATAAGGCTATCACTGATGGGCCCACATGGCGTTCACTCAAAATGGGCCTTAACATTCTTGGGCTCACATATCAATGGAATTCATAATGGGTCCTATGCAGTAGAGTCCATGGGGATTTCCCATGAGGTTGAGTTGTGTGTGACCCACTTATGACTTAGGTCTGCTTTGATTTTAGTCCAAGTCCTAAAATGATATGAGGAAGTGGATGGTCTGCAAGGATTAAATAGATACACCATGATGGCCTTAGGTTGGATTCAATAGTTAAGTCCTTATTCTCACAGCCTTGTATTGTGTGGTCCAATTCAGGTTAGATTAACTGATCTTTGGGACAATGCCCTAGAGGGGACCCGGTACATGGGCTAGATGGGTTGAATATTTAATGCATCATCAGGATGGCCCATAATAAATTTTTTGTGATGAGAGTTTAATTTACATTATTTCATAATGAACGGCTATCTAATCATTGGATGGGCCTGAGTCTTGGTAACATACCGTCAAAGGGGTTGATAAAATAAATAAATGATGAGGATCTTGAATATAAATCATGTCATAACCATGGTGGATTAAGTGGCATAACACCTACATTAAAGTGGGCCATACCACACACAAGTTGAGAGGGTTACCCTCTCTTAAATATTCATAATTATTTGTTGCGCCCGCAGAGGTATGGTTCATAAATCCAGCCCATCCATTATGTGTGTCCCACTTGGTTGAGGGGTCAGACCAAGTTTCAGATACGTCTAAATTTCAGGTGGACCTAACACATGATTTTACATGCTCGAGCTTCGAGTTGTACGAATGGTTCAAGGAGATCAAAGTTACATGTGTGCTACAGTGATGTATTTATTATACCTACACCATTCATCTATTTTTAGAGATCATTTTAGAAAATTATCCAAAAATGAATCATAACCAAAAATTATCTGGAACTCTCCTTAATTAGCAATTAGGATAATGATTTCACCGTTAAACCATTCATCGGGCCCACCATAACATTTATTTCCCACCCAATCTGTTCATAAGGTCACAAAGACCTGAATTAAGGGGAAAAACAAATTTCATACTGCTCCAAAATTTCTGACCCAAAAAGGGTTCCAATGGTTTACGTTCAATCCCTGCCACTTTTGTAGTGTGGCCCACTTGATAGTTAGATCTATCTTTTTTTTTCTTTTTCTTTTTTTCTTCTCAAGCCTTAAGAAAAACTTGCCAAATGGATGGACGGTTTGGATATAACACATACCTCATGATCAGATTGATCCAGATCTTTTATTATTATTATTATTATTAATATTTTTTTATGGTGTGGGCCGCCTGAGTTCTGTGTACGGCTGAAATTTGGAGGTGGCCCATTTTTAAACGGGACCCATCAAATGCATGGTACTGATGTTCGAATGCATCAACGTGGGGCCTGTGATGGGCCCACTTTCCTCCAGCGTCAGCAGCAGACGCTGCTTGCTGCAGCGTCATTCAGACGCTGACGGCATATATATTATTATTATTTTTTGGTTTTCAAATATGGGGCTCACAACAGGACGATCCAGTCCAACTGTTGTGTGTGTCCCTCATGTTTGATGGGCCAGTCCAAGTTTCAGATGCATCCAAATTTCAGGTGGGGCCCAAAAAGTGCTTTTATATGTTTTAACCATGTCTGCACATTATTTTAGATGGTGTGGGCCACCTAAGTTCTTTGTACGGTTAATTTTTGGCGTGACCCATTTTTAAGAGGGGACCCACCAAATTCACGGTGCTGATGTTCGACATACATCAAGTTAGGGCCTGTGGTGGGGCCACCTCTTTCCAGCGTCAACAGAGACGCTACTTGCTGCAGCGTCAGATGGTTGTGTTTTTTTTTGTGTTTTTTTTTATTCTCATTTATGGGGCCCACAAAAGGACGATCCAGTCCATCTGTTGTGTGTGTTCCACGTGGTGAAGCGTCCAATCTAAGTTTCAAATGCATAAAAATTTCAATTGGGCCCCAGCAAGTACTTTTATATGTTTTAGTATGTCTTCACATGATTTTTGATGGTGTGGCCTACCAGAGAAATGGATTGGCTTCATTTTTTGGTTCAACGCCTAAAATGATCTGAAAAATTGAATGGACGACGTGGATTTAATACATATATCATGGGTGGGGCCCATTGTGGACCCACACCTCTTCCCTTCTTTTTCTTTCAAATGGCGGGACGCTGCCTTCTTTTTTTTTTTTTTTGGTGTGTATGCACGTGTGCATGTGTGAGCGTGTGGCTAACCAAATTGCCATACTTAAACAGTTTGGATGGCTACAAAATTCTAGTGGGGCCCACTATCGATGGGTCCCACATAAAGCCTATAATAAATTATTATTTTTTATTATTATTATTTTTTTTCCATGCATCCATACCATTAATCACATCCTTATCATCATATCATCACAAGTATTAATTATTATTATTTATATGTACTCTCTTATGTATCCACACCATTGATCACATCATTATTCTCAAATCATTTCCACTAATAATCATACAAATAATTAAAAAAACAAACAAACCAAGAGTGGAGTGGGTGTACTCACCTTGATGAATTAGATGGATGGTTGAATGTATGGAAGGGATGGAATTGATGGTTGAGATGGATGAAAGGTATGGGATTGATGGAGTTGATAGCCCACCAAGATCACTCCTCTCTCTCTCTCTCTCTCTCTCTCTCTCTCTCTTTCTTATGGAAAAAAATGGTGAAATGCTAAGGGATGGAGGGGTATTTATAAAAAAAAATGGATAAAATTTTGGTTAAGTTAAGCTAATGTGATTAATATTAGCTTAGGCTAGGATTATGGTACTTAATTCATGCTTTGCAATTAATGGTGGATTAAAGGAGCATGGGATGGCATGGTGTGGTGATGTCATGTATAGTATATGGCATGGAGAAAGGTTGACTTTTATGTACATGAGAGAGAAGAGGTATGGGTATGTGACATCACACACATGGGTAGAGATTCTCTCACCCATGTGTGGCATGTACATGTGTGCTTGACATGTGTTGTGCACATGTGTGGAATAAAATACATGGTGCCATGCACACATGATACACTTATTATTCTTCACAGCGTATCTTACTAACGGAGTATCATACCAATGCACGGGTGGTACCTCCATGATCGCGGTGATGGGGCGATCGATATGAGATAGGTTTCAAGGTCTTGGGGTTCCGGTCAGTTGGGTGTGTACTATGAATGATCAATCCATGTCTAGCTAACGGCTTCAATCATCATAAGCATGGAAAATAGTACCGAATGGACCAGGTGTTACACAAAAGCTGTTCTTGAGTCGGTCATAACGGAAAGGGACTGCGTGGCCTCGCGATTGGAAGAGGCCAGGTTGGCCTTCTAGTAGGCCATCACCGAACGTACCTCAGCTGTGAAGAAGGTTCAGGAGCTTGGGACGGGGACTAAAGCCAGTCTTACTATTGCGAAGGTTGAGGCGGTGGAACAGTATCTTTCATCTTCAGCTTATGAGGAAGAGCGAACCCTTATCTATCGAGAGGGCTACGCAAAATGCAACAAGGTGATGAAAGAATCTTTTTCCCATCTAGATATATCTGGCTTCGATGAGGGCGAGTCAAGGTCCAGTGGCGAAGCAACGGTAGACCCCGATGCATACACTTATGACGCCTCTACTACTACTCTTGATGCGGCTCCATCAGCATTTCCTGGGTTAGTTCCTGGTGCAGCAGGCGAGGCCGAGCCCTGAAGTTAGTGTGGTGGAGCAAAATTCCTTTCTGCTCCCCACATCTGCTTCAAGCACTTCAAGAACACCAAGCTTCGGGGCCAAGCATGTCAACAGCGTCGAGCGTCGTCTTTTACCGATATCCGAGTGTTGAGCATTTATTATTTTGTTAATACGATTGTAAACAATGAACCGACAATGTAACACTTTGCTAATCAATGAATATATGTTTGTTGCTACTTATTTGTGCATTCTACAATTATTATTTTTAATCTTCTAAGTGTTTAAAGTAATCGAGCCAAGTGTAGATTGCCCTTTGATCGAGCTATGGATAGTATATCTTGAGATGCTCGACGTTCTAAGGATGAGGCAGGAGTTGCCCTGTTAGATCTTCTAGTCAGTAGGTACCTGGTCGAACAGTATTTGTGATTACGTAAGGGCCCTCCCAATGGGCCCTAGCATTCCTTCACCGCTTTCCATAGTATTATAAAAAGTTCTTCAGAGGACTAAGTCCCCTGCTCAAAATCGCCTGACTTTGACTCAGTCGTTGTAAGATTGGGACACTAATCGTTAATAGGTGGTTGTACAAAGTCGAGCCAACTCTCGAATTTCGTCTAGGAGGTCGAGGTTGAGGGTCAACAACTCCTCATTGTCTTGCTTGTTGAACGAACTTACTCGGGCAGTAGGTAAGCCGATTTCAACATGAACAATTGCTTCTGAGCCATACGCTAGTGAAAATGGAGTCTCCCCCATTGCGGTTCGAGCCGTAGTTTAGTACGCCCAAAGAATTTTAGGAAGCTCTTAAGCCCATGTCCCTTCGGCTCGGTCTAGCTTAGTCCGAAGGTACTACTTTATAACCTTATTAATGGCTACAACATGTTGAGGGTCAAATATTGCATATTAGACATCAGTTATTACCTGCTTTTACGAACATGATACTGTTTAATGCCCTATTTTAATTGTGTTTGTGTTGCAAGGTGAATTTAGGAGCGTGGACTGAAAAAAGGTACTAAAAGTGTGGATTTGATCCTATGAAGTTACCAAGGCAAGGGACAGACCCCAAGGGACCGAGATCGAAGAAATTACACACTAGAGATTCAAGAAAATCAAGCCACTCATGTTAAATGGGCCCGAAAATCATCTAAAATGAAAGATCACAAGGTTCCCACCATCCGTTCGGCTCAAAACGTTATATATGGCTTGAGGACCATAAATTAACCGTACACATCAAATTTCAGCCATTGGATCCTGGCCCAACGGACAGATCAACCCCTTAAATCCTGATTTGGGGGCCCACCTGATCACTGGATATGCCTCAATTTCGGTCTCAACACCTTAAATTATGCCGAGAACTAGATGGACGGAGTAGATTTTTCACAAACATCTCAGGGGACCCCACGCTTGAGGTGGGTGTACACCATGTACACGTGCACTCGGTGCACCGGACCAGCTAAAGCTAGTCAACAGGCTTTAACCCGTGGTTTCTTTTTAAAAACCAAAAACAGACAGCGTCTTTACACTGTCCGTCCATTTTTTAGTAGTGGGGCTGTTCACACCCCAAGTGCAGGGTTGTGATGTAGTAATAAACTCGGTAAGACCGAGGTCGAATCCACAGGGACTGATACCCATACGTTATCTGAACTAAGTAGAACTAGAACTAGTCGAAGATGCGATCTAAAACAAATAGAATTTAGGAAATAATTGCGGAATGATTATCTAAAACTTAAGTAACTCAGAGGAAGGAAACTAGGGATTCAGAGGATCCACTTGTAGAGATCAGGGAGATCTTATGCCTGCATCAATAATTATGAAATTTAAACTGAACGTTACTTGATCTAGTTTTTAAGAGATGAAAAGTATATGAATTAGAATGGATTCCATCATCTAACCATGCCCAGGGGACAAAGTAAACAATAGAATTAAACTAATTATCAACCAACCAACAACGTATGAAGATCAGGAAGGGTACTGTCATCCTACCATGCCCATGGAACAATGATGAACAACAGGGCTTTCTGACTTCATAATCATAAAAAAAAAGGGAGGAAATACTCAAAGTCATTGCAGATCTATTGTAATTTCAGTCACAACACACCATTGAAAACTAAAAGTATTCCTTTAATTAAACAAAAATCAAATTCAGTTCGTGAATTGAAATCAAATTAAAGGCAATGAATAAAATCCCCCATTTCACTACAAGCTTCACCTCTTAGCCCTAGCTAAGAGGTTTAGCCACTCATGATTGGCCTAAACCCAAAACAAATAGAAAGAAAAAGAAAATGAAAAAAAGAAGAAAAATAAAGAAAAATTTCTTATCTTTTCTCTCTCATCTTCTCTCTCTGTCTTCTTTTCTTCCGTCCTTCTTCCAATCAGCCGCATAACCTCTCTCACGTGCCAGCCACGTTCCAATCCTTTGCCGATGTCCAGCACGAACACTTCTTCCCAACCAAAAATGACTTCCCACCCTTTCTCCCCCTCCGTTTCCAAACTTTCTCTCCTTTTATCTTTCTTCTCACCTCCCTGCTGTGGAGTCCTGGCAGAACTCGGCTGCGGAAGCTGGAGACTCCTGTATGTAGAGCCCGTCCTGCCTTTCGCAGGCTGTTTGTAACAGGACCGGGCTCTGAATCACGCAACAAAGAGGCTTTCTGCGTAAGAATGATTGGTGAGGCCCACTTTATCTATCATTTGAGAGATCCATGCTGTTCAACAGCTTCTCCTCAGAATTTCGACCGAACATGGTCTGTTTTGATCCTCCGTTGACGCTGCCCATGGAAGAATTCCTGTTGTAACGGCATTCGAATGGTCCTTTTGTGATCGTTGTGGCGGACATGTATGCGTGTATGGCTGAAAACGGTCAGCATGGTTCTGACAATATTGAGTCCATCTACATGATGGATGGCTCGGATTGATGATTTGGTCCGTGATGATGGCCCACTACGATCATCCGCAGCCTCTGTTACGCAGACAGAAACAGAGCCGCGGACGTTGTTTAGTCGGTGGTGACTGTGGCCACACTAGGATTCTAATGTCGAATCCACTCCGTCCATTGTTTTCAGGACGAAAAACCGTCTGGGATTGCTCGGTTTTCTATCCAAAGTGCGGTATCTCATGAGAGCGTAACCCAGCCGTCCATCCTGCGTTTAAACAGAGATCTATGCATATGTCTATGCATGGGACCAGACAGACAGCTAGGAGTCGGTCTTGGCTGTGTCCTGAGTCCGGTGAACGGTTCGGATCATCGATCCATATAATGAGTGGGGCCCATTAACGAAAAACGGACGGACAGCGTAAAGACGCTGTCCATTTTTTCCGCAGAAGAGGGAGGGCGACGGGTCGCTGTCGGTTTGACCAGGCCGGCTGATCCGGTGCACAGCGCATGTACATTTGCTGTGTACAGCTGTCACGTGGAGCGGGGTCTTCCTTGATGTTTGCGGGAAATCAGATCCGCTCATCCCTTTTATCATCTCATTTAATGGATAAGGCCCACATTTGAAGCATATGTGAATATCAGGTGGCCCCCAGCTCGGTAATTCATGGGCTGATCTGACCATTGGACTACTTCCATAGGGATCCAACTATTGAAATTTGACGTGTACAGTTTATTTAGGGTCTTCAGGCCATATATGAAGATTCGATCCTGATTGGATGGTGGGAACCCTATGATCTTGCATTCTGGAAACTTTTCAGGCCACTTGAGCTTCAATTCCTCGATTTTCTTGGATCCCTGGCGTGTAAATCTGTCGATCTTGGTCTCATAGGGTCCGTCCCATGCTCTGGTGCTTTCAGATCGTTAAATCCATGCTTTTAGTACCCTTTCCCAGTCCAGGCTCGTGAATACGCCCTGCATCACAAACATGATTAAATCAGGCTGTTAAATCGTACTATGTTCGTAAATCTAGGCAGTAACTGGGTCTGATATGCAATATTTGACCCTCAACAGGGGCCCACCCATCATACATCTTTATGATCTGGACTGTCCATTGCATCCAGGGGGTGACCCTCGCATAGGTGGCTGTTTGGCCTCGTGCACACACGCATTCGTGGATCATCGAAAAATGTAAGATTAACGGTGACTTGATTTTATACAGTGGACTGCACCAAAACTTGACAAAAACCACTCCTTACCAATTGGTTTTTCGCCAGGATCCAATGAACGGGGTGGATTTTCTGAAAAGAATCACTATGGGGCCCACCGAGCATGTCAGCGTAAGAAAATTAGCAGGAAGCCCACGTTCGTGAAATCTGGCCGCAGTGGGGCATTATACGGCGTAGATGATGGTCGGTTAGATGATCTGAACCGTCCAAAAGATCAGGCAGGGGGTCCTTACCCCAGCCATGGAGCCAGAATGGGTTTCTTGGCCATATACCATCTAAAACTCCCATCCAAACAAAACTAGTTTGCATTTTTCTTCGCTGCGCACGCTGTAGCTGCGTAAAAGCTCTCCCACCGACTTCTTTGTGGCTATAAAAAGAGAGAGAAGGATGTGAGAGGGGAGATCCACCGTCCGCCACCCGTAGAGGCATCTTGTGGACGTGAGCACAAGGAAAGGAGAGAGTGTGGAGCAGCCGGCTAAGCTCCATCAAGAGTTCTTCCTTCTTTTTCCTTGTTTTTCTTTTCCTTTTGTTTTCCTGAGATGTTAGTTCAGTCATGACTGGCTAAACCTCTTAGCCAGGGCTAAGAGGTGAAGCTTGTAGTGTGATTGGGATGTTTGCTTGGTTTTGATTCATGTTTTGTTGAACTCTTTTGGATTCTAGTTTAATTATGAAGGTATACTTTTAGTTTTTAATGGTTTGTTGTGACTTAAATTACAATCGATCTATGATAGCTTTAAGTATGTTCTTACCATTATTGAGATTGTGAAATTAGTAATTCCTGTTGTTCACCATCGTCCCATGGGCATAGTAGGGTGACGGAATCCTTCCTAACTTTCACAATTCTCTTATGATTGGTTGTGGATTTGGTAAATTGCTGTTGTTTGCCATAGTCTCTTGGGCATGGTTAAGTGATGGAATCACTTCCAAATCTTCACCAATCTTATCTATTAATGATTATATCCATGAGAAGTTCAGAGATTTGACAAATCTCTTCTTACCAACTAGATAAGATAGGACTCTGATTCCAGTTGTGTCTTTGAATTATGCAAGGTAGCTTCCCAATTGCTACAAGTGGATCCTTGGCACCCTAGTTTCCACCTTTATTTTTATTAGTTTTTAATTAATCTATTCACAATTATTCCTTTCCTTTGACCTGATTTAGATTTCATCTTATCCTAGTTCTAGTTCGAGTTATTTTCAGATTACGTACAAGGTTCAGTCCCTATGGATTCGACCTTCGTCTTACCAAGATTATTACGACATCACAACCCTATACTTGGGGTGTGAACACAACCTGCCCGTTCGCCTATGGATGATGTGGGGATGAGTAAATGTTCTTGATCCCAAGATTTTGACACATTTTTCGGTACTGCTTATTGTCGAACTGTCTTTCATTGTCGAAAATAATAGTCCGAGGTATTTTAAATCGACAAACGATGTTTTTCCAAACAAAGTTTGTGATCTTCTGCTTGGTTATCTTGGCCAGGGGCTCGGCTTCAGCCCACTTGGTGAAATAATTGACAGTGATGACAGCGAACTTAGTCTGGCCCTTCCCTAAAGGGAATGGTCCGATGATGTCAATTCCTCATTGGCATCTGTTCTTCAGGTGGCTGTCGGGGGATAGTGGTAAATCTTTGGCAGTTATCACAATTCTGAACGAACTTTTGAGCATCCCGTTGAACGGTCGGCCAATAATAACCTTGCCGAATAACCTTGTGAGCCAGGGATCGAGCTCCTGAGTGATTACCATAGATGCCTTCATGAATTTGACATAGGGCATAGTCAGCCTCACTCAGCCTCAGGCATCGCAGGAGGGGTGCTAGTATCCTTTCTTGTATAGTACTCCATTAAGCATGGTGTAGCGGGCTGCGCGATTCTTCAATCATCGAGCCTCAACGCGATCTTCGAGGATTACACCAATCTCAAGATATTTGATGATCGGATCGACCCAAGATGGCTCGAAAATGATGGGGAGCAGGGCCGAGCCTCGGCACAATATTCGGGGAGTACGCCAGTCTCAAGATATCTAACGATCGGATCGACCCAAGATGGCTCAGAATTGATGAGGAGCAGGGTTGAGGGTTTGGTTCCCCCGACGCTTGGCTCGACCATGAATTCAATAGGAACAGATTTGGGGATGTCGTCTTCGTCGGCTGAAGTGAGCTTCGATAGGAGATCGGCTTTAGCATTCTCGACCCTCGAGATCCAGGTAACAGAGCATTAGTGGAATCCGGCGATCATTTCTCTAGCTTTCATAAGAAAGGCTTTTAACCTCTCCGTCTTAGCTAGATATATATCAGCTATCTAGTTGATGACTAGTTGGGAGTTGTTATACACGTTTAGATGAGTGACTCCTAAGCTCGCTGCTAGCCAGAGTCCTAGGAGCAGAGCTTCATATTTTGTTGTATTATTGGAGGTTTAAAATCCAAGTCTCAAGGCATATTGAATAACCGTGTGATCAGGAGTCTCCAGGACTATCCCTGCCCCGCTTTCCTTAGAGTTGGATGAACCATCCACGAAGAGAGACCAAACGGGATGGGTGGGAAGGATTGATCGGACGATGCCCCTAGGTCAGTAGAAGAGATTTCTGTTTGCACTGTGACTTCGACGATGAAGTCTACCATGACTTATCCTTTAATTGTTACCCTGGGCTTGTAATGGATATCGAATTCACTGAGTTCGATTGCCCATCTTGTGAGTCGTCCTAAAGCCTCCGGTTTCTGTAGTACCAAGCAGAGAGGTTGGTCGGTCATGACAATGATCGAATGAGCCTGAAAATATGGCCGTAGGCGTCGGGATGATATGACCAATGCCAAGGCCACTTTTTCTAGGGTCGGATACCTCGTCTCTACCGGGATAAGGGCCTTACTAATGTAGTAAATGGGTAATTGTTTGCCTTCATGCTTGCAAATCAGGGCCGAGCTTACGGCTGCATCAGATACTACTAGGTAGATCAACAGAGGCTCACCTGGCTCAGGCTTAGAAAGTAATGGTGGTGATCTTAAATATTCTTTGAGTTGCTGGAGGGTGTTCTCGCATTCCTTTGTCCAATCGACAATCTGCTGGCCCTTCAACTGTTTGAAGAAAGGGAGACACCTGCCGGTAACTCTGGACATGCAGCGATTCAGGGCCGCTATCCTTCCAGTCAATGGTTGAATATCTTTGATCGTCTTCGGAGATTCCATGTTGAGCAAAGCCTTAATTTTCTCTGGATTAGCTTCAATTCCCCGTTGGCTAACCAAGAATCCGAGGAATTAGCCTAAGTCTACGCCAAATGTGCATCTGCTTGGGTTGAGCTTCATCTTATATTTTTGTAGGATGAGGAACATTTCCTCTAGGTCGGCTATATGGTCGCTCGCTTTAACACTCTTGACGAGCATGTCGTTAATATAGAACTCCATCATCCGTCCTATCAGCCGGGCGAACATTTTGTTGACCAATCTTTGATAGGTTGTTCTAGAATTTTTCAATCTGAACGGTATTACTCATTTTTGATTTATCAGATTGATGCATTACAATTTGATAATGACCAGAGTAAGTGTCCATAAAGCTAAGTAACTCATGCCTCACGGTACTATCAACCAGATGATCAATCCGAAGAAGGGAAAAGATATCCTTAGGGCAGGTTTTGTTTAAGTTGGTATAATCTATACAGACTCGCCACTTCCTATTAGCCTTTTTGACCAACACGACGTTGGCCACCCACTCAGGGTAGTATATTTCGTCAATGAAATTGGCTTTGAGGAGTTTTCTAACCTCATCCTCGATTACAGCGTATCTCTCGGGGCCGAGTGCACGCCGTTTTTTTAGAGATCGTCTTGTAAACTGGGTCAATATTAAGGCAATGAGTCATGGCCAAATGGTCAATGCCGGATATGTCTTCATGAGTTCATGCGACTACGTTTGTGTATCGGCGGAGCAAGGCTATCAGCTTCTCCTTTAATGGCGTTGCTAGGACGAGCCAATTCAGACGATCTTCGAGACATTCGACTCATTTAATGGCACCTGGATGAGGTCCTTCACGGGCTGGCCACATCCAGGAGATTCGTTGCATGGATCTAAGCCCTCGATCCTCGTAACTTCTGTGGGTGTTCGCAGAGCAGTAGCGTAGCATCGCTGAGAGTCATGCTGATCTCCTTTTACGACCCCGATGCCACTTTCAGTCAGAAACTTCATAGATAGGTGATAGGATGAGATGATGGCTCGAAGGAGACAAAGGGAAGGTCGACCGAGGATCGCATTATAGACCAAAGATTGATCGACTATCAGAAAGTCGACCATAATAGTAGCTTGATTTGGTGCATCCCCTGCAATGAGCAAGAGTTGAATTGCTTCATCGGGAAGAATCTGCCTGCCCGAGAATCTGATCAATGGAGTCCTTATGGGCCTCAGAGCTGAACGTTTGACACCCATCTTGTCAAACGCTTGTGTAAACAACACGTCCGCAGCTGAGACTGTGTCAATGAGGACTCTGAAGACTTGGTGGTTGGCGATAGTGATAGTGATGACCAGAGCGTTGTCGTGTGGTTGATGAATGCCCCTCGCTTCTGCCTCGATAAATACTATACTGTATTTTTTGAGCTTTCTCTCTTTTGGGGGTCGAGATAGAACCATAATCTCAGACTCAGGTCGAGCAATGTTCCTCGCATGATTTTTTTAGCATTATTTGAATCGCCTCCACCCACATGACCATTGGTAATAGTTTGGACATCCTCAATGGGTCGATTATCATTCGGGTGTTCTTCTGTGGTTCTGGCTCCTAGGTCAACGTGTTCACCAAGGTGGCCCTCTCAGATGAGCCTCTTAATCTCCTACTTTAGGTTATAGCAGTCACTTGTATTATGTCCATGATTGAAGCGTTTGATATAATCCTTAAGTAGCTCTCCCTCTTTTTGGATTATATTGTTCAGGTGTGCGGATGACTTCAACTTTTTCTTTCCTCTAATGAAATTGGCGAGGAAAGCATCGCTGAGCTCGGTGAACGAGTTGATGGATTTTGGTTTCAATTATTTGAACCAGAGCCGAGCTACATCGGCCAAAGTGAGAGAGAAGGCCTAGCACATCATGGCATCTAAGGCATCATGCAATTCCATATAAGTCCAAAAGGACTCAATGTGCTTAGTTGGATCGGTTTTGCCAGTGAAAGGTGTGATCCAAGGAAGGTGGAATCGTTCCGATAGCCAAGCTTGCATGATCTCATCTGTGAACGGGGATGCCTTCGCCTCAGGTCCTGCCTGACTGGCATGGTGGTTTTGCTTCATATCTGCGATCTCCTCCTGCATTTTCTTTCATAGGTCCTGGAGCTCAGCCTTCCAGGGTTCATCGCTGTCAGTCATACCCTCAACCGGGAGCCTACTGCACCTTCTCTGATCTATTTTGAGTCATAGATCGGTGGCAGGTAGTGGGGTGGTCACAGAGATATGGGAGGGTGCAGGCTCAATCGGACCCTAGTGTTGGCTTTGTTGAGGAATAGTTTGCGAAGCAACAGGCTGAGGATCGACGAATTGTCATGGGGCATTTTCCCAACCATCGTCCTATTGAGGCAGCTAGACCTATTGGTGGTGAATCTATTCAAGCATCTGCTCCATGTAGTTTATATCAGTCTTGAGTTCCTGGACCTCCTTATCCAAATGTCTATTCCCTCAATTCCGTTCAGTGTGCCTGGTTGAAACAGAGGTTGCCTAATGGGCTGCAGAACCTTGTCAATTACCGGGTTGGTTCTGGGCCCCTTATGCTCCATTCATACCAAGCGGACCCTCTATCACCGGTGGTCCGATGATAGGGACCTCACTAGGTTCGTTCTGGACGGTTCTCCTTGTTCTTGCCATTAGTGAATGCTCAGTACTTAGAGAAAATGACTTTCGTATCATATCCCACAGACGGCGCCAAACTATTGATGTTGTTTTCGGTTCACCCAGTTACTGGCCCTTGGACCTGCACAAGTAGAAGGAAAAAGGTGGCCCTGGCTTTACCAGGGGACCCTCTGATGCTTACGTCAGAACCTAGGTCTTAGAGTAAAGGTTTTAGGGCGAGAGATTTTGTATACCTTTTATCATGAACGTCTTTGTATTTATAATGGCGTCGTACCCCGTAAGGCTTCCGTAATTAGAGTAGATCTCAATCTCTTTGGGTCCGTAATCCCTAATATTCTTGGATTTTCGGAGATCTTAGCCTTATCTCCCAAAAATCTCAAGTAGAGATCCAGAGTTTTACTAGGTAACTTCCAGATATAGAATGATACAGCTCAGCCAACTATTAACACGGTCGCGCTGAGACAAGTTTTACAACTGATCTCCACCCACTCTATTGGTCGACTTAATCTTTGAATCGAACTAAAGCTCGGGCGGCTCTAGGGCCAACTGGTCTTAGGTCGGCTTGGGCTTTCCTCTGTGAGGCTTTTAATTGAACCTTAAGGTGCACTTCCTCCCTTAGAGGCTTCGCTTTAAGGTTTAGGACATTCAGGCTACAGTCAGGTCAGGCACCTCACGATCCGAGCTACGTTTCTCCATCCAGCATTTATGGACTTTGGGCTTTATCCGGACTCGGCGTCCAACGAGTCCGAGCCATTGCTTCGCTGACTCTTCTAACCCTCAAGCTGACTCGAAGACTTGTTATTTTTTTCCCCCAACAGAATCTAGAAATTGTATTTGGATGTATGTGATTGGATTGTATCGGAATTCTTTAATATATTCAAAAAATCATAATTTAATAAACTAAAATAGCTCTAATATCCCAAATTAGTACATACATGATATTTGATATGATGATTGTAACAAGCATATTAAAATATATACTTTCACCATAAGTGAGAAAATTTTAAGCCTTGGGTGGGCCACAAATGTAAGGATTATAAACAAGCAATTCCCAATGTTTTTAAACTAGACAATCAACGTTTAGATAGTTTAGATCATTCTAATGGTGTGTTTAGTGATGTAACTAATAATTGAATTGTCTTGGGGTATAATTAGTGTGTCAAGTGTATGATAGATTAGTAGCACCCAACAACTCCTTTATTACTCAACAGTTCTCCTACCTTTTAAAAGGAGTAAAATAGCCATTTCACACCAATTAACTCAAATTGACAACAAAATAAGGGATTTAAAACACACCAAAAAGTATGTTTTCATTTACCTCCAATTCCATGAACTCGAACTCACCATTTTAATGCATTTACCTCCAATTACACCCAATTCTAGGTGCCAAGTTAGGAAAGTTTTGAACAAGAAATATACTTCTTCTGAAAAAATAGGGAACTTAGCCTCATATATTAGGTATCTAATACATAACTATGATTAATGTTGAGTGTCAAATATTATATATTTCCCCCTATTTATATCTTGGTTTTATGAATATGATAATGCTTAATTAGTATATTTTATACATGTTTGTATTGCAAGCTGAATCTAAAAGCTTGGATTGAAAAGAATGTTAAAAGCATGGATTTGATGCTCAAGAATCACCAAGGCAAGAGATGAATCTTAGGAAATAAAGATTGAAGATTTCAAAACCCCAAGATTCAAGGAAACCAAGTGGAGAAGGAAGGAAGTGGAAAGTGCAGAAATTCATAGAGTCTGAACTTCACTGTCTATGTCATCGACCTCCGTTCAATGACATCGAAGCCAAAGTCCGATGAAATTGAACATGGGTCGATAAAATTGAAGAATTACATGAAAATCATGTTTAATTGCTGGAAAAATTGGATGTAGTTCTTGATGACATCGAAGCCCTATTTGATTGCTCGAAGACTTGCTCAATGACATCGAAGGCAGTTCGATGACATCGAGATTTTTTTTACGGATTTCTGGAACAACTCGCTGGAACACTCTGGACACATTCTTGATTACTCAAACACCATTCGATGACATCGAAGGCTGTTCGATGACATCGAAGGTATATGTTCGATAACATGAAGAGTTACACAATACAAAAGGCATTACGCAGTGGGAAAAGGTGTGACTTCCAGATTCAAGTTACGCTCGATGACATCAAAGGCGTTACACAGAGTGCGTAAATTTGAGGCGATTTTCAAAGACATTCGGACAAATTCTATAAATATGGGTTCTTTGAGGAGTTCTAAACATGAATTAGGTTTTAATAAGCAGAGTTGAAGGGTGAAGCAGCCTCTCAAGAGTTTTTCTTCCTTATTTATTTTTAATGCTTTCTTTTAGGGTTTTAGATCCAATCATATTTATGGTTGGGTAAACCTCTTAACTAGGGCTAAGAGGTGAAGCTTATAGCATGTTGGGATGATTTTCTTGCTTTGATTCTTGTTCTTATTGAACCTCATTGATTTCTAGTTTGATATTAAAGGAATATTTTCAGTTTTCTATGATTTATTTGGCCTAGATGCTGTGATAACTTTGGATATCTTGTTTTCCTGTTTTGAGATTGTGAGATTAGTAAATCCTGTTGTTCACCATCGTCTCCTGGGCATGGTAAGATGATGGAATCCCTTCCAATCAAAACAATACTCCTTCATTGAGGACCAGATCAATGAAAAGTTCAGAGATTTGATTTAATTATTTTATCTTTTAATTGGATAGGATACGACTCAAATTTCAATTATGTTTCTTGAATCAAGTAAGGTAACATCCTAATAGTTACAAGTGGATCCTTAGCACCCTAGTTCCCACCTTTCAATTGATAGTTTAACTCAACATTGTTCACAATTACTCTCTTTTATTCCAGATTTAGGTTCAGATCTTCTTCTAGTTCTAGTTCTAATTATTTTCAGAATACGTACAAGTTTAGTCCATATGAATTCGACCTCGGTCTCATCAAGTTATTACTACATCGCAACCCTACACTTGGGGTTGTGAACAAGTTTTTGGCACCGTTTTCAGGGACTACGGTTGCATTTTTCTGAGATTAATTAGTATGAAAATTAGGTTAAGCTTATGATTTATTTTTCTGCTGTGTTTTTAGGTTAGGATTTATCTAAAATTATTTTTTAGAGACTAACATTGTTTTTCTATTTTGTAGGATCCTAACATAGCAACCCTAATCGGGTAACTTCTCTCCAACTCTTTCTTCTTCTTTTTTGATTTCTTATTTGTTGTAGGTTTTATCTTTCTTTTTCTTAAATTTAGTTTTATTTAGTTGTTTAAAGGGCTACGAGTGTTTCATGCCCAAGTGGGTCCGTGACAACACTCTCCGTCTTTTGAGTGATGAAGGATTAGTTGAAGGGTTGCCTATCCATCACTGGATTAGACACCACCTAAGATCCTCTACATCAATAAAAGTGATGGATGCACATTAACCTCAACATCCAATTGAGGAAGCTCAGGATGAGAATGAGGTGCATCATGCACCCCCGCCTCGTACTCTACGAGACTATTTACAACCGACAGGGGTGAGCACACCTTCTTGCATGATATTCTCATTGAATGCAGGAATTGTGGATGTTAAATCGAGGGTGATTCAACTCCTTACTAAGTTTCATGGACTAGAATTTGAAAGTCCATACTTGCATATGAAAGAGTTTGATAAGATAATATCTATATTACACTTCCCAAACGTGTTTGAGGACACTGTAAGACTGAGATTGTTTCCTTTCTCTTTGAAAGAAAAGGCTAAGTCATGGTTACATTCCTTAAGACTACGGTCCATTGGCACATGGGCTGAGATGACAAGGGAGTTCCTTATAAATTTCTTCCCATATCATAAAATGAATACCTTAAGGAAACTAATCATGAATTTTGTGCAAAAGGAGGATGAGACCTTCTTCTAATGTTGGGAGCGATTTAAGGATCTCATAAATTCATGTCCATAAAATGGTTATGAAACATAGTGAATAACGAGCTTTTTCTATGAAGGATTGACCTCATCCATATGTCAATTTGTGGAGATGATGTGTAATGGGGAATTCATGAACAAGGAAGCCGATGATACGTGAGATTATTTTGATAAACTTGCTGAAAATGCGCAATCATGGGATACCTCCTAAAGAACCACTACTTCTAACCCTACTCAATCAAAGTAAAGGTGAGGAATTTATGTCTTAAAAGAGAAAGATGATATAAATGTAAGATTGGCCAAACTCACAAGAAAAGTCAAGGCCATGGAACTTAAGAACACAAAACCTGAAAAGGCCACGGAAGTTGTTTGTGGTATTTGTGCTTGTAACATACATACAATTGAAAATTGCCTAATGAATCCTACTTTTCAAGAGATATTAAATGAGAAATCGAATGTCATGAACAACTACTAAAGACCTTTCAGTGGACCCACCTCAAATATATATAACTCAAGTTAGAGGAACCATCCAAATTTCAGTTAGAGGAATGGGCAAACTGCTACTCCTCAAGGGATCCTTAATCAATTTCTAAATCAAAGGAAACCTCTGAAGGATTTGGTCTTAAAACACATGCAAAACCAAGAGCTTTTTAATCAAGGTATGCTGCAAGCCTTTCAAGATCTTATAAAGGCCATACAAGGGCTTGATACAAAAAATTTGATTGGGGTGAAAGGGATCCTTCTAGCCCAGTCTCTCCCCAATCCAAAACCACAATACAAAATAAGTGACCTAAGCTCTTCAAATCAGATGGAGCAGGCTAAGTCTATCATCACTCTTAGGAGTGGGAAGATTATTGACAAAACTATTCCAGCGAGGGCTGAACAGCCTAAGGACCTGGAAGAAACTGAGAATGATAGACCTAGCAATGCACCACACGAGAAAGAACCGAAAATAATGAGTAAGTCGATTGCATCATTCCCCCAGCGGTTGATTGCACCAACACCTCTAGCTAACTCACAGGATAATCTAGAGGTGGTGAAAAAAGTGAAAGTCAACATCCCTCTGCTAAACGCTGCGAAACAAATCCCCACTTATGCCAAATTTCTGAAAGATCTATGTACAACCAAGAGACAACAGAGTATTCAAAAGAAAATTTTTCTGACAGAAAAGGTGAGCGCCATCCTCAAGCAAGACGTTCCACAAAAATATAAAGATCCTGGTAACCCAACTATCACCTATATAATTGGGAATCACCAGATTGAGCACACACTTCCTAACTTAGGAGTGAGTGTTAATTTGATTCCTTTCTCGATATACAAGCAATTAGGTCTAGGTGAATTAAAACCCACCCGGACCACATTATAATTTGTTGATCATTCAGTTCATGTACCAAGAGAGATGATCGAGGATGTGTTGGTCCAAGTTGACAAATTTTACTATACAATAGATTTTATCATCTTAGATATTCAACCCATCATAGATATAAGTACTCAAATACTCGTCATTCTTGGTCGCCTATTCCTTGCTACATTAAATGCCGTTATTAATTGTATGAATGGAATTATGAATTTATTTTTCAAAAATATGACATTGGAGCTTAATATCTTTTTCAACATGAGCAAACAGCCAGAGGATGAGGACGATACCCACGACATTAATATGATTGATTCTTTCATGGAAGATAGAGCACTTTTGACTCTATACTCTGACACTCTAGAGACGTGCTTGGCCCACTCCCTTGATTTAGATGATGACACGATTAGGGAGATGGATGCCTTGCTTAATTTTACGCTGGAACTTGAAGTTAATCAGTGGAGGGCACAATTTGAGAAATTACTCCAAACCGATGTAGTGCCTCTACCGTCTAGCCTCAAAGCACTAAAGCTTGACCTAAAATATTTACTTGCTGATCTTAAATATGTCTACTTAGGTCAAGATGAGACATACCTAGTCATGATTTCTTCTCACATTGAGAAAGAATAGGAGAGTGTGCTTATTTTCATTGTCAATGAGCATAAAGGAGCCATTAGATGGTCGATTGCGGACCTCAAGGGAATTGACCCTTTAATTTATACTCACCGCATTCATCTTGAGGATAATGCAAAAACCTCCCAGCAACCACAACGTTGATTAAATTCAAACATGAAGGAAGTGGTTAAGGCTGAGGTACTTAAGTTGTTGGATATAGGTATCATATACCCTATATCCAATAGTCAATGAGTGAGTCCAACTCAGGTGGTTCCTAAGAAGTTTGGAATCAACATCGTAGCTAATGCCGACAATGAACTCGTGCCAACTAGAGTTACTACTGGTTGGAGAATGTGCATAGACTACAGGTGATATTTTGTGATCTTGTTGATTACCTCAACTTGTCTATTGGCCTGGGGATGCTACGATGACGAGAAGGTATTACGGATGCTAAGTTTTTTGCACAAACTTCATAAATGAGCATTGTTAAACTGCTTACTATTGTCACTAACAACTGTATGTGGGATGCCATATCTGTAAATGAAGTCGGTAGTTTTCTGCTCAATAATCTTAGCAAGTGGCTCAGCTTCGACCCACTTTATGAAATAGTTGACAGTGACAATAACGAACTTGGCCTATCCCCTGCCCATAGGTAGGGGTCCTATGATATCAACAACCCATTGAGAGAAGGGCCAAGGGCCCGACAACGGGGTTAAGTGCTCGGGCAGTTGTCGTGGTGTCCCATCTTCTGGCATATTACTTCACGTCCTTATGGATGGTCAACCAATAGTATCCCTATTAGATTACCTTGTGGGCTAGGGCTCTCCCACTTGAGTGATTGTCGCAAATGCCATTGTGTACTTCACTCAGGACGTACTTAGCTTCATCAGGTCAGAGACACCTTAGATAGGGAAAAGAAAACCCCCTCTTATATAGTACATCTCCTATCAAGACGTACTGGACTACTCAATTTTGAATCCTTCGTGCTTCGAGCTTGTCATTGGGTAGTTCATTTTGTTGTAGGTAGAGCGTGATTAGATCCATCCAGCTCGATGTCAGGGCTACTGGGAATGCTCTATTTAGGTCATGTTGGTCGATGCTGGGCTCAGATAGGAACTTGATTGGTACTGTCTTGGCAATGTCATCGTCGGCCTTTGCGGCTAACTTTGCTAATTCGTCGGCTTTGGAATTCTTCGCTCTGGGGACAAGTGTCACTTCACATCTACTGAATTTGTCGATGAGCTCTTTTGCTTTTTGCAGATAGGCAATCATTTTCTTTGTTTTACCCTAGTACTTTGCGGTGATCTGGTTGACAATAAAATGGGAATCATGTGAATCTTCAAAGCTCGGCCCCCCATTATCCTAGCCAATTTGAGGCTTATAAGTAATGCCTCGTATTCCGCCTCATTATTGGATGTTGAGAATCCGAACCTCAGGGCATATTACATGCATGTCTGATCGATGCGACAAGTATCAAGCCTGCTTTACTACCTTTTAAATTCGAGGATCTATCCATGTAGAGAGTCCCCTAATATGGACGAGCTCCCTCCTCATCATTGGCCTCTGATAAGGGCACAGGGTAGGTGAATTCGGCGATGAAGTTGGCCAGAGCCCGCCCCTTGATCGCGTCTTGGGGTCGGTATATGACATCTAACTCACCAAGGTCAATCACCCACTTCACCAGTCTTCCTGACACCTTGAGTTTTGGTAGCCTGAGTACACATCCATAAAGCTGAGGAGCTCGTGTCCAGTTGTGTCGTCGCTCAACTAGTCGATCCTCGAGAGAAAGAGTTATCCTTTGGGCACGCTTTGTTCAGGTCAGTGTAATCGACGCACACTTGCCATTTGCCATTAGATTTCTTTACCAGAACGACATTCGCTAGCCAATCAGGGTAGTAGACTTCTTCGATCAACCGGCCTTGAGGAGCTTGTCAACTTCCTCACCAATGGCCACATAACATTCTAGGTCGAACGCACATCGCTTTTGCCTTATAGGCATATGGTTGGGATCGACACTTAGCCTATGAACTATCACCTTTAGGTCGATACCGAGCATGTCCTGGTGCGACTAGGAAAAGATGTCAGCATGTTACTTCAACAGGTCAATGATTTTATCCCTATAATCTGATTCCAGTAATGACTAGACCTGAACCGTGCAAGACGAGTCGGCCTCGCAGAGTGGCACATGGACGAGGTCCTCTACTGCTGACCCTCTCTTAGTAGACTCCCCTCGTAGGTCTAGGGACGTGATGGACATCATTTGCTATTGTGACTTTGCTCAAAATGTCGTTAAGTAGCATTGTCAGGCTTCATACCGATCACCTTTGACTTAGACAACGTCGTGCTCGATAGGAAACTTCATCGCGAGGTGGTATGTGGATAGCACATCTCTCACGGAGTTAAGAGATGGTCTACCCGAGCAATTGACCACAAGGAAGTTGATCATAACAGCTGTCTGGTTGACACCTTCTCTGGCAGTGATTGGGAGAAGTATGCTTCCTTCGGGGGTAATCTTTCCCCATGCGAATTCGAGAAGGGGGGTGTGAACGGGCCATAGCTTTGACTTTTCAACACCCATTTTGTCGAAGGTGGCGATGAACAAGATATCGGCTGAGCTCCCAGTATTGATCAATTTGAGATGTACCTTATGGTTGGCCACATTCACAGTGACTTCCAAGTCATCGTCATGCAAATGATGGATTCCTCTAGCATCACCGTCTATGAAGGTCAGGCTGTATGAGCTCAGCCTTGGCTCTTTCGCAGTTCTGCTGGTGAGGTATACGTAGTGTTCTATATTATTATCGTTTGCACTTCGAGTGTGCACTCTGTTTGAGTCTCCACCTCTAGCTAGTCCATCGAATATGGTGCATATCTCTCCCGTTGCCTCATTATGGTTTTGGTCATCGTGTTGCTCATCTCACTTCTCGAGTCATTCACCCCTTCTCTTGTCGACAAACACTCACAGGTGCCCTTTCCAGATGAGGGATTTGATCTCTTCCTTGAGGTCAAAACAGTCCGCAATGTTATGACAATGGTCATGATGGAAGTAATAATGTTTCTACTTATCCCTTTTCTCAGCGTCAACCTTCATCTTGCTCGGCTACTTTAGCATTCTTTTGTGGCGTATGTAAGGCCCGTATCCTAGTCCGTACCGTTCCTTAGACTTTCACGATCCTCTCCGTCGAATTCTAGCAACCCGCGGCCTATAATCAGCATTTGTGCGTTATCCTAAGTCGCATCCCATATATTTGAATTGACTCGACTCGAGACTTATACCCTAATGACCGCGTCGTCGTCGCAGTTCCAACATCGTGACTTGTGCACTGATGTGATACCCAGGCTAGGAGTTGTGGGCCCGCGCATATTTTGAGGAAAACACTGCGTGTTGTGAATCTCGAGAGAATCTCTACCCAAACATCACATTAATCAATCAAGTACTCATTAAGTACACATCCCATTATAACCCATCACTCCACCCATCACACCCATCCCTCTCTTACACAAGCCATCCCCGAAGTCAACTCTTTCTTACACCACTCATCCCTCTCATCCCATCCTTCTTACACAACACCATCCCTCTCTCCCATCCATCACTATATCCCATCTCATTCTCTACCATTTTCCAAGCAATCAATAGAGAAAAATTCTAAGGAGAGAAAGAGAACCCAAGATCAAGGCCCATTTTCCTACGCCAAGATCTCACCATCCAACCCTTCAATTCTCATCGTCCTTCATCAAAGAGGAAGCCTAGGACCTAAGGAGTCTAAGGAGCTAAAGAAGATGACTATAGGTGGGTGATTTATAGGATTAGATTGTGTTTTGATGATGGGCCAAGTGGGGCGTACCAATTGATGGTATGGATCTCACTTTGGACCTTAGGTTTGGCCGATGGCCCACCATGATTCATATGATCATCCCATGATGGGGCCATTCTCCATGGACCCCATCATGATGTTTATTTTACCATTGTGAAAGGTCATCTAGACCTTGCATTTGTTTAGTGGAAAGGGATCTCCATCATTGATTTTTATGATTTAGGGCCCACATGATTTAGGACCCATTTTGATATATGTATTGTATTTGCATGGCCCACCCAGGGAGGGCTCAAAGTGGCGGAGCCCCTCCCCTTCACCGCGCGTTGCTCTCTCTCTCCTTCCCTCTCTCTCTCTCTCTCCTTTTCGTGTATGATGGCCCACCACCATGTATGCTTTGATCCACACCATTTGCACCATCCACTGATTGGACGGTGGGACTTCACTGTAATGTATGTGTTTTACTGCTGCCCGTCCAACACATGGCCCCACCTTGTATGTGTGCATACACACTGTCCAGGGGCTATGGTGGGACCCACATGGGACCCACCTCTGTGGAAGAAGATTGGCTGGTGTACGTTACATAGCTATATGGCTGTTGTATTGACGTCAGCAAGTGGTGTGGGTCTGATCATGAGGTATGTATATCCACACCGTCCAGATTGCTGGACGGTGGGACCCACCGTTGAAGTATGTGTTATATCCAAGCCATCCACATGTGGGACATGTGGACCCACCTTGATGATGGGTTTCATCCAGGCCGTACATCCGCTGGACGTCCAGGACGACTGGATGAAGGACAACACAAATATCTGCCTGATTCAAAACCATTGGTGGGTCCACACGTGTGGACCCACCTGATATATATGTTTCATCCATGTTGTCTGTCCCTATGACGGTGGGACCCACCCTGCCTATGTGGGGTCTCCACCATCCAGCTGGGACGTAGACCCCACCATGGTTTATATGTGATATCCACACTGTCTAGATAGGTTAGACGGTGTGGCCTATTGTAATGCATGTGTTGCACCCATACTGTCCAGCGGCTGTGGGACCCACATGATATAAGTGTTGTACATCCACACCGTCCAGTTATTTGGGACGGTGTTGGATGCACCATGATGTAAATGTTGTATTCACACCATCCACCCATGGACCTTACATGATGTATGTATTTTACATCACATCATCCATCTATTTTATACCTATGTCATCCATCTTATGCAATGCAGCCCACTTGATGTATATAAGGCTCATGCAATGCGGCCCACATGATGTATATGAGGCCCATGTGATGCAGCCCACTTGATGTATATGAGGCCCATGTGATACGACCCACTTGATGTATATGAGGCCAGTGTGTGAGGCCCATTGTGATGCATATGAAGCCCATGTGATGTGGCCCATTTTGATGTATATGAGGCCCATGTGATGCGGCCCATTGTGATTATATGAGGCCCATGTGTGAGGCCCATTGTGATGTATATGAAGCCCGATTGATGTGGCCCATTGTGATGTATTTGAGGGCCATGGATGTGGCCATTGTGATGTATTTGAGGCCCATGGACATGGCCCATTGTGATGTATTTGAGGCCCAGGTATGAGGCCCGTTGTGATGTATTTGAGGCCCATAGATGTGGCCCATTGTAATGTATTTGTGGTCCATTTGGTAAGGCCTAACATGATGTATATGAGGCCTTAAGCGAGGCCCAATATGATGTATATGTAGCCCTTGTATGAGGCCCATTGTGATGTATGGCCCATTGTATATATAGATATGTGGCCTAAATTATGACATAATGTCCACATTGTAACTCCTCCTAGGACCCATTGTTAGGCCCATTCTTATCTCCTCTTAGTGGGCTAACCCAAATCGTTAGGCCCCCATGGTTATTAGTATGACCCACCTCACTGTAGTGGACTAACCTATTAGGCCCCCATTATAGATTATGCTTCCACCATGCCTTGTAGAGCCACCTTGTGCTTGTTGGGCCCTTATGAAGTCCAGATTGCTACGAGATGGGACGGGCAAGGAAGCCCACTCCTTGTTCTTAGGCCCATTCTTGATATGAGTAGGTCATCTATTCATCTAGACCCATGCTTAATATGAGGAGAGTGCATCATCACCGTAGATGGAAGGATCGGTAGTATCGGATTTGGTATATCCACTGTTAAGGACCAATCCTTATGTTATGGATTAGATCTGCTGTCTTTCTATGGAACCCCGCTATATATATAGGCCAATTATCGATTACGACTATGTTAGTATACGCACCGAGTATGTGTTAGCATAGCATTATAATTATATAAGACCCATCGTGATGGTATGAGGCCCATTGTGATTGTATGAGGCCCATTGTGATTGTAAGAGGCTCATTATAATTGTATGAGACCCAATTGTGATGCATGAGGCCCGTTATGTGTGAGGCCCATTATATGTGAGGCCCAATATATGCGTGAGGCCCATTATATGTGTGAGGCCCAATTCTGATGCGTGCGGCCCACCATGTGTGGGTGACTATGTGCACACCACCCATTCACTTATACGGGCCATGAGCCATCTTATACCGGCCCACCATGATGTATGTGATTATAATCATGCTTAGTATACTTCATGATACATACCTATATGCATCATCCGCATGCTTATTGTGAGGAGTGATTGAGCATAACATGTGTCATTGGGCTGATTGTTTATAGGACTCCCTGAGAGGCAGAGTTGCCCCACATGAGTATGCGATATGAGCAGGTTTGATGCATGACTGGATGGTATGACTCATGCATCTCGTATTTCGTAATATGACCACCGTACGCCCTAATGACATCAGGGCGGTGGCCTCCACAGACATATCATGGATGACCAGATGGAACACCAAAAATCTTTTTTTACATGGGGTGCGATAGATGTCCATGGGTGAAATTTTCTAAACCTCATGGTACCTGAGGATGCTCCAACGTCTAGACCGAGTGAAAATAAATGAATGCATGAGGGCTATATACCAGTAGGTCACGTCTCCCACTGTGTCGGTCAATTGGAAGGGAGTGTGGCCTTACCCACCTGAGGGAGTAGGCAATGTTAGGCTAAGTCTGACTAGCTCATAAATGGGTCTACTGTTGACAAGCCGGGTTGGTATTAGTAGGCGGATAGTGAGGTCTCTTCCACTTACCCAGTTGTACGCTTGATGGGGCGGCAGGTGGCGTAGAGTGTACTAGACCCCGTTGATAATCCCAGACATATACGGTACTGCTATGTGGACCTACTGAGCAGGAATTGCGTACTCAGTATTTGATTGATTCATTCATTCACTATCCACTCGGGCTAGTGGTGCGCAATCAAATCATTGTGTGTACCTTCGTAATGGCCAGGATTTCGGTTGGGGTGTGCGACCATCCTGAGATCAGGAGTTTACCACTTAAGTCTGGCTATCCAAATTTAGGTATGGGACTGGTTTGGATAAAAATCCCTTGTGATGGACCCACAGCCTATGATACTACGTATTATCATCCCGACTTCACACTATAGCTTGGTCATTTCTTTCGCACCGCATATTGCATTGCATCCCCAACACATGACATTTGGTTTACCATAACCCCTCATTGCATAGCCCATCTGTATTGCATACTCTGATATTGTGTGACTCATGGACTTGTCAGTATTTCTGCTTACTCTGATATCGTATGACTCATGAACTTGCCAGTATTTTCAATATTGTATGAATTGTGAACTTGTACTGTATACTTGGCACTTGCGTTCCGCACACACGTACACTACCCTCTAAGCTTTCTATAAGCTTATGCATGACCGTTGTGTACAGGTGACGTTAGGTTGCAATAGAATTGAGGCAAGAGCGTGCGTCGAGTTTGTGGAGATCTTGTTATTCATGTATTTCCCTTTTTAGCATTGTAATCAAATATTCATATTAGTGGATATGTGATGATGATTTTACTTTTGTGATTTTGGTACACTTGTGGTTATGCTCCTTTACAAAAAAAAAAAATTTCACATTGAAAATCCTCATTGTAGGATCACAGGATCAGAATCTAGTGTATGGGTGCTGGAAGTCGAGAATGGGTACTACGGAGGCTATCGGCACCGGATTCAGCGATCGGGAATTTTGTGAGCTCGATTTCTGAGTTTGGGGCGTGATAACGTATCTTCATGAGAACTTGTTTGGGTGTGGTGTTCAAGTATACGAGTGGAATTGGCTCTCCAGTCATCAACTTGCACACTGGCTCTTGATCTGGTCGTCATCTCTTTTCCATTTGTTGCTAACAGCAGGCAACTCCTCTTCCTCATTTCATTTCTTTCCCTTGGTCAAGCTATTTATGCTTCGAGCAGCCTTTCGTGAACTAAAAAGCTCCTCAGCATTGGAATATTTCTAAGTTCGGTTGAGGAGATTAGCTAGGCTGGTCAAGGGTTTCTTGCCAATCGAGATGAGAAAATTTTATCATTTGAGGCTAGCTATCATTGTAGCAAGAGCTATCTTGTCGGAGTAGTCGTCGACTTGTAGTGCTTCTATATTAAAATAGATGATATAATCTCTTAATAGCTCGTCCTCCCTTTGTATGATCGTGAGAAGATTAGTTGACAGCTTTCTCCTATATTTTCTGTTGATGAATTGTGTGACAAAAATTTTGCTGAGCTGGGCGAAGGAGCTAATAGATTTTAGCTTTAGCTATTTATACTATTTCTGTGTTGCTCATGATAAGTTAAGGGAGGACACTGCACATTACGAAACCTAACGCTCCATGGAGTTCCATCCAGGCCCTGAAAGATTCGAGGTGCTCGGCTGGGTCTCCAGAGCCATAGTAAGGAGTGATCTGCAGCATTCAGAACTTAGATGGGAGTGTAAATCGCATGATGTCGTCAGTGAATAGAGGCTTAGCTTCTTCTAGCATGGCTTTAACGGAGGTCGAGGCTTTAGCTTGGCAAGCCTACTGAATATCCCTGAGCTAACCTTGGATTTCCCGAGGTTCTACCTCCCACGAGACCTTACTTTCCGCCACAACCTCGGGAGCCTTTCCTCGCCTCCTTTTTCTAGGGTATGGCGCAAGTCGAACTTGGCAAGCATGGTTATACCCATGGTATGCATGGGGACCTGCTCATATCATATTGGGCGGTCCTTCCTTGCATGTGGATCATGAAGCACCTGGGGAGGTCGGGATTGCTTGATAGTTGTGCCCACTTTCATGCCCTGGTCGGGGAGCAATTGTTGCCTCTCCAATATACGTATCGTCCGATCCACATTGCTGGCTAAGACCGCAACTTGATTTTCTAAGGAGATGAACCGACCTCCTTTGATGCAGGACCTCTGTACGGCCACACTGGAGGGGAATTGGTGTGTTGGTCTGAACGTAGGGCTTGAGGACCTCCAGGTGCTCCTCCGGCACAAGGATTGGTTCGGTGAATGCGGCCAAAGCCTTTTTCCTTCCTTTAGCCATTGCAGAGCAAATATGACGGTAACTTCTGAGCGACTTTACTGTTGAATTCCCATAGACGGTGCCAAATTGTTGATGCTTAAAGTCTGGTTGATCATTCTTCGCCGGCTGCGAGCCTCTTGGGTACCTGCAAAAGAGAAGGAGAGACATTGGGGGCGTTGATAGTGGCCGGGGACCTTCCGATGCCTAAGTCAAGCTTATGAGCTCACGGTGGGCATAGTTAAATTTGGGTTTTTGTACGTACATTTTCCTTATAGCAGAGAGTATATTTATAAGCTTTTTGGGTTGTTTACGTGTCCGGGTGGATTTGCTGGATTCGCTAGAGGGACCGTATCATACTGTGAATCTACAATTGGATATTTCTCGGATTTGCACCTTGATTGGTGTGATGTTCGGCTGGGATTTCGCTAGATAGTCCTGCTCATTTACGCAATGCCCTTATTCTGGGGCCGAAGTCGTGGTCAGCACCTGCGGTCTAGGTTGAGGTCAGCACGTTCAGATCGAGGTTGAGGTCGATACTGGAAGCCGAGGTCTAGACCGACACTTACGGCCGATGTTGAAGTCGGCACCTATGGCTGAGGTTGAGTAGACCTTCCGTCCTTAGATTAGCTTGGGGCCGAGGACTAGGTCCAGGTAGTTACCCGTTGTCAAGATTTGTGGTTGGGACTTAGGGTGGCTTCGGTGGTCGGGTCGGTTCGCTATTTCCGGAACACTAGGTCAGTTTACTATTATCCGTAACAAGGTTCTGCACAAAAATGTCACTTGTGCCCGTTCGCACACATGGGTGCAATGCTCGGGTAAGGAGTTTGCATGATTTTCAATTTATACAAGGGCCCATCGTCCAGTAATCCACAAGAGCAATGACATCGATTCTGTACATCATGTGATCAGCCTCACGGTACCCCTGAATCCCAAAGTTAGGTGGTCTGATATTCAGGTGGGCCACTTCATAGAGCTAAAACCTCTAAAATCATGTGCGCGTGACCCACTGGGGTTTTGGATTGGCCTGATTTTTTG
Organism: Magnolia sinica; assembly: GCF_029962835.1. Classification (NCBI taxonomy): domain Eukaryota; kingdom Viridiplantae; phylum Streptophyta; class Magnoliopsida; order Magnoliales; family Magnoliaceae; genus Magnolia; species Magnolia sinica. Next base: position 37,108,171 of record NC_080577.1, read on the forward strand.
CCTGTCGTTGCATTCCGGTGGGTTGCATTTGATTAACGGATTGGATGGCATATAAACATCATGCTAGGTAGGCCCCCACAAACAGCATGTAAGGTTTTAATGGTTGATGTAATTAACCTGAGTTTTAGGTCAAGCTGATACATAGAGGGGCAAATCTAGTGGACAGGTTAGATTTGATATACACATCATGGTGGGCCCCACAAAGGTCAACTATCATAACTCATAACTTAGTGTCAAAACCCTATAATCATATACATCTTTCCTGAATGCAAACTACTTCAAATGGATTTTATTTTTTTTTCAATTTTTTTTTCAAATTTGTATTTGTTGACCACCTATTCCCAGCATTCAAAATTTTAATTCAGAGATTTTTATACATGGCTATGAATAGCAGCGCAGTCATATCAACTGTCTGGATCACTGAATCATTCAGAGATTTTTATACATGGCTATGAATAGCAGCGCAGTCATATCAACTGTCTGGATCACAAAATCATGGCCTCATTCATTCGAGTTAATAACCTAAATAGTACTGCACGAACTTGGTCCAAGCATATAAACATAGCTCTATTGGGAAGAAAAGAAGGGGGTCTTAATCACTAATAAAACCTCCCATGGATTCACTAAATTCTTCTTATTCTCAGAAAATTTCATGTCTCATTCAACATGCATGTCAAGCGTCACTCAAATGAGAGCCCATTACGTGTCACCCAGGTAACACCTTAGTAGGGGTTAACCTGACTATGGAGTCCATATTGATGTATGTGTTGAATATCCACACCATCCATCAATTTTTCCAGCTCATTTTAGTGCATGGTACAAAAAATGAAGCAGATCCAAATCACAAGTGGACCACAAAGTAGGGATTGAATGCCCACTATTAAAAAAATTTGGGGGCTACAAAAGTTTTGGATCAAGTCGAGATTTGTATTTTCCTTTCATCTATTTGACCTTATAAAGAGGTTGGAAGTGGGCCTTAAGAAGTTTTTAATGGTGGGCATTCAATGACCACTGTTTCCGATGGTGTGGTCCACTTGAGATTTGGATTTGCTTATTTTTTAGGAACATGCCCTAGAATAAGCTGGGAAAAGTGATGGACTACGTCCATGTACAGCACATGGATCAAGGTAGGCCTTTGTTCTAAATTCAACTAAACTGACTAATCATGAAATGCCATGATCTTTGGTGAAGATAATGACACGTTTGTGTGTGCATAGTAGATATGGGACGTGCAATGCTGTCCACGGAGGAAAATGGTTTGCAAGACTGGGAGAGGGGTGGAGATGCTCTTGCAAGAGGTAGTTATTTGATACTCTAGCCCAGTGTAATAATTAATACTTGGGCAGTTTAAAGACTTTAACCAAGTCATCATCTAAAATTCAAATTTATTTACCGATTATAGCACCTAGTTAGTAATTATTTGTTTGTTGAATATGGACAATAAATATCTTCATTTTGACTGTCCGCTAAATATACACCAAACTTCCTGTCAGGAAATCAATCAAATCAATGTAATTTTGGATATTTATGAGCTCACCATATCATAGTTACTGCAGGGGTTGGGTTTTCACCCCAGAGTACACTTTGGATGATCATTTGAACTGTTCATATTTTAGATTCTATGCTCTGCGATTGTCCTAGAAAAAAAAAAAAAAAAAATTTGTTGAACGGTGATTGTGTAAGAAGTTGAATTTGAAACGTTGAAAAGTAAAATGTTTAATGGCTCGTGTTCCAAATCAATGGTCAAACGTTGAGATAATCAATGAAGATGATTATAAGAACGATGACATCAATTCCGTTCATCTTGTGATCAGCCCTACATTCCCCCCGAATCCCACAGCTAGGGTGGTCTGATATTCAGGTGGGCCACTTCATAAGGCTAAAACCTCTAAAATTGCATGGCACGTGGCCCAACTGGGTTTTGGAATGGCCTGATTTTTTGTGGGTCGATTCATCCTGGTGAATTGCATTTGATTAATGGATTGGATGGCATATGAACATCATGGTAGGCCCCCTCAAACAGTGTGAAAGGTTTTAATGTGTGAAAGGTTTTAATAAATGAGTGTTTAATTCCAGTTGTTCCTTGTGATGTTGCGAACCTAAGTTTTGGGTCAAACTGATACATAGAAGGGAAAATCTAATGGACGGGATAGATTTGATACAAACATCTTGGTGGGCCCCACAAAGGTCATCTATCATAACATAGTGTCAACACCCTAAGATCATATGCATCTTTCCTGAATGCAAACTGATTTAGTTGGATTTTATTATTTATATTGTTACTATTGTTGTTGCTGTCCTTGTTCTCGTGGTCGTCATCTGTATATTCGTTGACCACCTATTCAAGCATTGTAGTTTTTAATTGGGAGAATGCTGTGAATGGCTAAGAACAGTGGCCGGTCACATCGATTGTTTGGATCACTGAATGTTACCCTGTGCATTTAGTTAACAATCCAAATGGTACTGACAAAACTTAGTTAAAGCTTAGAAACATAAGACACTCCACTCAATACAAGAGACATTTACAAGCTATCTTGATCATGCTTTGATAAGATCGGACCGTTGAAGAAGCACCGTACAGATTGGATCATGCATCGAAAGGTTTACATGTACAAACTAATCTAATCGTAACCGTAAACCCCCCTCCCCCCCTCCCCCCCCCAAGATTCGGTCTGGTTAGACCCTTGTCACCTGCTGAATACAACTATTGGTTCTGATCAACCCAAAAACAGACCAGACGTAAACGATCTTAGCCATATATCATGATGCCCAGGATCCTGGAATTATTGGCATGGCAGAAGAGGCCCAAAAATGACAAAAACCAACAGGGGTTTCCTAAAAGCTGCCCTCCCATATATAGGCCCTACACTTTGACATTCTATCATAACAGCAACTATAAGGGCTATTGTAAAACGGATGTCTTAAATCTTGGTTCACCGAGATACTCGACCAGTCAAGGGACTGTCTTGACTAATCGAAGGTCCCTTCGATTGGTCGAAGACCGTTCGACTCGAAATCTAGCAACGATGTGTTTGGGATTTCCAGAATGCTCGACCAGTTGAGGGACAGGCTCAACCAGTCGAAGGGGTCCTTCAACCAGTCGAAGCCCAGGCTCAACTACTCGAGGGTTATGCAGACAGTGCGAGGTTTATACGCAGATTATGTAAATTTGATGTGGTTTCTAGGGAGGTGCGTAAGTGGGGTTTCCCCATCTATAAATAGGAGTCTCTAGGGTCATTCTTAGGTATGCTAAGGCTTTCTAAAGGGGTTCCAAGGGTTCTTAAAAGAGTTTTAAGGTTTCTAAAGGGTGAGATACAAGGCTTTGTAATTTATATTTTCATAGTGGAATTCTGTCGCTTTGTGTCGTGGTTTTTTCCCGAAAGGGTTTTCCACGTTAAATCTTTGTCTTATCTTGTTTTTGTTTGGTGTCATTGTTTGCTATCCTAGATCCATATTTGTGTGATTCCGCAGCACAAATCCCAACAAGTGATATCAGAGCAATCGTTGGTAAGCACTAGGTATGATATTGAGAAATACTCAGGGAAAAAGAACTTTGAGTTGTAGAAGATCAAGATGATTAGTTCATTAATCAAGAAAGGCGAAGATGGTGTTCTTAAGGAGCGAAAGTCTATTATGACTGATGATGATTGAAATACTCTTGATAAGAAGGTCTTATCATCGATCTGTTTATGTCTCGTGGATGAGTTTCTCTACAATGTCATGAGGGAGAAAACTGCAGCTAAGTTGTGGGCGAAGTTAAAGGATGTCTATGTGAAAAATCCTCTGAAAATTGCCTACACTTGAAGCAACAGTGGTATAACTTCAAGATAGTAGAGAGTGGAGATCTAGAAGCTCACATCAACAACTATAATAAATTGGTTTGCAAATTGCTAGATATGGAGGAAGTAATGAAAGATAAAGAACAAACATGTATATTGTTAAATTCTCTTCCAACGTTGTATGAGTCATTCAAGGATACAATGTGCACCATAAATAAAACCCTAAGCATTGACACTGTTATCTCAACCCTTCAAGGGAAGGTCATGAGAAAACTTAACGACGACATAGGGACATCTTCTGATGCATTATTTACGAGGGGTGGGAATTCTGAGCAAGATACGGAATCTTCAAGATCAAGATCCACATCCAAGGGTAAGGGCAAAGGAAAGTTAAAGTGATGAAATTGTGGGATAGAAGAAAATATGAAGAAAGATTGTACAAATCCTAAATCTAAGAGAGAAGAATTTGAGGCTTCATACAGGGAAGCCAATGCTGCCGCACCAGATGGATCGAGTGGATGTGATGGTGATGTTTTGTTTATGTCTACAATCAAACGACTATACGATGATCGTAGGGGCGAGTGGATTCTAGACATAGGGGCATCCTTTCACATAACTCCTCATCAGAGTTGGTTCACCAGCTACAGGGAGAGCGATGGTGGACAGGTATTTATGGGCAATGACAATACCTATAATATTGTGGTTGTTGGTACGGTGCGTGTCAAGATGTTTGATAGGACAGAGCATACCCTAACTGGGGTGAGGCACGTTCTTGACATGAAGAAGAGCTTACTCTCTCGGTGCACTCGACGCTTGTAACGCCCTGAAATTCGGGGGTCGAGCATAACTCAGCTCCCGAGTTCCAAAACATCACTTATGCAACATAATTAATGATGGATGTATGTTAACTGTATTAGTGCATAAAATATGGAATAAATTAAGCCAAAGCACGGCTATATATTTCAGGGATAAGTGAATAAAGCAAGCGGAAGACTTATAGAAATATATGTGTACAAGTGCAAATCCCTGAAGTACATATACAAACCAGGTCGTAATGAAAGTGTTACTTAACAAAATTACAAGTATCAAATTACATAATTTAATTCCCAAAAATAATCTCAGAATCCCGCCCATCAGAACAAGGCTCGCTAGAACCTGTCTGAAAACTGCATATAAGAGAAAGCAGCCTCATCATCATCCATCTCCCGCTCTGCCTTAGAAGTCGCCTCAACATTTGCAACATCAGAACCTAAGACAAAGTCTGGTGGGTGTTTAACACCGCCCCAGAACGTGGGAGTGAGTGATCAACTCAGTGGAACAATAAGGCACTGGTTAACATGTTATCAGTTCAATCAAGCAGTAATGATAAAGCAGAACAATTAAATAAGTCCTAAGTACTCTTGTTAATGTAATGATGTATGCGGAATGATGCGTGCCCTCACACGTACACCCTCAGCGTCTTCATCTTACGTTACGCATGACACCACCTCAAAGTGCGCCACATCTACAAAGCACATGCAAATGCGGTGCATGGATATAATTACCAAGTTGTTATTAGTCCTTTTCATACAGCAGGATTGGGAAGCTAAGGTACCTTCCTCATATCACCATCCAAACAGTGATCCATTCTAGGGTCGTCAGTCCTAGACATCTCATACGATTATATGGTTTCAGGTCATAGCAAAGGGCTCGTCACCAATCAATGCACGCCCATCATACCTTCGTTACTACACCAAGGCTCGTCACCTCAATGTGGTATCCAGGCATGCTCGAGGTTACTACAAAGGTGTAAGACCCGTGTCCTAATCCGTACTGTTCCGTTAGCTTCCGCGGTCCTTCCGGAAAATTCCGGCAACCTTCGCACCGTATTCGGTGTTTGTGCACGATCCTAAGCCAGGTCCCGAGCACCGACGTCGGCTCGATCTGAAACTTATGTCTTGGCGATCGCACCGTCGCCGCGGTTCCAACGCCGTGACTTGCGCACCGAACCGATACCCAGGTAAGAAGATGCCGATCAGCGTTTATTCCGAAGAAACACCGCGCGTTGCGGATTTCGAGGGAATCTCTACACAATTAGTCCCACTAATTAACCATAAATGCAACCATACCTCAAAGTACTTCATCCATTCCCTCTTTTTCCAAAAGTCCACCATCTTTCCACCTCACCATTCCTCTTTTTCTCATTTTCAACCTCAACCATCCCTCTTCTCCACCAATTTCAAACTAAACCATACCCCTCATCACTCCTTTCTTACAACCATCACTCCACCCATCCCTCCACCCATTATTTCTATCTCTCCCTCTCATTCTCTAGCAACTTTTCCAAATCCCATGAGAAATTTCACTCATCCAACACTCCCTCTCAACTTCAAGTGTGGCCCACCCTCTCATTTCTAATCTCAACCATTCATCTTTCATCAACCTCCATTAAAAGTGAAGGTAAGGAGCTAAGGAGTCCAAGGGAGCTAGGAGAAGGAAGATAAGGTGGGTGATTTTCCATTAATTTAAATTTTAGGGCCCACTTGTTGGTGGGACCCATTTGGATGTATGTGATTTAATCAAGAGGGCCCATAGTGGCGGGGTTCCTCTATCTCACCGTGTATCTCTCTCTTTATCTCTCTCTCATTCTTTCCTTGTAATGTTGTGGATCCCACCGATATGTGTTACATCTCCCCCGTCCATCTACATCAGACGGTGTGGCCCACTCTATTATAGGTGATGATCCACACCCCCTACTGTTGGGATGGGTCCAATGCATCTTTTTATATGTATATATATATATATGTATGTTATATATTATATAATATATGTATATAATATATAATATAATATGTACTTATATATATATACAATATAAGATAAATATTAAATGTATATGTATATATATATATATTGGTGGGCCACATTCACGTGGGACCCACCACATTTCTGTGAATATTTACAAACCGTCCAGCGTCCCTGGACGCTGGACGTTGCAACAATGATCCTTAAAAAAAAAAAAAAAGGGAAAGGGAGTGGTGGGCCACTCATGCAGGCCCCACCTTGATGTATATGTAAGATCCAAACCGTCCATATTGTTCCTCAACTCATTTTAGGCGTTGAGCCGAAAAATGAAGTTGATCCCATTTTCTGGCGGGCCGTACCATAGGAAACAGTGTTCCTACCTTCGGTTTACTCCCTAAGGCTCCTGCATATCAAAAATAGCCCGATATTGGACTCTATGGGCTTGTATCAAGCCATAGGGACCCATGGCTGGAGTGGATCTTGCGGATGTGGGCCCCGTCTATGAAAATCCGTAAAAAAATCAAATTTTCAAAAAAAAAAAAAAACAAAAGAGGGAGGCAGCCGCGGGCGGACGGACGGACGGTCGGGCTGGGCTCACGGCCCAGCTGTGGGCCCCATCTTGATGTGTTTCGACGGTCAACACCGTGAGTTTGATGAGTACCCTCAGTCCACGCGTCCACGTCAAAAATCATCCTTATACGGGACACAGGTGGGCCACACCATCTGAAATCATATGAAGACATGTCTAAACATATAAAAGCACTTGGTGGGGCCTACTTGAGTTTTGGATGTAAATGAAACTTGATTTGGACCCTTAAAATCGTGGGATACACCCAATGAACGGGCTGGATTGTGAATCACATCTCGGTGGGCCCAAAACAAAAAAAAAAAAAAAAAAATATTTAAAGCAGCAGCGCTGCTGCTGCGGCCACGAGGCCGGGACCCACGGCTCCATCCGTGGGCCCCACCATGATGTATATTTTGTATCCACACCGCCCATTTGGTGGGCCACTATTTGACATGGACCCCCCAAAAAAATCAGGCCAATCCAGCGCTCGGGCGGCCCACATCACAAGAAACAGTGTGAATTGAACTCTACCATTGAAACCCCTTTCTGGGTCCACAGAAGTTCCAGATCAAGCTGAAAATTGTTGTTCCCCTCCTCCCTGGCCCGTGTGACCTTATGAATAAGTTGGATTTCAAATGAACATTTCAGTGGGCCTTACCCAAGGTTCAAGTGACCTTATGAATAGGTTGGATTTCAAATAAATATTATGGTGGGCCCTAGGCCCATGGGATGGTGCCATATTGATGTATTTCGGCCGTTGGGGAGGCCCACCTTGATATATATATAAGGCCCATGAGGTTAGGCCCATTCGACGTATTGGTGGCCCGTTGTCGAGGCCCACTCTGATATATATAAGGGCCATGTTACGAGACCCATTGTGATGTTTTCAAAGGCTCATGGAGTATGACCCATTGCAATGTACATAAGGCCCACTAATGCGGCCCACTTGATTTATATAAGGCCCATATGAGATGGCCCATTTGATGTATCTCTGAGAACTATGGGTCGAGGCCCAATGAGATGTATATTAGTCCATTGCAATGTGTGATTTCCTATGGTTGTGTAATGGTACTTTATGGCGGGCTATGCCTTGGGAACAATGTTGGTTTGACGTCCACATTGTAAGGACAATGTTGGTTAAATGTCCGCATTGTCACACTCCTTAAGGCCACTGATAGGTCCATACTTATACTCTGCAGGCCGTAGGCCCATTTCTGTGATACGCAGAGCCCATCCCTATATGCATGTTTAGTATAGATCCATGGTTCATGATCATTCGCATCATATGTATGCCTGACGTGAGGAGTGACCGATCATAGCATATGCCTTTGGGCAAACTGTTTATGGGCTCCCTGATAGGCGGAGTTGCCCCATATAAGTGCATGGTACATACAGACTGTTGCATGACTGATAATGTGACTCATGCACTTGCATTTGTGTGATTATGATTATTGTATGCCCTATCGACATCAAGGCCAAAGCCTCTACAGGTACATCATGGATGGCCGGATTGAATACTGGAAATACTGTTTCTAGCATCGGGACGCCATAGATGTCCTTGGGTGAAAATCTCTAAACCTGATGGTACCAGAGGATGACTCCAATATCCAGACCGAGTGGATACATGAGCGCACGAAGGCCGAATACCAGGAGGCCGCGTCTCCCACTGTGTCGTGGTCGGTTGGAAAGGAGTGTGGCCTTACTCGCCCGAGGGTAGGGGGCAATACTAGGCTGAGTTTGACCAGCTCGCGAATGGGTCCGCTATCGACGTGCCGGATAGGTATTGGCAGACTATTGGTCAGGTGGATAGTGAAGTTTCTTACGCTCATTTGGACTGTGCGGCTAGGAGAGCGACAGTGCCATTTGGAGTGTATTGAACCCCGGTGATTATCCAGAATGAGAACTGTACTGATACATGTTGAGGATTGGCATGCTTGAGTTGCATCTTGCATCGCATGGCCGTGTTATGGCCGATAGCATTCATATCTTGTACCGCATAGCCTTGGTACGGCTGATTGCATTCATGTGCTCATCATCATGATTCCGCATCACTCTGACCTTGCATTTTGAGCACGTCTACATTGCGCACACACTTACACCACCCTCTAAGCTTTCCATAAGCTTATGCACGATTGATGCGTGCAGGTGACGTCAGGACGCAGTCACAGCCATAGTCTCGTTGTAGTTGGAGCGTGCAGCCGAGCTTCTGGAGTTCTGTTTCTTTTGTTACATTGTATTTTATTTTCTTTCAGTCGCATTGTACTTAAAAAGTTTTTGATCATAGTGGATTTTGTGGTGGTGTTCTTGTGGTTATTGTTTGTGGGTTATGCTTTTGTTATGCTCATTATGAATCAGACTGATGACTTAAAATCCTCCTTGTAGTATCCCAGGATCGGAACCTAGTGAATGGGTGCCGGGATCCGAAAATGGGGTTCTACGGAGGCTGTCGGCGCTCGTCACCTCAATGTGGTATCCAGGTATGCTCGAGGTCACTACAGAGGGCTCGTCATCGATCAATGTAGGCCGACAGCACGAATATAGTGTCCCATACCACCATAATTGGCTCACGAGTTTAGTTGTTCACTGGTCACTACGGGGAGGCTCGTCACCCCAGCGTAGGCCGACAGCTCTACCACGGTGTCCCATACCACCATGTCCGGCTATGAGTCCTAGCGGATCAAGGTACTATGGTTAATAGGATTTCATTGGTAAGTTCGGTACCCTAGATTCAAGCAGTAACGTCTATACATGGTGAACATACATCGGACAATCGGGTTACTTGACGAACTCGACTAACACAAGCTCACGTTGGGTTGAACGACATAGAGTGCACAAACACTCCGCGTGGCCAAACCACTGCCGATAACTCTAATACGACTCGGGTTCGTCTAATTACGTCCGTTGTGACGAAAGCAACCTCAGCCACAATCTTAAGGTCGATTACTGATTTCCTGGACTAATTCATAGTCCCACACACATTACACTACAACAAATATTCGAATTGAATGTACAATAGTAAAGGAACAACAACTCAAATCATGATACTTAAGCATTTGAAGAATATCAACTTAACATAAATATAAGCATAAGTAATACTTGAATTTAAACAACAAGGAATGTAACTAGCAAGAAGGAAATCATACACACTAGTGGGAGAGTTGAGAATCGCTTCTCAATGCCCATATTAGGTTGAAATATCACACTTTAGATTATTCAGACATTTCTACAAACACTTAGAATACATAACACAACATACATGACATATGTTGAAATACATGCATTTGAACAATTCCTTTTATCAAGGGGTTGTCATACATACATGACAAATAATCATGGCAAACACAAGTGCATATTTTATATGTATACGGTACTTTATACATACACGTAGAATACACAAATCTCAATATAACACATGCATATTAGGAACGCGACATAAACATGACATTTGGCATGTGAAATCTCATCCATAACAAGAATAAATCATTAACTGACATTGAAAGCCTTGAAAACCATAACCTATAGACTTAAAGTCTGCACCTTAAGCCAGAAAGGAACACCGAATTGATTTTAGATGAGTTGTCTTCGTCAACGGCGATAGAATACCCTAAAGCAATGATAGAAATGAGATACAACAACACCAAGACTATTCTAAGCTCTAACACAGATTAGGGTTAGGTTAACTTACCTAAAAAAGAACTCAGAATCGTCAGAATAACGATTCAAAGTGAAGGTTCAAGGATGAAGAAGAATCGAAAAGAATCTAAGATGATTCACCAACTTCTCTCTCACTTTCTCTCTCTTTTCCACTCTCTTTCTAAGCTAGGGTTAGAGAAAATTCGTATGGAAAAGAGAGCTAGGGTTTCAAGGACTATAAATACGCCTAACATTAATGAAAATAACCCCAGGGCCAAGGTATACTTAGGGTATAACCAAAACCTGCCTCTTACGATCCAACGAAGCACTTCTGGTGGGCCTATTACCACGAAAAGTCGGACTTAAGCTCACTGACCATGGATCTAGGTCAAGCTGAGTTTTCGTACCGACTGGCTCTTCAGATCAGTTGTGGCGGACCACACTTAATTCAACGGTCACTGAATCTCGATCAGGTCCACAAGCACAAGGATATGCCTGGGCCACCTTCCCTGATCAGAGGGTGAAATTGGGTCAGAATCCAACGGTCGGATAACTTAAAATCATCGTGTAAGCGACACGACTCAGATTTCATAAAAGCTTAATAAATTTCTAACCGTTCTCACACTTTTCACTCTGAACTCAATCAAATCGACCCAGAACATCTCATGGATTTGATTTTTGAGGTGATGGTCAAGCCCAATACGGTGACCGCAACAGCCTAAGATCATCGCTATCGGACTTTCGACGCGCGGTCCAAGTCCGATCCAGAACTTCTAAAAATTCCCCAGAACAACCGAATTTAGCGATGGATCCCAGGTTTCAGAGTAACGTAGCGCTAACTAATCTACAAGTTTTGAGTCGTGCAGATACAATTTAAAGTGATTGATGCAGATTTCACAAGCAATCAAGTATAGTGCTAATTACCCCAAAACAACTACTAAGGAAAGATTAGCACAAAATTTTCAGGGTCATTACAATCTACCCCCCTTAAAGAAAATTTCGTCCTCGAAATTCATACCTTCTCATAATCTTCAAGGATCTGAGGGTAGCTCTTCCTGACCTCAGCTTCAGATTCCCAAGTAGCCTCTTCCACACTATGATGCGTCCATAGCACATTCACAAGAGGGATAACCTTGCTACGCAATACCTGCTCCTTCATGTCGAGAATACGCATCGGTCGCAGTACATAAGTGGCATCCTCACTCAACTGCACTTGCTCCCAACTGATAATATGCGAAGGATCAGGAACGTACTTCTTCAGCATAGAAACATGAAATACGTTATGCACGCCCGCAAGAGGTGTGGGCAAAGCAGGCGGTATGCTACCACTCCCACTCGATCCAGAACTTGAAATGGACCAATAAATCTCGGCGTCAGCTTCCCCTTCTTACTGAACAGCAGAACTCCCTTCATAGGAGAGACCTTCAGAAAAACATGGTCTCCAACCTTAAACTCAAGCGGTCGACGCCTCGTATCAGCATAACTCTTCTGCCTACTCTGGGATGTCAGAAGTCGACGTCGAATGATGTCAACCTTCTCTGAAGTCACCTGCACCAATTCCGGGCCAAGCAAACTACGCTCACCAATTTCTGACCAGCAATGTGGTGCTCTGCACGGACGACCATACAGCGCCTCATAGGGAGCCATGCCGATACTCGCCTAAAAACTGTTATTATACGCGAACTTTGCATACTGAAGATAATCATCCCAATTGTCCTTGAAATCCAAAACACAAGCTCGCAACATATCTTCCAGGACCTGATTCACGCGCTGTCTGCCCATCTGTTTGCGGATGAAACGCTGTGCTGAACTTCAGTTTCACACCCATCGCTTCCTGGATACGAGTCCAGAAGATATATGTAAAACGCGTGTCTCTATCAGACACAATCTCCAGAGGAACTCCATGCAGACGTACTATCTTCTTGATATACAACCTAGCCAACTCGTTTGCAGAGTTAGTGACTCTGATCGGTAAGAATTGAGCCGACTTCATTAATCGGTCAATGATCACCCAAATAGAGTCATAGCCCTTCCTCGTTCTCGGCAACCCAGACATAAAATCCATAGAGATGAAGTCCCACTTCCATTCAGCTATGGGCATGGGCTGCAGCAATCTAGGAGGTCGACTATGCTCTGCCTTGACCTGCTGGCACGTGAGACAACAAGAAACAAAATCAGCAATCTGGACCTTCATATTGTCCCACCAATAAGATCTTCTCATATCCTGATACATCTTCGTGCTACCTGGATGCATCGCAAGTTTAGATCTATGGGCTAACTCGAGAACCTCCCGTCTCAAGTCAGGGATGTCAAGAACGCATAACCGGCCACGAAATTGTAGGCCCCCATCAGAACTAACACTCCAGTCGAAGTTCTCATCTATACCAACCCGTTTCCTTATCTTCACCAAAAGCTCATCATCTGCCTGAGCTGCAACAATTCTCTCGTCGATAAGGGGTTGTACACGAAAGTGTGCGATAACCTCATACGGCTCAACCACCGTAAGATTCTGCTTAAAATCTCGCACAAACTCCAACATATCCCACTCTGCTATCATCAGCGGAGCCGCAAACTCAATAGCCTTCTTGCAACTCAACGCATCTGCCACAAGGTTCGCCTTGCCCGGATGGTAAGAAACATCGAACTTAAAGTCCTTCAATGTTTCCATCCATCGGCACTGCCTCATATTCAAATCACGCTGTGTGAAAATATACTTAAGGCTCTTGTGGTCGCAAAAGAGCTCGAACTCCTCACCATAGAGGTAATGTCTCCAAAGCTTTAATACGAATATGACAGCTGCTAACTCCAGGTCGTGCGTAGGGTAATTCTCTTCGTGTTTTCTCAACTGACGCGAAGCATAAGCAATCACCCTGTCCTTCTGCATAAAGACACAACCCAGGCCAACGCGAGAGGCGTCAGTATATATAATATACTTAACCCCTTACTCTGGCAACACTAACACAGGGACGGACATCAACTTGTCCTTCAGCTCCTAAAAAGCTAACTCCGCCTGCTCATTCCAAGCAAACTTCAAATTCTTCCGTGTCAGCTGCGACAACGGTCTGGCAATCTTCGAGAAGTCTTGAATGAAGCGTCGATAATAGCCTGCAAGACCCAGAAAACTTCTTACCTCAGTAACTGAAACAATCCTGCACTACAGTTACCTTAGCAAGATCGACAGCTATCCCTTCCTTGGACACCACATGTCTCAGGAACTTGACTTCCTCTTTTCAGAAATCACACTTCTTGAACTGCACGAAAAGTTGATTCTTCCTAAGAGTATCCAAAACCGCTCTTAAGTGCTCCTCGTGCTCCGCCCGACTTGCCAAATATATCAAGATGTCATCGATAAAAACAATGACGAATCGGAACAAGAATGGCCGAAACACCCTGTTCATCATATCCATGAACACGGCCGGTGCGTTCGTAAGACTGAACGACATCACAAGGAACTCATAGTGACCAAAGCTAGTCCTGAAAGCGGTCTTCTGCACGTCCCCATCCTTGACGCGCAACTGATGATACCCTGACTACAGATCAACCTTCGAAAAGTACCGTGCCCCCTTCAATTGATCAAACAGATCATCAATCCTGGGCAAAGGGTACTTATTCTTCACGGTTACCAAATTCAGCCTGCGATAATCAATACACAATCGCAAGGAACCATCCTTCTTCTTCACAAACAAAACAGGTGCTCCCCAAGGAGACACACTAGGCCGAATAAAATCCAAATCCAGCAAACCATCTATCTGCTTCCTCAACTCCTCCATTTCACTCGGAGGCATATGATAGGTGGGTAAAGAAATGGGTGCCACACCAGGCATGAGGTCGATAGTAAAATCAATCTCACGCTGAGGAGGTAATCCAGGAATCGACTCAAACACATCTTCAAACTCCCAAACTACCGGCGTGCTAACTAACGCCGATTCAGCCATACTCTCCAACAGAGAAGAATAATAATCAATACGAAGAGGGTAACTGACCTGAACTGGAAAAGTAACAGTCTTGCCCTCAGGTCCATGGATCATCACTGATCTAGCTTCACAATCAATCTTAGCTCGCATCCTCGTGAGCCAATCCATACCCATAATAACTTGGTAATGATAAAGCGGTGTGACTAAGAAATCAACACGGATCGATCCACTTCCTAGATCGACCAAACAATCCATACAACGCTTGCCCAAAGCAGAGGAAATCCCCGTAGCGGTAGTAAGCGTCACTCCTTGCATAGGAACAGACCTTAAACTCAAACGCCTAACTACCGCATAAGATATAAGAGAAGTAGTGGACCCTGTATCTACTAACATAGAAACGGGAATACCTTCAATGTGCGCTGTCACCTCAAAGGGCCTCGGCACTAAGTCAAACATAGGCACTTCAGCTGAAAGCGCATGAACTCGAGCCTGCTACTGACGATTAGGCGGAGGAACCACGGGCCGCTGAGGTGGCCTGAAGCTAAGTACTGCAGGTCTGAAGGATGGATGAGCTGGCGCTGATCGAAGAGGTGGAGGAGAAATCACCTGAGGCATCGGACGGCTAATCCTCTGCAGTGGAGTAAATCCACTAGCTCGCATACGGGAGAAGTAAAAACGGTCCAAATACCATGTCTTCCCACAATATGAACAACGAAGATCAGCTCTCATCGGCTGAGCGGGCGGCGCTGAACGCCTAGGAGGAGAATCTGCTCGCGGCCTCTTGCTGAGGAAAGGTGCACCCTGAAAGTCCTGTCACGGCCTAGGAACCATCGGTGCTCGCATGCGGGACGACCTATCCCCGTCCTGCTCTGCTCGCAAGAACATGCTCACCAGCTCCGCATAAGAAGAAATGCTAGCACAGCAAATCTTCGATCGAATCTCAAGTCTCAATCCCTCAGAGAAACGCCGCATCCTCATCGGCTGATCACCCAGGATCAAAGGAACATACCGATCCAGCTCAGTAAACCGGTTCTCATACTCCGTCACCGACAACCATCCCTGGTAGAGGCGAAGGAACTCACTCTCCTTCTCATGTCGGTACGTAACCGGGAAATACTTCTCGTGGAAGCGTGCCTCAAACGCCTGCCACGACCACACAAAACCTTCCTCGACGGTGCGAAAAACACTGTCCCACCACAGACTGGCCTCCTTCTCAATCATGAAGGAGGAAAGCTCAACCTGCTCGACCTCTGAACAATGTAGCGGTCTCAGCATCTTAGAGATGCGGTCGATTCAATACTCGGCCTCCTCGGGTCTATGAGAACCCGCAAACGTAGGAGGTCACAAGCATTGGAATAGCTCAAAAGTGCCGCTGACACTGGCGCTCCCAGATGGAGGCATAGGTGAAACAGGTGGAGTCGCCCCCACTGACTGAGCAAAGATGCCAGCCATGGAAGAGAGGAACTCCTGCTACTGCTGCTGCTGCATCAACAGCATCATCTGCTCAAACCTATCAGTAGGCGGAGTAGATGAAGGTGCACGGCTCAGCTCATAAACCGAGGGCCTGACTGGAGGAGCCATAGCTGTCGGCCTAACACCGACATAAGACGGGCCCGCCTGTGGATCCATCTGGCTATCGCTCAAGGGAGGAACCCCAGCAAGCGACTCAACCAAAGAGAGATGGGCCGAAGTCTTCGAACCCTTAGGAGGCATCCCTACATTCAACAGAGGATGCAACCTGTCAGATTCTACGTCCACATAATCCATCCACACAGTATTTACAGCATAACTCCAAAGATAAACAACATGCATTCTATTAATCAAAATCGTCGCAATACAAGTAGTGCAGCATTACATGAATCATGACTAGGAAAGCATGTAAACAACAACATCTAACACTTCAAACAACCACAGCAACAACAAACAACTACAAACAACTATAACAACTCCAACTACAAAGTCAACAACGGCTACACACAGAAAGAAAACAACAACCAAAGCAAAGGACGGCCACTACGACAGCTACTCGTCGGAATCAGGAGATGGAGGCGGGGCACCCTTATCCTGCAAGCAACACAGGATAGACTTTAGAGTTCGAGTCACCTTCTTAAACTTATGTTTAACAAGGCCTCGAAGATCAACAATATCCTGGCGTAAAACAGCCTGCCCTTCTTTAAGCCGAGCAATACGGGCATCTCTGGCAGTCTGCTCTGCGCTCTGCTCTGGCGTCACAGGAGGAGAGCTATCACTCGTATCCTGTGCCTCATCCTCTTCCTCATCCTGCTCTGTTTCTTCCTCAATCTCAGCACCACCTTTAGCATAACTCTCTTCATCATCGCTCTCTGACTCAGCCTCACTCTCTGAGGCATGTCGACCAGAACCGATCTCCATCTGCTTAAGAGTCCTCAGGTTAATATGACGAATAAGAACCGGCTTCTCTGCTCCAAGCCTATAGCCAAACTCATGAGCAAGCTTGCAAATAAGGCGGCTAAATGGAAGCGACTCGGTCCTCCTAGACGAATGAGTGATGAGAATAATCTGGCACAGGATGTACGTCGGCACACACAACTTCGCTTCTTGCCCCACCTGATATAGGAAATCCACCATCAGGCGCGTACACTCGCTACGATTGCTCCACCTTGGGTATACATTGAACATACACATGTGGTGAAGCAAACGAAAGTCGTCCGTCATGTAGGTAGCCAAAAGACTCCTATTAGGCTGCCATTCGACCAGACAACCACACAAGGATCGGGTGCGACGATCCCTCTCACGCATACTGTTCACAATCTTCTCACTGGCATGCACTTCACCAAGTGGCACATTCAGGAGTCGAGATATCAAAGCGAGGTTGACTATACCCTCTCGACCGCTACCATAAGGAATCTTGAACTGCAGAGGCTCCAGCGAAGGATCACGAATGTTGGCATAAAAGGCTCGAATAGTACTAGCATTCACGCGATACTCGTCTTCAAACAAGGGACACCAACCAGCCCCTTCCAGGCGCTCCAACAACAGAAACTCGCCATACAGGTGCGGATCAACATGAGCCTCAAAAAGGACTCTACGGCCTTCATAGACTCCATGCGATAGCTCCACCAACAAAGTTCTACCAATGGAAGCTCGAGGATCAAGGTCCTGCTTGGTCTGGAATTCACGAGTGACAGACGTGCTCGCGGCGGCACCTCTCGGCCTCCTTGCATGGGTTAGACGGCTAGGCCCGGCTTCATCCACGGGCGCTCTCTTCTTCCCCATCAAAGAAATAAGGGAGGAAATGAAAAGGATGGCCGTGATAAACTCAAAGAGGGCCATGAGAAATGAGAGAAAGAGAGAAATAGGAATATGGTGAAGCTTCCACACATTAGGGATCTCAAAAGAGAATGTGAGAGCTCAAATGAGAAGGAAAGAAAGGTTAAACAGCAAAGGGGGTGAGGGTTTGGAGATGAGGTGATGGGGTTTGCATGAAAATGAAAGAAGAAGAGGATTTGGAAGGGATTTGGGAGGATTTGGAGAAGGTTTTCAAGAGAAAAGAGAGCTTGGGAGGGATGTTTGTGAAGAAAATAGGTTATAGGAAGGGTTTAAAGCAACAAACCATGGAGGGGTGGGCCACACTAGGCCTAAAATGGATCGGCCCATGCCGGCCCGGCCCGTCTGGCCGGCTGATCGGCGAGCCCTCGCCGAACCGGCGATGGCATCGCCGGTCTCTGGACTGACCGGCGATGCCTCACCGTTTGGGCGAGGTCCTCCTGGTCCCCCATGCTCAAAAAGGTGTGGTTCCCCCCTGGGCCCCACAGGAAATGCCCCGATCGGCCCCCTGCATGATTTGACACCTATCAGGTCATTCTGGCAGAAATCTGATTCAAATAAAGATTTCTTGAAGGTTAAAGGGTTAAAACAGGATGATAAACCATCTAAACTCATTAATAGATGGTCTAGGAAAGGTTTCGGGTCGCTGTGTGTGATCAGGAGAGAGCATAGACTCGATCTCGGCGAACGTTTTCAGGAAACTTTCACCGATAGAAGCTACGGAGCACAAACACAAAATCTATAATAGACCCGCACCCAAATACACTAAAGTGGCGACAACGTGCTGTGTGTGACCATAACCCAGGTCCGGTTTAATCCAGATCATACTCTGATACCAACTTGTAACGTCCTGAAATTCGGAGGTCGAGCATAACTCAGCTCCCGAGGTCCAAAACATCACTTATGCAATATAATTAATGATGGATGTATGTTGACTGTATTAGTGCATAAAACATGGAATAGATTAAGCCAAAGCACGGCTATATATTTCAGGGATAATAAATAAAGCAAGGGGAAGACTTATAGAAATATATGTGTACAAGTGCAAATCCCTGAAGTACATATACAAACCAGGTCGTAATGAAAGTGTTACTTAACAAAATTACAAGTATCAAGTTATATCATTTAATTTCCAAAAATAATCCCAGAATCCCGCGCATCAGAACAAGGCTCGCTAGAACCCGTCTGAAAACTGCATATAAGAGAAAGCAACCTCATCATCATCCATCTCCCGCTCTGCCTCAGAAGTCACCTCAACATCTGCAACATTAGAACCTAAGACAGAGTCTGGTGGGTGTTTAACACTACCCCAGAACGTGGGAGTGAGTGATCAAATCAGTGGAACAATAAGGCACTGGTTAACATGTTATCAGTTCAATCAAGCAGTAATGATAAAGCAGAACAATTAAATAAGTCCTAAGTACTCTTGTTAATGCAATGATGTATGCGGAATGATGCGTGCCCTCACGCGTACACCCTCAGCGTCTTCATCTTACGTTACGCATGACACCACCTCAAAGTGTGCCACATCTACAAAGCACATGCAAATGCGGTGCATGGATATAATTACCAAGTTGTTATTAGTCCTTTTCATACAGCAGGATTGGGAAGCTAAGGTACCTTCCTCATATCACCATCCAAACAGTGATCCATTCTAGGGTCATCAGTCCTAGACATCTTATACAATCATATGGTTTCAGGTCGTAGCAAAGGGCTCGTCACCAATCAATGCACGCCCATCATACCTTCGTTACTACACCAAGGCTCGTCACCTCAATGCGGTATCTAGGCATGCTCGAGGTTACTACAAAGGGCTCGTCACCAATCAATGTAGGCCGACAGCACGAATATAGTGTCCCATACCACCATAATCGGCTCACGAGTTTAGTTGCTTACTGGTCACTACGGGGAGGCTCGTCACCCCAGCGTAGGCCGACAGCTCTACCACGGTGTCCCATACCACCATGTCCGACTCATGAGTCTTAGCGGATCAAGGTACCATGGTTAATAGGATTTCATTGGTAAGTTCGGTACCCTAGATTCAAGCAGTAGCGTCCATACATGGTGAACATACATCGGACAATCGGGTTACTTGACGAACTCGACTAACACGAGTACACGTTGGGTTGAACGACATAGAGTGCGCAAACACTCCGCGTGGCCAAACCACTGTCGACAACTCTAATACGACTCGGGTTCGTCTAATTACGTCCGTTGTGGTGAAAGCAACCTCAGCCACGATCTTAAGGTCGATTACCGATTTCCTGGACTAATTCATAGTCCCACACACATTACACTACAATAGATATTCGAATTGAATGTAAAACAGTAAAGGAACAACAACTCAAATCATGATACTTAAGCATTTGAAGAATATCAACTTAACATAAATGTAAGCATAAGTAATGCTTGAATTTAAACAACAAGGAATGTAACTAGCAAGAAGGAAATCATACACACTAGTGGGAGAGTTGAGAATCACTTCTCAATGCCCATACTAGGTTGAAATATCACACTTTAGATCATTCAGACATTTCTACAAACACTTAGAATACATAACACAGCATACATGACATATGTTGAAATAAATGCATTTGAACAATTCCTTTTATTAAGGAGTTGTCATACATACATCTAGCATACATATATGACAAATAATCATGGTAAACACAAGTGCATATTTTATACATATACGGTACTTTATACATACACGTAGAATACATAAATCTCAATATAACACATACATATCTGGAACGTGACATAAACATGACATTTGGCATATGAAATCTCATCCATAACAAGAATAAATCATTAACTGGCATTGAAAGCCTTGAAAACCATAACCTATACACTTAAAGTCCGCACCTTAAGCCAGAAAGGAACACCGAATTGATTTCAGACAAGTTGTCTTCGCAACAGCGATAGAATACCTTAAAGCAAGGATAGAAATGAGATACAACAACACCAAGACTATTCTATGCTCTAACACAGATTAGGGTTAGGTTAACTTACCCAAAGAAGAACTCAGAATCATCAGAATAACGATTCAAAGTGAAGGCTCAAGGATGAAGAAGAACCGGAAAGAATCTAAGATGATTCACCAACTTATCTCTCACTGTCTCTCTCTTTTCCACTCTCTTTCTAAGCTAGGGTTAGAGAAAATTCGTATGGAAAAGAGAGCTAGGGTTTCAAGGACTATAAATAAGCCTAACATTGATGAAAATAATCCCAGGGCCAAGGTATACTTAGGGTATAACCAAAACCTGCCTCTTACGATCCAACAAAGCACTTCTGGTGGGCCTATTACCACGAAAGGTCGGACTTAAGCTCACTGACCATGGATCTAGGTCAAGTTAAGTTTTCGTACCGACCGGCTCTTCAGATTAGCCGTGGCAAACCACACTCAATTCAACGGTCACTGAATCTCAATCAGGTCCACAAGCACAAGGATATGCCTGGGCCACCTTCCCTGATCAGAGGGTGAAATTGGGTCAGAATCCAATGGTTAGATAGCTTAAAATCATCGCGCAAGCGACACGACTCAGATTTCATAAAAGCTTAATAAATTTCCAACCATTCTCACACTCTTCACTCCGAACTCAATCAAATCGACCCAGAACATCACATGGACTTAATTTTTGAGGTGATGGTCAAGCCCAACTCGGTGACCGCAATAGCCTAAGATCATCGCTATCGAACTTTCAATGTGTGGTCCAGGTCCGATCCAGAACTTCTAAAAATTCCCCAGAACAACCGGATTTAGCGATGGATCCCAGGTTTCAGAGTAACGTAGTGCTAACTAATTTACAAGTTTTGAGTCATGCAGATACAATTTAAAGTGATTGATGCAGATTTCACAAGTAATCAAGTATAACGCTAATTACCCCAAAACAACTACTAAGGAAAGATTAGCACAAAATTTTCAGGGTCATTACAACGTTATAGGATGCAGGTTCACAGGTATTGATGGTGCTCTTAAAGTATTTAAGAGGGCACGGGTAATCATGAAAGTGTAATGACTCAATAATGTTTACAGGTTGATCGAGAGCACTTCAAAAGGTGGAGCTACAATGTTTGTAGCAGATTCCACTTTTGCACATGTGTGGCATGCTGGACATGGCTACTTGAGCAGGCAGGGCATGAAGGCTGAGACGTGTGAATAGAGATACAGAGTAGGTGGAGCAGCAACCTGTGAAAAGAATCACACGGTATAATCGCAGGATATCAGCGAGGTACATGGACGATTCCAATATCGCTGGAGATCCATCCTCTGTTCAGATGGCTCTAAGTGAGCCTGGTTCTAAGAAGTAAAAGGTGACTATGGGTGATGTGATGGACTCGTTATACTAGATCGACACATGGGAGCTGGTGGAGCTTCTAGTGGGCTGGGAAGTGGTTGGATGAAGGTGAATCTTCAAGAGGATACAACATAGATACAAAGCGAGGTTAGTAGCGAATGGTTATGCCCAGAGAGAAGGGATCGGCTTCTCAGAGATATTCGCACCAATGGTATATCAGGTGTCTATTTGATTCGTGATTGGCACTGGTTGGCTAATGCGATCTTGAGATGGAAAGGATGGATGTGGAGTCTGAAAGTACCCTAGTTTGTTAATTAGTATGGTCGTTGAGTCAGCTAGACAAAGGAGCCCTATAGGAAGATTGCTCAAGTGTCTACCTGAACTGGATGTGTGTCAAAACTCACCATAGGTAAATATTAGCCTCACATCCTATGTCCCAAAACACCAGGTACTTAAATCCCCTAAAATTGAATAGAACACCCTAAGTTTTTGTGATTCGAAAACTTTCCCAAACTTCAGGAAAAATCTTTAAGTTTTCTACCTTTGTCGATTTATCGATACACGGTTCGATGAAATCGAACCTTGTTATCGATATCCTCAAAGCTCACTCGATATTATCGAAATGAGGACATAAGATGTCCAGCAACCATAAAGATCTCTATACAGAATTATCGATGTATCGATAGATAGTTTGATATCATCGAAATTTAAATCTCGAGTCCATCGAGTAGACTCGATTAAATCGACATCAAGTCTGTTGTGTCCAAAATATTGCTAAGGCAAATCATGTAATCCTTGATATATCGAAGAGTTGCTCGATATCTTCGGAATGCAAATTTTGATGATATCGGATTAGGACACATATTTATCCAGCAAAGTTTTCAGGTTGTTTTTTTCGGATCGAGGGTCACTCGATAAAATCAATATTCAAACATCAAGCATATCGTGGCATAGTCGATGTCATCAAATGTGGACACAAACTATCCAGCAAGCTTATAGGAAAATTTCTTGGAATTATCGATGAATCGACACTGCCCTCGATATCATCGATATTCAAATTCCGATAATATCGAGTGATGCTCGATCATATCATTTACCTGAAATATTTCAAAGGCAGGTGCTCTTACATTTTCAAATGTCGAGGAATAGACCTCGTGTCGATGAAATCGGAGTTCGAAATCCAATGACATCGACACACGTTCAATTTCCTCAATCAGCTGGCAAAAGGTTTCAAAATCGTTTGACATTTGAGTTTGTGTCATCGAGCGACCAGTTGATGCTATCGAGAGTATACGCTCGATGATATTGAACTCTGTCAAAAATATGACCATTTTATATCCATTGAAACCTTTTGTCTATTTAATAAGAGCTTGCCCTAGGTTGTTGGACAGAGAAAATAGAGAGTGTTTTTGAGTGTTTAACCCTACATCATATACCCTAAAGCCTTTTCTCTCATAGAAGTTCATCCTCCAATCCACCCTCACCATTGACATTCAATAGAGTGGATTGGGGAATGAACTTCTGCATTCAAGGATCCTGCAGCTACCACCTTAATGGAAAATCATTAAGCTAGGATGCCTTGAATGCATAGATGATTGGAATAACTCTATCTCCCTTATAGGAAAACATTTAATAGAGTATGATTCCATCATAACCTTGACCCAACCCGTCGCCATGTACTGGTACATCTTCTGAGTTGCAGTTCAAGGGAGCTGAAGATTCTTCATCATCAAATGAGGAGATCTTCATCAACATGCTGAATGGGGCTCATCTACTTATCTGAGAGTCATTAGAGTTCAGAGGACCCTTGTGATCATTCCTTCTGTAGGATTGGGTATAAGGTGTTTCTCACCCCTTGCAAGTCCTCATAGGAGGCCTCGGGTGGGAGTGTACGTGGGAGTGCTTTGTGTTGACTCTTACTTTGTGGAGAGCATAAACTCTTAGGTCCTTGTGTAGGTCCTTGACCTGTATGGTCTAAAACTTGGGCGCTTTCTGTTGACCCTTGCTCATGGGAGCAAAAACTGGTGAGGTTCCTTGAGTGGATCATTGGCCTGTGTGGCCTAAAAGTCGAGTGTTGTGTGTTGACCCTTGCTCATGGGAGCATAAAGTGTGTCGTGTAGACACGTTGTGTCAGCCTAAGTGTAGGTTGTACTGGTTAGAGGTGAACCTGATTTAAAACCTCCGGTTTGAGGTAAACCTGTTATGAAACCTCCGTTAGTGAGATCCGATATACTCAAGGGTTGAGTGCGTCCGCCAGAAGTGGAGTAGACAAGTAGTCGAACCACTATAAAAAATGACTGTGTTTGAGATTGCTATTGTCTTCCATTACTTATGTGATTTCCTTAAATGCCTTCATATTTGATTATCTGAGATCACATCTCACACACAGTCACATCCATCATAAACTATGATTTGCATCTTGTTTATCTTCCAATTAGTTTTATGATTGGATCCTCTGATTGGCTTGGAAGTCAATAGAGTTAGTCTGAAGAAATCTTGATATACTCATATTTACTCAGGATTAGATTGATAGATTTTAAATAATCATAAAATATTAAAAGTCCTATTCACCCCCGTCTAGGACATATTAGCATATTCCCACTTCAACTAAAGTGGTCATTACCGCAATTTCAAAGTCTGCACTTCTGCACGAGAAATTGGAAGAGCAAATCTATATGAAGCAACCAGAGCGGTTCAAAGTTAAAGGGGCTGAGAAAAAGAGTTGGCAGGAGGTCATGGTACGACCTGTTACCTAGGCAGTGGTTTGATTCCTTTATGGTAAGTCAAGAATTGTATGCTGATGACATATTGATCACCAATTATGACATGTCTGAAATCAATATACTGAAGACTCGGTTAAGTGGGACATTCAGGATAAATGATCGGGGGCTACAAAGATGGTTCTTGGCATTGAGACTGAAAGAGGAGCAGGTTTTGATAATCACAGGTAGAATACCTTGTGTAGGTATTGATCAAGGATGTGATGGACTAGGCAAAGCCGGAGAGTATTTCCTACGCATCTCTCCTAAAGTTTTCCTCAGGACATGTCCCAAAACAGATGAGAAAAAGCACGATATGTCTCATGAGCCTTATTCGAATGCGGTTGGCAGTGCATGTCATGGTCTATATTAAACTGGTTATTTCACAGGCAATCAATGTTGTGAGCAAATACCCCTGCAAGCAATATTAGATGGCAGTGAGATGGTTACTTCGATACATTTGAGACACAGAAGACTACGTCTTACTTTTGAAAATACAGGAGCAAAGGTGGTTGGGCATGCGGATTCAGATCCGGAAGACATGCTCACCTAGATCATTCTTGTAGAGAAGTTCAAGTTCTATGCAACTTCTCTGGGCTTGGCAATGGCGTAAAAGAAGGACGGAGTATACATAAGAAGTGTTGATTAAAGATATGATGTGATACAGATATAGGAGAAGAGGTCAAGAGGCTACACAGTTAAATATTGAAGACATGGTGGAGATTGTTGTAAAACGGATGTCTTAAATCTTGGTTCACCGAGATGCTCGACCAATCGAGGGACTGGCTCAACTAGTCAAAGGTCCCTTTAACTGGTCAAAGATAGTTTGACTCGAAGTCTAGCAATAATGTGTTTGGGATTTTCGGGATGCTCGACTAGTCGAGGATAGGCTCGACCAGTCGAGAGTTACGCAGATAGTGTGCGGTTTATGTGCGAACTACGTAAATTTGAAGCAGTTTCTAAGGAGGTGCTAAGCGGGGTTTCCCCATCTATAAATTGGAATCCTTAGGGCCATTCTCAGGTATGTTAAGGCTTTCTAAAGGAGTTCCAAGGGTTCTTTAAAAGGTTTTAGGGTTTTTAAAGGGTGTAGCAAGGGTGAAATTCGAGGTTGTTCGAATCGGGTAAGTCCTTTCTCTTGGTAATTTCTATTTTCGTAATGGAATTCTGTCACTTTGTGCCGTGGTTTTTTCTCGAAAGGATTTTCCACATTAAATCTTTGTGTTCTCCTGTGTTTTCTTAGTGCCATTGGATTGCTATCCTAGATCCATATCTATGTGATTATGCAGCAAAAATCCCAACAAGGGCAACCTATATAATTAAAGGTGGTCCTTTAGTAGCGACTTGTTTTCATCTATATATACCACATCATGGTGACCATTGCTAGGGATGACAAAAAACCAAAGCATGTAGAGTACTTAACAGTGTGTTAATAGTGTGCGGTGATTATGGGTTGCTTAAATCCCAGTGCTAAGGGCATCGAAATGACCCACTTCAAAGGTAAAGCCTACGTGATAGACGATCCACACCAAAGGTGGGCTCCACATGATGGGTAATGGACATTAAAGTTTGCCCGCCCATGATGGATGGATTATATTAAAGTCCCCACATGATGGATGATCCACATCAAAGGTCAGCCCCCTAATGATGAATGACCCACATCTAAGGCCAACCCTATATGATGGCAACCCACATTGAAGGTGGAGCTCACATGATAGACAATCCACATCAACAATGGGCTCCACATGATGAAAAATTAATAATGGTGGGCCACACATGATGGATGATCCACATTAAGATAGGTCTCACTTGATGGACAGTCTTTATTAAGATAGGCCCCACATGATGGATGGTCCACATCAAAGGTCAACCCTAATGATGAGTGGCCCATATCCAAGGTGGGTCATGCATGATAGATGGCCAATATCAGAGGTGAGACCCACATGATGGGCAGTGGATATTGGCGATGGGCCCTGTCACTCCCCAAACCTGGAAATCGGATTCATAGGGATCTTGATCGCCGAACCCGGTGCCAACAGCATCCATAGTATCCCATTCTCAGCCCCCAGTGTACATACGCCAGGCTCCGATCCTGGGACCCTACAAGGAAGATTTTCTAACGTACATTTGTCTCATAAGAAGCATAACCACAAGTATACCCAAATTATAAAGGCAACATCATCATCACATATCCACTAATATAATCATTTGAATACAATGTTGAAAGGAAAATACATATGTCAAATCCAAGCTCCATAAGTCAGCTACATGCTCCAAGCTCCTTGCTGCTATAACCTAAGATCACCTGCACTCATATATCGTGCATAAGCTTATAGAAAGCTTAGAGGGTGGTGAAAGTGTGTGTAAGGTAAGTGCCAAGTATACAATAAAGCCCATAAATCATACATCATCGAGATAAGCAGAAATACTGGTAAGATCATGAATCATATGATATCAGAGTAAGCGGAAATATACTGGTAAGTCCATAAATCATTCAATAACAGAATACGTAATGCGGATCGGCTATGCAAATGTGGAAACCAAATATCAGGTGCCGATGATGCAATGCAATATACAAATCCTATTAGGTGCATCTAAGCCATATAAGTACAAAACATAATAACCTAAAATGCTAAGTATTGCAGATGCAATGTAATATGCGGTGCGAATGAAATGACCATGCTGGAATGTGAAGTCGGGATCATAGTACGTAATATCACAGGCTACGGGGTCTACCACAAGGGACTTCTATCCAAACCAGTTCCATACCTAAATTTAGATAGTCTGACTCAATGTGGTAAACTTCTAATCTCAGGTTACTCGCGCGCCCAACCGAAATCCTGGCCATGCGAAGGTAGGCGTAAAAAATAGTTATGCACCACCAGCCCGAGTGGATAGTGAATGAATGAATGAATGGATATGCAATTCCTGCTCAATAAGTCTATATATTAGTACGATTACTCTCTAGGAAAATCACAAGGGTCTATTGCACTCCACACCGACTGCCTCCACCATAGCTGCACAGCCCAGCGAGCGGAATAGACTTCACTAACCGCCTGACTAGTGGTCTGCCAATACCTACCCGGCTCGTCGATAGCAGACCCATTTACGAGCTGGTCATACTCAACCTAGCTTATAGCCCCCTCACTCAGGCGGATAAGGCCACATCCCCTCCAAACCAACCACGACAAAGTGGGAGACACGGTCTCATGGTATAGGCACCGGCGCTCATATTCCAATCGGTCTAGACGTTGAAGCATCTCCTAATACCAAGGAGGATCTGGGATTTTCACCCAAGGACATCCTACGTGCCCACAGTGCTAGAACCAAGTATTTTCGGTGTCCCATTTAACCATCCACGATGTGCCTGTGGAGGCCATGGCCCTGATGTCGCTAAGGCATACAATGATCAAGTCACATATATGCGAGATGCATGAGTCACACTATCCAGTCATGCAGCAATCCTGCACGTACGGCACGATAATGTGGGAACTCCGTCTCATAAGGAGTCCCGTAAATAATCTGCCCAATAGCGTATGTGATTGCTTATCTCCAAGTGCAGAGGTTCATAAGTAGTATCCCGTGAATACAGGGTCGATCCCACAGGGAGATGAATTGTGAGAAGAAAAAAATCAAATGTAAAACAAACTAAGTAATAAAAATTAATCTGATGATTTAATTTTAAAATTTTTGAATGGATGTAATTCAACTAAATAAAATAACACCCAAGCTTCAAAGTTCCACACATAGGTTAATGTTCCAAAATCATGATGACTTGGATAACACAACTAGGATCTGAGCACTATGGTTAGCTTAATCAAAAAATAAAATAGTTTAAATATTTTAATAAATGATATAAAATATTAGAAAATAATGGATTTGCACTATTGACATATATTCTCAAACGCCGGTGATTTTAAGTATTCAATATCTATAGGATAATGAATATCAAAGAAATATAACAGGTTGAGAACATCTCCTATCTAGGAAATCTGATTGATCTAGGATAAGCTTATCCATCAATGTGGATCTCATATGATGGAAACATATGGATCTTATAAGAGGATAAAAAACAAAACCTAAATAATAGATAACATGCATACATCATTCTTCTCATCATTAAAACAATCAATCATCATAATCTTAAAAAATTATTATACCCATGTGCTTCCCTTCTAGCTTGGGCTAGAAGGAACTTAGAAAAACATAATTAAATTGTAAAAATAAAAAGCAACAAGAAAGAAAGAAGAAAAAAATGTAAATAGAAAAGATCTAAAAAAAAAAAAAAAACTTACAAAGCTTTAATAAAACTAAAAACTCTTTAAAAACCCAAAATTTTGCTTTGAGGTGCCTTGAATAATGTTTTGGAATGCCCTAGGAAGCCCTATTTATAAGTAGGGAACTCCAATTTTGGTACAAAGTTGAAAATTCCTAGAAATCTCCTCAAATATATGTATTTTTCCAAAATAGACTTCTCGCTGCATAGTTCATTTAAAACAGACTTCCTGCTGCGTAGTTTTCCAAAATAAACTTCACAGCTTCAGAATACACTTTTTCAGGATGATTTCAGGATTCTTTACTTCAAATCTTCGATTCTTTTCATTTCTCACTTGGTTTTCTTGGATCTTTGGCATGTGAATTCTTTAATCTTGATCTCCTAAGATCCATCACTTGCCTTGGTGATTTTTGAGCATCAAATTCTTACTTTTTAGCACCATTTTTCAATTCAAGCTCTTAAATTCACCTTGCAACACATACATGAGTAAAATAGAATATTAAGATGATTCATGTTCATAAAACCAAGATGTAAATGGAAAAAATTATGCAATATTTGAGTCTCAACACACCCCCAAACTAGCATTTTACTAGTCCTAAGCAAAATAAGCAAAGAAAAATAAAAATAAGAATAAAAATTAATTTTAAAAATAAAATTAAAATGAAAAAATTCTAACTACACCACTTTCATAGGTAATCTCGATTGCATTTAGCATATGCAACAAGCCTTTAAACCCCTATGTTTCCCCTAGTGGACGAGTTATAGTCTCGTGAGGGTTTCTATAAATGTTACCCACAAACATTGAAAATAAGAAAAATATTTCAACACTAAAAAAATTTTATAATTATGCACCCATTCATCATATGAATTCCAAAACAAAACAATACTTAACCTACGTCTGAAGTTAGTTAGAATCTCAATTTTCTAATCCATTACATCCTTAAGTTCAGAGACCTAATCAAAATTTAGAATAGTTATGATCCAATATCCTTAGGTGCTCCGTGACACTAGTCTAACTATGAGAAATATGCATGTTCCCTATCCTAACTCCTTTCAATCATCCGAAGAATATGAAATCTCTAGTTATCTCATTTTTTATGATATTTCTTCTTTTATCATTATATCCTCATTATATAGACTACCCTTAAATGAAGATTCTCATCGGGTTTGCTTCATAACCTAAGGTATCATACTTGTAATGGTAACAGTAATGGATACTTAGGTATCCTTACTCTGGATTACTAACATAAGTGTTATGGTCATTGCGTTCATGCTCTATAATAAAAATTTCTTTTTTCCATCACTCTTTTTTTCCTTCAATATTCTCTCTTTTAAACATATATCAATGGTACTAGTTCATTCAACCTTGTTTGAATCAAAAGTTGTTGTTCTAGTTCACATATCATATTCCTCAATTAGATATGGTGTATTGTGAATTCAGTATATCAAATTACAACTCACTTTAAACTAGTGATTAGATAATTGAACTCGAGTTTATAATTTTTAGTTGTCAGAATTCTGACTACTATCATCCTAGAATAAATATTAACTTTGCTTTTGGAATTCGCATAATATCATGTTTACATTCTTGTATATAAACATATTATTTTGAAAATGTTGAAATTTTTTTCCATAAACGTAAAAAAAATAAACTTAAACCTAATTGAAACCTAAAATTAATAAAAATAATAATAAAATAAACTGAAATCCAAAAAAAAAAACTTTCACATGGATGACTATCCACAACCCCCAACCTAAAATCTACATTGTCCTCAATGTAATAATAATGTAATGCAGACAACATAAAAATAAAAGAAAGGGTGGATAGTACCTACCATAAAAAAAACTCACCTGCTATGTGACACTAAAAAAAATTAAATATGATATAAATGCTCCGTCAAACCAGGAGCATCAATCTGAATATTTTGGCTCATGAAGAGGGAAGGACTCCTCTCCTAAATGAAAGTTTTTCACATAAGGCTTCAATCTCTGACTATTAACCTTATACACATTGCCATTATGTGGATTCTCAATTTCAACAGCCCCATAAGTATAAGCATTCTTCACAATGAAGGGGCCTGTCCATCTTGATCTTAACTTTTTCGGAAAGAACTGGAGACGGGAATTGTACAATAGGACCTTTTGCTGACGTTCAAAATTCTCCCTCAGGATATTTTTGTCATGAAAAGCTTTGGTCCTCTCTTTGTAGATTTTAGAATTTTCATACGAATCTCTCCTCAGCTCCTCTAATTCATTCAACTCTAATTTCATTTGTCCACTTGCTTGATCCATATCAAAGTTTAATTTCTTTATTGCCCAGTAGGCTCTATGTTCCAATTCCACAGGCAAGTAGCAAGCCTTCCCATATACCAATCTATATGGAGACATTCCAATCGGGGTCTTATAAGCAGTCCTATAAGCCCATAAAGCGTCGGATAGTCTGAGGGACCAATCCTTCCTATCTAGCCTTATAGTTTTCTCTAAAATGTGTTTGATTTCCTGATTAGAAATCTCAGCTTATCCACTCGTTTATGGGTAGTATGGGGTGCTCACTTTATGCTTGATGCCATTTTTCTTCATCAAAGCCTCAAATGTCCTATTGCAAAAGTGAGACCCGCCATCACTAATGATGGCCTTTGGAGTTCCAAATCTAGCAAAAATATTTTCCTTGAGGAATCGTATGACCACTTTGTTGTCATTGGTCCTACTTGGAACTGCCTCAATCCACTTTGAAATATAGTCCACACCAACCAATATATAAAGAAATCCAAAAGAAGATTGACATGGACCCATAAAATCAATACCCCAACAATCAAAAATCTCCAATGGTAAAATTGGGGATAAAGGCATCATGTTACGCCGGGACACTCTTCCCAACCTTTGACATCTATCACAAGCAACACAGAAAGCATGGGTGTCTTTAAACATGATGGGCTAGTAAAAACCACACTACAGGATTTTTGCAGTAATTTTCTTAGTAGAAAAATGGCCACCACATGCTTCCATGTAGCAAAAAAAAATAACTCTCTGAACTTCATCCTCTAGGACACAACGTCTAAAAATCTGATCAGTCCCATATTTATATAAATATGGGTCATCCCAGAAGAAGTTCCTAACCTCGGTTTCAAAACGCTTCCTATCTTGTGACTTCCAATGATATGGCATTTTTCTCGTTACATGATAGTTCACTATATCCGCATACTAAGGCAATTTGGAGATCTCAAATAATTGTTCATCAAGGAAAGTTTCTTGGATATGCATCTCCTCAGTGGAATCATCTAACACCAATGTAGAAAGGTGATCGGCCACTATATTTTCTACTCATTTCTTATCTTTTATCTCTAAGTCAAATTCTTGGAGTAGGAGGATCCATCTCAAAAGTCTCGGCTTTGCATCCTTCTTAGATAACAAATATTTCAAAGTCGAGTGGTCCGTGAAAATGACCACTTTAGATCCCAGTAAGTAGGACCTAAACTTATGAAAAGCAAAAACTACTGCAAGTAACTCTTTTTCAGTTGTTAAGTAGTTCACTTGGGCCGAGTTTAGAGTTTTACTCACATAGTGAATAACATAGGGCCGTTTATCTTTCCTTTGGCCCAAAATAGCCCCTATGGCATAATCACTTGTATCGCACATTAGTTCAAAAGGAAGTATCCAATCTGGTGGACGCATGATAGGTGCAGTGGTAAGGGATGATTTAATTTTATTTAAGGCACTTGCACACTCATCTGTCCACTTAAATGGAACATCCTTTTGAAGAAAATTAGTCAAGGGTCTATTAATGGCACTAAAGTCCTTGATGAATCTTCTATAAAAACCAGCATGCCCTATAAGTGATCTAATATCTCTAACAGTTCGGGGGATAGGTAGATTAGCTATAATGTCGAGTTTTGAGCGATCTATCTCGATTCCATTTTTGGAGATAACATGGCCTAAAACAATTCCCTTTTGAATCATGAAATGATATTTCTCCCAATTTAAGACAAGGTGTTTCTCTTCACACCTAGACAAGACAAGAGATAAATTATTGAGGCATTCCTCAAAACTATTCCCAAATATAAAAAAGTCATCCATGAAAACCTCAAGAAACTTCCCAACCATATTTGAAAAAATACTAAACATACATCGTTGAAAAGTTGTTGGGGCGTTACACAATCCAAATGGCATCCGTTTGAAAGCAAATATGCCAAATGGACAAGTGAACGTGGTTTTCTCTTGGTCTTCTAAGGCTATCTCTATTTGCTTATATCCAGAATATCCATTAAGAAAACTATAAAAGGAGTGACCTGCTACCCTCTCTAAAACTTGATCAAAAAATGGTAGAGGGAAATGGTCCTTCTTTGTGACTTCGTTCAATTTTCTATAGTCAATGCAAACACGCCAACCAGTAGTGACACGTGTTGGTATGAGTTCATTATTAGAATTCTGTACAATAGTTATTCCAGATTTCTTTGGGACTATTTGAGTTGGACTCACCCAAACACTATCGGATATTGGGTAGATGATTCCCATATCCAATAATTTGATCACTTCATTTTTTACAACTTCCATCATGTTTGGATTGAGACGCCTTTGAGATTGTGTAATTGGTTTGGCGTCATCATCGAGGTGGATCCGATGGGTGCATATGGAAGGGCTTATACCCTTGATGTTAGAAACGGTCCAGCCCAAGGCTCCTTTGTGGTCCCTTAGAACTTTCAATAATTTAATCTCTTGATCCTTCTCTAAAAATGAAGAGATTACCATAAGATAAATTTTATTTTCACCTAAGTATACATACTTAAGCTCATTTGGTAGTTGTTTTAAATCAAGCTTTGAAATATTGGTTGGTGATGGCAGAGGTTGTGAGTCCTCGATAGATAGGATTTGAGTGCCCGGTCTCCATTAGTACATACCAATGTCTTGGGTGGTAGTGCTCTCATTATCATGACAAATTTCGGCAAATACTTTTTCTAAATCAGAATTTCTCAAGTCCTGAATGACTTGAATCAATTCCTCAGTTAGACTAGGTTCCAATTCCTCTTCTTCTATCAATCAGTCCATGAAATTCAGCTCATGGATTTCATTATTATCAATGGGCTGCTTACATAGATTGAAAATATTTAGCTCTAGAGTCATGTTACCAAAAGACAAGTTCATCATTCCATTCCTGCAGTTTATGATTGCATTTGAAGTTGCTAGGAATGGGCGGCCTAAAATGATGGAAACATGAGCGCTAGCATTTACACATGGTTCAGTGTTTAGTACAATAAAATCCACGAGGAAGTAGAATTTCTCCACTTGGACTAGCACGTCCTCTAAAATTTCCCTTGGTACCTTAATAGAGCGGTTAGCGAGTTGGAGTGTAATCGTGGTTGGTTTAAGCTCGCCTAACCCCATTTGTTTGTAAACCGAATAAGGTACTAAGTTGACACTTGCACCCAAATCTAGCAAAGCATGCTCAATTTAGAAATTCTCAATAATACAAGGAATAGTAGGATTTCCCAGGTCTTTGTATTTGGGTACAACCCTTTGTTGAATGATAGCGCTCACTTTTTCAGTAAGGAAGGCCTTTTTGTGCACATTTAATTTCCTCTTTACAGTGTACAAGTCCTTGAGATATTTAGCATATGATGGAATTTATCTAATGGCATCAAGCAGAGGAATATTGACAGTAACCTTTTGGAGCACATCCAACAACTCTTGATATTTCATAAGGACAGTTGGATTCCGAAGTCTAGATGGGAACAGAACTGGAGGCTCATATGACTTAGTCTCTTTATCCTTTTGCTGTTGCGTCTCTTGAACCATAACCGGTTCATCAATTTCTTGAGACAATGGCTCATCCTCCAGTATTTCTACTGGTTGCATTATCTTGTTATTGACCTCTTTTCCACTTCTCAAGGTAATGATGGCCTTAGCTTGTTCATGATGTAGTTGTTCATGATGTAGCTCACTTGGATTTGAGTCTCCAATGAGATGTGTGTTTCGAGGGTTTGGCACAGGTTGAGAAGGAAGGGTGCCTTTTTCCCTAGTATTTAGTTGAGTCTTAATCCTAGCCACAGCTGTCTTTAATTCCTGATTTGATTGGATTAGAGACTGATTCATTTGAACTTGAGAGTTCATGAATGTGGTCAATGCATCCTCCACATATGATCACTTTGGTGGGGGCACATATGGTGCATTGTTAGGTGCCCCAAAGAAGTTATTTTGTGGAGGCATTTGAGGTGCATTGGGTGCATTAATTTGTGGTCCATTCCTCCAACTAAGATTAGGATGGTTACTCCAATTTAGATTATACGTGTTTCCCATTGGTTGCATAACCGACCTTTGGTAATTATTTATAGCATTTACTTGATCATGCTCATGCGTGATATTTTGTACAACTGAGATTATTAGACAATCCTTTTTGTCACGGTCTATACCACCACAAATGCTACAAAAATTACCTAAGGAAGTGTTTGCTTTAACCATATCAACCTTCTTAATTTTCAAGGCTTCGACCTTTCTAGCCAATGCAGCGAATTTTGCATTAAGGTCGTCTTCCTCTCTTAGGATATACATTCCTGCTTTCTTTCTAAGAATGGGTCTAGTTTGGTCTGATTTAGCAGAGACATCCCATATCTGCATATTCTCTACTAACATATCTAAAAAATCCCAAGCCTCATTATGATCTTTGTCAAGAAAGGTTCCACCACACATCATCTCTATGAACTGATGGGTATCCATGGTGAGCCCCTTTCGGAAAGCATCAATCACGTGTCATGGTTCATAACCATGATGTGGATAAGTAATTAGAATATCTTTGAAGCACTCTCAAGCTTGAAAAAATAGTTCATTCCCCTTTTGGGAGAATGACATGATTTCTTGTTTTAGTGCATTTGTTTTGTGCTCGGGAAAGAACTTTTTCAAAAACTCTCTACTTAAGGCTTGCCATGAAGTGATGGTATTAGGTCTTAGAGAGTTGAGCCATGCTTTAGCCCGATCCTTTAGAGAAAATGAGAATAACCTAAGCTTAAGTACATCCCTATTGCCATTGTTTACTTGTAACGTTGCAATTACTTCCTCAAAGTCCTTGAGGTGCAAGTAGGGGCTT
Source organism: Magnolia sinica (assembly GCF_029962835.1). NCBI lineage: Eukaryota > Viridiplantae > Streptophyta > Magnoliopsida > Magnoliales > Magnoliaceae > Magnolia > Magnolia sinica. Next base: position 37,144,560 of record NC_080577.1, read on the forward strand.
TCAGAATCTAAGCCATGAAATTTAGGAACTAATTGAATCACACCTGGTTTAAAATCAATATTCCCTGTGTGAGCAAGAAACACTATGCAAGATGGTAAAGTTGATCTCTCAGGGTGTAAATGTTCACGTAAAGTCCGTGATTGGTTTAACACATTCTTATGAACTTCATTTTCATCCTCAAGAGGAGGATTACGTTGATTTTCTCTATTTTGATTTATAGTTGGATCTGGCAAATTTGGATTTGGATTATTAACTGGGTCTGCCATGGAATCCAAGTGATGTTGAGTGCCTCTTCTAAGTGAATAATAAAGGCCTGAAACTAGTCCCCCTTCAGAGGAGAGTCGATTGTTTTGATCCCTACTCCAACGAGATATAAACCATCCACACTTCACAAAAAATATCACTAATTCAAATAGCAAGTATAATACTTAAAATAAAAATAAAAACTTAAATCAACAACCCAGGCGGCAAGGCCAACCATGAGGGTTCAGTTCATAAAACAAAATAAATCAACAACCCAGGCGGCAGGGCCGACCATGAGGGTTCAGTCCACAAAGCAAGATAAATCAACAACCCAGGTGGCAGGGCCGACCATGAGGGTTCAGTCCACAAAAAAAAAGAAAAAGTAAAACTAATGCAGAAATTAAACTATGTTAATCTGGAAAATAAATTCAGCGGATGATATTTGTGATCAAACAGCAACTGTAGGACAACCATAGCACTTGGGTGATAAAATCCCAAGCAAGGCAACCTTATGTCAAAGTTAGTGCTTGAAAGACCCAATTGAATTTATTTTCAAAGAAAAAGAAAAGAGAGAAAAAAAAATCTACAGAAAATCTAGAGGGTTTAGAAGAGAACTTACCTTAGAAGAAAACTTACCTTATCTATCTTACACAGATCTAATCTATCTCAGTCTCTCCCCGGCAACGGCGCTAAAAACTTGATTGCTTGCGTCCAAGTGCAAAGGTTTGTAAGTAGTATCCCGTGAATACAGGGTCATTCCCACAGGGAGATGAATTGTGAGAAGAAAAAAATCAAATACAAAATAAACTAAGTAATAAAAATTAATCTGATGATTTAATTTTGGGATTTTTAAATGGATATAATTCAACTAAATAAAATAACACCCAAGCTTCAAAGTTCCACACATAGGTTAATGTTCCAAAATCATGATGACTTGGATAACACAACTAGGATCTGAGCACTATGGTCAGCCTAATCGAAAAATAAAATAGTTTAAATATTTTAATAAATGATATAAAAGATTAGAAAATAATGGATTTGCACTGTTGGCATATATTCTTAAGCGCCAGTGATTTTAAGTATTCAATATCTATAAGATAATGAATATCAAAGAAATATAACAGGTTGAAAACATCTCCTATCTAGGAAATCTGATTGATCTAGGGTAAGCCTATCCGTCAATGTAAATTTCATATGATGGAAACATATGGATCTTACAAGAGGAAAAAAAATAAAACCTAAATAATAGATAACATGCATACACCATTCTTCTCATCATTAAAACAATCAATCATCATAATCTTAAAAAATTATTATACCCATGTGCTTCCCTTCTAGCTTGGGCTAGAAGGAACTTAGAAAAACATAGTTAAATTGCAGAAATAAAAAGCAACAAGAAAGAAAGAAGAAAAAAATGTAAATAGAAAAAATCTAAAAAAAAAAAAAAAAAACTTACAAAGCTTTAATAAAACTAAAAACTCTTTAAAAATCTAAAATTTTGCTTTGAGATGCCTTGAATAATGTCTTGGAATGCCCTAAGAAGCCCTATTTATAAGTAGGGAACTCCAATTTTGGTACAAAGTTGAAAAACCCTAAAAACTGCCTCAAATATACGTATTTTCCCAAAATAGACTTCTCGCTGCATAGTTCGTTTAAAACAGACTTCCTGCTGCGCAGTTTTCCAAAATAAACTTCATAGCTTCAGAATACACTTTTTCAGGACGATTTCAAGATTCTTCACTTCAAATCTTCGATTCTTTTCATTCCTCACTTAGTTTTCTTGGATCTTTGGCATGTGAATTCTTCAATCTTGGTCTCCTAAGATCCATTGGTCTCCTAAGATCCATCCCTTGCCTTGGTGATTTTTTAGCATCAAATTCTTACTTTTTAGCACCATTTTTCAATCCAAGCTCTTAAATTCACCTTGCAACACATACATGAGTAAAATAGAATATTATGATGATTTATGTTTATAAAACCAAGATGTAAATGGGAAAAATTATGCAATATTTAAGTCTCAAGAGTATGCTATGATCAAATATTCCTCATATCAAGCATACATATGATGCGTATGGGCATGAATCATGAAGCTATACTAAGCATGTTATATGGTGATGAACTATTCTCGCAACGAAGATGGGCCTTAATGGCCTATACGCAATAAGTATGGGTTTATCAATGGGCCTTAAGGAAGGTTATAATGTGGACATTTAACCAACATTATTCTTACAATGTGGACGCTAAACTAACATTGCTCTTAAGGCATTGTCCGCCATAAAACATTATTACACAAACCATGGAGGCATCACACATTGCAATGGACCCTAAGGACATCCCGTTGGGCCTCGACCCATGGGCCTTAGATACGTCAAATGAGCCGCATCATATAGGCCTTATTTGAATCAAGTGGGCCACATCAATGCGCTTATATACATTGCCATGGGCCATAACCACTAGCCTTTGAATACATCACAATGGGCCTCGTAACATGGGCCTCATATATATATATATCTCAAAGTGGGCCTCAACAACGGGCCACAAATATATCGAATGGGCCTCATAACAAGAGCCTCATATATATCAAAGTGGGCCTCAACAATGGACCACAAATACATCAAGATGGGCCTAATCACATGGGCCTTATGTATATCAGATGGGCCACACCAATTGGGCCCCATATGTACATCAAATGGACCACAACCAAATAAAAGTGGTGATAATGATTTCCACCATTTAGAAATTTTGAACGATGGACGTCATTGACCACTACATTAAATTTTTAGATCTGACTTATTTTTAGTCTCAAGCCTGTTAAGACAAGCTTGCCAAATGGTTGGATGGTTTAGATGCAACACATGCCCCAAGGGTGGGGTCCACTGAACTATGGATCTGACTCATTCTTTAGCCCATGCCATAAAATGAGCTTTAAAAAATGGATGGACAGTTTAGATGCAAAACATGCATCATGGTGGGGTCCATAGATGGACGGGATGGATGATACAAAGGGGGGCCCACAAAGCTTAGTGACGCCACTCCAGCAAGCTGCTGGAGTGAGGTACACCAGCCGTCCCACCCAAGGACGGTGTGGGTTATAATACATGCATCAGTGGGTCCCACGTGGGGCCCACCATAATGTTTGCTTTCCATCCAATCTGTTCATAAGTTCACGCAAACCTGGATGCATAGGAAAAACAAATTTCATGGTGATCCAAAACTTTTGTGACCCAGAAAAGGGTTTCAATGGCAGACGTTCAACACACTATTTCTTATGATGTGGGCACCCGAGCTGTGTATACGGCTAATTTTTGGTGGGGTCCCCATCAGCCTAAGGGGCCCACCATGCACGATGTGGATGGTCGGGACACATCACGGTGGAGCCCACACATGGGACCGTGGTCCCTATCTGCCCGCCCATGGTGCAGCAGCGCCTGCTGCTCTATCAGCGGCAGCAGGTGCTGCTACCTTTTTTTTTGAAAAATTGGTTCCTGAGGTTTTTCTGTGGTAGGGCCTGCACCAAGGGAATCCACGCCGTCCATTGGCTCCCATGGCTCAAAACAAGCCAAACAAGCCCAATATTCAAGGCGTTTTGGCGTATAAAATCATCAGGTGATTTTTCAATGATAAAAATCATAGTTTGCTATGCTATGGCCCACTAGAAATTCGGATCAACTTCATTTTTTGGCTCAACGCCTAAAATGATCTAAGGAATGAAATGGACGGCTTTGATTAAAAACATACATCAAGGTGGGGCCTATGGGACCGATCCACCCCAAAACCAAAAGAAATCTCTTCTTTTTTTTGTTTTATAATTCACGTCCAGGGTCTCTGGACGTTGTATGGCTTGGCATGACACATATATGTAAGGTGGGCCCTACTCAGGTGGGCCACCAAATGATGGATGGTGTGGATACAACACATATGTGAAGTGGGCCTCACCTACAGATGGCTTGGATAAAATATATGCTTCAAGGGGGGGTCCATCTAGGTGGGCCACATGGCCATATCATCACATAAAAAGAAAGAGAGAGAGAGAGAGAGAGAGAGAGAGAGATCAAGGGACACGTAACAATGGAGGGCTCCGCCACTACAAGCCCTCCTTTGCCTTCAATCATACATCAAGTGGCTCCCAATACATGTGGGCCCACTAAAACAAAAATCAATCGTGGAGATTCCTTCTCTACCCAAAATGGACGGTCTAGATGACCTCTCTTCATGCAAGGAAAAATAAACATCATGATGGGATCCATGGAGAATGGCCCCATCATGGAATGATCATGAGAATCAAGGTGGGCCATTGGCCACACTTAAGGTCCAAAGTGAGATCCATACCATCAATCGGTAGGCCTCACTTAGCCCATCATAAAAACATGAAAATCTAACCTATAGAAGCACCCACCATTTGATCTTCTTGGTTTGTTGGAAAGCCGATCTCCTTGTGTCTCACTTTGATGGTGGAAGATGAGAAATGAATGGATAGGATGAAAGATTTTGGGAGAGGAAGTGGGCCACACAAACTCACTTTTCTCTCACTTGAAAAACCGTGGACGTCCACACTTTTTCTCTCCTTTGTTGCTTGGAAAATGGTGTAGAGAAAGAGAGAGAGAATGGGATGTAAGGAGAGAGAGTGATGGGTGATGGTGTGATGGATGTAAGTTGAGTGATGGGTGAGGTGAGTGATAGGTGAGGTGAGAGACTTGTTGATTTTTCGGGTTTGCATGACTTATGGAGAAAGGAAGCATGGGTTACTTTTATACTTGACATGAGGTGATTAATTGATTGATTTGAGTGATTGATTGATGGGACATGTTGTAGAAATTCTTTTGAGATTGAAAATGCGTGGTGTTTTCTTCAAAATAAACGGCGGCCCACATCTCCTTGCTAGGGTATCTGATCGGTATGCAAGACGCGGCGTTGGAACTGCAGCGACGATGCGATCGTAATGGTACAAGTCTCGGGTTAAGCCGACTCAGATCTACGGGATACGACTTAGGGTTACGCAAAAATATTGATTATACATTACAGGTTGTCGGAATTCGACAGGAATGATCGCGGGAGTTAACGGAATAGTATGGACTAGGATACGGGCCTTACAAGCCCCACATGATGGATAATAACATTGATGGTAACTTAATGGATGACCAACACTAAAGGTGGGCCCTACATAATGAATGATGCACATTAAAGGACGGGCCATGTCACGCCCCAGACTCGGTAACCGGACTCACAAGGAACCCGATAGCTGGTTCTGGCCGCAACAACCTCCGTAGTACGGCATTCTCAGCTCCTGAGGTAGGTTCCGATCTTGGGATCCCACAAGGAGGATTTTCATAACCATATAACTATTTCTAATACGAGCATACCCAAGATCACAACAAGTAAATCTCAAAAATAACAAAGGGACAAATCACCAAAATCCACTATAAATTTAAACTTTTATAAGTACATAGCTAAAAGGAAATACATTTGATAACGAAAGAAGTAGGAAGAAGATTTACAACACTGGGGGTCCTCGGCTCAACTCTAATCCAAGCTCTGCCGCTACGATGCTGACTTAGGATCTCCTACACACATTAATCGTGCATAAGCTTATAGAAGCTTAGAGGGTGGTGAAGGTGTGTGATAATAGTATGCAGAAGAATAATAGGAGATATAGGAAGAGAAATATGATCAATGACAATATCGTTAGCCTTATCGAGGCTTATCATGAATATGATGCAATGACTACTAGGCGCCTTACCAAGGTGATGCATAAAGGGGGCTTATACAGCCGATGCAAATGCAATGCAAAGTGATGCCAGTACATATCTGAATCCCATATCAAGTACATTTCCAGTCATAAGAAAATCACCAAGGTTAAGTACACTGCTGGATGACTGTCGCTCTCCAGACTTGCACAGTCAAACGAGTGTAAGAGACCTCACTACTGCCTATGGGCATCCAATCACCAACAAGGCTCGTCGATAGCAGACCCATTTACGAGCTGGTCAGACTCATCCTAGCACTGCCTTCTTACACCAGGCAGGTAAGGCCACACCCCTACCCAACCGACTACACGACAGTGGGAGTCGCGGCCTAATGGTGTAAGGCCCTCGTGCGCTCATAGTTTCCACTTGGTCACGGCGTTGGGGCAGATCCTTGGTACCATGGAAGTTTTAGGAATTTCACCCATAGGCATCCTATGCACCCTATATGTTCAAGTAACATTTACGGTGTTCACACATACAGCCATCCACGAATGTCCCTGTGGAGGCAAGGCCCTGATGAAGCAAGGGAAGTATCATCATGAAATGCAATGTCAATGCATGAGTCATGCATACAGATCATGCAATAGCTTCAAGCACTTGATGTGCACAAGGGGAGAAACTCCATCCCTTTATCATATATCTACACATCATGCAATCCATTCACGCAAATGATGCATATGGGTCATAATGGCGTGAGTGTGCTACTCGGTGATGATGACGTGAATCATACTCCTCCTTCCCAATGAGGGATAAGGTCTAGATACATAAACATGTACTCTAAAGAGAAGTCCTCTAGTGGGGGCCTAATACTTACAGAAGCCCACAATCTAAGAGGGTCATAAAGGCCCAAGGAAGAAGCGGTCCTAATAAGGGTCCAAGGTAGGCGTTCAACCACCTATAACAACCTTATGGGCCTACCTTAGGGCCACCAAGGAGGACATCCAACTTCAACTGGGTCCCAAAAGGTAGCCCGCAACCTACACGCATATAAAGCAAGGCCCAATGCCTAAGCAATCCATGGCCTAGTGGGCTATACACTAAGCCCAACACTTAGGCAACATGGTGGGCCCTCAAGTAAGGTTGGGCCCAACCATAAAGATCATGAGCCCACTCATTGTGGTAGACCTAATGGGTAGCCCGTTATTCCAACCATATGGGCAATTCTTACATTTGAAACAAGTGAGTTGGGCCTCACATCTTGGCCCAAGTATGGGGTTAATTTAATGGGCAACCAAGGGCCCAACTACTTGAGTATTTTGGCCCATAAAACCCATCACAATAGTATGTTAAATATAGGCCCAAAGGTCAAGGGCCTAACAAGAAAGTTTCAAGACAATGGGCCTAAGAAACCCAATAATTAATTATGAATATTGGTCCAATAAAAACCCAATTGAAGTGGGCCTTAAATATGCACTAATTAAGCCCAAAACCTAATTAGAAATAGGGCAAGATATGTATGAAAATATCCTCAAATCTGGCTGGACATGCTGCCCCAAGACATACATTTATGGGCAACAACTTTGGGCCTAATGCTGAAATTCCAGCCCACCCACTATCTGGGCTTGCTGGAAATTCAATAATAATTAATTTATATATTTATTTTAATCCCTAGAGACTCACACATGTCAAAGAGGGTCCCACTAGATGAGAGGAGTAGATAAAACACATAAATTAGGTGGGCCATGCTACTGGACTGGACGTCCAGCAATAGCCCAATGGGCCTGGGTGTCCCATGGTGGGCGGTCCAAGGGGATGGGACGCCCCCTCCCCCCTAAACACATCAAAGCGGGTCCTACATGTGGACACCCAACATGGGAGATGGGCCACACACACGTGGTCCACATTGGAGAGGATGGTGTGGATAAAATATTCATCATAGTGGGCTTTAAGATGGTGGACGATCAGCCCATGGCTGGACGCCAGCCCTGTTGGAATGTCTAGCTATGAGCTGCCATTCCAGCAACCATAGTCTATTTTTCTGAGGTGAAAGTGGTGGCCCACATCCCCAAGATGGGGTCCCAACATGATGGGCCACAAGATGGGCTACTTGGGAAACCACAATCCCAAACAAAATATGAATAAATTCCATGGACAGCAAGGTAAAAAGATAAAAATCTACTGCACAAAAGGTTGCTATGCATACAATGTATACCCCCAAAAAGTGGGCTCAAACCTTGTCTAGGAGGGTAGGGGTGAATGTTTGATATTTTTCCATAAAATACAGCAAGGTGGGGTCCACAAAAGTGGCCCACCCCTCAAGAAATCAAGCTAGAATTTGTGTTTTCCCCTCATTCCATAGGGCTGGACGGTCCAGCAAGGTGGACTGCCCATCCCCTATGAGCCTCATTTTTGGGTGCCATTACATGGACAATCTGAGGTGTGATCCATCACACTTCAAGGTGGGGTCCACTCCTTCAAAATACACCCCACAACAAGAAGAAAAACAATAGAAATCATGAACCAATCCCATGCCAAACATCAACCACCATAGTCCATATAAACAGTCCAGAAAATTCTGGACAGCCATATATGGCTGGACATACCTGCCCATATCTGAAAATATACATCAAATCAAGGGTGTTGTGGCCTTCCTTAGTGGGTCCCACACACATCTAGATCAAGGCCTCAAGCCAAGGCACTTGCATGCATTAAATAAAGTACCCAAAAATCATGAAATGGGAGGTAGGGGCATCCCACCATTGCTGGATTTTTTGGACGTCCCAGGCCCACCAAGTGGGCCACTCATAACATCATCCAACATAAGAGAAAAGAGAGAAAGAAGGACAATCCGGCCAAGGGGATAGGGCCCCACCACTAATGGGCCCTCCCAAGAACAATCACACCCATATATCTACATTGATTTGTACTTACAACATACAACTAACACATGCATGATCTATAATTACAATGGATGGTTGGGATGTCATACCAACATGATTTTTAAGGTTTAGATGATCGTATAATAGTGTATATCATGAGATACATCATGATGGGGTCCATGGAGAATGGCCCCATCATGGAACTATCCATGCATGTAGGATGGGCCAAGGGCCACATCCATGCGATCAAATGGGATCCCGACCATGAATTGGTGAGTCTCATATGTTCCATTCATGAAGAAATAAAAGGATCAAGAAATGAAAGGAAAATTAGCAAGATATAGTCACCCACATTCAAGTCAAGCTCTCAACCTTCCACACCATGTAGAACTTGGACCAATGAAGAGGGTTTAATGGTTAAGATAAGATTTTAAGAGTGGCATTGGAGGGATTTTCGAGCTTTGAGGGTTGGAGAGATGGGGGATTATGGAACGTTGGGAGAGGGTATTGCTAGCATGGAGAGAATGAGAAGGGGAGAGAGAGATAGAGAGAGAGAGAGAGAGAGAGTAATGATTTCTTTGCGAGAAAAGGCAATGATTGCCTATGGGAGGAGAAAACAAAGTTATAGGTTAGGGTAGGCTTTGGTGGTGTGTGGGGTTGGGTAGTGTTTGCTATGAAATTTTTATGTGGTGTGTATAGTGTTGCATTGGAACTTGTGCCAAAAGTGGGGTCACATGCATCTCGCTTAAGTGGACCACATGATTAAGGGTCATACAATGAAATGTTCATAACTTTTGATCTATATATCGGATGGACGCACAAGACATGTCGTCGGAACCACAATGACGATGCAAACAAGATGGCATAGGTTTCGGGCTGATCCGAGTCGGTCAATGTGATCGCACTCAAGAATGACCATAGACACTATCCAAGGGTTGCAGGTCGCCAGGATTCGACCGGTAAAACCGCGAGACCAAGAGAAATGAAATGCATTCCTATACACATACATGCACACACAAGAACTCAAGTCAGGTCTTACAGGCCATAATGATGAATGGCCTACATCCAATGTGGGCCTCATATGATGAACAACCCACATTAAAGGTGGGGCCCACACAACAAATGGTCCACATCAAAGGTTAGCCCCACATGATGAATGGTGGATATGAGGGGGACCAAACAAACTTGAGGGATACTTACGATGTTGGAAACTAAACATATTTTTCTACATTTTGGTTGATAAGTATATTGGTGTTACCAAACATAACTATCGGCTGATTAAATAAAAAACAAGATAAGTAGCTTATCTAAAGTAAATTACAATGCAAACGCCCATTTAATATCTTCATTTTAACGGTCCACTAAATATACACCAACCTACCCATCAAGAAATCGATCAAATCAATGTAATTTTTTATTTATGGGGCTCACCATATCATAGTTACCACAGTGGGGTTAACTATAGATGATCATTTAAATTGTTCATGTTTAGATTTTATGCTCCACCATAGTCCTAAAACAAATTTGATCAACGACTTGTATCCAATTCAAGAGTCCAATGCTGACATTATCAATGAAGCATGATTATAAGATCACAGCTTTCATGTTGGGAAGCCATCAAAGCAAACCCTGAATTTGAATCAAACAAGTAAAAGACAAATGCAATAAAATGTGCACAAGAACACATGATTTTACGTAGAAAACCCTTACAGGAAAAAACCACTACACAAAGCGACAATAAAATCCACTATGAATAACAAATTACAAGAGATATATCATTACAAATGTGAAACCCTTCAGAAAATCATAGCGCCTCCATTCAAAACCCTCTTAGAAATGTTTAAGCTCTCTTAATCATTCACCTTATTCCTGCATTACACCCATATATATAACGTTACACTCGGATTATGAAATAATCCACACATTTATACAAAATTGTGCAGGCCTTTGATTGACATTGATTTATCAACACTTGATCGATCAAGCCTCCATGTTTGATCGCTTGAACATGGATAAAAGTGTCCAAAGAGTTTAATAAGTATTTTCTAAATTATGCCGATTGTTCGAATCCCCAAGATCGATCATTCGAACCTATCCAAAACTGTTCATAGACTAATTTGTATAATTCGAGGTTCACGCGATCAATCAAGTAGGCTATTCGATCGCTCGAGACCCCTTATTTTATGTACACATTGAAGATATTCAGATAACAATCTCTACCATGGCTTCAATCATCATGGACCATAGATCCAAGCTCTTTCTCTCATCGCCTCCATCATAGCTTTACCATTGTTGTGTCTTCTCGTGCACACTCCGTCTTTATCAAACCTTTGTCAAAACCAGAGAAGTTGAGCAAAACTTCAACTTCTCTATGGGAACCACCTTTGTAAGCATATTGTAACGCCCCATATTTTCAGGACCCAAGTATAAAACCCGTTTCTCAAAAACCCAAATGTTAACTTTTAGAGATCCAAGCATATATGTGTGTGTGTGTGTATTCTTCTTTCAGAGTTGGCAGTTTAGCGTAGAATGAATAAATCAACATAAAAGGAAATTGCATTTATATTTAGGATATATAAGAGGCTGCCCCCATAATGACTTATATAAATCAATGTCTCAATACTTACAATTACAAAATGAGATAACATCGCATGTGAAAACAAATACATCATAACAACTCGTAAGCTATAAAATCACGTCGTAACTCTTAGCAATACAATCATGAATCCTTGACGATTGTGTCCTGCACCTCGTCAATATGAAAATGAAAATGAACTGCGCCACCTGTGCTACCTGTACGATTATATATTTCATGAATGAGTGGCCAGCTCAGTATGGATTCCCCTCAAGATTACACATCACCGCATTAGGTAAGCATAGTTATAAAAACATAACAAGGCACGCAAAATAATACATGACGCAGTCTTATTAGATACATGAATGCATGAATGCATCATCGACCCGGGGATGCTCATCTGTTCGGCAGTTGGGCTCGTCACCCATGCAAAGGCTGGCCATTAGTGAAGCACATCACGTGCGTACATCACATACCGCATAATGACTACCTATCGTCCATCACATACAAAAACCGATAGTTGGTGGTCTAGCAGCTAGCGAAACGATACCCCAATAACTCGGAGGCACGTGCTACAGCTTCCAGAAATATCCACCCGTCATTGTAAATATGCCATGTATGCATGATTAGCCAAGCCATTATTAGTCCAATTACAATCAGTCAGTTTAATAAAGCTCAAGGTCACTATGGGGGGCCTCGTCACCTAGCGTAGGCCAACGGCTCGGGCATAGTGTCCCATTCCATCGTCCCCGGCCCATGAGCCTACCGTCTTAGGGTGTGGATAGAACCCATCAACATGTGACCAATCAATTCTCAATTTATGGAAAACTACCACATGTTGAGCGGGAATGAATGTCAAAGATACTAAATACAACAATTAAAAGAGTCAATAGGCATGCTTTAAACATGAATAAGCAATGGCGATAAAAATTCAAATGGTCCATTCACAATCAAATAGGTGGAATCACCCCATAGATGATAAGTCCCATGTATAAATTGTCACTAACATAACCTCCATGTTGAGGGTATATTTCTAGCACAATCAATCTCATTACACCTTAAGTACGGATTCTCTTTCTTAAATAAAGGTTCGTCGCACAGAATAGAGAGACTTCGATGCATATGTGTCTTACAAATAGTATAATAGTATATCCAAATGGCATAGAGATCAAGTATCGAACTAGGATGTCATCCAAATAGAGTACAACTTAAGCATAAGCGTAAATACAATTCAAGAACTATTAAATGAATCAAGGTCTAATATATGCATTTGATATTCATGATCAATTCTCAAACATATATCTAAGTAAGCTAATCATATAATTAATCAAACTTTAAGGCATCATTCTTAATCAATTTAAAAAAAAAAAAAAACTATCCTTGATCTAATTTAGAGATGGAAAGCTTAATATGAAGAAATCATCACCTGATGAACCAAGTCACCTTCTAGTGTCGCTAAGTGCTTGTGCTCTTAGAATTGAATCCTAACACAAACATGAACTTGTACAATTAGATCCAAGTTCTATGCACTATCTAGGTTTAAGATCATAGCCTAGGGTTTGAATTACTTATCTTAGGGTTTTGAAGTAAGATTAAGGTTTCATCCTAGGGTTTAGCCTTAAACTTAGATTCTAGGATTTGAATCCTAAATTATTATTATTATTATTATTATTATTATTGTTGTTGTTGTTATTGTTATTATTATTATTATTATTATCATTATCATCGTACAATGGATCGAATAATATTCATAATAGGAATATTAATCCATCAATATTAATAATGATGGTTCATAGGTTCATATTTAGATGTACAGATATTATCTAATATTCTTATAATGACTAATAATCTCTTAAATAATACGGGTAATAATAATAGAATATTTACTAATGATAATATAATAAGGACTAATACTAATAATTATATTAACAAGTATTATACTAATCCCCTAAGGAAAATGATAAATGCTTTCTAATGTTAATAGTCATAACTATCCATAATGAATCTAGTCATGATAGTAGATACTATGATCTACCATGAATTATGAAATTCTACAATTAGGTCTAAACCTAACACACTATCTATGTTTAGGGTATTGACCTAATTTTTAGACTACTTAGGTCTAGGATTTTATCCTAGAGTTTATGTCTAGGTTCAGATTTTTTTTTCTTTTGGATTCAATCTCTAATGGGTGTAATAACAATATTAATAACGTTATTAATTAAAATAGTAACCCAATGATAGCTAATGATGCATAATCGATCGTAATGTTAATAACACTAATAATTTCAAAACAACCATAATATTACTAATATACTTAATATTAGCTAACGTGACACTAATAATCATTGTGATGAAAATACATAGTATATTCTAACATCAATAATAGTATTTAATAATGACAAAATAAAACATTAATGATAACCTTTATATGTACTAACTAATATCAACATAGATAATTTACTAACGGCTATACATGCTTAATAATTGTCACAATTATGGCAATGAAACTAATAGTAATTCAAGATTATCTGAATTGGGAATAAGGAGTTAACTCACGTTTCAGTAGCTTAACTCGATGATTTGACTCAGCAAGTGAAAATCCCATTGCTTCTCTACCTTCCTTCTCTTTGCTTTCTTCATTCTTCTCCTTCCTCCCTTTTCTACCTTACCTTCTCCATCACCTCCCACTATCCTTTCCATGTTGCATGTCCATCCATAACCCAGACTCAGGATTCCAGCAATGAACCCATTCCGTTTCACTTAAGACCCAACGAGTCGACTTGGCATTGAACCGAGAAGCCATCAACCACCCACACACACTCCTTCTTTCTCTCTTTCTCCCAATACTTCTCCCTCTCTTTGTCTTCTCTCCCACTCTTTCTCTCCTATGCTGGATGTCCAGTAGCAAACACAAAGTGCAACCTCACTCGGCCCAGTCTCGACTCGGTTCGAGTCGAGCCAATGTAGCAATGCACTCTCTCTCTCTCTCACTGTCCCCTCCTATTTCTTCTTTCTGCTTCTCTTTCTTCTCTTTTTTTTCCATTTATTTTCCTTTTCATGTCCAGACAGTGTCTGTCCTTAACCAGGCATGTCCGTATCAAACTCGGACGAGGCCCAACTCGAGCACGAGTGCAACGGCTGCACCTCCTGGCGTCTTGTCTTCTTTCCTTCTTTCTTTCTTTCTAGTTTCTCTTTTCTTTTTCCATGCCTCTTCTTCATTCATTTCACCCCAGGCATACCTAAAAACAACTAGGAAAAGGACCACAACTGGGTTCAGTTTTGTCGAGGAAGATGAAGTGGTGGCAATGGCGGATTCACACCCATTGCATCTTCTTCTAATCCGATCACTATGGATGGTGTGGGTAGGCCCAAGGAAGCTTGGAGGATGGGCGGAAAGAAGCTTGGTGTCATTTTAGGTGGTGGGTTCGGACGTTGAAGGTGGCGACTAGTTTTCTTGGATCTTTGTAAGAGATCTGAGAGTTGTTTTCTCTCCTTTCTTATGGGAAAAACCTAGCTCTTCTAGGCTGTTGGATGAAGAATGGGTGGCTCAGATTGCACTGGCTTGAAGCCATTTCAAGATACGGCTTGTAAGGCCGAAACTAGCCATGGTTTTGGTTTCCTATGGGCGGAAACCCCATCCCACGTGGACAATTTGGATTCGTCCAAGGAGAAGGGGTGTGATTGGATGAGAGATCCTCACATGATCACTCGTCTAGCAACAGCAAGATAAATGGAAAGTTTTTATTTTTAGAACATGTGTTTGTAGGGCCTAATTGTGTCAAGAACCGTGTGCATGCACACTTGTTTCCGCGTGTGGGAGAGGTTGGGCTTTGGTTGAATGGGGGTGTTCTATCAGATGGGCGGTTCGGATCTCTCGGTTTGGTGATCATGGTAGGCCATATCTTAAACAAACGATCATCATTCGTTCGAACATCCGTAGGTAGGAAAAGGAGAGAGAACCTCCCTATTTTGAGCTAGTATCAGGTCAGCACCCAGTTTGACCAAGCTGACCTCCCAATGCACCGCGGGTGCACTGCCCTTACTGCACACGTGCACTAATGTGGGGTCCATCATGATGTTTCTGAGAAAAACACTGCGTTTATTCCGCTTAGAGGTCCCAAGCAGGGCCCAGGATCAAAGATCAAGCAGATGAAATGCCCAGGTGGGACCCACAACTTGATTTGGGTTATATTAGTGGATTCCCGTCAATCTAATGGTCGGATCATCCTGAAATTGAACGTCAATGGTTAAAAGGGTCTAAGGGACCATTTAAGGTAGAAATCAATGGCTAGATTTTGGATTTTATGGCTTATTATGTTTTTATAACATGTTACAATACTTTTAATAATATTATTTATTTATTTATTTATTTATTATTATCATTATAGTTTTTAATGATAGATTATAGATTTTCAAAAATCAAGGATTTAATTGATTTTAATTTGTTAATTTCTATCAATTCTATGGCCGAATAGCTCCGAACTTGACCTAGGGTGGTTGTAGGGGTCATGGACTAGTATAGGTGCATTTGAATGGTCACCTTCCCATGATTCTTAAGCTATCAAACTCACAGGCTACAGTGCATCACTCCATCCAACCATTTGATTAAGTTATTTTGGGCAAATGTGCATCTTCATAGTTGTACACTCAACCGCAATGTTTGCTCTATAATTCAATGGCCGGATTGCCTCAAAATCATTTGTCAATGGTCCTAGTAGTCCTAAGAACCATCTAAGTGGACTTTAATGCTTGATTTAATACGTAGATTATTTAACTAGTGCGTTCATGTAGTCGATCAATAAGCAGGATGTTGTGGACTCAATGATCGGTGGATTTGCTGAGTTAGGTCCTGAAAATGACCATGTATGGTTCGATTGTTCTAAGAGATCATTAAGTGAAGTTTCATCATGATCAAATTTCCATAATTAAGTCCTTCGAGGTTTAGCACCATTCCACTAAGGTGTGATGGTCTATCTAATGGATTGATCACTTAATCTAAGGATGGAAATTTCTTCCAACAGTCCTAAGAGTCCTAGGGTTGTCTAGATGAAGGCCCATGGTCGAATTAATAATCTGATGCCCTAAGTATAAAATCAGGTAGTAGGCCTTCAAGTTAGATATAATGGATCTATGAGTTTGGTCTCGATTCTAGTGAGTTGCAATCCAGCTTAGGTATGGCATGATGGTCCGCCCTAGGAGTCAACGGTCAGATGACTTAATATTTGAATGAGATTGTACCAGATAGTCAAGATGGGTAGATTAAGGACCATTGATGATGATGTATAAGGTGAGTCACATGTGTTCCCATACACGTGCAAGCTGATTTAGATCTCAATAGTAGCACCTGAGTACCGAAAAGTGTAAGGCCCATATCCTAGTCCGTATCGTTCCTTAGACTTCGCGATCCTCCCCGTCGAATTTCGGTGACCCATGACACGTAGGTAGCATTTGTACACGACCTTACGTCGCATCCTGTATATCTAAGTTGACTCGACCTGAGACTTGTACCATTGCGACTGTGCCATCGCCGCGATTCCAACGACACGTCTTGCACACCAATGTGATACCCAGGATAGGAGTTTTGGGCCAGCGTTTATTTCAAGAAAAATGTTGCGCGTTGTGAATTCTAAGAGAATCGTTACCCAAACATCACATCAATCTATCAAGTACACAACTCATGCCTCTCCCATCCCTTTCTTACCAATAAAGACAAGCAACCCATACCCCATGCCACCTCACCCCCCAAAGTCAACTAAAACCCATACCTCTTATCACATCTATCCTTACACAACCATTCTCCCATCTTTCACTCCATCCCATCTCATTTTCTCCACCATTTTTCAAGCAATTCCCAAGGAGAGAAAGAGCCAAGTGTGGCTGTAAGACCCATATCCTAGTCTGTACCGTTCCGTAGGCTCCCGTGATTCTTCCCGTCAAATTTCAGTAACCTACGACTGATAATCAATGTTTGCACGTGACCCTAAGTCATATCATATAGAATTGAGTCGGTTTAATCCGAGACTTGTACCATTGCGACCGCATCGTCACCGCGGTTCCGGTGCCGCGTCTTGCGCACCGATCCGATACCCTGGCAAGGAGATGTGGGTCAGCATTTATTTCAAAGAAAATGCCGCGCATTTGCAATCCCAAGAGAATCTCTACAACATGTCAAATCAATCCCATCAATCACCTCATGTCATGTACAAGAGCACCCATGCTTTCTTTCTCCACAAGTTAAGCAACCACCAAAGTCAACCAATCCATCACCTCACCCATCACTCACATCCATCACCCATCTCCCATCACTTCTCTCCTTACATCCTCTCTCTCTCTCTCTCTCACTCTCACTCTCTCTTTCTCTACACAATTTCCAAGCAACCAAAGAGAAAAAAAAGTGAACGTCCAAGCCATCCCAAGTGAGAAAAAAGTGATTTTGGTGGCCCACCTTTCCATCCCAAAAATCCATCATCCTAGCCCTTCATTTCTCATCTTCTCCATCAAAGTGAAGCACAAGGAGATTGGCATTCCATCGGACCGAGAAGATCGAACGGTGGGTGCTCATTAGGCTAGATTTTTCATGTTTTGATGATGGGCCAAGTGAGGCCTACAGATTGATGGTATGGACCTCACTTTGGACCCTAGGTGTTGCGGATGGCCCACCTTGATGCTCATGATCATTCCATGATGGGGCCATTCTCCATGGACCCCATCATGATGTTTATTTTTCCTTGCATTATAAGAGGTCATCTAGACTGTCCATTTTGGGTGGAGAAGGATCTCCACCATTGATCTCCGGTTTGATGGGTCCACGAGTAATGGGACCCACTTGATGTATGATTGAATACTTGAAATGGAGGGCTCATAGTGTCGGGGTCCTTCCATCACGCGTGTCCCTCTATCTTCTCTCTTTCTCCCTCTCTTTTTAGTTATTTATTTTTGTGTGTGATGATATGGTCGTGTGGCCCACTTGGATGGACCCCACCACGAAGCATGTATTGGATCCAAGCCATTGGTAGGTGAGGCCTACTTTATATGTGTTGTTCCACCTATCCATGTGGTGGCCCACCTGAGTAGGGCCCACCTTAAATGTTCCTATGCACCAGGGACGTTGGACGTGAAAACAAATATGAGCTTGATTTCAAGCTTATTGGGTGGGCCAATTGTGTAGGCCCTAACTTGATGTATGTATTCAATCCATGCCGTCCATGCCATTCAGAGGATTGTTTTAGGCGTTGAGCCAAAAAATGAAGTCTATCCGATCTTCAGGCAGGCCATAGCATGTAAAACATTGGTTTTTACCGTTGAAAGTCACACTGTCATTTTTTATGTGCCGAAAAACATCCGATATTAGGCTCGTTGGAACAATCTTGAGCCATAGAGTGCAATGGACGGGCTGGATTCAGCTGATGTGGGCCCTACCTCTGAAAAACCACGAAAATTCATTTTTTTCCAAAAAAAACAACAACAACAACAACAGCGTTGCTGCTCCTGCTGAGAGGGAGAGGACGAGCAGGCGTCCTGCATTGTGGGCTGACGGGCCAAGGACCCATGGTCTAACCGTGGACCTCACCATGGTGTGTGTTCAACATCCACTCCATTCAGATGGTGGGCCCCTTCTTGAAGTGGTCCCCCTCCAAAAATCAGGCAAATATATGGCTCAGGTAGCCCACACAGTAGGAAACAGTGAGGCTTTAACGTCTGCCATTGGAACCCATTTTTGGGATCACAGAAGTTTTGGATCAAGATGAAATTTGTTTTTCCTTTTCATGCAGGTCTGTGTGACCTTACCAGTGGGTTGGATTGCAAATAAATATTATGGTGGGCCCCACATGGGACCCACAGTGAAGTATGTGCCTTATTCACACCGTCCAGGTGGATGGTGGAACCCACCTAAATGTATGTGTTTTTCCATGCTGTTCAGTCGTTTGCTGGGCTATTGGGTGGCTAGTGGACCCCTGATGTATGTGTTTTATCCACATTGTCCACGCCTGGATGGTGGGATCCACTATGATGCATTTGCTACATCCAAACCGTCCATCCATTTCTAAAGCTCATTTTTTAGGCATGAGCTAAAGATTGAGTCAGATCCATAGCTCAAGTGGACCCCCACCATTTAAGGTAGTGGATAATGATGTCCACCATTCAAAATTTCTAAGGGCCATAGGAGTTTCCTATTAAGCTGATAGTTGTTTCCACTTCATCTATCAATATATTAATGTATGAACAGGTGGGATGGGAAACATATGTTATGGTGGGCCTTAGGAATTTTAATGGTGGAAATCATTATCACCACTTATATTTGGTGCGGCCCATTTGATATACATGGGGCCCAATTGGTGTGGTCCATTTGAGATACATAAGGCCTGTTGGTGAGGCCCATTAATGCGACCCATTTGATATATGTAAAGCCCATGTTATGAGGCCCATTGTGATGTATTCAAAGGCCAATGGGATATGACCCATTGCAATGTACATAAGGCCCATTAATATGGCCCACTCGATTTATATAAGGCCCATATAAGGTGGCCCATTTGATGTATCTAAGGCCTACGGGTCAAGGCCCAATGAGACATATATAGGTCCATTGTAATATGTGATTCCCCATGGTTTATGTAATGGTATTTATGGCGGGTCATGCCTTGGGAGCAATGTTGGTTTGACATTCACATTGTAAGAATAATGTTGGTTAAATGTTCGCATTATAATTCTCCCTAGGGCCCATTGATAGGCCCATACTTGTTGATAGCTCACCACTTTGTAACATGCTTAGTATAGCTCCATGATTCATGCTCATACGCATCATATGTATGCTTGATATGAGGAATGTTTGATCATAGCATAAGCCGTTGGGCTGAAACATTTACGGGACTCCTTATGAGACAGAGTACCCCACATGATCGCGTGGTACATACAGGATTGTTACATAATTGTACGGTGTGACTCATGCATCTGGCATATGTGTGACTTGATCACTACACGCCCTAGCGACATCAGCATCGTGGCCTCCACGGGCACATCAAGGATGGTCGTATCGGATACCAAAAAAATTGGATCTAGCATTGTGGGAACTTAGGATGTCCTTAGGAGAAAATCTCAGAACTTTTTTGGTACCAGGAGATGCTCTAACGTCTAAACCGAGTGGATACACGAGCGCCCGAGTGCCGAATACCAGTAGGCCGCGTCTCCTACTATATCGTGGTCGGTTGGAAAGGGGTGTGGCCATATCCGCCTGAGTGAGGGGGCTATAAGCTAGGTTGAGTTTAACCATCTTGCAATTGAGCCCGCTATCAACGAGCCGAGTAGGTATTGGCAGACTATTGGTCAGCGGATAGTGTGGTCTCTTCCACTTGCTTGACTGTGCAGCTAGGGAGGAGGCAGTCAGTGTGAGTGTACTAGACCCTGATGATATCCAGAGGGGAACTGTACTGATATGTGTACTTGATGAGGACTGGCATACTTGCTTTGCATCTCACATATGACATTCGGCTACGTAGGCCTCGCATCGCATCGGTATGGCCGATAGCATTCATGTCCCGCATTGCATGGCCTCGGTATGGCCGATAGCATTCATGCCTTGCATCACATAGCCTTAGTATGGCTGGTTATATTCATGGACTTACCGCATATTTCTGCATTACTCTGATATTATATACTTGGCACTTGTCTTGTGCACACACTTACACCACCCTCTAAGCTTTTGTAAGCTTATGCATGACAGTTGCGTGCATGTAATGTTGGACAGCAGCAGCGCTGAGGTAGGAGTGCGCATCAGTTTATTTTGGAGCCTTTTGATTATCTTGTATTTCCCTTTCCGCTCTGTACTTAAAGTTTTTGATATAGTGGATATGTGGTGATGTTGTTTTGTGACTTGGTTATGCTTGTGGTTATGCTCCATTACAAAAAAAAAATCATACTGAAAATTCTCCTTGTAGGATCCCAGGATCGGAATCTGGCATGTGAGTGCCGGGATCCGAGAATAGGGCACTACAGAGGCTATCGGCGCCAGATTCAGCGATCGAAATTTTATGAGCCTGCTTTCCGAGTTTGGGGCGTGACAGTGGCCCACTTCTTGCCCCAAGATCTCTCATCCTAACCTTTCAAACTTCATCATCCACCATCAAGGGAGAGCTTAGGAGATAAGGATTCCAAGGAGCTAAATAAGAGGACCATCGTTGGGTGTTTTATAAGATTAGTTTTCAATTTTTGTGATGGACCAAGTGGGGCCTACCGATTGATGGTATGGATCCTATTTGGGACCTATCTTGATATATATTGTAATTCTAGGACTCATAGTGGTGGAGCTCCCTCCATCACACCTCTCTCTCTCTCTCTCTCTCTCTCTCTCTCTCTCTCTCTCTCTCTCTTCCCTGATTATATGGCCCTCCTATGATGTATGTATTTTATCCATGCGTTCACCAAGTGGGACGCACCCACCGTCCAACCAAGGCCTACCTTGCTGTCCACCATTTGGGCAGACCCTGTTTTAAAGGGAAAACAAATATCAGTTGGCCTGGACGGTCATCACTATCCAGCGCACCTGGACCCCGGACGCTAGGGCTGGTTTGAATTTAAAAAAAAAGTAATATAATAATATAATATAATATAATATGTGGTGGGCCCCAAGTGGGACCCACCTAACTTTGAAGTCAATTGGCTGGTGTACCTTAACAACTATATAGCTGTTGTATTGACGTCAGCATTTTCTGTGGGTCTAATGATGAGGAATGTGTTTTGTCTGGTGTGTGGGACCCACCCACACATGCTGCACGTGTGGGGTGGGGCCCACCTTGGATGTATGTATTCTGTATCTACACTGTCCATCCAACGATGGGACGCACCTTGAATGTATGGGTCTTATCCTCACCGTCCAGTTTGCTGGATGGTGGGACCCACCTTTGATGTATATGTCTTACATCCAACCGTCCATCTGGACGTGGACCCACCTTGATGTATGACTTCTAGATCTACACTATCCAATGTTAGGACAGTGGGTCCCACTACTGGTTGACACCAGCAAGCTCTATGGGTTACCTTGATGTATGTGTCTATATACACACCGTCCATCAATTTGAGGTGTGGGTCCACCCCACACGTGTGACACATGTGGGCAGGTGGGACCCACCTTGATGTATATGTTCTATATCCACACTCGTCCATCTGGACGAGTGGTGTGGGGCGCACCAAGATGTATGTGTCTATATTCACACCATCCATTTGGACGGTGCTGTTTGGAGTTGACCGTGATGTATGTGGCTTACATCCACACTGTCCGTCCGTTTTAGGCTATGTGGACCCCTACCTTGATGATGTGTTGTATATCACGCTGTCCATCTGCATGTGGGGCCGCTGCGACACATGTGTTTTATCCATCCCATCCATTCATGGACCCCACATGATGTATCTGTTCTATCCAAGCCATCCGTCCATGGGTTGGATATCTAGCTGGCCACCATGATGTGCGCGTGTTTGATCCGAGCCAGCCGTCCATATGTGAGGCCCAATCTGATATGTATGAGGCCCAATATGATGTATTTATGGCCCAGATATTAGGCCTATTGTGATATATTTGAGGCCCTTATGATGAGGCCTATTGTGATATATTTGAGGCCCAGATATGAGGCCTAATGTGATGTATTTGAGGCCCATAGGTTGTGACCCATTGTGATGCATTTGAGGCCCATGGGTTGTGGTCCATTGTGATGTATATTGGGCCCAAGTGATGAGGCCCATTGTGATGCATTTGAGGGTCAGGCGATGGGGCCCATTGTGATGTATATTAGGCACGTGTGAGCGGCCTATTATGATGTATATTAGACCCGTGTGAGTGGCCCAATGTGATGTATATTAGGTCCATGTGATATGGCCTATTGTGATATGTGAGGCCTAGTGTGATGTATGTGAGGCCTATGTGATGAGGCCCGATGTGATGTATATGTGGCCCATCCGATGCAGCCCACTTGATATATATGAGGCCCATGTGATGTGGCCCATTGTGATATGTAAGGCCCATTATGTTGTGTGTGAGGTCCTTATGTGAGGTCATGGCCCCATTATATGTTTGGCCCTATGAGGGTCACTCCTTGGGAGCAATGTTGGTAGAATGTCCACATTGATGAGCAATGATGGTTAAATGTCCACATTCTGACCTTTCCTTAGGCCTCGTTAGGCCCATTCTTGATATGAGTAGGCTGTCTAGGTACATCCTTGACATGAGGAGAGTACATCATCATCATATAACATGCTTAGTATAGCTCCATGATCCATGCCCATACGCATCATATGTATGCTTGTTATGAGGAGTGATTGATCATAGCATATGCTATTGGACGGATTATTGCATGATTGGATGATACGACTCATGCATCTTGCATTTTATGATATGACCACCGTATGCCCTAGCGACATCAGAGTCGTAGCCTCCATAAGCATGTCGTGGATGGACAGATGGGACACCAAAAATCTTTTTCCACATAAAGTGTCATAAATGTCCCTGTGTGAAAGTCCTTAAACCCTCTTGTACCAGAGGATGTCTAAACGTCTAGACCGAGTGGATATATATGAGCACATGAGGGCCGTATACCAGTAGGCCACATCTCTCACTGTGTTGTGGTCGGTTGGGAGGGGCCTTACCCGCCTGAGGGAGTAGGTGATGTTATGATGAGTCTGACCAGCTCATAAATGGGTTCGCTATAGACGAGCCGGGCTAATATTGGTAGGCGATAATGAGGTCTCTTCCACTTACCTAGCTGTACGCTTGATGGGACAATAGGTGGCGTTGAGTGTACTAGACCCCGGTGATGATCCCAGAGATGTACGGTACTAATATGTGGACTTATTAAGCACGAGTTGCATACTCTGCATTTTACTCATTCATTCATCCATTCACTATCCACTCGGGCTGGTGGTACACAACTAATTGTTATGTGTACCTTTGCAATGGCCAGGATTTCGGTTAGGGCACACGACCAATCTGAGATCAGGAGTCTACCACATTGAGTCTGGCTATCCAAATTTAGGTATGGGACTGGTTTGGATAGAAGTCTCTTATGATGGACCTCATAGCCTGCGATACTACGTACTATCATCCCAACTTCACACCCCAACTTGGTCATTTCATTCGCACCGCATATTTATTACATTACATCCGCGGCATATGGCATTTTTGGTTGCTCTGTTTCTGCATTATATAACCTAGATATGGCTAACGGTATTCGTGGACTCATCAGGATTTGCATTTGCATTATATCCTCAGTATATGATATTTTACTCACTATGTGTCCACATTGTATAGCTGATCTACATTGCTTCCTTAGTGTATGATATTGGCTTATTATGTTTTTGCATCACATAGCCTAAATAAGGCTGATAGTATTTATAGACTTACTGGCATGTTTCCGCATTGCTCTGATATTACATACTTGGCACTTACCTTGCTCACACACTTACACCACCCTCTAAGCTTATACATGATAAATGTGTGCAGGTGGTGTTAGGTCATAGCAGCGTTGAGCTTAAAGCGTGCAGCTGTCTTATGGAGCTTTGATTTTTGATATATGTATTTTTCCTTTCAGCACTATATTCAACTGTTTATATTAGTGGATATGTGATGATGATGTTACCTTTGTATTTTCGGTAAACTTGTGGTTATGCTTCTTATGAGATAAATGTACATTGAAAAATCCTCCTTGTGGGATCCTAAGATCAAAATCTGGCATATGGGTGTTGGGAGCCGAGAATGGGGTACTACGAAGGCTATCGGCACCGGATTCGGCGATCGAGAATTTTGTAAGCCTGGTTTCCGAGTTTGGGGCGTGACAAAAAGTACGAGGTGTTACACATATCTAGTAAATTTACACTTGTATGGATCTTCTTGAAAGTAACATCGTGTTCCTCAAGCACCTGTCAGATAAAATGATAACGAACATTAATATATTTAGTTCTAGAATGTTAAACCAAGTTCTTTTCCAAGTTGATCACATGTGCTTTAACTATCATAATTAACTAGCACAACTTCCTACTTAAAACCCAACTCATTCATCATTCCAAACAACCAAACACCTTCCTTGAAAGACTCCGTCACTACAATATACTCAATTTTATTGTGGAAAGAGCAACCATAGAATGAAGCATCCACATCCAACTAATCGCTCCACCTGCTAGTACAAACGAGTAACCGGAAGTTGACATTCTTTTATCCACATTCCTTGCGTAATCAACGTCCACATAGCCTACCAATTTTTCTCTAATTTTTCAAATGTTAAGATGTAGTCTGTTGTACCTCATAAATAACGAGGTAACAATTTCACTACCTACTAATGTTGTTTGTCGGGGTTTGACATGTATTTACTCATAACACCAATTACATATGAAATATCCGGTCTCGTAAAGACCACAGCATACATCAAATTGCCAATTGTGCTCAAGTGAGGCACACAAGGCGGAAATTACTTATCTTCATCTATAATGGTACATTACTCTGAAGAAAGCCTGAAGTGAGCAGCATGGGGTGTGCTAACTAGCTTAGCATTGTCTATCCTAATCTTGAGCAACACCTTCTCAAGGTATTCAGCCTGAGATAACTGTAATATTTTTATCTCCCTATCTTTATGTATATCAAAGTCGAGAATCTTCTTTGCAGCCCTCATATCTTTCATTTCGAATGTCTCTAATAGTTGAGTCTTCAATATATTGATCTCTGACATGTTATAGCTAACGATAAGCATATTATCAACATACAATACCAGTACAATGAATTCTCCATCGCTTATTACCTCGAACCAGATACAATGATCATATTCACTTCTAGTAAACCACTAACTTATCATGAAAGTATCAAATTTCTTATAACACTACCTAGATGATTGTTTCAGGCCGTACAACTAAAATTGCACATGCTAGGCCGATGGGCTATTTGTGGAAGCTTGATGGAGCTACGAAATGATCATTCTCCTAGAGGCAGTGATTAGGATTAAATAAAAGTTCTACCTTTTAAACACAATTGCTTACTTTAAACTAATATGCAAGTTAAATTAAGTAAAAAAAAATTTAACAATAAGACTTCTAAGTCATAAGATAGTGTACGCGTATGAGGGGATGTGCTAACTATCAACACTTAGCATTAACCTAATCATTCATATATATAATTCATCTAAAAAATCACATAAGCATAATTAAAAAATTGCTCAAAGACAATTCCAAACACAAGCATGTATATTGCTTCAATTTTTGTACTCACTCCTGGCGAACACACTCAACCCATGAGTGTACCATATTTTACTATCGGAGGTTTTAAATTGGGTTCACTTCTTCTCTTTACAATCTTACACAAGGACCGACTCCCTTGGAGACTTACATGGTTTTCTATAGGCTCACCATAAACCTCGATCATAGTCTAAGGACTTACATTTACTTTCGCTAGAAGCTCCCTTGGAAACTAACACGTACACACATGTCTGGTGGCCTACATAAGGAATTTGATTTACATCCTACACAAGAACCTAATTAAACTCTTCACTTAATCCTACATAAGGAAGGAGTGTATATGGACTCTTATAAATGACATCTTTACCTTTTGTAGTGCCTTTTTGGGTTGCTTTATCGATGCTCTCCCATGCTTCAATCAGCTCCTTTTACTCCCCCAGTCGTTGATGTCGCTGCATTACCATTGCTTTAGCTCTAACATTAAACAACTTATATGTGATGACGCTCCGATAAAGTGACCAAGGTGATGGGAGGTAGGGTGAATCTTTTACAACTAATGAGAAGTTGTAAATACTATGATATTCACCTATAAGTGTCTCCTAAAGAGTTTAGATAAATGATACACCAATAAGGTTGGGTTTAATCTCAAGAAAATGGTTGAAATTGAGTTCATCTTCAACATTGAGGTTGGAATCCTCATTAAAGTGGTAAAGCTCAAGGAGATTAATCAAATCTTATAGAATATGAGGCTTAGGGTGTGAGATATGATTGAGGATCCACCTTAGATTCATTTGCACCAAAAATCCTCTAAAATGCCCAAAGACTAAATCTTTTATATAAAGGAATTGAGATCCAATGATCAGAACATGGGTAGAAATGGCTCATCTTCGGTCGTACTGAATTGGGGTTCAGTCATACCAAATTAGATAGAGAAGTGACTGGACAAACTTAAGCACTTTTGGTTGCACCGAAAGTATTCTTTGGTCACACTGAACATGGTTTTTAGTGGAACTGAATGTGGAATTCAGTTATAATCGATTTACTTGAAATTCTGCCACAACATATTGTCCTGTTTTAACCGATTTCTGTCAAACGAAAAGTGGGTTTGGTGGGACCGAAGGTTGCTAAAATTGTACAAATTTTTCAACAACTTAGGACCTCTAAAGTCAATCTAAGGATGATCAAATAAGGCTCTTATGGCTTAAGGGGTGATCAATAAAATATTTACCTATTAGGTTTAGAATCATCTAGAGGTTTAGGCTGTTTTGAGTCACGGGTTAGAGTCGCTAAGGCACCTTATATACTTGTTCTTTACTCCTTGACACTCCACCTCCATTATGTCTTTGGTCTTCAGCTTCCTAGGGCTCAACCGACTACAGGATACATGAATTCACATGATTGACAAATAAAGTGCATTAATAACAACACCCTCCTTAACCTACAATCATTATTCTTTGACTCTTGTTCCTCGATCTCCTTTAGTTGCTTCATGTAGATCTGCTCTTCTAATTCCCCATGAAGGAAAGTAATCTTTACATCCATTTGTTCTAGTTCAAGATTATATTAGGCAACTAGCACCAATACAAATCTGATAGGTAGCTGCTTGACAACTGGCACAAAGATCTCACTGAAGTTGACACATTCTTTCTGAGCACACCCCTTCATAACCAATCTCGTCTTACACCTATAATATTTTTTCTTGTAAATTCACTTGTATCCAATTGCTTTACGACCAACGGGAAGCTCCACCAGCTCTCATGTATCATTTTTCTACAAATAGTCCATCTTATCTTGTATTGCCAACATCCACTTCTCAACATCTAGATCATCTAGTGCTTCCTAGAAGGTAGATGAGTCTTCCCCCATCCGTAATGAGAGCGAATGCAATATTTGAAGTTCTTCGGTATCTATCCGGTAATATTTGATATCTCGGTGGATTTCTCCTCATAAGTGGTTGCTCCACATGCGCATGTACCTCTTCCTGCAGCTCGAATTCTTCCCATGTCTCACCTTTTTCGACTTCAACATCAATAGCCACTGATTTTTCTATTTTCTTGTGTTTATCCTTATGAAACAAAGAATTATTATCAAATCTGGTATCATGGTTAATCGTGATCTTCCATGTGACCTAGTAATATAGCTTGTATCCATTCACACCTTCACCATAGCTCAAAAAGGTACACTTCTTAACCATTCAATCTAGCTTATCTCTCTCAACTGACGATAGATGAGAGTAAGGATCATAACTAAATACTCATAGCATTAAGTAGTCAACTTCGTGATCACTCCACACTTCTTCTAGAATTTTATAGTTAATTAGCGTAGACGGATACCGATTTACAAAGTAGCCAGCCGTGTTAATGGCCTCATTCCATAGCATCTTCCCTAACTCTGCATTACTCAACATACTTTAGGCTACGTTCCGCTACACTATTCTACTCTAGTGTGTGCTTAACTATATTATGTCTATGATCCCCTCATATTTACAAAATTGATTGAATTCCTTTGAAGTGAATTCTCCACTATTGTCTGTCCTCAACACTTTCAATTTTCACCCTGTCTTTCTACCATTACCTTACATATTTTGAAGGTGGCAAAAACATCAAATTTATGCTTCATAAAGTAAACACAAAATTTTTTAGAGTAGTTATTTATGAATGAGATAAAAAATGATGACCCTCTTTCAAAAACCATGAACAAAGACTCCTATACATTCGAATGCACATAATTTAGAACACCCTTACTTACATGTTTTCAAATTTAAAAGACAGTTGTAAATGTTTACCATATATAAAATGCTCGCATATATTAAAATCAATACTTTTAAATGCATGAATCAAACAACAATCAGAAAGTACATTCATACTGTACTCACTCATGTAGCCTAAACATGCATGTTACAGACGTGTTGACGTGAACTCCACTACATACGTTACAACTTCACCCAATATGGTATTCTTGATCAGCTTGTAAAGGTTATCACTCCACTATGCTTTTATCACCATGAGTACCCCTTTAAAACCTTTAAGACATGATCAAATCCGGTGAACTTGCACCCAAGTGCATAAAGAGCCCCCAAATAAATTAGATTCTTCCTTAGCTTAAGAATGTGTCTCACATCCATCAAGATGCACTCTGTTCCATCAGAAATCTTGATGCACACCGTTCTAATTCTAACAACCTTATAGGAAATATCATTGCCTATAAACACATGTCCACCATCACACTCGTTGTAATTGGTGAACCAATCTCGTTGACAAGTCATATGGTATGAAGCTCCCAAATCTAAATCCACTCATTACTAAGATATCCACATTTGGATGTGGTCAAAACGTCACACCCACCCACCTCCTCATTAGATTCCACTGTGTTGTCTTCCTTCGGAATGTCATCTTTTTTTCTCCCTTCTAGGCTTTAGGATTCTGATAATACTTCTTCATATGTGCTTGTCTACCACAGTTCTAACACTTCATCTTTCCATTACCCTTAGACTTGAACCGAGATTGTGAGTTTCCTTCTTCTGGTTAGAATTTCTACCCCTAGTTACCAATGCATCCGTAGAGGAACCACCATCACTGTCTTTCTTTCTCAATTGCTTTAATAGAAGTGCTAAAATTATAGTTTCAACATCTATGGTCTCCCTGCTGTGGCACATAGTGTCTACAAGACTCTCATAAGATTCTAAAAGAGAGTTTAACAAAATTAGGGATTGGTCTTCCTCGTCAATCTTCACTTCCACACTCATCAGTTTACAAAGTAATTGATTAAACACGTTGATGTGATTATTAATATCAGACCATTCCACCATCTTCATATTATAGAAATACTTCTTTAGATAAAGACGATTAGAGAGAGATTTCTTCATGTACGAGCTTTCTAACTTAGTCTAAAGCCCTGTAGTAATCTTTTGATCAAAGACATTATAAAGGATCTTATCGGACAGTCATAATTGGATTGAGGTTTCCGCTCACTCACTTAGTTCTTCCCACTCTTCATCGCTCATAGTCGGAGGATGTTTCGATATATTAAAGAGTGTCTATTGTAATCCTTACCGGATTAAATTGCCTCTCGTCTTCACATTCCATAGTTCAAATTTGTTTTTATAAGTAAAATTTTCAGTTTCATACTAAGTAGTTGATCCCTTCGTCGACATGTTTCAAATTCAGACTCAATCCCAACGTATAACTCTGATACCGCTTGTGGGAAAGCCACAGAAGCAAACCCCAAATTCGAATCAAACAAGCCAAAAATAAATGCAACAAAGCATGTACAAGAATACAAGATTTTATGTGGAAAATCCTTACAAGAAAAAAAACCACAGCACAAAGTGACAACGAAATCCACTATGAATAACAAATTACAAGAGATACATCAACTTATAGATGTGAAATCCTTTAGAAAATCATAACCACCCTTCAAAACCCTCTTAGAGACATTTTCGACCTCTTAATCATTTGCCATAATCGCGCATTACACCCATATATATAGAATTACACCTGTAATAAGAAACAATCTACGCAATTATGTAAAATCACATGTGTCACTGATCTAAGCATCAATCAATCAACGATGTCAAGTAACCCTCGATCGATCGAACCTCCATGCTCAATCTCTCAAACATGCACAAAAGTGTTCAAAAAATTTAAAAGTATTTTTTAAATTATATTAATCACTCGAATCTTGATAGATCGATAGAGCGCCATTTGATTGCTCGATACCATGTTTACTGTAAAGATTGTACAAATTGAAGACATCCAAGCAACATTTCATATGACAGTAGGTTATCATCTAAGATACAACTAGAAGAGACAACTCAATCCCAATGTTACTATATTAGGGAGCACTGTAACCCATCAAAACCGTTGGATTTAAGAGTAATTTAAATCAGGGCCAGCGATTTGTATAATTTATTTTGAATTCATTAAATGCCACGTGTGAATTGTTCTCCCATGCACGTTCACCATGGTACTGTAAATCCTTAACCATGGAAAATCTTACGACAGGCTACTTACACATTGCGTACAAAAGATGTTATGAACAGATGTCTTAAATTTATCTGTTTGTCTATCGATGACATCGACCAGGTTTCGATGTCATCGAAGCCAGTCATCGATGACATCGAAGGTTGCTCGATGGCATCGATAATTGTCAGAATTTTTTACCCCTGGTCGCTGGATAGTTTTGGTCCGTTTTCGATGACATCGATGGACCTTCGATGATATCAAAGATTTTACGCAGATTTTCTGCGAAAACGCAGATTTTGTGATTTTTGTTTCCTATTTCGATTCTACTTCTTTCTAAACTTATATAAAGGGGTGTATGCGGGATTGAGAGGTATTCTAAGGCTTTCTAAAGGAATTTCAAGGCTTTCTAAAAGGATTTTAGGGTTTCTAAAGGGTGTAGCAAGGGTGAGATTCGAGGTTGTTCGAATCGGGTAAGTCCTCTCTCTTTGTAATATCTATTTTCATAGTGAAGATCTATCGCTTTGTGCCGTGGTTTTTCCCACAAGGGTTTTCCATGTTAAATCTGTGTTCTCTTGTGTGTGCTTAGTGTCATTGGATTACTATACTAGATCTAAATCTGTGTGATTCTGTAATACAAATCCCCAACAAGTGGTATCAGAGCAATCGTTGGGGCACAGATCTGAATCTGAGGGATTAGTAATAATGGTAAGCACCAGGTATGATATTGAGAAGTACTCAGGAAAAAATAATTTTGAGTTATGAAAGATCAAGATGATGAGTTCCTTAATCAAGCAAGGCGAAGATGGTGCTCTTGAGGAGCGAAAGTCCACTATAACTGATGATGAATGGAATACTCTTGATAAGAAGGCATTATCATCGATCCGTTTATATCTCACAGATGAGATTCTCTACAACATCATGAGGGAGAAAACTGTGGCTAAGTTACGAGAGAAGTTAGAGGATATCTATGCAAAAAAATCCTCAAAAAATTGCCTACACTTGAAGCGGCGGTGGTATAACTTCAAGATGGCAGAGGGTGGAGATCTAGAGGCTCACATCAGCAACTTTAATAAATTAGTTTGCAAATTGCTGGATATGGAGGAAGTGATGAAAGATGAAGAACAAGCATTATGTTGCTGAATTCTCTTCCAGCGTCATATGAGTCATTCAAGGACACTATGTGCAGCATGAATAAAACTCCGAGTGTTGACACCGTTATCTCAGCCTTTCAAGGGAAAGCTAAACGGCAATATGGGGACATCTTCTGATGCACTGTTTACAAGGGGTAGGAATTAAGGTATGGGTTCCTCAAGTTCTAGATCCAAATCCAAGGGCAAAGGCAAAGGAAACGTAAAGTGCTGGAATTGTGGGAAGGAAAGACATCTGAAGAAGGATAGTGAAAATCTTAAATCGAAGAGAGAAGATTCTAAGGCTTCGTACAGGGAGGCCGATGCTGCCACGTCAGATGGATCGAGTGGATATGATGGTAATGTTTTGTCTATGTCTACTATTAGGCAGCCATATGATGATCGTCAGGACGAGTGGATGCTAGACAAAGGGGCATATTTTTACATGACTCCTCATTGAAGTTGGTTCGCCAGCTATAGGGAATGCGATGGTGGATAGGTGTTTATAGGCAATGACTTTGCCTATAATGTTGTGGCTGTCTGTATGGTGTGTATGAAAATGTTTGATGAGGTAAAGCATACCTTGACTGATGTCAAGCATGTTTCTGATTTGAAGCAGAATCTGATTTCTCTTAGTGTAGTTGAGGCAAAATGATGCAAGTACACAAGTATTGATAGTGCTCTTAAGGTATCTAAGGGGGCACGGGTAATCATAAAAGCGCAACTACTCAGTACCTTGTACAGGTTGATCGAGAGCACTTCAAAAGGTGGAGCTGCAATGGATGTAGTGGATTCTACCTCTGCACGTGTGTGGCATGTTGGGCATGGCCACATGAGCTAGCAGGGCAAGAAGGCTGAGACGTGTGGACAGGGATACAGAGTAGGTGGAGCAGCCACGTGTGAGAAGAATCACACGGCATGATCGCAGGATATCAGTGAGGTACATAGATGACTCCAATATCACAAGAGATTCATCTTCTATTCAGATGGTTCTAGGTGAGCCTGGTGCTGAGAAGTGAAAGGTGACTATGGGCGATGTGATGAATTCGTTGTACCAGAACGGCATATGAGAGCTGGTAGAGCTCCAGTGGGCTAGAGAGCTGTTGAATGCTGGTGGATCTTCAGGATGATACAGCATAGATACAGGGTGAGGTTGGTAGTGAAGGGTTATGCTCAGAGAGAAGGGATCGGCTTCTCAGAGAAATTCCCACCGATGGTATAGCAGGTGTCTATTAGATTCGTGATTGGCGCTGGTTGGCCAATGTGCTCTTAAGCTGAAAAGATGGATGTGGAGTCTGCACTTCTGTAAAGGAAAGTGAAGAGCAGATCTACATGAACAACTAGAGCGGTTCGAAGTTTAAAGGGGCTGAAAAAATACTTTGCAAGAGGTTGTTGTTCAACTTATCGCCTAGGCAGTGATTTGATTTCTTCATGATGAGTCAGAAATTGATGACATGAAAATCGCTAATTATGACATGTCTGAAATCAATGTACTGAAGACTCGGTTAAGTGGGACATTTAGGATGAAGGATCAGGGGGTTGTAAAGATGGTTCTCGGCGTTGAGACTGAAAGAGGAGTAGGCTTTGGTCATCTCAGGCAGAATACCTTAGGTAGGTATTGATCAAGGAGGTGATGAACCATATAAAGCTAGAGAGTGTTCCCTACCGTCTCTCCTCAAGTTTTCCTCAAGACATGTCCCAAAACAGATGAGGAAAAGCAGGATATTTTATGATCTTTATTCGAATGTGGTTGGCAATGTATGCCATGGTTTGGATTAGATCGGTTATTTCACAGGCTATCAGTGTTAGAGTAAGTACCCCGACAAGCAATATTGGATAGCGATGAGATGGTAAGAAGACTACGTCTTTCCTTTTGAGAAGACAGAAGCAAAGGTGGTTGATCACATGGATTTTGATCCGGCAGACATGCTCACCTAGATCGTTCCTACAGAGAAGTTCAAGTTCTGTGTAACTTTTTTAGGCTTGGCGATGGTATAAAAGAAAGACGGAGTGTGCACGAGAAGCTATGATGTAATGTAGAGATAAGAGAAAAGGTCAAGAAGCTACACGGATGAAGATTGAAGACATGGTAGAGATTGTTATGAATAAATGTCTTAAATCTGTCTGTTGGTCTGTCGATGACATCGACCAGGTTTCGATGTCATCGAAGCCAGTCATCAATGACATTAAAGGTTGCTCGATGCCATCAATAATTGTCAGAATTTTTCACCCCTAGTCAATGGACAGTTTTGGTCCATTTTCGATGACATCGATGGACCTTCGATCACATCAAAGATTTTACGCAGATTTTGCAATTTTTGTTTCCTATTCTGATTCTACTTCTTTCTAAACTTATATAAAGGGGTGTATGCAGGATTGAGAGGTATTCTAAGGCTTTTTAAAGGAATTCTAAGGGTTCCTAAAAGGATTTTAGGGTTTCTAAAGGGTGTAGAAAGGGTGAGATTCGAGGTTGTTCGAATCGAGTAAGTCCTCTCTCTTTGTAATTTCTATTTTCATAGTGGAGATCTTGAAAAGGCCAAGCTATATGTCCTAGAGGGGGGGTGAATAGGACAATGCCAAATAAAACTTATAACAGCGGAAATAAAAAGAAAATGATAGCCAAAGTAAATCACAATGCAGTAAATTAAAGTAACCTCAAAATTCAGATCTTGAGAGGTTGATACAAACGTTGTTCTAAGGACAACCTTACACCAAAAACAGAGTTTATGGTAGGACAACCTTATTTCTAGAAAGGTCTTTGTATCAAATCTCAAATCGAAGAGGAATACAAAAATAAATATAAACTGAATTGAAATAACTTGTAATCAAAAATGTATTGTTCTAGGGACAGCCATACACCATAAAAATGGCAGGGCAACCTTGCTGGAACAACTTTCAAATGAAATTGAAAATCAAGCTTGATAAAGGAATAGCTGAAAATAAATTCTACACTATTACAAAATTCTCACGAAGCTTGAATTAAATGATTACAACATTCACCACCATACATACATCCCACAAAAGAATAATTAAAGAATAGAAATATAAACCATTCAACCACAACACAAGGGTTTATAGTGGTTCGCCTGTGTGTTCACCAACTGTTAAACAACAGCCACACAAAAAGCTACTCCACTCCTAATATCCTCACACAGGGGATATTAGCGTTCACTAAAAATAGGTTTTCCCAGGTTCACCCAAAACCCTTACAATTGTGTTTTTGTATGTGGGCTTACACAATTAAAAAAACCCCACTTCTGAGTTTTTCTGGCTTTCCTCAGATAACCAATATAACAAGATTTTTCTGGCAAATCTTGAAAGAAACCAAAATAATTAGAAAGGAATTTACAATATGTAAAATACCTGAATATCTTCTTCGTTGTAGCAGCCCGGTAGAACCAAATCAAAGTAGATGATTGAATGTCCAAGTTCAATGTCCAGTACTCGATTACAATGGTTCTAATTCTAATAGATTTTAAATTAAACCAAATAGGGCTTGCCTTAATTGATTTTGATTCCAAAGAAAGGGAATAACAATTCCTCTTTTCAAATCAGATTGGAATAGCAGAAACAAAATCAATTAAAATAAAGCTAAGGAAAGAAGAATATTAAATAAGCACACTTAGCTTAAATGGAGCACAGAATTATCTCTCAGAAGTTCGACAAAGATTGGCTTGAATACTTTAATTAATTCAATAATTTCTTCTGAGATTCGTGCACTATTTATAAGTGAGAAGATCGTGTCTTCGACTGGTCTAGAGTGCTCTTCGACTAGTCGAAGCAGTAACAGATATTTGAAAGATTAGGCGGGATAAGCTTTGACCATTCTACGACTGGTCGTAGGTCACCTACGACTGGTCGTAGGTTTCCTTCGACTGGTCGTAGGTCCTGTAAACCATCGCTGGACTTCGAGTCGAAGGTTGTACGACTGGTCGAAGATCAGTCGACACTGTTCCTACGACTGGTCGAACAGATTCCTGGACTAGTCGAAGGCTAACAGATTTTATCCGGAATTTATAACAAACTCACGACTGGTCGAGGAATTTCTTAGACTGGTCGAAGCAAGTCTAGGACTAGTCGAAGAAGACCTAGGACTAGTCGAAGAACAGACCAATCACATGTAAAATAAACATTCGGTTTATGTATCCGAAATGACCTACTTCTAAGGTCAACCTATGGTCAATCAAACCTCAACCATGAAGTATGGACATTGAAACATTCGGAACTTGAGACCTTGAAGTATAAGCCTTGTAATCTTGATGTAGATCAAACCTTGATGTAGCTCAATCTTGAAAGTGTACTAACTGCTTTGAACTCTTCTTGAAGTCTTGCAGCTTGAGTCTTGTCTTGTGAGCTTTGCTTGTTGTGAGCTTAGCTTGCAGCTTAAATGTTGATCCTTGAGAGAGCTTTACTTAAGCAAGTTATATATAACATAATAGTGATTTTGTCACCACAAATTTGACAACAGACAGGGATATAAACTATAGCACTTACAATCTCCCCCTTTGTCAAATTAGTGACAAAACGCATAATCAAGATAAACAAGAGTAAAACAACTGGTTAATACCTGCAAATCAATATTCAATATTCAACATTCAACCAGTTTCAACCAGTTTCATTCAACAAGATCAAACATATACTCCCCTTGACTTCCCACTCCCCCTGAGTAACATAACCAATGTTACTCCTCTCATAATCACATTAAGAACAAACCATTCTCCCCCTTTTTGTCACAATATGACAAAGGAGAACTAAATAAAGGAAGTCATGAGAGGAAACATTAGGAAGTAAGAGAGAATAGCAAAATAGTCAGAGAGATACGCAAGATAGCATCACATATATTCAGCATAAATATTACATCAAGAACAAATATCCAGCATAAAACATAAATAGAATCCAAGTCAAAATCAGCCAAGTGCTAAGATATAAAGTTATTACAGACCAAAAGTCTCATAAAAACTACTCAGAACTAGAACTTGATGAAGGAGCAGGAATAGAAGGGTCAAGTTGGTGCATGCCTTTGTTCAAGCGCCTAAGATATTTGCGCATGTACTTGAATTGTAAATCATGAGCAACAGACATGTTTTCCAACTTAACATTAATATCCTCAACTTTACCCTCCAATGCACTCAGACGTGCATCAACATCAGATGGTACAAAATCTGGATCATTTGTTGAGTCAGAATCCAGTTCCTCAAAAAGGTCATCCATATTAATGTCAACACCAGCTTCTTCAGGACTACCACCACCACCACCACCTTGTTCAGGAAGCAGATCCAACTTCATCTTATTGATATTTGTATTGTTGAAGATCAGATGATGGATAGGTGCCTCATCAACAGGCATATCGACTAACATATGAGTAGCCAATACAGTCATAAAATAGGCAAAAGGAATGTCACTATGACCAGGATGGAGTCGAAACTGAATAATGAAATGACAGATTAAGAATGGCAAACAAATCTGAGTACCATTTGAGATAGCATGGATAACACGAACCATAAACGAAATCAAGTCAGATTTATTACCCGAACGAGGATACAGATTAAACACAAAGATTCTGTGGAGAATTCTGTATTTGGGTAACAAATACCTTGCGAGGAGCGCATTCCCTTTTTGAGTCCATTGAACATCCATGTTGCACAAGTCTCTAGTGAGCATGCGTTTTTCAGCCATTGAGGGTTTATCAGTTAAGTT
The DNA here is from genome assembly GCF_029962835.1 of Magnolia sinica. NCBI lineage: Eukaryota > Viridiplantae > Streptophyta > Magnoliopsida > Magnoliales > Magnoliaceae > Magnolia > Magnolia sinica. The sequence continues at coordinate 37,182,933 of NC_080577.1, forward strand.
ATGAATTGGAATACTCTCATCATTCACAGGAATTTCCATAAGGGCTGAAATTAAATGACGATCAACGTCAAAAGGCCCTTCTCTAGTAGAAATTTGAAAAGTTAAATTATCCTGTGAAAATGCACTAATACATGTAAACATGGATTGGGCAATGGACCGGTATGCAGGCCCACCCCAATGCAATAAGTTATCCCAACCTACAGCTTCAAGTATAGGAAGGATGTCAAAAGGAGCAATGTGATTAACATCAACAGCATGCTCAACAATAACATTACGAGATCTAATGTCCCTAATATATGATGGATCATCATTAGGAACAAGAAGATGACGCTTAGAGATAGCGGTCGATCTGGAAGAAGAAGAAGGACCACGGGAAGTAGTTTTTCTACCTCTAGAAGCCATTTGCAACAAGGATTTCAAGAAAATAAGAATTTGCAAAGGATTGAGAAGTGGGTTTGCTCAAAATAGATTTTTCAAAATCCAAACCCCAAATCTCAATGAATTTCAAAATAGAAATCTTCAAGAGATAAAAGGAACCAATCTAGACACAAATATGCAAGAAAAAGAGGATTTGGAACACTAACCTTGAAGGATTTGAAGGATGGGTTCGACGAGTCGAAGTTCGGCTCCAAGGAGAAGAAAGAAGAAATGAGGAAGAAGGTGAAAAATCCCCAATTTGAAGTGAAACCCATGTTCCACGACTGGTCATGGGTATCTACTACCGGTCGTAGTACGACTGGTCGTGTATACTCACGACTGGTCGAATAAACCCCAAAAAATTCAATTTTCTTGCAATTTAAACAAAAATTGGAATTCAATCTAGCAAATATATACAATATTATACAAGAAGGCATAAATTATCAATTTAAAATGCACATGCCAAGATCAAATTTCATCTTTTTGAACCTACTTTTATCAAGAAGTTTTGTGAAAATATCAGCACGTTGATCTTTAGTAGGAATATATTCTAGAGATATAACTTTTTCTTCTACTAATTCCCTTATATAATGAAATCTAATGTCAATATGCTTAGTACGAGAATGCTGAATAGGATTTTTTGAAATATTTATCGCACTGGAATTATCACAGTGTAATAACATAGAATCCTGATTAATTCCATAATCACTTAGCATTCGTTGCATCCAAAAAAGCTGTGTACATGCATTACCAGCTGCGATATACTCAGCTTCAGCTGTTGAAAGTGATATAGAATTTTGTTTCTTACTAAACCAGGAAACTAGACAATTTCCAATGTAAAAACAACCACCACTGGTTGATTTTCTATCATCTAGATTACCAGCCCAGTCAGCATCCGAGTACCCAGCTAATTGAACATTGGTTTCATGAGGATACCAGAGATCGAGGTTTACAGTACTTGCGACATATCTAATAATTCGCTTGACAGCAATCAAGTGAGATTCTTTTGGATCAGATTGATATCTTGCGCAAATACCAACACTTAGAGAAATATCAGGTCTACTAACAGCTAAATATAACAAACTACAAATCATACTCCGATAAAGTTTTGAGTCAATATTTTTACCATTAGAGTCTTTTGATAGTTTAAGGGTAGTACTCATAGGAGTATCGAAATTCTTGCCATTCTCAAATCCAAATCTCTTGATTAGATTCAAGGCATACTTAGATTGAGAAATGAATATTCCTTCAGGTTGTTGCTTTACTTGCAATCCAAGGAAATAAGTCAATTCCCCAACCATGCTCATTTCGAACTGTGATTTCATCAAATCTGCAAACTCAGTAGTCAAGTCAGTACAAGTTGATCCATAAATAATATCATCAACATAAATCTGCACCATTAAGATATGATCATTATGTTTCTTAACAAATAGAGTTTTATCTACAGATCCCATTTGAAAATTATGACTTAAAAGAAATTTCGTTAGTTTCTCATACCATGCCCTAGGTGCTTGTTTTAATCCATAAAGTGCCTTTTTAAGCCAATATACATGATCAGTATTTTTGGAATCTTCAAAACCCATTGGTTGTTCAACATAGACTTCTTCATGTAAATTGCCATTTAGAAAAGCACTTTTCACATCCATCTGATAGATCTTTATCTTTTTAAAACATGCAATGGATATAAATAGTCTGATAGATTCAAGACGTGCTACTGGTGCAAAAGTTTCATCGAAATCAATTCCTTCAATTTGAGTATAACCTTGTACCACCAGTCTAGCCTTGTTTCTAATTATATTTCCACATTCGTCAGACTTATTTTTGAAAATCCATTTTGTTCCAATGATGTGTTTATCTTTAGGTCTTGGTACGAGATACCAAACATCATTTCTTACAAATTGGTTGAGTTCATCTTGCATCGCAACAATCCAGTTCTCATCAGTAAGAACGTCTTTTACGTTAGATGGTTCAATTTGGGATGTAAAACATACATAATTACATATATCCTCAAGTTGTCTACGAGTGCGAACACCGGTGAGAGGGTTTCCAAGAATTTGTGTGGTTGGATGATCTTTAACAGTCCTCAACTCAGAATCAATCTGATTCGATGAAGTATCGGGTTTATCAATGATTAGTATTTCATCATTATCTGAATTAGAAATTGGTGTGTTTAAGTGATCATCAATGACAACATTAGTGGATTCTTGAATCACACCAGTCCTTTTGTTCAGGACCTTATAAGCTCGACTGTTTAAAGAATATCCTAGAAAAATACCTTCATCACTCTTCGTATCGAACTTTTCCAAATTTTCACGATCACGTAAAATATAGCGCTTACTGCCAAAAACTCGAAAGTATTTAACAGTAGGCTTTTTATTGAACCACAATTCGTAAGCCGTTTTATTATTATCTTTGCTAGTGTAGACTCGGTTAATAATATAGCAAGTTGTATTGACTGCTTCAGCCCAAAGATTTTTAGAGAGCTTCATGCTATTCAACATAACATTAGCCATTTCTTGAAGCACCCTATTCTTTCTTTCAACAATTCCATTTTGTTGTGGAGTTTTGGGAGCAGAGAATTCATGTAATATTCCTTGGTCGGTACAGAACGTCTCAAAATTGCTATTCTCAAATTCAGATCCATGATCACTACGAATTTTACTGAGTTGAGAAGATTTTTCAGTTTGAATCCTTTTGAGAACTTTTCTTACTTCTTCAAGGGTTTCAGATTTATCCCTTAAGAAGACTACCCAAGTGAATCTGGTAAAGTCATCAACTATTACCAAGATATACTTTTTCCTACCTCGACTTTCTGTTCTGGTAGGTCCTATCAGATCCATGTGGAAAAGTTCGAGTGGTCTTGATGTGGTATTTGAATTCACCTTTTTGTGTGAGTTCTTTGTTTGTTTGCCTATCTGGCACTCACCACATATTTTATCTAATTTCTGAAGTTTGGGTAAACATCTTACAAGTTCTCGTTTGCTCAATCGATATAAATTTTGATAATGTACATGTCCAAGACGTTTGTGCCATAAATCAGTCTCGTCTGTATGGACCATGTAACATGTTTGATTAGATGAGCTGGATTCACTAATAATATAGCAATTTTCAGACGTTCTACGTCCAGTTAATATTACAGAACCCTTATTATTTAGTATTTCACAACTTTGATTAGAAAACCGAACATTATGGTTATTATCACATATTTGTGATATACTAAGCAAGTTGTGCTTTAGGCCTTCAACGTATAAAACATTTTTAAACACAGGAAGATTAAAAAGTTGAACCGTACCTTGGCCTATAATCTTGCAGTTGCTACCATCACCAAATGTGACTGAACCATCAGTCATATCTTTCAGATCGGTGAATAAAGCTTTGTCACCTGTCATATGCCTGGAGCATCCACTGTCTAGGTACCACTTTGAATGACTTGTTACTTTGAAAGCAGTGTGAGCAACCAAGCAGGTGACTTTAGGAACCCATTTCATAACTGTTTTGGGTTTAGGAACATAGTTGGTCTTCTTTTGTGTACATTTGTAGGAATGACCTATAGAGTTAGATTTTAAGAGCTCCTTGAGTAAATTAACTATCTTTTCAGCTAGTGAATTTCGTTTCTGATTAAAGTTGACATGGCTGTTTCTAGGTTTTTAAAAAGTTTTTAAATTTTTAGAAAAATCTTGATAAGTACTTTTCCCTTTTGAGTTTGAGGACTCTCCTTTAACAAACATAGGAGGAGTATACTTTTGTTTAGGAGGTAAATTTTTATCATAGCCCAACCCGGATTGATCGCCACATTTTCTTGATCCGAATAAAAGTTTCTCTAACTTTGGATCACCTAGGGCATATTTCCATGTGTCCTTTAGACTCAGAAGAGAAGATACTTCAGTTTTAAGATTCTCAATTTCAGATTTTAAATCAACAATTAGTGAGTTTTTGAATTCTAAATCGCATTTTGATTTTTCAAAACAATCTGAAATTTGTGATTTTTCTAAGACAAGTGATTCAAAACAATTTTTGAGTTTAGAAAACTTTTCTTTTTGAATTTTAAGTTTGACAGCAATTTTACAACTTTCCTTATATAGGGCATTGTAAGCGTCTTGAAGATCATCTTCATTTTCACATTCACTATTCAGATTTTCTTCACTTGTAGAGTCATTATCTGAAAATGTGAATTTGGCTAGAGTCATAAGAGCTTTAACCTCATTGCCCGACTCGGTTTCAGAATCTTCTGATTCAGAAGAACCTTCAAAATCAGATGATTCATCCCATGTAGCCAACATACCCTTCTTCTTAAGTTTGTCCCTTTTAGGACATCTATTTGCTAAGTGCCCATATTCTAGACAGTTGTAACATTGACTATCTTTCAAAGATTTTCGAGATTTGGGTCTAAACTTCTTTTTGTCATTTGATTTTTGAAAATCAACCATTTTCTTGCTTTTGAAAATCTTGTAAAAATTTTTAGCTAAAAGAGTCATATCATCTTCTGAATCATCATCTTTTGAATTATATTTAGAAGATTTTAGTGCGATAGATTTTCCTTTAGGAGCTTTAAAGTTTAACTCGTAGGTTTGTAGTGAACCAACTAGTTCTTCTACCCTCATATTATCCGTATCATGAAGTTCCTGGATCGCGGTTACTTTAGAATTGAACTGTTCAGGAAGTGAGCGTAATATTTTTGCACACACTTTACTTTCTGGGATTTTATCGCCAAGACCCCACATTGAGTTTACAATGTCATTCAATCTAGTGTAAAAGTCCATAAACATTTCATTTTCCTCCATATGAATTTCTTCAAATCTGGTTGTGAGGAGTTGGACTTTAGATTTTTTGACAATTGTAGTACCCTCGTGTGTCATTTCTAATATATCCCAAGCTTGCTTTGCAGTATCACAGGAAATGATTCTTTTGAACTCATCCGGTGATAGTGCGCAAGTAATTGCATTTAGTGCTTTAGCATTTGCACTACTCTCACTTTTCTGAAGAGTGGTCCATTGGTAATATGGTGTTACTTTCATTGATTTTGAACCATCAACCCCAGTAACTTCCATGATAGGAGGATTCCATTCAGTCACTGTGGCTTGCCACCCATTTTCATCCATTGATTTGAGGAAGATCCTCATTCTGGCTTTCCAATAAGCATAATTGGAGCCATCAAAGGGTGGAGGCCTTGTGACTGAAAGGCTATCAAAATTTGACATCTTAAATAGCTTAAATCGTTAGCTCAGGAATTAAATCCAAGAATAAAAAAGAGCTATTAGGCTCTGATACCACTTGAAAAGGCCAAGCTATATGTCCTAGAGGGGGGGTGAATAGGACAATGCCAAATAAAACTTATAACAACGGAAATAAAAAGAAAATGATAGCCAAAGTAAATCACAATGCAGTAAATTAAAGTAACCTCAAAATTCAAATCTTGAGAGGTTGATACAAACGTTGTTCTAAGGACAACCTTACACCAACAACAGAGTTTATGGTAGGACAACCTTATTTCTAGAAAGGTCTTTGTATCAAATCTCAAATCGAAGAGGAATACAAAAATAAATATAAACTGAATTGAAATAACTTGTAATCAAAAATGTATTGTTCTAGGGACAGCCATACACCATAAAAATGGCAGGGCAACCTTGCTGGAACAACTTTCAAATGAAATTGAAAATCAAGCTTGATAAAGGAATAGCTGAAAATAAATTCTACACTATTACAAAATTCTCACGAAGCTTGAATTAAATGATTACAACATTCACCACCATACATACATCCCACAAAAGAATAATTAAAGAATAGAAGTATAAACCATTCAACCACAACACAAGGGTTTATAGTGGTTCGCCTGTGTGTTCACCAATTGTTAAACAACAGCCACACAAAAAGCTACTCCACTCCTAATATCCTCACACAGGGGATATTAGCGTTCACTAAAAATAGGTTTTCCCGGGTTCACCCAAAACCCTTACAATTGTGTCTTTGTATGTGGGCTTACACAATTAAAAAAACCCCACTTCTGAGTTTTCCTGGCTTTCCTCAAATAACCAATATAACAAGATTTTTCTGGCAAATCTTGAAAGAAACCAAAATAATTAGAAAGGAATTTACAATATGTAAAATACCTGAATATCTTCTTCGTTGTAGCAGCCCGGTAGAACCAAATCAAAGTAGATGATTGAATGTCCAAGTTCAATGTCCAGTACTCGATTACAATGGTTCTAATTCTAATAGATTTTAAATTAAACCAAATAGGGCTTGCCTTAATTGATTTTGATTCCAAAGAAAGGGAATAACAATTCCTCTTTTCAAATCAGATTGGAATAGCAGAAACAAAATCAATTAAAATAAAGCTAAGGAAAGAAGAATATTAAATAAGCACACTTAGCTTAGATGGAGCACAGAATTATCTCTCAGAAGTTCGACGAAGATTGGCTTGAATACTTTAATTAATTCGATAATTTCTTCTGAGATTCGTGCACTATTTATAAGTGAGAAGATCGTGTCTTCGACTGGTCTAGAGTGCTCTTCGACTAGTCGAAGCAGTAACAGATATTTGAAAGATTAGGCGGGATAAGCTTTGACCATTCTACGACTGGTCGTAGGTCACCTACGACTGGTCGTAGGTTTCCTTCGACTGGTCGTAGGTCCTGTAAACCATCGCTGGACTTCGAGTCGAAGGTTGTACGACTGGTCGAAGATCAGTCGACACTGTTCCTACGACTGGTCGAACAGATTCCTAAACTAGTCGAAGGCTAACAGATTTTATCCGGAATTTGTAACAAACTCACGACTGGTCGAGGAATTTCTTAGACTGGTCGAAGCAAGTCTAGGACTAGTCGAAGAAGACCTAGGACTAGTCGAAGAACAGACCAATCACATGTAAAATAAACATTCGGTTTATGTATCCGAAATGACCTACTTCTAAGGTCAACCTATGGTCAATCAAACCTCAACCATGAAGTATGGATATTGAAACATTCGGAACTTGAGACCTTAAAGTATAAGCCTTGTAATCTTGATGTAGATCAAACCTTGATGTAGCTCAATCTTGAAAGTGTACTAACTGCCTTGAACTCTTCTTGAAGTCTTGCAGCTTGAGTCTTGTCTTGTGAGCTTTGCTTGTTGTGAGCTTAGCTTGCAGCTTGAATGTTGATCCTTGAGAGAGTTTTACTTAAGCAAGTTATATATAACATAACAGTGATTTTGTCACCACAAATTTGACAACAGACAGGGATATAAACTATAGCACTTACAGATCTGTCGCTTTATGCCATGGTTTTTTTCACAAGGATTTTCCACGTTAAATCTGTGTTCTCTTATGTGTGTTTGGTGTCATTGGATTGCTATCCTAAATCTAGGCAGTGATTTGATTACTTCATGGTGAGTCAGGAATTGATGACATGTAAATTGCCAATTATGACATGTTTGAAATCAATGTACTGAAGACTTGGTTAAGTAGGATATTTAGGATGAAGGATCAGGGGGCTGCAAAGATAGTTCTCGGCGTTGAGACTGAAAGAAGAGTAGGCTTTGATTATCTCAGGTAGAATACCTTAGGTAGGTATTGATCAAGGAGGTAATGGACCATGTAAAGCCGGAGAGCATTCCCTACGCATTTCTCCTCAAGTTTTCTTCATGACATGTCCCAAAACAGATGAGGAAAAGCAGGATATCTCATGAGCCTTATTCGAATGTGGTTGGCAGTGTATGCCATGATCTGGATTAGATCGGTTATTTCACAGGCTATCAGTGTTGTGAGCAAGTACCCTGGCAAGCAATATTGGGCAGCGGTGAGATGGGAAGAAGACTACGTCTTTCCTTTTGAGAAAACAGGAGCAAAGGTGGCTGAGCGCGTGGATTTTAATCCGACAGACATGCTCACCTAGATCGTTCTTACAAAGAAGTTCAAGTTCTATACAACTTCTCTAGGCTTAACGATGGCGTAAAAGAATGACGGAGTATGCACGAGAAACAATGATGTGATGCAGAGATAAGAGAAGAGGTTAAGAAGGTATACAGATGAAAATTGAAGACATGGTGGAGATTGTTATGAACAGATATCTTAAATCTGTCTGTTGGTCTGTCGATGACATTGACCAGATTTCGATGTCATCGAAGCCAGTCGTCGATGACATCGAAGGTTACTCGATGCCATCGATAATTGTCAGAATTTTTCACCCCTGGTCGCTAGACAGTTTTGATCCATTTTTGATGGCATCGATGGACCTTCGATGACATCGAAGATTTTACGCAGATTTTCTACGGAAACGCAGATTTTGTAATTTTTGTTTCCTATTTCGATTCTACTTCTTTCTAAACTTATATAAAGGGGTGTATGCGGGATTAGGAGATATTCTAAGGCTTTTTAAAGGAGTTCCAAGGGTTCATAAAAGGAGTTTAGGGTTTCTAAAGGATGTAGCAAGGGTGAGATTTGAGGTTGTTCGAATCAGGTAAGTCCTCTCTCTTTGTAATTTCTATTTTCATAGTGGAGATCTGTCGTTTTGTGCCGTGGTTTTTTCTCGCAAGGGTTTTCCACACTAAATCTGTATTCTCTTGTGTGTGCTTGGTATCATTAGATTGCTATCCTAGATCTAGATCTGTGTGATTCCCCAGTACAAATCCCCAACAATAGAGACTACATCCTAGATCTAAATCTGTGTGATTCCGCAGTTCAAATCCCCAACAATAGAAACTACTTCCAATGTGTTAGGCCCAATGTAAATTCACATTCATTAAACATCCTTGCCGTCCATACGAAAGCAAGCTAGAAAGAATGGTCCAGATTTCTAACGACATCCTATCTTCCATCTCTGAACACAGAGACAATATTTACAAACGTGGTACGTGTGTGCAGTATCTCATGTTCATAAGACCGTGCCCCAAGTGCATGTGTCCTCCATTAATAACGTAAGTGACACGTGCACCTTAGATACAGCCTGTTTAATCATAGTTTTTCTTTCTTATAGTTTTCTTCCCTGTCTCTTTCAAAATGGACCCACCACATTTGTGGGTTCAGGAACGTGCGCCAAAGGACCATCATCCCAGATGGCGTGCACATGAGCTACGTTGGCAAGCCTGGTGCATTTTGTTTTAATGCTTTTAAGATAATGGGAAGTGAATTAGTATTGTACACATGTACGATGGAGATCTCTAATGAGAAATTTTATTGCAATATACACCGTCCAGCTGAGACCTTTGAAGACGCTCTTGATCATCCCACCTCAAGCGAAAAGTTGAAGCCAATTCCCACTATTTGACACGATGTTTGTAATAAGCCACCAACTATTTGGTCAGAGGCGACTTGCTGTCTTCTAGCAACACCACTGACTTTTTACTTCGTGACCAATGTAAGTAGATTTAGAACTTGGTCTTGGAACACTAGATTTGAAATCCCCATGTTTGGCACCCTGAATTTAGAATCCTTTGTAATCTAAAATTAGCTATGTATATTATATTTATGAGAGTTTGAATTTAATTACTAAATCAACTTTAATAGCTTTAATTAGTGTGAGTAATTAATATTTGACACAATGTTTGTAATAAGCCCGTTGAAATATATACTTTACTCGAAAATGATAAATTCTAAGTCTCGAATGGGCTACAAGCATAAGATTGCATCCAACTAAGTAACCACGAATTTTAACCATTGATTTACACGGACAATGTTTGGACAGCGCAGATCATCATATTAAAATAATTATAGTAATGCAATTGATAATCTAATTGCTTTGGGATATTATCAGTGGGCGATATGCCCAATAGATTAACAGTATAGTGACACATATGTTATGCATGCAACTCTTGCAAGGATTTTAGATGTAAAGCTTTCACTCTGAATTTAAAACTCTCTCTTTGAGGGGTTTTGAAACCCCCAGTTACTTGATGGTGCCAAACAAGCCAGGGGATTTGAAATCCCCTCAAACCCCCCAAGTATCTTAAGCCTACAGCCAAAACACTTATAAGTGGATCACAACACGCATGTCACATTTATTCAGCCTACCACTCATTATAAAAAATGTCAATAAATTAAGCTAATCTAAAACTCAAGTGAGCCCATTAAAGCAATAGTCGGAACATCACGACACACCATTGACACTTGTAAAATAATTTAATTTAATGAAAATTATAAAATAAATTTGATAAAATTGTTCCTTAGTAGGGTTTTTTAATGCACATGGTCACTCCCCCACACACCACAATGTGTACTCGAACCCATGGCCTTAATTTTGAAACTCATGTGACTATACCATGGCCCATTACTAGGTTGATATTTGGTATTTTCCTTGTGTTGAATGTCATATACACATTTCTAATGGGCTCCCAGGTTTCCATGGAGAGAGATAAGGTGGCCCACTTAAATTATCAATGTGATCTTTAGAAGCATGTATTAAAATGAGCTAGTTATTGAGGATCAAATATTGCATATTATCCCCCATTTATATATTGGTTTTATAAATATGATAATGCTTAATGTTCTATTTTACTCATGTTTGTGTTGCAAGGTGAATTTAAGAGCTTGGATTGAAAATGGTGCTAAAAGTAGAATTTAATGCTCAAGAATCACAAAAGCAAGGGAAGGATCTTAGGAGACCAAGATTGAAGAATTCACATGTCAAAGATCCAAGAAAACCAAGTGAGGAATAAAGAGAATCAAATATTTGAAGTAAAGAAAAGGAATCCGAAAATCATCCTGAAAAAACATATTTTGAAACTCTAGGTCATTTTATGAAATTGTGCAAAGTGAAGTCTATTTTGAGAAACTGCACAGAGTGAAGTCTAGTTTAGCAAACCGTATAAATTTGAGGCAATTTCTAGAGTTTTCTAACTAGGTGAGAATGTTGGAGTTCCACAACTATAAATAGGACTCCCTAAGATGTTCATAGGCATCTTCTAGGGTTTAAAGAGTGGAGCAAAAGGGTGGAGAAGTCATTGCCAAGAGTTCTTCTTCTTCTTCCTTAGTTGTTTTCATACTTTCTTCTAGGGTTTTAGATTCAATTATGTCTATGGTTAGCTAAACCTCTTAGCTATGGATAAGAGGTGAAGCTTGTAGCATGATAGGATGTTTCTATTGCTTTGATTCATATTTATGTTAAACTCCATGGATTCTAATTTGATATTTAAGGAATACTTTCAGTTTTTAATGGTTTATTGTGACTCAAATTATAATAGATCTGCAACAGCTTTGAGTATCTTCTTTTCCTGACTTGAGATTATGAAATTAATAAGTCATGTTGTTCACCATCGTCCCTTGGGCATGGTAGGGTGATGGAATCCTTCCTAATCTTCATAATTCTCTTTATTTGAGATTATAGGATTGGTAAATCCTATTATATGTCATTGTCTCCTAGGCATGGTTTGGTGATGGAATCCCTGTAAATTATCATAATTCTCCTTCATTGAGAATTAGGCCAATGAAAGTTCAGATTTGGTTTTATTGATATATTTTTCAATTTGATAAGTTAAGACTCCAATTCTAATTATGTTACTTGAATCAAGCAATGGGGCTCCCTTTATCACTACAAGCGGATCTTTAGCACCCTAGTTCCCACTTTTAAATTCATAGTTTTAATTACTTAATTCACAATTACTCTCTCAATCACTTCATAAGTAGTTTTACATCTTTTTCTACTTCTACTTCTAGTTAATTAAAAAACAAACAAGATCAGTCTCTGTGGATTCGACCTCGGTCTTACCGAGATTATTACTAGATCGCAACCCTACACTTAAGGTTGTGAACAAGTTTTTGGCACCGTTGTCGGGGATTGACTTTTGCGTTTTCTGGATTTGATTAGTTTTGGAATTAAGTGAATATTAGAATTTTTTTACTTTTTATTTGTAGGTTAGGGTTTTTTTAGAATTATTTTAAAAACTAACTTAGCTTTTTATTTCTAGGTTTAGAAACTTTCCTTTTATTGTTTTTAGAAACTAATTTACTTTCTAACTCTGCGATAGAAACTTTCCTAATTTGTTTTTAGAAACTAATCTTTATTTTTTAGAAAATTTCCTAATCCGTTTTTAGAAACTAATTTTCTTTCCTTTTTCTGTTTTTAGAAACTAACTTTCTATTTTTAGAAACTTTCCTTTTCTTTTTTTAGAAACTAAGTTGCTTTCTTAGTTCTTTTTTAGAAACTAATTCACTTTCCTTTTTCTTCTACAGGATCCCAAAATAGAAACTTCTAATTTGTTAACTTCTTTCTAATTCTCTTACTTTCTATTCCTAGATTTAGAAACTTTCTTAATTTTTTTTAGAAACTAACTTTCTATTTCTATATTTAGAAACTTTCTTAATTTTTTTTTTAGAAACTAATTTTTCTTTTCTATTTCTAAATTTAGAAATGAACTTTTTTTTCTATTTCTAGATTTAGAAACTTTCTTAATTTGTTTTAGAAACTAACTTCCTATTTTTAGATTTAGAAATTTTCTTAATTTGTTTTTAGAAACTAATTTGTTTTTAGGACTTTTTTTATATATATAAGTTAGGATTTTTCTGGATTTTTTTTTAGCGACTAACATTGTTTTCTGTTTTGTAGGATCCTAACATTGAACTCTCTAAACTGGTAAACTCTTTCTAACTTCTCCTCTACTTACTTTCCATATTGTTGTAGGAATATTTTTTTTAATGTTAAGATTAGGTTCAGGATTAGGGTTTCACCACGTATATGTAAGAGTGAGAACGTCAATATGCTAAGCTAGTTTTAAAGAATGCGAGAAATTATGAAGGGCTGTCAGATGATTATGTTAGAAAATAACTTACATTTTAAAAATTTTCTGAAAACATCATCGAGAACCAAATGGAATGCAATGCTCCACCGGTTAAGAAATCTTTACGCAATCATATGCGGGAGAATAATTACACCCCACGGATTAAGAAAACAATACGTGAGTGTTGGGGTTATCATAACTATGGGAGTGACCCATCAAAAAAGAAGAAAACAACGAGAGATTATATTATGGGTGATAATATGTATCAACAACCATCAAATTCTCCCACCAATGACCTATATGACTATAATTAGTGGAAACATCAAAATTGGAAAGATGAACCAACAATACATCATAGTGACAATTCTCTTGGGTCTTCTACCTTTAAAATCTAACCAGAAACGATCCAAGAGGATCCACTTTAGGGTTACACAAATAATTTTACTGACATTAGAAAAATGATAGAAGCGTTTGCATCGTGCCTTGATAAGCTAATGGAGGCTAATTCACCCCAGCCTCAACCCAATCCAATTCTTCATTCCCAACTACCTATTTATAATCAGTGGAAATATCAAGATTGGAAAGTTGAATCAACAATGCATCATAGTGACAATTATCTTGGGTCCTAAACCTCTGAGATCCAATAAGAAACAATCCAAGAGAATTCACTTCAGAATTCCACACAAAATCTAAAGCTCATCTAACAAAACACACTTCAAAGATTACAAGAACTTATAAAAGATATACAACAGTTAGGTTTACGTGATGTGATTATAGAGAATACTGAAATTGAGAATGAGGAGTTGGATTCTGTTAATGATCATATGGTTCAATTTCCCATAGAGTCAATCTCGATGACTGTCCAAAGTAAAGATCAAGAGACATGGGTATCTTTCAAATATAATGATATTGACACGCTTCACTCACATGATACACTTGGCTTCAATGAGGAGGAAGAGGCTAGTTTATTCGAGCCTCAACCCAACCTAGAAACAGAATGTGAGGAAAGTGATCCCATCCCACTTGTGAATTACACTGAATTATAAGATGGTGAGTATTGGGATGACAGTCATGAACTTACAACCCAAATTCCCCTGGAATTGATATCAAGTATGGTTTAGGAAAGTGATCACGAGGTACAGGAAGTTATTAACCATAATGATCTATTCCACCCATTAACACACCTGATTTAAATGTGGAGGATGAGCCTCTTTCAATCGACCCTTTCAACTCTTTTGAGGCGTGTGTAGACCATTCTCCTTATTTAAATTATAATATGATTAGGGAGATGGACGAGTCGCTCGATATGACTCTAGAATTTGAAACCACCCAGTTAAGGCCATCATCTGAGCTGTTAACTCTTGACGATATAGTGCCTCTACTGAGTAATAGCAATAAACAGAATCCTCACATCAATGCGCTTATTGATCCATAATCTGTCTATGCAGGGCAGGGTGAAATATATCCGGTGACAATTGACTCTTACCAAGGTGAAGAGTAAGAGATCGTGTTTCCCTCTATTCTAAAAGAAGACGAAGGAATCATTGGGCATATCATCACAGACCTCAATGTGAAAAATGAGCCTCTCTCAACTGACTATCTCAACTCTCTGAAAAATCGCTTGACATATTTTATATATTCAAATGATCCTATGATAAAAGAAATAATGGATGTCTTGCAAAACAATACATCAGTGGTTGTTACTGACCGAGAGAACCCTTATTCTGAAGTCCCCCCTTCCACAGATCTTGAATGCTTACCATTAAGGGAGGAGGAGCTGAAAGTTGAACCGAAGTCTGAAACTTTGGAATATGTTAAGACTACATTGCCTACTAAGAATTTCTTTGAATTTTATCTACTTGCAGTCTCTGATTCACCATGTTGCGCTAACTCTGAAACTTTCTCTATCTCAGGTGAATCATATGTACCTTGGACACCTCAGGAGATTAAAAGGAAACTTTATGCTGAGGTCCACAAATTTCTCTGAAAATTCATGCTCCAGGACATCCAAGCCAATTGCAAAAAGGGTTTTGGATGATCTTGTTGAGAAACCTACTGAGAAATTTATCAAGATATTGGCCGAATGAGGAACCTTGTAACATGACCAAGTAGCTTTCCCCTATTTTTCTAGTTAGGTTTACTGCTTTCAAAGAATTTAGGATTAAGATAGTTTGTTTTCCTCTGTTTTAGGATAGTTTGCTTTTCGCTGTTTAGGATAGTTTTCTTATTGTCTGTTGAGTCTTTTGTATTAACCCATCTTCACACTGAGATCATTGAAAAAGCCTCAAAATTTCTTTCTTCAAGTACTATCTTTCTATCACTTTCCTTTTCTTTTCATTGCCTCTTTTGCATTATATGCTTATTTCTTTTACATTGAGGACAATGTAGATTTTAGATTGGGGGTGTGGATTAGACAAGTTAATTGGTGTTTTCTTAGTCTTTGAGCAAAAATTGTGAAAAATTAGAAAATTTTTAAAAAATTAGAATTGCAAGATGCTTAATGTTTATGTCTTTTAGAGTTTACTCCCTTGGAAGATCTCAAAATTAAGTTAAGTCATTAATCCTTGATTAGAAGTTTCAAACATGCATTGAGTCATGATCTTACATGTCACATCTAGCTTACACAATAAAGTGTCAGTTTGATATTGAATTGTTAACTTGATGATTATTACGCATGGAAGGAACCAACCTGGGGAATTTGTCCATCATGTTTAATAAGAAGAATTGAAAAGAAAAAAAAATACCCAGCTAAAAAATAATTGTCGTCGAAAGGGGCTACCTATTTAAGATCTTTAAAAAGGTTGACATAGCATGAAAGTCATCGATGGAAAAATCAAAAGCTGAAAGAATAAAAGAGGGAAATAAAAGATGAATTGTAAGGAAAGTTTCGGTTTAGGTTTTGGTTGTCCTGAATGCTCTTTTAACTATCAATGTTATCATGAAAGTGAACAACTGAACCTTGTATTGTGATAAGTCTAGACTTCACTATACACCCATGGAACTTAATGTTTGGAATTGTTCTAATTGGAGGATTAATGCTTTGAACTTGATTATGAAACTTACCGAGTGCTACAATTTAGGAAAAGGTAATGCACAGCATTAATGTATTTTAGAATTCCATTAACGGGATTGTTTTTTTTTAAATCACTTGAGCTTATAGATATTATCATGTGATTCTCAAAATATTTTTCGCATACTTTACTCAAGACTAGTAAAATGCTGGTTGGGGATTATGTTGAGGGTCAAATATTGCATATTATCCCCCATTTATATCTTGGTTTTATGAACATGATAATGTTTAATGTTCTATTTTACTCATATGTGTGTTGCAAGGTGAATTTAAGAGCTTGGATTGAAAAGAGTGTTAAAAGTATGGATTTGATGCTCAAGAATCACCAAGGTAAGGAATGGATGTTAGTAGACTAAGATTGAAGAATTCACATGCCAAAGATCCAAGAAAACCAAGTGAGGAATGAAGAGAATCAAAGATTTGAAGTGAAGAAAAAGTATCCTGAAATCGTCCTAAAAAACATATTCTGAAACTCTAGGTCATTTTGTGAAATTGCGTAGAGGGAAGTCTATTTTGAAAAACTGCGCAAAGTGAAGTCTATTTTAGTAAACTGCGTAAATTTGAGATGGTTTCTAGAGTTTTCCAACTAGGTGCAAAAGTTGAAGTTCCACAACTATAAATAGGACTCCCTAAGATGTTCCTAAGCATCTTCTAGGGTTTAAGGAGTGGAGCAAAAGGGTGGAGAAGCCGTCGCCAAGAGTTTTTTTCTTCTTTCTTAGTTATTTTCATGCTTTCTTATAGGGTTTTAGAGCCAATCATGTCTATGGTTAGCTAAACCTCTTAGCTAGGGCTAAGAGGTGAAGCTTGTAACATGATGGGATGTTTGCTTTGATTCATGTTTATATTGAACTTCATGGATTTTAATTTGATATTTAAGGAATACTTTCAGTTTTTAATGGTTTATTGTGACTTAAATTATAATAGATCTGCAATAGCTTTGAGTATCTTCTTTTCCTGATTTGAGATTGTGAAATTAGTATGTCTTGTTATTCACCATCATCCCTTGGGCATGGTAGGGTGATGGAATCCTTCCTAATTTTCACAATTCTCCTGCTTGAGATTATGGGATTAGTAAATCCTATTGTTTACCATTGTCTCCTGGGCATAATTTGGTGATGGAATCCTTGCTAATTATCATAGTTCTCATTCATTGAGAATTAGGTCAATGGAAGTTCAGATATGGTTTTATTAATATATTTTCCAATTGGATAGGATCGGACCCCAATTCTAATTGTGTTACTTAAATCAAGCAAGAGGGCTCCCTGATTACTACAAGTGGATCCTTAGCACCCTAGTTCCCACCTTTAAATTCTTAGTTTTAATTATTTAATTCACAATTACTCTCTCAATCACTTCAGAATTAGTTTTACATCTTCTTCTAGTTCTACTTCTAGTTAATTTCATAAACGCACAAGATCAGTCCCTATGGATTCGACCTCGATCTTACCAAGATTATTATTACATCGTGACCCTACACTTGGGGTTGTGAACACTAGCAAAACAGATGTAAAGAATAGTCATTTCACTACAACATTATGATAGGCCCCACAGATGCACTTTGTGGTGTACTTAAACTAGAGGGAAGCGGATTGGCTGGTGTACCACACACCAGCCATATATCTGGTGTGGGTACGTGTCGTGCAAAGCTCCTCGAGCTCCAAGTTGCATGAACCTTTGAAGGAGATCAAAGTTACATGGCCCCAAAATGATGTATTTATTATATCCACACCGTTCATTCCTTTTTTGAGATCATTTTAATGCATAAGCCAAAAAATGAATCATATACAAAGCTGAACTGGACCCCACCATAAATAGCAGTAGGGATAATTGAAAAGAAGAGCTTAAGAAGTCCAAGAGGAGGGTGAATAGGACTATGCCAAATAATTGAATAAAGTACTAAATAATAAATAAATCAGAGATCTCAATTACCTAAGTATTGAGACGTTAATTCCAAATGATTCGTAAGACAACCTTCACTTGAAGTTTAGGCAGAACAACCTTATTTCGCGAATTTCTTTAAAATCAAAATATCAAACTTTGCAAGAGTAAATAAAAATAAATATTACAATCATTCACCACATAACATAGAAAATTATAGTGGCTCGGTGTGTCGACAACTGTTTTAAAATAGCCACACCTACTCCACTGTCAAAATTACTCTCCACGTAATCTTAGCTTTCACTTTGAAAAAAGTTTTCTCAGGTTCACCTTAAAACCTTATACAGTTCTTGTGATTTTACCAAGCTATCATAATTGTAAAACCCGTATCTTAGTCCGTACCGTTCCATATGCTTCCGCGGTCCTTCCAGTCGAATTCTGGCAACCCTCGACCCGTATCCGACGTTTGCGCATGACCCTAAGTCGAGTTCTACATACCAAAGTCGGCTCAACCCGAAACTTGTATCTTAGCGACCGTGCCATCACCGCGGTTCCAACGTCGTGACTCGCGTACTGATCTGATACCCAAGTCAGAAGATGTCGGCCCTCATTCAATTCGAAGAAAACACCGTGCGTTGTGAATTTTGAGGGAATTTTTATAATATGTCTCATCAATCAATTAATCACTCATGTTAAGTACAAGTCAAGTACAAGCCATACCCAAGTACAACAACCAATCCCTTCCCATTCCCAAAGTCAACTCTCCTCTCTCTCTCTCTCTCTCTCTCTCTCTCTCTCTCTCTCTCTCTCTCTCTCTCTCTCTCTCTCTCTCTCTCCACCCATCACTTTCTTACAACCTCATCACTCCACCCATCACCCATCACACCTCACCCATCCTTTTCACCCATCACTCCTCTCTCACTCTCTCATTCCATCTCTCCACTTCCAAGCAACCCAAAAATTTTCACACGTCCAAGCATTCCCAAGTTTTTTCAAAAACAACAAGTGTGGCCCACCCTCTCATCTCTCATCCCCACCATCAAAATTTCATCATCCACCGTCAAAGGTTAAGCATAGGAGCTAAGGAGGCTAAGGGACTAAGGAGAAGGCCTAGAGGTGGGTGATCCACCATTAAATTCTTATTGTTAAGGCCCACTTGTTGGTGGGACCCATTTTGATGTATGAGTTGTATCATGTGGGGCCCATAGTGGCGGGGCCCCTCCATCACCGTCTCTCTCATTCTCTCTCTCTCTCTCTCTCTCTCTCTCTCTCTCTCTCTCTCTCTCTCTCTCTCTCTCTCTCTCTCTCTCTTTTGTGAGATATCTTGTGGCCACTCGGTGCAAGATGATCTTGACCGTCCGATCGTGAGGCTCACCTTGCAGCGGGTTCATTGGACGGCCAAGATGAAAGAAAACACCAATACCATGTTGATCCAATAGGTGGGCCACGTCCATGTGGGACCCACCATGATGTCTGTGACTACCCACGCCATCCAGCGTCCCTGGACGCTGGATGTTGGTTGTGGCTAACATGGGGTGCGTGTATTGACATGGGTGTATACTTGCAAGCTAACAAAAAAAAAATGAGCTTTTGGGTTAGGCTACTCATGTAGGCCCTACCTTGATGTAAAAAAAAAATCAAATCCACACCGTCCATTTCATTTCTCAGCCCACTTTAGGCGTTGAGCCGAAAGGTGAACCCAATCCGACTATCTGGCGGACCATAACATAAGAAATAGGGTTTTCTACTATTAAGACCCCCCTTATGATTCTACACACAGAAACATACCCAATATTGGGCTTATTTTGTCGGTCTTGAGCTATGGAATGCAATGGCTGGCTCAGATTCACTGGATGTGGGCCCCACCTAGGAAAATCTGTAGATAAACACAAAAAAATTGCAGTCATGCTACTGCCTAAGGACGGCAGGCAGCGTCTGCTGCTTGGCGTGAATGGCCAAGGGACCATGGGTCCCATCTGTGGGCCTCACTATGATGTGCGTTGAACATCACACCGTACGTTTGGTGAGCCACTTTTTGCTGTGAGCCCCGCTCCAAAGATTGGCCCCATGTGGTGCTCAGGTGGCCCACATCACAGTGAACAATGAGGATTGACGCCTACCATTGAAACCCTTTATGGGTTGCAGAAGTTTCGGATCAAATATGAAATTTGTTTTTCCTATTCATTCAGGTCTTGTGACCTTATCAACAGTTTGGATTGCATATAAACATTACGGTGGGCCCCATGCCTAGTGGCCTTGTCAATAGATTGGATGATAAATAAACATTACGGTAGCCCTGGTCCGTGGGACCTGACCAACAAGCTGGGTGTAAAATAAACATTATGGTGGGCCCTAGGTCCGCATGACCTGGCCACAGGTTGGGTGGAGAATAAACATTACAGTGGGCCCCATGTTTTTTGTGACCTTGTCAACGGGCTGGATGGAAAATAAACATTATGGTGGGCCCCACATGGGACCCACTAATGTATGTATTGCAATCCACACCTTCCATTAGTGTGGACCCTACCATGGGGTATGCAGCTCATCTATGTCGTCCATCCTTTCCATCCCTATGGGATCCACCATGATGCATGGGTTGCATCCAAGACGTCCAACCATTTTTAAAAGATCATTTTAAGGCTTGAGACTAAAAATAAGACAAATCTAGGATCAGGTGGACCACATTATAGAAAATAGTGGGTTTGAACGTCCACCATTAAACCCTTAGAAATTTTAATGGTGAAAATCCTTATCACCACTTATATTTGGGTGTGGCCCATTTGATATATGCGAGGCCCATTGTTGAGGCCCACCTTGAATTGTATAAGGCCCATCGTGATGTATGCAAGGCTCATGGGTTATGGCTCATTGCAATGTACATAAGGCCCATTGGTGTGGCTCATTGATACGGCCCACTTGATGAACATAAGGCCCATGTGATACGGCCCATTTGATGTACTTAAGGCCCAATGAGATGTATTTAGGTCCATTACAATGTGTGATTCCTCCATAGTGTATATAATGATGTTTACAATGAGCAGTGCCTTGGGAGTAATGATGGTTTAATGTCCACATTGTATGGATGATGCTGGTTAAATGTCCGCATTGTCACTCTCCCTAAGGCCCATTGATAAGCTCATACTTGTAGCGTGTAAGCTATCTGGGCCCATCTTCGTTATAAATAGAGTTCATCACTATATAACATGTTTAGTATAGATCCATAATTCATGAGCATACGCATCATATGTATGCTTGATATGAGGAGTGACTGATCATAGCATATGCCCTCAGGCAGAATTTTTATGGGCTCCCTGATAGGCGGAGTTGCCCTACATGAGCGCGTGGTACACGCAGGACTGTTGTATGACTGGTAGTGTGATTCATGCACTTGCATTTGTGTGATTGTGGTTATTATATGCCCTAGCGACATCAGGGTCATAGTCTCCACGTGGGTGGCCAGATTGGATACCAGAAATATTGTTTCTAGCATCGGGGCACTATAAATGTCCCTGGGTGAAAATCCCTGAACCCAATGGTACCAGAGGATGACTCCAACGTCGAGATCGAGTGGATACATGAGCGCGCGAGGGCCGTATACCAGTAAGCCGCGTCTCCCACTGTGTCATGGTCGGTTGGAAAGGAGTGTGACCTTACCTGCCTGAGTGAGGGGGCAATTTCTAGGTTAAGTTTGACCAGCTTGAAAAATCGGTCCACTATCGACGAGCCAGGCCCGATATTGGCAGGCAAATAATGAGGTCTTTTCCACTCTCCCAGTTGTGCGTTCGGACAGGGCGGCAAGTTGGCGTAGAGTGTACTAGACCCCAGTGATTATCCAGACTGAGAACCATACTGATTTGATGCTCTAGTGAGGAGCTACATTGATATATGGATGTGGATTGGCATACTTGACTTGCATTATACATCGCATGGCCTTGATATGGCCGATAGCATTTATATTCTGCACTGCATAGCCTTGGTACGGCTGATTACATTCACATACTCATCAGCATGACTTCGCATTACTCTGACCTTGCATTCTGAGCACACTCATATTGCACACACACTTACACCACCCTTTAAGCTTTCTATAAGATCATGCACGATTGATGCGTGCAGGTAACGCCAAGACGTAGCCATAGTCTCGCTGCGGTTGGAGCGTGCAGCCGAGCTTCTAGAGTTTTTGTTACTTTCATTATATTGTATTTCCCTTTCATACGCCTTGTACTCAAAATTTTTTATCATGGTAGATTTTGTGATGGTGTTCTTATGGTTATTGTTCGTGGGTTATCCTTATAGCTATGCTTATTATAAATCAAATTGATGATTAGAAATCCTCCTTGTACCATCCCAGGATCGAAACCTGGTGTATGGGTGTCGAGAGCTGAGAATGGGGTACTACGGAGGCTGTCGGCGCTTGATTCGGCGATCGGGAATTTTATGAGCCCAGTTTCCGAGTTCGGGGTGTGACAACAATCAAACCCCTCACTGAGATTTTCAGACTATCCCAGACAAAACCTACACTAAGATTTTTTGGCTATCTCAGAAAAACCAAATAAAGAATTGAAGGTATATTTATCTTCACCGTAGAAGACGTATCTAAAGCAGTAACCAGAGAACCACTTTCTTGAATGTTGATTATTCAATGTTCAGTTAGATAGAAAATGGTCTAGAGTTCTATTGGTTTTAATTAAATTTAAACCAATAGATACTTGAGTTAATCCTCTTAAGTCTCAAAAGAAGAGTATAGTTTACTCTCTTTAGAATCAGAATAAAAAGATCTGAGATTAAGGGAATTAAACAAAAGATATAAATAAAATTTATAAATACCATTCAAATGGCTTGTTAATAACTGGTACTTCTCTCTTTCTTTCTTTTAGAAGAATTTTAATAATAATAATTGATATTTCGGATTGAGAGAGAACCTCAATTTATAGACAAAGAAGTCGAATCTTCGACTAGCCCGAGCAGACCGGATTATGTTCAACGGATTTCGGATCACGTGAGATAAGATTTATCCAAACTTCAACTAGCTCGAGGACCATTTTGACTAGTCAAAGAGCTCTGTTCGACTAGTCGAATTTGGTCTTCGACTGGTCGAAGATCCGAAAATCTGAAAAGTTATGGTTGCTGGATTTTGAGGCGAATTTTCTCGAGCTAGTCGAAGTTCAAGCTTTGACTAGTCGAACAAAAAATTCGACCAGTCGAATTTACAATCAAAAATTGGTTTTACTTCGACTTGAACTTGGACTGGCCGAGAAAACTCAGACTAGTCGAACCAAAACTTAGGTTAGTCAAATTCCAAGCAAACACAAGTATAAAAATCCAATTTAAATAATTTTTGAAAGCACCTAATCCTAAGGCTTTTCTATGGTTTTATACTACTTGATATGTGAAATATCTAAACTTCTTTGTATTGAGCTTTATTACAGACTTCATCTTGTCTTTTGAGCTTGATCTATTCTTGAACATCAATTGATTTTTAGCTTAATCTTCTCTTGAGAATATACCAGTCTTGAGCTTGATCTTCACTTAATCTTGAGCTTGATCTTTTCTTGATTATGAATCGGTCTTGAAGATCTCTTGTCAAATTGTTTTGACTATACGAAATTTGACAACTAAAGTGTGCTTTAATCAATTTAACACTTACAATAATGATTTTCACCATTAAAACATTCGTAGGACCCACCCTAACATTTATTTTCCATCCAATCTATTCATAAGGTCATAAAGACCTAGATGAAGAGGGGAAAAAAAATATCATATTGATCTAAAACTTTTGTGACCCCCAGAAGGGTTTCAATGGTAGACGTTCAATCCCCTACTACCTTTTATAGTGTGGTCCACTTGATCTATAGATATGTCTTATTTTTCGTCTCAAGCCTTATAACAAGCTCGCCAAATGGATGGACGGTTTGGATATAACACATGCCTCATAATGGGACCCACAAAACTTATTAACGTCAACACACTAGCTAGATTGCTGGTGTAGCTAGTGTGTGGTACACCAGCCAATCTGTTGAAATTTATGGCTTTTGAAAAATCAAAACATTTGAAAATATTTGAAATTTTCATTTTACTAACAAAACGCTTTTTAGAAATTACAAATTGAAAAGTGCGGTGTGTGCTTTCATCCCACATCGGAAATGAAAAGAAGAAAATCGTGGTTTATATGTGGAGGTGTGTGTAGTATTCTTACTTTGAGCTTTGGAGATTGAGACGGGCATGGGTGTTGGCAGTGTGGCTATAATAATGCTAGTTGGTGCACTTCGTACTTCGTGTATGCATCGTGTCATAGAGTGGTCGCTCCCTTCTAACCTTACGCAAACTGTCGCGAGACGATGCGCTCGCGGTGCGAGTGATCTAATATGAGCCTAGGTGTGATGGGTCTGAAATGAGCAGGAGTTTTACAGGCAACCAAGAATAGTCGGATTATTAATCTGAAATGGTATCAACCATTTTTTAAAACAGTTAGCAGCCTTGAAAGCCACAACGATCTGAAAACAGACGGGCCATGATGATTCAACGGTCAGATCTTTCGATCCGACAACCAGAAATGGTTCAAATTAATGGTCAACGGTCAAAAACATTTTTCAAACATTTTAAACCATTGATAGCTATCCAGCAACAATCAACTTCCTGGTGCCTATATAAATTGGACCATTTCGGTCCAAATTTCAATCGACTCAAATGCATCTCACCTTATCCATCGGATCCTCCAGATAACATCTCCATCTTATAATAGTGTAAACACATCCAATGTTTGATTCTAGTAGAAGATCTGTTGCATTGAATTGTTCCTAAGTAGACCTTTTGTGATTACTGCATGCATAATTCAGACAAACTTGTCTTATCCTAGAAGCAATTCGCCTGTAACCCATCACCAACTAATAAAAGAACGAATCACACTTTAAATACAACATATATTTTAAGTGATTCAGCCTCGTCAAACAAAAATAATTAACCTTATTTTATTTTTATTTTCCCGGCTCAAATTAGAGTGGGAGGGACACACACCTCATTAGTAGACAGTGACCGAGTAGACGTCGAATTGCTCGGGCTAGCAAATCCCCATAGCATTAATCGGTCGAAAATTCAGTTTCAGCTCCAGTACCCTTGCTAGCTCTTTCACCCACCCACTCCCAATGCAATTTTACACGCAATAGAAACGGTACACTGGGTGACTTTTTCGGTTCATGAAAACGATTTGGCACAAAAATCAATCTGGTCTGTTCATCACGTGGGCCACACGTCTGATATGGACGAGAAAGTTTCTATGCATAATCTGACCCACCTGATAAGTGGACCCACCTGGTTCTCTATACAGGTCATCTTCCAGGTGGGCCTCCTACTTTGTGGCTGAGGTGCCACACGTGTTGCGTGTGGAAAGGTTGCGCGTGTGGGGCTCGCAAAACCACAAGTAGTAAGATATTACATGTGTGGGTATGAAAGAATCAGAACATGTTAGAGGCATGTCCAAGCAGAAGTGGTAGATTGATGTATCAATCAGTCCATTCATTTGCCGGGCCTATCATAAAAATTTCATTATTAGACACTCTAATATCCATTACTCCTCTTCAATTTTTCCTACTGATTATTTGACTATTGAATATTTTCATATTTTACTGTAAGTTTGGGAGAAACCGATTAGACGGCTACGATCATCCCATTCATGTTACGTCTAACCACCTACCATCCACGGTTGGGATAACCAGAAGGACGGATCCAATTCTTCCTGAAACCCCTGTCAGTCGAACGGTTGGTGTGCATTTCCTTTTTCCACTTTAGTCGCTTTGCACGGTACTCTTATCAGCTCATACAAGTGGGGTCCATGCTTTATTATTCCAAGCCGTTGGTTGGTCAGTCGCAATGTGCAAAAATCTATCCAATTGGAATAACTTAGGCTTACCAACCAAAATATCTCTTCTTAACCTTCTATTGGTGGGCCATAAATTGAAGGGCTAGGATTGTTGTTTCAATGAGATTTTCGGGTTAGGATTTTATGTTAGTTTCCATTGCAAATGGTGTAAGTGTATATAATATCTCCTACCTGCACCAATCCCTTTCGACGGTTTGGATTGAATGCATGCATCGATGCGTGTGTATGCGATGCTTTTAAGGCGGAGTTCGTTTTGCTTGTCGTGATTCATGATACAACTTATGGTCGCCTCCAACTGGGGCCCACATGCTAATTGGTCTGATGATCTAAACTAGTCCTGATATGGACTCGACGCTATACAGAAAAAATTACACTGAAGAGGTGATTTTGATCATCCATGTCTGTAGAAGAATTTCTAGCGATGAAGAGAAGATTTCAACGGCCTGCATTCAATCCTAACAATCATAGTTTTGGATCATGAATGAAATGTGATTGTGGGGCAGTAGCTTATATTAGTAGTATCTAAGATATATACAGTTCAAATCATCTGACCATCTCAGTATACGAGACACTGGGTGGCAGCAAACTGGACCCACTGGATCCAGAGTCAGGCCAAAGGCAAAAATCAACTACTCAGAGAATCTGAATTGGTTATTGGCCATACATGCACCCAGAGTCTGAACTGGGTTTTTTGTTTTTTTTTTCTACAGCTTCTCATTTTTCTCGTACAACTTTACGGTATATATCTTAAAACTAATATTTCATCCAGTTGGAAGAGCCACCAAATTAAATAACCATGTTAGATGATTTAAATTGATTGATCAAATGAGCCCTACTACAATTGTGATTATTAAAAATATGTTTAAGGTAGAGATGCTTTAATTGTGATCCCTAACACGGTTATTCAATTTGGGGCAAGTAGGGACGTGAAGGTGTTAATCACCATCTTTCTCGGGTATAACTAACCTGAATCCATATAACTCTATGTACTCCTCATGGTACTTTAGGTCCTCAAATTCATGTGGAATAAAAGCAAGAATAATTTGAAATAATTTAATTGGTGATTAAAAAAAAAAAACAAACAAACAAATAAATTACAACTATTTAAATAAAGAAACCAAACCTAGGACGGAGTTTTAGACTTGGACTTCAACTCTAACTCTAACTCAAATAACCTAAAAATGTGACTTACTTTAAATAGTAAACTTACTATTACTAGATAACCTCTATTCCTACTGGACTTCAGGGTTTTCGTCCAAAAGTAGTAAGTGTCTAATTTGGTCTAACCACGTTATTCTCCTAACTTTTCTAATCCATTTTCATGTTGGGCATTACTTCTACAACTCAAATGATCAAAAGTTATACATGAATTAAAACTTATCATTTATAGTAAAAATGAAATTAAATGGGACTTTTGACCGTCAATCTAATGGAATATGGCAAATTCGGCATGGGTAACCTGGCATAATGGGGTTGGTTGACTTAAGTAGATTGTCCTGCCCCAAAATCATATACAATATGTTGAAAAACTCATCTCAGAGTTGTGAGATACGAGTGATTTAAGGTTCCGACGGTTCAGATCATTTTCGCATCTGATCGGGCCTTCTCTGGTTCATCTTTGTCATGAAAGTGTCCGCGACCTGCTCTACATCACAGTTGGATATGAAAATTTATGGTATTGAAACTTCGGAGGAAAGAAGTGTAATAGGTAAGTTTTTTCAATCCTCTTATTTTATAAATACATATCTTGGTTTGCCACTAATGCTGAGAGAGAACTCTACTCCTATCAATAGGTTTTCATAAGAGTATAAGGTGGGAAAAATCAAGCATCTTCTCATGACATCGAAAATGTTTCAATAATCTATTTATTCCATTACTTAAATTATAATCATTTCATCAAAACTCTAGTATCCCAACACTTAGGGCAGGTATTTAAACTTCTACCTTTGAAAATATTAAATATTGTCAAGGGCAAAGTATTATAAAATTGGGACTAGGGGTGTATATCGAATTGAACCGAGTCGAGCTGGCCTCAGCTCGACTCGGCTCGGCCACTAGTAGACCTCAACTCGAACTCGGCTCGGCTCGGTCCTCGAGCTTGACTAGCCATCTCGACTCAGTTCGGTCAGCAGCTTGGGCCAGTTTGAGCCAAGATCGAGATGAGTTCGCCTGTGCAGCATTTTCACAAACATCTGAATTGCACCTTCAAAATCTCACTATATTTAAGACAACAGCAATGGTTTTACAGGTATTTTATCAAATACCTTCTAAGCAACATAAAAAATCAAGAAAAAAAGAGTATTGGTTTCATATACATACCTTCCTTGCCACTAGCCACACTTAGTTGGGTCATTTCATCAAACACTTGGTGAGCAACATCAATATCAAAGTAATTGAGTCACCAAACTGGTTCAATCCGCGTTCGATTTGAGCTGGGGCTAGCTCAAACTCGACTTGAACTCATTTTCAAGCTCAAAAAATCAGTTTGACTTGGCTCAAACTCAACTTCGAATCGAGCTTTTTCGAGTCGAGTCGAGCGAGTTAACCGAGCTAGCTCAGTTCATGTACACCTCTAATTGGGACCTAGTTAAGTTATCATCTAATTCGCTCTATAGTTGTAATTGTTTGTATAATTCAACTAAAGGCATCGATGCTCAAAGAGGCAGCCAATTATATTAGTGTATGTTAATTCTCAATAAGGGGTGTTGGGAGCGTAAGTTACTTAAAATAAGCTATACTTTAATTAGCTTATCTTGACCATAAACCAAACTTACTTATTTAAAGAAAGTTACTGTTTATAATACTAGTAGAAGAAGGAACTTATTTGGTGGTATCCAAACGGACCATGAAAGAGGAGATTAAATAATTATCATGAATAGGAGTGGCAATTGTAGGGGTTGGCCCAGCCCTACCATGTTCCCCTAAGCCCGGGGTTTAAAAGTGGCTGAAAAGGCCTGGCCTCTTAAGGTAAGCCTTAAGGAAATAAATTACATCATGTCTATCATAAATATTTAATGAATTAAATTCAACAAGTGTCATTAAACTATACATATATGTATTAAAATGAGCAGATAATAATATATGCATTAAGCTATTTTTTATCTTTATATAACAATGGCCAACTTGACCGGCATGACCGGATGGACTAGACTATTGGTGGTTTGCTTGGCCTGGCCCAAGCCCCAAGCAAACCATTGTGTAGGGGCCTTTATCATCTTTATATAACAATGGCCAACTTGACCGACATGACCGGATGGACCAGACTATTGGTGGTTTGCTTGGCCTGGCCCAAGCCCCAAGCAAACCATTGTGTAGGGGCCTTGGGTCCAGCCATAAGGGCAAGGCCACCTAGCCAATTGGCACCCAGGGGTACTAATGGGCTAGGTGGCCTTGCTATAGCTGCCAACTTGCTAGATCCAAGCCGCTCATCACATGGACCCCTCGTGTAGGTTGCCTTGGTCCACAATAAACTTAATCCTTCGTTGTGTCTACAGAAACTATACCAACCATAAAAGGAATTACACACGGTTCACGTTCATCTTGTTGGTGTGGCCCACCTTGTCAGCAGACCGGCCTAATTTTCAACCCAAACAGTCTTACACAGTGTAGCTCACATGGATGCTTTGGATCTTGGTTTGGATCTTGTGCACCTTGAGAGGGGGAGTGGATTAGATGTTACCCTGATGACATCTTAGCGGGTATTACCTCAACCGTGTGGGACTCACCTTGATGTATTTTTTGTTTATCTATATGTGAATCTGTTTTTTCATCTCAGTTTAAATAGTGATTCGAAACTCAAAAAGATTCAAATCTCAGGTGAACCATGCTAATAGAAACAGTGATGAATTGAACATTAAAAAAATTTGTGGACTGCAAAAGTTTTGGATTAAAATGATCTTTGTATTTTCATTTCATCCGGATCTTCTTGGCATTATCAAAAGGTTGGATGGAAAATAAACATTACGAAAATCTTGATAGGCCCTTCAAAGTTTTTAATGGTGAGGCACTCAATCACCACTGTTTCCTATGGTGTGATCACCTGAGATTTGGATCTGCTTAATATTTAGGACTACGTCTTAAAATGGACTAGAGAAACAGATGGACAGATTGGATATACATCATATCATCAAGGTGGGCCCCACAGTAAGGGCACACGACCTGTTTGATTTTTGAATGCAGTGTAAATATTTGATAATTATTACCATTTTGCCCATTTGGAAATCCTTGAGAATTCCTGCTTTAAAAGTGTTAGATTAAATTCTTGAACCTCTGGGTAATGGACATGACATGTCCGTTCTGTCAACATTTTGAGACATCAATTGAACAATGAGGTAGATCCAACACTCAAGTGGCCCACACTAAAAGAAACAGTGGCCTTGGGAAGTTTTTAATGAAAAGCGTTTGATATACTTTTTTCTGTGGCGTGGTCCCCTTAAGCTTTTAATATACCTCATTTTTTGGCTCATGCTATAATTGATAAACGGCTTGGATAAGCAACATGCATCACGGTGGGACCCACAAATATTTTACAGCTTTTTCGATTTTTGTGTCAAAAAAGTTAAGCGGTAAAATCAGACATAAAGAAGAGTGCAGTATACAGGAGGAAATAAACTGGAAAATCAAACAAGCCCTGGTAAACACCTAATCCGATCCACAAAAAGACTACGCATGTGCGTGTTTTATTTTGACTAGGTAACGAGAACCACAGAGACAGCATTGAGTGCCTGGAAAAGTTTCAAAATTCGAAGTTTGATTGATAACCGTCCACATGGATGCTCCTATGTTGCCGAAAGTTTCCATCGTAAGCCAACAACAAAGACATTGCTTTTCAAGCTGGAAAAAGGAAGAAGTCGCCGAGAAAAAGATGGATTAAGAAAGAGGCAAAGGCACGCCAGCACCCCAAACCGTGTCCACAAGTCCCCTCCTCCCCGTACTCCTCGGGCCGGCTCACGCCCATTTCATCTCCACCATTAACTCTTCTTGTTTTCCACCGTCCTAGGATCATCTAATGTAAGTATGTCATCTGCATTCGCGGAAACTAGATGAACGGTTCTGATTGATATCTCACCCTGCCATGTATACAGATACCTTATGGACGTATCATGTTCAGATCAAGGGTGTAGTTTCATCCAATTGGTCAAATTTTTTAATCATGGACAGTATATGATATGTCCCACTGGATGAGTGGCTCGGATCTTACACAGGCTTGCCGCATGTGCACATGGGAATTCACGTGCATAATAGACGTGTAGAAGTGGCAGCATTCCACGCGTAAAAAGACCATCCGTTGACTGTTGTTGAGAATGCAAACAACATTCAAGCGCAAGTCCTCTCACTGCACACATGCAAGCTTCTTAAATTTGTGCACGATCCAAGCCGTTCATCAGTCCAGCCCTGCAAAGAATTAGACCAGGAGGCCACAAGTGCCACCGAAGGAGTAGACTGGCCTGATTTACAGTGGGGTATGGCAGATGCATATTCAACCGGAAGTAATCCAACGTTTTCTGGCCTGAGATCTTCCAATCTAAAGGATTTAGGCCCACTCCCCAATTCCAATTGGGCCCATCAGATCAATCGTCTAGATAGAAGAACCATGAACCCTATATAACAGTCAAAACCATAAATGGCCAATTTTTACATTTTACACCGTTCCTAGCGAGATATGTTTTCCCTGTAGCCATTCCATTATCTGAACTACCCGATGAACGGTCGATATCACTCGTACACGTCTCCAACGACAAAAGCGGAACTCCAAAATGTGCTCTCGCGGTGTATCTTACCATTCTCTTACTTGCAGTAGGGCAGCCTGTTCCATTTCTTCCGCGTTTGGAATCATTTGTCCTCGGGAATGATGACTGGCAGACAAAATTACCATCTTACCCTGTAACTGCAGCAAGCTGTAAACGATTATTTTCTACTCACTGATTTTCCACGAATGACCTAAATGCCCCTCTTTTCTCGACTGGTAGGCCAGATTTCTGTCATCAGATTCGGCTTATCTGATGTATAGGGTGGCCAGGATGGATCAGAAAAGGCCTGATCGGAGGTGGAAGTGATCCGGACCGTGAGGGTATTAAAATACGCGTATCTCGCGTATCAAAATGAGCTATCCGTAGTGTCGTATATGATTTTGGGTACAACGAGCTACTTTAGCCACCGAACCCATTACGTCAGATTGCACGTGCTGAATTTGCAAAATACCTTCGAATTTGCCGCCGAATCTCAACTTTAATTTTGTTTTTACTATTTATAATAAGTTTGGCTTTAAGAGTGACGCCCAACATGAAAAGTGCAATAATTAGAAGGATAATATAGCAAAGCCAAATAAAACACTTATTGATTTTGGCAGCCTAGTAAGAATCACAACCATTCATGAACAGTAAGTTTAGTATTTATAGTAAGTTGTGTTTTCTAAGAGCTTTAGCATAGTTTAATTTCAAAACTTATTCCTAGTATCTCTATTAAAAGGGGTACAAACTCATTTGTTCATTCATCACTCAATTTATAAATTTTCTAAAATATTTTTCTTTTTTCCTCATTAATTTAAGAAGTCTCCATATTCGAAGTAGTTATCCTTGAGGAAGATGGTGATTCGAAGTAGTTATACTTAAGGAAGACCGTGAACAACCTCGTCACATCCATCTCAATGGCCACCTAATTATTGGATAGGCCTTATTCTTATGTTATATTATCTTACTGGTGTGGCCCATCTTTGCACGGCTCAGATGTACTACACCGTATTACACGTTGGTGTTAGGGGCGTTGTTGTGTACGAAAGTTCACATACAATTCCGGTATGCATGTGTTGATGCCTCGTTGAAGAGATTGAAAGAAGAATTTCTAGTTTCTCTTCTTTTTTTAATATATGAAGTTTTCAGTACATGAGAATATTATCTCCACCTTTGAAAGGCAGTTGGTGGGAATTTAGATAACAATTTTGAAATTGGAATTCTTATATCCCTAAGAGCCTATTTGGTCGGGCAGACTGGATGAGATTAGATTGTATTGGAAGGGATTGGAAGGAGCAATCCCGGGATTGGCCGGGTGTGCCAAACAGGCACGTTGAACTTCTGCTTGGATCAGAGCAATCTCATGTGATTGCCAACAATCCACTAACATCACCATCGTTACCTTGAAATCCACCCAATCCCTCCTAATCCCATCCATTTTGCCTGGGACATGTTTGGGTGGACAGATTGAAAGGGATTGGCCGGGCGTAATCCCGGGATTGGCCAGACCGGCCAAACATACTTGGTGGTAGATTCCCTAGATATAGCAATCCCATGGGATTGCCAGCAATCCATTGACGCAGCCATCATTACCTGCCATCCACCTTAATACAATCTAATCCCATGGGATGGGCCCGTCCAAACACGCCCTAAATGCACGTTGAAATTCCTGGTGCGGGATCTTGCATTTGACTATCAGCACTCACGCAATCCTCGTTAAAATCACCATTTATGTAAACGAAAAGCTTTGATGCTCTGACCGAGTGTGATGGATGATACGCAGGCATTCTTTTAGCATTCGTGTAATTCAAATTACATTGTAAAAAAATATAGGTCCCATTTCAGATTTATTGTAAGCCAAAATTCACTCTCATTTGGTTTTCCGACTATCAGATTCGTAGATATTTATTTGAGGGTTAAATGGAAAATAAAAATGGTTATATTTCAACAAACAACTGTACACTAATCAGAGGTTAAAACTATCCGAAGAACCTGATTTTGGGTCTGTGAATTAGTGACAGTGGATTTCACAATTTAATCGGTTTAAATTGACTTAATATATGGCACTAGTATATATGATTTCTCAGTGCATGCGCATGAACCACATAATTCCAGAGTATCATGTAAATGTTGTAATTGATCACGTGGAGGCAAGGTACCACAACGTGGGTGCCAAACTATATTTTCCACCCACAAGCCATTTGTGCAGGACATCAGTAACATGAAAACATGAAAACCGCAGGTAGTACCATGAAGATCACCTGGCACAAAATTCAGACCGGTTGGGCCACACCGTTAGCATTAATGGACAATCAATGGTCCAACTCAACATATAAGTGTGGCCCACTTTAGTGATCTGATCATTTCAGAAGGATGTTCTTCTCAATGGGGCCTATCGTTTTCATGGTAGTGATTTCCTATGTAGGTAGCAAGTTGGAGACAAGATGTCACGGTACGGCAATTGTAGCACTGTTGCCTGTAGATGATCAGTTTTTTGAGATGTGTGACCCATTGCTTGCTCTGCCTGACTTGTGAACCAATGATTTGTAGGGGTGTGAGGTACTGACCCTGCACCCCATGCGTTTGGATCCTAAGTTACTTAAAGCTACTTCTGCCTTAAGTAAGGTATCTTCATCTCCACTTATTTATCTTAAACCAAACTTATTTATCTCAAATAAGTTACTTATCTACTGCTGTAAGTAGAAAAAGTAACTTATTTGGTGGTATCCATGGGTTACTTAAGATAAGTTACTTATGTTATAATTAACTTATCTTAGTTTGTACTTACTAAGAATAAAAGTATGTTTGGTAAACAGTCTACTTGTGAAATGCTAAGTTGTTCACCAGTTCTCACGGAAATTTCTGAGCACTTTTTTATATGTGATGTGAGAACAAAATTTAAACAGAATGTGATGCAGCATACCATGAAACCTTCAGGGTCCAACTTTCTATCTAATCCAAAACTTTGTTGGGCCATGAAAAAAGGAAATAGTTTCCTCCATTGATTTGTCTCTCTCTTTACTATGGCCTACTAAAGTTTTAGATCAGAGCTGAAAGTTAGGCTTTGGAGGTTTCATGGCGTGCCGCATTACATGGTTAGTTCAAATTTTGTGCTCATGACACATGTGTAAAGGTGCACATGGGTGCTCAAGTAAGAAAGTGCGTAGGTGAGCATGGCTCCAACCTACTTATCAGCTTCACCTCTCTTTGGTCTCTCCTGTGCCTGGCTTCAACAGCTTACAGAAGATAAAAAAGCTAAAAATGTTGGTTGAAGTGATTGAGTACTTTTAAGTAAAAAAGTTACTTATAACTAATCATAAGCCGGACTTATCTAAAATAAGTTACCTATGTACTGTTGTAATTTTTTGTTTTTTTTTAAAGTAACTTATTTGGTGGTATCCAAACTAGCCCTAAGTGATATGCAATGACCATGAAATGAACCTCAAAACCATGGACACTACAGGAGTACGTGAGTTAGGCCAGGACCGGCAAGACCGAGGTCATGAGCTATACTAGGGCTAAGACCCAAATCCAGCCTGCTGAATAATCATATGGGTCCAAGCTTGGCCCGTTTGGGCGGGCAGCCAATTACTCATTTCTTAATGGAGCCCAGCTGTGTGCCAATGTCTCTTCCACATGCTCTAGTTCAGCTGCAAACGGACATCAGGCCATGCCTCAAGACAGTTGGTGTCATGAGCAACTCAACAATCAAGCTGGAGACAGCTGAACCTAATTCCAGCATAAAGCAGACAGTTAGCAGTTGGGACCGTCTTAGTCTGGCCCACCTTCACTCATAGTGTAAGGTGCGGATTGAATTACAACGGACGATTCTCCAACTAGACTCGGTTAGTGGGGGCCGAGTATATAGATATATTCGATTGTAGACAAACTCTCAGCCCCCCTATTATGACTCTTGAGGTGTAAGGTCGTCTTCAATAATTCCACCTCACCTAACAAAATAAACAAATATATAAATAAATAAGAAAAATAGATCCATTTTGCTCTCAGAACATGTTCCTAGCTGCATTGGGACATACAGACCGTCCAATCCATTCACCTAGACAGCTCATTTGGTCCAACTCACATTTCATGGATACCATGCAAACATCAAACTTATCTGATAATATTAACCATTCGATCAGTGGCCTTAATATATGGATGGTCAAGATTGTTTACACAAAATAGGTACAACTAATAATTTGATCCATCGATTGTTAGGTTCCATCATGGATTGCATGTGTTTCTAAAAAATCACTTTTGTTAAGCAATCATGATTATCTCATCTATGGCTTTGAAATTGGATGGCTGGAGAAAATAAGGCCAGATCAAGCATGTATTGGACCATCTTATCAGTGATTATTATTATTATTATTATTTTGCCATGATAGCCTATAAAATGTGCTCTGGACTTAATGGACAGTTCAGATCAATCGATTGGACTGTTCAAATTAACCGATGAATCCAGGAGCATAATAACTTGTAGTGCTCAGTGGAGCATCAGATTAGCTGCGACCCCAATCACTGTGGCGCCCACCTCGGGGTATGTATTGTATATCCACGCCATCCATCCATTTTTCTAGCTTATTTTAGGGCATGCTTGGAAAAATGAAATAGATGGAAGTCTTAGGTGGACCGCATGGTAGATATTGAATTCCTACAATTAAAGCTTCCTGGGGACCACAAAAGTTTTGGATCAAGCTGTTATTTGTATTTTCCCCTCATCTAAGTATGTGTAACCTTACTAACAGATTGGACCGCAAATGAACATTACAGTAGATCCTAAGAAGTTTTAACGGTGGGCATTCAAAGACCACTGTTTCTGTGGCATGGTCCACCTTAGATTTATATATGCTTCATTTTTTGAACCATGCTCTAAAATAAGATAACAAAACAGATGGACGGCGTGGTACATTGATCTGGACCCAACAGTCCGGGTCCCACCCACCTAGCCGGATCTGGGTAGCAGCTAATCCGCTTCCCATTTATATTCCACGTGAAAATCTTCGTGCAATTAAACATTTTCTATGTGAATCACGGAATTGGTCAGGCTTGAAAACCAAAGCTACTTTTTTTTTCTCTCTCTCTCTCTCTCTGTCTCAGTTTTCAACAATGGATGGTTGACTGGAATGTTCAGATTTCAGTGGTTCACAACAGGTGGGCCAGGTAGGAGTAAAAGCAATTTTTATATCGGACAAGTCTCATAGGCTGACACTTGCAATTAGGGGTGAAAATGGGTTAGGCGGATCCAATGGTTATTAGACCCAGACCAAGTCCAGATCTGAAATTGGACTCACTCCTACTGCCCCAAATGTTAGGTGAATTCGGTCAAATACCCACCTTAGACCTAAATTTTTAATTGGACAAATTGGAGCCAAGCCAACTAAAAAATGAACCTGACCCACACCTATATCCAAAAATGACATGACTTTGGATGCTTAAATCCCTTTAATTAATGTGAATAAGACATATGAGTATTAAATCCTACCTAAAGAAAACATGCTGGATGTTCTCTGAATTTCTATTTTAAAAGAAAGCTAAAAATTAGGACTATTAAAACCTTGTTTGAACCATCTTCTTAGGCCATACATAGCCTAGACTCACTTGTTTGGACTTGAATTTGACCCAATTGGCTGGGTTTGGAGATGAAATCTAGACCCAATTATAAAATGGGTAAGGGGCCGTTTGGATGCAACTCTCAAAACAGGTTTTCCATAGTTTTTTTTTTTAATTTTTTAAATTTTTTTAAATTTTTTTTAAGCCAAACTATTTAGAATCTGATTTTTTGCATGCTACTATTATTTTATTGATCCATCGTTCATGTCAGGTTCTCGTTCACTTGGCCAAAAGGTCAGCCAGGGAGTTTGTTTCCCAAAAACAGACTTTGCATTCCATCTACCCATTCTTCTCAAGAGAAATCTTGTATCGTCCAAGATGATCTTCACCCTTTGTGACGTGGTTTTCTGATCACTGAGAAAGTGGGCCATTAGTTGGGAGTCTCCCTCATTCTCCAATTAGTAGACATTCATTCCTGTAAATGTTGTATCGTGAAATGAACTTACTCACAAGTGGACATTTAATGATTATTTCAAGTGAATGATTGATGGGGTTTGAAAAAGTGCACCCAAATGCATAACTTAAATTTTGGTTTGGCTGCCCTTTTTGAGGATATCTTCAAATGTGTCTTTAAATTCTCGTAACTCGATTGTCGATTGTCGACAACATTTGTTTTTCATAGTCTGTTAAACAACCAAGCTCTATGAGGTCCATCATGTTGT
The DNA here is from genome assembly GCF_029962835.1 of Magnolia sinica. Taxonomy (NCBI): domain Eukaryota; kingdom Viridiplantae; phylum Streptophyta; class Magnoliopsida; order Magnoliales; family Magnoliaceae; genus Magnolia; species Magnolia sinica. The sequence continues at coordinate 37,220,865 of NC_080577.1, forward strand.
ATATTGTTGTATATGTAAAATTTACTTTAACTACAAAGTGAGAACTATTATTTAAATTGTATGCATAGGGGAATAATGTAAAATTACTACGAAATCTTAAGTCGCATGGTGTGGCCCACCTGAGTCTTTTATTTATTATTTATTTTTTTTTGAAAGATGAGAAATTTTATTAACGAAGGGGAACAAGAAACAAAATTAAAAAATAAAGTAGAAATAGAAAAAATAAAAAAAACTAAAATACAATCAGAGCCCTAAGGCTAAGAGAGAACCCAACAACCCAAGGAAAAAACACACCAAAGTACTCCAAAAAAAGTAAAAATATAAACAATTACAACATCCAGTCCTTAAAAAGAGAGAACTTTGACGAGAACCCTGGAGACTGATGAAAATTGATTCTTGAAACAACGATTTTTTTTTTTTTCTGCTTGCATTGCCTAAACAACTGCTAGGAAAATAATTCTCCATTTCCTTCTTCCAACGCCCCACCACGATCGTTGTGTCAGAGGTATAACGAATCTGCGATATCAGTTGGTATGGCCCAAGATAACCCTACCATTCTCAGGATGCTCCATCATAAATCTATAATAGAAGAACAATGAATGCAAATGTGATTCAAACAGAGGAAGCAACAATTGGGTAGCTGCATCCCCCTTTTCTTCAGATTGTCAATGGTGAGAATCCAATTCCACCCCAGCAACCGGCCGAAGGACACAACCTTTGGGGGAGCTCCATAGTGCCAAATAGGACCTATTGAGAAGACCAAAGTAAGAGACTAAGGGCTCACCAACTTCTTGTACATGGATTTGGCCGAGAAGAGACCAAATTGTACCAAAGGCTATATCGTTTGGTCCCCTGAATTTGTGACTAGAGAGGAGTTCTGCCAACGAGAGAAGAGAAGAGAGATCAGATAATTCCAACTCCGATAGATATTTTTGTAAAGGAGGAGCCCATTCCCCTCCCTCATTGTTCAAGGAATAAGCATCAACAACATAAATATTGGGATTACTGTTAACAGCTAAGAGGGAGGGGAAGGAGGTAACGAAGTTGGGAGAACCATGCCATTAGTTCTGCCAAAATAAATTCTGGAACCATTCCCCAATGAAAAGAAGGCTCTTTCGAACGCAACAGGAGTCTTTAGAAATTCCTTTCTAGAGATAGGAAGCTTTGTACAAGGAGGAGGATTTGGTCCACCAATCCTAAGGTGAAAGGCTATACTTAGCAACCACAACTTGGTGTCACAAACTATCTACCTCTCAACGAAATCTCCATACCCATTTAGCAAGGAGTGTCTTATTGACTAACTCTGGATCTTTAATTCCAGCCTCACCCTCATTGAAGGGGGTACAAACTTCCTTCTAGTTATGGAGCAAAAATTTCTTCGCCACTGACCCTCCTTGCCACAAGAAGCTCATTTGCAAATTTTTTATTTTCCTCAATACATAGGCTGGGCACTGGAAAAGAGATAGAAAACAGATAAGGAGGTTCGAGAGAGATGATTTGATCAGGTTGTTTCTTCCTCCCAATGAAAGTAGATTGGTCTTCAAGGAAGAAACATTCTAGTCCATCCTTTCGATAATGGTATTCCATAGATGAATAAGGGGCTTACTAATACATAAGGGCGGGCCCAAATAAATCATGGGCAGAGAGCCTACCTTACATCTGAATGAAGAAGTCAGAGATAAAGCTCAGGGGAAATGTTGACACCAATAATTTGACTTTTTATCTCAATTGATCTTTAAAACTGAAACCACCTCGAACCAATATATAGCCATATTAAAAAAAAAAGGTGTTCATTTATGCTCTACCCTCACAAAAAATGAAAGTATCGCTTGCAAATTACATATGACAAATCAGAGAATTCAAAATCGCTGAGAGGAGAAACCTTTGAACAAAGTTGACTCATGACCCCTCGACAACATATCGTTGAGGGCTTCTGTAATTAACATAAATAGGAAGGGAGTGAGGGGATCTCCTTGCCGTGCTCCATGAGAAGCTCTGAAAAAGCCAAAGGGGGATCCATTAATTATTATAGAGAATTTTGCATAAGCTAAGCAGAGCTTTACCCAAGACCTTCACTTGAAACCAAATCCCATCTGAGTTAAAATGTAGTCCAAAAATTTTCAATCTACATGATCATAAGCATTTTTTAGATCAAGCTTACATAGGACTCCTTCCTTTTTGGCTTTAGCAATGGAATCCAAACACTCGTTAGCAATTAAAATAGAATTTAAGATTTATCTTCCCTTTATAAAAGCAATTTGAAAGGAGAAATAAGCTTAGCTATTACCTGCCTTAGCCTCTCAGTTAGGATTTTGGTCAAGATTTTATAAGGACTTCCCAAAAGGCTAATCGGTCAAAAGTCTTTCATATGCAACGCCCCCTCCTTCCTAAGAATTAAGACAATGAAGGTACTCTCCATTTCTATCGAGATTCTATCATTCTTGAAAAAATCATAATGAAGCTACACAAATCCACTTTGATTATGTCTCAGAAAATATGAAGGAAAGCAATCGGGAAACTGTCTGGGCCTGAGGCTTTGTCCCTGCCTAGATCCCAAATAGCTTCGTTAATATCCTCCATCTCTACAACTCTTTCAAGGATAGAGGCCTCCTCAAAGGAGATAGTCCTAAAGGGCAGGTTATCAAGGCAGGGGCGTGAGACTCCTTTTGAGAATAGAAAATTAGAGAAAAATCAATCTGTGCTTAGAAATGAAATTCTTTTCTGAAACAATCTTACTGTTAATATTAAGAGGAGATAAAATTCACCCTCGCTCTGGAAGAAGCTAATGAGTAGAAGAATCTGGTAGTGTGATCCCCCTCTTTTAGCCAAAGTGTAAGGGACCTCTATCTCCATTTGATTTCCTCCTCCTTGAGCCTCGCACAATAAACATCAGAGAGTCTTAACTTTCTTAGCTAGATATTGTCAGACAAAATGGCTGCCACCTCCTTGATGTTCATTTCCTACATAGCTACAAGAATAGAAGACAACTTAACTTCTCTATGTTGGAAGATCTCTCGGTTCTAGATTTTGAGCTTTTCTTTCAGCATTTGACATTTTTTAAAGCATAAAGCCTAGGAGACCTTCGATGGAGGAGTTCCACCATTCCACAACAATATCCAAAAAGCCTCTAACTCCAACCAGGTGAACTCGAACTTGAATGGTTTAGGGCTCCAATTGATTTCATCTGTCTTAAGGAGAACAAGGCAGTGATCAGAAACTAGTTTAGGAAGGTCACATTGATGCACCGACCTATAGTGAGATATCTAATTAAGGGAAATGAGAAAATGATCTAAAAGGGACAGTGAGAACAGATGTGCCACTGGACCAAGTGTAGCTAACCTTACCTATAAGCAAATTTATCAAATCGTGTTGATTAACCCAATCTAAAAACTCCCTCATGAGGCTGAGATATTTCATGTTGAGAATTTTTGAAGGAAAAGCGAACCACAATACCCTCCTCCACACACACACACACACACACACACACACACACACACACACACCCCAAGGGAGGTTCCATCTACTATAGATCTGGAAAAGTTCGTTCTAAAAAATCAGTCCAAAGGATGGGTTGGTCAAGCCATAAACTCCCGAAAATATCCAATAAAAATCTTATGAACATTCCTTAAAAACAATGTTCACGGAGAAGGAGCCCGACCAACTATCTTCCAGAACTGAGACAACAGAGTCTCAAAGGATGAGGATCCCTCCTGTTGTTCACAACCCCAAATGCAAGGTCACAATTTAGTAATAACTCGGTGAGAACGAAGTCGAATCCACAGGGAATGGAGAACACAATCTAGAACTACTGTAAGTCTAATTTGGTTGGTCTGGGTCTTTAATTCAGTAATTTAGAAAAATGTTTTGAAATAATAAAAATAAAAGGCTAACGATCCAGGAATCCACCTATAGTAATCTTAAATATTAATTTACTTGATTCAGTGATAACTCAATTGGAACCAAAGTCATATCCTATCCAATTGGATGATGGAGCAGTTAAAACAAAATCTGTACTTTTCCTTAGTTTAATTCCCAAATATCTGTCTAATTGCAATGATTGTAGGGAATTTAATCATCCACCATGCCCATAAACAATGGTGAACAACGACTTGTACAAATCACACCATTCCAAAGCCAATAAAATCATATCAAAAGATTTTAGAGCATCTAATGTAATTTCAGTCACAATAAAACATAGAAAATTAGAAAAATATCTTTATTTAAGCTAAAACTTAATGGAAGTCTAACATATTCTTGAATCAAAGCAAACAAAGCATCAAAATAAACTATAGGTTTCATCCCTTAGCCTTAGCTAAGAGAATAACTTGAGAAGACTAACATCTTAGAAGAAAAACAAAAAGATCTACTAGAAATGTGAAGAAATTGAAGTGGAAGAACGTTATCGGTGCTCTACCTAGGCCTTCTCTCCCTTTCCAAACCCTAGAAGATATTTGGGACTCCTATTTATAGTTGTAGAACTTCAACTTTTGCAGCAACTTAGAAATTTCGCAAACTGACTTTGGGGCTGCAGGAAATGGATTGCCTAGTGTACCACACACCATCGACCAGCTAGTGTATTAACATTAACTAGTTCTATGGGCCCCACCATGAGGTATGTGTTTATCTAGACTGTCAGTACATTTGGCAAGATTATTATAAGGCATTAGCCCAAAACTGAGATATATAAAAAAATCAAGTGAACCACACTGTAGAAAGTAGTGGGAGATTGAACGTTTATCGTTAAAACCTTCATGGGGTCATGGAAGAATTAGATCAATCTGATATCTGTTTTTTCCCTTCATCCATGTCCGTGTGACCTTATGAACAGATTGGATGGAAAATAAATATCATGGTAGGCCCTACAAATGCTTTAACGATGGGAATCACTGTTCCATTGCTATTTGTGGAGTGGTCCACTTGAGCTTTGGATATGAATCATTTTTGGGCTCATGTTCGAAAATGATCTCACAAAATGGTTGGACAGTATGGATATAATAAATACATCATTGTAGGGCCCACGTAACTCTGATCTCCTTTCCACCACTCATACATACGGGGCTCGAGAACCTCAGGCAGTCGTCTTTGCAAGCCATATACCCACATCGATGAGGTTGGTGGTATGTGGTACACCAGCTAATCTGCTTCTACCTAGCTAGTGTGTTGACGTCACCAAGTTATGGGTCCCATCATGAGGTATGTGTTATATCCAAACTGTCCATCCATTTGATGAGCCCGTTGTAAGGATTGAGCCAAAAAATAAGACAAATCCAAAAATCAAGTGGACCACACTGCAAAAAGCAGTGGGGGATTGAAGGTCTCCCATTAAAACCCTTTTGGGGTCACAGAAGTTTTGGATAAATATGATATTTGTTTTTCCTCTTCATACATGTACGTGTGACTTTGTGAACAAATTAGAAGGAAAATACGCATTATGGAGGGCCCTATAAATGTTTTAATATTGAAAATCATTATCCCGACTATTATTTGTGGTGTAGTTCACTTGAGCTCTGTGTATGAATCATTTTTATGCTCATACTTTAAAATGATCTCACCAAATGGACGAACCGTGTATATAATAAATACATCATTGTGAGGGCATATAACTTTCGCCTCAAAAAAATCAAAACTCAAGGAGCGTCAGAGCTAGTCTTAGCACCACACGTATCCACACCAGCCAATCCACCTTATTCCCATGTCAAAGTCATTTCTTCAGTCCAATTTCATATGGATGGGCGATTGCCAAGCTTAGAACGTTGGGCGCACCATGATATTTATGTTATATTCATGTCATTCATCTATTTTACGCTTAGTTTAGGACATGAGATTAAACATGAGGCAAATTAAAAGCTCGAGTAAACCGCACCACACCCCAGCAAACCCTTATTTATGTGGAACGAAGCTTACAATCAAGCTGATATTTGTGTTTTCCCGATGTGGGAATGATCTTACCAACATAGTTACCTTTCACAGAAAAGAATAATCTTATAAATAGGTTTGGATGACATGTAAACATCAAATGGCTCCAAAAAGGTTTCAAGGGTGGGCGTTCTCATCACCACCATTTCCAATGGTGTGGCCCACTTTAATTTTGGATCTCTCCTGTTTGGAGTGGATATAATACAGATGTCACAGTGGGCTCCATAATGCTTGGGGTCGAAGGAATTGGAAACGGATTGGCTACTCCCCTGCCACCAGCCAATGGCTAATGGTTAGTGCTCCGTGGGTCCCGCCATGATGTATGTGTTTCATCTATGCCGTCCATCTATTTTTCTAGATCATTTTATGGTATGAGACGAAAGATGAGGTGTATCACAATCTCAAGTAGACCACATTATAGGAAATAGTGTTAAATGAACGTCGACCATTAAAAACTTTCTGGGGGCCATAAAAGTTTTGGATCAAGCCGATCTTTGTTTTTTTCCCTTCATCTGGGTCTGTATGACCTAATCAACAGATTGGATGTCAAATAAATAGTACAGTGGGCCTTAGGAGGATTTTAATGGTGGATATCCAATCACTATTGTTTTCCTATGGTGTGGTCCACCAAAGATTTATATCCACCTCATTTTCTGGATCAAGCCCTAAAATGATATGTAAAAATAGAGGTGTACACGAGTCGAGCCAAGTCGAGCTTTGCCTAGCTCGTGCTCGGCTCGGACAGCTTGAGTCTCAGCTCGGGCTCGGCTTGGCTCGGCCTTCGAGCTTGGAACAGCAGCTGGTGCTCGACTCGGCCAGCAGCTCGGTCCAGTCCGAGCCAAGTTCGAGCTGAGTTTTCGAGTAGAGTTCGATGGGTTCTGCTACTCGAACGGATGCTACTCGCCGGAAAAAATGGAGAGAGTGGAGGAGATGACTTACTTTGGGAGAGGAGATCATCTAGACAGACGTTGGAAGAAGGAATATCGTCGGGAGAGGAGATTGTCCGAGAGTATTCGGCGAACGGATGGCCGATTTGGGCAATTTGGGCGAAAGGAAAGGAGAAATGGGGTTAGGGTTGCTGCCTTGCTGGGTTGGGCGAAATGGGTAGGGTCGGGCGAATGAAGGTTTTTTTAAAAAAACTCTTATATACTCACTTAAAACTCGATCCGAGTTGAGTCGAGTTCAATACCGAGTCGAGCCGAGTCAAGCTAGGTCCAGGTCAGACTCGACTCGAAATGTTCCGAGCTCTCAAAAAATGGCTCGACTCAGTTCGAACAGAGTTTCGATCCAAGTTGAGCCGAGCGAGTTACAGAGCTAAGTCTGCTCTTGTACAGCTCTATGTAAAAATGGATGAACTGAATGAATGAAACACACGCATCATGGTGGGGCCATACAGCACCGACCACGAGCCACAGGGCTGGTGGCAAGGGGAGTAGCCAATCCGTTCTCGGAGGAATCCGTCCCGACCATGGCCTGCAGCCAATCCGTGTCCATTTTCATATCGTCGTCATGGAATGCACATGTGACCCGTGGAGGATGGGCACTTTATAAAAAGCCCACTAAGGATAGTCTGGGCAAATTCCATTCGTCTAAACTCAAGGGTGTTTTGGGCAAAATCTTCAAGAGTTATAAACAACTCTCTTCCCAGTACCAACTGCTTCCAAACCAGGGTTAGTTTGGTCATATGTCCCTGACAATCATTGTCTCATATAGACACCAAAATCAGTTACTTTTTCCAGAGAAAAAAAAAGAGAAAAAGAAGAACAGGGGGAGAGGGAGAGAGAGAGAGAGAGAGAGAGAGAGAGAGAGAGAGATTTCTTCCTGGGGTTCAAAGGATCATCTCCATCTCATCTCAATCTCACATTTCTTTCAATTTATACAAACACACATACATATAAATGTCTTCTTGCTTTTAATTGAAAAAATCTCGGCTGAAATTCAAATTTCTATGGATTTTAGCCTCTGATAGGGAGAGAGATTGAGAAAAGGAGGATAAATATCAGATGGGTATTTCACAAAAGGATGGGAAAATGGAAGGGTGGTTGTATCTCATCCGATCCAATCGGATTGGACTGCAGTACTCGCAGAAGCGGTATTTCGTCCTTGAAGAGAACTCCCTCGATTGCTTCAGATCAGCGCCAGCATCAAAGAATGAGGTATTTTGGGTTCTTTGCTTCTGTTATTTTTCATGCTGCAGTGATGACGCCACGTCTACTTTTGGGACTTTTCTATTGAATTTTGACTGAGATGTTTAATTGGTGCCACGGAAATGCTCTTTGAGCTCATCTTTTAATGCTAGAATTATAGAAATGTCAGATATATGAGGTATTTTGTACTTGTTTGAATTTTGATTGGTGTGAATTTTCTTTCACAATATAATGATAGAAAACAACGCATTTTAAATAATCCATGTCGTGGATTCTGCTTTTTCACCTCATCAATTCCAACTGGAACTATAGGAATCAGCGGGTTTTCAATCTGGTTTTCTGAAATTTGGTTAGATAACCATTTCCTGGAAAGTGGTCTTTTGTCCTTTTCTTTTTCCCATTTTTCTTTCGTGCTAGAATGATAGAAAACAATGGATTTTGAGATTAGAAAAGAAAAAAAGAAAAAGAAAAGCATGGTCGATATGAATAATCCATGTATTTTCAGTTCATGTCAGTAATCCATGTCACGGAGAGATGTCTTTGGGATTTTTATTTCGTTCCTCATGCTGGAATGATAACCAATTGTCAGTCTAATTTATCTTGCATGGAAAGCATTCCATGGATTTATTTGAAATTTATCTGGCATTAGTAACACAGAAAGCATTTCTATGGACATATTAGAAATTCATTTGTCATTGGTACCGCGGAAAGCATTTCTTTGGAATTGTTTCTTTTTCTTTTTCCTTTTCTCGTCATGCTAGCTTGAATAGAAACATCAGATTCTTATCTACTTTACAGGCATCAGTTGCTACAAATTGCGCTTGTTGCAGCATGAGGTCTTTCATTTTTTCCCCCCTCTTTATCCATGCTGAAGGGTTTGAAAAGGAAGGGATTCAATATATTTTATTTGTATTTTCATATGAGTAACCCATCTGTGGAAATTGTCTTTTGGGCCCTTCTTTCCTCAAGCAAGAATGACACAAAACAATGGAATTTCCAGTTTTGTTTGACCACTATAAGCCTTTTGTCAGCTCATGAAGTGATTCATAACTTGCTCAATGTTTCTAGAACTTGTCCAATATTTACATATAATAATTGCATAAAATGTATTGATCTACTTGAGATTGTGTGAATGACCTGTTCATGAAAAACTGCAATTTGTTTCTCATCTCTTATAGTTTTCTAGTTCACTGTATCCCCCTCTTTCCCAAAGTATAGAAGAACAAACTTTTCTTTTTATTATTGTTATTTTATTGTATTTTAAATTGCTTCAAATTGAAGCATTCGACACATAAGGTTCATATTTACTTGGTTTTCTGTATGCATCTGTCCTGTGACTAAATGCCCTGTATTTGTTATTTATTAGGATCCTATAAGAAGTGCAGTAATAGATTCTTGCATACGTGTCACAGACAATGGGAGAGAGAGCATTAACAGGAAGGTATGACTGTAAGAACGCCATTTGGGCAATTATATCATTAGGATAACAGTATGTTTTTTTACACTAATTTAATAATAACAGTTCTTTTTTTATGGTTCCTATTTATAACTATTCGCTGGCAACTTGCAGGTATTCTTCATTTTTACACTATATAATGCTTCTAATCACGATGACCGACTTAAGGTGTGGAGATTTCTTATGGAAGTGAAGCATACATTTTTCTTGATTGCCATATATTGTTTAGTTTCTTCTTTAGGTACTGTTTGGAAGTAATCCCAAATCAAGTTTTGGTTGAATCTGTTGGAGGGCCATTTTGTTTTGAACTGACCAAGAATTTAAGATGGTGCAGCAAATGAAACCCAAATGAGTGGGTAATAAATTTTCTGCTTTTCAATCCCCCAAAAAATAAAATTTGTTCGTTTCAAGTAATAATTGAAATGAGCAAAGTATTATTTTGGCAGAAAAGCATTCAGCCCACCCCATTGCTGGAAGTGCTTCCAAACATAGCCTTACTCAACAGCTCATGGGTTCTAAAATGCTGGGATTTGAACTTTGCAGTTGGGGGCTAGGAGTTCGGAAGAAGCAGCCAGATGGATCCGTTCCTTTAATGAAGCTTCATCAAAGGTTCCAAACTGCAAATTTTATCTGAGATTTTTTTTTTTTTTTTTAATGCTTTAATTTCAGTTCATTTATTTTGATCAGAATGCAAAAGTTACATCTTTCAATAATCTTCTCCCAATCACAGGAATGTTCAAACCAAGGAGAGAACATTATGGGTTGTTCCAAAAGGAAGTGGCAGTCATTTAGGTGAGTTAGAAGTTACTCCCAACTATGTATGAGTGATTTTTTTTTTAGTGAGTGACTCCAAATTGATGTAAACATTTTTTTAAAATCAATTTAAATTTTTGTGATCGTTTGAAAATAGATAATTTGTGGTACTAAGTTTCTGTCACTTCTCATGATATGGATCTATCTAATAAATATCCATTGATTTATATGTTATGTATGTATTGAAGATATGCTTGTGTATTAATCACGACAAGTATTTCTATCATTGACCTTTACTGTTAACCTCTATGTGTAAGTTTTTGAAGGTCATTATAACCTTCTCTATCTATCTATCTATCTATCTATCTATCTATCTATCCATCCATCTTTCTTTCTTTCTGTCTGTCTGTCTGTCCGTCCATCCATCTGTCTGTATCTCTGGTTATTTACCTCTCTAGCTATACATAAACTCAATTTAAGAGATGAATTTTCCTTGTTATCATCGTTTATAGATCTTGATTGTATCTGCACTTGTGTTTGCTCTTTGTTGGGGGAACCTCCTTCGGTTCAATGGGTGTTGTTTCTAGGTCACATACACTAGATATGGGATTCTGTTCATTGTTTATGTGCTTTCTAATCTTACCTTGAAAACACTTCTCTTAATAATTCTTTAACTAATTTCTGACCCATCTGTAGCCATCTTGTGACAATTTCCAGAAACCATTTCGCATCCATCCTGTAGCCATATGGCGACCATTCTTAGTTCATATGGATTGCTAATTGGATAATCATTTCTCAACTCCACCTTAGCTGTTTCCGACGTAGAGGTTTACTTACCTTCTAGCATATCTGGGAAGAGGTTGTCTACCTTCAGTTTCATTCACTAACTTGGATCATGCTACTTCCACTCATCTATGGGTGGAATCCTGATCTCATAAATTCGATGAGAAGGCAAAAACATTGGAGCTAATTGTGGCTTTATTCAGCTGAAACTGACATGAAGTCCCATACAACTACTACGCATCGCATCTAACTGTGGATGCATGGGTTTCGTTTTGTCTTAAGTTTCAGTTTGTTGAGGTTTCGGAACCCTACCTAAACAGAATCAGGGCCCACTCTTTATTGGAAATGTTTTAGCCCTACAATCTGAAACTTCGACCAAAAGATTTTGGTATTTCGGCCAAAAGATTTTTACCAACAGAATAGCTGAAATTTTGATATTTTATCTGATACTTAGGTGATTTAGGTGATTTTTTCCCCCTTTTTCCTGAAGATGTTCGGAAAAGGTTTGGTGACCCTAAGTAGCTGGGACAAGGATATATTGATGATGATGTACTAAAAAGGCCAAAAACTTTTGACCAAAGTAATTCGGTGATCTTATATATGATTCAAAACTTTTTTAAAAAACGGACATGCAAAAATCAGATGATGTAGGCCAAAATTTCAGTTATTTCAGTTTTGGCCAACTAAGCGAACTAATTGGAAATACACTGATTCAAAACTTTCTGTAGATGGTTAATTTTCTGATGACAACTTGGCATCTACACCTGTTAGGCGCAAACAATCTCACAGCTCCTACGTAAGGAGTGGTGACCTGGTGATAGCATCCATGCATTTGTTCCTTGGTATCGGATATAAAATATAAACGAGTCATTTGACTTCCATATTGCTTATTACAGTAGCTTTAAGATTCTTATAGATGCATCCTCGTCGTCGTCATCATCATCTTGGCCTTTCTTCCAGTAATTTGGGGATGGGTTTGAAATGGTATATTGGTAGAAGTTTTATGATTGGCTACCGCTACCTTCCTCTTTTACCTGGTCAACTACAAAATGCTTGGGCTAAAACACTTGCGACTGCTTGTCCCATCGTTTAAGGGTGGGGATTGCATCATTGGATAGAATGACTGCGAAAAAAGGGGTTAATCGGGTGGGTAAACTACGTTTGTTTGGGGAGAGTACTACTTCAATTGATTCATCAAAATTTGAGGGATACTGCAACAAGGTCCCATCCAGTATTAACCCCTCGTGCAACTATTACATGCATGCCACAAAAGGCCAAGTAATCAATGTTCATTTTTGAGAGGTTGGAGGCAGTTGCGAGGCAGACATGAAGCACCCACATGCATGAAAGGTCATGCTTGAGTAGTTGGCTGATCAAAATAGCAGGGAACCCCCCAAAACATGTTTACCAACAGACTTAAATGCCAATACTATGGGGCTCCACTTTGCACCTTAGCACAACTACTGTGTGCCCACAAAGGGAAAATTGCGACCAGCTGACATCTAGAGCATGTAGCCAGACAAATCTGCTGAGCATGAAAGAATATTTTGTTATTAATTACATGATTTGCTTAAATGTCCTGGCTGGTTTTGCCTTATTTACTGACGGGCATTTTGTTATGGCAGGTTGAGCCATAGCAAGCAATCTGGTCGTATGGACTCTGTAGGTGAGTTTTGCAAATCTTATCTTCTCTATTTAGTAGCTTGGGCATGTGCTTGTGACTTTTGTATCGGACACGATACACAAGTCTCAAATCCGGCCGCAGCACTCACTGAGATGAATTTTCCATGTTATGATCACAATGTCTTGCTAATTTAGTTGACTAAATAGTGGTTATAACCATAGTGACAAATCTCGTCTTCGGCAATTTCTCAGCTCATAAATTTCTCTGGAGGTTTTCAAATTTGAGGTTTTTCCTAGGATATTATCGGGAAATTATTGACAAACAATAAAAAAAATATTTTCAATTAAGAAATAAATTTAAAATTAAATAATATTATATAGCAAATTCCTTTAGGTTTTTACTATTTTTCCATTAATATCGTGATAAAAATGCAATATTTTAAAATCAGCCCATATTTTTTAAAATGTCGCGATCATATCGTCTAGAGTATTTTTCATGACATCGTAGCGAGATTTTCAGAATCTCAGTGATATTTGTCATAATGATTATAGCCTGGTAGCACCTATAACAATTTTAGTCCATTCAGAAAATTTTCATAAATTCTATAAATAGTTGTGCTTAATTGTATACACATGTTGTTATTAGGATCTATATCATATTTTGTCTTGATATGACTTTCCTTCCATGATAGATATGCTAGACTGGACTCTTTGCTCATCTTCCCATGCCTATCCAACAACTTCTGATGTGGTTGCACCTTCTCCTTGGACAATATTCGGTTGTCAAAATGGTAATAATTTGTTGTTTCTTTGCTCTTCAAATTAGCTAAACATCCATACTTAAAACTACTGAAATTAGTGCAGGCTTAAGGCTATTTAAAGAGGCAAAAGATGGGGATTTCCACGGCAAGGTATCTATCTAAGAGGTTTGTTGATCCTAACCACACACCTAGATGCAGGCTCTGGTGCTAACACGTGTGGCACTTAAGCTGCCCATGAAGTGGGCCCTGCTATGTAAGGCCAGTCTACTCATCACATAGGCCAGCACAAAGAAGTTGATGGTGGGACTGAAGGTCCATAAACAACATACATACGGTAACCCACTGATGAGTGGACCTACCCAATGAGTGGCATGGATGTCACACGTGATCACAAAGATGCGTGTATAGAGATGCATGTGGGATCAGCAAATCCCATCTATGTAATATGAGGTATGGGTAATGGCTCTGTCAAGCTACTGATAATTGCTGTAATATGCCCCTATCCACAGCACTGGGATGACCATCCATCAACAATGGCCGTAGGCGTGGTTGATGCAGCTTCGGAGGACGTCTTCCAGGCAGTTATGTCTCTTGGTCCGTCGAGATCAGAGTAAGATTTATGGATCTTTTATCCGTCTCGCGAATTCAAACTTGTACCTTATGAAACCTTGTTTTATTAAGCCCCATTTCTTTTTTTCTTTTTTTCCTTTTTAATACAGATGGGACTTCTGTTTTCATCGGGGAAGTGTGGTTGAGCACCTAGATGGTCATACTGATATTATTCATAAGCAGCTAAATAGTGATTGGTTACCTTGGTCAGTTCTGAAACTCTTTAAAGATATTATATAATGTGATCTAGATTGGTTCTTAAGGCAGAGGAACCATACGATCCTCAGCTGAGGATATGCACAGTATCCGCGGTCTATGCTTTGGACCAAAGGCTTAGGATCTTCCAAGATATATCAAGGTCATGGTCCATCAACTGCAGGCCCATGAATTCATTGGTGTGGACCATCAAACTGTGGGCCCCATCTGTTGGGGCTCGGGTCTTGAGGATATGATGCATATCCTCGGGCTGAGAATCCTATAATTCATCCTTCAGACATTGCATCTATAGAATCCATACATAATTGTTATTAAAATGCTGTAACTCGTATGCAGGGGAATGAAAAGAAGAGATTTACTCTTGCGACGCTATTGGAGAAGGGAAGATGACGGAACATATGGTAATCGCTTTAAATGAAAATTGGGAACAGTCTTTCTTTGTATCCGGATTGGAAGCTAACTATGCTTTTCTTTGTCACAGTTATTCTATACCATTCTGTGTTTCACAAAAAATGTCCACCTCAGAGTGGCTATGTCCGGGCTTGCCTTAAAAGTAATGTATGCTTTGAACATCAATATGGGAAATGCTGTTTTCTTTTGAGTCCAGCAAATAGGTTGATGGTTAGGATATGGAGAGTTTGAAAAGTATTTATCGAGAAAGGATGTTTGTATTCCCTTGCAGGTGGCGGATACGTAATATCACCCGTGAACCAAGGAAAACAATCAGTTGTTAAACACATGCTTGCGATCGACTGGAAATTTTGGAAGTCTTATCTATTTACTTCATCTGCAAGATCTATTACAATTCGAATGCTAGGGAGAGTCGCAGGTACAGTCTGAACGATGGTCTGATAACTTGATTTGAATGTCCATATTGGGACCACTTTGAAATTTGGTTGAGTCCTGAAATTTAAAATTTATGATTATTTATGAATAATGAGAGTTAAAATACATGGGAAGTCATAAGGGATGGGTATTTCAAACCCATTTGATAGATATTAAGCATACACTGCTTGAAGGACAGGAATCCCCTTTAATTTTTAAGAAAATTACGAAGAAATCTGTTTTTGTTTCTTTTCTTTCCTTTTTCTTTTTAGAGAATGTACCAAAGAACAAAACTCTGTTGAATCTTGTGACTTGATTTGTGTTTTTTTACCCAACTCTACAAGTTTTTTCAAGTTTTGAAAAACGGTTTTTAAAATAAACTTTTTGCCGATTTAACTTGAAATCTGGTTGAGTTGGTTGAGCCCAATCAACATGCTTTCACAAATGCATCCATTGGTGAATATCTGTTCTTTTTATTCTTTTCCTTGCATGTCCGATGTTTCAGTTCAAAATTTCCATTTTAATTTTTGCAGCGTTGAGAGAATTGTTCAGGGCCAAACTAGGAAACTGCCCATGCTCCGATTTCTCATCGGGTGAATTGATGAAAGAGATTGGGTTGCCACAAAGTGAAAAAGAGAACATCAAAGTTGAAGTTCAATCATCAGCAGAAAATGGGATGAGTGAGGATTTAACAGAAAGAGAGGAGGAAAAATCACCGACCAAACCTTCTAGTCTGGGAGGATCATTCCTTCAACTCAGTGATGCGGCTGACGAGTTTTTTGATGTTCCAGAACAAGCAGAGTACGACGAACCAGAGACTTCGTGGTCTGAGGTGAACTTTTACTTTCTCAAAATAGTTAGTTGCTAACATTTAGAAACTTGGACTTGATTTGGAATTGGTTTCCAAGTTAAACACTAAACTCACTGGTTTTGAACCCCCCAAAAAATAGAGACTGAGAAGGCTAATTTGCTAGTAAAATTTGGAGTTTGGACTCAATACTTAGAACCTGACAAAATGAATTGACTCAACAAAGTTCGGAGACGATCAGTGAGTTCTGGGGCATCGTTTCTACCTTTGGAGTGGTGATTTTTAGAGCTCTAAACTCACACTAATTTTGAATTCTGTATGCCTTGAGCATCAAAGTATGGCATTAAACAATTGGCTTACTGTTGTTTGCCCCAAGAACTATCACATACGACCATAAGTATGCTAACTTGTCATCCAACCACATCTTTCCCACAGCATGCCACTTTTGTAGGAAATCTGTACCATGAAAACGGTGGCCAAACCATGAAAATCACCTCACACAAAAATCAGGCTGGTCCTCTTATCAGGTGGGTTGCCCCATTGGAATCAATGGACAACCGAGTGTCAGACTTAACATGCAAGTGTGGCTCACTTAATGAGTTAACCTGCCTGAATTTTGTGCCAGGTTTTCATGGTATAGATCTTCTACAGAAGTGGCATGTTGGATGGATGACAAGTTAGCACACTTCATGACTGCAATTTCTTATGTTGTTGTTTTGCTAGCTCGGTTTTCAAATGCCTCATGATTTATGGTTCATGGAGGTATGCTAATATCGCATGCATGGAGATTCCAGGCCCTTTATCTGCCACCATATGAGCATGCTGGCACATTTTTGGAATACCTGAGCTGTCCCTCAAGTTTGTCTCCACCATACTTGATGCACTGACCCAGGAATCAGGTCCACACATCAGGGGTTTTGCAGTATGCAATGCAAATGGATGCCTAAAACAAGTTTTCTGGCCATGTACTTGTTTCATACATTGTGGCTCATCTAATGGGTGGACTGGGATAATTCTTGGGCTTCAGCGGATACACAGTGGGGCCCACCTGATGGACAACTTGGATCTCATACATGTGTGTGTAAAGGTTCCGATGCTTACATGCCTGTGGAATTAGCAAAATCTCGCAATTATCCATTTGACTATTTTTAAAAATTAACTATGATTGAAATATTGGATGTCATGGAGCATTCGTTCAATACATGTATGTTTCTCATGTGTGTTTATTGGACTTATCCTCTAGGAATATGTCTGATGCTCCAACTGGTTGACATGTGTTTGTGTTTTCTCATCTACTTATTTCCTTGTAACATCAACAGGTGCAGGATACACGACAATCCAAACGATCAACAGCTTCTGTTTTTGTGAAGAAATTGCATGACCTAGCAGGTTTGTTTGATTAAGCCTAATTGGCCTTCAAGATTTCAAAATATGAAAATGGCAAAGACTTCAATGTTGTCCTGGTGGTATCCTTCTTGAATGATATGATCTATGTTTAATTGCTTGAGACTTTTCTACTGCAGTTCAAAAGAGGGGTTACATGGATTTACAAGAGGCAGCTAGGGAAGACAGCATGTTATGCAGCTACGGATCCACCCTTCCAAAGGACCCAGGTTGTACGTTAGCTTGCAGTTGGACTATCTCAGATCCGTCCACGTTTCTTATTCGAGGAGATAATTATCTAGAAGACCATCAGAAGGTACCCCATCTGTACTAGCTATTGCTTCTGAATTTTGTACTATGTACTCCTAGAGAAATTCATCATCATCATCATCACTATTGGGGTCGATTACATGAATCCTGTTGCACTATTCCACTCCATCAAGGACCATATCTTCATTTAAACCATATGCCATCAACGTTTTCCTGCCCTTTTGGGAGAGTTCAATTTAAACCATCTCACACCTAACCAATGCCGTTCTTGGCCTTTGTTGCACATGGCCAAAAAGCATCCAAGTCTACTTTCCTCACCTTATTACCTATCGGTGCTTCTCCTAAGTTTCCTCAAGTGGATTGATTTCTAGTTCTATCCTTGTCTTGCCACTTATCCATCTCAACATCCTCATTTCAGCTACACATCCTATGAACCTGTTGTTCCTTGACTGCCCATCATTTTGTGCCATGAAGCATGGCGATTCTCATAGCTATCCTATAAAATGTCCCCTTCAGTTTGTTAGGTATGTGGCGATCACATAAAACTCCGAAGGTACATCTCGAAGAGGAGTTATTTATTTATTTACTTTTTTGAATTTGTAGAAGGCCCTTTTCTTTGTTGATTTAGGAAAAATGTTTCATGAAATAAGAAACAAGATAGTATATGTGAAGGAGGTGGCCCATTCTGCTGGCATGCACTAGGAATTATACTAATGTGCACTAGGAAGCCAGCAATCAAGAGGAACCAATTGTTACCCTTCCTGACTTAAGGACAAATGGCACATTAGTAACCCATCAATCCAATGAGTTGATGCTTCACTGGGAAGACAACTCTAACGTGTGGATTTAGCAGGTAGCCTTTGAAGTCTAAGATTAGGTAACATATCCTCATCTCAAGTACCGTCAAGATGTGCATGTGAGACTTCATACTTGCAGATTTTATCAAATTATGGTGAATGTTGGTTGTGTCAGTAGATCGAGACACTTTCATGTGATAAAGGAGGGCATCCCCAAGCTGCAAGGACCATTCCTTGAACCAAGTTCAATTCATACGCCATAGCTATTAAAATACTGTGAGAAGTTCCACAGCTTCCACAGACATTTTATATTAATCAGGCTGGGAACCTGCTGGCTTACAAGAATTGTCAAGCCTAGTACATGGGATTCAGCAGCCCAGAGATGACGATAGAGACAAATGATACACATCTGTAATGGTTTTCCCTTTTAAACCTGCCAAACTCCGTCAAGTGAAAATTGCATGAGCTGGTCCCCAGCCCTGGTGGAGGATTAATGTCATATGGGCAGTCAGTTATCGTAGTTTTGCCAAGTCACCATGAGACTTCCTGTTTCTAAGTTTTGGGCAAAACAGGATTCGTAAAGCTGACCCCAGACCGCGGGGACAAGGTTATGATGATGATGTTAACTCTTACACGGTTACACCCACTATATAGAATAGCATTACTTGGTTCCCTTTACATGCATGTGTAATATATCATAGGATCCAATGCTGCCCAGTTCTATCTTCAACATGTCCCAAGGAGAGGCATTCTTGTGTGGTGTTTGCAGTATTAAGTTCTTGGTTATCATCTCAAGTTAATTATGTCTCTCTCCATCATTTGTTCTTCTTCATCAAGCTGTATGTGGAATCTCTCTGTGTTAGCTCTTATGCCAATTTGTTTTAGAGTTTCACCGGGAGGCTCACTGGTGACACATGGAACACTTCTCAGGAATCAGAAGCATTGATTTGGCCAGTGACGCATGGAAAAATTCTAGGGAATAGGAACATTGATATGGTGGGCCAATGTGAAGTGGCTATTAGTAAAAATTACAGCAATCAGACTGAAGTTTGTTGCATTAGTGATCAGAAAATGGAAGAAAGAGAGGAAGGTAGGGAAAAAAAAAACCATTCTATCTATGGATATAGGAGATCAATTCAACGTAATTTTTAGCATACAGTATTTGTCCATATGGTGGCCCACCAGATCAACATTTTTGTGAAAAATTATTCAATTTATGGATGGATTATCAAATGAATGTAATTTTTGGCACATTGTGGCCCCCCAGTTCAACTGTTTGGATTGCCCTAGACATGTGCCACTTGTACAAATTTTGTTGCTGAGACAGACCTTCCATCTCCAAGAGGCTCACTTGAACCTCTCTGCCGTTTCTTTTGGTTTTCATTAATGTTAACGTTCATAATACCCATTTGCAATTTTGGTTTCTTAACTGCTTTCCATCCCTTTTCCCTCAAACTCGTTCTTCAAGAACAATTCACAATACAGCAGGTTGGACTGTGTATCGTAGAGTCGATTCCCACAACCTGCTCTATCTAAGATTTTCTATGTTGTTTGCCAAAGCTTACTCACCTGAGAGTAAGGTGGATTTATATGGAGAAGAAACAAAGTATCAGGGCCCATAGAACCAACCTTCCACAAGTTGATGGTTAGGACTGATAAGAAGCTTTTTCATCTGCATTTAAACCTCTGAAAACAATTTATCATGATTCTTCTCTACAAACTGTTAAAGAGATAATGTATCTTACAGAAATGTGTTGGTATTTTATTTATGTCATGAGCCCTTGTGGAGAACTAATAGTGATTATATGTATGTCAGATCAAAGCAAAAGGTACCTTGATGCAAATGGTTGCTGCTGATTGGCTAAAATCTGATAAGCGGGAAGATGATCTTGGTGGCCGTCCTGAGAGCATTGTTCAGGTTGATTGATGGTTGCCATTGGCTTTCACCAAACAAATTCTTTTATACCTACTTATCTTCGTAGATCTTTTCTTACAAGCGTAGTTGGTTCATGCAGAAATATGCTGCGCAGGGTGGTAATGAATTTTTCTTCATCATTAACATACAAGTAAGTTCTATGTTCTTTTTTTCTTTTTTTTTTTTCTTTCGTTCTTTCTTTCTTTCATTTTTTATTTTATTTTATTGGTTTCCTTTTCCATTCGTTCCTTGAATTGGGAAAGAGATTTTGGGTAGATTGAAAAGGAAACTGGAAGCTAAGATGGTGGTGTTAAAGACTAATAGTGCACGTGTAATGTTGTTACTGATGTCTTGCGCTGTTTTTTCTGAGAATTTCTTATATTTCATAATTTTACACCAAATAAGACTACGGTTTGCATTCACCACTATCTTCTAAAAGGTTGTGCTTCATCCAACATATATGTGGGGAACATGCATGTCAATCCAGATCATCAAAATGTGGAGCCCGTTGGATGGAAGGATAGCCTGACAAGTTACACTAATTGGATGATCCTCACCATTCAATTAGTGGTAATCAAATGGGCAGGCAGAAACGTACTGGTCAGCTGTCCAAATTTAATGGGCAAGATCAGATGGTTGCAATCATTGAATCAGCATGATTTTGGGCTGTTGTGGCCCATTCACAATGGGACTGATGATTTGGAGGGTTTGGACTGCTCTGCATGTATGCTATATATACAGTGGGTGAGTCACCGCCATTTTTGAAATGGTGGTAGACCTAGTCGATCTTCTAGCTTTTTTACAAAGTGGGTCATCAAATTGGTTAAGCTTTTCTTTTACAAAAATTTGATTGCTTTTGAGGTTTGAGGTGCTTTTTTGCATGTGATCAAGTAATAACTACCATTAAGAAGAGGTAGCAACTCTCTGTGATAAAATGCACAATTCTGAAAATCTTGATTTGGCATTGTTAATCAGGTCCCAGGTTCAACTACATATAATCTTGCGCTATACTATATGATGAATTCCCCCGTTGAAAGTGTTCCTCTACTGGATAGTTTTGTCAAAGGAGATGATGCATTTCGAAATTCAAGGTTCAAGCTCATACCATACATTTCTAAGGTGAGTTTATGTACATCAACAGATACAACTGGATTAGATTCCCGTCCATGAAAATGTCTTACTTGTTCTTCGGCATGTTCTCAGGGATCTTGGATCGTAAAGCAGAGTGTAGGAAAGAAAGCATGCCTGGTGGGTCAAGCACTGGAAATGAATTACTTCCGCGGAAAGAACTACTTGGAGGTTGGCAGATCTGAATCTTTTCTATGGCATATCCTCCTAACTGAAAAGTGCATGTTTGCATGCATCCACATCATTTTGTTTACAGCTATGTAACCTTGCAATGTACATAGATGAGCAAACAAATATGCAAAATAAGAGATTTTAAAAAAATATAATAATAAAATAAAAAATAGTACCTTCCTTACAAGAGCAGGAGCCTTGCTAAGCGCACACATGTGTGCAATAACACTTGTGCCACACATGTGCCATTGGCACATCAGTGAAAGATCCAATCCATCCATCTGGTTGGTCTGACCTTGTACATGTTTCCCAAAAATATCTGGTCCACTCAGTCTGTGGACCCCAATATTGGAAACAGGTGGAAAATATCAGCCAAGTTTTTTACATCCGTACGTTGTTTAGCTGACTGTGGCCCACTGGATCAGTGGATCAAACTTGATTCTTGGCCTAGGGCATCACTGTATTGGTGCCATTCTGATGGTTTATTGGATGTCGGACCTATCGTGACATGCTGGAACATGTGTGGTGTGTACATAAGCTTTATTGCACACGCGTTTGGGCCTAGCAAAGCTCTAAGAGCAGTATCAGCCATGTTCATTTAACTGTCCACATCAAAGTCTACCAAGATGGCTAAAAATCTTAAACTATGTGTTTGGATGCGCTATCATACTGAATTTCAATTATTAGTCTAACAAGGTGTAAATAACCATCTTGTGATTTGCTTAGTGCTCATATTGCAATTACGTTACTTTCAAGTTGGACTTGGAAGACATCTAATTATGATTTGAGGGAGATTAATTACAAATACAGGAAATGTAGTTAACTCTCGTCACTTCTGCTCAACTAAAACTAAATGTTCACAAGTCAATTTACTTTCAAACATAGCCCAACTATGTCGTCCTTACTATGTGCTAATATCAAGTGCCATGAGATTTTGTTATCACTAAACTGATTTAAATGCGTAAATTTCAGCTCGGGATTGACATCGGCTCATCAACAGTGGCAAGGGGTGTGGTCAGTCTCGTCCTTGGTTACCTAAATAATCTGGTGATAGAAATGGCATTTCTAATACAGGTACAGCTGAACACCTTTAGACACTATCAATGGTTCTTGGTTGATTATTACTTTGCTTTCCCGATCATACAAATTATCTTCTTCTTTTTTCTTTTTTTGCGAAGTGATGCACAAACTGCCCAATTTAATCAGAATTTCGGAACACCACAAGTGTCTTGGATTTCTTCATTAAGTATTGAGCTGAAGGTGTTTATCTTTGTGGGGCCAGACTAGTTTGTATTGCTAACTATTTTAAATGGTGGTGATTCATCCCCTGTATAAGTGGCATACATGGTCATTGAACCACATCATCTAAATCATCAGCCCCACTGCGGAAGGAGAGTATCTTGAAAAATCACTGTTTGGATGATCTTAATCATTTGCCATCAGCCACTAAATTTTATCGGCTGGCCATTTTCTGTTTTACTGTGCATGTAATGGCAACCACTTGGTTGGTTTGGATCACTCGGTAACTATGAGATGTTGTATATGTTCCATCCATAGTGGGATCCACAATTTAGATGATCTGGATTGACATACATGCGTGCCACGCATATGGGGTATGAGTTTCCACCATGTAAGGAATAGAGTAAAACACAGATGTTAGTCTAGCCCATACCTTAGCAAAAGTCCATTTTTAACTCCTCAAAGGAAAAAAAAAAAAAAACATAAAAGAACCCAAATCATTCCACATTGTATTGAATTAGATATATTATAAAGGCTCGGCAGGATCGATGATTTTTTTTTCCTGGAACAGAGTTAAAATATTAATATTTAGTAATATCTTGGATAACTTTTTTTTACACACGCACACACTGATGCCGTAGTGGGATTTCACCACCTATGGGTACTCGAACCCTTGACCTGGTGTTGAAACTCTTGCATAACTGTACTTGGTCATTTAAGGGAGATCTAAAGATGAGTTTGGTACCTGTCTTTTTAAATTCTGGATTTTGAGTCAAAATCGCTTTAAACCTAAACTTTCCATTCTCCAATTTTTTGGTGTGTGTGTGTGCGCGTGAGCGCGTCCGTGGTCTAATTCCTGACCATCTATTTGCAGATGAAACCTGATTAAAACAAAATTTTCCCACACCTTTTTTTTTCCACTTGATGACACTTGCTAAATATGGTTTAGCCTCCCTTTGTTATTTTAAAGGAAAATTGAACATGCTGACCATTTTCTTTGACACAAGAAGCTAAAAAATGCATTTGAGTGTTTGACCTCTCTACTAGTTTTTTTTTTTTTTTTTTTTTTTTAAATTAATTTATTTAAAATTTCAGCATTCCCGACTACATTAATCAAACTCATGTATAACCCGATGTATTGCATGCAGGCTAACACTACAGAGGAGCTCCCCGAATTCCTACTCGGGACTTGCCGTTTAAACCATTTGGATGCCACCAAAGCAGTTTTAGTGAAGCAATGATAGTGTAATCTCATATCATCATTTCCTTCTTCTAATCCCAAAAGCGGAATGCCTGTGCAGTATATAAAAGCAATGGCAGTTTGTACATTTGAAATTGCATGTGATTTGAGAACTCACCTCCACAATTCTTTTATTCGATTGTATCGGATCGGATCGGGTGTCGGGGTGTCGGGAGCAATTGATCTCCATTGAAATTCTTCGCAATAGATTACAATGTTTTTTTTTAATTTTTGGTAATCTCTTCCAATCAGAACTCATTCTTCAGAAATGGTCACTACCATCTGAAGACAATTAAGTAGTGGTGATCCTAGTTGCATGGGAACACATTGAATGTCCAATCAAACAATCCAGGCCGTCCATTAGGTTGAACACACTTTTGATGGGCTACAACATGAAAATCACCCTACAAAGATGGTCGTGCCTATTATAACCATACTTTTCCCAACCCATGGATGGGACGGTTATGATTCTCTGACAAACGAAATCTTTAGAATCATAAGCGACACGTGACAGGCCACATCAGTTAGATCGTTCAGATTGTTGGTTGGCCAATTTTCCGAATAAATGATCTAGACCTTCCATTTTATAGCCTTTCAATAGGATGATTTGAATCCGTACGAGTTGTTGATACTTTTACATGGATAGCCCAGATTGGTCAATTGGACTGTCCAAGTGTCCCGTTGCAGCTATGGAACTTCCTTGCTGTTCTACGAGTTTTTACATGTGGGTTTCTCTTAGCCATTGATCTGATGGCCCTTCATCATGGATGCATTTTCAATGCACCATATCTATAAATTCACACCGAACAGCAAGTCCTAACTATCAGTGGCTGATTAAAAATAAAATAGTGAGTGGTCCAAATTCCAATCACCATGTTGTGACGGGAACTTTTCTCTTATGCTCCATCATAATCTGATCAGCGAGTTGGACGGTCTGCATAGCAGTATAACTGTGCCATGCGTATATTGGACGGTCTGGATTGCAGTAAAACTGTCCCATGCGTATGTTGGACGGTCTGGATTGCAGTAAAACTGTCCCATGCGTATGTTTGATTGATGTAGCACCATCAATTTAACTAAGCGGGCGAACTATCTGAAGAAAGCTGCCTTTCGGTGTCACCACGTGGAAAAGGAAATAAAGGATGCCCCACTAAATCACTGGTCCATGTCAATGCAATCATTCCTTTCGGAAAGGGCCTACAATTTAGAAATATTGGTGGCTTATCTGGTGGGCCATGAGCAGATGGGCGATTGACCACAATCTCCTTCAAACAATCCAAGCCATTCAATGTCTGGGTGGACACTGCACTGTGGGAACCCCAGTAATTTGGTGGGCCGCTGCACATTTCCTTGTTTTGATTCAGCTTAACTTCCTCTCCGGTTGGAGCCCACTCTTCAATTGATCCAAACCGTTCACCTGCCATGGATAGATGGAAGATGTAATCCTGGGGATCAGATTTTTAGCCAATGTATGGATGGTTAAGATAATTAATTATCCCTTTTCAATGGGGAAAACTCCACCAAACAGTTCCTAGAATTCATCAATGGAGGTGATTTTTGGTCCATCGTCTATCCAATGTAGCTCCTATCTTGATTATTAAAAGGTAGGCCCCACCTACCATAAATGCTGCTTCATTGAAAGCGCCATGTTCTGATGCTTAGTCGAATAAACATGTTTTTCCTCTATCCATTGGTTTTATAGGAGGTATCGCTGACCTAGCCCAAGCCGTTGATCTAGCAGTGGCCCTCGTGGGATGGGCCATTCCAGAATATCTTCTCCATCAGATGATAGTATGTGTAGTATCTACTTTATTTATCCTTTTGTCAGCTCATTTTACCTAAACATGAAAGAGATCTAAAGATCAAGTGCACCACACCACACCACACCACACCACAGGAAACAAAAAAGGACTGAACAATCATTAAAAACTTCTTTCAAAGCCATAGTATTTTTGGATCAAGCTAATATTTGCGTTTTCCTTTTATCCAGGTCTAAGTGACTTCATGAACTAGTTGGATGGGAAATAAACTTCAAGGTGGGCGTTATTATCTATACTGTTTCGTTGTGGTCCACTTGAAATTTGGATTTACCTCATGCACATGTCTTAAAATGAGCCATCAAAAAAGATGGGCAGCATAGATATAACACATACATCATGGTGGGCCCAATAGAGACAGGCATTTGACTAGGCCATGTGCTGTTGGAGCTAGGCCAGGTCAAGTACACACCCGATCAATAACTGCTAAATATTCTTTGCATGGCCTCATTTGATGCAGGATAATTAACCACTTTCTCTAAAAGCTCGTACTGTTAGAGCATGGCGAATTAATCCATTTATCTCATAGCCCAAACCTTAAATCCATGGGTTGGGTCCTCGGTCGAACTCTCCTCATGGGTCCCAAATCCATGGGTTCCTCTCCCTTATGGGCCCCAAATCCATGGGCTCCGCCTCACACGAGTCACCTGCCTCCACGGGCCCCAAATCCATGGGTTATGCATGCTACTCACCCTGAGTGTGCCCCTGCATCCCACAGGCCACACTACTCGAGCTCGGTATGAAAATGTCCCCGCATTATTCACCTTCGATGAAGAGTCTCGAACACGAGACCTCCCGCTTTGATACCAATTTGATGCATGACAATTAACCACTTGCTCTAAAAGTTCAGCTTTTAGGGCAAGTGGTTAATTTTCCTACGTCTCTTATATCAGCACATGCTTAATAGGTGAACACGTCCTAACTCCCACACTGATATATGAGTTTTATTCAAGTCGTTTTATCTAATTTGCAAGATCATTTCGAGGCACGATCCCATAGCTTAAAATTATTGCACGTATGAGCCCAAAATTGAAATAGATCCAAACCTTAGAGGAAACTACACTACAATAAATAGTGGGAGATGAACAAAGGCCATAAAAATTTTAGTTCAAGCTTATATTTGTGTTTTCCCATCATTTAGGTCCGCGTAATGTCACTATATGCCTTAAGAAGGTTTCAACAGTTGGCATTATTGAAATTGCAGTAGAATCACTATTACTGAAGTATGGAAGTATGTCCAAGTGTCCTATGGGGGTGAATAGGACTTTTCAAAAATTATTTTCCTATAACGATAAACAATGCCTAACTTTAATCAAGATGAGTAAGGCAAAGTAATTCTATAGCTTCCAAGCCAATAGAGGGCCCAAACACATAGGCTTATAGACGATTTACATGTAAAGCAACTAGCCTATGAAGATAGTGTATGTGATAGTGTGTGGAATGCGATTCCTATCAATACTGAGACATTTACTAAATTATGTATCATAATAATTATTTGATAGACAAGCATAATTAGATCAATGCACAAAAAGTAATCCCAAACACATTTATATATAGTGGTTCGGTTACTTGCCTACTCCACTCCCGGCGGATGCACTCTCTCCTAGAGTGTACCGGATTTCACTATCCAGTGGTTTTAAATCAGGTTAACCATCAACCTTCACAACTTACACAAGGACACACCTAGGAGCCTACACAAGGACACACCTAGGAGCCTACACAAGGCAACCTATGCCTACACAAAGTAATGAGTTCTACCCAAGAACTCTCTTGAGAGCTTACACAAGGTAATTCATGCCTACACAAGGCAAACACGTCCTATACAAGGATAACGTATCCTCTCGTCAGGCCTTATGAAAGGTTTGGGCGAGTTTGTCACTTGAACTTTGAATTCCAATCCTACACAAGGAAATGGCTTCAGACTCAACGGACTCATACTTATAAATAAGTGAGTGAGGCCCTTTCTCGTACAATCCGAAGATCTTCTATGTTGATGAAGAGTCTTCAGCTCCCTTGAACCGCAATCGCTTCCGATGCTTCGATCAATGCTCTGAGGTTGTGAGGTTTAGGGTTTGGAGTTATCTTCTCTATTAAATGATATGAGTTAAATACCTAGTGAAGATTTCCATGAGTAAGCATTCAAGAGTTCCAGCACAATGATTTTCCTATAAAAAGTGTTATTGGAAACTCAATGAATATTAGAGTTCATAATTCAATCCAAGCAAAGGAGATGACAATAAATGCCCGTGCTATGAATTGAATGATGAACTCTTATGAGAAAAGAAGGTTTGAGGATGAGGGTATGATCTATTACAATAACTCTCTCAAGATTCCTTCTATTCTTGCTCTCTTTGCTAAGAAGTAACCCATCAGTATATATAAAGAAGAATCCCAACGGTAAAAAAATGGGCAGAAATTTGTCATTGTCGATATTGTCGAGTAGTCTTCGATTCCATCGAAATTTGAACTTTGATGTTATCGAGCCTTATTCGATTGCATCGACTTCCTATACACATATATTCATTTTTGCGTAGAATAGATTTTGCTCGATTTTATCAAGCACCCTTCGATTCCATCGACATGCAATTCGATGTTATCGAGAGGTGGTTCGATCCCATCGGATTCTCTTTAAAAATTACCTTTGGTTACTGGAAGATTGTTCCAATTTTTTATACTATCGATAATCGTTTGATGCTATTGAATTTTGAAGTTCGATGACAACGAATGGTCTTTATTGTAATCGAAAAAGATGGATATACTTGGATGGCTTACCAGACAAAATGTTCCTCATGTTCGATGTAATCGAACAGTCTTCGATTCCGTTGAGAACTTACTCTCGATGTGATCGAAGGTTACTCGATTATATCACTTAGAGAATATTTTTGTATAGAGGGAGTGCCCTTAATCGATGCCATTGAAGTGTGTTCGACGCTATTGAAATTTGAATTTCGATATCATCGAACTTTATTCGATATAATCGACATTTCTCAGCAGATAGTCATTTTGTTGCTGGACAGAATGGGCTTATTTCTTGATGTAATCGAACCATGTTCGATAGAATTGAAAAAGTCTTCGATTACAAATCGATACAATCGATTTTACCTGTATAGTTTATGTTTACTCCTTTAATATTCTAAGTGTTCAAAACTTAAGCTTACCAAAGATGATTTTTTAGGGTAAGACTAAGTTAAATGGGGTCATATACCTTAAGGGTTTGGTTAGGGAAGTAAGGCTTTATTTACCTTTTTGGAGCACTCGAACTTCTTCTTGGTTGAGTTCCTGATCTTGTAATCTTCAGCTTGGGGCTTATTTGTAAGACTGACTCAACACTCACGTAATTTGACAAACCAAAACATTTTCAAATATTTCCTCCGTTGTTTCCTTATGGTGTGCTCCACTTTATCTTTACAGCTGTCTCATTTCTGGGCTTGTGCCCTAAAATAAGTTGGCAAAATAGATGAACGGGCTAATTAAAACACATACATGACCCGCTAGAGTCTGGCCGCCAGAGGTATCCCTTCCCAGCTAAGAACTCGAGGTTGGTGCTCTGTGGACCCACCATGATGCATGGTTTCTTATCCACACCATCCTTCCATTTTTTTTAGCTCATTTTAGGGCATAAGCCCAAAAATAAGGCATATCTAAATCTTAGGTGGACCACACCATAGGAAACAATGGTGATTGAATTCCCACCATTGAAACCTTCTTACGACTTACTTTAATGTTTATTTTCCATCCACCCTGTTTATCATATCACAGAGACCCGATGAAGTGAAATGAAAAATATCACCTTCATCCAAAACTTCTATGACCCTCAAGAAGTTTTTAATGATGGGTGTTCA
Source organism: Magnolia sinica (assembly GCF_029962835.1). Lineage (NCBI taxonomy): Eukaryota > Viridiplantae > Streptophyta > Magnoliopsida > Magnoliales > Magnoliaceae > Magnolia > Magnolia sinica. Next base: position 37,250,564 of record NC_080577.1, read on the forward strand.
ATCACCGCTCTTTCCCGTGGTATGGTCCACCTAAGATTTGGATCTACCTCATTTTTGGGCTCATGCCTTAAAATGAGCTAACAAAATGGATGAATGGCATGGATAAAACACATACATTATGGTTATGGTGGGCCATAGGGATGTAGACTGGGTACTACCTTACTTGTAGGGCTGAAAGTCGGGCAGGTTCAACCCGACCGACCTGTGACTGACCCGACATTGGGTTGGGCTTGGGCAAGATGTATCGGGTTTGGTCTCGAGCTTGGGCTATATAAACACCAACTTGATAAAGGTTGGGTCGGGCTTGGGTTGAGGTCTCGGGTTGCCCGACCCAACTCGAACCCGATCAATGTATAAGTTATAAATTATAATTGAGTGGGAATTTTTTGTGTTGAAGGCATACGAAATTTCAGTCCCATCGGGTCTCATTGGTCTGCACCATTTGTAACACCCTGAACTTTTCAATACCCGAGTATTGAAAGTTCTCGAGTGTCACCATGAAGTTTAACTTAGCATGTACATGTGTACGATATCGATCTAATTATCCTAACCTTACATCTATTCTCCAACATGAATCTGACCGTTCAGAATGATCTTCATCTATAGATCAAGTCATCTTACCGTTGATTTTAAGACAAGATTATCATATGTCCAAGTATTCCCACTTGTCCATCATAACCAACCATTCAGCCAACCATCCACCGATAGATAAAGATATATGACCATCCACTTTGAGTTTGGACCACCTGATTATAGTAGACTAACTACTTGATATCTGCATCTGCTCGTATACATATCAAATTGAGATTTTGATCCGTTCATCTTGTTCACCACTTATGAATATACTTCACCCACTATCAAAACTACAATATGAGAAACTTATACATGTGAACAAGTCACTTTAATATAATGGTATACCTGTTCTACCTCTTGATCACTCCAAAAACTCACTTGTGACCATCTGTTTACAAAACTGACCGTACACCCACTTGCATACATGATCAAAGTACTAACCCAAATTTTTCTATTTTTAATATGTCATCTGACCATCCAGTATGTTGGTTGATATATATATATATATATACCCTTAATTAATTTGGAGAATAATTCTTTATTCATAATGATTTATATATAAGTTCTTTTGTAAAAATTACGTAGAAATGTGCCTATAAATATGTAGAACCATTAGATTTTTCAAAACTCTTATATCAGTAATAATTATGAAAATGCCATTAACTTAGACCCTTGAATTCTAGATCACATGGTTCTCACGATCGGTTTGATATGAAATTTTATATCATGCGCATGTATCATAAATTAATCATACATGTAAAATTTTAGCCCTTAGATCATTGTAAAAATGACCCAATTGACAAATCAGCCATTTATTCATTGATTTTGGTGTCCATCGAGTGAAGAAACCTCATGGATAGTCATAGTAGGATATTTTCTTTCATATGAACGACTTCGATTGCCCATAATATAAATCAAGTGTGAAATATGAAGACCCCACTTTGGTAGGCTTTTTCTTGGGCGCGAAGTTATCTTTTGAGGCCTACCAACTTCTTATAAATCTGGATATTTCGATTTAACCACTTCTTGTTATTAATCGCAACTCAAATTTGGACCACACTTTGGCCTCATAAATATCATAAAAAATTTAGACCCCGATCTATGATCCTACACCGTTGAATGATGACTGCCTTGATTCCAATTCATTTCTTTTGGTGAAAAAGGTGAAATTTCAGATTTAGGACTTTTCTGCCATTGAGCAACTACCAACTTTTGTCTAATTGTTTTCCTATCCTAGCTACAAATTTCTTCCAAAATTGGGCCCTGATCATTAAGTGTGGGATCGTTAATTGAGATCAAGTTCGTTTTGGTACCTGTTAGGAGAATTTTCAAGACAGGCTAATCTAAATTTCAGATCACCAAGAAAATCATATACCCTAGCTCTATTCTATGATCCTGACATTATAAAAAAATTAGATTTAAAGAAAGATCATCAGAAAAGGGCAAATTGGAGAAACCCAATCCAAGTGGGATGTGAAAGACACCCCTCTCACACACCCACTCCTTTTATGAAAGGGGTGTGCGTTCCCCTCTCTACTCACACGCCCAATCTCCCAACACCTAAGGAAGAAAGAGAAAGATAAAGAGAAAGAGAAAGAGAGGGAGAGGGAGCCAAAGAGAAAGAGAGAGAGAGAGAGAAAGAGAAAGAGAAGCATAGACGCCCATCATCCTCTTTCTTCTCCACACGTGTGGTGTCTCCCTCTTACTCAAGCGATGTCATGAATCATGTAGAAGCTTTCGTACATTGATATATACCTAGGGTTTAGATCTAAGGCTAATGTGAGGGATTTCTTTAAAGCTTACACTAATTTGAGTTGATATGATTTATCTTGTTTTTGCATACTTTCATATTACTGTGATTTTCCATGTAATTGATTAATTTACCACTATCAATTATTTATCCTTTTGAAAATTATGGTTAAGGTATGATTTTAATTATATGTGATTTTTATGAATTTATGTGGGATGATGGATACAAGCTTTGCCCTTTGCCCCTTTGTCAATTTTGAGAACGACATGTGTTTCCACTTTATATTGAGTTGGCTTTTACTCATCTCTCTTTTAATTGAGTTAACCATTGCTATTCTTCTCTTTATTTGAGTTAGCTTATTGCTACTCTTCTCCTTTATTATGTTAGCCTTAGGCTACCTCCTTTTATAGCTTGGGCATGTGTCTTGGAATTCTAAAACTCCTATGGTTCGATTTATTTTTCCATTGATGCAAGTGATGTGTTAGAGCTCTCACGTCTAGTGATTCACATATTTTATCATGAACGTAATACGCTCTAGATAATGACCCTCTTGCTCGACGCGTAATTCCATGAATTTTGGGTAGTGGTGCAAAAATCGATGTAAGTAATTTGCAATGCGTGTTACATCACTTCTGGAATTGGATGTCACAAATAGACATTTCATGAATTAATTGTGTCACGTAATTCATCTGATTTATGTGTTATGCGGTCTCGAGATGTTCACGTAAATCCACGGTAACGTTGGACATGCCGGCGAATTTCCGTAGTTATGAGATGTGGGGCGAGCCTGATTTTCTATGAACTATATTCCACATTATGATGCTCACTACGTATGATGATCCGCACACACTTTTCTAGGCATGCATTCATATAAAGAGTATTGCATGATTAGTTTTATTTATTTTTCGCTGCAAACTTTGATAATGTAATAAGCTCCCATTGAGAGAGCATTTGATAATTTGTTAAATTCTTTTACTCTAATAGACTGATAAATACAATTGATTTTACTCTCGTGAATGGTTACCTTTGTGAATGTAACTGGATGTTATTTAAAAAAAGAAAAAACAAGGTGCGATTTTGAAACATCCAATTTTTACATTATTAACACCTGAAATTCTTGGGCACGAGTATGTACTCAAGCAGCAAAAATTTGGGGCGTTACACCATTTCCGATGACTCAAGCTAACAAGATATGCCAGATTTCTCTCTTTGAAACACATTGCATTCTACATGACACAACTTTTAAAGGAGTAGTCCTATATTTTAGTTTGTTTGTTTAGAAAATTGAAGTTCTTTATGATAAAAAACTACATATATAATTAATAAAATCATAGGTACAAAAAATAAAACATGTATTGAAATATAATAACGAAAATATTAGCATGTATCCACCCAACTAACCTGACCAACCCGACTGAGCCCCCTTGGGTTGAGAATTCCCAACCAGAGGTTGGGTTGGGTTGGGATAGGGTTAAGATATAAGAACCTTGGGTTGGGCTAGGGTTGAACACCAACCTGACCTAACCCGCTCGACTTTCAGCCCTATTTGCTTGTCCTTAGCTAGGAACGGATAGAACTCTTATGGGCTACCGTGATGTATGGGTTTTATCTACTCTTCATTTTTATTTTATTTTTCATAACATCTTATGATACAAGGCTAAAAATGAGGCAGTTCAACTGCTTAAGTGGACCACATAGCAGGGATTAAATATCGTAGACATTGGATCGTAAGCAGATGGCTCTCACATGTGTCTTTTTTAGGGGCGTATGGATCTATTTGAGGCATAGGGTAATATATTTGACTGGAGTCGCCACTTGCCAATCACTCTGCTTTTCACAGTCGATTAGACCCTATAGAAACATAGGAGAGTGAATTTGAAGCCTGAAAGTTCTCTATCTTAAGATGACTCATTGACTTGGGATCGAAAATTTAGAATAAGGGACCACAGTTACAGAGAGGGAAGGTGTTAGGCACCCACTATGCTTGCACAACTATGTGGTCTCTACCTCACGGGACTAAATGAGCTATCAGAGATTGGAATTAGCTCTTGCACATTGATGATGCAAGTGTATGGAATGTAGTGATAATATGATACCTATGACAAGAGATGGCCTGGGTTAGATAAATCTACCCTAACTCACCCACTTGGCGAAGAGATCAAATAACCAGTCAACCCAAGTTTTTAATGGGCAGGATCCGATATCTCGGCAAGCAGCAGAGCATACACTCAAGTCGATTGGGTGCTCAAATGTAATGCATGTAATGTAATATTGATGAATAAGGTAAATGGGGGTTGGATGTTGCACAATACTAATGCGAGTTTGTATGAGGTTAATTGAGGTTAGGTGGAAGGTGGATGGTTTTATCTCAAGGGTTGGATTGAGTGACTTGGATTAGAGTTTTGGTTGCTGAAGTGGCTAAAGGCTAGAGTAGGTTAGGATGACTTGGGTTAGACTCCTCTCCTTCTACTCTCACTTCTCCTTGGTGGAGGAATGAAATGGGCTTGGATGGCTTGGGAAGTTAGGAGATGTATGGGTTTATAAGTTAATGGATTTGATGGATGATTTGGAAATAAAGAGGATGGGTGTCATGCCCCAAACCCAGGAATCGGGCTCATAAAATTCCCGATCTCCGAATCCAGTGCCGACGGCTTTCGTAGTAGCCCATTTTCGGCTCCCAATGTCCATACGCCAGATTCCGATCCTGGGATCCTACAAGGAGGATTTTCAGTGAAATTTTCTTTCTAAAGAAGCATAACAAAAAATATACCTAAATCACAAGAACAACATCATCACGACATATCCACTAATATAAATATTAGAATACAGTGCTGAAAGGAAAATACATAAATAACAAAATCTCTAAAATGATCTTCCACAAGCTCCTGCCTCAACGCTGCTACGACCTAATGTCACCTGCATGCAACGGTTGTGCATAAGTTTACTAAGAAGCTTAGAGGGTGGTGCGTGTGTGTGCAATATATGTGCCAAGCACACAAATATTAGAGTAAGTGAAAATACTGTCAATCTATAAATCGTACAATATCAGGGTAAGCGAAAATACTGGCAATCCATAAATACCTTCAGCCTTATCCAGACTATGCGATACAAAGACATAATAAGCCAGATGTCATATGCTGAGGATGCAATATGCAAATCCATACGGGTCCATGAATACCAACAGCCTTATCTAGGCCACGTAATGCAGAACATAATAAACTAAATGCCATAAGCTGAGGATGCAATGTATAAGAAACGACAAAGTTAGAGTGTGTAGTCTGGATGATAGTATGTGGTGTCGCAAGCTGTGGGGTCCATCACAAGGGACTTCTATCCAAACCAGTCCCATACCTAAATTTGGATAGCTTGTGGTAAACTCCTAATTTTAGGTTGGTCGTGTGTCCAACCGAAATCTTGGCCATTGCAAAGGTACACATAATGATTTGGTTGCGCCCCACCAGCCCGAGTGGATAGTGAATAAATGAATGAATGACTCAAGTGCTGAGTATGCAACTCCTGCTTAGCAAGTCCACATATGACCACCATAGCACTTCCGATATGGGACAAGGTTCCCTCTCACTGTATGTACAGTAGCCTGCCAACTAGGGTCGTTCACGAGTCAAGCTAGCTCGAAAAGCTCGCTTGACTCGGCTCGAGTCAGCTCGGATTGACTCAGCTTGAATGGCCGATTCGAGCCGAGCCAAGCTAATTATTTGAAGCTCGAGTTGAGTTCAAGCCACGTTCAACCAGGGGGCATTTCAACTCGACTCGAAGCTCGAACTCGAGCTCAACTCAGCTCGATTAATAAATATATTAAATATTATATTGTATATATATATAATATATAATAAAAAACAAACCCTAGAGTCTCTACCCGATCGCATGCACCCCCTTCCCTTTCCCTTTCTTCTCTTTCTCTGCCTGCTAGCCGCATGCCCGCCCCAACCACCACCATCAGTTTTCATTTCAGCTCCAACAATAGTATGATATCAATCTCTTGAGATCTACTTCTTAGGTGAGAAACCCAAGAAATTCGAGATGGGTTCTTCTCAGATTTGTTAGAGCTTCAAGGAAATCCAATGATCTGATTGGCTAGAGCTCTTTACTTGAATTTCTGATCTGTGTTCTGCTCTGTTTCTTTTCTAGTACTTGGATTTTTGCTGGTGGAAGAAGATCAAGAACAGATCAATTCTTACAGGTTTCCTCATCCTATTCGAAGCTTTGTTTGGTTTTTTCATCGGGTTTTGCTTTGATTCTCTTAAGATTTTTAAATTTTTTGTTAATGGAGGAGGATCAAGAACAGAATCCATTACTCTCTCACCCAACAAGCTCGAGCTTGACTCAAGGTAAACTCGACTCGACTCAAACCACTAGCTCGACTCGAACTCGACTCGACAGATTTGGCAAACAAGCCAAGCTTCAATGTTGAGCTCGAGGCCAAGCTCGAGCTCGAGCTTGAACTCGAGTACATCATGGACAAGCCAAGCCAAGCTTGGCCCACCTTGACTCGACTCGGCTCGATGCCCACCTCTACTGCCAACCACTGGTAGCTCGCCCTGACCCTTAGGCTCCGCCCACATCAGCGTCCACCCACGTGTGCAACAGTGACAGGGCATCACAATATCAGTACCGTACATCTCTGGGATATCACCGGGGTCTAGTACACTCCACACCAGACTATCGCCCCATTTAGACGCACAGTCATGTAAGCGAACAAGACCTCACTAACCGCCTGCTAGTAGTATATCAATGCTTACCCGGCTCGTTGATAGCGGACCCATTTGCGAGCTGGTCAAAATTAGCTTAGCTTACAGCCCCCTCACTTGGGCGAATAAGGCCACACCCCCTTCCAACCGACCACGATACAGTGAGAGACGCGACTTACTGGTATTTGGTACTCGGGCGCTCATGTATCCACTCGGTTTAGACGTTGGAGCATCCCTTGGTCATGGAGGTTTAGGGATTTTCACCCACGAACATCCAAAGTGCCCATATGCTGAGTCCCAAACATTTCCTGTATCTCATCTGGTCATCCGCGATATGCCTGTGAAGGCCACAGCCCTTGTGTCACTAGGGCATATAGTGATCATGTAATACAAAATGCGAGATGCATGAGTGATACCATCCAGTCATGCATCAACTTGTGTGTACCTGCGATCATGTGGGGAAACTTCGTCTCGCAAGGAATCCCCTAAATAACTCAGCCCAATGGCAATGCTATGATCAAACATTCCTTCCAACAGGCATACAAATGATGCGTATGGCATGTATCATGATGTAATACTAAGCATGTTCTCAGTGTGTCCTACTAGACTAAGTACACTAGCATGATTATCAGATATAGTAGGCGATGATCGACCTTAACCAGTATGTCACTTACAAGAATAGAGGCTGAACGATATGCCCCACTAGACATATAGAAGTCTATATGGAATGGTCCATGTTAGACTATCATAGCCTACTCAACATACTAACATAACATATATCCTGAGGCGGGGTCCACTAAAAGGATGGTAGATCTAACCCATGTATCAAGGTATTCTCCACACAGTGGATATACCAAATCTGTTACCACATATTCTTCCACATACGGCAAGGGGTGATGATGTACTAAACAACGGATATACCAACTTGATACCACATATTCTTCCATCTACGGCAAGGGGTGATGATGTACTCTCCTCCAGATAGCGGATGGCCTAGATGACACACTAATGTCAAGGGTGGACCTCACACTCATCCTAATAAGGAGATGAACGGTGTGGATGATATGTACATGTTACGAGGTCCTAACAAATGGGGTACCGTATGACCCGTAACCTAGCCTGTACTGTTTTGTAGGCTTCTGCGGTCCTCCCGGTCGAATTCTAGTGATCTGCGACGCATAGACAGTAATTACGCACAATCCTGAGTTGTATCCCATATTTTAGAGTCAGCTGGACCCGAAACTTGTACCCCAGCGATCGCGCTGTGGCCATGATTCCAACACTGTGACTCACGTAACGATCCGATACCCAGGCTAGGAGATGTGGACCTGCGTTCATCTTGAGAAAAAATGCCATGCATTACTAATCCCAAGAGAATCCCATCAATCATATCAATCAAGTACACATCACTCCCATCACTCATACCCATCCCCAAGTACAACTACCCATCCCTAAAAGTCAACTCTTCCCATCACCCATCACTCACCATCCCTCTCTCCCATCACATCTCTCTCATCACTTCTCTCCCATCACCTCTCTCTCTCTCATTCTCTCTCTCACTCATTCTCAAGCAACCCACGTCCAAGCAAGATCCATGAGAGAGCTTTGTGTGGCCCACTTCCTATCTCCCATCCCCACCCTCCAAAACCAATCTTGACCGTTGAATCTCATTCATTGGAGCTCTAGAATGCATTGATGGAAGGAGAAGTCCATGATCAAAGGTGGGTGTTTCATCATCTCATTTTTTTTTATTTAGGGCCCACTTGTAACGGGACCCACATTGATGTATGCAATATAGAGAGGGGCCCATAGTGGCGGGGTCCCTCTATCTCACCATTTCTCTCTCTTCCTCTCTCTTTTGTATGAATGGTGTGTGTGTGTGGCCCACCATGAAGTTTGTATTTTATCCATGCTATCCACTGAGTGGTCCACATGGTAGTCCGTTTGGACGAGCCCAAATATGTAAAAACACAAATAATAGCCGATCCAAGGCTCTGGTGGGCCACCATGTGGGCCCCATTCGTTGCTTGTGTGCAACCGTCCATTCATGTGGGGCCTACCATGATGGATGTGTTTCATCCAGCATCCATTCGTCCAACGTCGCTGGACGCTGGACGTTGATACCTCCACCCTCCCCCACACACATGTTTATATATATAAATATGATATATTATTATATAATATAATATTTTATAATAAATGATATAGTGGGCCACTCCTACGTGTGGACCCACCATGATTTCATGCACTAGATCAGCACCGTCCAGAGCACCCTGGGGTCTGGACAGTGGCTTTTTTTTTTTGTAATTCATGTATGATATGTATATTATAATATAATATAATATATTATATTATATGATAGTATATTATATTATATTATATGTATACTGCAGCTGACGTCTGCAGCTTGTAGGTCCCACCAGGTACGTGCACATCAAACTGTCCATCCATCTGCCCCACCTTGATGCTTGTGTTGCATATCAACCGTCCATCCATTTATAGTTGGGATGGATAGGAGCTTTGAGTAGCCACTATGATGTATGTGTTACATCCAAATCATCCATTCTTTTGGTGAGTTCGTCCTCAAGCTGGAGACTGCAATCAGGTAGATTCAAATCTTTGATGCGCCATGAGTGTGGGACCCACCTTTATCATGATTTTGCACCGTCCAGATGGCTCTGGACGGTAAGCATGGGCATTTTGATTGGTATATATTATATTATGATACAGTATATTATATTATATTATATTATATTATATTTTATAATATATATATACAGAGAGAGTGATGTGGGGTGGGGCACCATGTGGGACCCATCCACAGAAGTAGCAGCTAGGCTGCTGTACGTGGGATTGCATCCAAATCGTCCATCTATCTGGTGGGACCCACTGTCGCTGGACGGTCAGGGGTCTCTGTGGATTAGGGGTCCGCACGTGTGGACCACATGTGATGTATGGGTCTTATCCACACCGTCCATAGGATGGGACGGTAGGCCCTATGATGCATGCATCCTATATCCAAGCCATCCATCCGTCTGTCGTGCCCCTGCACCCCACCTTGATGTATTGTTCTACCACGCCGTCCATCCATCTGGCGTTCCAGCGGCTCCACGCTGATGGGTGTTTTTCCCATCCAAATCATCCACCTATTTGGGGCCACCTCGTCTCATGGCTTGAGACTAAAAATAAGGCAGATCTAATATCAAGTGGACCACCCTATAGAAAATAGTGGTGTTGAATGCCCACCCTTGAAACCCCTTTGGGTTACAGAAGTTTTGATTCAATATGATATTTGTTTTCCTTCCCTGTTCAGGTCCTTGTGACCTTATGAACAGTATGGATGGAAAATAAATACTATGGTGAGCCCACTAGAAATTTAACTATGGAAATCATTATCACCACTGCCATTTGTGGTATGGTCCAGATGATCCTTTTGATATGATTCATTTTTTTATGCACTATAATGATCTCTAACAATGGATGAATGGTGCATTTGACTCGGCCCATTTGACTTGGCCTATTCGACTCGGCCATTTGACTCGGCCTATTCGACTCGGCCATTTGACTTAGCCTATTCAACTCGGCCCATTCGACTTGGCCTATTCATCTCGGCCCATTTGAATTAACCCATTTGAATCGGCCCATTTGATCCGGCCTATTGATTCAGCCCATTTAAATTGGCCCATTTGATCCGGCCCATTGAATCGACTCATTTGATTTAGCCTATTTGATTGGCTCATTTGATTCGGCCCATTTGATTCAGCCCATTTGATCAGCCCATTGTGATTAACCCATTTGATTTATATAAGGTCTAATGAGACATGAGAGGCCTTTGTGTGGGCCGACTATGAAGTATTCAAGGCCCATGGGTAAGGCCCAATGTGATATATTTGAGGCCCGTGGGCGAGGCCCATTGTGATGTATTCGAGGCCCATGTGATGCGGCCCACTTGATGTGTATATGGCCCTTATGTGAGGCCACGAGCTCATTATATGCTTTGGCTCTATATGTAGGCCACTCCTTGGGAGCGATGTTGGTTAGAGGTCCACATTGATGGACAATGATGGTTGGATGTCCACATTGTGACCTTCCCTTAGACCTTGTTAGGCTCATTCTCATAATTCTCTTATGAATTAACCCAGATAAGTGGGCCCCATTCACCATAGACGGATGGTTTCGCGCTATCAATTTGATATAACCACGGTCGAGGGCCGATCTTTATATTATGGTTGATTGGCTGTTCATCTATGGATCCCGCCTTATTTATATGCTAATTATCGGTGCCGATTATCGATGCTGATTGTCGGTGCTGATTGTTAATGCTGATCATCGATTTTGATTGTCGAGGCCGATTCCGATTGTTGAGGCCGATTCTGATTATTGAGGCCGATTCCAATTGTCGAGGCCGATTTCGATTGCTGAGGCCGATTGTCGAGACCCATGTGATGTATATGTAGCCCGTGTTTGAGGCCCAATGTGATGTATATGCGGCCTGTATTTGAGGGTCATTATGATGTATATACGGCTCGTATTTGAGGCCCATTGGGATATGTATTCAGCCCGTGTTTAAGGCCTAATGTGATGAATATGAGGTCTATGTGATGAGGTCCATTGTGATGCATTTGAGGGCTAGGCGATGAAGCTCATTGTGATATATATTAGTCCCATGTGAGAGGCCCATCATGATGTGTATTAAGCTCCTGAGTAAGGCCCATGGTGTTGTATATTAGGCCCTTATGCGAGGCCATGGGTCCACTATATGTTAGGCTCTATGTGAGTCATTCCCTGGGGGCAATGTTGGTTAAATGTCTATATTGTCGAGGCCAATTATTGATGCCAGTTATTAATACCGATTATGAGTATATGACAACATAACATCATGATACATGCCCATATGCATCACCTGCATGTTTGTTATGAGATGTGGTTGACCATTGCATATATCATTGGGTAGGTAGTTGTGAGACCCCCTGATAGGCGGAGGTTATCTCACATGAGCGCACGGTATGCACAATATTGATGCATGACTGGATTGTATGACTCATACATCTTGCATTATGTGTTGTGACTACTGTATGCCCTAACGATATCAGGTCCATAGCCTCCATAGGCATATCGTGGATGGCCAGATGGGACATCGAAAATATTTGGTTCTATCATACGGGCACCATAGTTGTCCCTGGGTGAAAATTTCTAAACCTCCGTGGCTAGGAGATGCCCTAACGTCAAGACCGAGTGGATATATATGAGCGCATGAGGGCCGAATACCAAGAGGCCGTATCTCCTACTGTGTCATGGTCGGTTGGGAGGGGGTGTGGCCTTACCCACCCGAGAGTAGGGGGCATTGCTAGGCTGAGTTTGACCAGCTCGTGAATGGATCCGCTATCGACGTGTCGGGTAGATATTGACTAACTACTGGCCAGGCGGATGGTGAGGTCTCTTTCACTTGCATGGTCGCGCGTCAGTGGGTGGCGATTTGCATGTAGAGTGTACTAGACCTCGGTGATGATCGAAGAGAGAACCGTACTGATATGCGGACTTATCGAGTCGGAGTTACATATTCATTCATTCATTCATTCATTATCCACTAAGGTTGGTGGTGCGTAACTAATTGTTATGTACCTTTGTAATGGCAAGAATTTCGGTTGCGCGCGTGACTAACCTAAGATCAGGAGTCTTCTACATTGAGTATGACTATCCAAATTTAGGTATGAGACTAGTTTGAATAGAATTTCTTTGTGATAGACCCCATAGCCTGTGATACTACATACTATCATCTCGACTTCACTCCAGCTTGGTCATTTCATTCGCACTACATATTACATTGTATCATCAGCATCTGATATTTGGCTTACTGTCCCCGCATTGCATAGTTGATCTATATTGCTTCATCAGTATATGATATTATTTTTATTATATTTTTGCATTGTATAGCCTGGATAAGGCTGATGGTATTTATGGGCCTATCAGCATGTTTTCGCATTACTCTGATATCGTATGATTTATGATCTTGCCAGTATTTCTGATATTGTATGATTATGGGCTTATCAGTATTTCCGCTTACTCTGATTACTCTGATATTGCTTACTTGACACTTACCTTGTGCACACACTTTCACCACCCACTAAGCTTTCTATAAGCTTATGCACGATAGAAGCGTGCAGGTGGTGTTAGGTTGCAACAACGTTAAGCTTGGAGCATGCAGTGGACCTCTGGAGCTTTGATTTTATCATATGTATTTTCCTTTCAGCACTGTATTCAAATGTTTGCATTAGTGAATATGTGATGATGATGTTGCCTTTGTGATTTAGGTAAACTTGTGGTTATGCTTATTACGAGTTAAATGTAAGTTGGAAAATCCTCCTTTTAGGATCTCAGGATCGGAATCTGGCGTATGGACGCTGGAGCCGAGAATGGGGTATTACAGAGGCTATCGGCACCGGATTCGATGATCGAAAATTTTGTGAGCCCGATTTCTGAGTTTGGGACGTGACAGGTACAAAGGTAGGATACATTTCTCGTAGTGAGTCAAGTGGGTATACAATGAGGTGAGTTCACAGGTCAGTTAAAAGGGTGAACAATTAGGCTTCCTCAACCTCTTATCATGAATAAACTGGGCTTCCTTATAGGGCCCGATACATACACAAAGTGGGCTTAGTGGAGTTCATACATCTAGGACAATGTGTCCTCTTAAGCGGATTAGGTAGCTCGCTCAACACCTAAGTGGGCCTTAGGTATGGTCACTTAACTTGGCCAGAACATGAATCTAGGTGGGCCACATTCCCTATGGAAGGCCCAGTATAAACATAAGATGAGCTCCAAGGTTTGGGTAGTCCTACAGGGTATGTGGAGAGCATCACTATCAAATGGGGCCCAACGGCATGGGATAGCCTAATAAGGTAAGGTGGAAATCGCTACATCAATGTGGGCCCAATGTTTGAGATAGCCCAATAAGAGAAAGATGGGTATCACTAGCATTAATTGGGAGGGGGGGGGGGGGGGGGGGGGGCAACAGTTTTGGGTTAGCCCGGTAGGGTGAGATGGGTATCATCAATGGGGGCCCAATGGATTGGGATAGTTTAATAAGGGAAGATGGGTAATACAATCATCAATGGGGGCCTAATGGTTTGGGATAGCCTAATGAGGAAGATGGGGAGTGGGCTTACAATGGTCCCTAGGGAGATTTGCAACGGCGAGCCTTTAACCACTATTGCTCATAAGGTGCGGCCCATTTGGGACTTGGGTTTGACTAACAATAGGGCCCACAACCCTTATACTATCTAGAGGATGGATGTATAGTGCGTGTACAACGCACACATCATAGTGGGCCTCACGAGGCATCTCATAGCCTAGGAAGAATGGGTGGATAGTGTGTGTAACACATACATTAAAGTGGGCCTCATGGGGCAGCCCATGGCCCGGAAGAAGTGGATGGATAGCATACATACAACACATATATCATGGTGGGCCTTACAAGGCGGCCACACACTCCAAAACATGGATGGGCAGCATGTATAACATATACATCAAGTGGGCCTCACATACAATCCTGATGGGCCTCACATACAGCAGGTGGGCCTCATACATCAAGTGGGCCTCATCACATGGGCTTGCTGGGCGTTGTAAAGGACAACCCACTGACGGATGGCCTGGGTGAAACACACATCACAGTGGGCCTTACAAGTATGGCAGGTGGGCCCTGCACGTACAACAGGTGGGCCTCACCAGTGGACAACGTGGATATGAAACACGTACATCATGATAGGTCCCACCGTCCCTTGCTGGATGGTGTGGACAGAACACATACATCACGATGAATCCCACCGTCCCTTGCTGGACGGTGTGGATACCACATGTGTAGGGTGGGTCCCATCGTCCCAGCTGGACGGTGGACGGAGTGGATCAAAACATATATCATGGTGGGTCAAACCATCCTGCTGCTAGACAGTGGACAGTGTGGATCAAAGCATACATCATGGTGGGTCCCACCGTCCTTTGCTGGACGGTGTGGACACCACACACATCACGGTAGGTCCCCACCGTCCACACGGCTAGACGGTAGTGATAAAACACTTACATTAGGGCCCCACCGTCCTAGCTGGATGGTGGGGTATAAAAAGATACATCAGGTAGGTCCACGTGGTGGCCCACCAATCAAGATGATATTTGAATTTTCCCTTCGTCCAGGCCCCACTGTCTGGATGGTCTAGATGCAACACGTACATTAGGTGGGGTCCACGTAGGTGGCCCATTAGCTTTAAAATCAAAGCTGATATCTGTATTTTCCTTTCATGCAGGCTTGTTCGAAAACGGATAGGCAGTGGGCCACTGGACGGTCCGTCTAGCAAGGTGGGCCCTGTTGTTGGACGGCACGGGCCTGCTGGGAGTTGGACGGTGCAGATACAACACATGTGCCAAGGTGGGGTCTACCAAAAGGTGGGCCATCAAACCAGGGAAAGAGAGAGAGAGAGAGAGAGAGAGAGAGAGAGAGAGAGAGAGAGAGAGAGAATCGAGTGGTGAAGGGAGCTTCGCCACTATGAGCTCCCTTTAAATAATACAAAGCATACATCAAATGGGTCCCACCACATGTGGGCCCTCAAATCATAAAAATTAATGTTGAAAATCCCTTTCCCACCCACAAGATCAAGGTCTAAATGACTTCTTTACAATAGGAAAAATAAACATCATGATGGGGTCCATGGAGAATCGGTAGGCCACACCTAGGGTCCAAAGTGAGATCCATACCATCAATCGGTATGCCCCACTTGGTCCTTCATCAAAATCACAAATCTAGTTGTATAAACACCCAGTGATTACATTTCTTCTTAGTTCCTTGGAATGCTAAGCTCCTTAGCTTCTTCTTTGATGGAGGATGATGAAGATTGAAGGGTTGAGAGATGAGAGATTAGGGGTAGGAATTGGGCCACATACTTGAGTTCTTACTCTCCTTAGAGCCTAGAAGTTCCTCTCTTTGGTTGCTTAGAAATGGTAGAGAGAATGAGAGGGAAAGGGGATGTGATTGGATGAAAAGGGATGGGTTGTGTAAGAGAGGGACGAGTGTGTGTAAGAGAGAGTTGACTTTGGAGATAACTTTTATAAGGGAGATGGGATGGAGTGATGGGTTGTACTTGACTTGTACTTGATTGATCGATGTGATAGATTAGGTAGAAATTCTCTCAGGATTTGCAATGCGCTGCATTTCCTCGAAATATATGCGGACCCATACTCTTAGCCTGGGTATCGCATCAGTGCACAAGACACGACGATGGAACCGCGACGACGGCGCGGTCGCTAGGGTACAAGTCTCGAGTCGAGTCGACTCAGATCTATGGGATGCGACTTAGGGTTGCGTGCAAATATTGTCTACAGGTCGCGGGTCGCTGGGATTCGACGAGGAGGATCTTGGGAGTCTAAGGAACGGTGCGCACTAAGATACGGGCCTTACAATGGGGCTATTTATAACCCTTTGGATTGGTTTTCTAGTAATTGTTGGGAAGTCCATGGGTAAAAAAGCTTCAAAGGCTAGAATATTAGATTGTCATGTGGCGAGATCTCAACGGTTGGATTAATAGGTAAGGGTAATTTCAGCAAAAAGGGGAGGATTGCACTGTCTTTTCGCATTCCAACATGATTTCCATGGAACCAGAGGAACTTCACACACTAACCACTCTCTCATGCCAAAGCAAGAGACTTGTCACGTAACAAGTGTCACCTTAGGTGTCACCCAGAGAATGGGAGTCCTCCTACTTTCACAGGCAGGTTCCCATGATGGCATGTTGGCCATTCCCATGAGGTTGTGTTTCTACAGTTCCAAGTGGTGATGGGCCTAAGGTATGGGCCTGGTTTTGGGCTTTTTTTACTAAGTTAATTGGGTTGACTGGGTTTTATTGGCTTTAATTGGGTTGAGCTGGGTTTGATTGGAACCCTAGGAAGGTTTTAATGGTGGGTATCTTTATCAATGCTTCTTCTTGTGGTGTCATCCACTTGGGCCTTGATCTGCCTCATTTTTCGCATCCTCTCCCAAAATGACATAGCAAAATGGATAGACATTGTGGATAAAGCCAATACATCATAGTGGCCCCTCATAGCCCATGTCCGTTCTTAGCAAGGGACGTGTAACATCATGGTTTTCTGATACTCAGGTATTGAGTATCCTATTTTTTTTTTCCAGCTATACAAATGCAGGTTGACACACTCCATTCATACTCAAGAAAAATGTGTACACTGAACCTAAACTCTAGAACCTTGATTCCAATAAAACTTTGTAAATTTTTGTGATAGACAAATTAAATCGATCAACGTCACCATTAGGTCCTGGATTACTCGATCCACCGTCCATCAAACCCACAACTGGCATTAGGTGATCCAATACTTAATTACTATCATTAGACCATCTAACCAATAAGGATACAACTTGGGGTTCATCTAAACTGGACTAGGGATCCCTATAACCATTAAGATCAAACTAGGCCATTATCCGATTGTCGGATTGAAAGAAATCAAGATATACAACCCCAAACCCTAGTAGTGTGGCCCACCTGGACTTCTGATCGACCTGAAAGATGGACGGAGGACCATGGACTCGGTAGAAATAGATGATCAAATTTGGCCTATCATTATCCTTTCATCATCACCAATTCATCATCCCACCCCTCCCCTCCCCTACCCCTTAAGAAATAGTAGTAACAGTTCAATAACAGAGTATATAGTTGCAGTTATGGTTCACCAAACACCAATGGAGTTCATCACAATGGAACCCACATGGTTGCTTCAAGTGCACGGAAAAGGGTCCTCTTCCCCTTTTCCCACCAAGAACTGTTTAAACGAACAACGTCCGTGTCTTTTGACCGATGGCCCACCTCTTTCATCAAGGCGAATGATCCAAACCGTCCATCTGATCTAGAAGGTGGACTCGACCAAAACCGTGGTTGCAGCTCGAGTGGCTTCTTATGTTTGATTGCACAACTTCGGCTGAACAATGCCGTGTGCGGCTGCTCCACGTAAAATGCAAATACTCTGTGTAACCCTGGAAATCAGCATGCTCATTCCTCATCTAATTCTAGTCCTCCATTTTCATTAATCTTAGCCTTTTAACTGTCACCTCTTTTAGGGTTTTCATCCGCAACTTTCACCTGGTGAAAAGAATCTTTGCACTGCTAGGTGGCTTGATCCTAGCCACTCGTGAGCTTCTAAAAGATATTCCAGATCATCGGGAGCATCAGTTCTATGGCGAGCAATAGCTCATCCTACTACAATAAGAACTCCGCGACAAATCCTTACCACGCGAGATTTTATCCGCGACCAAAAATATTGGAACCCACCAATAATGTAGGATATTCATGATGATTGGTGGGTCCCATAGTGATCAGTGGACCCATCCGATCCATCTAGAAGCCACTGATCATCAGATGGGACTGAGGATCAGAAATCACCATGATTGGCCTCGTCATCTTCTCCATCCAACCGAGAAAACCATCATCACTAGATGGGCCCTATTTATAAATCAGAGACGTTCTTTTGGTAGGCCCTGCTGACAGAAGTTCTTCTATAATATGAGGATGTGGCCATGAGAACCTAAGCTAGAGTCATCATCTCTAAAATGTTCCAATTAGAATTAAGAAACTCGCAACTAATCTCTTAATTAGTTAGGTTCGAATCCTCTAAAAACGTATTAGAAAAGGTATAAATAGCTCTAAAATTGTAACACCCCAAATTTCAGGGACTGAGTGGATGCTCGCCTCCCAATTTCTGGGTGTTACAGGTGGTATCAAAGGATGAGTTTAGAATTAAACTGGACTATGGGTTGTGGACTCACCATAATGCATTCGCTGACATAGATAGGGCATCGAAACTTAGAGACATTAAACCTTATGACTAAAATCCTAAAGTAATCTCGTAAGAGTCCGAAATTTGGGAAGGGCTTGGTAGAGGGGACTACGTGCGAGTTTATTAAGGCCGAGAGACTTCGCCCCGGGATGAGCCGATTCGGTGAAGCATAAGTCTGATTGTCGCCCGAGCCCTCAAGTAAGTCACCAACACCACTTGCGGTGTAGAAACGATTTCGACCACAATTGAATGCGAGCACAATCAATCGTAGATGTCCAAGGAGGATGTGACGGGGCCGTGTTGCGAGTCATGCCAGGATTTTCCGTCATCAGAATGTATATAAGGGAAAATGGCGGACGTGAGAGGGGTGTCGGGCCGATGTGGGAGGCCAACTATGGGCTATGAGGCCTAAGAAACAAATAAAAATATGGGCGAGGATGTTTTGGGGTGCGAACTTGTAAATGCTATCTTATCTAGCCCCTAGGTTTGTCAAATTTTGTAGTGCCAAAACCTCTTAGAATCTGTATTTTGTTTAGTTGTTATTGTAAGATCAACTTCATGTTATCCTTGCCAATTTTGTCTACATTCAAGTACAAGAATAAGAAGTTCAAGTACAAGATTAAGAGGTTCAAGAACAACATCAAGAAGTTCAAGTACTAGATCAAGTCTTCAAGCTTCAACTACTTCAAAAGAATGATATGTGATGATTCAATATGTATTTAAGGTTTGTTTGACCCTAGATTGACCTTAGAATAGGTCATACAATTTGTATTTATATCATAGGTAATTTGATAATTTTATGGGTAATTTTTTGACTAGTCCTAGTCATGGTTCGACTAGTCCAGATATGGGCTCGACCAGTCCAAGAATTTTCTTGACCAGTCTAAGGTTATTGTGGATTTTTTAGAATTTTTTGTTGGACTCTCGACCAGTAGTGAACAGTGCTCGACCAGTCGTGCAGTGCTCAACTCAAAGTCTAGCAAGGTTTTCTGGTCCCACTCGATCGATCGAGTGCATTGCTCGACCAGTCGAGCAGGCCACTCGACCAGTTGAGCAAGCCATTCGACCAGTCGAGTAACGATCTTATCTTATCGCGCTAGAAATTTTGAAATGCTGTTGGTCCTTCGACCAGTCAAACCGACCACTATGCCAGTCGAGCGAACGGTATTTTTGCCTATAAATTGAAGACGATTTTCAGAGTTTCATAACTCATTCCAAAAGATATTAAAGTCACAACTCTGAGAACTCAGTCTCCATTATTATGAAGTTATTGTGAGGTATTTATAAATTATTTTAATAGTTTTTTTGGTTATTCAATTCTTTGATCTCTTGATTCCATTCTATTTGATATTAAAGGGAAAATTTGAATTTAACCCTTTGTGAGATCCAAGAAGTTTAATCCAAAGTAGCCTAAGGTTGGATTTAATTTAAAATTCATTTAGACCTAGAACCCTATCATTTGAGAGATTGAACATTAAACATTGAACATTCTACATCTCCAAAGAAGCAGTTCTACCGGGCTACAACGAAGTACTTTCTTTAGATAAGTATAATTTCAATTTTTTGTATTTGGTTTGTAAGATTGTAAGAAAATATTTCATTTTTGGTTTTGACTGAGATAGCCAGAAAATCTCAGTGAGTGGGGTTTTTAATTGTGATAGCCCTTTGAAAACACAATTGTGAAGGTTTTGGGTGAACCTTGGAAAACCTATTTATAGTGAAAGCCAATATCCCGTGGGTGAGGATATTGGGAGTGGAGTAGTTGTGTGACTGTTTTCTAATAGTTGGTGTACACACAAGCGAACCACTATAATTGCTGGAGTTGTGGTGAATGTTTATTATTGTGCATTTATGGAGAATGATTGTAATTTATTTTTTGCACATGTGATGAATGTTGTAATAATAGTAGATATTTATTTCTGTTTTATTCTTTATTCTTCTGTATTGGTTTGGGACTTTGATACATAGACCGTTCTAGAAATTAGTGTTGAGGGTCAAATATTGCATATTAGACCTAGTTATTATTTGATTTTGTGAACATGATACTATTTAACGCCTTGTTTTAATCGTGTTTGTAATGCAAGGTGTATTTAGGAGCTTAGACTGAAAAAGGATACTAAAAGTATGGATTTGACGCTTTGAAGTCACCAAGGTAAGGGATGGACTCCAGGAGACCGAGATCGAGGAATTTACATGCTAGAGATCCGAGGAAAGCAAGATGTTCACATTAAATAGGCCTGAAAAGTGTCCTAAATACAAGATCACAAGGTTCCCACCATCCGTTCGACTTGATACTTCAGATATGACCTGAGGACAATAAATTAACCGTGCACATCAAATTTCAGCTCCCGGATCCTTGTAGAAGTGGCCCAACGGATAGATCAGCCTATGAATCTCTGATTCGGGGCTCACCCGAGATCTGGATATGCTTCAAAATTCTTCTCGACAGCCTAAATGAAGAGAAAAAGCGAATGGATGGAGCGGATTTGTCATGAACCTTACAAGTGAACCCAACTAGCTGTGCCAGTGCCTAGTGCACAATTGCACTCAATGTGCACTGGACCTACTCGCGCGGTTAGAGTCGGTTTGATCGACTTTTCTAAACAGAGCCGTAGACTCTTTGTTCTCTCTCGCGCATAGCCGTCTACTGGGAGGATGTATGGCCCACCTTTATCATCCGGACGGCTGATCCAAGCCATCCAATGCACACAGGAGGAGAAATTGAATGCACCCAAGGAGATCTTGGCCTAAGACACGTCAGAATCTGCTTTCTTGCTCATTGAAGGGTCAAATCATCATCAAATGATAGATCAGGTGGGCCACATCAAAAGATGTCCAAACACCATCCATCCTATCAAAATTTCTCCATGAAGCTGATGGACGAAGTGGATTTCTCACGCAACTTTGATCATGGACCCCACTGAGCACCACAGCGTAAACAGCATGCGCAAGCTCGATTTTAACGTCCGAAACTGACGCTGTTTGGTCGATTGTATGATCATGGTTGGTGATCATATGGCAGATCTGGACCATCTATCGTAAAGATCAGTTAAAAAAATGTCACAGGAGACGTTGATTTCACGGACGAAGTGCGAGGAAATCAGGAGTTTTGAGGCCTCGAGTTTAGCTGCGTCAAGGAGTTACGCGGCTGTTGCTGCGAAAGCCATTTCAGCACCGACTCCTATCCACCGACTCCAGCACTTTCCTCTTGTGTGTGAGAGCTCTCCAGTCGACTGTATCAGCCTATAAGGAAGAGAGAGAAGGAATGTGAGAGGGATCTTGGCTTGGGCTGGACGTGAAGCACAGAACAAGGGAGAGAGTAGAGTTGTTTTTCTTTTTCTTTTTATTTTTCTTTCGTTTTTGTTAAGGGATTTAGCCTAATCATGTTGCTAGGCTAAACCTCTTAGCTAGGGTTAAGAGGTGAAGCTTGCAGCATGATGGGAGACCTTTTTGCTTGTGCCTTTTGTTTAGACTGAACTGATGTTGATTTGAGTTTAATTAAGGGAATGTTTTTAGTTTTTAATGGTCTGTTGTGACTAAAATTACAATAGGTCTACGATAGCTTTGAGCATGTTATTTTCCTTTTTATGTTTATGACGTCAGAATGCCCTGTTGTTCACCATCATCTCCTGGGCATGATCGGATGACGGTACCCTTCCTAACCTTCATATCATGTTGATTGGTTGTTATTTAGTTTAATTTTGTTATTTACTTTGTCTCCCGGGTAGGGTTTGGTGATGGAATCCATTCTAATTTATATACCTTTCATCTATTGAAAACTATATCAAAGAAAGTTTAGTTCGATTTTCATGATGGGACTCTAAGTCCAGTTGAGTTCTTGAGCAGGCATAAGATCGTCTTGATCTCTACAAGTGGATCCTCTGAATCCCTAGTTTCTTACCTCTAAATTCTCTAAGTTTTAGATAAATATTTCACCATTATTCCCTCATACTCACTTGATTTAGATTTCATCTTAGTTTAGTTCTAGTTTTATTTAGTTTTAGATAACATACTGGTTTCAGTCCCTTGGGATTCGACCTCGGTCTCACCGAGTTTATTACTACATCACAACCCTATACTTGGGGAGTGAATTAGGTTGCCCAACCATAAGCCTTTGGTTTTTGGTGTAAGGTTGTCTTTAGAATAACATTTGTATCAACCTCTCAATATTTGTGCATTTGAGGTTGCTATTTATTTCTGTTATTTGGAATTGATAAGTGCTATCTTTTTCTATTTCTTTCTTAATTCTGTATTTAAATTTTAATTTGGCATAGTCCTATTCACCCCCCCTCCCCCTCTAGGATTCTTAGCTCGGCCTTTTCAAGTGGTATCAGAGCCTAATAGCTCATTTATTTAGATTTATTTCCTCAACCAACTGATCTGAGCTTATATCATGTCAAGTTTTGATAGCCTTTCAATTTATAATATTTTGACAACTGTTCAAAAATCATTAGTTTCAGGCGTCTATTGCTTCT
Source organism: Magnolia sinica (assembly GCF_029962835.1). Lineage (NCBI taxonomy): Eukaryota > Viridiplantae > Streptophyta > Magnoliopsida > Magnoliales > Magnoliaceae > Magnolia > Magnolia sinica. The sequence continues at coordinate 37,273,894 of NC_080577.1, forward strand.
ATAATTTTAATAATTTTTTTTCAACTTCAAATGAAATGAAAATTTGTGAGATGATTTTAAACTTAATTATAAAATATAATAAAATTTTTAAAAATAATTCAGTATCTAAAAGTATAAAAAATCTTACAAGGAATAGATACATTTTGGAATCATACAGAAAATCATTGGTTTTGGACAACCGGTACTTCTGGAATTTTTATAATTTTTATGAAACTTCAAATGAAATGGAATTTTGTGAAATAAAAGTCAACTTAATAAAGAATTATAAAAAAATAAAAATAATTTAGTAAATAAAAGTAACAAATACATTATTAATAATAGATGTGTTGAAACCCAAAAATTTTATAACTAAGAGTTGCCGATGGACTAGACATATCTTTTCATATTAGAGTTTTAGTATTCGATGTATTTTTAGAAAATTTTTTCATACTTGAAATCACCCTGTATAATTAAATTAGAATTTTCTTTTTAATATAGTTTCTATTTTAAGTAGTTTTCAGTACAGTTGAATTAGGACACTTGAGTAGGATTGAGTTTCATAGTTTAAGACTCTGTAAGCTTGTATTAGAGGTGGACCACAATAAAATATTTTAAGTTTTATTATTCTCTTATGGATTCAAGGTTCATAGTACTTTGAGGAGAAGATCTCCTTCCTCTTTCCTTTTCCACGCCCTTTCTTGCATCACCATCCATTCAAACCTTTAAAATATTTTAAAACTTCTAATTCTTCATTTTCTATCAAAATCAACGAAATCGAAGCGTGATTTGCTCATAAATCACTGGCCATAGGATCAAAATGGTAATGTCAATAGAAAACCTTAGGCCATCGTAAACCTTTTTAGGATAGTCGTTTGATAATATGCATCGTGAAGATGCATCACACACTAAGTTGAACATAAATTAAAAAGAACCCTCCTTAAAAAGAACGATGGACAATCTTATAAATGTGAAACTTGAACTTACTAATAAATTTTAATATTCTCCAAATGTCTAGAATAATCGGACTATGGAATTACAGAACCATATACTTGTGAAGCATTTGCGGCTTGACCCAATTCTAAATCATGGGCGACTACCAATGGACTCACTACTTTGATCGAGGAGAAGACCAGGATTCACCATGATTAAGAAGGGATACAACGAGCCTTCTACCCTGGTCAGGTAAATGATCAACGTATTGGGTTTAAGCCCACTACAACCGTCTCTCCATGTTAGCCGAACACTGAAAACATATATATATATATATATATATATATATATATATATTTAAATTCTAGATAGAGGGGAACTATCGTCATGAATCTAAATCTTTTGGAAAATTGTAGTAAATTGTTAGGGTGATTTTTTTAAAAAAGAGGGGTAGACTGTAAATGCTATTGTGTAAATCTAGCACCCGTAGTGTTGTCAAATTTTGTTGTGTCAAACCATTTAGTATTTATATCATGCTTTGAGTTGAAGTGATTAGGTTCGTACATTTTAAAGTTCTATGGATCTTCATCGAACTTGCCTACATCTTCAAGTTGAACTAAAGAGTGTTGAAGTTTATGGTTTCAAGTTAAAATTCAAGAACTCAAGTTCAAGTTTGAAGTTTAATTCCTGTATGCTAAAGACTCAAGAACTCAAGCGTAACTCAAGCTCAAGTTCAAGAGATCGAACTCAAGCTTCAAGTATCACAAGATATCAAGATTCGGAAGTGAATGATGTTTCATTTGTTCATACTCACAAATAGGTTTGGATGACCCTAGATTGACCTTAGGTTGTGTCATATTCATTTCATATTTGATGTGAGTCATTTCATATGTTTATAGGTAATTTTCTGGACTAATCTTAGTCCTTGTTCAACTAGTCCTAGTACTGGCTCAACCAGTCTAAGAGTTTTCTCGACCAGTCCAAGGTTTGTTGCTAATTTTTAAAATTTTCTATTGGACTCTCGACCAGTCGTGGAGACTACTCTACCAGTCGTGCAAGCTCGACTCAAAGTCCAATAAGCTTTTCTGGTTCCACTCGACCATTCGAGCAGGCCACTTGACCAGTCGAGTAACAACTTTATCTTATCGCGCCAGAAAATTTAAAATTTTGTTGGTCTTTCGACCAGTCGAACCGACCCTTAGACCAGTCGAGTGAACAGTATTTTCACCTATAAATAGAGCATGATTTTTGGAGTTTATTCATTTATTCAAAGCTAAATCAAGACACCACTCTGAGAGATAAGTTTGTGAATTTATTAAGCTATTCTGTGCTCATTTTAGATTCTCTTTAATTAGCTTTTGTAATTTGATCTTGAGATCTTTATTCCAATCTTACATTAAGAAGGCATTTGTGATTTCCCCTTTCTTGAGATCAAAATCAAATCAAGCTAGCCTAGGTTGATTTAATTTAAAAATCATTTAGAATTAGAACCTTTTCATCTGTGAGACTGGACATTGAACATCTTTGTCTACATCGAATTGGTTCTACCAGGCTTCTTTAAAAGGAGAAATTCCAGATAAGTACATTTATATTTTGTATATTCCTTTTTGGTTTTTGAGGTTGTGCTAGAAAAATCTTTTTTTGGTTTTGTCTAAGGTGATCTAGAAAATCTCAGACTGTGGGGTTTTTGTGATTGTGTAAGCCCAATCAAAGACACAATTGTGAAGGTTTTAAGGTGAACCTTGGAAAACCTTTTTTCATAGTGAACGCTAATATCCCGAGGGAGTGGATATTAGGAGTGGACTAGTTGTGTGGCTGTTTTCTAACAGTTGGTGTATACACAAGCGAACCATTATAATTCTTAGTGTTGTGGTGGATGATTGAATATGCTTATTGTAAGACCCATATCCTAGCTCGTATCGTTCCATGTGCTTCCGCAGTCTTCCCGGTCGAATTCCAGCAATCGTCGACCTGTATCCGATGTTTGCATGCGATCCTAAGTCAAGTCCTGCATACCGAAGTTGGCTCGACCCGAAACTTGTACCTTAGTGACCATACTATCTCCACGGTTCTAACGCTGCGAGTTGCACACTAATCCGATACCCGGGTCAGGAGATGTGGGTCCACATTCATTCCGAAGAAACGCTGTACGTTGCGAATTCTAAGAGAATCTCTACAACATGTCTCATCAATCAAGTCAAGTACATCCTCCATACCTCAATGCCATCTTACCCTATCCCATGTACAAACATCCACTCTCTCTTTTCCACAAGTCAACTCTCTCTCTCTCCCTACCCATTCCTCTTTTACCAAAATTTCCAACAAACCCATACCTCTCCATCCCCTTCCTTACAACACCCATTCCACCCATCCCATATCAATCCATCACCTCTCTTTCTCTCTCATTCTCTAAGCAATCTCCCAACTCCCATGAGAGCTTCCAACGTCCAAGACCTCTCTCCTAAAAACAAGTGTGGCCCACTTTTCCACCTCTCATCTCTCATCTCAACCATTCATTCTCCATCAACCTCCATTAAAATAGAAGGCAAGGTGCATAGGAGTCTAAGGAGTTAAAGAAGAAGGCCGATAGGTGGGTGATCCACCGTTGATTTTAAATCTTAGGGCCTACTTAATGTGGGACCCACATGATGTATGCATTGTATAAGGGAGGACCCAATAGTGGCGGGGTCCCTCTCCTTCCCATTTTTTCTCTCTCCCTCTCTTATGGATGATGATGTGTGTGTGTGCGGCCCACCATGAAGTATGTATTTTATCTATGCCGTCCACTGAGTGGCCCACATGACAGTCCGTTTGGACGGGTCTAAATGAAAGAAAACATAAGTATCAGTTTGAACTAGATCCGATGTGGGCCATATGTGTGGACCCCATCATGATGTACGTCTCTATTATACGACAACAGGGAGTGGGGACCACTCCACACATGCTACACGTGTGGAGATGGGCCCACATTAGTGCATGTAACCAGCCTTCCATCCAACATCCAGACTCTCTAGACGCTGGGTTCTTGAATGTTATAATATAATATTCTATAATATAATATATTATATTAAGTACACAATATACAATATTATATAATATAATATATTATATTAACTAATACTATGGTGGGTCACCCTCCCACGTGGGACCCACCTTTAACATAGGTAATCTGCACAGTCCAGATGGATCTGGACGGTGGGCAGACACTTCCTCATTGTATATAATATATATATATATATAATATTATATTATATTTAACTATATAATATATAATATTATATAATTTAATATACTGCTTTGGTGGGCCACTCCCACATGGGACCCACTTTTAGATTATATGAAGATCTGCACCGTCCAGGCGGGTCTGGATAGTGCCACAGGGCCCGATATATGTGTTTTATCCACACCGTCCACACCAAAGGATGGTGGGACCCACACGTGGGATTTTTGCACGTGCAGCAGCAAGGACGTGGGGCCCTCTAATGCTGTGTAACGTCCAGACCGTCCATTCATTGGACATGCTCCTGGACCCCACCGTGATGCGTGTGTTATATCCATACCATTCATCTGTTGAACGTGTGGGGGCCAGCACCGCCGTCCATTCATTCGGCGAGCTCGTCAATGGCTTGAGACTAAAAATGAAGTAGATTCACATCTCTAGTGGGCCACGTACGTGGACCCCACCCCTGATATATGTGATCCAGCCAAACCGTCCATTCATCTGGCAAGCTTTTCTCAAGGCTTGAGACTGAAAATAAGACAGATCTGGTATCACATCGACCACACTACAGAAAACAGTGGATTCAACACCCACCATTGAAACCCCCTTTTGGGTTACAAAACTTTTGAACCAATATGATATTTGTTTTCCCTCACTGTTATGGTCTTTGTGACCTTATGAACAGTCTGGATTGGAAATAAATGCTATGGCGGGCCCTCTAAATTTTTAACAGTGTGAATCAATATCACCACTGCCATTTATGGTATGGTCCAGATGATCCTTTGGATATGATTCCTTTTTTTTATGCTCTAAAATGATCTCTAACAATGGATGAATGGTGCATTTGAATCGGCCCATTTGCCTCGGTCCATTTGATTCGGCCCATTTGATTCGGCTAATTGATTCGGCCCATTTGAATTGACCCATTTGGTCCGGCCCATTTGATTCAGCCCATTTGATTTGGTACATTTGAATCGGCCCATTTGAATCAGCCCATTTGATTCGACCTATTTGAATCAGCCCATTTAAATCAGCCCATTGGTTCAGCCCATTTGAATCGGCCCATTTAGTTCAGCCCATTTAATTCAGCCCATTTGATTCGACCCATTTGATTCGGCCCATTTGATTCAGCCCATTTGAATCGGCCCATTTGAATTGGCCCAGTTGATTCGACCCATTTGAATTGGCCCATTTGATTCGGCCCATTGATTTGGCCGATTTGATTCGACCCATCTGATACGGCCCAATGTTATATATATGTTGGCTCATGAGTGAGGCCCAATGTGATGTGTATATGCCCCTAAGTGAGGCCCACAATGATGTATATTAGGCCCTTGTATGAGGCCATGGGCCCATTATATGATTGGCCCTATGAGTGCCACTCCTTAGGAGCAATGTTGGTTAAAGGTCCACATTATGACCTTCCCTTAGGCCTTTTTAAACCCTTCCTCATCATTCTCTCGTGCATTAACCCAAACGCTTGGGCCCCATTGATTTTAATTAGTTCATCATCTGTCGTCATCTATGGACCCCGACTTGCGTCGAGGTTGATTACCGATGCCGATTATTGGTGCCGATTGTCGATACCGACTACCGTTGGCGATTATTAGTTTGTGACAGTATAACATTGTGATACATGCCCATACGCATCATCTGTATGTTTGTTATGAGATGTGATTGACCTTTGCATATGCCTTAGTGCAGGTGGTTTATGGGACTCACTGACAGGCAGAGTTACCCCACATGAGCGTATGGTATGCGCAGGATTGATGCATGATTGGACTGTGTGATTCATGCACATTTACATTTGTGTGATTGTGATTACTGTGCGCCTTAACGACATCAGGGCTGTGGCCTTCACAGACACATCGTGGTGGCCGGATTAGATACCGAAAATATTGTTTCTAGCATCGAGGCGCCATAGATGTCCCTGGGTGAAAATCTCTAAACCTGATGGTACCAGAGGATGACTCCAACGTCGAGACCGAGTGGGTACATGAGTGCATGAGGGCCGAATACCAGGAGGCGACGTCTACCAATGTGTTGTGGTTAGTTGGAAAGGGGTGTGGCCTTACCCACCTGAGCATAGAGGGCATTGCTAGGCTAAGTTTGACTAGCTCGTGAATGGGTCCGCTATCGATGTGCCAGATAGGTATTGGCAGACTATTGGCCAGGTGGATAGTGAGGTTTCTTATGCTCACTTGGGCTGTGTGCTTGGGAAAGGGGCAGTGCCATTTAGAGTGTACTAAACCCCGGTGATTATCTAGAATTAGAACTGTACTGATATTTGATGCTCTAGTGATGAGCTGCATTGATATATGGATTTGGATGAGGGTTGGCATGCTTGAGTTGCATCTCGCATCGCATGGTCTTGATATGGCCGATAGCATTCATATCTTGCACTGCATAGCCTTGGTACAGCTGATTGCATTCATGTACTCATCAACATGATTTCGCATTACTCTGACCTTGCATTCTGAGCACGTTCACATTACGCATACACTTACACCACCCTCTAAGCTTTTTATAAGCTTATGCATGATTGATAAGTGCAGGTGACGCCAGGATGTAGCCGTAGCCTCACCGCAGTAGGAGTGTACTGTCGAGCTTCAGGAGTTTCTGTTATTATCATTATATTGTATTTCCCTTCATATGCATTGTACCTTAAAGTTTTTTATCATAATAGATTGTGTGATGGTGTTTTTGTGGTTATTGTTTGTGGTTTATGCTTATGGTTATGCTTATACTGAATCAAAATCATGTTCGAAATCCTCCTTGTAGGATCCCAGGATCGGAAACTGATGTATGGGTGTCGGGAGCAAAGAATGGGGTACTATGGATGCTGTCGGCATCGGATTTAGTGATCAGGAATTTTGTAAGCCCTGTTTCCGAGTTTGGAGTGTGACACTTATGTATGTGAATGTTGTAATTTACTTTAAGCATTTGTGATGAATGGTGTAATTTATTTTATCCGCTTGTGGGAATGTTGTAATAACTTAGTTTATTTTATTTGCTATTTCCTTTGCCTCTTTATTGGTTTGGGTTTTTGATACTTATAAACATTCTAGTAAGGTTGTCCTGCCATAAGCCTTTGGTTTTTGGTATTAGGTTGTTCTTAGAACTAAGTTTGTATCAACCTCTCAAGACTAGTATATTTGAGGTTGCTATTTACTTGTACTTCTTTATTTGATTGTGCTATCTTTCTTTCAATTTTGCATTTATTTTTTAATTTGGCATAGTCCTATTCACCCCTCTTCTAGGACGTATAGCTCAGTCTTTTTAAGTGGTATCAGAGCCTAATAGCTTATTTTTATTTGGATTCATTTACTAAGCTAATCGATCTGAGCTTATAAGATGTCAAATTTTGATAGCCTCTTAATCACTAGGCCTTTACCTTTTGATGGCTCCAATTATGCCTATTGGAAAGCCAGAATGAGGATCTTTTTAAGCTCCATAGATGAGAGCATGTGGCAAGCCACAATGACTAGATGGACCCCTCCTACCACTGAAGAGACTGACACTAATGGAACCAAAACTATGAAGGTTACACTTTATTTTTCTTAGACCACACTTCAAATAAATGAGAGTAGTGCAAATGCAAAGGCTTTAAATGCAATCACTTACACACTATCACTAGATGAATTCAAAAGAATTATATCTTGTGATACTGTAAAGCAAGCCTGGGATATTCTAGAAACGACATACGAGGGTACAACTATTGTCAAGAAATCTAAAATTCAAATCCTCACCACTGAGTTTGAGGAAATACATATGGAAGAAAGTGAAACTTTCTTAGACTTCTATACTAAGTTAAATGACATAGTCAACTCTATGTGGGGTCTTGGTGATAGTATCCCAGAAGGCAAAGTCTGTGCAAAGATATTGCGCTCATTGCCTGATAGGTTCAATTCAGAGGTCACTGTCATTCAGGAACTTCGTGATACAGATTATATGAGGGTCAAAGAGTTGGTTGGTTCTTTACAAACATACGAGTTAAACTTTAAGGCTCCTAAAGGTAAGTCCATTGCCCTTAAGTCTTCTAAAAATTTTTCTCATGATAAAGCTAGTAATTTTGATTGTGAAAATTCTGAAGATAATATGACACTATTTGCCAAGAAGTTTTATAAAAATTTTAAAAGTAAAAATAGGGTAGATTTTCAAAAACCTTTTGAAAAGAAAAAGATTAGATCCAAAACTTGGAAATCTATTAAAGACAGCCAATGTTTCAACTACCATGAATATGAGCATCTGACAAACAAATGTCCAAAGAGGGACAAACCTAAAAAGAAAGGCATGTTGGCTACATGGTATGAATCGTCTTGCTCTGAAGCCTCTTTTGAGTTAAATGATTCTGAACCTGAGTCTACTAATGAGGTTAAAGCCTTAATGACTCTAGCCAAATTCACTTTCTCATACAGTTGTGATTCAACTAGTGAAGAAAATCTGAGAAGTGATCCTGAAAATGATGAAGATTTACAAGACGCCTATGATGCCCTATACAGGGAAAGTTGTGAGATAGCTGTAAAATTAAAACTTCAAAAAGAAAAGTTTTTGAAACTAAAAGAAAATTTTGATAATCTAGTTTTAGAAAAATTGCACATTTCAGATTGTTTTGAAAAAGGTAAGTGTGATTTAGATTTCAAAATATCCCAAGTTGAAAACCTCAAATCTGAAAATGAAAAACTGAAACTAGAAGTCTCTTCTCTCTTGAGTATGAAGGATTGTAACGTTTCGGAAAAATCCGTACAAAGACCTGAGTACAACCTCAGGCAGAACAACCTAAGGACCGCGTCCGGTTATATAACTTAGACGGAATTTAGTTAAGTACTAAATAATTGGTGGATTAAGCTTGGGCCACCATTTTTGCAAATGGGAAGGTCTAGAACCAAGAATACCACTGGCTCAATGTCATCTTAAGACCTAGAAGAAATCCCAAGGGCCTGTCGCTCTCGGGAGTACATTGAAACTTGGTAACAGACCTAGACCGCACGTCGAGGGTCCGATGACCGCGAAATTATAGGAAGATGTCCGTCCTGCTGGGCTTGACAACCATCATGGGAATCAAGCCCAAATAGTGTCTAGAAACGCCCAACTTAAGCTATGAGTTAAGAGCGTGAGAAATGCGAATATCCTTAGAAAATGAACTGAAACTTAAGTGAATTGGGCCATTTGCTCTCACGCAAAGTTGAATAATTCGGATTGTTAGTTTGTGACCAAACTTCGCCCATGGGGAAAGGAAATTTTCCTGCACCTATCCGTATAACTGTAGTCCCAATTGAACATGTACGACCGTTGATCAAACACAGGTTCTCCACAGTTGATCGACTTATCCGATTACACCGAAATCATGTCCTATCATGCATCCACTGGTAGGGAGTGTACCACATGATGTAGATGAGCAATGGGCCTCTCTGAGAGCCCTGTTCATCAGAAATAGCCGCCCACGGGGTATAAACAATGTATAAAGTGGCTTTGGGGCCATTTGCATCATATATGGGGCTATAAATAGCTTCCCACACACCCCCTCTCTCAAAAATCTGAATTTCAAACCCTAGATCGAGAGAGAAGGGAAAAGAGAAAATAAAAAAGAGGAAGTGTAGGAGATCGTTTCAACTGTTGGAAATCTTCTCCCACACATCCACGTGCCTAATCACCGCCTCTATTACGCTACCAAACTTCTTTCGGCTATGATTTCGGGTAAGAAATATCAACCCTAATATCAATGTAGAAATCCCAGATAGCTTTTGTTAACCTAACTAACTAGTTTCATTGTTTAGGTGCCGACATTTCATTTTTGAAAACGTATAATATGGACCGAGTCTGAGTTGAGCATACTAACGAAAGGTGCGGGATATAAACATTTAGGTTGTAGTTTATCAATGCTTTCATGACGGTTAATGATTTATATCTGTCTTGATTGCTACCGTATTATCTTAAATGTGTTGATTTCTGTATGAGATAGACCTATGAACTGACATAAATAATTAATGCACCCTATGTGTTTGTTGAAATGTTTAAATGAGCAATAGAAAGTGATTAGTGCTTTACATGATTTCTAATCTAGGATTCATCATTGTCATATGCATGTAAATCTCTCTGTATAAAGAATTGATAAAATATATGTTGTAACTAATGTAGTTTATGTGTTTGATAAATTGTCTAAATGTGAAAATTGTTGATGATTTGTATTTACTACGAGTATTAAGATAGAATTTTGATTGTCTTATGCATATGTATAATTTCCCCTATGAAATCAATTGATAAATGCATGTTGTATTAGTATGGTCTATGTGTTTGATGAAATGCCCACACGAGAAATCCACATGGATTGTTTGTTGAATGCTGGGATAATTATTACACGTGGTTGTTAGTCGCATTTGAGTAGGATTGAGGCTACAAACGTAGCCCATGCAATTGGTAAAAGTCCTTGTTCGGGTGGCCGAATTAGTCTCACCACCTTAGGTAAACTCGATGAATCCAAGTCGCACGACGATTGTCGACAATGGCTTGGCCACGAGGGGCACTTACATGCTCTATGTCGATTAAGTCAGCGTGCACCCGTACCAATCGAGCTTTCCTAATGAACCGAATGACCTGTTGTGTGTTTATCATATATGGACGCGACTGCTTGAATCTAAGGTACCCCTAACCAATATAAAGATCCACTTTAACCATGGTACCACGATCTACTATGACTCATGAGACAAGCATGGTGGTATGGGATACCGTGTCCGAGCTATCGGCCTATGTTGGCATGACGAGCCTCCTCGTAGTGACCAGTGAGCAACTAAGACTCGTGAGCCGGGCATGGTGGTATGGGATACCATGTTCATGCTGTCGGCCTACGCTGGGGTGATGAGCCTCCCCGTAGTGACCACGAGCACAATTTCTTGCAACTTGCCTATCGTATGTGTTTGACTAGGAGTGACGAACCTATAACTTGCCCATCGTATGTATTTAACTAAAAGTGACGAAACTAGACGGATCCAGAACATAGGAGTAGGACCACTGCGGTTGTCCAATGCCAAATGTTCAATTTGGGTCAATGATATAAAGGGAGGTACTCTAGCTTCCCAAATTTATTGTCTGAATGAGCTTAATTAATTACTTAGCTAACATGACCATGCATTGCACTGCATTAGTTAGGATGTGCCAAAAAGGCGTTGGAGTTGCACCGTTTGAGGAAATGTTGTCATATGCGAAATAGGCTGTTGGAGTCACGTGTGAGGGAGCATTAATGGGTGAGGGCATGCATCATTACTTGCACCCCATTCCTGCATTAAAAAGAGAAGTTAGGAAGTGATTGTTATGATTGCTTTGTCATTACTGCTTTGATTGACTTGATAACATGTATAACTTTTACCTTATAGAACCACTGAGTTGATCACTCACTCCCACTCTGGGACGGTATTTTAAAACACCAACCAGACACTGATTTAGATGCAGGTACAGATGATGTCTATGCTCTGGAGCAGGACTTCTTGGATGAGGAGGAGGAATTCTCCTCCTTCCAACTCTTGGGCGGGTCGATGTAGACCAGTACTATTGCGTAGGAGACACTGGGCATCAGGGCTTAGTTGAACACATTTACACTACCACTTTTTGTACATTTTGAAATTTTATTTGTATATATTGAACTAGGTTACGTACTCATACTCTGGAAGGAATTTTGTGAAACATTTGCATACTTACACAGATACGTTTATAATTCCGCACTTGCTTAACTTAATTAAATTCGGAGTATAATGTGTTGTTTAGTATAATCCCATGCATGCATAACTCATTAGCATGACAGAAATCTGAATATCATCATCCATAATGCATAAGTGATGTTCTGAATCTCGGGAGTAGAGCTTTACTCGACCCTTGAAATTCAGGGCGTTACAAGGATACTTGGAGATATGCCCAGGGTGATCCTAAACTAGAAAAACTATTAACTGGATCAAGGAAATGTGACGATAGATCTGGTCTGGGCTAAGATAAGTATACGCCTCCTAATATAAGCACACTCCTCCAAAATTTATTAAAGGGGAGTCCTCTAACTCAAAAGGGAAAAGTCTCAATCAAAATACGTTCAAAAATCTTAAAACTTTTCAGGCTATGAAACCTAAAATCAACCATATCAATTATAGAAATCAGAATCATAACCCCTTAGCTGAGAAAATTGTGGATTTACTCAAGGAGCTTCTAAAATCTAACTCAAATGGTAGAATATACAACAACTACAAGCATAGAAAAACTAACTATCCTCCAAAACCCAAAACTGTAATGAAATGGGTTCCTAAGGTTGCTTGTTTGGTTGCCCACACCGCTTTCAAGGCTTCGAGTCAATCAAAGTGGTTGCTCTAGACACATGACAGGTGATAAAGATTTGTTCACTAATCTTAAAGATATGACCGATGGCTCAGTCACATTTGGTGATGGTAGCAACTGCGGGATTATTGGCGAAGGTACGGTTCAACTCTTTAATCTTCCTCCATTTGAGAATGTGTTATTTGTAGAAGGCCTTAAGCATAATCTTTTAAGCATTTCTCAAATTTGTGATAACAAACATAGCGTCAAATTCACCAACCAAGGGTGTGAGATTTCTAATGAGAATGGTTCTGTGATATTAACTGGTCGCAGAACATCTGACAACTGTTATATAGTCAGTGATTCTAGCTTGTCTAAGTTATCGTGTTGCATGGTCCAAACTGATGAGACCGAACTATGACATAAACGCCTAGGACATGTACACTACCGTAATCTTTATAGACTGAGCAAAAGTGAAGTAATAAGTGGTCTACCCAAGTTAAAGAAAATGGATAAAATTTGTGGCAAATGTCAGATTGGAAAATAAACTAAGAGTGCTCACAAGAAAGTGAACTCTAATGCCACATCTAAACCCCTTGAACTTCTCCACATCGATCTCGTTGGACCGACTAGAACGGAAAGTCGAGGCGGTAAGAAATATATTCTGGTAATAGTAGATGATTTTACTAAGTATACATGGGTAGTTTTCATGAGAGAGAAATCTGAGACTCCCAATGAAGTGAAAAGGGTACTCAAGCGTATCCAAACTGAGAAGGAATCACTTGTCACCAAAATCTGTAGTGATCATGGTTCCAAATTTGATAATAGTAGTTTTGAGAAATTTTGTAGCGACATGGAATATCGTATGAGTATTTTGCACCCAAGACACCTCAACAGAATGAGGTTGTTGAAAGAAAAAATTGGGTACTTCAAGAAATGGTTAATGTGATGTTGAATAGTATGAAACTTCCTAAAAATCTTTGGGCTAAAGTTGTGAGCACGGCGTGTTATATCACTAATCGTGTTTATACTAAAAAGTCTAATAATAAGATTGCATATAAACTATAGTTTAATAAGAAGCCTACTGTTAAATACTTTCAAGTTTTTGGCAGCAAGTGCTACATTTTATGTGACTGGAAAAATTTAGAAAAATTCAACACTAAAAGTGACGAGGGTATTTTCTTAAGATATGCCCTAAATATTCAAGCATATCGTATTCTCAACAAGAGGATCAGTGTAATTGAAGAATCCATCAATATGGTTATAGATGATTACTTGAATACACCTGTCTCAAGTTCAGAAGATGATGAAGTCTCTTTATTTGATAAATCAGACTCTTCATCTCGTCAAAATAACCCTGAACTGCGGTCAATTAAAGACCATCCAACTGATCAAATTCTTGGGAATCCTCTCACTGGTGTGCGCACTCATAGATAATTAGAAAATATTTGTAATTATGTATGCTTCACATCCTAGATTGAGCCGGCCAATGTAAGAGAAGCTCTTGCTGATGAAAATTGGATAGTAGCTATGCAAGAAGAACTTAATCAATTCGTAAGGAATGATGTATGGTACTTAGTTCCAAGACCTAGTGATAAACACATTATTGGAACTAAATGGATCTTTAAAAATAAGTCTAATGAACTTAGTAATATTATAAGAAACAAGGCTAGATTGGTTGTATAAGGGTACACTTAGATAGAAGGCATTGATTATGATGAAACCTTTGCCCCAGTAGCTCATCTTGAATCTATCAGATTGTTTATATCTATTGCTTGTTACAAAAAGTTCAAAATTTACCAAATGGATGTTAAGAGTGCTTTCTTGAATGGTAATCTGCATGAGGAAGTATATGTTGAACAACCTAAGGGTTTTGAAGACCCTAAACATTCTGATCATGTTTATTGAAAGTGCTATGTTAATAAATCCTAAGTATTGTCAAATTTTGGTGTGCCAAACCAATTCACGTTTGTATCTTGATGTGTATCAAGCTTGTGCATCTGTTCACATTGAATCTTCGACGTTCATTCTGTTTGTGCTGAATTTATCTTACCGATATCTACGACGAACTTACCGAGATATTCAAACTGGAAGAAAGTCAAGACTTAGTTTTCAAGAACATTGCGGTTCAAGATCTGGAACCAGAAAAGTTTAAGAACTCAAGACCTAGTTAAAGACTATGTTCGATATGTCGAGTTCACACTTCAAAGATCACAAGAATTAAAGTTACTAAAGTGATCGATAGTTTAATGGTTCATATGTTCTATCTCACAAGTAAGGTATGATTGACCTAGATTGACCTTAGATCATGATTAGATTATTTCATTCTTTCGGTCAATTATTTTGGTCATTTTATAAGTGTAAAATTTTGTTCTTTCAACTCGCCCTAGCACTGGCTCAACCAGTCCTAGAATTTCCTCGACCAGTCTAAGATTTGTTATGAATGTTTGGAATTTTTTTGTTGGTCTACGACCAGTCCTGGAAACTGCTCGACCAGTCGTGTGAATGGTGCTTGACCAGTCGTGCAGTGCTCGACTCATTTTCCAGCGAGTAATCTGGACTCACACGACCAGTCGAGCAGAGGCCACTCGACCAGTCGTGGGATCCACAAGGCCAGTCATGCAACTAAAAAATCTTATCACGCCAGAATTTTTGAAAATCTATTTGGATAAGGCCTGTTGTAGCTATTCAAAAGCCAGTTGTGCGAACCGATTTTTCACCTATAAATAGTGTTCGAATTTCAGAGTTTTCTATTCAATTCTTATCATTCTTAAGCAATCACTCTGAGATTATTTTGAGTACATTCTAAGCTATTTTGTGCATATTTAAGATTCTTTAAAGTAGCTCTTGTATTTTGATTTTGATTTTAATTCTCTATTCCATTCTTATATTGAAAAGGGATATTTGATTTACCCTTTCATGAGATTAAAATCAAAGTAAAGCCCTTGCTGATTTAATTAAAAATCATTTAGACTTAGAACCCTATACACTTGTGAGACTAAACGTTGAACATCTACGTCACCATCAAGTTGGTTCTACCGGGCTTCTTCAGAATCGTCATATAGATAAGTATTTTACTCTTTCTGTAATTCAATTCCTTTTTGGTTTGTGAAATTGTTCCAGAAAATCTCTGTTTATGGTTTGTCTGAGGTGATCTAGAAAACTCATAGTGTGGGGTTTTTGAATTGTGTAAGCCCACTTGAAAGACACAATTGTGAAGATTTTAGGTGAAGCTTAAAAAACCTATTTGATTAGTGAACGCTAATATCCTGAGGGAGCGGATATTAGGAGTGGAGTAGTTGTGTGGCTATTGTTTAACAGTTGGTGTACACATACGCGAACCACTATAATTCTTTATGTTTGGTGGATGTGTGGTTTATTTCTTTGTCTTTTATGGTTTAAGATTATGGGATGTATTTGTGGATGTAAATGTTGTAATCTTTACATTTCAGCATTGTGTTGTGAATGTTGTAATAGATTAGTTTCTATTTCATTCATATCCTCTTGAGTTTTAGATTTTTATACTCACCCACGTTCTAGTAAGGTTGTCTTGCCATAAATTTTGGTGTTAGGTTGTCCTTAGAACCAAGTTTGTGTCAACCTCTTAATACTTGATTTTTGAGGTTGTTATTTCTTTTGGTTAATTGCATTTATTTGGCTATCTTGTTGTTTTTATTCCACTTATTATTTTTATTTGGCATAGTCCTATTCACCTCCCTCTAGGATATTTTGCTCGGCCTTTTCAAGTGGTATCAAAGCCTAATAGCTTGTTTATTTGGATTTAATTCTTGAGCTAACCAATCTGAGCATTTAAGATGTCAAATTTTGATAGCCTTTCTATCACTAGGCCTCCACCTGTTGATGGCTCTAATTATGCTTATTGGAAAGCCAGAATGAGAATATTCTTGAGGTTGATTAATGAGAATGTGTGGCAAGCCACATTAACTAAATGGACTCCACCTACTGTTAAAGTTCTAGGCCTTGATGGTTCTAAAACTCTAAACGTTGCTCCATATAACACTTGGACTACTCTTTAGAGAACTGAGAGTAGTGTCAATGCCAAGGCTTTAAATGCAATCACTTGCGCACTATCACCAGATGAATTCAAACAAATTATATCTTATGATACTGTAAAACGAGCCTAGGATATCTTAGAAATGACACACGAGGGTACGACTACTGTCAAGAAATCTAAACTACAAATCCTCACCACTATGTTTGAGGAAATACGTATGGAAGAAAGTGAAATATTCATGAACTTCTATACTAAGTTGAATGATATAGTCAACTATATGTAAGGTCTTGGAGATAGCATCCTAGAAAGCAAAGTCTGTGCAAAGATACTACGCTCACCGCATGAAAGGTTCAATTCGAAAGTCATGGCCATTCAGGAACTTCGTGATACAGATCATATGCAGGTTGAAGAACTGGTTGGTTCTTTACAAACCTATGAGTTAAACTTTAAAGCTCTTAAAGTTAAATCTATTACCCTTAAGTCTTCTAAAAGTATTTCTCATGAAAGTAATAATTCTGATTTAGAAACTTCTGAAGATGACATGGCCCTTTTAGCTAAAAAGTTTTATAAGATTTTCAAAAGTAAAAAGAGGGTTGATGTTCAAAAACTTGTTGAAAATAAAAGATCAAGATCTAAAAACTGTAAATCTTTAAAAGACAGCCAATGCTACAATTGCCATGAATATGGGCATCTAACAAACAAATATCTTAAAAAGGACAAACCTAAAAAGAAAGGTATGTTGGCTACATGGGATGAATCTTCTTGCTCTGAAGCCTCTTCTAAGTCAGAAGATTCTGAAACCAAGTTGGGTAATGATGTTAAAGCCCTAATGACTCTAGCCAAGTTCATGTTCTCAGATAATGATACAACTAGTGAAGAAAATTTGAAAAGTGATCATGAAAATGAAGAAGATCTTTAGGATGCTTATAATGCCCTATACAGGGAAAGTTGTAAAATAGCTGTTAAATTAAAACTACAGAAAGAAAAGTTTTTAAAATTGAAAGAGAATTTTGATAATCTGATTTTGAAAAAATCACACCTTTCAGATTGCTTTGAAAAAACTAAGTGTAACTTAGATTTCAAAACCTCCTACGTTGAAACTTTAAAATCTAAAAATGAAAATCTAAAACTAGAAGTCTTTTCACTTTTGAGTTTGAAGGACACATGTAGGTATGCCCAGGGTGACCCTAAATTAGAAAAACTTCTATCTGGATCAAGAAAATGTAATGATCGATCTAGATTTGGCTATGATAAAAATACTCCCTCCCAAATATTAGAATACTCCTCCTAAATTTGTTAAAGGAGAGTCTTCTAACTCAAAAGGGAAAAGTCCAAATCAAAATATTTCTAAAATGACTAAAATTTTTCAGTCTTTAAATCCTAAAAAGAACCATATCAACTATAAAAATTAGAACTGTAATCATTTAACTGATAAAATTGTAGACTTGCTTAAGGAGCTCTTAAAATCTAACTCAGTGGGTAGGACGTAAAACAATTATAAACAGAAAAGACCAACTATGTTCTTAAACCCAAAACTGTAATGAAATGGGTCCCTAAGGTTGCTTGTTTGGTTGTCCACACTACATTCAAAGCCACAAGCCATTCAAAGTGGTACTTAGATAGTGGTTGCTCCAAAGATATGATAGGTGACAAAAGTCTGTTCACCAGTCTTAAAGACACGACTGATGGTTCAGTCACATTCGGTGATGGTAGCAACTGCAAAATTGTTGGCCAAGGTACAGTTCAACTCTCCAACCTCCCTCTTTTTGAGAATGTTTTATACGTAAAAAGTTTAAAACATAATTTACTAAGCATTTCTCAAATTTGCGATAATAATCATAGTGTAAAATTTTTAAACCAAAAGTGTGAAATCTTAAATAAGAATGGTTCTGTAATATTAATTGGTCACAGAACTTCTGAGAACTGCTATATAGTTAGTGACTTAAACTCATCTAAGCTATCGTGTTACATGGTCCATGTTGATGAGACTGAACTATGGTATAAGTGCCTAGGACATGTACACTACCGCAACTTATATAGATTGAGCAAAAGTGATTTGGTAAGAGGTCTACCCAAAATAAAGAAAGTGGATAAGATATGTGGCGAGTGCCAGATTGATAAACAAACTAGGAGTGCTCACAAAAAAAAAAAACTCTAATGCCACATCTAAACCACTCGAACTACTCCACATGGATCTCATAGGACCAACTAGAACGGATAGTCGAGGTGGTAAGAAGTATATTTTGGTCATTGTTGATGACTTTATAAGGTATACTTGGGTAGTCTTCTTAAGAGAGAAATCTGAAACTCTCGACGAAGTAAAAAGGGTACTTAAACGTATCCAAAATGAAAAAGAGTTACAAGTCACTAAGATCTGTAGTGATCATGGTTCTGAGTTTGAAATAGCAGTTTTAAGAAATTTTATAGTGATCAAGGAATAACACATGAATATTCTGCACCCAAAACACCATAACAAAATGGGATAATGGAAAGGAAAAATAGGGTGCTTTAAGAAATGGCTAATGTAATGTTAAATAGTATGAAGCTTCCTAAAAATCTCTGGGCTGAAGCCATAAATACTGCTTGTTATATAATAAACCGTGTTTACATTAAAAAATCAAATAAGACTTATGAGATGTGGTTTGATAAAAAGCTTTCTGTCAAATACTTTCGAGTTTTCGGCAATAAATGCTATATCTTACGTGATCGAGAACATCTGGGTAAATTTAACACCGAAAGTGATGAGGGGATATTTTTAGGGTATGCTTTGAATAGTTGAGCATATCGGGTACTTAGCAAGAGGACCGGTGTAATACAAGAATCTATTTATGTGGTCATTGATGATCATTTGAATACACCTGTCTCAAGTTCAGAAGATGATGAAGTTCTTCAAATTGATAAACCGGACTCTTCATCTAATCAGAATAACACTGAACTACGATCAAATAAAGATCATCCTACTGATCAAATCCTTGAAAATCTCCTCATTGGTGTACGCACTCATAAACAATTAGAAGATATGTGTAACTATGTATGTTTTACATCTCAGATGGAACTGGCTAACGTAAAAGAAGCCCTTACTGATGAAAACTGGATTGTAGCTATGCAAGAAGAGCTCAATCAGTTTGTAAGAAATGATGTTTGACATTTAGTTCCAAGACCAACTGATAAACATATTATTGGAACAAAATGAATTTTTAAGAATTAGTTTGATGAACTTGGTAACATAATTAGAAATAAGGCTAGGCTGGTTGTACAAGGGTACACTCAAATTGAAGGTATTGATTATGATGAAACCTTTGCCCCAGTAACTCGTCTTGAATCAATCAGACTGTTTATATCCATTGCATGTTTTAAAAAATTCAAAATATATCAAATGGATGTTAAGAGTGTATTTTTAAATGGTGATTTGCATGAAGAAGTATACGTTGAACAACCAAAGGGTTTTGAAGACCCTAAGCATGCTAATCATGTTTATCGCTTAAAAAAGGCACTTTATGGATTGAAACAGGCTCCCAGGGAATGGTATGAGAAATTAACTAAATTCTTGTTAAGTCATGAGTTTGTAATGGGGAGTGTAGATAAAACATTATTTATTAAGAATTATAAAGATCATATTTTAATTATACAAATCTATTTTGATGATATCATCTATGGATCTACTTGTGCTAACATGTCTGTTGAGTTTGCAGAACCTATGAAATCCAAATTCGAAATGAGCATGGTTGGAGAACTAAATTATTTCCTAGGGTTGCAAGTTAAACAGCTTCCTGATGGATTCTTCATCTCTCAAACCAAATATGCTCTAAACTTATTTAAAAGGTTTGGATTTGAGAGTGGGAAGAATTTTGATACTCCAATGAGTACCACTCTGAAACTCTCTAAGGATTCAACAGGTAAGAGTGTGGATCCTAAGTTATATCGCAGTATGATAGGAAGTTTACTTTATTTAACTGCGAGTTGACCTGATATTGCTTTTAGCATTGACATTTATGCCAGATATCAATCGGACCCTAAAGAGCCCCACTTGATTGCTGTTAAGTGAATTTTGCGATATGTCGCTAGTTCAACTAATCTTGGTCTTTGGTATCTACAAGATACTAGTGCGCAATTAGCTGGTTACACAGATGCCGATTGGGCTGGTAACATTGATGATCGTAAATCGACCAGTGGTGGTTGTTTCTATGTCAAGAACTGTCTAGTTTCCTAGTTAAGTAAGAAATAAAGTTCTATATCGTCTCTACTACTGAGGCTAAATATATTGCTGTAAGTAATGCATACACTCAGCTAGTATGGATGAAGAGAATGCTAAGCGATTACGGAATTACGCAAGAATCTATGAATTTATATTGTGATAACAAAAGTGCAATTAATATTTTCAAAAATCCTATTTAGCATTCGCGAACCAAGCACATTGACATTAGGTATCATTATATTTGTGAATTTGTGGAATAAAAGATAATTTCATTAAAATATATTCCGACTGAGAAACAACTAGCTGATGTATTCACAAAACTGCTCGACAAAAATTGATTTTCAAAATTGAAATTTGATCTCGGTATGTGCAATATGAACCAAGTATATTGACATTAGATATCATTATATTCATGAATTAGTAGAAAATAAGATTATTTCTGTAGATTATATTCAGATTGAAAATCAACTTGCAGACATATTTACAAAACCACTTGACAAAAACAAGTTTGCTAAGTTGAAATTGGATATGGGTATGTGCACTATGATCTAAATTGTATGTGTTTATTTGTAATATATTGCCTGTTTTTATTTTATTTATTTTTGCATTTTTTTTAAAATTTTAAAAATACAAAAAATGCAGAATTTTTGAGGTGCACGACTAGTCGAGTACACACTCGACCAGTCGTGGCACAACCGGTTGAGTATGTACTTGACCAGTTGAGCCGCTCAAGTTTAGGGCATTTTATTGTGCAAAAAACAATTTTTCTTCATTTGTTTCATCTTCCCAACCAGCCCTACAACGACCGGTTGAACTCACCTTCAAGTCCTTCATGGTTAGTGCATCTTTTTCAATTTTCTTGTGGATTTAAGTTCTTTACACTTCTATTTTCTTATTTTTGTAGTTTATTTTAAGGTTTATGGTGGTTTATTGGGTTTTCTAGCTAAAAATCTGATTTATTTGAAACCCATTTTTCTTTTCTTGCATTGCTTGTATTCCTTTTATTTTTTATGCTATAGAGGATAAAAATAAGAAGAGAGCCCCTCGTAGTTTCTCTTCTTCTCGTTCCACTCCAATCACGGTGTGCCATCTTCGGTCACCCGAAGAAGATCCCGAGTATGTGTAGGATATACGTCTTCACAACATGATTATTGAGTGGACAGTCAACTCTAATCATTTGGAACCTTTCGATATTGTTCCCCTCCTTCAAACTGTAGGATGAGCTAACATCTTAAATTGGGGTGGTTCGACATACCGTTCCATTGCGCAGGCCATGTTTACTTGCATAAGTGACTTCTCTTCTGTGAATCTAACTTTTACAATTACAACTAGAGAAGGTCCTATTGATGTAGACCATCACTTAATATTTGGATTGATGAATCTTCTAGTTAATGATGACGGAATTCCTATTTCTACTCTTGTAGCAAAACCTTCTAAGTCTAAGAAAAGAATGCTCACTAGAGTGTTATACAATATGAATGCAGAATGGAATTCTGGGAATGCGCTCAGTTCCAAATTTATGTTACCCAGATACAGGATTCTTCATCATATTTTCATCTTTAATGTCTATTTTAGGTTTGGTAATAAGGCTGAGATAACTACTTTCATGGCTCACATCCTTCACTCTATTATTACTGGTGTTTCTGTATGTCTTTCATCTCTTATCTGTTATATTATCATTCAGTTTCGTCTCCATCCGAGTCATAGTGATATTCCATTTGCCTATCTTATGACTGTCTTAGCCACCTATAGTCTTGTGGTTATGCCTGTTGGAGAAGCTCCCATTAATCATCTTCCCTTCAACAACTCAAACATAAATAAGATGAATCTGAGGTTGGCTTCTGGCCAAGTTGATGTGGGTACTGGAGGAGCTACTGAAGCAATTGAAGAGGAGAATGCTTTACCTCCTAATGATGTTAATATGGATGGCTTGTTTGATGAGATTAAGTCAGATTCTGCGGCTGATCCAGACTTTCAGCCTTTTGACTTTGATGAGTGTTTGCGATCCCTTGAGGAGAAGGTAGAGGGTCTGCATGTGTGCTAAGAAAATCAATTCAAATACATGCGCAAATATCTTAGGCACATTAATAAGGGACTACATCAGATAGATCCTTCTATTCTTGCTCCATCATCTGGATCTGATTAGCTGTTTATTTCTTTCTGGACATGTATTAATACTTTCTACTCTTTGTGTGTTGGGATATTTCTTAGACATACTTTTACGTTTTAATATGTGGACATGCTATTATACCTTTCATTTATATTTTGATTATCATGGTGATGCTATTTCCTATCTTATTTCATTTACTTCTCTTTTCTTTATATATATTTCCTTTGTCATATTGTGACAAAAAGGGGGAGAAATTACAGAGATGTGTGATTGTGGAATATGGAGTGTAGTATGTATGCAAATCATCTCTCCTAGATTGAGGGGGAGTAATGGAATGAGGGGGAGTTGTGTCTGTTGATCATTTGTTACTCAAATGGCGCATGATTCTTTATTGTGCTTATATAATTGATGCATGATTCCTTATTGGTGCATGATTCTTTATTTAGTTTTATCACAAAATTGATAAAGGGGGAGATTGTAAATGTCATTGTGTAAATCTAGCACCCGTAGTGTTGTCAAATATTGTTGTGCCAAATCATTTAGTATTTATATCATGCTTTGAGTTGAAGTGATCAGGTTCGTACATTTTAAAGTTCTCTGGATCTTCATTGAACTTGCCTACATCTTAAAGTTGAATTGAAGAGTGTTGAAGTTCATGGTTTCTAGCTAAAATTCAAGAACTCAAGTGCAAGTTTGAAGTTCAACTACTGTATGCTAAAGACTTAAGAACTCAAGCGGAACTCAAGCTCAAGTTTAAGAGATCGAACTCAAGCTTCAAGTATCACAAGATATCAAGATTCGGAAGCAAATGATGTTTCATTTGTTCCTACTCGCAAACTGGTTTGGATAACCCTTGATTGACCTTAGGTTGTGTCATATTCATTGCATATTTGATGTGGGTCATTTCATATGTTTATAGGTCATTTTCTCGACTAGTCTTAGTCCTAGTTTAACTAGTCCAAGTACTGGCTCGACCAGTCTAAGAGTTTTCTTGACCAGTCCCAGGTTTGTTGCTAATTTTTAGAATTTTCTGTTGGACTCTCGACCAGTCGTGGAGACTGCTCGACCAGTCGTGCAGGCTTGACTCAAAGTCCAGCAAGCTTTTTTGGTTCCACTCAACTACTCAAGTGCATTGCTCAACCAGTCGAGTAGGTCACTCGACTAGTCGAGCAAGCCACTCGACCAGTCGAGTAACGACTTTATCTTATCGCGTTAGAAAATTTAAAATTTTGTTGGTCCTTCGACAGTCGAACCGACCCTTAGACCAGTCGAGTGAACAGTATTTTCACCTATAAATAGAGCACGATTTTCGGAGTTTATTCATTCATTAAAAGTGAAATCAAGTCACCACTCTGAGAGATAAGTTTGAGAATTTATTAAGCTATTCTGTGCTCATTTTAGATTCTCATTAATTAGCTTTTGTAATTTAATTTTGAGATCTTTATTCCAATCTTACATTAAGAAGGGATTTGTGATTTCCCCTTCTTGAGATCAAAATCAAATCAAGCTAGCCCAGGTTGATTTAATTTAAAAATCATTTAGAACTAGACCTTTTCATTTGTGAGACTGGACATTGAATATCTTCGTCTACATTGGATTGGTTCTACCGGGCTTCTTTAAAAGGAGAAATTCCAGATAAGTACATTTACATTTTGTATATTCCTTTTTGGTTTTTGAGGTTGTGCCAGAAAAATCTTTTTTTGGTTTTGTCTAAGGTGATCTAGAAAATCTCAGAGTGTGGGGTTTTTGTGATTGTGTAAGCCCAATCAAAGACACAATTGTGAAGGTTTTAAGGTGAACCTGGGAAAACCTTTTTTCATAGTGAACGCTAATATCTCGAGGGAGTGGATATTAGGAATGGAGTAGTTATGTGGCTATTTTCTAATAGTTGGTGTACACACAAGCGAACCACTATAATTCCTGGTGTTATTGTGGATGATTGAATGTGCTTATGTGTGTGAATGTTGTAATTTACTTTAAGCATTTGTGGTGAATGGTGTAATTTATTTTATGCTCTTGTGGAAATGTTATAATATCTTAGTTTATTTTATTTGCTATTTCCTTTGCCTCTTTATTGGTTTGGGTATTTGATACTTACAAACGTTCTAGTAAGGTTGTCCTGCTATAAGCCTTTGGTTTTTGGTGTTAGGTTGTCCTTAGAACTAAGTTTGTATCAACCTTTCAAGACTAGTACATTTGAGGTTGCTATTTACTTGTGCTATCTTTCTTTCAATTCTGCATTTATTTTTTAATTTGGCATAGTCCTATTCACCCCCCCTTTAGGATATATAACTCGCCCTATTCATAGACTACAGTAAGCTATGATAATGTAGTTAGTATGCACCCTAACACACATATGAACGTGAAATCAATGAGACTTAGGCATACGAAATTAGAATATATTTACTTATTTGCATTAGACAATTTTGGGGATGAAATTATTTTCAAGGAGGGTATATTGTAATGTCTTGGATTTTCGCTATTTTGGATTTTTTTTAAGAATCCTTGAAATTTTTTATATAACTAGCCTACGTTGTCACTTACTGGCCCTTGACATTCGAAGTGAGCCTATACATGGGTGGTACCAATAAAGAACTGCACAAATTCAATTAATCAACCGTAGAAAGCCAACGAATCCAGCCGATCACTTAAACATCGAGTTTAGCCCCGTGATTTGTTCACAAAGGGCCCAAATATAGCTGACCTATCTGTAACACCTGAGTTAAAATGACACTAGACCCTAGGGCGTCCACTAGCGGAGCTGCTACAGGACCATGTTATGTAGTTTTCATGGGGCACACGTGTGAAGCCTCATATACTAGGGTTAAATAAGATCGAACGGCCACTTTCACAAATCATGGAAGAATGGTGTCACAAACATAATTAATCCTAAGTACGACCGGGACTTGAAATGAACCGTGGGGGTTGGTTCTCCCAAGATCCACTCCGACAAACCAAAATAAGCATAGGCCACTCGTTGTAATTCCGCTAAGTCTGAAACTATAGGAAATCGTTGGTCTCACTGGGCTTGACGCCTCGCAGGTGGCAAACCAAGATAGTACTTAGAACTGCTTAACTTGGGCCGGAAGCTGAACGCTTGAAACACGCGATTCTCCTAGGCATAAATCTGAAACCTAATTGATATAGACCCCTAACAGTTTCGCAAAGTTACGACCTTCTGATCGTCGGATTATGACCAAACTTGAGGCATGAGTTAAGGATATTTCCCCCCTCTCATCCATATAACCGTGTCCCTGATCGATTACCGATGATCGTCCATCGTGAATGGGGTCCTCGCGGTTGATCAAAACATCCGATACCTGCCCAACAGTGATAAACCATAGATCTCATGGTGGGGCACCTACCCCTTAGTATGGATAGGCCAGTGAGCCCCCGAATGGGCCTTGTAGGTCAAAGACAGCCCCTCAGGGACAAGTTTAATAGGAAAGAGGCCCCTAGGTACATTTACACACTTATATGAGGCTATAAATAGTCCATATTTTCACTCCCTCACTCCCATATGAATTTTATTACAGCAAGGAGAGAGAATAGGAGAGAAGATGAGAATGGGGCATGTGGGGGAGCTGAATTGGGAGATTTTCCCAACCACCACGGGCCACAACATAACCCATGATAGCGCCATGCTATAGGAAATGTCCCGGTAACAAGAGAGGTAACTACCGAACCCATCTCATGATTTGGGCCTTGGAGACCGTTTGCACGCACCCTTGCAAACTAATCTGATTGGTGCAGTGCACCAATATGTCGATCTACGGACCCAAATCCTACGAGCGGCGCTAAAAATTGGACAAACCACTTCTAGGTGCAGACCACTACCCTTAAGTTGCTAATTATCAAACCCATGTCACATTTAATCATTTGTGTTGTGAAAATGTGATCGCATGCTAACCAGTGTGTACCCTTTCGTTTGATTGCCCTCCATAAATTGTAAATTATGCATAGTATAGCTTGAACATCTGATTTAATGCCAGAATAGAATGAATTTACTAAAATTTCTTCCTATGCCCTACATTATCCTATGGCATATGCACTTAGCTTGTTTTACCACTTGCAAATTGCGATGATTAGAGTAGTACACCCGCATGTTCGATAGAATGCCAAATTAACTGTTATGGATTCCTTTATGTTCTTGAAATAAGTAATGTATGAGGCATACTATTTGATTATAGCCAATTGATTAATCGGGTTGGCTAGAGAACCATAAACTCATGAGGGCAACCCTATTGAGTTGGCTGCCCCAGGATAGTCCGACTAATCCAGGCCGAACGTGGACAACCGATAGTAATCGGACTACACAAGATGCTCACACACAATGCCAATTGCGGCATAATTCACCTAAGTCAGTCAGATTAGTCCATTAGCTGACCAACCATGTGTGTCTACCATGTTTGATCACGGCACCCCACACCCTACGAAGGCCCACTTACAACCGTTAACGATATGATCCTCAAGTCTCGAGAGTCAGGCATGGTGGTATGAGACATTATGTCCGTGCTATCGGCTTACGCTAGGGTGACGAGCCTCCCCATAGTGACCAATGAGTAATCAAGGAGGCTGAGAGCTTAGTATATCAAACTAAAATGATGTCGCGATCGCTCCACAATTGCATTAGGTGACAACCCTAACATCATTTATCGGCGCCCTCCACCCATCAATAAACAACCTAACCCTGTGCGTTCGGGCTATGTCATCCAGATCTTGAGTGATTGGTTGAGCCAGTTGGTCGGGCTAGTGTTAGACTCACATTGATTGGGGAGTTGTCGTCTAGGTGTTGAACCCTAATATGGATCAAGGATCACAAGTATGGGGTTGCTACGATTGCCTTAAGCTTAGTGATCAGGTTAGGGCCATTGATTTGGTGGAGGTGTTTTAGCTTCCCCAATCTGGCTGGATGAATGGACTTAACTAAATACTCGGCTAACATAATCACTTATCGCATTGCATTAGTATATGTTGTGGCGACTTGGGTGTTGTGGTCGAGTGATGAGGGAGTGTTGGCATTTTTGAATGAGGCGTTGGAGTTGCTATGAGGGAGTGTTAGATTGCGAGGACACGCATCATCTCATAACAGCATGCACGTCCATTAATAAGAATATCTAGGAACTGAATGTTTAAGTTGCTTTATCATTAACAGTGCTTTTGGAATTGATAACATATGTAACTTGATGCTAATGGAACCACTGAGTTGATCACTCATTCCCACTTTGGGATGGTGTTTTAAAATACCAACTAGACCCTATCATAGATGCAGGTACCATGGAGTCTGACATGTTCGAGGAGGCGTCCGTGAACTCAGATGAGGAGCTCTTGTATTTCCAGCTATTGGGCGAGCCATTATAGGTTGCCTTAAGGCCAGCGATGAGACTTTGGGGCCGATACATTTTGTATTTTGGAACCTTCGGTATTTTTACTTGGATACAGTCCTGTATACTAAATATATATACCTTTTGGTTTGTCGTACTTTGAGTTAAAGTAGCATTCACTTCTGTGTACATCACATGATCCATTTTAATTCCTCCAATGCTTGCATACCAAGTAAAATGAAGCATAGAATTTGCTTCTGTATAAGCATAAGTGACACTCGAAATATCGGGAGGCGAGTACTCACTCGGCCCCTGAAATGTGAGGTGTTACAAAAATCTAGAAGAGAGAGAGAGCTGGGTGCGGGTTCCTTGCTCATGCCGCACTGCTCTGAGTCGGGCCTGGTCGTGTCCATGTCTTTGCGTCGAGTCAAGCTTCTCTAAGTTGTCGAATCGAATCCTGGCTCTGTTAAGATCGAAGAGATATGGGAGAGAGCAAAGAAAGGAAGCCAAGCTCAGTTTACTATTGACCGAGTTAGGTTGGGCCGTCTTGCTTGGGCATTTATCACCTACCAAGTCGATGCTCCTAGCCACCGAGTCACAAAAGCTGGTACAGTCACCGAGTCATTCATGTATCACACCCTCCTTTAGTGCAAGCCAGGTGAGTCCAACTTAGTGTCTTAACTTGAAATTGGTTCAGATGTTACAATCAGGTCAAGTTAGCCCATTTTCAGTAGCTACAAGACTAACTCGACAACTCACTGAGTCCCTGTTGTTTCAGTGCTAAACTTAGACCGTGGGTCAATAACCGTACCGATCTCCCTAATTTAAGTTTTAATCTAATGGTGCAAGCTCTATTCCACTAGTTATCGGCTCCAACCGAGTCAAACCAAAAGGACGACTTGATTCCAGGCTGACTCAGTGAGCCATGACTGGATAGATGTGCCCATCTGAGATATGATCCATGTCAACTCAGATTGGTTCATCTCAACGGCTTAGCTGCTTGAGTTCATGGTTGAATGAGTGATGGCTCAAGTGAGTCTATCTATTTGCGCCGGATGTGTCAGATTATTACTCAACTCAGTTCACCAAACTAATATCAGATATGGGGCCTGACTTAATCAAGTTTATCTCAACCTCTGTGAAGATGTAAGATTGGTGGATGGGCCATATTTTACTCATTTCAAGCCAAGTTAACTTAGATCAAAATTGCTAAGTTCCTTTTGATTGAATATATGAAATGGGAGTTCACTTAAGAACGATTATCATGCTCCAGGTCAAATCTAGAATAATGAAGCTATCAATCTGTGACTAGAATTGTGTCACCATCTAGCCTGGTAGGAAATCGAGTATGGTAACTTCTATTATATAGCTTTATAATCAAATTCTCTTTGATGCTTAAGAAGAAACCTAACAATCAGTTCAAAATCTTAGTGTAGGAGGTTGTGCATTCATATCGCTCTTGAATTATTAGACTTGAGGGTTAGTTATTGGAAGATGATTAGTTAGAGGTAAGATAGCTCTCTAACCGTTTATTGGGAATCAATTAAGACTTGACTTGGGTCTAATGAATCCTAACCTTACTTGAATGATAAGTATTTGAATTTCCCTAAATCTTAAGTACATTTGAGCTGAAGGTGTTCTCTTATAAGGTGGTGACTTTTTCCCTTGGGCTTTCCACTTTCATGTGAGTCTAAGTGATAGTTTTATCTTTTAACTTTGATTGAGAATTGTTAGCTCTATTTCATGTTTAACTATGTTAGTTATTGGAATAGATTGTCAAATCATATGTTCAACATTTATCTAGTATAAGCACTTACATGTTACACAGGAATACCTTCTCATACTTGTTGATTGTTTATGAAGCTTGAATTGCCACATTAATTGGTGGGAAACTCAACTCATGTATGGAAGTTCATAATTGGATTATGAACTTGAATGATTGCCATCACTTATATAGGATGGTTCCTCGAACTAGTGGTCATTTTTTGTGTGATTGATTAAATGGAATTTTATTATGGACTTACCATCTTGTGGATCATTTGTGCCTATGTGGCTTTAGGGTTAACCCTCTTTCTATCGCAACCTTGAATGGGCCTTTTGCCCAATGTGGCTCTTGATGAACTATTTTGAATAGCCTTGAAATGGTAAGATCTACTTGTTACATTATAGCAATTAGTTGAAGAGGTTACCATTAAACATCCTACTTGTTGCACTCTCATAAGCCAAAGATGGTGGTATGGGACATTATGCCTGAGTTGTCGGCCTATGTTGGGTGACAAGCCCCTCAAAGTGACCTTTAAGCTTTCTTAGAATGGTTGTTTGTAATTGGACTAATAATGGTTGTGATAATCATACATTTCATGGCATGAAGGCGATATTTGATGGCTAATCTGAATGTTGTAGCATGTACCCTTTGTCGTGCTATTTTTCGCAGCTCCTAGACCACTGTTAATTGACCCAATTTGTATGACCTTGTCACTTGAGCCCGTGCCTATTGTACTTTCACTGGGACCTAGCCACTTGAGATTACATGTGGGTTTTGCCACTCTCATGGGTTTTTTTCACCAAAGCCAGCTGAATGAACATCCCCAGACTGATGTGCATTTCATGAATCCATCATTTAAATAAGATTACATTTTAAATTATTTTGTATTATCTTGCTTAAAACTATACTTGACTAATGCGATAGTATGTAATCTTGAGGGAAATTCTCACTGAGATGACCACTCATGCTTTGAATTATACAATCCTATAGATGATGCAGGTATAGAATTAGACAATGGAATTTACGAAGCAAACCTTGAAGTTGATCCTGCTTTGGAGAGAGGATTTTTTCAAGGAGGAGCCCCATCAGGATTTGACTGAGTTCTATAAACTCAACCAGTAACTTCTAGGTATTTTCCTTTTAGCAGTTTTGTTATGATACTTGATACTTTGGGTTTGTATCGAATCCCAACTGGGTGGACTCATATTCTCTAACATTTTGCGTGAACCATGGTACTTGATGGTATATCATGATTAGTTCTCTCTCCTTTACTTTTGATGCCCACTTATATGAATCTTATGTACATTACATTCCACTAAGTTAATACTTGGGTTTTTGTGTGTAGAGTTCCATACTCAAGTTATGAAAACTGGGGTGTTACAAGACAGGTAGGGGTAGTACCCAATTCACATCTGGGCCATAAGCATGACTAAGGGCTTTTTTGGTAAAACTTATTTTCAGAACTTATCATGAACTAGGCTATTTTTAGATATTTTTCTGCATTCAGACTGTTTGGCAAATCCAAAATATTAAGTGCTTAATTTGGATTTTCACTAAAGAAAAATGATTTTTTAAAGCCTCCCTCACTTTTTTTTTAAGTGACTTCCATGGAAACTTGACTTAAGTGCTTCCCTCACTTGACTTAAGACTTAACACAAAATGTGGTAAATGATTTTGTTTGAAATCTTTGGTCACTTTTGACTAAAATATCCTTGATTTTTTTTCTAAATGGCGACATTACCCTTTTGTAAGTGACTTCCATGGAAACTTTGAAATGAATCAAATTGCAGAATACTTAGCAAAGTTTTATGGGCCCCATTAATAATGCATGTGTTATATACACACTATCCTCCATTTTGCCAAATCATTTTAGGGCTTGAGGCAAAAAATGAGTCAGGTCCAAAGCTCAAGTGGACCATGCCACAAAAAGAAGTGGAGACAATTGATGCAAGACCAATTCAGGGTAAAAGCCCAACCATCATCAAGCCCCAAGCATTGGTAGTTAGCCCATTATTTCTAGGCCAAGTGCATTCAAGATGCATGGCTTTGGGACTATATTTTTATGGACGTTGTGTCACGCCCAAAACTCAGAAACTGGGCTCACAAAATTTTTGATCGCCGAATCCGCACCGACAGCCTCCGTAGTACCCCATTCTCGGCTCCCGGCGCTCATTCAGGTTCCAATCCTGGGATGCTATGATGAGGATTTTTAACATCAGTTTGATTCGTAATAAGCATAACCCACAAACAATAATCAAAAACTCCATCACATTTCCACCGTGATAAAAAATTTATAAGTACAATACGCGTAAAGGGAAATATAATGATGATAGACAAAAGCTCCAAAATGATCTGCCATGTGTTCTAGATCTAACGTCACCTACACACAATGGTCATGCATAAGCTTATGGAAAGCTTAGAGGGTGGTGAAAATGTGTGCGCAAGGTAGTAATACAATTATGCAGATCAGAGAAATGTGGAATATGCTGATGAATCCATGAATACCATTAGCCGTACGAAGGCTATGCGATGCAAGGCATGAATGATGTCGGCCATACCAAGGCTATGCGATGCAAGATGCAACTCAAGTATACAAATCCTCATCTGAGTCTACATATCAATACAGTTCAACTCTGGAATATGACCGTGGTCTAGTACACGTCAACCAGATTGCCGTCCCATCGCGCACAATAAGGTGAGTGGAAGCGACCTCACTATCCGCGTGCCAATATCGGGCTCGGCTCATCGATAACAGACCCATTCCTTGAGCTGATTAAACTCAGCCTAGCTTTGCCCCCTCCTCTCGGGTAGGTAAGGCCGCACCCCCTTCCAATCGACCACGATACAGTGGAAAGCGCGACCTTCTAGTAATCGGCACTCGGCGCTCATGCACCCACTCGGTTTAGACGTTGGAGTAACCTCCTGGTACCATAAGGATTTAGGGACCGTCACCAAAGGATATCTATAGCACCCCATGTAAAACAAGATTTCTGTTATCTAATCCTGCCAACCATGATATGCCTGTGGAGGCTACGACCTTAATGTCACTAGGGCATACAGTAACCATGTCACGCAATGTAAGATGCATGAATCACGAAATCCAGTCATACAGCAAACATGTGCGTAGCGCGCGCTCGTGCGGGTAACTTCCCCTACCAGGGAGTCCATTACAATCTGCCTAATGGCATGTGCTATGATTAATCACTCATCTCATCACAAGCATGCGGATGATGCGTATGAACATGTATCATGGTGCTATGTTGTCACATACTCCTAATCGGAATCAATAATCGGTATCGATAATCGGAATTGATCAACCACATACGGCGAAAGGGGTTCACTTATGTGGGTTAACCCACGTAGAGAATGGGCCTAACAAGGCCTAAGGGAAGGTCACAATGAGGACATCTAACCGTTATTTCCCATCAATGTGGACATCTAACCGACATTGCTCCCAAGGAGTGGCCTACATAAGGAATTCATACATAATGTAACGGCCACACATACATCATATTGGGCCTCGCTCATGGGCCTCACATACATCACATTGAGTCGATCGAATGGGCTGATTCAAATGGGCCAATCAAACGGGCCGATCCAAATGCGCTGAATCAATGGGTCGAATCGAAATGGGCCGAGTCAAATGGGCTGAGTCAAATGGGCCGAATCGATGGGCCGAAACCAACACACCATTCATCTATATGTTAAAAATCATTTACAGCATTTTACAAAAAAGTAAACCAAACCGAAAGATTATCTGGACCGCACCCCAAATAACAGTGGTGATAATGATTTCCACCATTTGAAATCCCCAGGGCCCACCATAACAATTATTTTCCATTTGATCTGTTCATAAGGTCGTGGACACCTGAGTTAAGTGAAAAAAAACAAATTTCATAGTGGTTCAAAACTTCCGCGAACCCAAAAAATTCAA
Organism: Magnolia sinica; assembly: GCF_029962835.1. Lineage (NCBI taxonomy): Eukaryota > Viridiplantae > Streptophyta > Magnoliopsida > Magnoliales > Magnoliaceae > Magnolia > Magnolia sinica. Next base: position 37,307,658 of record NC_080577.1, read on the forward strand.
TGGTGGGTGATCATTCAACACTTTTTTCTATGGTGTGCTCCACCTGATCATCAGATTGCCTCTTTTTTTCTTTTCCTTTTTTTTTAGAAATGGTCTACTGTCCAGACCCATGTCTGGACGGATGATGCAGATACAAGACATGCATCACGGTGGGGAGATGGACGGCGTGTGTAAAACACACACATCATGACTAAGATCCACTGTCCATGGGTTAGACGGTGGATGCAGCATATCATCAAGGTGGTCCTACCATCAAGATGGCTGGACGGTTGAGATGAAGCACCTGCACTAGGGGGGGCTATGGACGGTGCAGATGCAGCACATGCATCCTGGTGAGGTCCACGAGGTGTGGCCCACCAGAGATTTGGATCTACATCATGGGCCAGGGACGGACGGAGTGGATTTCCTTCCACCTATGGCAGTTGTACGGTTGGTGTGTGGTTGGCCAGCCAACGCCATTCCAAACAGCAGGTGGGTCCCACGTGGGGCCCACCATAACACAATATATATATATATATATATCTATATCTATATGTGTATATGAGATGTATATATATATATGTATATCATCATATCATACATATATTTTTATTTTATTTTATTTTTATTTTCTTCCAGCACCCAGCCCACCATCCAGCAAGCTGGATGGCGCTGGATAGAGTACATACATCATGGTGGTCCCATGTAGTGGGCCACCAGATTTGGATTAAGCTGATGTTTATTTTCCCCTTCATCCAGGCCTGTGTGACCGTCCAGTCATGCAGGCCCCGACCGGGATCAAGGTGGCCCACTTGTTGGGCGGCATGTATGAAATACACACACCATAGGTGGGCCATCGATCATAGAGAAAGAGAGAGAGAGAGAAAGAGAGAAGGGTAGAGATCAGCGATGACGGAGGGGCCCCGCTACTATGGGCCCCTCTTGGATACAAGAATATATCAAAGTGGGTCCCATCATATGTGGCCCTACAATCACAAAATAAAAAAGCAAATGTGGGTCTAAGATCACCCACCGTCCACTTCTTCTTGCTCCCTTGGCTTCCTTTGCTCCTTAGCTTTGATCCTAACGGAAGAGATGAAGTTTGAATGGTTGAGATGGGAGATGAGAGGGTAGGAAGTGGGCCACACACAAAGTTCTCATGGAGGTTAGAAAATGTTTGGATGTGTGGTGTTTTTTTTTGGTTGCTTGGAATTGAGCTTGAGAAATGAGAGGGAGAGAGAGGGTTGTAAAGTGAGAGAGATGGGTGATGGATGTGGTGAGTGATGGGTGTGTAAGAGCTTTTTGACTTTTGAGGTAATTGTGTAAGAAAGGGTATGAGGTGTGTAAGAACTTTTTGACTTATGAGGTTGCTTAGGGATGGGTGTGAGGTGATGTGTACTTGACATGTACTTGACCCCTGATGGGATTGATTGATTGATTGATGTGACATTAGGTAGAGATTCTCTTGGGTTTTGCAACGCGCGGCATTTTCCTCGAACCGAACGCAGGCCCATATCTCCTGGCCTGGGTATCGCCTCGGTGCGCGAGTTGTGACGTCGGAACCGCGGCGACAGCATGGTCGCTATGGCACAAGTCTCGGGTCGAGCCAACTCAGGTTGACGGCATGCGTCTCAGGGTCATGCATAAACATCGGATAAAGGTAGAAGGTTGTCAGAATTTGACCAAAAAGACTGCTAAAGCCTACGGAATGGTACGGTATAGGATACGGGGCTTATAGCTCTCCTCTCCTAATAAAAATTTCATCCTCAAAATTTACACAATCATCACAACTAGACATAACTCATAAGGAAGAAGAAATATAACATCATCATATAAAATCAGAGATAACATACAAAATACAACACATAGTCAATCATCAAAGAGATGGGGATAGCGCTCTCGAATCTCAGCCTCGCGCTCCCAAGAAGCCTCCTCAACAGAATGGTGACCCCACTGAACCTTCACCAATGGAATGACCTTGGTTCGAAGGACCTGCTCCTTTCGATCAAGGATACGAATTGGCTGCTCAATATACGAAGTGTCCTCAAGAATCTCTAATGGCTGCCAATCAATAACAGGAACGATGTCTGACCCACACTTCCTCAACATAGAGATATGAAAAATATTATGGATGCCAGACAATTGAGATGGCAAGGCAAGCCAATAGGCCACGGCGCCAACGTGCCAGTGATCTTGAAAGGTCCTATGAATCTCGGGGCAAGCTTGTCCTTCGCTCTAAATCGACTACACCCTTCATGGGGAGACCTTGAGATACATATGGTCCCCTACATCAAACTCCAAGGGACGATGCCGGCGATTAGCAAAACTCTTCTGCCAACTCTAAGCTATGCGCATCCTCTGCCTGATGATATCAATAACCTCTGAGTCTCCTGTATAAGCTCGGGACCTAGGAGATGGCACTCTCCAACCTCGGTCCAACAACTCGGTGATCTGCATGGTTTGCTATATAGTGCCTCAAAAGGAGCCATGCCAATGGTCGCCTGATAGCTGTTGTTATACGCGAACTTAGCCAATCGCAGATTCTCATCCCAGCTACCCTCGAAAGCAATCGCGCAGGCCTGAAGTATATCCTCAAGGATCTGGTTGACTCTCTCGGTCTGGTCATCGGTCTGTGAATAGTACGCAGTGCTGAGATGTAAATCAGTCCCCATTGCTCTCTGGAAGCTCTCCCAAAATTGAGACGTGAACCTCGGGTTTCGGTCAGAAACGATCGAAACTGGAACGCCATGCAGTCTCACAATCTCCTCGACGAATAATCTCGCAAGCCGGTCCAAAGGCCAAGTCGCACAAATCGTAAGGAAATGTGCCGACTTCGTTAGACGATCCACAACAACCCAAATGGCGTCATGCCCATGCTGAGTCCTTGGTAAGCCCATAATAAAATCTGTCGACATGTGCTCTCACTTTCACATCGGGACACTCAACAGCTGTAATAAACCAGGGGGTCTCTGATGATCGGCCTTGACACTCTGGCGCGTGTCACACTCGGCCATAAAACTAGCAATTTGGTGCTTCATCCTCGCCCAAAAATACTGTCGCCTCATGTCACGGTACATCTTCGTCGAGCTAGGGTGGATAGAAAACCGCGATCGATGTGCCTCGATCATAAGATCTTTACGTAACTCAAGAATATCCGGGACACATAACTGGCCTCTGAAGCGAAGTCCACTGTTTGAACCAATCTGCCAATCTACCTGACTCTCAGATGCTGCTTCAGCCATATAACTCTACAATAACTCATCACCCTGCTGAGCCTCGATCACCCTTGCGATAAGAGAGGGTTGAATCGACAGGTTCGATAACTGTTCAATAGAAGACTGTAGACCGAACTCAAAATCATACTCTGCCACATCCTCAAGCATCCGCCACTCCTGAATCATCATATGCGCCACCAGGCCGCGTGGCTGACGGCTGAGGGCATCTGCAACCACGTTCATCTTACCCGGGTGGTACTGAAGATCAAAATCATAGTCCTTCAGGAGCTCCATCCAGTGCCTCTGCCTCATGTTTAGCTTAGACTGTGAGAAGAGGTACTTCAAGCTCTTGTGGTCAGAGAAGAGCTCGAACCTAACCCCATAGAGATAGTGTCTCTACACCTTTAGTGTGAAAACAACTACAGCCAGCTCCAAATCATGCATGGGGTAGTTCAGCTCATGAAGCTTGAGCTGACGAGATGCGAAGGCCGTTGGTCTCCTGTGCTGTATCAAGACAGCACCTAAACCAATATGCGAGGTATCGGTAAATACAATAAATTCATCAATCCCAGAGGGAAGAGTGAGGACATGAGTGAATGTGAGGCGGTCCTTCAACACCATAAATGATCGCTCGCATGCGTCACTCCAAATAAACTCTGCGCCCTTCCGAGTCAACCTGGTCAGCGGGGCTGTAATACGGGAGAAGCTCTCAATTAAACGCCGGTAGTAGCCCGCTAAACTAAGGAAACTACGGATCTCGAACACAGTCGTGGGGTGGCCCCACTGACGCACTGCCTCAACCTTCGAGGGGTCCACTATGACGCCCTCCCTCGTCACCACGTGACCTTAGAAATTTCACATCCTCCTGCCAGAACTCTCACTTCTCCAGCTTCGCATACAGCTGGTGTGCGTGGAGGGTCTACAATGCAACTTCAAATGCTGCTCATGCTCCTCACGAGTCCTCGAATAGATCAGAATGTCGTTGATGAAGACTACAACAAACTGATCGAGGTAAGGGTGGAAGACCTCGTTCATTAACTGCATCAAAATCGCGGGTGCATTGGTCAGTCCAAAGGACATGACCTGAAACTCAAAATGACCATAACGCGTCCTAAAAGTCGTCTTCTGGATGTCTTCCTCTTGAACCTGAATCTGATGATACCTGAAACACAGGTCAATCTTTGAAAAGAGTTGTGCACCCTGCCGCTGATCAAATAAATTGTCAATCCTCGGGAGCGGATACTTGTTCTTGATCGTGACCTTGTTAAGCTCGCAATAGTCTACGTAGAGCCTCAACGAGCCATCCTTCTTCTTCACAAAGAGTACCGGCGCTCTCCACAGTAAATTGTTTGGATGGATAAAGCATAACTCACACAACTCGTCCAATTACTTCTACAATTCTTGCAACTCCAATGGTGCCATATGATACGGGGCCTTTGAAATAGACGCGGTACCGGGCACGAGGTCAATCTAAAACTCGGTGTGTCGGGGAGGCGGTAATCCCGGAATCTTCTGGAACACATCAAGAAAATCGCAAACCACAGGCAACTGATCAATACAAGCGGCAACAGACTCCTCAATGGCACAAGACATCAAGCAAGTCAATGACTCTCCCCGGGGCTCTACAACAAACTGAAACTACGGCAAGCTGAGTATACAGAACGTGATTGTCCTAACGGAGCAGTCCAATATGACATAGTACTCGGTAAGCCAATCCATGTCCAAGATGACATCAAACTCAGACATCGGTAATGCAAACAGATCGGCAGGCAAAAAGGTATCCCCAACTAGAACAAGGCAAGATGAGCAAAATCGGCCCAACACTGCAGTCTTTCCTAAGGGAGTCGATACTGACAAGCCCTCACGAGCAGACTCCAACGATAAACCAGTCGATCGACAGAAACTCTTAGCCATAAAAGAATACGATGCACCGGAATCAAGAAACACACGTGTAATGCATACAGAGACCAAAAGCATACCCTCGACGACCCCTCTAGATGACTGTGGATCCTGCTGAGCCGTGTAAAACCTAGCATGAGCCTGCTGGGGAGGTGCGTGTCCCCTTTGACCATGTTGCTGCTGCTGGGTTCGCTGAGGCGGTCGAAACTGCTGCCTCTGCTGTTGTGGCCTTGAAGGCTGGTGCTGATGTTGCTGATGAGGTGGCCTTGGTGGTGGGGGCTGTTATCGCTGCTACTGTGGGGGTCTCTGCTACTACTGTGGTGGAGGCTGCTATAAACGTCTCGGCTGCTGCTATGGTGGAGGCTGCTATAAACCTCTCGGTTGCTGTTATGGTGGAGGCTGCTATAAACCTCTCAGCTGCTGCTGCTGATGGGGGTAGGGACACTCCCACAAACGGTGCCCCATCGCACCACACCCAAAACATGTACTGGTGAACTGCCTCGGAGGTGGTGCTAGAGGTGTTGCTGGCGCTTGAAAGGCTAGGCGACCTGTGCGCCTCTGCTGTGGTCGATGCTATTAGGAATCACTGAAAGGAGCCTGCCTCTTCTGGTCTCTCCTCTGACCGCGATCAGACTGAGAGCCGGCCCACTCAGCCTCATAAATCTGGGCCTTCCGTACCACCCCCTCAAAAGTCGGGAGCTCATGCCCAATAACACGTCCTTGAAGACCATAACACAAGCTGTCCTCGAATCAGTGTGCTCTCCACTCCTCATCATCTACCAAGTATGGTGTAAATCTGGATAACGCTATAAAATGAACGGCATACTGAGCCACCATCATATCACCATGCACCAGGGCCTCGAACTCCAATGCTCATTGTCGTCAGATGTGAGCAGGAAAATATTGTCAGTTAAACCGATTAACAAAGTCCTCCCAGGTCCACATAAAATCGGCGTCTGCTGCTCGGGAGACTAATGTCCACTAATACTCAGCCTCACTATGGAGAAAAAATACTGCTAATCGAACTCGCCGCTCGGTCGTACATCCCATCGTATCAAATATCTTCTCCACATCGAAGTGCCATCTATCAGCTGTTGTCGGGTCTGGGTCATCCTGGAAACGCAGGGGATAGAGCCGTCGAAACTCTCCAAGGAGGGCGCTCGTGCGCTCCTGCTCGGCCTTAGCCGGTGAAAGAATGAGTGCCTGCCCTGCCCCTGAAGTGAGGCTGTCATAGCCGATAACATCTATTGTAACTGAGAGGCACTCATGGATATGGTCGGATCTGCACCGGTCTTTTGTAGAGGAGCGGCATCCTCAGGCTGGGTAGTGGAAATATCTGGTGGTGGAGTGGGGATCGTAGGTAATAGTGTGGGAGTCGCAGGTGGTGGAGCGGGAGTCTCAAGTCGTGGGACAGGAGTCGATCGAGTCACTCTCCTAGCCGGCATGACCTATAGGAAAGAGTAAATGTGCCTATCAACTTTGAAACTCTCGAAAGCATGCACGTTAAGGTTCTATAACAGAATATTACTAAGCTATCCGAACTCGGAACCTAATTATTCTAAACTCATAGCAGACATGTAATGTTGTTCTCAGTTATTCCCAAGTTATGCTTTGATACCAACTTCTTTTACGTCCCAAACTCAGAAATCGGGCTCACAAAATTCTTGATTGCCGAATCTGGCACTGACAACCTCTGTAGTACCCCATTCTCAGCTCCCGGCACCCATTCGCCAGGTTCAGATCCTGGGATGCTGCGAGGAGGATTATCAATATCAGTTTGATTTGTAATAAGCATAACTAAAGGCATAACCCACAAACAACAACCAAAAACTCCATCACATTTCCACTATAACAAAAAATTTATAAGTATAGTGCGTGTAAAGGGAACTACAATGATGATAGTTAAAAGCTCCAAAATGATCTGCCACGTGCTCTAGCCTCAGCGCTGCTGCGATCCAACGTCACCTGCACGCAACGGTCATGCACAAGCTTATGGAAAGCTTAGAGGGTGGTGAAAGTGTGTGTACAAGGTAGTAATACAATTATACAGATCAAAGTAATGCGGAATATGCTGATGAATCCATGAATACCATTGCCGTACGAAGGCTATGCGATGCAAGGCATGAATGATGTCAGCCATATCAAGGCCATGCGATGTAAGATGCAACTCAAGCATACAAATCCTCATCTGAGTCCACATATCAATACAGTTCAACTCTGAAATATAACCGGGGTCTAGTACATGCCAACCAGATTGTCGCCCCATCGCATGCAATAAGGTGAGTGGAAGAGGCCTCACTATTCGCCTGCCAATATCGGGCTTGGCCCATCGATAGCGGACCCATTCCTCGAGCTGGTCAAACTCAGCCTAGCTTTGCCCCCTCCTCTCGGGGGGGTAAGGCCGCACCCCCTTCCAACCGACCACGGTATAGTGGAAAGCATGACCTTCTGGTAATCGGCACTCGGTGCTCATGCACCCACTCGGTCTAAATGTTGGAGCAACCTCCTAGTACCATAAGGGTTTAGGGACTTTCACCTAGGGATATCTATAGCACCCCATGTAGAATAAAATTTTCGGTATCCAATCCTACCAACCACGATACGCCTATGGAGATTACGACCCTAATGTCAGTAAGGTATACAATAACCATGTCACGCAATACAAGATGTATGAATCACGAAATCCAGTCATACAACAAACATGTGCATACTGCATGCTCGTGTGGGCAACTTCCCCTACCAGGGAGTCCATAACAATTTACTTAATGACATGTGTTATGATCAATCACTCATCTCATCATAAGCATGCAGATGATGCATATGAACATGTATCATGGTGCTATGTTGTCACATTCTCATAACTAAAATCGATAATCAGAATCGATAATCAGTATTGATAATCAGAATCGATCAACCACATACGGCGAATGGGGCCCACTTATTTGGGTTAACCCACGCAGAGAATAGGCCTAACAAGGCCTAAGGGAAGGTCACAATGAGGACATCTAACCATCATTGCCCATCAATGTGGACATCTAACCGACATTGCTCCCAAGGAGTGGCCTACATAAGGAATTCATACATAATGTAATGGCCACACATACATCACATTGGGCCTTGTTCATGGGCCTCACATACATCGCATCGGGCCGATCAAACGGGCCGATCCAAATGGGCTGAATCAATGGGCCAAGTCAAATGGGCTGTGTCAAATGGGCCGAGTCAAATGGGTCGAATCGATGGGCTGAAACCATCACACCATTCATCTATATGTTAAAGATCATTTAGAGAATTTTACAAAAAAATAAACCAAATCGAAAGATTATCTGGACCGCACACCAAATAACAGTGGTGATAATGATATCCACCATTTGAAATCCCCAGGACCCATCATAACAATTATTTTCCATCCGATCTATTCATAAGGTCGCGGACACCTGAGTTAAGTGAAAAAAACAAATTTCATATTGGTTCAAAACTTCCGTGAACCCAAAAAAATTCAATGGTGGGTGACCATTCAACACTATTTTCTGCGGTGTGGTCCACCTCATCATCAGATCTGCCTCTTTTTTTTCTTTTCCTTTTTGATTTTTTTAGAAATGGTCTACTGTCCAGACCCATGTCTGGACGGACAGTGCGAATACAAGACATGCCTCACGGTGGGGAGATGGATAGCGTGTGTAAAACACACACATCATGGCTAGGATCCACTATCCATGGGCTGGACGATGGATGCAGCGTATCATTAAGGTGGTCCCACCATCAGGATGGCTGGACGGTCAAGATGAAGCGCCTGCACCAGGGGGGCTATGCATAGCACCGTCCAGATGGACGGTGCAGATGCAGCACACGCATCTTGGTGAGGTCCATGAGGTGTGGCCCACCAGAGATTTGGATCTACATCACGTGCCAGGGACGGATGGAGTGGATTTCCTTCCACATATGGCAGTTGTATGGCTGGTGTGTGGTTGGCCAGCCAACGCCATTCCAAATAGTAGGTGGGTCCCACGTGGGGCCCACCATAACACAATATATTTTAATATATATATCTATATCTATATCTATATGTGTATATGAGATTTATATATATGTATATCATTATATCATACATATATATTTATAATATATATATTTATTTTATTTTATTTTTATTTTCTTCCAGCATCCAGCCCACCAACAAGCTGGACGGCGTTGGATAGAGTACATACATCATGGTGGTCCCATGTAGTGGGCCACCAGATTTGGATCAAGCTGATGTTTATTTTTCCCCTTCATTCGGGCCTATGTGACCGTCTGGTCATGCAGGCCCCGACCGGGATCAAGGTGGCCCACTTGTTAGGTGGCATGGATAAAATACACACACCATAGGTGGGCCATCGATCATAGAGAGAGAGAGAGAGAGAGAGAGAGAGAGAGAAGGGTAGAGATCGACGATGTCGGAGGGTCCCCGCCACTATGGGCCCTTCTTGGATACAAGCATACATCAAAGCGGGTCCCATCATATTGGCCCTACAATCACAAAATAAAAATGCAAATGTGGGTCCAAGATCACCCACCGTCCACTTCTTCTTACTCCCTTGGCTTCCGTTGCTCCTTAGCTTCAATCCTAACAGAAGAGATAGAGTTTGGATGGTTGAGATGGGAGATGAGAGGATAGGAAGTAGGCCACACACAAAGTTCTCATGGAGGCTAGAAATTGTTTGGACGTGTGGTGTTTTTTTTTGGTTGGTTGGAATTGAGCTTGAGAAATGAGAGGGAGAGAGAGGGTTATAAAGAGAGAGAGAGAGAAGGGTGATGGATGTGGTGAGTGATGGGTGTGTAAGAGCTTTTGAGGTAATTTGTGTAAGAAAGGGTATGGGGTGTGTAAGAACTTTTTGACTTATGGGGTTGCTTGGGGATGCATGTGAGGTGATGTGTACTTAAATCTTGATGGGATTGATTGATTGATTGATGTGACATTTGGTAAAGATTCTCTTGGGTTTTGCAGCGCGCGGCGTTTTCCTCGAACCGAATGTAGGCCCACATCACCTGGCCTGGGTATCGCCTCGGTGCGCGAGTTGTGACGACGGAACCGCGGCGACGGCACGGTCGCTATGGCACAAGTCTCGTGTTGAGCCAACTTAGGTTGATGGCATGCGTCTCAGGGTCACACGCAAACATCAGATAAAGGTCAAAGGTTGCTGAAATTCGACTGGGAAGACCACGGAAGCCTACGGAATGGTACGATCTAGGATATGGGGCTTACACATTGGATCCCGAGTAGATCCCACTCATGATAACGACAATATTTATAAGCGCTTGTAGGTGCGATTATAAAGAGGTTATATTTGAATGGAGTCACCACTAGCCAATTAATCTGATTCCACAATCAGTTAGACCCTATAGAAGGGTTAGAATTGAGAATCCGAGGATTCCCTATCCTAAGATGACTCCTCAATATGTGATTGAAGATTTTGAGCAACGAACCATGATTACAGAGGGGTAACATATTAGGTATCCACTCTGCCCGAATAAATGTACAGTCTCTACCTCACGATATCTCTCGAACTTCTGATAATGGATTAGATCTCACGCGCTAATGATGCAGAGGTGTGTGTAATGTTGTATCTAATGTAATGCCTATGACAAGCTATAGTTTTGGCAAGATAAATTTACCTTGATTACCCACTTGTCGAAGCAATAAATCTACCAGTCCTAGTTTTCAAGGGACAAGATTCGACTAACTTGGTGAGTCATAGGGCATATGTTTGAACCGGTCTGGTGCTGAGTGTTATGTATGTGATGCGATGTTAGATGCAATGCGTATGACAGGATTTAGTTCGGGCTAGCTAAATTTTCCCTAACTCCTCCACTTGCCAAAGTGATTAACTAATCAGCACAAGTTTCTGATGAACAGGATCCAACTACATCGGCAAGCCATAGAGCATACATTTTGTAAATGCTATATTGAATAAAGAACAACTCTATTTGTCAAATTTTGTTTAGACAAAATAACTTATGAAGTGGTCCATCTAATGTGGATCAAGATAGAAAGTTCAAGACTATACTTCAAGACAAGTAGTGGATCAAGATGGAAAGTTCAAGATGACTAAGTTCAAGTTCTACTACACTTCTAGCAGAAGATCAAGCTCCATCTTCAACTTTGAGATCTATTGAAGATTCGAGTAGAAGAACAAGTTCCATGAAGGTCAAGCTACTTCAATAGTTCAATCATATTAGGTATATCAAACCCTAGAAAGACCTTAGGCTTATGTTCTTTCAAAACATAACTTAAATGGGTTTCTTTACTTATGTTAGGCTAAATTTCGACTAGTCTAGGCTAAGGTTCGACTAGTCTAAGCTATGGCTCGACCAATCTAAGGAATCTTCGACCAGTCGAAGTTCTGTTTTATTCGATTGCGCTCAAAATTTGAAAATTTGTTGGAACTTAGACAAGTCAAAGAATGTCTTAGACGAGTCGAAGCAACAACTTTTCTACCTATAAATAGAGGCCTTTTCTCAATCCAAAAATACAATTCAAGTACATCAAATCCATCATCAAGAGAGATAGAAGCTCCTATTATACTAAAGCTATTGTACGGTATTTATAAACTTTTAAATAACTTATTTGTTTTAATTCTTAGACTTCTTATTCTTTGAATTTCATTTTATAAAGAGAGTAGATAATCTTCTTTGAGATCTTAAGGAATTCAAACAAGTAGCCTTTGGTTTGAATCTATTTAAAATCAATCTAAAACTTTGAACCCTTATCTATGTGACTGAATATTGAACAAATTACAACAAGAGAAGAGGTTCTATGGCTACATCAACTAATACATCTTCAAAGGTGAAGATAAGTATATTTCATTTTTTGTATTTTGATTTTACTGAGATAGCCAGAAAATCTCATTTGTTGGTTTTCCTGAGATAGCCAGAAAATCTCAGTGAGGGGTTTTGTGTTTGTGATAGCCCTTTAAAATCACAACTGTATCGGGTTTTAAGGTGACCTTGTGAAAACCTTATTTATAGTGAAAGCAAATATCATGTGGATAGTGATTATTGGGAGTGGAGTAGGTGTGGCTATTGGAAAATAGTTGTTGTACATACTAAACCACTATAACTCTTGGTGTTGTGGTGAATGTTTACTTTTTGCATTTGTGGAAAATAGTTGTGATTTTATTTATGCAAAAGTGGTGAATGTTTGTAATAAATAGCTTTTTTTTTCTCTTGCTTGGTTTGAGATCTTGATTCTTACAATCGTTAGTGAAATAAGATTGTCTTACCTAAACTTTATTTTGGGTATAGGTTGTCCTACGAACTAGTTTGAATCAATTTTTCAATACTAGTGCGATTGAGTTTTTCTAATTTATTTATTATTTCAGCACTTTATTTTATTTATTTGTAATAGTCCTATTCACCCCCCCTCTAGGACTTCTTAAGCTCACCTTTTCAAGTAGTATCAAAGCTAAGTTGCTTTTTTTTTTTTTATACTAAATTCCTTGAGTTAAAAGATATAGAGCTTTCATAATGTCAAATTTTGATAGCTTGTCTATTACCAGGCCACCACCTTGTAACTAAATGGAAACCTCCTATGACTAAGGTAGTAGCTGAAGGTGGAACCAAGTCCATGAGAGAAATTACATTCTACTTATGGACTAGATCTTAGAAAAGTGAAAGCAGTTCAAATGTTAAAGCCTTAAATGTCATAACTTGTGCTTTATTGCTTGATGAATTCAAGAGAATTATTTCATGTGATACAGCCAAACAAGCCTGAGATATTCTTGAAATGACACATGAAGGAACTACTATAGTCAAGAAATCAAAAGTTCAACTCCGAACTACTAGATTTGAGGAGACTCGTATGGAAGAAAATGAAACTTTCATGGACTTCTATATGAAACTAAATGATGTAGTAAATTCCATGTGGGGTCTAGGAGATGGAATCTTAGAAAACAAGGTCTGTGCAATTACTGCGATCTCTTCCTGATAGATTCAACTCTAAGGTCACTACCATTTATAAATTAAGAGATACTAATAATATAAAGGTTGAGGAGTTAGTTGGCTCTCTCCAAACATATGAGTTAAATTTTAAAACTCCTAAAGGTAAGTCATTGCTCTTAAATCGTCTAAATTTGTTTCAAAAGAAAATTGTATTAATTCTGATTTTGAAGATATAAAAGATGATATGGCATTGCTATCTAAGAAATTTTATAAAATTTTTAACAACAAGAAAAAATCAAAATTTCAAAAACCATCTGATAAAAGAAAAGAAAAATCTAAGTCTTGGAAATCTATAAAGGATAGTCAATGTTTCAACTGTCATGAATACGGGTACTTGGCGAATAAATGTCCTAAAAGGGGTAAGTCAAAAAGAAAGGGCATGATAGCTACTCGGGATGAATCATCTACCTCTGAAAGTTCTTCTAAGTTTAATGAATCAGAACAAAAAATTCAAATGATGCAAAAGCCTTTATGACTATAGCCAGAGTCACCTCCTTAGATTGTTGTAACATATCTGATTATGAAAATCCCAGGAGTGACCCTAAAAATGAAAATGAAGATGATCTTCAAGACGCCTATAATGCCTTATATAGGGGAAGTTGTAAAATTGCTATCAAACTAAAAATTCATAGAGAGAAATATCTTAAGTTAAAAGAAGAACTTGAAAACAATGTTTTAGAAAAATCTCATCTTTTAGATTGTTTTAAAAAAACAAAATTAGAATTAAATTTCAAAACTTCAGAATTACAAAAACTCAGAACTGAAAATGAGAAACTAAAACTCGAAGTTTCTTCCCTTTTAAGTTCTAAGGATACTTAGAGATATACCCACGGAGACCCAAAACTGGAAAAATTAATATCATCATCCAAAAAATATGGTGAAAAGTCAGGTTTGGGCTATATCAAGAATGATTCCTTAAAAATCAAGAATTCAGCTCCTATATTTATAAAAGGAGAATCCTCAAACTCTAAAGGTGAGAATTTAAGAAATTATGGTCGAAATGATTTAAAAAATCCAAAACCTCTTCAAGTTTCAAAAATTAACTCCAATGCCATTAGCTATAGAAATAAAAGATATAACAAACCACCTTTAGCTGAAAAATAGTGGACTTACTCGAAGAGCTTCTAAAATTCAACTCAGATGGAATCAGAGTTAATAGAAAGTGGAGAAATTCTAACTCCCAAAAACAGAGAAAATCTAATGGAACTCCTAAACCCAGAACCATAATGAAATGGGTTCCAAAGGTTACATGTCTTGTTGTCCACACAACCTTCAAAGCCAATAGCCATTTAAAATGGTACCTGGATCGTGGATGTTCAAGACATATGTAAGGTGACAAAGTGATATTCACTAACTTCAAAAAAGTAAACGACGGCTCAGTTACTTTCGGTGATGGAAGCAACTACAGAATCATAGGCCAATGTACTGTTTAATTCTTTAATCTTCCTCCCTTTGAGAATGTACTGTATGTTAATTGTCTAAAACATAACCTCCTAAGTATATCTCAAATCTACGATAACAAACATACTTTAAAATTTACAAATCACAGATGTGAGATTACAAATGAGAGGGGAAGTGTGATATTAAATGGTTGTAGGACTTCTGAGAATTGTTACATTATTAATGACTCATTGTCACGCCCCAAACTCAAAAATCGAGCTCACAAAATTCTCGATCGCCGAATCTGGTGGCGATAGCCTTCGTAGTACCCCATTCTCGACTCCCAGTACCCATACGCTAGATTCTGATCCTGGGATCCTACAAGGAGGATTTTTCAACGTACATTTATCTCATAAGAAGCATAACCACAAGTTTACCAAATCACAAAGGCAACATCATCATCACATATCCACTAATATAAACAGTTGAATATAGTGCTGAAAGGGAAATACACATATATTAAAATCAAAGCTCCAGAAGACAGCTGCATGCTCCAAGCTCAACGCTGCAGTGACCTAACGCCACCTGCATGCTTCTTTCCTGAATAAGCTTATAGAAAGCTTAGAGGGTGGTGTAAGTTTGTGCGCAAGATAAGTGCCAAGTATGCAATATCAAAGCAATGTGGAAACATGCTGGTAAGTCTATAAATATCATCAGCCTTATCCAAGCTATACGATGCAAAAACACAATAAGCCAATATCATATATTGAGGAAGTAATGTAGATCAGTTATGCAATCGGAGACATAGTAAGCCAAATATCAGATACTGAGTTCACGAATACCGTTAACCTTAATCAGGTTATGTAATACAGAAGCTTAGTAAACCAAATGCTATGTGCTGAGGATGTAATGCAATATGCGATACGAATGAAATGACCAAGCTGGAGTGTGAAGTCAGGATGATAGTACGTAGTATCCCAGGCTACGGGGTCTATCATAAGGGACTTCTATCCAAACCAGTCCTATACTTAAATTTGGATAGTTAGACTCAATGTGGTAAACTCCTGATCTTAGGTTAGTCGTGCACCCCAACTAAAATTCTGACCATTGCGAAGGTACATATAAAATTAGTTATGCACCACCAGCCCAAGTGGATAGTGATTGACTGAATGAATGGGTAAAATGTTGAGTATGCAACTCCTGCTCAATAAGTCCATATATCAGTATAGCTCATCTCTGGGATATCATCGGGGTCTAGTACACTCCACAATGGCTGCCACCTCCCTAGCCATACAACTAGCGAGTGGAAAAGACCTCACTATCCACCTAGCTAGTAGTCTGTCAATACCTACCCAGCTCATCGATAGCTGACCCATTTGGGAGCTGGTCAAACTCAGCCTAGCTAACAGCCCCCTCACTTGGGCGGATAAGGCCACACCCCCTTCCAATCGGCCACACACCATTCCAATCGACCACGACATATTGGGAAACGTCGCTTACTGGTATTTGGTACCTAGGCGCTCATGTATCCACTCGGTCTAGACTTTGGAGTCTCCTCCGGTACCAGAGGATTCTGAGACTCTCACCCAAGGACATCCTATGTGCCCACAGTACTAGAACTAAATATTTTCAGTATTCCATTTGGCCATCCACGAAGAACCTGTGGAGACCACAGCCCTAATATCGCTAGGGCGCCAAGTGATTATGTCACACAAATATGAGATGCATGAGCCATACCATCTAGGCATGCATCAAACTTGAGCATACTGTGATCATGTGGGGTAACTCCGTTTATCAGGGAGTCCCATGAACAACCTGCCCTATGGCATATGCAATGGTCAACCACATCTCATAACAAACACGTAGATGATGCTTATGGGTATGTATCATGATGCTATGCTGTCACATACTCATAATTGGTATCGATAACCGGCACGATAATCAACATTGCTAATCGGCCTTGATAATCGGCATCGATGATCAGCATCGGCCTCGATAATCAACATCGATAATCGGCACCGATACAGGATTGATAATTGACACCGATAATCAGCATCGATAATTGGCCTAATAAAGGGCCTAAGGGAAGGTCACAATGTGGATATTTAACTATCATTGCCCATCGATGTGGACATTCAACCAACATTGCTCCCAAGGAGTAGCCCTCATAGGGCTAAACATATAGTGGGCTCATGGCCTCACATAAGGGCCTCACATACGTCCTATTGGGCCTCACGCATGGTCCTTATATACATCATATTGGGCCTCAACCCATGGGCCTCAAATACATCACAATGGGCCTCATATACATCAAGTGGGACACATCACATGGGCCGCACCAATGGGCCACATATACGTCAAGTGGGCCACATCACATGGGCGACACCAATAGGCCTCATATAGATCAAATGGGCCGTATCCACGGGCCACACCAATGGGCCTCATATACATTAAGTGGGCCGCATCACATGGGCCGCACCAATCTACACCATTCATCTATTTTATGAGGTTATTTTAGAGCATCACCCAAATGAATCATAACAGAAGATCACCTGGGCCATACCGCAAATAATAGTGGGGATTATGATTGAAAGATCATCTAGATTACACCATAAATAACATCGGAGATAATGATTTCCACTGTTTACAAATCACAGGGCCCACCATAACGTTTATTTTCCATCCAATCTGTTCATAAGGTCACAAAGACCTGGATTAAGAAGAAAAACAATTTCATATTGATCCAGAACTTCTGTGACCCCGACAGGTTCAATGATAGATGTTCAATCCCCACTGATTTCTATAGTGTGGTCCTCCTGATAGGTAGATCTGTCTTATTTTTAGTCTTAAGCCTTAAGACGAACTCATCATTTGGATGGACGGTTTGGATGTAACACATACATCATACAGTGGGCCCCACACATGGACAGAGTGGATCAACGTATACATCATGGAGGGACCCACGGAACTTAATGACGTCAATTAGCAGCTCAATCTGCTAGAGCCCACCGTCCCTTGGACGGTCTGGATACAACATTACATCATGGTGGGCCCCACAGAACTTGCTGACGTCAGTCAGCAGTGGGACCCACCATCTTAAAAATCAGATGGATGGTAGGGATATAATACGTACATCAACATGGGCCCCGCCCGTCTAGAACGGATGGGTGACTAGGCTATAGAATTCATATATTAGGTGGACCCCACCCGCACACGTGTGGGGTGGGTCCACATCCAGAGAGAGATGGACGGATTGGGATATAATGTATATCCCAAGGTGTGTCCCACAAGACCATCCAGGGATGGATGGCCTGGATAATAGATCCATCATAGTGGATTCCCACTAGTCCAAAAAGGACGATGGATAAACATATGCATTACGTGTGGGACCCACACGGATCAATGTACGGTGTGGATGAACAAGCATCAAGGTGGGTCCACATGTGTGGCCCACCTGCTTGCAACAAGCTGGGATATGTGGGTGGGTCCTACGGACACCTACGTGTGGCCCACCTAATTTCAACAAGCTGGGATATAAACTGTGCATCAGGTGGGCCCTACGGATGGCCTGGTCCACCAAAGATTTGAATCTATCCCATTCCTTGGCCCATGGCCAGGGAGTTGGGATGGACGGTCTGGATGATCAGGCACCTATGTTAGGTGGGGTGGGGTCCACGTACACGTGGCCCACCAAAGTTCTGAATCAAGCTGGTATTTGTTTTCCCTTTCATTAAGGCCTGTCCATACATACGGGCAGCAAAGTGGGTCCTGCAATCAGACAGTCTGGATCATGATACCATATCATAGGTGGGCCACACACATCATCATGAAGAGAGGGAAGGGGAGAGACAGAGAGAGAAATGGTGGAGATGGGAGGAGCTCCGCCGTTATGAGCTCCTCCATGCACATGCATACATCAAGATGGGTCCCACCACAAGTGGGGCCTCAAATGAAATCAACAGTGGATCACTCACCTATATCACTCCTTCTTTAGCTCCTTGGACTCCTAAACTCCATGGTTTTTCCTTTGATGGAAGTTGATGAGTTTTGAAGGGTGAAGATGAGAGATCTTGGGGTAGGGAGTGAGCCACACTTGGCTCCTCTCATGGACGTTCCTCTCCTTGAGAATTGCTTGAATGGAGTGAGAAAATGAGAGAGAGAGAGGTGATGTAAGAGTGAGTGATGGGTGATGGGTGAGTGTAAGAAAGGGATGGGTAGAGAGAGAGAGAGAGTTGACTTTGGGAATGGGAGAGGGATGGGTTGCTTGTACTTGACTTGTACTTGTGATAGGATGTGTACTTGATTAATTGATATGATGGGTTGTAGAGATTCTCTCAGAATGTGCAACACGTAGCATTTTTCTTGAAATAAATGTGGGCCCACAACTCCTGGCATGAGTATCACATCAGCGCGTAAGACACGACATTGGAACCGTGGCGACGACGCGGTCGCTAGGGTATAAATCTTGGGTCGAGCCAACTCTGATATACGGTTAGGGTAGCGCAAATGCTGATTATAGGTCGCGGGTTGCCAAAATTCAACAAGGAGGACCGCGGGAGTCTATGGAACGGTACGGTTTAGGATATGGGTCTTACACTCATGCTCTTTTAACTTTTCATGTTACATGGTTCAAATAGAAGAAATAGAACTATGGCATAAATGTCTTAGACATGTTAACTTTAAAGATCTTTATAAATTGAGTAAGAGAGATCATATTCGCGGCTTACACAAATTAAAAGGTAAAAAAAATTTGTGGTGCATGTCAGATTGGCAAGCAAATTAAGAGTAGTCATAAAAAATGAACTCAGCCACAACCAAACATCTTAAACTGCTCCATATAGACCTGGTAGGACCAACGAGAACGGAAAGTAGAGGTAAAAAAAAATATTTTCTGGTTATTGTTGATGATTTTACTAGATATACTTCGGTAGCATTCTTAAAAGAGAAATCAGAGACTCTCGATGAAGTCAGAAATTTTTTTTAAATGAATTCGAATTGAAAAAGAAGTACATGTGATCAAAATCAGAAGTGATCATGGTACTGAGTTTGAAAATAATAATTTTGAGAACTACTATTTTGACCACGGTATTTTATATGAGTTCTCTGCTCCTAAAATACCTCAACAGAAGGGAGTTGTTGAAACAAAGAACAGCGTGTTATAAGAAATGTCCAATGTAATGTTAAATAGCATGAACTTGCTAAAAAACTTATGGGCTGAAGCTATTAATACTGCTTGCTACATTATAAATCATGTATGTTAGAAAAGCCAAAGGTAAAATAGCCTATAAGTTATGGTTCAATAAGAAGCCAACAATCAAATACTTTTGAACTTTTTGAAGTAAATGTTTCATTTTACGTAACCAAATTTTTTTAGAAAAGTTCAAAGCCAAGAGTGATGAGGGAATATTCTTGGGTTATGCTCTAAATAGTCGAGCATATCGTGTTCTTAACAAAAGAACAGGGGTGATTCAAGAATCTATTAACGTAGTAATTGATGATCACCTTGTCACACTCACCAAGTCAAGACGATGATGAAGTCAACATTATCGATAAACCTAATTCTTCATCTAAATCAGATAATGCTGAATTAAGATCAATCAAAGACCATCCGACTGATCAGATATTAGGTAACACTCGTACTGGTGTTCAAACAAGAAGAAAGTTAGAAAATATCTGTAATTATGTCTGCTTCACTTCTCAAATTGAACCGGCAAATGTAAAAGAAGCACTTGCCGATGAAATTTGGATATTGGCTATACACGATGAGTTAAATCAATTCGTCAGAAATGATGTTTGATATTTGATTCTTAGACCTTCTAATAAACATATAATCGAAACCAAATGGATTTTTAAGAACAAATATGATGAAATGGAAAATATCATTAGAAATAAGGCACGACTGTTTATACAAGGCTACACTCAGATAGAAGGAATTGACCATGATGAAACCTTTACACCAGTTGTGCACCTTGAATCCATTAGATTATTTATTTCAATTGCTTGTTATAAGAAATTCAAAATATATCAAATGGATGTTAAAAGTGCATTTCTAAATGGTGATTTACATGAAGAAGTATATGTTGAACAACCTAAGGATTTTGAGGACCCTAAACTTTCAAATCATGTGTACTGTCTTAAAAAGACACTTTATGGGTTGAAACAAGCTCCTAGGGTATGGTACGAAAAGTTAACTAAATTCTTACTAAGTCATAACTTTATCATGGTAAATGATGATAAAACCTTATTTGTCAAAAAAATATAATGAACATATATTGATAGGACAGATCTACGTTGATGATATTATTTACAGATCTACATGTACTAACTTGTCCATTGAGTTTGCAAATCTGATGAAATCCAAGTTTGAAATGAGTGTGGTTGGAGAAGTAAATTACTTTCTTGGATTACAAGTAAAACAATAGGAAGATGGTATATTCATCTCTTAAACCAAGTATGCTTTGAATTTGGTAAAGAAGTTTGGGTTTGAAAATGGGAAAAAGTTTAATACTCCTAAGAGTATAACTCTCAAACTTTATAAGGATGAATTAGGTAAAAGTATAGACTCCCATCTATATCAGAGTATGATTGGTAGTCTTCTATACTTAACTGCTAGTAGACCTAATATTACTTTTAGTGTTGGAATATATGCCAGATATCAATCTGATCATAAGAAATCACATCTAATCGCTATTAAACAAATAATCAGATATATTGCAAGTACTACTAATTTTGGTCTATGGTATCCACATAATACAATTATACAACTTGTCGGATATACTGATGCAGATTGGGTAGGAAACATTGACGATAGAAAATCTACCAGTGGTGGATGTTTCTACGTAGGAAATTATTTAGTTTCCTAGCTCTACAAGAAATAAAATTCTGTATCACTTTTAATAGCTGAAGCCGAATATATTGCAGCTGGTAATGCTAGTACCCAGCTGATCTAGATGAAAAGGATGTTAGTTGATTATGGGATTGCGTAAGATACAATGATATTATATTTTGATAACTCAAGCGCAATTAATATTTCAAAAAATCATATTCAACATTCTCGTACGAAATATATTGACATTCAATATCATTATATTCAAGAATTAGTTAAGGATAAGAGTATTTTATTACAGTATATTTCGACTGAAAAGCAGCTTGCAGACATAATGACCAAACTGCTCGACAGGAATAGGTATTCCAAATTAAAGCATGATATTGGTTTGCGTGCTTTTAATTAATTAAATCATGTTGTTTATGCATTTTTTAATTTATTATACGTTTATAATTTTTAAATGTAAAACATATAAATAAATTTAAAATTTTTAAAATATTTTTTTTTTGAACTGCTCGACAGGTCAAGTACGTCCTCGACTAAATGACCTTTGACAGGTCGAGG
The DNA here is from genome assembly GCF_029962835.1 of Magnolia sinica. Taxonomy (NCBI): domain Eukaryota; kingdom Viridiplantae; phylum Streptophyta; class Magnoliopsida; order Magnoliales; family Magnoliaceae; genus Magnolia; species Magnolia sinica. The sequence goes on from NC_080577.1 coordinate 37,329,501, forward strand.
ATCATACTCGACTAGTCGAGGTGCGCGGGTTTTCTCATTAAAAGGAGGAAAAACACATTCTTTATTTCATTTTTTCCTTTCTTCCTCGACTAGCCATGGGTTCACTCGTTGAACCCTTCTCCAAATCTTCATTGTAAGTGGTTTATTTCCAATTTCCTTCTAGATTTGGGTTCCTCTTTGCTAGTTAATCTTCCATTTGTGGTTTATTTACGATTTACATCCTTTCTCTAATGGGTTTTGAGCGAAAATATGATCTAAGCCAAACCCATTTATCATCTTTAATATTTTGTTTTGTAATCTCTACATGAAGCATTACACTAAGAGGAAGGCTACTCGTAAGGGCCCTAGCGGCTCCTCCTTGAGGTCGACTCCAGTTAGGGTGAGAACCCTAAGATCTCTCGAAGAAGATTCAGAGCATGTTAGGGATTTCCGGTCTAGGGAAATTATCATTGAAATGACTATAAATGTAGACCCCATTGCACCATTCCATCTTTTACCTATCCTTATTGCTATTGGTTGGAAAAATATTCTCAGTTGGGGCAGAACGACTTATCGCTCCATAGTGCAAGGCATATATGATTCTATACGCAATTTGTCCCTATTGATCACCACCTAATTTCAGGTTTGCTTAATATCAATGTCAATGATGATGGCATTCCCATTGCCACTCTTACTGAGAAAATGACTGACATTAAGCGACGAGCAATCACTCACAAATAATGTTGATTTAATGCTGAATGGAGTTTTGGCAATGCCCTCCGTGCCAATTAGATGCTTCCTAAATACAGAGTCCTACATCGCATTTTCACGTCCAATGTATATCCATGATTTGGGAATAAGTCTGAACTTACTCCCTTCATGATTCGTGTCTTTCACACTGTTGTGTCTGGTATTCCTATTTGTCTTCATTCTTCAATATGTTATTTGATTATCCAATTCTGTATCCATCCTGGTCATGGATCGATACCTTTTACCTATCTCATGACAAGCCTTACTATTTATTGTAATGTTGTCATTCCATTGACCGAGGCACCGAAATCAAATCTACCATTTGATAATACAAATATACATAAAATGAACCTAACATCCCTTCCTGGCTAGAGAGATGAAGGAGAAGGAGAAGAAGAAGACACACCTTTACCAGAGGACACATCCATGAATAACATATTTACCAAGCTTGATGAATCGGATGATAAAGCTGATCCAGACTATCAACCTTCTCAGGTTGATGATAGGCTCAAGTTGTTGGAAGAGAAAGTTATTGAGTTGAAGGTATCCCAAGATAATTTAGCAGAAAGTCACAAATCGTCTATGAAATACATGCGAAAATATTTTCATCGCATTACCAAGGGACTTCACCAGATTGATCCTTCTATACCTCCTCTATCTTCCTCTGGATCTTATTAGGTTGATTTACATTTATCTTTGGGTTGTATAACTTTAATTATGTGTGTGCTTGCTGATAACTCTGAAACTCTACTCTCTTAATGCTTATTGATGATATTTTGTTAACTCCTTTAATTGACATGTTTATATGCATTTTGTTCTTTTTATTCTACTGATTTTGATGTGGTTTGTTGATTATAATCACATGAGTATTCTTCACTTGTCATTTTTGTGACAAAAAGGAGGAGAGAATTGATAATTATTAACTGAGTAGAATGAATGAAGATGAGCATTATATGAATGTTGATATATGGTTGGAGTTTTTTGTAGGAATGGAAAATGTATATGTTATAATATAGGGAAAAGTTCACATTGAGGGGGAGTAGTAAAGTTTTTGCACATTCATTAAAGCTGCACCAAATCTTCTACATTATAGAATTCAAGATGTCATTCTAGTTGTTGTAATAATAAGTGTTTTGTCAGGAATTTGACAAAGGGGGAGATCGTAAGTGCTATATTGAATAAAGCACACTTCTATTTGTCAAATTTCGTTTAGACAAAACAGCTTATGAAGTGGTCTGTCTAATGTGGATTAAGATGGAAAGTTCAAGACTATACTTCAAGACAAGTAGTGGATCAAGATGAAAAGTTCAAGACTCTACTGAAGTTCAAGATGACTGATTTCAAGTTCTACTACACTTCTAGTAGAAGATCAAGCTCCATCTTCAACTTCGAGCTCTATTAAAGATTCAAGTAGAAAAACAAGTTCCATGAAGGTCAAGCTACTTCAATAGTTTAGTCATATCAGGTATATCAAACCTTAGAAAGACCTTAGGCTTAGGTTCTTTCAAAACATAACTTAAATGGGTTTCTATACTTATGTTAGGCTAAATTTCAACTAGTCTAGGCTAAGTTTCGACTAGTCTAAACTTTGGCTCGACCAGTTTAGGAAATCTTCAACACGTCGAACAAGGCCCTTGACTAGTTGAGTAAGGCCTTCGACTAGTTGAAGTTCTGTTTTATCCAATCGCACTCAAATTTGAAAATCTGATAGACCTTAGACAAGTCAAAGAATGTCTTAAACGAGTCGAAGCAACAACTTTTCTACTTATAAATAGAGCCCTTCTCTCAATCTGAAAATATAATTCAAGTACATCAAATCCATCATCAAGAGAGATAAAAGCCCCTATTATACTCAAGCTATTGCATGGCATTTATAAACTTTTAAATAGCTTATTTTTTTTAATTCCTAGATATTTTATTCTTTGAATTTTATTTTATAAAGAGAGTAAATACTCTTCTTTGAGATCTTGAGGAATTCAAACAAGTAGCCTTTGGTTTGAATCTATTTAAAATCAATTTAGAACCTTGAACTCTTATCTATGTGACTGAACATTGAGCAAACTATGACAAGAGAAGCGGTTCTACGGCTACATCGACTGATACATCTTCAAATGTGAAGATAAGTATATTCTATCTTTTGTATTTTGGTTTTATTGAGATAGCCAGAAAATCTCATTTATTGGTTTTCCTGAGATATCCAGAAAATCTTAGTGAGGGGTTTTTGTGTTTGTGATAGCCCTTTAAAATCACAACTGTATCGGGTTTTAAGGTGACCCTCTAAAAACCTTGTTTATAGTGAAAGCTAATATCACGTGGATAATGATTATTGGGAGTGGAGTAAGTGTGGCTCCTTGAGAACAGTTGTTGTACACACCGAACCACTATACTCTTAGTGTTGTGGTGAATGTTTACTTTTTGCATTTGTGGAGAATGGTTGTAATTTTATTTATGTAAAAGTGGTGAATGTTTGCAATAGATAGCTTTTTTTCTCTTGATTGGTTTGAGATCTTGATTCTTACAATTGTTCATGAAATAAGATTGTCCCACCTAAACTTTGTTTTGGGTGTAGGTTGTCTTATGAACTAGTCTGGATCAAATTTTCAATACTAGTGCGATTGAGTTTTCTAATTTATTTATTATTTCAGCACTTTTTTTTGGCATAGTCCTATTCACCCCCCTCTAAGACTTCTTAAGCTTGCCTTTTTACTGTTATACTGACTGGGTGTGAGATGCAACGCAATACGAAGGTGATGAACTTGATGAGCAAGGGTGTTAAGAAGGAAATAAGAGTTTCATAATACTAATGTTGGGATTAGATGAGGCCAATAGCAGATTGGATGGTTGGATGGACATTAGTGTCACAAGGATTGGGTTGAGTGGCTAGGATTGGGGTCTTGGTGGCTCAGGAGGCTAGGGATTAGTGTAACGCCCCGAATTTTTACCAACTTAAAAATTGGATATCCTTGGGCGTTACTTTTGATTTCTTGATTTGATTGCATGTTCGTGTGTGTATTTTCACATGTTTGGGGACCAAAACGAGTGATTTTGTGTCCATCAAAACTGCCTGACCAAGTAGAAGTGTGAAGTTTGGGCAACTTGAATAGAACCTGATGATGCCACTTGAGGAGCACAATGTTACCAAGAAAAATGGGGATTTCTTTAGTTTTAGGAGTATCTGACAATGTAGAAAATTCAATAAATTTGGAACATAAACTTTTGGACCAAATTCCCCAATTTAATTTATTTTGTAACTTGAAAACTTGGAACAGGAACCTTGGGTCAATTTCTCATGCTATTTAGATTTAAATGTAGCAATTTGAGTTTTAAGATTGCCTAGGTCAATGTGATCGAGTCTATAGAGTTGTGATTCATTCACAATAACCTGAAAAACCACTTTGCAATAACCTAAAAAACCACTTCGATGGGTAGGTGGAATCAATATGAGATTAACTTTGAGAGTGGAGAGCATGGAAATCTATATTTTCCAAGAAAAATGTGAAAAAGGGTAGTCACAGTTGATCATGAAGTGTGCAAGATCGACCTGAATGGGATAATGTTGAGTGTGAAATATTACATTGGTTTTATATGCATAAGTGTGTTTAATCGATCTAATTATGTATGTTTTGCTATATGAGGTGATTTGGAGAGATAAGATGAAAATAATGATTAAAGAATATATTTAATGCTCAAAGAATGAACAAGTGGAGTATCGAAGATTTGAGGACATTATTGAAGATTTTAAGCACCGAAAATCTAAGAAAACTAAGTGCAAAAGAGAGAAAATAATGAAAAATTACAAAGTGCAATTACAAAAATAACAGACTATTCGGTCCCACCTAAGGTTGGTTCGGTCCGACTGAATGTGCATAGAACAGTCTAATAAGAAATTACGATTTTCATATGTGATTTGGTTCGACATTTACATGCAACCAAAGCTAGGTTCGATACCACTAAAGGAGGATTCGATGTAACCTAAAGGAGATAGAGACTTTGGAAAGATTTAGATGAAATTCAGCTGTAACTGAATGAATATTCAGCTAGATTCAGTGCGACTTTAGTGCAACCCAGGGTGACTGTCGGTGCGACTGAAGCATAATAAAAGTGCATAAATTCAAAGTCGGTTCAAAGTCTGTGCGGGTTTTTCTTATTTAAATAGATGTTTTAGGCTTTTCTAGGTACAATTTAGGATTTGGAAGAGAGTGCAAGGAGTAACGGAGTGTCTACGAAGTCGTTCTTCTTCTAATCTTTTGGTTCTAAGTATATTTTTCATGTTTTTGTTTGAATTTAGTTCAATAATGTCCATGGTTGGCTAAATCTTTTAGCTAGGACTAATAGGTGAAGCTTGTAGTGGTTTTTAATGTCTTAGTTTACTTTGATTCAAGTGTTTGGTTTGAATGTTGAACAATTCATTGATATTGGTTTGAATAAAGCTTTATTTTTAGTTTACTTTGATCCATCGTTGGCTCCAGGAACTTTAGATGCTTAGGAAAGCTAAGAGTGATTGTTTATTTTTTTTGTAAGGGATTCATCTGTAAAATCCATTGATCTATCGTAGACTAAGGGCACGATAGATGCTTTGAATTCCTTACAATCAATACTTTGGTGCCTTATATGGGAACCAAATCAACTGATGTTCAAATATATTTTGGATTATGAATGATGATTTAACCACTCTATTATCTGGCTGAATAGCATAAGACTTTGATTCCAATTGAGTTATCTAATTGAATAAAATGAATTAGACATTAAGAATGGTTATAAGTGGATCCTTGATGCTCGAGTATTTTGCTTTATTGATTTCTTCTAAAATTTAGTAATTACTTATAATCCAATTTAATAGTTAAGTTTATTCCTAATTATAGTTTTAAAGTATTCTAGAGAACACGCACATATATTTCCATGTGGATTTTATCTTGGTCTCACCAAGTTAAAACTACATCACAACCTTGCTATGATGCCCCGAAAATCAGCACCCAAGTATAAAGGCTTCGATCCTGAGTTCTCCAGTGTGAACCAAATGAAATGCACGTGTGACCTCATTTAAATTTGCATTCATTCCACACACGAATAATCAGAGTAATGCAATTCAATTTAGTGGATCCAAAGAGAGGTAGAGATAACATAAATCTATAAATATATTGTTAACAGTCAAAGTACCATCCCAATAGTGGTGTCCACCCAAATGGGGACTATATGAGCCACAATAAGCATTCTATAAAATAACTAACGAAATCCACCTAGCTGGGGACTCCAAATATATAAATCCTCAAAATTTACAAAAAGGAGAGAGGCGAGGCACTCTGCCTAAGCCTGTCTATCTGTTAACTAAAAGTATGGGGTGCTATCAACGAGGCCCACTATGACTCATCTAATGTGTTGGTCTCGGTGGTACCTAAATCAATAGTATTGTCTAGTTAGTGTTTTAAAACACCGTCCCATGTGGGAGTGAGTAGCTAATTGAATGGTTTCATTTTTTAAGTTACACATATTATCAACACAATCAAGCATAGGCAATGTACATGACAACAAAATCAATTACTAAGTTAATTATTTAAATGCATGGATGTCATGATGATATGCGCAATGGTTGGCTGCAACACAACCCAACAATGTTTAACATGATGAATGCAAGGGATCAACGATACCAATATAAAACTACATTAATGTTATGGCTAGCGAGGATGTCAACATATGCTCAATGGTTAGCCCTGATCACAACCCAAAAATGTAATGATATGCATGATTAGCCCAATAGTTATTATTTTAAGTTTAAATAGTAGGTTGACAAAGCTAGGATGGCTCCATTTTATCAATTGTGGCCAAACAGATTCATGTAGCTTATGTTTGCACGAAGTGACCCCTTACTCGTTTCACTTGATCCAAATTTAGGTTCATCACCCAATAGTTCATACAACTCAATTGGGTTAATATTAAGGCTTGTCGCCTAAGGACAATCATAACTAGGGTGAAGGTCATCACTCAAACCTTAATTGCGAAGAAGGCACGCCACTTATACCATTAACAATATGGTAGGATTGTGAAATTCATCGATACTAGGTGGTCACTGTGGGGAGGCTTGTTACCCAATACTTTACTAACATAGTGAGCTCATCACCCAATATTTTGCCTATGTGGTAGGCACGTCATCTTAGCGTAGGCCGACAAGTCAGACATAGTGTCCCATACCACCATGCCCAACTCATGAGTCTTTGTGGGATCGTAATGCATTAACCGTTATGAATGTACTTGATTCAATGGTAATAGTGGTATCCTAGATTCCTTTAAATGTTATACAACCACCAAACATAAGAATGATCGAGTCATGCATTGGACTGATTTGATCAATAACGGGGGACCCTGGGCAAAACCAACATTAGGTGTGAAGCATCCCGTGTAGCTCCAATTATTATCGGTCATCTGTGTTTAACCTCAGTCGACCGTATAAGTCTGGGATAGCCAACCCAAAGTGGGCCATCCACTTACTTAACATTTTGCATGGCTCGATCAACACGATTTCAAATTATATTATCAAACACATAAACATAATCACGAAACAACTTAATATCATAATAGGGTGCATCAACCGAACATATGTACGAATCAATACAATTCAATATATATCATTACAATTCAAAGTATATGAGCATCACTTATCAATTTACATATAAGAGTTCTAATAGGAAAAGTTTCATCTTGTTGAAGTACTTTATAAAACAAGTTGGCTTCCATCAACAAGTAACATTAGGATTACAATAATAACCCAATTCAAACAGGAATAGCATATGATATCTTATAATCAACTAAAAATCATTATCTACCACTCTTAAGGGTTGATGAAATGAAACATATAAGAATGGTTCACACCTTAGAGGGTTCCAAGCGACCTAATCAGGCTTAGGGTTAGAATTTTTTTGGAAGAAATCACTAATTCCTAAATCAAATCGAGAGGGTTAAGGTAAGATTTATTACCCTGTGTGGTTTGATGGATTATTTTCCTATAACCCGATGATGTTAAGTTACACTTGTTGAACTATGATTTGCTAATAGTTGAGTAGGTTGCCATTATACATCCTAATATTGGAGCATCATGAGCTGGGGATGGTAGTATAGGACACTATGTCCGAACTGTCGGCCTATGCTGGGTGATGAGCCTCTATAGTGACCTTTAAGCTTTCATAAAGTGTCTGGTTACAATTCAACTAATAATGGTTGGGCTAATCATGCATTTCATGGCATGTGAACTTTATTAGGTGGTTGATATAAGATGTGGGGTTTTCTTAGGTCACTATGGGTTGTACCTTAAAGTATTATACTGGGTGATCCTAAGTTATCATCGCGTATATTCGACTACTATGCCTTTTCATATGGACTTTTTCAAGTGTCTAGTTCTGCTTAGGTGTACCTTAGAGTACTCTTCTGAGAGGCTAGATCGCCTTAGGTGTCCTCGTTGCATGGTCATTTCCGGATGGCTAGTTTTCCTTGGGCATACCTTTGAGTACTTTTTTTTGAGTAGCTAGTTCTCCTTTGGTGAATTTTTGCCAGTTGGATGTGTATCCCCAGGTTTGTGAGCATTGCATACATTCATACATTTAAATGAGACTTCTTGAATGTTTCAAATGATACATATTGCTATTTTTGCTAGTTTTAACTATACATAACTAATGTGACAATTTGTAATCTTGAGGGGAATTCACACTAAGTTGGCCACTCATTCTTTGAATATATAACTATATATGTAGTGCAGGTTGTTTAAATGATACTCATCTTCAGATTAATGAGAAGTCAGGTATAAATATCAGGGATGCATGGTTGTACCTACTCAAGAGAAGTTGTGTGGTCGTGCAACTCAAGCCTAGATGCATTTACTTCTAAATCATATATTAAATAGTTTATTTCTTGTAATTGTTAGCATTTGAGACATTGGTTTGTATAAGCCCTATGGGTAGCTGCTCATGTATTTGAACATGTATACGGAGTTTCCTTTATGTTTAATTTGTTCCTCTTCTGCTAAACTGCTAACTCTAAAAAAGAATATATATATATATATATATATATATATATATATATATATATGGATGTGTGAATGCACATCAACTGGGGATGCTCATCCAATTGACCTTTGGACAAAACCCACGAGTGGGGTGAAAGCCACATGCAAGTGACTAGTCACTAACGAAAATACATTAAGTATGTGCGTAGTGACTAGCTCACCCAAATTGGGTCAATCGTCGGTGGTCTGGGAGCTAGAAAAATGATACCGCGACAAAGGACACGTGCTATAGCATCTAAAATTAGTCACCTGTCATTGTCCCTATGCTATGAATGCATGGTTAGCCCAACCGTTATTATTCCAATTATATACAATCAATTTAAGAAAGTTCAAAGGTCACTATGAGGGGCTCGTCACCTAGCATAAGCCAATAGTTTAGGCATAGTGTCTCATACCAGCATCCCTGGCTCATGAGACTCCAAGTAAGATGTTTAATGATAACCTACTCAACTAGTGGCTAATCATAATTCAACAAGTAGAACTTACCATCGCGAGGTTACGCAAAATAATCAAACAAAGCTATAAAGGTGAAATATTCAATTAAGGAATGCGATAAAGAGGAAATATCCTCAAAAGTTGCATAGGCACAACAATCCGCAAAATAGTAAGTCCATAATAAAATCAATCAAGTTACATCCTAAGTCTGGATGTACATATATAAGTGGAGTTTTTCACTAATAGATGTAGCTATTTAAGTTCCACAAGCAATCCACAAGTATGAGAAGACATTCAAGTGCAACATATAGATGTTTATACAAGATAAATGTTGAGTGTATAATTGGAGGATCAATTCCAATAACTAGCACAAGTAATCATGAAATAGAGATATTAATTATCGGTTAAAATTAAAATAGAAAATATCACTTAAGCTAACAAGAAAGCGAAAAGCTCAAAGGGAAGAAGTCATCATCTATAATGTCGCTAGGCAGTGTGTGCACCCTTATAGTCGAATTCTTAAGCTTGCGCGATTAGTAAGTTAGGCAGAACTTGATGTCGATACAATCCTGTCCTTATAGACTCTATTAGCTCTATCCACACACGATCACAATTTAATAAGAACTATCGGGGACTAACACTAAGTTAATTTCAAAAATAATAATTGAGACCCGCCTAACCAACTCACCTAGCCCATCTAAGCTAACTTAACTAAGTTGACTAGCCTGAACATGATTCTCGAGTGACCCCAACTTAGAGGGAAATCAAAGGACACACCAAATGCCAACGATAAATTCCCTAAGATCAATAGACTCGGTGGAACTCACTGAGTCAACTCAATTCAATGACAACTTCTTTTTCTCTCTTTATTCATTTCTTCTTCTTTCTCTCTTTTTCTTCTCGCTTAACCTACGTCTAGTGGGGACCATGAACCCCATAGAACTCGGTTGAACTCGCCACAAGTCATCAAGTTAAGTCTTGACTCGGTTTTAGATCGAGTTAACTCAACAACTCGACTCTTTACTAGCCCTTTTTTCTTCTCCATAGCCCTCTTTTTCTTAAGATAGACCAACAAAGGAATCTGGATCCAACCGGGCTCCAATGCAACGTGCCTCAGCGAGTCAATTCAGCCCTGAGTCGACTTGGCCAACAGCTCTCTCTCTCTCTCTCTTGGCTCATCTTCTTCTTTCTTCTTGTTGGTTCAGCAGGGTTCACAGAACCTAAGCTCGACCCGACTCGGACTCAGTGAGTCGAGTCCATTCAACTCAATAGCAGCCATGACCCAAGTTATCTTTCTCTCACTCGATTCTCTTCCTCTATCTCGTTTTCTCCTTCATCCTTTCTTTCCTCCCTTCTTCTTTCTCTCTCTCTCTCTATTAGAATTCTGATAACACCTAGACCAAACCCAAACCTGACTCGGCAACAACCCCTAACTCGCTAAAACAGCCCAACTATATGTTGCTGTTGCTACTACTGATAAAGTCTAGATCTCAACCTAGACACTGAACACTCTCCGAGAAGACCCGAAGGGCCTGGACAGCCTCAACTCGCCCGTCTTGGACCCAAACTCGATCAAGTTAGCTCTGAGTTGCACATACTCAGACCCAAGCTCAACTGTAAGGCCCATATCCTAATCCATACTATTCCGTAGACTTCCGCGATCCTTCCCGTCAAATTCTGGCAACCCGTGACCTATAATCGACGTTTGCGCATAACCCTAAGTCGTATCCCATAGATCTGAGTCAACTCAATCCAATACTTGTACCATTATGACTGTAACGTTGCCGCGGTTCTGATGCCACGTATTATGCACCGAGGTGATACCAAGGCCAGGAGATGTGGGCCCACGTTCAGTTCGAGGAAACACCGTGCGTTTGCAATCCCAAGAGAATCTCTACATCATGTCCCATCAATCAATCAATCAATCACCTCATGTTAAATACAAGAGCAAGCCCAAAGTCAACTCTCTCTCCCTCTCTCTCTCTTACATTCCCATACATGGCAAGTACAACTATCACCACACATCCATCACTCACATCCATCACCTCTCCCTAACCACCCTTCTCTCTCTTTCTCAACACAAATTCCAAGCAACACTAAAGAGGTGCACGTCTAAGCAATTTCAAGAGAGAAAAGTGTTTTGTGTGGCCCACTTCCTCTCCCAAGATCCATAATCCTAGCCCTTCATTTCTCATCATCTTCCATCAAAGAGGGACACAAGGAGCTCGGCGTTCCATCGGACCAAGAAGATCGAACGGTGGGTGCTTCACAAGCCTAGATTTTTCATATTTTGATGATGGGCCAAGTGGGGCCTACCGATTGATTGCATGGATCTCACTTTGGACCCTAGGTGTGGCTGATGGCCCACCTTAATTGTCATGATCATTCCATGATGGGGCCATTCTCCATGGACCCCATCATGATGTTTATTTTCCTTGTATGAATAGGGTCATCTAGACCTTGCATTTTGGTGGAGAAAGGATCTCCATTGTTGATTTTGATTGGTGGGCCCATATGTAATGGGACCCACTTGATGTATGTTGTAAATCATGGAAGGGAGGGCCCATAGTGTCGGGGTCCCTCCATCACTCTCTCTGTCTCTCTCTTTCCCTCTCCTTTTCATTTTGTGTGATGTGTGGCCCACTCGGATGGACCCCACCTTGGTGTATGTCTTATCCACACCATCCGTGCATATGGTGGCCCACTTGGACAGCAAGTCTGAAGGTGGGGCCCACCTTAATATGTGTTGTATCCAAAATTGTCCAGCGTCCCTGGACGCTGGACGTCGGTAAAGTGTGACTGATGGTGTGGTGTACCGTTTAGTGAAACAAAAATATCAGTTTGATTCCAAGACTTGGGTGGACCGCTCATACAGGCCCCACCTTGATGTATGGATTTAATCCACACCGTCCATCCCATTCCCCAGCTCATTTTAGGCGTTGACTTGAAAAATGATGCCAATCCAATTTTCTGGCGGGCCATAACTTAAAAAATAATGATAGTTACCGTTTAAATCCATTAAGGGCCCACTCTGATGTTTCTATGCATCAAAACACATCGAATATTGGGCTCATTTAGACTGTCTTGAGTCGTGGGATCGAATGGGTGGGGTGGATTCTCCGGATGCAGGCCGTACTACAGGAAAACCTAAGAAAAACAAAAAAAGCATGCAGCAGGGCTGCTGCTGCTGACGTCCAGAGGACGCTGCAGCAGCGTCCTTTGCTATTGCGACTTGCTAGAGGTAAGGACGTGGTCCCAGCTGTGGGCCGCACGTGATGTGTGTTAAACATCAAACCGTGCATATGATGGACCCCTTTTAGATGTGAGCCCCACCCCAAAAATCCAGCCGTACTCAATGCACAGGTGGCCCACATCACGGGAAACGGTGATGATTGAATGTCTATCGTTGAGACCCTGTTGGGTCACAGAAGTTTTGAATCATTTTAAAATTTATTTTTCCTCTTCATCCGGGTTTGGTGACCTTATCAACAGATTGGATGAAAAATAAACATTATGGTGGCCCTACGTGGGACCCACTGATATATGTGTTCTACACCTTCCATTAGTGTGGCCCCCACCATGAGGTATGTGCTTTATCTATGTTGTCCATCCCTATGGGACCCACCATAATGCATGTGTTCCACCCAAACTGTCCAACCCTTTGGCAAGCTCGGCTTAAGGCTTGAGGCTAAAAATAAGACAAATCTAGGATCAAGTGGACCACATTGTAGAAAACAGTGGGTTTGAACGTCCACCATTAAAACCCTTAGGCTACAGGGTTTGGACCAATATGATATTTGTTTTTCCTCTAAATCCAGGTCATTATAACCTTATGAATAGACTAGATGGGAAATAAACCCTAGGATGGGGCCCACTAGAATTTAACCGTGGAAATCATTATCACCACGGTTAGATATGGTATGGTCTAAATGATCTCTTGATATGACTCATGTTTTTGCATAATACTTTATATTGATATCTATAAATAGATGAATTGTGACTTGGCCCATTTGATTCGGCCCATTTAATCAGGCCCGATGTGATATATGAGGCTCGTTGTTGAGGCCCACCTTGATAGATGAGGCTCATGTGATGCGGCCCATTTGATGTATTTAAGGCCCATGGGTCGAGGCCCAATGGTATGTACATAGGGTCCATTGCAATGTGTGATTTCACCATAGTTTACGTAATGAAGTTTATGGCAGGCGATGCCTTGGGAGCAATGATGGTTTAACGTCCATATTGTAAGAATGATGTTGGTTAAATGTCCGCATTATGACTCTCCTTAGGGCCCATTGATAGGCCCATACTTGTTGTGTGTAGGCCGTCTAGGCCCATCTTCGTTGTGAGGATAGTTCATCAATATATAACATGCTTAGTATAATTCCATGACTCATGCCATACGCATCATATGTATGCTTAATATGAATAGTGACTGATCATAGCATATGCCATTGGGGAGATTATTTATTGGACTCACAGATAGGAGTTACCTACATGAGCATGCGGTACGTGCAAGATTGCTGCATGACTGGACAGTGTGACTCATGCATCTTGCATATGTGTGACATGATCGTTGTGTGCCCTAGCGACATTAGAGCCGTGGCCTCCATAAGTATATCGTGGATGTCCGATAGGACACCGAAAATGTTTAGTTTGAGCATCTGGGCACTTTGAATGTCTGTGGGTGAAAATCTCTAAACCTTCGAGGCCAGGAGACTGCCCAATGTCTAGACCGAGTGAAACATGAGTGCCTGAGTGCCGAATACCTATAGGTCTTGTCTTCCACTGTGTCGTGGTCGGTTGGGAGGGGGCGTGGCCTTATCCGCTCGAGTGAGGGGGCTGTAAGCTAGGCTGAGTTTGACCAGCTCACAAATGGGTCTGTTATTGACGAGCCAGGTAGGTATTGACAGACCACTGATTAGGCGGATAGTGTGGTCTATTCCGCTCACTGGGCTGTGCGGCTAGGGAGGTGGCAGTCAGTGTAGAGTGTACTAGACCCCGGTGATGATACCAGAGAGGAACCGTGCTGATATGTGGACTTATTGAGCAGGAATTGCATATTCATTCATTCACTATCCACTCAGGCTGGTAGTGCGTAACTATTTATTACGTGTACCTTCACATGGCTAGGATTTCGGTTGGGCACGCAACTAACCTGAGATCAGGAGTTTACCACATTGAGTCTGATTATACAAATTTAGGTATGAGAATGGTTTGGATAAAAGTCCCTTGTGATGGACCCCGTAGCTTGCGATACTACTTACTATCATCCTGACTTCACACTCCATCTTGGTTATTTCATTCGCATCGCATATTGCATTACTTCCGCAGGCATATGACATTTTGGGTTGCTATGTTTCTACACTTATATGGCCTAGACAGACTTAACAGGATTTGTATATTGCATTGTACCCTCGGCATCTAATATTTGGCTCTCTATGACTCCTCTTTTGCATAGCTGATCAGTATTGCGTACTCTGTTATTGTATGACTCATGGACTTGTCAGTATTTTCACTTATTCTGTTATCATATGATTCATGATCTTGCTAGTGTTTCTGAAATTGTATTCCATTGAATACTTGGCACTTATCTTGTGCACACACTTTCACCACCCTCTAAGCTTTCTATAAGCTTATGCAAGATAGATGCGTGTAGGTGGCATTAGGTTACAGCAGTATTGAGCATAGAGTGTGCAGCGGTCTTCTGGAGCTTTGATTTCAATATATGTATTTACCTTTCAGCACTGTATTCAAATATTTATATTAGTGGATATGTGATGATGATGTTGCCTTTGTGATTTGGGTAAACTTGTGGTTATGCTTATTACGAGACAAATGTACATTGGAAAATCCTCCTTGCAGGATCCCAGGATCGGAATCTGGCATATGCACACTAGGACCCGAGAATGGGGTACTGCAGAGGCTGTCGGCACCGAATTCGGTGATCAAAAATTTTGTGAGCCCGATTTTTGGGTTTGGGGCG
Source organism: Magnolia sinica (assembly GCF_029962835.1). Lineage (NCBI taxonomy): Eukaryota > Viridiplantae > Streptophyta > Magnoliopsida > Magnoliales > Magnoliaceae > Magnolia > Magnolia sinica. The sequence goes on from NC_080577.1 coordinate 37,344,701, forward strand.
TGACATCGACAGCAACTCAATCCTCTCTTCTTCACTTCTTTCTCTCCATCCCTTCCTTCTTCTCTTGCTGGATTTCTAGACCAGCTCTAGACATGTTAGAACAAGGGTCAACGGGACAATGAACTCAGACAGACTCAAAGCAAGTCAAAACTTGGCATCATCTCGATGGGCAGAACAATAATGCTACAATTGCGCCACCCCTACTATGCCTCTCTTGTTTCTTCTTCTCTGCTCTTTCTCTTCATTCATTTACAGGGTCCATAAGCTCGGCTCGATGCACCTAGATGCACCAGACTCAACCCATGACTTGGGTGAGTCGAGCTGAGTCAATGCAGTGACCCACTTGAATTCTCTCTTTCCCTTTCTTTTCTCCATTTCTTTCTTCCTTTCTCCTTCTTTCTTTCTCCTTCAACTATGGCCAGTAGGACTTTCGAGTCGAACAAAACTCGACCCGACTTAAGATGACTTCATGCAGCTTAGATAGGGAAGAAAAAGGCAGCCATTAATGACATCTTTGTTGTCACTGCCTCTTCCTCTGATCTGACTCTTGCAGGCAGTCCGTAGGGACCCTAGAAAGCTTGAACGCATGCCTCCCTGAAGCTTGGAGGATTTTTGGGTGGTGGGTTCGAATGGAGAACTGAGTCGGCCATTTTTTTTAAAAAAAACTTGGAAGAATAGCAGCAGCTAGGGATTTTCTTCATGCTACTAGGGTTTTTAGCTTGTCTGGGATAAAATATCCCATGTGGACGTTCTGGATTGGTTTCTAGAAGTTAATGGATGGTTAGGATCATGACAACGCCTAAACAGATCTACTTGTGGTTGCTCTCTCTCTATCTCTTTCTTTTAATAAAACCCTAGCTTTGAAGGGTTAAGATACTCTCAATGGAGGGCTGAGATTCCAGGAAGAGCCGCTACTCGAATTGCTAGCTTGTGAACAAAATGATCTCCCACTATTAGATAATAGTCGCACGCATGCCTCTACTTGTATCCGCGTTTGTGCACCCGTAATGTGTGAACTAACTAGGCTTTGGTCGGCCCGACCCTTCGAAGCAGATGAACGGTTCAAATCATTCATGTGACCACATATGGTGGGCCATGGATTAAAACAGTGGTTGTGGTCTGTTTAAATTGTCATTGGGCTGGAACAGCGGGAGAATGAGAGAGAAATCTCTCTTTTTTTAAAAAAAAATGCAGGTCAAACTCGGTTTAACCGTGAGATGAGTTCAGTGCATTGTGGGTGCACCACCCATGGTGCACACACAATGCTTATGTGAGGCCCACAGTGATGCACGGTGGATTTCACGCCATCCATTCACATTGGAGGTCCCAATCAGGGCATCTGACCAAAGATCAGGTAGATTCACAGCTCAGGTGGGTCATACTCGGTAAATGTTGAGTTCTTTTTTTCATTCCTGTCATTCTAGTTGCGGTCAGATTAATTCTTCACTTGATTGTTAGTGATTCTTAGGATTTCCAGCTTTGCCTAGATGAAAATCTTAAGTAGATTTAGTGACCTGAGGGCCCAATTGTGATGATCGAGGGATCTATTGTTAAACTGAGTATGTTGACCCGATGAATAGCAGTTCTTACTTGGAAGGGCCATCCAATGAACCTTTTGACCAATTATCATTAATCTCGAACAATCTAATGGTCGGATTTAACTTAAATTTCTAGTTTATAGTCTTATGACTATTGGAAGTCATATAGCTGACAATAATCAACAATTTAATGGTCGAATCATTTCTTGATCTGCTCTTTGATGTTTCTAAAAGCCCACAAGCTAATATGAACAGACTTTAATGGTTGATTTTGTAATTTGGTGGCTATGTTGTGTAATTAATTATTAAATCACATGCAGAGGAAGTCATGGACCCAATGGAGGGTGGATCTCATGATTTGAGATTCTAAGAATAATTTAAGTGGACTTTAATGCTTGATTTAACACTTAGATTGTTCGATTAGTGCGATTAAGTAGTGGATCACTATACGAGATGTTGTGGGCCTGATTAGGGGTGGATTAGACGATCCAAGTCCTAAAATTATTTCTCATCGATTCTAGGTGTCGTAAAGCCTGTGTAATCGGGAATCTAGCTCTTGATTTATACTTAGGTAGTCAGATAGCTCGATCTATGGGTGGCGGTTACTCCTAATTGGTTAAATGCTTATACAATGTTAGGGTTTCATGCTAACACCCGAGTACTAAAAGTACGGGGTGTTACATCACTACTAAGGGAAACTATCTTACAGTATATATCAACCTGTACACCCTCAAGTGAGCCCTAAAAGCTAGAAAAAACCTCTCATAGTGTTATAATAGTGAGTACCTATGCATTAGGGCCATTTGCACCCCATTTGGCACTAAAATACTCATTTATTTGACTCCACCTCTACCCATACAAATTTGTCCTAACAAACGAGAGAAAGAGAGAAAAAGAGGAAAAGAGGACGAGAAGAAGAAGAAGAAGAAGAAGAAGAAAAAGAGAGAGAGAGAGAGAGAGAGAGAGAGAGAGAGAGAGGGGTTCTTGATATTGCTTTTGTTAGATTTCTCTCGACGAAAACCCTTAGTGCTAACATTTCTTTCATCGAATCTACTGTCACTCATAATTAGAGGTAAGTAAAGCATCCTACCTTTCGATTTCAAGCCGTAGCTATTGAATTCCATAAATCTTATGTAAGCCCTTGATTTAATGTAGGAATCGATTTTTCCCCAAAAACCCTAACCCTTGGATTTGTTCAAGCTAAGAATTAAGTTCCTGATGATCGGTTAGAAGTGACTCATGCTATTGTGAAAGCTTATTTAGGCGTAGCCCTGTGTGGATGTTGTTGTACACCAATTTTGGGCCTTAACTCGTCGAATTGAGTTAGGGTTTTCTCGAATTAAGTTAAGTAAAACCCTTAACCTTTCATTAAAGTCTAATTAGGTTAGAATTTAAGTTATTAATGATGAAATTTTAGATGAATTATGGTTTGGAATATTTTTCTAAATTTTTGACACTTTGGAAACATCTGAATCGAGAGATTTCGACTTTAAGGTGAAAATCTACCCTCAAGGTTCTACTTGGCATTTTAGATGATTAAATATATATATTTACTATTTGACTAATAACATGATCATTGAAATGCTTGAGTGATATAAAATTTCTAATATTCGAACTCTTTGATGTCGAATGTTAAGAAACATTTATATAAATTGAATCGTGTTGATGTAGATTGAATTGTACTGAATTGTATATGTGTTCAATTGTTAGGTGTTGATATAGGTCAAATGCATTGGTGTTGGTTAGATTATACTAATTCATATATGTGTTCAATTGGTATACCTTGAAGTGGCATTGAATTTTCTTATGATGATGTTTATGTAGTTGTTAAATTCAAATTATTGGTATGGTGGATCGAGCTCCATAAATTATTTAAATAAGTGGATGACCCACTTTGTGGTGGCTATCCCAGACTTATACAGTCAACCAACATTGAACATGAATGATCGACAGTAGGTAAAACTAAACAGGATGCCTTGTACCTAATGCCAGTTTGCCCGAGGTCCTCCATAGTCAATCACATCAGCCTAATGCAAGGCTTGATCATTCTTATACTTGGTGATTGTATAACATTTGATAGAATTTGAGATACCACTATTGTCATTGATTTAAGTCCACTCATAACCATTAATGCATTACACTCCTATAAAAACTCATAAGTCGAGCATGGTGGTATGGGATACCATGTTCGAGCTGTCGGCCTATGCTAGGGTGACGAGTCTTCCCATAGTGACCAATGACCATTATTGGAGGTAATAGATTATTGTTTGAATAGTGTTACACCTCAAAATTTTCAATACCTAAGTATTTGAAATTCTCGAGTGTTACCATGAAATTTAACTTATTATGTACATGTGTACGATGCCAATCTAGTTATCCTAACCTTACATCTATTCTCCAATACAAATATGGTCGTTGGAAATAAACTCTATCCATAGATCAAGCAATCTGACTGTTGATTTTAAGATAGGATCATCATATACTCAAATATTCTGAATTGTCCATCATAACCAACCACTCAGTCAAATATGCATAACTATATAGAGACATTTAATCGTCTACCTTAATTCTGAACTACCCGATCATAGTAAACTAGCTACTTGATCTCTACATCCACTCGTACACATGTCAAGTTGAGATTCTGACCTGTTCATTTTATTCATCATTTATGAATATGCTTAACCCACCATCTGAACTACAATCTAAGAAATTTACACATGTGAACAAGACACTTGAATATAAAGTTACACATGTTTTACCTCATAATCACTACAGAAATCCACTTGTGTTCATTCGTTTACAAAACTAATCATACATATACTTATATACACTGTTAGAGTACCAACCACCAAGTCTTCTATTTTTAACATGCCATCTAACCACCCATTATGTTGGTTGATATGTGTACATTCCCTTAATTAGTTTGGTGAATAATTCTTTATTCATAATTATTTATATATAAGTTATTTTATAAGAAATACTTAAAAATATGGATACAATCATGTAGAACCATTAGATTTCCCAAAACTCTCACATCAGCAATAATTACGAAAATGCCATCAACCTAGGCCCCTAAATTCTATATCACATGGTTCTCACGATCCGTTTGATGTGAAATTATATACCATGCCTATGTATCATAAATTAAGTATACATGTCAAATTTTAGCCCTTAGATCATTGTAAAAGTAACCCAATTGATAAATCAACCCCTTAACTGTTGATTTTTATGTCCATCGAGTGAAGAAATCTCATGGGTATTCGTAGTAGGATATTTTTCTTCACATGAATGACTTGGACTGCCTATCATATGGACTAAGTGTAAAATATGAAGACCCTACTTTGGTAGGCTTTCCCTTAGGCACAAAGTTATCCTTTCAAGGCCTATCAACTCCTTATAAATTTGGATCTTCCGATTTAACCACTTCTTTTCATCCATCGCAACTCAAATTTGGACTATACTCTAGTCTCATATGAATACAAGGTTAAACAAAATTTAGACCCCGATCTATGATCTTGCACCATTAAACGCTGAAGTCAGTTCCTTCATTTTGATACAAAATGTGATATTTAAGATCTAGGCCTTTTCCACCATCGATTAACCACCAAAATTTGCCCAACCATTTTCCTATCCTAAATACACATTTCTCTCAAAATTAGGCCCTGATCATTAAGTGTGGACCGTTAATTGAAATCAAGTTTGTTTTGGTACCCATCAAGAAAATCTTCAAGATTGGTCAATCTAAATTTCAAATCACCAAGAAAATCATATACCCCGACTCTATTTAACGACTCTAACACAATGGATGAATCATATTTAAAGAAAGATCGTCAGAAAAGGGAAAATTGGAGAAACCTAATCCAAGTGTGATGTGAAACACGCCCCTCTCATACGCCCACTCCCTTTTAAAAAGGGGGCGTGCATTCCCCTCTCCACTCACACGCTCACCTCTCAAACATCCAAGGAGAGAGAGAGAGAGAGAGAGAGAGAGAGGGTGAGAGAGAGAGAGAGAAAGAGATAAAAGAAAAGAAAAGAAAAAGAAAACAAGAAAGAGAGAGAAAGTAAGAAAAGAGAGAGAGAAAGAAAGAAAGAAACGGGAGAGGGAAGAAGAAGACGTGAAGACAAAGGATAGTTACACACCGAGATACCACCAAAGCCTGGTTCAACTCCTAACGTCCTTTTCTTTTTATCCTTCTCTTCCCTTTCTCAAATTTAATCTATCCCTTAATAATGAAATTTTGTTTATATTAAAACCAAATCAAGTTAATGATAAGAAGGGATTAAACATGATGAGTTGAAACTTATTAGCTTAGGAATGGTTTAGGTTCAATTTTCCTCAACTCTAATCTGACATCTAAATCAATTCAAAATAGGCAGATTAGAATAGAGCCTGATCGTACTCCTCTGATCATTTAACTTAGTAAGAGACTACACCACCACCCGAGGTGAGATTTTTTCCTTTAAGCTTACTTGATTTAAAGATGATACTATCTTGACATTTACGTGCTTTCATGACACTGTGAACTTCCCTGTAATTGTTTAATTTATCAACATCAATTATTTATCCTTTAGGTATTTTGGTATGAATTTAATTATACGTATTTTTAATTATGTGGGGCGATGGATATAAGCCTTGCCCTTGTCTTTACCAATTTGTTGAGTTAGCCCTTCCTACTCTTCTCTTTATTGAGTTGGCCATTGCCACTCTTCTTTTTATTGAATTAGCCATTGTCACTCTCCTCTTTGTTGAGTTAGCCATTGTTACTCTCTTCTTTGTTGAGTTGGCCATTGTCACTCTCCTCTTTATTGGGTTGTCCATTTTCACTCTCCTATTTGATGAGTTAGCCATTGATACTATCTTCTTTATTTATCAGCCTTGTGTTATCTACCTTTATGGCTTGGGCATGTGTCATGATATTCCAAAACCCCCATGATTCAATTTACATCCTTTTAATATAAGTGATTTGTTGAAGGTATCACAACTAGTGATTCAATTATTATATCATAGACGTAATGTGCTCTGGATAGAAACCCCCTTGGTCGACGCGTAATTCCATGGGTTTTGGGTAGTGGTGTACAAATCGATGTAAGTAATTCGCAATGCCTGTTACATCACTTCCAGGATTAGATGTCGTAAATAGTCGCTTCATGAACAAATCTTGTCATGTAATTCATCTGACTCATGTGTTGTGCCACCTTGAGATGTTCACGTAAATACACGGTAGCGTTGGACATGCTGGTGAATCTTTGTAGTGTGAGAATGCGGGGCGATCTGGGTTTTTCTATGAATCATATTCCATAATGTGATGATCATTATTTATGATGAGCCATACACACTTTTCTAGGCATGCATCTCATATAGGTTGTTTGCGCATGCTGATACCCCTTATAGTAGTGGAGTACAAGACATATCAGAACCCTTACATCACTTTTATGAATCTCTTGAATTCTTGTTAATCTTAAAGGATAACCCTTACATCGCATGCTGATACCCCTTTTACATCACTTTTATGAGTAGGGCGTTGACCTCTCCAACTGTATAGATGATGCAGGTGATATACAGATTGAAGACCTAAAGGACCATTTTCTTATGGAAGATTATACTGAAAGAATAAGAAGATAGTTTTGTGATTTTGTTTTATACTTCCGCTGCGAGCTCGATATTGTAAAAAGCTCCCATGGAGAAGGCATTTGATAATTTGTTGAATTCTTCTACTCTGATGAAATAATCAATATGGTCGATTTTATTCTCATAAATGATACATTCATGAATGTATCTAGATGTGATTTAAATTTTAAAAAAAATGTACAATTTTTAAAGCATCCAATTTATTTATTTATTAACACCCGACTTTCACAGGCACGAGTATAAACTTTGGCCAAGAAAATTCAGGATGTTACAAATAGCCCCCATTAAATACCCAACCGATGGTTGCGTGTTAGAGTACCGTTTGAACGATCCAAGCATAAATGGAATTGGGTGACATACCATTTTCTTTACATTGATTTAGTTTCAAGTGACAAGCACGCACCTCTAAATTAATTATTCAAAATTAGTATTTAGGTAACAACCTTACCATGTTGATTTACATACTATTGGGCATTATATCATACCTTTAGAATTATTGATATATGAGATATAACGAGTGATGCCTTAATTTGGATCACGGGACATTGGTGAGGAGTCATTACGTGCCACAATAAGCCACGTGATTCGGATAATGACTCTTGATATAATAGCGGTATCCTAGCTTCATCAACTTATTGCATGAACTAGGATTAATAATCATTTAGCTAATCATGCATATTTTAGGATAGGTAGTTGTGAAAGGTATTGAAGTTACTTATTGAGGGAGTGTTAACATTATGCGAAATAGTCATTGAAGTTGTTTGTTGAGGAAGTGTTGGATTGTGAGAATCATGCATCATCTCATCATAGCATTAATGCACTTAACCACTAGATTATGAAACTATTTTTATTTTTTTGTTATACCATCATTAGTTATGCTTGATTGTGTTTATAACAAGTGTAACTTGCTTAATAGTTGTATACTAAAGGTAACATGCTTTAGAGCATTATATGTAGAAATATGTATTTGTCGTGAATCTACTTATCACTAAAATGTCTCAAGTATAATCTTAGGGATATTTCTTCAATATGTTGATGTTTGACACCTTTTATTTGATATATACAGATGACATAGAAATAGGACCAGTTGGTGGTTATATTTTTTGTACCTGTTGTATTTATTATGATTTGTATAATTCTCATATGGGTGGACACCACATTTCGAATTGTATCTTTGTATATTAGCCTTATATATTTTTTTGTTATCTCTACCTTACTTTGGATCCACTAAATTAAAATGCGTTACTCTGATTATTTGTGTATGGAATAAATGAAAACATACCTAAATTTCTCTTAAGCTCATACTCGAAAACTCGGGACCAGAGTCTCCATACTCAGCTGCCGAATTTTGGGGCGTGATGATTAGGCTGGACCAAGCTGACCTAGGTTGGATTCCTTCCTATTGCTCTCAAGTCTCCTTGGTGGAAGAATGGAGATGGCTGAATGGATAGGCTTAAGGGACTTGGGGGGTTTTGGATGCTTGAGGGATGACTTGATTTGAGGAGGGATTTTGGGTTCCACCAGCTTGTTCTGGATGATTCAAGATGGTTTTGGATGATTGAAATGAGAAGGGGAGGGGGCTATTTATAGGCCCCAAACCTGGTTTTCTTGTAATTCTTGTAAAGTCAAGGGTTAAAGAGGGGTTGGATGGTTGGGATTTAAGATTACCACATGGTAAGATTACAATGGTTTGATTGGATGACATGAGTCGTAATTTTGAGTGTAAGTCAGGGCACACAAATGAGGGTGGAAGGGGGGGAAATGGCACATGTATTGCACTCCCTGGCGAAGCAAGGAGCCTGCCACAAGGTAGGCGCCCGCCCAGGCCACACTTGTCTCCCTATTTTGATAGGTGAGCTCCCTCAAGTGTGTGGAGGCTCTACCTTGGCCGGTGTTAGTTTTTGTATCTCTGAGACTTTTAAATGCTCTTAATCATATGGGCTTGGTTCTTAAATGGGTTTTGGGCTTGATTTAACTAGGTCAGATGGCTGGATAGACTGATCAGATGAGTTGACTAGGTGCGTTGACTTAGTGAGTTAACCGAGTTAACTAGGTTTTGGGTTTGGACTTAGTTTAAGGTTTGAAATAGGGTTTGGACTAGGTTTAAGGTTTGAAATAGGGTTCAGATTAGGGTTTAGTCTTTAAATTAGGTCAGGGTTTCCATCCAACTTGATTAGCTTTTCGGGTGGGGGTGTGGTGTCTACAGTTGCATGCATAGAAAAAGAAAGAGTTTAAAATTAAAGTATATATTGGGAATGCCTTCGGAGTTATTTTAAAATTTATTTCTTTGTTTTAGAAATATGTAATGATAAATGGGAAACATATGGTTGTTATTAATGTATTTATGAGGGGTTGAATATAATTGGTCCATAAATGACCTATTTTATAATGAAGGAATCCAATCTTTGAGTTTAAAAACATATTATTTCTTGCAAATTTCTTACAAAGAGAGAGTCAATTAATTTGGCTTTGGTTGTGAGTGATTTTAACCCATATTGGTCAAGTGATTCCCAATCAATTAGCAACTTGTCTGGTTAATCAACAACTCGTAATTGCAAAAAAAAATTAGTTCTCATAGGTCTGTTTCTTGCAATGTTTTTAGCACTTTTAGTGACCGAATTATTTTTTAAATTTTCTGGTAATTCATTATCAAGTTTACTTTTATCCAAAAAATATATAGAAAAAAAAAACATTCCATTTCGAGTTTTAGAAAATTTATTAAAATTCTTGAAGTACCAGCTACCTGAAATCGATATTTTTTGGGTAGTTTTAAAATGTCCTAAAATCAGTTTCGTTTGAGTTTAGGTTTTTCTTTTTATTTACTTTTCCTTAAAACTATACTCATGAAGCTTCATTTTGGCTTTTGAATCACTTCAATCGAAGTTGTATTCAAGAAGATAAACAATTTTTAAGTTGGTGCATTTAAGTTGTCCAGTGATTTCCATTGCAACTAAATTGAGCTGCAACAAGTGGTATCAGAGTGGCATTAAAATGGTCTAAAGACAAGTTTGGTTCTTGGATTGGGCTTGATTTCTTATGGCAAGAGGAAGAGGAAAACATGCTGAATAGATGACTTCAATTCATGATGTCCACATTCAAAAAGATATTGAAGAATTAAGATATGGTAACAATAATCTACAATACATGATGGATGAAGTACTTCCCTCACAAACCTCTACAATTATTTTGATTTATGATGATGATGCCTGTGAAGTGTTTGATGAAATAATCAGATCAAATGAACATGAAGTGAACAAAACCACATAAAATTTAATGATAATGAGGTAATTTATAATGAAGATGTCTATGAAATGTTTGATAAAATGATCGGACCAAATGAAGGTGAAGTGAATGATGAACACATGCAATTTGATGATGATGAGGCAATTTATGATAAAGATTCTCATGAAGTGCTTGATGGAATGATCAAATCAAATGAACATGAAAATCTTATTATTTACAAAGGTTTGACTGCTCCTTGAGCAAACGAAGACGATTTCTTATGAATTATTATCTTTCATACATGGTACACATGTAGTAGGTAGCAATGTAATGGCATCATAAGTAGTGAGTGTTGAAAATTTGGTCTCCAAAGAGATGGTGTACAAGCTTCACTTGAAAGTGGAGGAGCACCATAAGTCTTACAAGATATCATTGTTTAAAAGGGGCAGAAAAGAAGAAAAATTATGGCGAATTGTCGGACTACACCATCAATTATCAAAGAAGAAATCAATTATAAAAAGTATCACATTTCGGACTCGAGGACGAGTTCTTTCAAAGAAGGGGAGAATGGTGCAAGCCCAATTCAAGAGGAAAGCCCAACCATCAATTAGGCCTAAACTTTGGTAATCAGCCCATTATTTCTAACCCAAGTGCATTCATAATGCGTGGCTTTAGGATAATGTGCATGCATAGAAAAAGGAAGAGTTTGAAATTGAAGTATGTCCTGGGAATGTCTTTGCCATTATATTAAAAGTTTTCCTTTGTTTTAAAAATATGTTATGATGTATGGGAAACATATTGTTATTATTAATATATTTATGAAGGGGTGGTTATAATTGGTCTATAAAATGACCTATTTTGTAATGAAAATGAATTCATTCTCTGAGTTAAAAAATATATTATTTCTTGCAATTTTTTGGGGGAGAGAGAGAGAGAGAGAGAGAGAGAGAGAGAGAGAGAGAGAGAGAGAGAAAGTTGAGTGATTCCTCTTTGCTTGTGAGTGATTCCAACCCATACTAGTTGAGTGATTACTGGTCCATCAACAACTTATTCAATTCATCGACAACTTGTAGTTGTAGAAATTTCTAATTCTAACAGATTTGTTTCTTGCAATGTTTTTAACACTTCTAGGGACTGAATTATTTTTGTAACTTTTTTGAAAATTCATCATCAAGTCTACTTTCATACAAAAAAATTCAAAATATTCTAAAATCAACCTCATTTGAGTTTCAGGTTTGCTTTCAATTCATTTCCTCTTAAAAGTAGACTCATCAAGCTTCATTTTGATTTTTGAATCATATCAATTAGATTGTATTAAAAAAATATACACATTTTTTTTAAGTTAGTGTATTTAAATTGTCCATTATTGTCCATTGTGATTGAATTGGGCTTCATCAAGTGGTATCAAAGATGCATCAACAATGACTACCACTGGTGGAACCTTTTTAGGTGGAACCATGATGTTTATTTGCCATACAACCTATTTATTGTTAGTGCACTTATTTGCACATATGTTTGTCAATCACGTGACTAGTTGTGTCAAGTAGTCAGATGAGTCTCTTGTAAATGAAGACCGACGATGCAACTAGAGCAGAAGCCCAAGCTACAAAGTCAAAATCCAAAGAAGCTTCTATGATCAAGATCTTGCCTATAGATGACTCTAACCCAAATAGGAAAACCTACTTAGGTCATCTATTCAAGCCAATTCCAACTTTATATTTTTTATCCTATTAGTCTTAGCTTTAGGAAGTTCCAAGTTGTTGAATGATTTAATAGACAAGAAGTTAAAATAAAAAAATTTGTCCACATTCGGTAGGAAAAGTTACCACCGACGGCACCTTCGGTAGCACCGAAGATGCCTTCGATATTACCAAAAGTGCCCAAAATAGTCCAACAGCTTTCGAAGAATATTCGGTACCACTAATTCCTACCGATGAACAACTTTTGGTACCACTGAGAGAAACAAAAATCATCCAGCAATTTCAGGATCTAATTCGGTACCACCGAGTGATATTTTGGTACCATCGACTGAATTTCAGTACTACCAAAGGTTCACTCGATAACACCGATAACTAGCCATTATAGATCCATTGGGGCCTTTTCTCTATAAATATAGGACCCAGAACTTTATGGAAAGTGTGGATTTAGGCATTTCAGGGTCCCTAGGTTGTCCCAAGCTCTAATCACTCATCGTAGACTCTATCCAAATGAGATTCATGTTATTTTCATTATGATTCATCATCTCAATGAGCATTCAAAGCTCGCTTTAATGAAGAACATGATCTCAAGCCTTCATTAGATTATTGAGACCAAACGTATATGTATATCCTTAGTCTCAACCATACTTTATTGTATCCATCAATTGAATCTCTTAGGAAATCCATTCATAACCTTTGTTAGAGATTCAACCAACTCTCATTACCTTGATTACCTTTATAAGAACATCATATGCAAGGTTCTTAATCGTAAAAGTGAAACAACAGGTAAACTACAACATAACGATCGGCGGAGCATAGGGGAGCTGATCCAATCACAAAAGAGTGAAGATCAAGCAACCTAAGACAAGCTATAAGAGAGGACTCATTCCGACAAGTGTCATTTTTAAGAGTCCAAAGTTTAGTCTCTATCCTCGTGTAGGACTGAGGCTAAGAGTTTGCTATCGACAAACTCATATCCTCGTGTAGGATTGAGGCTAAGAGTTTGTTATCAACAAACTCGTGTAGGTGCCTTGCATGAGACCTTGGTCGGTGGGCCTAAATGTAGGTGTCTTGTGTGAGACTTCAGCCGGTGGACCTAAACGTAGGTGCCTTGTGTGGGACCTTAGCCGGTGGACCTAAATGGAGGTGCCTTGTATGGGACCTTGGCCGGTGGGCCTAAACGTAGGTGCCTAGTATGGGACCTTGGCTGTGGGGCCTAAACATAGGTTCTTAGTATAGGACCTTTGCTCGTGTGAAGAGCATAAATTGTTGAGTCATTTGTGTAGGGCTATAAAGGTTAATGGTGAAACTGATTTAAAACCATTCATAGTGAAATCCGACACACTTTAAGAGAGAGTGCGGTTGTTGGGAGTGGAGTAGGGAAGTAGCCAAAGCACTATACATGCTTGTGTTTGGAATTGTCATTTGTGCATCTATTTAATCATGATTATTTAAGTTTGAATGTTTGATTATTTATGCATGATTAGATGAATGCTTAAGATTGATAGGTAGCACATTCTACACACAAGCTCACAACACTAGGCTAGGTGTTTTATTTGTATATCTTGAGTAGTCTTTATGATTGGACCCTCTATTGGCTTGGAAGCCTTTAGAGTTATATTGCCTTACTTGCTTTAAACTGAATGATTATTTAATTTAGGCAATTAGAATTTTTAAATAGGTAAAATATTTGAAAAGTCCTATTCACCCCCCTCTAGGACCTTGTCTCATATTCATTCTTCAATATCAGTGGTATAAACCGCAATTTCATTTATAATGTCACACATAGAGGAAAACACAAATATTAGCTTGATACAAATTTTGTGGATACAAGAAATTTTCAATGGTAGGTGTTCAATCCCCACTATTTTCTATGGTTTAGTCCATTTGAGCTTTGGATTAGCCTCATTTTTGGGCCACGCCCTAAAATGATCTGACTAAATGGATGGATGGTGTGGATATAACACATAAATCATGGTGATGGCACGCAGAATTTTGCCATGTCAACACATTCAAAGGGGAGCGAATTAGGTGTTACTTGGCAAAAACATTATTAGGTGTTACCTTGACTGTATTGCGCACACCTTGATAAATTTTTTGTATATCCATGTTGTCCATCTATTTTTCCATTTTATTTTAGGATTTAGATTCCAAAACTTAAGTAGATCAAAATCTCAAGTGGACAACACCACTGGAAACTACTGTGATTGACCATTAAAAACTTATTGTGGGCCATAAAATTTTTAGATCAAGTTGATCTTTTTATTTTCCCTTCATTGAGTTATGTTTGACCTTATCAACTTGGATGACAAATAAACACTTCAGTGGGCCTTTGGTAGCTTTTAATGTTGAGCATTCAATCACCACTGTTTCCTGAGGTTTGGTCCGTTAGATATTTGGAGCTACTTAAGTTTTGGGACCACATCTTAAAATGATTTTTAAAAATAAATGGATGGCGTGGATATATAACACATTCATCAAGGTGGGCCCTACAGTAAGGTTAACGCCCACTAACATGTTAACCAGGCAACACCCAAATTGCTCACTTTGTGTTGCCACTCCAATCAGTGCTAAAAAGCTTTGTGGACCCACCATGATATCTGTATTTTATCCACGTCGTCCATCCATTTTTCCACATCATTTTATAGGATGAGCCAAAAAATGAGATAGATTCAAATCTCATATGGACCACACCATAGGAAACAACAGTGATTGAACACCCACATTTGAGGGGACAAAAGTTTTGGATTAGGTTGTTATTTGTGTTTTTTCTTAATAAGTCTATTTGACTTATTCAATAGGTTAGATGGAAAATAAACATTAGAATGGGCCTAAGAAGTTTTTAATGATGGGCGTTTAATTACCATTGTTTCCTATGGTATGGTCTGCGTAAGATTTGGATGTGTGTCATCTTTGGGATTCTGCACGAAAATGATCTAGCAAAATAGATGGACAGCTTATATAAAACACAGACAACATGGAGGGGTCCACAAAACATCGTCCAATGTTTATGTGGAATGCTGCATTGTGAGCGGGTTGCTCTCTCACCTTAAGTGTATGATTTGGAGTCATCACTTACTAATAAAAGTTTAAAATTTATGGCTGGCTAGAAATTTTAGAATTGCTTACAAAACAAAAGATTTGAAGATCTCTCGATCTGAGTGACTCGCACGGTTGGTTTGCTAGCGGTGATCCTAGGTAAGGGGCTTGGTAATGGAAAAGGAAAGGGTTATGCACACTTTTTCATCGTATTAAGTGTAGTTTTTTACTTTACAGTAGTTAGGATTTTTCAGGGATTTAGGGGAGTTCTAGATGCTATTACATCCAAGCTCCAATTGGACAAGCTCCGGAGAAAAATAAAAGAAAGTAGAAAGAGATGAAAGTATAGTGCTAATGTGTTATGTGTGGGATGTGTTTTTAACAGATGTCTTAAATCTGGAAAAGTTCAACTAGCCCTGAGAAAGTTCAGCTCAAAGTCCAGCAACAATGTATTTAGAAATCCCGAGGTCTTTGACCAGTCGAAGGATAGGTTCGACCAGTCGAGGGTTACGCAAATTGTGCATGGATTTTACACGGTTGTGTAAATTTGAGGCGGTTTCTAGGGATGTGCGTAAGTGGGAGTTCCTCAACTATAAATAAGAGTCCTTTTGGCCATTCTAAGGTATTTTAAGGCTTTTTAAAGGGATTCCAAGGGTTTTTTAAAGTGTTATAGGGTTTTTAAAGGGTATAGCAAGGGTGAGATTCGAGGTTGTTTGAATTGAGTAAGTCCTCTCTCTTTGTAATTTATGCTTTCACAATAGATTTCTATCGCTTTGTGCTGTGGTTTTTTCCTGAAAGGGTTTTCCACGTTAAATCTTTATGTTCTCTTATATTTGTTTGGGGCTCTTGGATTGCTATCCTAGATGCATCTCTGTGTGATTCAGCAGAACAAATCCCAACAAGTGGTATCAAAGCTATCGTTGGGGCAAAGATCTGGATCTACAAGATTAACATCAATGGGAAGCTCTAGGTATGATATTGAGAAGTACTTAGGAAAAAATAACTTTGAGTTATGGAAGATCAAGATGATCAGTTCCTTAACCAAGTAAGGTGAAAATGGTGCTCTTAAGGAGTGAAAGTCTACTATGACTGATGATGATTTGAATAACCTTGATAAGAAGGCCTTATCCTCGATCCGTTTATGTCTCACGGATGCGATTCTCTACAATGTTTTGAGGGAGAAAACTGCGGCTAGTTTATGAGAATCCTCTGAAAATTGCCTACACTTGAAGTTACAGTGGTATAACTTTAATATGATAGAGGGTAGAGACTTGGAGGCCCACATCAGCAACTTTAATAAATTGGTTTGCAAACTACTGGATATGGAGGAAGTGATCAAAGATGATGACCAAGCATATATGTTATTGAATTCTCTTCCGGTGTCGTATGAGTCATTTAGGGACTCATTGTGCACAGTAAATGAATCCCTAAGTGTGGACACCGTTATCTCAGCCCTTCAAGGGAAGGCCATGAGAAAGATAGATGGTGGCGTAGGGACATTTTTTGATGCACTATTTACAAGAGGCAGAAATTCTGAGCAAGGTACAACATCTTCAAGGTCAAGATCTAAGTCCATGGGTAAAGGCAAAGGTAAGTTAAAGTGCTAGAATTGTGGGATGGAAGGACACATGAAGAAGGATTGTACAAATCCTAAATCTAAGAGAGAAGAATCCATGGCTTCGTATAGGGATGCCAACGCTGTCACGTCTGATGAAAGAACGAGTAGATGAGAAGGTGATATCTTATTTGTATCTATGATCAGACACTTATACAATGATCATAGGGATGAGTGGATTCTAGACACATGGGCATCTTTTCATATAACTTCTCATTGAAGTTGGCTCACCAGTTACAGAGAGTGCGATGGTGGACAGGTGTTTATGGGCAATGACATTGCCTGTAATGTTGTGTCTGTTGGTACAGTGTACATCAATATGTTTAATGGGACATAGCATACCTTGACAGAGGTGAGGCACGTTCCGACATAAAGAAGAGTCTGATTTCTCTCGGTGCACTCGAGGCTATAGGGTGCAAGTTCACGGATATTAATGGTGCCCTTAAAGTATCTAAGAGGGCACATCTAATCATGAAAGCGCAATGACTCGATAACATTTATAGGTTGATCAGGAGCACTTCAACAGGTGGAGCTACAGTAACTGTAGTAGATTTCACCTCTGCACGTGTGTGGCATGTTGGGCATGACCACATGAGCGGGTAGGGCATGAAGGTTGAGATGTGTGAACAGAGATACAGAGTAAGTGGAGCAACCACCTATGAGAAGAATCACACAGCATAATCGCAGGATATTGGCGAGGTACATGTACGACTCCAATATCGCATACCTCTCATTACAAGCGAGGGGAATCCGTCTACTATTCAGATGACTCTACGTGAGTCTAGTGTTGAGAAGTGGAAGGTGACTATGAACGATATGATGGACTCGTTGTACCAGATCAACACATGGGAGCTAGTGGAGCTTCTAGTAGGTCGAAAAGCGATTGGATGCAAGTAGATCTTCAAAAGGATATAACATAGATACAGAGTGAGGCTGGTAGTGAATGGTCACGCTCAGAGAGAATGGATCGACTTCTCAGAGATATTCGCGCCGACGGTATAGTGAATGTCTATTAGATTCGTATTGACGCTGATTGCCTAATGCGATCTCGAGCTAGAACGGATGGATGTGGAGACAACACTTCTATATGAAAATTTGAAAGTGTTGTTATTCATGAACCAACTAGAGCGGTTCGAAGTTAAAAGAGGTAAAGAATAAGGTTTGCAGGAGGTCGTTGTACAACCTATTGCCCAAGTAGTGGTATATAAATTTGATTCTTCATGGTGAGTCAGAAATTTTCTAGGAGTGAATACGATCACTGTGTTTATTACAAGATACTGAGTGATGGCACGTTCATCATCCTGAAATTGTATGTTGATGACATATAGATTGCCAATCATGACATGTCTGAAATCAATGTACTGTAGACTCGGTTAACAGGAACATTCGAGATGAAGGATCTAGGGGCTACAAAGATGATTATCGGCATTGATATTCATAGAAACTGAAAGAGCAGCAAACTTTGGTTATCACAGGTAGAATACCTTGAGTAGGTATTGATCAAGTATGCGATGGACCAGCCAAAGCCAGTGAGCGTTCCTTACACGGCTCACTTCAAGCTTTCCTCAGGACAATGTCCCAAAGCAGATGAGGAAAAGCAGGATGTCTCATAAGCCTTATTCGAATGCGGCTGGCAGTGCGTGCCATGGTCTGTATTAGACTGGTTATTTCACAGGTAATCGGTGATGTAAGCAAATACCCCGACAAGCAACATTGGGAGGCGCTGAGATGGTTACTTCAATATATTCGAGGTACAGAAGACAACGTCTGAACTTTTGAGAAGATGGGAGTAAAGTTGGTAAGGTATGTGGATTTAAGCTACACGGGCACTGTAGATTCTAGAAAGTCGATTTCAGGTTACTCATTTGTACTAATGGATGGAGTAATTAGTTGGATGTCGAAACTTCAGTCCATGGTGACTCTTTCCACGACCAAAGAAAAATATATGATAGTAACAGAAGCATTTAAGGAAGATGTTTGGTTAAGAGGTATGATAAATCAGTTGGGGATTCAGTAATAGGCTGTGCCGGTTAATTATGACAATGAGAGCACCATCAATTTGACTAAAAATTCTATTTATCACTCACATACTAAACGCATTGATGTTCATCACCACTTTATCCAACAGGTGCTTGAAGAATGAGGTGTAACTCTAGAGAAGATTCCCACCAGCATGAATCCAGCAGACATGCTCACCAAGGTTATTCCTATAGAGAAGTTTAAGTTTTGTGCAACTTTTTTAGGCTTGGTGATGGCGAAAAAGAAGGACGGAGTGTGCACGGGAAGCTATGGTGTGATGCGGAGATAAGGGAAGAGATAAAAAAGCTACATGGTTAAAGACTGAAGACATGGTGGAGATTATTGTTAACAAATGTATTAAATCTAGAAAAGTTCAACTAGCCCTGAGAAAGTTTGGCTCGAAGTCCAGCAACAATGTATTTGGAAATCCCGAGGTCTTCGACCAGTCGAAGGACAGGTTCGACCAGTCGAGAGTTACGTAAATTGTGCGTAGATTTTGCGCAGACTTGTAAGTGCTATGTTTTCTAGCTCCTATGATTGTCAAATTTTGTAGTGTCAAAACCTCTTGGAATCTGTATCTTGTTTAGTTCGTCTTCAAGTTCAAGAAGTTCCCATTTTAAGATTCAAGTACAAGTTCAAGATGATTCATTTCAAGATTCAAGCATCACAAGTATAAGAGTTCAAGTAAAACAACAACTGATAGTTCAAGCTCTCAAAGCTTCATCTAAGTCAAGACAATATACTTTACTTTGGTACTTAAGCTCGATGTGAAATACAACTCAAGTACTTCAAGTTCAACCTACAAATTCAAGCTTCAAAGTGTCACAAGTACATGCTTTAAAGGTACTTCACGTTCAAGATTCAAAGTACGTCAAGTTATCAAGCTTCGTGTACTTCAAGATCAACAATCAACAAAAGCAAAAGATGTTTCAAATGTTCAAATATCGCTTATAAGGTATGAATGACCCTAGATTGACCATAGGTTAGGTCATTGTTGATTGCATACTTTAATTGGGTCATTACATAAGTGTATAAAATATTTCTCAACTAGTCTTAGACTATGTTCAACTAGTCCTAGTACTTGCTCGACCAGTCCAAGAAATTCCTCGACCATCCTAGGTTTGTTATTAATTTTCAGGATTTTCTGTTATTGGCTCGACCAGTCCTGGATACTGCTCGACCAATCGAGTGAACAGTGCTCGACCAGTCGAGCAGGCTCGACTCAAAGTCCAGCAACTAAATTGGGTCCTACACAACCAGTCGTGGGCAGGCCTCGACTGGTCGTGGAGGCCACTCAACCGATCATGCTGGCCCTTCGACTAGTCATGGAACGACCATATCTTATCGCACCTAAATTTTCAAAAGTTTGTTAGTTCTTCGACTAGTCGAGCTGACCTCTGGGCCAATCGAATGAGCAGTTTCTGCACTTATAAATAGAGCACGATTTTCAGAGTTTGATATTCAATTCAAATAAAATCAAGACACCACTCTGAGAGATAAGTTAATGATATTCTTAAGTTATTTAGTTGTCACGCCCCAAACCTAGAAATTGGGCTCACAAAATTCTTGATTGTCATATCCGATGCTGATAGCCTCCGTAGTACCCCATTCTTGGCTCCCAACACCCATATGCCAGATTCCGATCCTGGGATCCTATAAGGAGGATTTTCCAATGTACATTTATCTCGTAAGAAGCATAACCACAAGTATACCCAAATCACAAAGGCAACATCATCATTACATATCCACTAATATAAACATTTGAATGCAATGCTGAAAGAAAAATACATATATCGAAAATTAAAGCGCCAGAAAACCGTTGCACGCTCGAAGCTCAACGCTACTGCAACCTAACGCCACCTGCACGCATCTAACATGCATAAGCTTATAGAAAGCTTAGAGGGTGGTGTAAGTGTGTGCACAAGATAAGTGTCAAGTATTCAATATAATGCCATAATCATACAATGTCGAAAATATTGGCAAGATCATGAATCATACGATATCAAAGTAAGTAGAAATATACTGGTAAGTCCATAAATGCTTTCAGCCGTACCAAGGCTATACGATGCAAGGCATGAATGTTAACAGTCATATCAAGGTTATGCATTGTAAAAACATAATAAGCCAATATCATATACTGAGGAAGCAATGTAGATCAGCTATAGTGAGCCAAATATCAGATGCCGAGGATGTTATGCAATATGCGGTGCGAGTGAAATGACTAAGCTAGAGTGAAGTCGGGTTGATAGTACGTAGTATCACATGCTACGGGGTCTATTACAAAGGACTTCTATCCAAACCAGTCCCATACCAAAATTTGGATAGTCAGACTCAATGTGGTAGACTCTTGATCTCTAGTTAGTCGTGCGCCCAACCGAAATCCTGGCCATTGCGAAGGCACACGTAACAAATAGTTGCACACCACCAACCCGAATGGATAGTGAATAAATGAATGAATGAGTATGCAACTCCTGCCCAATAAGTCCACATATCAGTACTATTCATCTCTGGGATCATCACCGAGGTCTAGTACACTCAAAGCCAGCTTGCTACCCCATCAAGTGCACAATACAACTAGGTAAGTAGAAGAGACCTCACTACCCGCCTACCAATATCGGCCCAGCTTGTCGATAGCAGACCCATTTAGGAGCTGATCAGACTCAACCTAGTTATGCCTACTCCCTCGGGCGGGTAAGGCCACACCCCTCCCAATGACCACGACACATTGGGAGACGCAGCCTACTAGTATATGGCTCTCATGCGCTCATATATATATATATATATATATATATATATATATATATATATATATATCCACTCGGTCTCGACGTTGGGGCGTCCTTTGGTACCAAGAGGGTTTAGGGATTTTCACCCAGGGCCATCTATAGCAGCCCGATGCTAATAACATATTTTCGGTGTCCCATCTGATCATCCACGACATGCTTGTGGAGGCTACAACCCCGATGTCATTAGGGCGTACAGTAATCACAACACACAATGCAAGATGCATGAGTCATACAATCCAGTCATGCATCAATCCTGGGCATACCGTGCGCTCATGTGAGATAACCTCTGCCTATCAGGGAGTCTCATAACAACCTGCCCAATGACATATGCAATAGTCAACCACATCCCATAACAAACATGCAAATGATGCATATGGGCATGTATCATGATGTTATGCTGTCACATACTCATAATCAGTATCAATAACCGGCATCGACAATCGACCTCGATAATATGGACATTCAAGAGCTTAATACACATCACGATGAGCCTTTCACATGGGCCTAACATACATCACAATGGGCTCCATCGCCAGGCCCTCAAATGCATCATAATGGGCCTCATCATATAGGTCTCATATACATCACATTAAGCCTTAAACACGGGCTGAATACACATCACAACGGGCCTCAAGTACGGGTTGCATATACATCACATTGCGCCTCAAACACGGGCTGAATGCACATCACAATGGGCCTCAAATATGGGCCGTATATACATCACATCAGGCCTCGACAATCGGCCTCAATATCTAACCTCGATAATTGGAATCAGCCTCGATAATCGGAATCGGTATCGACAATCATAATCAGCCTCAATAATTAGCATCGACAATCAGAATCGGAATCGGCCTTGATAATCGGAATCGACTTCGATAATCAGAATTGGCCTAGGTGATCAGCCTCGACAATTGGAATCGGCCTCGACAATTAGAATTGGCCTCGACAATTGGAATCGGCCTCAACAATTGGCCTTGACAATCAGAATTAGAATCGGCCTCAATAATTGACCTAACAATCGACATATAAATAAGACGAGATTCATAGATGAACAGCCGATCAACCATAATATAAAGATCGGCCCTCAACCATGGTTATGTCAAATCCAATGGCATGGAGCCATCTGTTTATGGTGAATGGGGCCTATTTATTTGGGTTAACTCACTAAGAGAATGATGAGAATGGGCCTAACAAGGCCAAAGGGAAGGTCACAATGAGGACATCTAACCATCATTGCCCATCAATGTGGACATTTAACCAACATTGCTCCCAAGGAGTGGTCCACATAGAGCCATACGTATAGTGGGCCCATGGCCTCACATAAGGGCCTAATATACATCACCATGGGGCCTCACTCATGGGTCTCACATTCATTACAATGGGCCTCACTCATGGGCCACAAATGTTTCACAATGGGCCACGCCCATGGGCCTCGAATACATCACAATGGGCCTCGCCCATGGGCCTTAATACTAGGCCTCATATATCAAGTGGGCCACATCCACGGACCGCACCAATGGGCTTCATATACATCAATTGGGCTCCATCAATGGGCCTCACTAATGGGCCTAATACATATCACAATGGGCCTTGCCCATAAGCCACGAATACATCACAATGGGCCACTCCAACTGGGCCACAATTCCATCATAATGGGCCCTATCCCATGGGCCTCAAATACATCACAATGGGCCTCTCCATCTGGGCCTCACATACATCACGCTAAGCCACATAGCAGGTGGGCCTGCACCTCCCAAATGGGCCCACCAGATGAACAACATGGATGTACAGCACATACATCAAGGTGGACCCCACCATAACGTTTATTTTCCATCCAATCTGTTCACAAGGTCACAAAGACCTGGATAAAGAGGAAAACAAATTTCATACTTATCCAAAACTTCTGTTCTCCCAAAAGGGGTTTCAATGGTAAGCGTTCATTCCCCACTGTTTTTGCGATGTGGTCCACCTGATCAATGGCCGGACACATCACGGTGTGGCCCGTCGTGATGTATCTGAGATCCAACCTATACATAAGTTAACATAGAGATAGATGAAGTGAAAACACAATATATCAGCTTGATGGAAAACTACTGTGGCCATTAGAAGTTTTAACGGTGGATGTCACTGTCCCCTACTATTTCTCAAAATAGTTGGACGGTATGGATACAACACATGCAACATGGTGGATCCCATAGATGGATGGCGTGGATGAAATAGGTGGGACCAAAAGAACTTGTTACCGTCAGTAGAACAGCTATATGGCTGGTGTGAGATACCCTAGCCAATCTGCTTCCCAAGGTGGGTCCACACATGTGGCCCACCAGTCATGTAGAATGGACGGACGGTGTGGATATCTACATACATCATGGTGGGTCCCATAGCAGGTGGGCCCACTATAGGTGACGTCAATACAACAGCTATTGAACTACGTAAGATGCAGCGGCAGCTACCGCTGACGATAAAGGTGGGTCCCACGTAAGGCCCACCACCATATACCCTATAATATATATATTTTATATTTTATTTTATTTTATTATTATTTTTTTAGCTGTTTAGTACACCCCACTGCCAGTTCACACTTCACTATATAGGAACGTCCAGCATCCCTAGATGCTGGACGGTATGGATATGCATGTGGGTCCCACATGTGGGGGCCAGGCTGGTGGGTCCCACGTAAACGTGGCCCACCTTATTTAGATTAATCTGACATTTGTGTTTTCCCAACACCATAAAGGTAGGGCCCACATGGCACCATCGAACACATCCATTAAGTGGGTCTCACACACACCAAACTGCTGGATGGTATGGATGCAATATATCATCAAGGCGGGCCATCAAAACAGGGAGAAGAAAGAGGGGAAAGAGAGAGAGAAAAAGAGGATGGATAGAGGAGGGACCCGGCCACTATGGGCCCCTCTAGATGATACAAACCGTATATCAAATGGCTCCCACCACAAGTGGGCCCTCAAATCATCAAATCTAAGCAAAAGAAACAATTTAAATCCTAGAAAACACCCACCTTTAGATTTTGGACTCCTCCTTCCACTGATGCGATCTAGAGCTCCATGGAATGCATTTCAACAGTCGAGATGAAGCTTGGAGGGTAGAGATGGGAGGTAGGAAGGTGGGCCACACAAAGCTCTCTTCTCTTTGGGAAGCCTTGGACGGTTCCCTCCTTGGGGTTGCTTGGGAGAATGAGAGAGAGAATGAGAGAGAGAGAGATGATGGGAGAGAAGTGATGGGAGAGAGGGATGGTGAGTGATGGATGGATGTACTTGGTTGTAAGAGAGAGTTGACTTTAGGGGAGGGGTAGTTGTACTTGGGGATGGGGTGTGAGGTGATGTGTACTTGACATGAGATGTGATTGATGGGACATGTTATAGAGATTCTCTCGGAATTCGCAACGCGCGGTGTTTTCCTCGAACTGAACGCGGCCCACATCTCTTGGCCCGGGTACGGGGCATAGGAACTGCGACAACGGCGCGGTCGCTAGGGTACAAGTCTCAGGTTGAGCCGACTTTGGAATACGAGATACAACTCAGGGTCGTGCGTAATTGCTAATTACAAATGGCGGGTTGCCGAAATTCGACCGGAGGACCGCGGAAGCCTACGGAACAGTACAGGCTATGATACAGGTCTTACATTAGTGCAAATTTAATATTCTCTTTAATTAGCTTATTTGCATTTGATTTTATATCTTACATTCCAATCTTATTTGAAGAATGGATTGAAGTTTTCCCAATTCTTGGAATCAAAATCAAATCAAGCTATCCTAAAGTGTTTTAATCTAAAAAAATCATTTAGAACTTAGAACCATTTCATAAGTGAGTATGAACATTGAACATCTACACTAAACTTCTACTCTAAATTAGTTCTACTGGGGTGCATCAAAGGAGAATATCCAGATAAGTATTTTACAATTCAGTAAATCTATTCTTTTGGTTTCTTTGAGATTGTGCTAGAAAAATCTTTCTTTTCGGTTTGTCTGAGGTGATCCAGAAAACTCGGAGTGTGGGGTTTTTGAATTGTGTAAGCCCACTTGAAAGACACAATTGTGAGGGTTTTAGGTGAACCTTGAAAAACCTATTTCATAGTGAATGCTAATATCCACTGTGTGAGGATATTGGGAGTAGAGTAGTTGTATGGCTATTTTTCTAAACAGTTGGTGTACACACAAGCGAACCACTATAATTTTTGATCTTGTGGTGATTGATTGATTGTGGCATTGTGTGGATGTTGTAATTTCCTTTTTAAGCATTTGTGAAGAATGTTGTAATCCTTTTATGCAAGTGTGCGAATGATGTAATAGCTTTGTTATTTTCTTTGCTATTTTATTCTTTATTCTTCTATATCAGTTTGGGATTTTGATATACAAACCATCCTAGGAATCAGGTTTTCCTACCATAAGCCATTGGTTTTTGGTGTAAGGTTGTCCTTAGAACAACATTTGTATCAACCTCTCAATACTTGTACATTTGAGGTTGTTATTCATTTCTACTTTGTGGGATTGTTTAAGTGTTATCTTTATTTATATTTGTTTAAATTCCACATTTAATTTTTAATTTGACATAGTCCTATTCACCCCCCCCCCTCCCTCTAGGACTCTTAGCTCAACCTTTTCAAGTGGTATCAGAGCCTAATAGCTCGCTTTAATTATTTTTTTGGATTAATTTCTCAAGCTAATTGATCTGATCTTTTTAAGATGTCAAATTTTGATAACCTCTCAGTCACTAGGCCTCCACCATTTGATGGCTCCAATTATGCATATTAGAAAGCCAGAATGAGAATTTTCTTAAAATCTATGGATAAGGGCGTGGCAAGCCACAGTGACCAATTGGACCCCTCCTACCACTGAAGTGACTGGTACTGATGGATCTGTAACTGTAAAAGTAAGACCTTATTTTACTTGGACCAGTCTTCAGAAAAGTGAAAGTAGTGCTAATGCAAAGGCTCTAAATGTTATTACTTATGCACTATCACCGGATGAATTCAAGAGAATTATATCCTGTGATACTGCAAAGCAAGCCTAGGATGTTTTGGAAATGACACACAAGGGAACAACAATTGTTAAGAAATCTAAAGTTCAAATCCTCACATCCAAATTTGAGGAAATTCGTATGTAAGAAAGTGAAACTTTCATGGACTTCTATATAAGATTGAATGACATTGTCAACTCTATATGGGGTCTCATTGATAGAATCTCAGAAAGTAAAGTTTGTGCAAAGATACTACGATCACTACCTGAACGGTTCAATTCAAAGGTGACTGCGATCTAAGAACTTTGTAATATGGATAATATGAGGGTAGAAGAATTAGTTGGTTCCTGACAGACCTATAAGTTAAACTTTAAAGCTCTTAAAGGTAAATCTATCGCCCTCAAATCTTCTAAAATTATTTCTCAAGAAAATAGTAATATTATGATTTAAAAAATTCTGAAGATGATATGGCCCTTTTAGCTAAAAAGTTTTATAAGATTTTCAAAAGTAAAAAGAGGGTTGATTTGTAAAAACCTAATGAAAAGAAAAAATCTAAATCTAAAACCTGAAAATCTTTAAAAGACGGTCAATGTTACAACTGCCATGAATATGGGCATCTAGCAAACAAATGTCCTAAAAAGGACAAACCTAAAAAATAAAGGTATGTTGGCTACTTGAGATGAATCTTCCAGCTCTGAAGCATCTTCTGAGTCAGAAAATTCTGAAACCGAGTCGGGTAATGAAGTTAAAGCCCTTATGACTCTAGCCAAGTTCACTTTTTCAGATAATGATGATTCAACTAGTGAAGAAAATCTTAATAGTGATCATGAAAATGAATAAGATCTTCAAGATGCTTATAATGCCTTATACAAGGAAAGTTGTAAAATTGCTGTAAAACTAAAACTTTAGAAAGAAAAGTTTTCAAAACTTAAAGAAAATTTTGATAATCTAGTCTTAGAAAAATCTCACATTTCAGACTGCTTTGAAAAAACTAAGTGCGACTTAGATTTCAAAACCTCCCAAGTTGAAAATCTAAAATCTGAAAATGAAAAGCTAAAACTAGAAGTCTCTTTACTTTTGAGTTTAAAAGACACTTGTAGGTATGCCCAAGGTGATCCTAAGTTAGAAAGACTCTTATCCGGATCCAGAAAATGTAGCGATCGATCTGGATTGGGCTACGACAAAAGTATTTCTCCCAAACATAAGAATGCTCCACCCAAATTTGTGAAAGGGGAGTCTTCTAACTCAAAAGAGAAAAGTCTGAATCAAAATTATTCTAAAAATGCTAAGACTTTTCAAAATTTAAAACCTAAAAGCAACCATATCAACTATAAAAATCAGAATCGTAATCCTTTAATTGAGAAAATTGTTGATTTACTTAAGGAACTCTTAAAATCTAACTCAGTGGGTCGGTCTTATAACAACTACAGATATAAGAAAACCAACTTCACTCCTAGACCCAAAACTGTAATGAAATGGGTCCCTGAGGTTACGTGTTTGGTTGCCCACACCGCTTTCAAAGCTTTAAACCATTCAAAGTGGTGCTTAGATAGTGGATGCTCTAGACATATGACAGGCAACAAGGGTCTGTTCACCAATCTTAATGAGATGACTAATGGTTCAATCACATTCGGTGATGGTAGCAACTGCAGAATTATTGGCTAAGGTATGGTTCAACTTTTTAACCTCCCTCTATTTGAGAATGTTTTATATGTTGAAGGGTTAAAACATAATTTACTAAGCATCTCTCAAATATGCAATAATAATCATAGTATGAAATTTACTAACCAAGGGTGTGAAATTTTAAATAAAAATGGTTCTATAATATTAACTGGTCGTAGAACTTTTGAAAACTGCTACATTGTGAGTGATTCAAGCTCATCTAATATATCGTGTTATATGGTCCATACTGATGAAATTGAATTATGGCATAAATACCTCGGACATGTACACTACCGCAACTTGTATAGATTGAGCAAAAGAGAGTTGGTAAGAGGTTTACCCAAAATACAGAAAATTGATAAAATATGTGGCGAATGCTAGATTGGCAAACAAACGAGGAGTACTCATAAAAAGGTGAACTCCAATGCTACATCTAAACCACTCAAACTTCTCCACATGGATCTCATTGGACCAACTAGAACGAAAAGTCAAATTGGCAAGAAGTATATTCTAGTAATTGTTGATGACTTTACCAGATACACATGGGTAGTCTTTTTAAGAGACAAATCAGAAACTCTCGATGAAGTAAAAAGGGTACTTAAACGTATCCAAACTGAAAGAGAATCACAAGTGTCTAAGATCCGTAGTGATCATGGTTCGGAATTTGAAAATAGCAGTTTTGAGAAATTTTGCAGTGATCAGGGAATATCACATGTGAGAATAGAAAGGGGGAAGCTTCCAAGTATTCTCATGTGAAAATAGCTAACTGGGCATCTTTAACTCTAGCTTTACTCCATTAATCAACAAAGTAAAGCTAGAGTTAAAGATGCCTTGTTAGCCATTTTCACATGAGAATACTTGGCTTCCCCCTTCAATTTGAGTGTACCCTTGTATAACCAGCCTAGCCATGTTTCTAATAATATTACTAAGTTCATCAGACTTATTTTTAAAAATCCATTTTGTTTCAATAATGTGTTTATCTTTCGGTCTTTGAACTAAGTATCAAACATCATTTTTAACAGATTGATTGATTTCTTCTTGCATCGCAACAATCCAGTTTTCGTTAGTAAGAGCTTCTTTTACGTTAGCCGGTTCTATCTGAGATGTAAAGCACATATAGTTACACATATCTTCAAGTTGTTTATGAGTGCGCACACCAGTGAGAGGGTTTCTAAGGATTTGATTAGTTGGATGGTCTTTGACTGTCCTCACTTTAGTGTTACTTTGAATTGATGAAGAGTCAGGTTTATCAATTAAAAGAACTTCATCATTTTCTGAACTTGAAGCAGGTGTATTCAAGTGATTGTCTATAACCACATTAATGGACTCTTGAATTACACCAGTCCTTTTGTTAAGAACTCGATACGCTCGACTATTTAGAGCATACCTTAAAAATATCCCTTCATTACTTTTGGTATCAAATTTTTCCAGATTTACACGGTCACGTAAAATGTAGTACTTGCTGCCAAAAACTCGAAAGTATTTGACAGTACGCTTCTTATCAAACCACATTTCATAAGCTGCTTTACCATTTAATTTTCTAGTATAAACGCAGTTAATTATATAACAAGCAGTATTTACGGCTTCGGCCCAAAGGTTTTTAGGAAGTTTCATACTATTTAGCATAAAATTTGTCATTTCTTAAAGCACTTTATTTTTTCTTTTTGCTACACCATTTTGTTGTGGTGTTTTGATGAATGAGTGACCAGCTCAGTGTAATCTCCCCTCAAGATTACACACCGCCGCCCTAAACAAGGAATAGCTCAAGGAAAACATATAGATAATCAAAAACATAGTAGATGCAAGTCTTGTTAGATGCATGGATGTATGGAATGCAATCATCACCCAGGGATGCTCATCTGTACGGACAGAGGGCTCGTCACCCATGTAATCATCGAACCTAGGAAACATCATCCAGTCGGAACAATACGTATATCACGTATGATAGCAATAGATATTGGTCTGTGCCATGTATGCATGATTAGCCAGTCCTTTGGTAATCCAGTTACACTCAGCCATTTTAAATAAGCTCACGGTCACTACGGGGAGCACTTGGCCCAGCATAGGCCGATAGCTCGGGCATAGTGTCCCATTACCACCATCTCCGGCCCATGAGACTACCGTCTTAGGGTGTGTGTAGTACCCACTAACATGTGGCTAATCAATTCAACATAAAGGGGCCACCACCAATGCCCACTGGGAATGAAATGTTGAAATCATCAAATGTGGCGATTAAAACCTGGCGGCATGAATGGTGCAAAGACGAGTAGACGCGGTATTTAGAAAGGTTGTGAAGTCCATCCCCAGTCAAATAGGTGAAACCCCACATGGATGGTAAACTCTAGGGTCAAACACCACAACCAAAACCTCCATGTTAGTGGCCTACTTAAATCACAACTAGTCTAGTTACACCCCAAGCACGGACTCTCCTTTACTAAGAATCCCCATGGAGAGATTTTAACAATGTGTGTCATAGCAACATGTATCACAATATAAAGGAAAATAAGGAACAATAACTATATTCCTATCGACAAACAACAACTGAAATCGCATAAGACACATGACATAAGTGACTGGATTATTCACTTGGGCAGTTCAAGGAAATGACGATTCTAAACAATAGTAAGCATGAAAGTCATCATATTAAACAGATAAGTCAGGTGAATACAGTCTATTTCCATATGCAGTTTATCATTAGTCTAGTTAGCCATTTACACTACTAAAACTGTTATTTCTAGTCTAGTTAGGGATGAAAAGCTTAAGGGGAGGAAAATCATCACCAGTCAAGGCGTAGAATGCTCCTGGGTGCAGGTTTCCTTGAGAAGGTAGTAAATTACCACTTACGTAGTTCCCTGTAAAATTTCATTTACATTAGATGGTGGGTCACAAGTCATATACATGGGAGTGGGTAGGGGAGGTTTGAAGGCCCATCAGTGTATATACATTACATTGTATATTTAATGTGGTTCTAGGATTCAAACATCCAGCATTGGACGTTCGCTGAAGGACGGCTTTGATGCAAGGTCCTGTGATCGACTGCTAAAAATTCCACGGCCTGGTACAACCCAACAACAGTTAGTGCGTGGCCCACCAACACGTGCGTCGTGACCCACAACTTGTACGTTGCGCGGCCAGCAGCCTAATGGTGTGGTCCAGCTGATAGACGGCATAGATGAGCGCACATAGTGCGTGGGACCCACTGCACAGGTTGTGCAGGTAAAACACGTATATCATGGTGGGGGCCAGGTACGTGGTCCACTTTCGTATGGATAGGCTCGTACAACATGTACATAATTTATATACATCACACAGTATTTCTATGTATACATTATATACACTGTGGGTTTATCACATGGTATATCTATATACACAGCATGTATGTTATATTTGCATCATACGACACTTGGTGGACGGAGTGGATGAGCGTTCAGGTGCAGCACGTCCAGCCCATGGACAGTCCGTATTCATGTGTACAAAATGGGTTCCACAAGTTCGTGGGTCCCACGTAAGACCATTACATATGTATGACATATACACCAACGTGGGTTACACATGGGGCCCACCAAACGCACATAAAAATAGCAAGTGTATAGGGCCACTATGCCTTCTAGGATGGCCCATCATAGGCAGCCCACGGTTTTGATGGTGCGGCCCACCAGGGATTTTGCTGGGGTCCACACGGTGCAGCCCATCAGCACATGGTTAGGCTTAACACCACGCGGCCCACCTGCAACTGGTAGGGCCCACCTGTATTTGTGCAGGGCCCATTACCAATGCAGTCCATCAGTGTTTAACGTGAAGGCAGCTCTGCTTCTGCATGCCGTTTGGAGGAGTTTTCTGGCTCCTTTGCAGTTGGGTTGAGGCCCCATCTGTGTTCAGCCCGGAACTGAGATCCAGATAGGCATGTAGTAAGCCTTGGTTCACAGCCCTCTCCCAGCTCAAAACAGAGCCTAACGAAGGGCCTGATTTCAGTCCTATACGACCATTGTTTTGGTCCCGTTCTAGCCCCAACGGAGCCTCTACCTTAGCTAGCTTCAGCCCAAATCCCAGCCATTGTTTTGGCTTGGCCTTTGGTCTGAGACAGAGTTGCCATTCGGCCAGATGCATGGCCCGCTTTCAGCTTCAAACGGTGCTCCCGTCCTACCTTGTCTGTGGCCTGACGCACGGCCATTGTTTGGCCGGGTCTTGGGCCGACTCAGGCGCTGCAGATGGGTTGGTTTCCAGCCCCAAACAGAGTCACTGATTGGCCCAGTTTTTAAGCCAAAAACAGGGACCTATTACTGCTGCTCTAGTCTACTTCACCACCATTGGCTGGCTTGCCTTCTGAGCTTTGTTTCGAAGCTATACAGAGAGCTCAAAACGAAGCTCCGGCCACGATTTGGGTCCCCTTTCAATCCGAAAGACGACCATTGGTTGGCTGTTTTCAGCTTGCGGACCCATCCTACCATGCTAGGGTATAAACAGTTGGAAGAAAAGGGAAAGGGAAGGTGCTAAAAATTACCTGAGCTTTTTCCCTTCACCGTAATGGAGTTTCCCTGACCTGAACTGACCCAACTTGTCCCGAGTTCGGGCTGAGCTGGTGTAGTGTGGGTGTCGGGTGCTCAACGTCTACAGCCTTCACTCTCTCTCTCTCTCTCTCTCTCTCTCTCTCTCTCTCTCTCTCTCTCTCTCTCTCTCTCTCTCTCTCTCTCTCTCCTTGGCTCGACCGGACTGCACTGAGTCGTCTCAACCTGCATGGGTCGGGTCGACATAGTGCGGCACTCTGTCTGCCTCTCTCGTCCTCTCACACTCTCTACTCTCTATTTTTCCCTCAGCGTAACACTCTCTTTCCTCCTCTCTTTCTCTCTCTCTCTCTCGACGCGAATCCCAAGGGCTACAGGGCCCTTTATATAGGGGGAGAGGGAGGACACCAACGGCTAGAAATGCACTGACTGTGTATGGCAGAGATCCGAGATCAGTTGTGCATGGGGTCCATCCATCCATTTGGATGGAAAGCTGACCTCGAGGCCCACCAGAAAAGCATTCTTCCTGATCTGGTGGGGCCCATCTTGTTGTTTCCTGCAGGTTTTCAACGGGGAAGATGATCCGATCTTTAATGGTGGATCGCCATCTAACGTGCATGGGCATGATCTGGTCCGTCTGGTCGGTCCAGATGGGACCCAGGATCAGTGTGGGGCCCACTTCTCGGGACCCAAGCATCAGTTTCAACATATCTCACGAGAATCTCCCATTCTCGTGAGATAGCTTTCATTTTCGTCTATATCTCACCATGCCTTGAACCAAGGGCAGGGATGAGGCCACGTGGCCTCGTGGATGGATGGAATCGCGCCCACGACAGTTTCCCGAAGTGGGAATGTTCCCTTTTACTTTTTCTTATACAGACCTTGCCCGGCCATTTCTGGAATAGAGAGAGCACGCCGTTTCTTGGAAGTTGGATGGTGCCATTGGGCCACTCGTGAGCCATCCAAGCAATCCCAGATGGGTTCCACACAGCGGATTTCTGCCATGTGTAGTGCAATGGACAGTGGCAACCCATCTTTCTCGTCTGTTTACAACGGCCCAAGAGGCTATACGGTTTTGTTAAGTCAGGCCCCGTGGAGAAAGTGGACAGTTCAGATGGCTTTGAAAGTGGCTAGGGTGGGCCACTTAAAGGCCCAAAGATCCACCGTTCAAATATGGAAATGGCGGGAAAAACCACCATTTTGCGATTTTTCGAGTGAAGGTCAGTCAAAGGCCGTTTGACCGACCTCATGGATCCAGCACACGTCGTGTACATGCACTCTCAGTGTGCACGCACCGTGTAGGGGCCCGCTGAGACATTAGTGCCCCAATCCACACTATCCATTCATACTGGGGGACCCTTAATAGGGATCCCAACCCACTTTGGGCTGATGGTGAGGCCCAGGTGGGCTGTTCACACCCTCTTATTGGCCCATATGACGTGATCTATCGAGAGGATAGGCCTGATACTCGTTTTCAACGATTAATATGATGTACTGGTTGTGATGAAGGTTCGATTTGCCACTAACAAACCCTCAGACGTTGGTGATAAGTGTGTTGAAGCAGTATACCATTAACATAAATGCTTTAATTTAAGGTGTCTAGGTAATCTTATCCTTTGCGTGTTGTAGGGCGCGTTCCAGCTCCTAAAGGACCTAGATGGATGGCTTTAATTTTGACTGGAACCTCCGTCATACATGTGTCGTGTTCAAGTCAGTTGATTAATCCACCTTGATTTGAGTTGATGTGGGTTTTAAAGGTAACACCCGTATACCATTGGTACGGGGTGTTACAAACAACCATTCTATCCCTCCATCTTGTTTCACTTGAATGGCTCTTTTCGAGCTCGTGGCGGCGATTTTCTTGCTTTCTATACTTCTTTCTCTCATGAGGAAGAAGAGGGCTTCCATGGATGAAGCCGGGCCTAGCCTCCCTACACGTTCGAAGAGGTAGAAAGGTGCCTAAGCAAGTTCAAGCATCGATCGAGAGATCAGGATGAAGCGGGATCTCGATCCCCAGCTTCCTCTCGAGAGGGCTCCACTGGCGGATATGGCACATGGAAAATTTCAAGGTCGTGGGGTTCTCTTTGAAGCACACATGGATGAGAAACTATTTGGACTTTATCTGACGATAGATCTCCTGTTGGATGCCGGTTGGGGTCCCGTATTTGAGGGTAAGTCTCGTGTGAAGGAGAGCACTATTCGAGCCTTTTACGCCCATATACGAGACCCACTGCTAGAGCCCCTACAGTTCTCTATCCCCGTGGGAAGGAGGGAAGTTATTGTCAATGTGGACCTGATAGCACGGATCATGGGGATGCCGCGTGGAGAGGTTTATGCTAACGAGAAAAACCTCAGGAGTGAGCATGAAAAAGATCGCCGTACCCGATTTCTTTATGACTGACTGGTCCACTAGAACCAGGCAATTGCCTCCTGGCGTCCGAGATGATTCCTGACCTCCGCCTACTCCACCACATCTTCACACATAGCATATATCCTAGGTAGAGCAATCACAGCGAATGCATGCGTCTGATGGTCGACTTCCTATACCGAGCTAAGCAGGGAGACAAACTGTGCCTGCCTACATATGTACTACTATAGATAGTTCAAACCGCACGCTCTCCTAGGATAACCATTTCACTCTCATTCGACCAACTTATATGCAAGCTTGCTTATGAGTTCGGCTGCAGACTTGGCTCAAAAAGGCTTGCACCGATCCATTTCATCAATGACACTACTCTCAACAACATGAATATTGGGCCACAACAACATCAAGCCCAACTCGATGAGAGTAAGGATGAGACAGAAAGTGAAGAGAAAGGGAGTGATGAAGAAGGTGGAGATGAGATATAGGAAGAAGGTGAGGAAGAGGAAGAGCAGGAAGAGGAAGAAGAGGAGGCCCAAGACACTGATGAGGGCTCTCCACCTGCTACACACGAGCGCGACAGTGATCGGGCTGCTATAGAAGCCCGCTTGGCTCAAATAGAGGAGGGTCAGGTTGCCCTGTGATAGGAGGTCAGTGAGACCCAGGCCAAGCCTGAATAGAATAGGACCTTCATGAAATAGAAATTCAAGAAGGTGTCTCCACCTTGAAGGTTATCCTATGTTGTCTGCAGGACAAGGGTGCTCCTCCATCACCGGATTCTGACGACTAGTCCTATGCTGTAGTTGTCTTTGGGTTTTCTTTACTTTCTTGTTTCCT
Source organism: Magnolia sinica (assembly GCF_029962835.1). Lineage (NCBI taxonomy): Eukaryota > Viridiplantae > Streptophyta > Magnoliopsida > Magnoliales > Magnoliaceae > Magnolia > Magnolia sinica. Next base: position 37,380,588 of record NC_080577.1, read on the forward strand.
GTGTTATCGCCTTGATAGGCTTAGTAGTAGGGTAGGTTTGATGGTGTGTTTAGTGTTTAAGGCTTTGATTAGGTTAGCTCATATGCATTTCCTATCATGATTCACATAAAGCTATATCTCATGCATTATGACAAATTTTGTTAAATGAAATGCATGCAGCTCCTTTTGCTATGAAATGTATCAAATGCTTGAGAAATTGAGTGTTGTTATGCAAAATCTTACACGTGTTGCACCCTATATTGTATATACGAAATGCCACCTAAGGCCATACAGAGTACGGCACATCTTACACTTGGCGACTCGATTGACGGGGCACCTCCTCTCAACGATAGCCATACAAACCCCAGTTTGGGCCTGAATTACGAGACTATGCCAGATTCTCAGCCGGCCACTGGCCCCACAAATGGGTCGACACCTGTTGTACCACCGGTTCCTAAGCAGAACCGCGCGTCTACCTTGACGCCTCACATGCCTCAGGCGGCTTCTCTCCCTGATAAGCTGGAGCAGATGATGCTCCTTATACAGCAGCAGCAACAGATTTGGACCAATATTATTGGAGCCCTTGCCCAGAACATGAGCGTGGTTCCGCCTGCACCATCTGTGCACCCTGCTGGGAATGTGGGTGCTGGTGGTTTATTTAAGCGATTTCAGTGCTTCTGACCTCCTACATTTATGGGTACTCACAGACCCGAGGAGGCCGAGTATTGGCTTGACCGCATCTCTAAGATGCTGAAGCCGTTGCACTGCACTAAGGCAGAGCAGGTAGAGTTGGTCACCTACATGTTTGAGAAGGAGGCCAGTCTCTGGTGGGATAGCATCCTTAGGACAGTTGCTCCTGGTCACATATGAACGTGGGAGGCTTTTGAGACACGCTTCCACGAGAAGTATTTCCCTCTCACCTACCGCAATGAGAAGGAGGGAGAGTTTCTTCACCTCCGATAGGGAGGGATGACAGTAGTGGAGTACGAGAACCGGTTCATAGAGCTGGCCAGATATGCTCCCTTGATATTGGCAGACCAGTCGATGCGAATGCGGTGGTTTTCTGAGGGTCTGCGACCCGAGATACGCTCGAAGATGTGTTGCGCTAGTATACTTAACTATGCTGAGCTAGTGGACATGTCTCTGCGAGCTGAGTAGGATGGGGATAGGCTATCCCGCACACGTGTACCTATGGTTCATAGGCCTCGACCAAATTTACTGAGCAAGCCGTTCCTCGGTAAGAGGCTGCGTGCAGATTCTCCTCCTCGGCTTACGGCTCCACAGACACAGCCGAGAAAACCTGATATATGGTGCACCTACTGCAAGAGGTCGAGCCATGCTGACACTTATTGCTTCACCAGGATGAGGGACAACAGCTTTATGCCTCCTCAGAAGATCAACTGGTAGATGCCACCAGCTATCTCAGCTCCACCTCTATGTTCTGTACTACCTGCACAGCCTTCCTATAGGCCACCTGCACCTTGATTTAGGCCACCTCAGCGACCTGTGGTACCACAGCCGAACCGTTCTCAACATGCGCGAGTACATGTGCTTGCAGCTGAAGCATCTGAGTCAGCAGTTATAATGCCTTTAGCCTTCGAGGTCACTGTCCACATCCAAGGTACACCTGTATTTTTGTTAGTGGACACTGGGTCCACTATTTCTATGGTATCATGTTCTACGGTCAAGTGCTTAGGGCTGAATATGACCCCTATGGTTGGGGTGAGAGTTATCGCGGCAGTAGAAACTTTTACGAATGCCACTAAGTTGTGTGAGAGTTGCTTGATAAATTTAGGGAGCAGAACGATCTGCATTGACCTGATTGTCACCTCGATATACCATTACGACGTCATCCTCGGCATAGATTGGCTTACTGAAATGAGGGCCGAGATTGAATGCGAGACCCGACTGGTGACGGCACACGGACCCGTAAACACGACCTTCACATTCCCCATTCAGGTCAGTTGCCCCTTCCGGGTCCTTTGCTATTCTGCCCTATTGAAAGATCATAATGATTTGACACTTAAAAACACGCCCGTAGTCCAGGACTTCTGGGAAGTGTTTAAGACGATACCTGGATTACCTCCTTAGCGCGAGATTGATTTTACTATCGACCTGGTGCCTGGTGCGACACCATTTTCTTACCCACGTATCGCATGCCTCCATGTGAAATGGAGGAATTGAGGAGACAGATTGATGACCTGTTGGAGTCAGGTTTCATACAGCCTAGCATGTCTCTTTGGAGAGCACCTGTGTTGTTTGTAAAGAAGAAAGATGGTTCGCTGTGATTGTGTATTGATTATCACAGGTTGAACCAGGTGACAGTGAAGAAGAAGTATCATTTGCCCAGGATAGATGATTTGTTCGACCAGTTGAAAGGGGCACAGTATTTCTCGAAGATTGACTTATAGTCAAGGTATCACCAGTTGCACGTCAGGGATAAGGACGTGCAGAAGACAGCGTTTAGAACCAGTTTTAGGCACTACGAGTTCCTTTTGATATCATTTGGACTCACGAATGCACCGATCGTGTTCATAGATCTGATGAACTGGGTGTTTCGGCCGTATATGTATCGATTATCATCGTATTCATATATGACATTCTGATATACTCTAAGAGTCGGCAGATCACGAGGAACACCTATGAGCAGTCTTTGATACTCTAAAGAAGAACCAGTTGTTCGCTCAGTACAAGAAGTGTGACTTCTGGAAATAAGAAGTGAAGTTCCTGGGATATGTGGTGTCCAAGGAAGGGATAGCTATGGACCTTGCTAATGTAACCGCAGTTCAGGACTAGGAGCAGCCCGGTTCGGTTACTAAAGTGAGAAGCTTCCTTGGCCTGGTAGGCTACTACCATTGATTCATTAGGGACTTTTCTAAGATAGTAAGACCGTTGTCTGAGCTAACTCGAAAAGACCTTAAGTTTGCCTGGAATGAGAAGGCAGAAGCAGCCTTTCAGGAACTGAAGGACAAATTGACGTCCGCCCCTGTGCTAGTATTGTTAGAGCAAGGGGTCAAGTATAAGATATATACCGACGCATCTCGTGTTGTTTTATGTTGTGTTCTGATGCAAAAAGATAAGGTTATTGCCTATGCATCGCGACAGTTGAGGAAACACGAGAAAAACTCGACCTAGAGTTGGCAGCCATCATCTTTGCATTGAAGCTCTGGAGACATTACCTCCATGGAGAAGAGTTTGAGCTCTTTTGCGACCACAATAGCCTCAGGTACATATTCACGCAGAGGGACCTGAATATGAGGTAGCAATGATGGATGAAAACTTTTAAAGACTTCAAGTTCGAGGTTTCCTACCATCCTAGCGAGGCCAACCTTGTGACAGACGCGTTGAGCCGCAAGAAGACTATAGCATTTGCGGCTCAGCTGATGATCGATGAATGGAACATGGTCGAGTTTTTACGAGACTTCAAGCAGAAGCTTACGGTAAAGGAGCCGTTCAAGAGCATCGTACACATTCGGGTGCAGCCACTCATTGATGACATGATTATTACGACTCAGAAAGACGATGAACTATTGGCAAAGATGAGAGAGCAGGTGAGCGACAGTGAAGACTCAGAATGGAGAGTTGGTATGGATGGGGGTTTACGTTATCGTGGCCGCCTATGCATCCCAAATCTTCATGACTTGAGAAGGGAAGTTCTCGAAGCTGCTCACAATTCGAAGATGGTGATGCATCCTGGTAGTACGAAGATGTATCGAGATATGAAGAGGTCATACTAGTGGGATAACATGAAGGCCCACATAGTAGATTATGTGTCTCGTTGTCTCACTTGCTAGCAGGTCATGGCCAAATATCACCGACCTCCTGGTTTGCTTCAGCCCATGCCCATAGCAGAATAGAAATGGGATTTCATCTCTATGGACTTCATTTCGGGGTTACCGAAGACGAGGAAGGGGCATGACTCCATTTGGGTGATCGTGGACTGATTGACAAAATCGGCTCATTTTCTCCCTATTAGAGTCTCAAACTCCACAGACGAGTTGGCCAGGCTGTACATCAAGGAGATAGTACGTCTGCATGGAGTGCCTATAGAGATCGTGTCGGACCGAGACACGCGATTCACATCTATCTTCTGGACTCGTATCCAAGAAGCAATGGGTATGTGAAATTGAAGTTCAGTACCGCGTTCCACCCACAGTTTGACGGGCAGATGGAACAAGTAAATCAAGTGTTGAAAGATATGCTGCGAGCTTGTGTACTAGATTTTAAGTATGGTTGGGATGACTGTCTTCCTTATGCTAAGTTCGCTTATAACAACAGTTTTTAAGCGAGTATTGGCATGACTCCCTATGAGGCCTTATATGGGCGCCCCTGTCGAGCACCACATTGCTGGGCAGAGGTTGGTGAGAAGAGTTTGATTGGCCCAGATTTAGTACAGGTGACCTCAGAGAAGATCGACATTATCAGGCATCGACTTCTGGCAGCACAAAGCAGACAGAAGAGTTACGCCAATACGAGGCGGTGACCGCTAGAGTTTGAGGTTGGGGACCATGTGTTTCTTAAGGTTTTCCCAATAAAGGGAGTCCTTTGGTTTGGCAAGAAGGAGAAGCACACGCCATGATTCATTGGCCCATTCCAGATACTAGACCGAGTGGGTGTGGTAGCGTACCGCCTTGCTTTGCCCACACCACTCACTGGCGTGCATAACGTATTTCATGTATCTATGTTGAAGAATACATTTCTGACCCTTCCTATATTATCAAATGGGAGCAAGTACAGTTGAGTAAGGATGCTACTTATGTACTACGACCGACACATATTCTAAATCGAAAGGAACAGGTGCTGTATAGTAAGGTTATCCCGCTTGTGAAGATGCTATGGACACACCACACCGAGGAAGAGGATACTTGGGAAATAGAAGCTGAGGTCCGCAAGAACTACCCTCAGATTCTTGAGGAGTACGAAAAGGTACTAATTTCGAGGATGAAATTTTTCTTTAAGGGGGTAGATTGTAACGTTTCGAAAAAATCTGTACAAAGACTCGAGTACCACCTCAGGCAAAAATCACTAAGGACCGAATCCTTTAAAAATTAGACGAAAATTAATTAAGTATTAAACTGAATTGATTGGTGAATTAGCTCGAATCACTTTCTATACGATCTGCAAGACCCAAAACCATTAGAATCGCTGACTCTACATTACCCAAAAACCTAGAATCCATCTCAAAACCCAGTTGCTCTTGGGAGCACATTAAAGCTCCGTATCGGACCTGGACCGCTCGTCGAAAGTCCAATTACCGCTAAACTATATGATTATGACCACCTTCTAGGCTTAACAACCATCTCGGAAATCAAGTCCAAATAGTATCTAGAAACGTACAACTTGAGCCCGGAGCGAAGTGTGTGAGAAACCCGAATATCTTTAGAAAATGAACTTAAACTTAAGTGAATTAAGTCGTTCACTTACAGGCTAAATTTAAGGTTTCAGGCCGTCAAATTCTGACCTAACTACACCCTTAGATCAGGAAAATTTCCCTACACATGTCAGTGTACTTGTGGCCACGATCGAGAGACGATAACCGTTGAACTGAAACTGATCCTCTGTGGTCGATTTACAAATCTGATCGAACCGAAACTTTAACCTTACATAGATCCATTGTCAAAGAATTTTCTTCAAACCGTAGGTGAGCAATGGACCTCCAGATGAGCTCCGTTGGCCCGAAACAGACAACCTTTGGCTATAACCTAAGTATACCATGGCCTTGGGGCCATTGACATCAGTTCTGAGCCTATATAAGGGCCTTAACCCACGCCTCTCTCATTCCATACGAATTACCGAACCCTATGAGAGAGAAGAGAGAAAAGAGAAGGAGAAAGTGAGGAGAAGTGAGAGAGAGTTAGGGTTTGCTGCCGGGATTCGATCTCACTGCTCCACGTGCCAAATCATCCTGCCTGCATTGCTATACCGGCGATTTCGATTCCGTTTTTGGGTAAGAAATCCTAACCCTAATCTATTTTAGGTATCCAAATAGATAGATCCGTGAAATAGCTAACCTATTTCATGATATAGGTTGTCATTGTTCCATAGACAAAGGCATAGTATTCGAACTAAGTTCGTGCCGACTATAAACATTTAGGTTATGATTTTTGTAAGTGCTATGGTCTCATGCTCCCTTGATTGTCAAATTTTGTTGTGCCAAAACCTCTATCTGTGTCTTCTATTTGTATGTTGATATATATATATATAATCAAGACACTGCATCACAATGGTTCAAGACATGTACGATGCTCTGCTTCAAGAAATGTAAAGTCATGTACTTTAAGCGTCAATGTTCAAAGTTACATCGATAAGAAAAGTACATTTCAAGACTCAAGTACATTTCAAGACTCAAGTACAACTCAAGATGAAGTTTAAGTACAAGCTTTCGAAGATCTCAAGATCAAGCTACATCAAGATAGAGATCTCAAGCTTCATAAGGTTCAAAGGTCAACCTACATCTGAAAGGATGAAGTTCAATGTTCATACTTCATGTCCCAGGTATGATAGACCTTAGATTGACTTTAGGGTAGGTCATTTTGTATACATAATTTAAAATGAATCTATTTATATGAATTGGTCTATTCTAAGACTAGTCCTGGACCGTGTTCGACTAGTCTTAGCACTGGTTCCACCAGTCCAAGAAATTCCACGACCAGTCCTAAGTTGTTGAAGATTTTTGAAATATTTTGGTTACTTTACGACCAGTCCTGAGACTGTTCAACCGGTCATAGGGAGGTCACGACTCGACCTTCGACCAATCCTAGAACTACGACTCAAACTCCAACAACCAAACCTGGTTGTCTACGACCAGTCCTGGGTCAGCTACGACCGGTCGTAGGTGGTCCACGACCAGTTGTAGACTTCCTAAGACCAGTCGTAAAACGGTTTTTTAGATCGCGCTCAAAAATTTCAAAATGTCGTTGGTTCTAAGACCAGTCAAAGGGTTCCTAAGACCAGTCGTAGACGTGATCTTTTCATCTGTAAATTGAATACGAATTTCAGAGTTTTTCATCGATTAATTTCAAGAAAATTCAAGCCTCCACTCTGAGATAAGTTTGTTCATTTTAAGCTACGTTGTGCATATTTAATATTCTTTTTGTTAGCTTTTCTTATTTGATTTTATTCCTATATTCCAATCTTATTTGAAAAGAGGAATTGCTATATTCCTTCTTCTTGGAATCAAAATCAAATAGAGCTATACCCATTTGATTTAATTTAAAATCAATTAGAACTTAGAACCATTGTAAAGTCAGTATTGGACATTGAACGTTGATTCGAACATCTACTCTGATTGGTTCTACCGGGCTATTACAAAAAGGAGAAATCCAGGTATTTTACGTTTATGTAAAATTTCTATTCTTTTGATTTTTGTTTGAGATTCACCAGAAAAATCTCATTGTGTGGTTATCTAAGGAGAGCCAGAAAACTCAAAAAGTGTAGGTTTTTGGATTGTGTAAGCCCAAGTTAAAAAGACACAATTGTGAAGGTTTTAGGTAAACCTGTGAAACCTATTTTGTTAGCAAACGCTAATATCTCCTATGTGAGGATATTAGGAGTGGAGTAGCATTCTATGTGGCTGTTGTTAAACAGTTGGTGTACACACAGGTGAACCACTATAATTCTTTGTCTTGTGGTTTGAATGTTTGCTTAAATTTCTATCTTTTATCATTCAAGTTTGTGGGATGTATGTGTGGATGTGAATGTTGTAAAATTTACATTTCAAGCAAGTGTGTGGAATGTTTTAATAATTTAGATTTAAATTCCTGCAATTTATTTCAATTCCATGCTATTTATTTATTTCTCTACAGATTGAGTTTTTGATAGAAAGGACGTTCTACAAATAAGGTTGTCCTGCCATAAACCCTTAGTTTTTATGGTGTAAGGTTGTCCTTAGAACTGAATTCGTATCAACCTCTCAATAATTGTTTATTGAGGTTGATTTTATTTTAGCATTGTAAATTGATTTATTTTATTTGACTATCTATCTATTTTATTTCGCTGTTATAATTATAATTTGGCATCGTCCTATTCATCCCTCCCCCCCTCTAGGACGTATAGCTTGGCAGTTTCAGTTTCAAGGCTTTCAATGTCAGTTAATGATTTATAACTGATTTAATTGCTATCACATATGCTTAGATGTGATGTTTTTCATGTATTACATATATATATGAACTATGTGAAAATAAATGCATTCCATGTGTTTGTTTAAATGTTTGTACGAATATAAAATTGTGATTTGTGCTTGCCATGATTGTTGTTTGGGAATACATGATTGTTATACATGTGGCAACTCCCTTATGAAAGGATTTTCTAGAATATACGTTTTAACTGATTTATTACATGTATGTGATATGTGTAGTCTAAGTGTTTGATAAAATGCCTGAATGAGAAAATGCTTGTTGAAATGTATTTAATGAGGGTGTTAAGATAGGATTCTCAATTCTCTTATCTATAGTTACAGTTTCCCTCATGTAACCTATATCATTACTACGTGCTTTATGGTTGAAATGCCTGTGCATGATAACATGTATATTATGTGTTCGTTAAAATACTCAAATGAGATTTATATTTGGATTGGTTGTCACATGTTGTCTTTGACTATCACATGTGAATGTTATCACTTTGAAGTGTGATTGGGACTACGATGTAGTCTATGCAATCGGTAATGGTTTACGATCGGTGGCTGAACTGTTTTAGCCACGACGGATACGTTTGATGAATCTGAGTCATACGGTAATTATCGACAGTGGTTAGGCCACGAAGAGTGTGTATGCACTCCATGTCGATTAATTCAACGTACGCTCGTACCAGTCATGCTTGTCAAGTAACCCGATTGACCTAATGTATGTTCACCATGTATGGACGCTACTGCTTGAATCTAAGGTACCAACTTACCAGTGAAAAGCCCGTTTAACCTTGGTACCATGATCCGCTAAGACTCATGAGCCAGGCATGGTGGTATGGGACACCGTGGTCTAGCTGTCGGCCTACGCTGGGGTGACATGCCTTACCATAGTGTCCAGTGAGCAAACTAAACTCGTGACCCGAATACGGTGGTATGGGACACTGTATTCAAGTTGTCGGCCTAGGATCAGGTGACGAGCCTCTCGTAGTGACCTCGAGTATACACTAGGACTACGCTAAGGTGACGAGCCTTTCCGTAATAATTTCGAGTATAAACTAGGCCTGCACTGAGGTGATGAGCCTCTCCGTAGCAACTTGGAACTGCCATCGTATGCGACAAACTAGGATTGACGACCCTAGATGGATCATTGTTTGGGTCAATGATATAAAGAGAGGTACCTTAGCTTTCCAATCCTGCTATATGAATAGGTCTAATTAAGAACTTGGCTAATCACGCACATGCACCGCATTGCATGTGCCTTTGGCTTTGGAGTTGAGCACAGCGGGAGTGTTACTACCGCGATCGTGAGATGATGTCGCTGAGGGAGTGCAGGCGAGGGCATACATCATTAATACATATCATCCTTGCATTAACCAGAGTATTTAGGAATGCTTGTTGTATTGCTTTATCATTACTGCTTGATTGAATTGATAACATGTTAACCTTTGCCTTATAGCTCCACTGAGTTGATCACACACTCCCACTCTGGGATGGTGTTTTAAAACACCAACCAGGCTCTATTGTAGTTTCAGGTGATGTTGAGGCTTACGAGGTGGAGCCTGACTTCTACAACAACGAGGAGTTCTCCTACCTGCAACTCTCTAGCGGGTCTATGTAGACCTAGAGTTGCACCACCGGGGCTATAGGGAGATGGACTAGTTGAACATTACACCTTGTCATTTTGTAAATTTTGGAATCATACATGTACTTATTTTACCTGGTGACGTTCATACTCTGGGGACTTACGATCACTTATATGCTTTATATACTTATCACAGTCTTCCGCTTGCGTAATTAAACTGTCTCTAGAGTATGATATGCTGATTTGGTACAATTTCACTCATGTTTAATGCACTAATATGGACAACATTTAATCATCATTATCTATGTTGCACAAGTGATGCGTTGGAACTTGGGAGTTGAGCTTCTGCTTGACCCTTGATTTTCAGAGCGTTACAGGTGTTCACATATAATATGATTTTCAGGTGGTCCAGAGTTTATATGTTGCTTGTCTCTTCATCTTGTAGTGTTCAGTCGTAGCATGATTTTCGGGTGGAGCGGGTGTTCGCTTAGCAATTTTCTAGCTACCTTGCGGTGTTCATGTACGATATGATTTTCGGGTGAACTAGACGTTTTTATGTTGTTCTCTCTTCATCTTACAGTGTTCAGTCGTACCATGATTTTCGAGTGAAGCGGGTGTTCGCTTAGCGATTTCCTAGCCATGATGCGATGTTCACATACGATATGATTTTCGGGTGAAGTAGAGGTTTAAAGCTTTATTTTCTAGTCATTTTTATGGAGTTTGTAAGATTGATCATTTGACTATCTAGAAATGTCCCCTTTCATTGCAATTTCTATTACATTTCCTTAATGTTGAGATTATATTGACTAGCTTATTTCTGAATACATGATCATGATTTTAAATTGCGCTGTTTAATATGTTTGTTCTCATATATTGTGATTTATGCTGGATTATGGATGATGAGTGTGCAATCTTAGAGGGTACTCCTCACTGCGATAGCCATTGACGCTATCAAACCATAACAGTTGATGCAGGTGTAGAGTGAGCCGATGACGTTCACTGGGTCGTTAGAGCAGATCGGGTAGCTGAGGAGCTAGACGAGGTCCCTATGGCCCATGTTGAGCTTCATCATTAGACGCTAGATTTCTATCTTTATTTCATGAACTTTGTATTTGTGATTGTATAAATCCTGTATGGGTGCTACATTTGGATTATTATCATGGTTGGAATGTTTTAATACAATGCATGGTTTAATCTAGCTTCGTTTACTGTTAACTCTGATTAATGATAAGCGGTTCAAATTTACCCTGAATTTTATAGGCTAACACTCGGGTTTTTGAAGAACAAGTCATATACTCGGGTTCCAAAAACCTAGGCGTTACACCATCAATCTGACGAAAATGACTATAACTCCTCGTTACATGTCCGATTTGGGTGTTCTTATGTTCATTGTAAAAGAAATTTGATGAACTTTTAAATGGCTTTAGAATCATCTCATTTATACATTATTTGACTACCTAAAAGTCAGGCTAAGTGTTGGCCTCAGTGAATATTAAAAATCTACAATAAATGATGAACTTTGGTCCCACTTTTGGGCAATGAAATAGTATCAAAATAAGATGATCCCACTGTCATTTAAAATTTCATCAAATTACTTTTCTAACGAGCATAAGATCACCTAAATTGGACATATAACAAAGGAGTTATGGTCATTTTCATCAAATTGATGACCCATAGTGACCTAGATGAACACTGGGCAACTTTTAAGAAATAAAATAATGGCCAAATGATCTGATTCTAAAGTCATTTGAAAGTTTATTAAATTACATTTCCAACGAGTATAAGATCACCCAAATCAGACATGTAACGAGTAAGTTATGGTCGTTTTCGTCAGGCATATACCCCATAGTAAATATCTGCGATCACAGTGAAATATTAGCACTCCATAATGAATATCAACGGTCTGCTCTTAATATCAATAGTCCGCTCTTAATATCAATGGTCAATAGTGAATATCGATGATCTACATTGAATATCGGTGGTCCATAGTGAAAAATTCGATGATCCTTGGTGAATATGGGTGATTCGCAGTAAATATCGATAATCCACCATATAACATTCATCCATTATAACATACTTTCATCTTATCAATCTTCCATTACAAAAATTCATACATCATAATATTCCATTATAAAATTTATCAATTACAACATCATTTCATTATAAAAAGCCATCCATTATAGTATTTTTCCGCACCTATTCCCTTTCACAAACTCCCACCATTCATACCAGATAAAAAAAAAAACTTAAAAAAAAACCATAAAGGAAAGCAAGGAAGAAAGAAGAAGGAAGAAGGAAGGAAGGAAAAAAGAAGAAGGAAGGGAGCTAAAAAGCTCCATTCTCGTCTCCCACGAAAAGAAAAACCAAGGAAGAAGGAAATAACCAAATGACCCTCATGCGGAATGGCTCCACGTTTTGAATCTGTCAACATTTATGTGAGGTCCATTGGGTTGTATAAAAGAAAATTCATCCCGTCTACATGTATGAGATTTTAATTTCATGATGTCGGCCTATGTTTGGGGGAAAAACTGATCACAAATAGACAACACAGGAGAAAATAGTTCAAAACTAATGCATAACATTAGTGTAGATATTGGTCATAAATAGCTTCAAACGTATAACTGGAAAGCCCCTTTAGTGGGTTCATGACTATTCGATTAAAATAAATGGATCAGATCGACTAAGAGGTAGGCCAAATTTTAATTTTAGATGGGACTCGGTCCTTTTTGAAAAGGACCTTTCACTTCCCGAGGTAAGAGCCTACCATAATAGGTGCAGCTGTGGCAATGGGGTATTTTCATTATCTAAAAATTAAAAAGGTGGATTAAGAGTTAGAATTTCTTACTCCCATCCTCATCCGTGGGAGGCTTGATTCAAAGTATGCAAGGGTTTTAACAAAAAAAAGAAATGTACCCATCATAATGATCACAAATAAAATATCGGGATGGGAAAGAGTTCCATCAATCCCAGTTCTAGTTCTGGAAGCAGTGTGTAAGGCCCGTATCCTAGTCCGTACCGTTCCTCAGATTCCCACGATCCTTCCTGTCAAATTTCGGCAACCTACGATCTGTAGAAAATATTTGTGTGCGACCCTAAGTTGCATCCCGTAGATTTGAGTCGGCTCGACTCGAAACTTGTACCTTAGCGACCGCACCATCGCGCCGGTTCCAACGCCGTGTCTTACGCACCGATGCAATACACAGGCCAGGAGATGTAGGACCACGTTTATCTCGAAGAAATATCGCGCATTTGCAATTCCGAGAGAATCTCTACAACTTATCCCATCAATCAATCAAGTTTAGTCAAGTACTCAACCCATCACACCCATGCCTCACATGTCACCTCTCTTACACAACTCATGCCTCTCTTACACAAGCTACCCCCAAAGTCAACATTTCTCTTACACAACCCATACCTCTCTTACACAACCATCCCTCTCACCCATCCTTCTTACACACATCACTCCTCTCTTGTTTAACTCCATCTCATCTCATTCTCTACCATTTTCAAGCAATTAAGGAGCGAAAATCCCAAGGAGAGAAAGAACCCAAGATCAAGGCCCACTTCCTACCCCCAAATCTCACCATCCAACCCTTCAATCTTCATCATCCTCCATTAAAGGGTGAGCTTAGGAGTTTAGCATTCCAAGGAGCTAAAGAAGAGGACCTTAGGTGAGTGTTTTATAGGCATAAATTTTTGTTTTGATGATGGGCCAAGTGGGGCCTACTGATTGATGGTATGAATCTAACTTTGGACCCTAAGTGTGGCCGATGGCCTACCATGATTTATATGTTCATCTTATAATGGGGCCATTCTCCATGGACTCCATCATGATGTGTATTTTCCTAGTGTGAAAAGGTCATCTAGACCTTACATTCTTTGTAGATAAGGGATCTCTACCATTGATTTTGATTAGTGGGCCCACATGTAATGGGAACCACTTGATGTATGTATTGTAATTACTAGAGGAGCTCATAGTGGTGGAGCTCCTCTGCTACACGTCTCTTTCTCCCTCCCTCTCTCTCTTTATTCCATGATTGATGGCCTACTTGATGAGTGTATGAGTTTCGTCCACGCTCTCCATTTAAGCGGGCCAACCCGCTGTCCATATGGGTCCACCTTGCTGCCCATTTTCGGGCAGGGCTGGACGAAGGAAAATCATAAATATCAACTTATTTCGAAGTTTCTTGGGGGCCCACCATGAGGTGGCCAACTGATGGACGGATAGGATCACCCATGTGGACCCCACATGTATGTATGTATCCAGCATCCAGGTCGTCCGTCCAGTGCACCTGGATGCTGGAGCAGGACGGTGATATATATAAATATATATATATATATATATATGTATGTATGTATGTATGTATGTATATAGTGGGTGGGCCACACCACATGGACCCACCAGATGTAAATGTTTTATCCAAGATGTCCAGTCTCTGGACGTGGTCGTAGACCCCACCATGATGTATTATCCACGCCGTCCAGGGCCTAGACACTGCTGCTCGTTCAAAATATATAATAATAATAATAATAATATAAATATAAATATAAATATAAATATATGATGGGCCCCACATGGGACCCTCCGATTCGAACCGGATTGGCTGGTGTACCTCGCACCAGCTATGCAGCTACTGCATGACGTCAGCAAGCTCTGTGGGCTCACCCGCAATATAACTGTTGGAATGACGTCAGTAGGTTCTGTGGGCCCTGGCCATGAGGTATATGCTATATCTAAACCGTCCATCAGTGGGTCCCACCACTACTGGATTAACATCAACAGTTCTGTGGGTCCCGCATGATGTATGTGTTACATCCAACCATTCATTTGCTGGGTCACGCCAGCTATATAGCTGCTGTAGTGACGTCAACAAGTGTGGGCATGATCATGAGTTATGTGTTAAATCCAAACCGTCCATCCACTACTCGGGCTCGTCTTGAGGGTTGAGAAGAAAAATAAGACAGATCTATCTATCAGATGGACCAAACTGCAAAAACCAGTGGAGGATTGAATGCCTAACATTGAAAACTGTTTGGGATTCCAGAAGCTCTGGATCAATATGGAATTTGTTTCCTCTTAATTCAGGTCTTTGTAACCTTATGAACAGATTGAAAAATAAACGTTATGGTGGGCCCTGAGAATTTTAAACGGTGAAAATCATTATCTCCACTATTATTTGTGGTATGGTCCAGATGATCTTTCGATATGATTCATTTTTTTTGAGAAATGCTCTAAATGATCTCTAAAAATAAATAAATGATCTAGCTAGAATGGTGGGCCCACTTAAGTTCTATGAGGCCCAAGAGATGCGGCCCATTGTGATGTATATTAGGCTCGTGTGAGAGGCCCATTGTGATGTATATTAGCCCCATGTGAGAGGCCAATTGTGACGTATATTAGGCCCATATGACGAGGCCTTTGTGATTGTTTATGAGGCCCAATGTATGTGTGAGGCTCGTTATGTGTGCAAGACACACCATGATGTATGTGTGACATACACACCGTTCATCCATTTCCAGGGCCGTGGGCCCCATTGTCTTGGGAGACCCACCATGATGTGTGTGTTATACGCCCAATTATGGGCTGCCTCATGAGGCCCGCATTGATGCATGTACTATACACGCTGCCCATCCTTTAAAAAAAAAAATAGTGTAAGGGCCGAGGGCCTCGTTGTGATTTCGACTTCAATCCCAAATGGGCCGCACCTTAGGAGCAATGGTGGTTAAAGGCCCACCGTTGCAAACTCCCTAGGGCCCATTATTAAGTCCACTTCCACCCTTACCCAGTGGGCTAACCCAAATCATTGGGCCCCCATCAATGATTGTATTAGCCTTTCCTTATTGGGCTAACCCAAACCGTTGGGCCCCATTTATACCTTGAATAGGTTATGACAGTCTAACATGGGTCGTACCATAAAGACTACTTCATGCCTAATGGGGTGTATTGTTCCACTCCTACTCCTTGTATGTGATATATCGGTTAAGACCGATTATTGGCTGTTACATATGATAATCTTGCTAGTTTATTTAATCTAGTAGGACACACTAAGAACATGCTTAGTATTACATCATAATACATACCCATATGCATCATTTGTATGTTTGTTGTGAGGAATGGTTGATCATAGCATACGCCGTTTGTAAGACCCGTATCCTAGTCCGTTCTGTTCCGTCGAATCCCGCGATCCTTCCTGTCGAATTTCGGCAACCTGTGACGTATAATTGACGTTGCGATTGACCCTAAGTCGTATGCTGTACATTTGAGTCGGCTTAAATCAAGACTTGTACCATTGCGGCCGCACCGTCGCCGTGGTTCCGACACCGCGTCTCTCGCACCGATCCGATACCCTGGCAGGAAGATGTGAGCCGGCGTTTATTTCGAAGAAAACGCCGCGCGTTTGTAATCCCAAGAGAATCTCTACAATATGTCAAATCAATCCCATCAATCAATCCCATCCATCACCTCATGTCAAGTACAAGCAACCCATGCTTTCTCTCTCCAAAGTCAACCTTTTCTCACCCTCTCTCTTACACACCCATGCTAGTCAAGTACACATCACCTCACCCATCACTCACATCCATCACTCTCTCTCTTTACATCCCATCTCCCTCTCTCCCTCTCTCTCTCATTTTCTCAACTCAATTCCAAGCAACAAGTGAGCTCACGTCCAAGCTTCTCCATGTGAGAGAAATGTGATTTTGGTGGCCCACTTTCCCATCCCAAATCCTCCATCCTAGCCTTTCACTTCTCATCTTCCACCATCAAAGTGAAGCTTAAGGAGACCGGCATTTCAACGGACCGAGAAGATTGACCGGTGGGTGCTTCTATAGGCTAGATTTTCATGTTCTTATGATGGGCCAAGTGAGGCCTACCGATCAATGGTATGGATCTCACTTTGGACCCTTGATGTGGCTAATGGCCCACCTTGATGCTTAAGATCATTCCATGATGGGGCCATTCTCCATGGACCCCATCATGATGTTTATTTTCTTACATGAATGTGGTCATCTAGACCTTCTAGTTTGGTGGAGAAAGGATCTCCACCGTTGATTTTCAATTTGGTGGGCCCATATGCAATGGGACCCACTTGATGTATGATTGGATGCTTGAAACGGAGGGCCCATAGTGCCGGGGTCCCTCCATCACACGTGTATATGTCTCTCTCTCTCTCCCTCCCTTTCTTTTATTCTTCTTTTCTTGTGATGTTGGTGTGATTGTGTGGCCCGCCCGAATAGACCCCACCATAAGGCTTGTATTTTATCCTAAACCATCTATAGGTGGGACCCACCTTATATGTATTATATCCACAACACTCATCATTTGGTGGCCCACCTAAATAGGGCCCACCTTATGTGTGTGAAAGGCCCAACCGTCCAGCGTCCAGGGACGCTGGACGTCCACGTGAAAACACAAATATAAGCTTGGTTCACAAGCTTCTTGGTGGCCAACTCATATAGGCCTCATCTTGATGTATGCTTCAAATCCAAGCCGTCCATCTCATTTTTCAGATTATTTTAGGCGTTGAGCCAAAAAATGGGACTGATCTAACTTTCTAGCGGGCCACACCTTTGAAAATAGTAATTTCCACCGTTGAAAATCACCTTAGTTTTTTCTACATGCCCAAAAATGCCCAATATTGGACTTGATAGATTTGTTAGGCATGGTAGAATCCATTGGCGGACCCGGATTCAGCAGATGTGGGCCCTACCTTTGAAAAACCATAAAAAAAATAAGTTTTTCAAAAAAAAAAAATACATGCAAACAGCAGCATGTCTGCTGCTGCTGTCAGACGCCAGCGCGCCAGCGGGCGGGCGGACAGCACCGTCCCACGGCCCTAACGTGGGTCCCACCCTGATGTGTATTTGCCATCAAACCCGTTCATATGGTGGGCCACCTCTATCAGTGGGCCCCCTTCAAATTTCAGCCTCATCCAAGACCCAGGTGGCCCACATCGTAGGAAACAATGGGACTGAACGTTTGTAAGACCCGTGTCCTAATCCGTACCATTCTGTTAGCTTCTGCGGTCCTTCCGGTCAAATTTCGGCAACCTTCGCACCGAATTCGGTGTTTGCGCACGATCCTAAGCCAGGTCCCGCGCACCGACGTCGGCTCGATCTGAAACTTATGTCTTGACGATCGCGTCGTCGCCGCGGTTCCAACGCCGTGACTTGCGCACCGAACCGATACCCAGGTAAGAAGATGCCGATCAGCGTTTATTCCGAAGAAACACCGCGCGTTGCGGATTTCGAGGGAATCTCTACGCAATAAGTCCCATCAATCATCATTAAATGCAACCTTATCTCAAGTACAACAACCCATACCTCTTTCTTCACAAAGTCAACTCTCTCTCTCTTCACCCATCCCTCCTTTACTCACTTTTCAAACAAACCCATGCCCCATTAATTACACCCATCACTCCATCACCTCATATCACTCCCATCCTCTCATTTTCTCATATCTCTCCAAGCAACCCCAAGCCCCAAACGTCCAAGCCTCCTCTCCCTCTCAAGTGTGGTCCACCTTCCATCTTCCATCTACACCCTCCCATCTCTCATCCACACCATTAATCCCCCATCAACCTCCATTAAAAGTGAAGGTAAGGAGCTAAGGAATCCAAGGGAGCAAGGAGAAGAAAGATTAGGTGGGTGTTTTGCCATTATTTTAAATTATAGGGCCCACTTGTTGGTGGGACCCATTTGGATGTATGTGATTTAATCAAGAGGGCCCATAGTGGCGGGGTTCCTCTATCTCACCGTGTATCTCTCTCTTTATCTCTCTCTCATTCTTTCCTTGTAATGTTGTGGATCCCACCGATATGTGTTACATCTCCCCCGTCCATCTAAATCAGACGGTGTGGCCCACTCTATTATAGGTGATGATCCACACCCCCCCCTATTGTTGGGATGGGTCCAATGCATTTTTTTATATGTATATATATATATATATATATGTATGTTATATATTATATATTATATGTATATAATATATAATATAATATGTACTTATATATATATACAATATAAGATAAATATTAAATGTATATGTATATATATATATATTGGTGGGCCACATTCACGTGGGACCCACCACATTTCTGTGAATATTTACAAACCGTCCAGCGTCCCTGGACGCTGGACGTTGCAACAATGATCCTTAAAAAAAAAAAAAGAGAAGAAAGGAGTGGTGGGCCACTCATGCAGGCCCCACCTTGATGTATATGTAAGATCCGAGCCGTCCATGTTGTTCCTCAACTCATTTTAGGCGTTGAGCCGAAAAATGAAGTTGATCCCATTTTCTGGCGGGCCGTACCATAGGAAACAGTATCCCTACCTTTGATTTGCTCCCTGATGCTCCTGTACATCTGAAAAAGGTCAATATTGGACTCTATGGGTTGGTATCAAGCCACAGAGACCAATGGACGGAGTGGATCGTACTAAAGCGGGCCCCACCTAGGAAAAACTGCAGAAAAACTGTTTTTTTTAAAAAAAAAAAGGGAAGAAGCAAGCAGCAGTGCTGCTGCTACTGCCAGCGCACGTACAGGCGCTGCCTGCGCTGGCCACCCACGGGCGGACGGGCTGGGGGTTCACGGCCCAGCTGTGGGCCCCATCTTGATGTGTCTCGACAATCAACACCGTGCGTTTGATGAGTACCCTCAGTCCACGCGTCCACGTCAAAAATCAGCCTTATGCGGAACGCAGGTGGGCCACACCATCTGAAATCATATGAAGACATGTCTAAACATATAGAAGTACTTGGTGGGGCCTACCTGAGTTTTAGATGTCGTTGAAACTTGGTCTGTACGGTCATTTAGATGGGACCCACACAATGGATGGGCTGGATTGTGAATCACACCTCGGTGGGCCCCAAAACAAAAAAAAAAAAAAAATAATAATAATAATAATTTAAAACAGCAGCAGCAGCGCTGCTGCTGCTGCAGTGACGGGCGGCCAAGAGGCAGGGACCCCACCCTGATGTATATTCTGTATCCACATCGCCCATTTGGTGGGCCACTATTTGACCTGGACCCTCCTCAAAAATCAGGCCAATCCAACGCTCGGGCGGCCCACATCACAAGAAACAGTGTGAATTGAACTCTACCATTGAAACCCCTTTCTGGGTCCACAGAAGTTCCAGATCAAGCTGAAATTTGCTGTTCCCCTTCTCCCTGGCCCGTGTGACCTTATGAACGGAGCGGATGGAAGATAAACGCTATGGAGGGCCTCGCATGGGACCCTTCCCTGCTGCACGTGAATGTGCAAGTGTGTGCACGTGTGTATGCATGTGGGTGTGTGTGCACGTGTGTGAGTGTGTGTGTGTGGGCATACATACATATCTATATATGTATATACATATATATGTGTATATATATATAATATTATATTATTATTATATATACTATTGTATATGTTTACATATAATAATATTATATAATATATATATATATATATATATATATGATGGTGGGCCTATATGGGCCCCACTATGATGCAAGTGTTACATCCAAGTTGTTCAACCATATGGCCGTTGTTGAGGCCCACCTGGATGTGTATTCGTGGCTATTATTGAGGCCCACCTTGGTATATACATAAGGCCCATGTGATTCGACCCATTTAACATATGTAAAGGCCCATGGGTTATGGCCCATTGCAATGTACATAAGGCCCACTAATGCGGCCCACTTGACTTATATAAGGCCCATATGAGATGGCCCATTTGATGTATCTGAGCACTATGGGTCGAGGCCCAATGAGATGTATATTAGTCCATTGCGATGTGTGATTTCCTATGGTTTGTGTAATGGTGCTTTACGGCGGGCTAAGCCTTGGGAACAATGTTGGTTTGACGTCCACATTGTAAAGACAATGTCGGTTAAATGTCCGCATCATGATTCTCCCTAAGGCCCATTAATAGGCCCATACCTGTAGTATATAGGCCGTCCAGGCCCTTCTTCATTTTGATCAAAGCCCATCACCACATAACATGTTTAGTATAGATTCATGATTCATGATCATTCGCATCATATGTATGCCTCGATGTGAGGAGTGACCGATCACCATATGCCTTTGGGCAAACTGTTTATGGGCTCCCTGATAGGCGAGTTGCCCCATATGAGTGCATGGTACATACAGATTGTTTGAGTGATAGTGTGACTCATGCACTTGCATTTGTGTGATTGTAGTTACTATATGCCCTAGCGACATCGGGGCCATAGCCTCACTGAGACACATCGTGGATGGTGGGTTGAATACCTAAAATGTTTGGTTACAGCATACGGGCGCTATAGATGTCCCCGGGTGAAAGTCCCTAAACCCGATGGTACCGGAGGATGACTCCAACGTCGAGACCGAGTGGATATACGAGCGCATGAAGGCCGAATACCGGGAGGCCGTGTCTCCCACTGTGTTGTGGTCGGTTGGAAAGGGGTGTGGCCTTACTCGCCCGAGGGTAGGGGGCAATACTAAGCTGAGTTTGACCAGCTCGTGAATGGGTTCGCTATCGACATGCCAGATAGGTATTGGAAGACTATTGGCCAGGCAGATAGTGAGGTTTCTTACGCTCACTTGGACTGTGCTGCTAGGAGAGCGACAGTGCCACTTGGAGTGTATTGAACCCCGGTGATTATCCAGAATGAGAACTGTACTGATACATGTTGAGAATTGGCATGCTTGAGTTGCATCTCGCATCGCATGGCTGTGTATGGCCGATAGCATTCATATCTTGCACCGCATAGCCTCGGTACGGCTGATTGCATTCATGTGCTCATTACCATGTTTCCACATCACTCTGACCTTGCATTTTGAGTACGTTTATATTGCGCACACACTTACACCACCCTCTAAGCTTTCCATAAGCTTATGCACGATTGATGCGTGCAGGTGACGTCAGGACGCAGTCGCAGCCATAGTCTCGCTGTAGTTGGAGCGTGCAGCTGAGCTTCTGGAGTTTGCTTCTTTTGTTACATTGTATTTTCCTTTTCTATCGCATTGTACTCAAAAGTTTTTTTATCTTAGTGGATTTTGTGGTGGTGTTCTTGTGGTTATTGTTTGTGGGTTATGCTTTTGTTATGCTCATTATGAATCAGACTGATGATTTGAAATCCTCCTTGTAGTATCCCAGGATCGGAACCTGGTGAATGGGTGCCGGGATCCGAAAATGGGGTTCTACGGAGGCTGTCGGCGCCGGATTCGGCGATCGGGAATTTTGTGAGCCCGGTTTCCGAGTTCGGGGCGTGACAACGTTTGCCTTTGAAAACTTCTTCTGGGCCACAGAAGTTTTGGATCAATCTGAAATTTGTTCTTACCCTTCATCCAGGTCCATGCCACCTTATCAACCGTTTGGATGGAAAGCAAACGTTATGGTGGGCCCCACGTGGGACCCACAGTGATGTATGCATTTTATTCACACCGTCCCCAGCACAGGACGGTGGAACCCACCGTGTATGTGTTCTCTCCAGGCCGTCCACGGCAGTGGACGGTGAGCTCCACCATGATTTATGTGGTTATCCACACTGTCCACTCTCTGGACAATGGACCCCACCATGATCTATATGTTTTATCCGCACCGTCCACCCCGGATGGTGGGACCCACCCCTATAGCTGCCCTGTGTGTGTGCATGCGTGTGTGTGTATATTACATTGTATATATATTAAATATATTAAATATATTATATTTTATAACATACCTGATGGTGGGCCTTCATGTGGACTTCCACCATGATGCATGTGCTGCATCCAAGCTGTCCAATCATTTTGAAAGTCCATTTTAAGGCTTGAGACTAAAAATAAGATAGATCTATAGTTCAAATGGACCCCCACCTTGGTATATATCTAGGGCCCATATGATTAGGCCCATTTGGTATGCATAAGGCCCATGTGATTAGGCCATCTTGATGTATTTGTGGCCCATATTTATGGCCCGTTGTTGAGGACCACTTTGATGTACATAAGGCCCATGTTACAAGGCCCATTGTGATGTCTTCAAAGGCCCATGGGATATGGCCCATTGCAATGTACATAAGGCCCGTTGGTGGGGGCCCATTAATGCGGCCCATTTGATGAATGTAAGGCCCATTTGATACGGCCCATTTGATGTATCTAAGGCCCATGGGTCGAGGCCCAACGGGATGTCCTTAGGGTCCATTGCAATGTGTGATTCCATATGGTTTGTGTAATGGTATTTTATGGCGAGCCATGCCTTGGAAGCGATGTTGGTTTGACGTCCACATTGTAAATACAATGTTGGTTAAATGTCCGCATTGTAACTCTCCTTAAGGCCCATTGATAGGCCCATACTTGTTGATAGTTCATTACTTTATAACATGCTTAGTGCACTTCTATGATTCATGCCCATACGCATCATATGTATGCTTGAGATGAGGAATGTTTGATCATAGCATAAGTCGTTGGGCTGAGACATTTACGGGACTCTTTATGAGACGGAGTACCCCACATGATCGCGTGGTACGCGCAGGATTGCTGCATGATTGTACGGTGTGACTCATGCATCTCGCATATGTGTGACTTGATCACTGCACGCCCTAGCGACATCAGGGCCGTGGCTCCACAGACACATCGTGGATGGCCGTATCGGATACCGGAAATGCTTGGTTCTAGCACTGTGGGCACTTAGGATGTCCTTGGGTGAAAGTCCCAGAACCTTTTTGGTACCAGGAGATGCTCCAACGTCTAGACCGAGTGGATACACGAGCGCCCGAGTGCCGAATACCAGTAGGCCGCGTCTCCCACTGTTTCGTGGTCGGTTGGAAGGGGGTGTGGCCTTATCCGCCCGAGTGAGGGGGCTATAAGCTAGGCTGAGTTTGACCAGCTCGCAAATGAGTCCGCTATCGACGAGCCGGGTAGATATTGGCAGACTACTGGTCAGGCGGATAGTGTGGTCTCTTCCACTTGCTTGACTGTGCAGCTAGGGAGGAGACAGTCAGTGTGAGGTGTATTAGACCCCGGTGATATCCAGAGAGGAACTGTACTGATATGTGTACTTGATGAGGACTGACATGCTTGCTTCGCATCTCGCATATGACATTTGGCTACATAGGCCTTGCATCGCATGGCCTTGGTATGGCCGATAGCATTCATGTCTTGCATCATATAGCTTTGGTACAGCTGATAACATTCATGGACTTATCGCATATTTCCGCATTACTCTGATACTGTACACTTGGCGCTGACCTTGCACACACACACTTACACCACCCTCTAAGCTTTTGTAAGCTTATGCACGACCGTTGCGTGCAGGTAGTGTTGGACAGCAGCAGCACTGAGGCAGGAGTGCACACCAGTTTATTTTGAAGCTTTTGACCACCCTGTATTTCCCTTTCCGCATTGTACTTAAAGATTTTGATTTAGTGGATATGTGGTGATGTTGTTTTGTGACTCAGTTATGCTTGTGGTTATGCTCTATTACAAAAAATTTTTTTTTTTTTACTGAAAATCCTCCTTGTAGGATCCCAGGATCGGAATCTGGCATGAGAGTGCCAGAATCCGAGAATGGGGCACTACGGAGGCTGTCGGCACCGGATTCGGCGATCGAAAATTTTGTGAGCCCGTTTTTCGAGTTTGGGGTGTGACACCGTTGGGCTGAGACATTTATGGGACTCCTTATGAGATGAAGTACCCCACATGATCGCGCGGTACGCACAGGAGTGATGCATGACTAAATGGTATGACTCATGCATTTTGCATTCCATGTGACGTGATTCACCGTGCGCCCTAGCGACATCAGGACTGTGGCGTCCACAGGCATATCGTGGATGGTTAGATTGGATACCGGAAATATTGGTTCTAGCACTGTAGGCACATAGGATGTCCTTGGGTGAGAGTCTCAGAATCTTTTTTATATAAGGAGATGCCCAACGTCTAGACCGAGTGGATACACGAGCGCACGAGTGTTGAATACCAGTAGGTCGCATTGCCCACTATGTCGTGGTCGGTTGGAAGGGGGTGTGGCCTTATCCGCTAGAGTGAGGAGGGTTGTAAGGTGGGCTGAGTTTGACCAGCTCGCAAATGAGTCCACTATCGATGAGCCAGGTAGGTATTGACAGACTACTGGTCAGGCGGATAGCATGGTCTCTTCCATTCGCTGGGCTGTGCGGCTAGGGAGGCGGCAGTCAGTGTGGAGTGTATTAGACCCCAGTAATATCCCAGAGACGAATCGTACTAATATATGTACTTGATACGAAGATTGACATGCTTGCATGAATCTTGCATATGACATTTGGCTACGTATGCCTTGCATCGCATAGCCTTGGTATGACTGATAGCATTCATGGACTTATCGGCATTTTCGTTTACTCTGATATTGTATGCTTGGTACATGCATTGCGCACACACGCACACCCCCTCTAAGCTTTTGTAAGCTTATGTACGACCGTTGTTTGCAGGTGACGTTGGATCGCAGCAGCATTGAGGCAAGAGCACATATCAGATCATTTTGGAGTTTTTTGATTATCTTGTATTTTCCTTTCCTCATTGTACTCAAAGTTTTTGATATAGTGGATATGTGGTGATGTTGTTTTGTGACTTGGTTATGCTTGTGATTATGCTCCTTGACAAAAAAAAAAAAAATCATACTGAAAATTTTCCTTGTAGGATCCCAGGATTAGAATTTGACGTATGAGCGCCAGGAGCCGAAAATGAGGTACTACGGAGGTTGTCGATGCTGGATTTGGCGATCGAGAATTCTGTGAGCCCGGTTTCCGAGTTTGGGGCGTGACACAGTGAGTTTCTCGTAGGACCGTGGCAAGCAAGGGGAAGCAATACACAATTAGTTAAGGATGGGAGCTGCTGCTTAAATGAGTTGAGCGTTGAACTAAACGTCGATGTTTCTCCTTCATCCTCTCGGTATGCTGAGGCGACGACTATCTTAATTAGAAGCTTTGGATGAACATCGATTGCGTGCTTTACAAGATTTGGACATTTCTAAAGACTTCAGCTCAAATCAAGGTGACAGGATTCGAACCTATGATCCCCTGTACCCAAAACAGATGTGCTGACCAGATTGCGCTACACCTCGTGCGCGGAGTCGATGAACCAACCGATGAGCAGCAAAACCCCATGCAGGAGGAGGACTTTTGATATGAAAGTGGTATATTAATTATATTAAAAAAGGGTTATGACAAAGTGTGATGGATGATATACACGCACTTGAATTTATATAACTGGAATATAATTAATTCAAAATGGACCGGTCAAATCATGTAATTCAATGCAGGTAGCTCGTAAGTTTAAAATAATATTAAATTATTATAATGACTGTCTACTAGATATCAACTAATGGACTACAGCGTCTAAACTCCACTATCTGGACGGTTTAAACTCCACTATCTGAGCGCATGCGTATAATACATCATTCTCTGGCAGAAAGAAAGGGGAGTGTTAATTTAATTGATACTCCGGCTGACGATGATGCTTGATATACAGACACTTAGAAAATTGTAAGCATGCATACAGTAGCTCAAATTAAACGGGCTAAATTGTAGAAACCACTGTTTATAAGTCCAAACCCCAAAATTATTTTGGTGGGACAATTATAACCTCTGATTGGTGGATGATAAAATAATTTTCATTTTTAACTGTCTAATAAATGTCCCTCCCTCTTATAGTTGGATAATCAAATAATTTTAATTTTTGTTGCATGACACATCTAAAGGGGAAGCCACAAGTGGCATGGCTACATTTGAATTACTTGTTTGGAGCATATCAGAATTAATAAGTTCTAGGAGCCTGCGTATTCATCCATAACACCCTTGTAGAGTATTTAGCCCTCTAGGGTGGATTCGATAGTGACTCTTCAATCACATCTCACCGGACGCGGATTTCCTCGGAAAGCCTTTTGCAGGAAGTTCCCACGTAAGGATGCAATGTGGGGTCTACCATGGTATTTATGAAAAATCCAATGAATTTATCAATTTTCCGTGCTCATTTTTTAAGACATGAGATAAAAAATAAGGATGACCGAAAGCTCAAGTGGGCATAGGTGATCAAACAATCAGGAAAGGAATGCCTACTGTTAAAACTTTCCTAAACTCTAACTCATTGTTTATATGTCATCTAATTCATTTATAAGGTCATGTTTATAAGGTCATTTTCATTGTGATTAAGTCAAATTAACAAAAACTTAAATTGATACAAAATTTTTGCAGCTATATAAATGTTCCAACGGTGGTAGCTAAATACCCATGGTTTCCTTTTATGGCCCATTCCAATTTTGGATCCACCTTATTTTTGGTTGAGCATTCGTAAAATGAGTTCACAAAGGCTTTGGCGGGGAATGAATGTCCACTGCTAGCAGGTGTTGGAAAAGGCTGCAGCCCTACAACAGTGTATGTGTTTTATCTACACGGTACATCCATTTTTAAAGATCATTTTATAGCGGAAGATAAAAATGAGAAATATATGAATCTCAAGTAAACCCTACAATAAGAAATATTGGTGATTAAACGCCTACCATTGAAAACTTAAGTGCTACAAAATTCTTCAACAGTGTTGATATTTGTATTTCCCTTCATCCATTAATCAGGTTCGTATGATCTGATCAATATATTGAATCTTATATAAACATTCTAGCGGCTTTTAGTATGCTTTTAGTGGTAAGCTTGTAATCAAAATTATTTCATGAGATTTCGGATCTGCCCCCTTTTTTTTTTTTGTTTGGGTGGGGGGGATTTATGATGGGGTTATAAAGATTTTCCAACACTGACCAGTACCGAGCTCGGTACTGGAGGGATCACTACCGAAGCCGGAGGAAAGAAAAGTGCCAACGGGGCACATTAGTGGCTTCCGGAAACGGATTGGCTACTCCCCCTGACACCAGCCCCGGAGCTTATGGTCGGTGCTCTGTGGGCCCCACCATGATGTATGTGTTTCATCCATTCCGTTCATCCATTTTAAAATATCATTTTATATCTTTTTCCGAAAAATAAGAGGGATATATATCTCAAATGGATCACACCACAGGAAAAAAAAATAGTGATTGGATATCCATCATTTAAATCCTCCTAAGGCCTGATGTACTGTTTATTTGAAATCCAATCCGTTTATTAGGTCATAAAGACCCAGATGAATGGAGCAAACAAAGATCAACTTGATCCAATACTTTTATGGCCCCCAAAAAGTTTTTAATGGTCGAAGTTCATTCAACACTGTTTCCTGTAATGTGGTCCATTTGAGACTGGGATATACTCATTTTTTGTACATTACCATAAATTGATCTATAAAAATAGATAGACGGAATGGATGAAACACATACATCATGATGGGCCCACAGCGCACCGACCACCAGCTCCGGGGCTGGTGTCAGGGGGAGTAGCCAATCCGTTTCCGTGGCTTCCGGCGTTTTACTCGGCATTTGAGCCAAAGGGCAAAGTCCCATTCCTTTGTTTCTCAAAAAAGTCCTGTTTTCTTCCCAGCCTCTCCCAGAGGGAGAGAGAAGCTTCTAACGGCG
This sequence comes from Magnolia sinica, assembly GCF_029962835.1. Classification (NCBI taxonomy): domain Eukaryota; kingdom Viridiplantae; phylum Streptophyta; class Magnoliopsida; order Magnoliales; family Magnoliaceae; genus Magnolia; species Magnolia sinica. The sequence continues at coordinate 37,408,731 of NC_080577.1, forward strand.
GTTTCGGTGGTCCTGCACCCGACCTCGATTCTGTCTGCTGCAATTCAAACATCTCCCGAGAATTTATGAGCACGATATCTCGGCCTTCGAGATAGGTAAGGAAAAAAACCCATTAAATCTAGTTTTTGCTTTTCGTATTTTATGATGCTCGAATTTTGCTGTTTTTGTGTTTCGCGCCGTGATTTTGGAGAAGTTGTGTGAGGGTTTTTGCGAGATTTTTGTTATCTTTTGGATGCTTTTGGCTGCACTAGTGGAATGAATCGCAAACATTCAGTTTAAACAAAGGAAATACCAAAACAGGATTTTTCTTTTCCTAGTTTTTGTGAGGAGGATGTAGCCATCAAAGCACCTGTTATGTTTTGGGAATTTCTTGTTTCTTTGAGAAAAAAAAAGATTAGATACTCTGGCAGAGTGTGATGAACGATATGCAGGCATTTATAAATTACTTGGAAATTGCTTAGGTTGTAATGCAGGGGCATTTTCACACCGGGCTCGAGTGGGGTAGCCTGTGGGATGCGGGGACACACTCGGGGTGGGTAACCCATGTGATTTGGGGCCCATGGGGGAGGTCTCGTGTTCGAGACTCCTCACCGGGGGTGATTAATGCGCATTTCACACCAGACTGAGTGGGGTAGCCCGTGGGATGCAGGGACACACACAGGGTGGGTGGCCCATGTGATTTGGGGCCCACGAGGGGGGTTTGGCCGAGGTCCTAACCCATGAGATGTGGGGCCTAGGCTATGAGATAAAGGTATTAATTCGCCATACTCTAACAGTTCGAGCTTTTAGAGCAAGTGGTTAATTGTCCTGCATCAAATTGGTATCAGAGTGGGTGGTCTCGTGTTTGAGACTCCTCACCGGGGGTGATTAATGCAGGAGCATTTTTACACCGGGCTCGAGTGGGGTATCCCGTGGGATGCGGGGACACACTCGGGGTGGGTGATCTATGTGATTTGGGGCCCACGGAGAGGTCTCGTGTTCGAGACTCCTCACCGGGGGTGATTAATGTGCATTTCATACCAGGCTTGAGTAGGGTAGCCCATGGGATGCGGGGACACACTCGGGGTGGGCGGCCCATGTGATTTGGGGACCACGAGGGGGGTTTGGCCGAGGTCTTAACATATGAGATGTGGGACCTGGGCTATGAGATAAAGGGATTAATTCGTCGGTTAATTGTCCTACATCAGGTTGCATACAACTAAGTCCAATTAAACTGTCCAGATTATGGTTCCCAGTTCATATATATCACGAACCAAAAATTACACTTAATTGATTATATGACTATAGGAATGGCCCGGCCAGTTAGAAAAATGAAAAATATCAAAAGGTACTATCATCAAACAAGTGTCCATAAATCAGAGGTTAGGATTGCTCATCCAATCTGATTTTGGGGACTGTGACATACAACAATGGGTTCCATGGACCACAATTTGGTCGGTTTAATTTGAGTTCATTTATGCCATGTTTACATTTTCAAGTGCCTGTGTACCAAGCGTCATATGCTACTTGAGTAGCATGTAACACCCCCCCCCCCCCGCCCTTTTTTTTTTTTTTTTTTTTTTCATATTTGTTTTTGGATGCTCAGTCTTCTAGTCTTCAAAGTAGCATATGGACGATCGGAACTATTCACAAGGTTGGTCTTGCCATGAGTAGGTGGTTGGTTAAGTATGAGTGGCCACCAATGGTCCTCGCATTAGGTCTTCAGCATATTAAATCATAGAATGGTCATAGTTTACATGCAGGCCCATTTTTCAATTAGTTGATCATCGTTATAGAAAGATTGCTGCTGTGGCCTATCCATGCTGGGTCAAACATCTTGAAGTGAGTCTTACACCAATCCGTATAGCCCAATTGGCGGGTCCAATTTCACTTTAGCAGTTCAACATTGCCTTTTACCCTTGTTTTTGTGTTGGATGAGAATCATGAAGGAACTTGGCCTTGTTCTTGGAATTGCCTTTCTGGGATGCCATTTGGATGCAAGAAACTTGTGCTCGTCATTGGCTGTTTGGGGCAGATAAGCTGTCAATGATTGGTTTATGGGAACCAAGAAAAATGGGGTTAGTCTGTCACCAAATGTTGGAATAAGCCAAGGATAGCACCATAATTATCGTAGCCTTATTTCAACTAATCGGGGTTGGCTACATGAATCCTTTTACGCCATTCCACTCTATCAAGGGCCATGACATTGCCCTAGCATGAGTTTGAAATGTCATATTGTTGGGATTCATGTTGGAAGATAAGGCATAAATTTGACGCCGGCTGCCAAGTTGAGGCAACCCTCCCCCTTTATCCAATCTAGAGACCAGCAATGAGAGCATCCCATAGGTGCAATGTAATAGACTATTACATAGGTTGATTACAACCAAGCTCTATCTAATAGTCTATTACATAGGTTGATCACAATCAATGAGTTAAACTAAGGATAGCATGTCTTGTGAAACCCTAAACCAAGGAGAGCATTTATTGGGAAAAAAGGTGTGATAAACGTGAGGAAAGATTAGTCCTACATTGGTTGACGTAGGAATGCAATGTTCTGTGCATGTGTTACAAAATGTGCCAAATGTGCTAGTGTTTTGTGCACATTTGTCACGAGATTAGTCGAACCATTGATGTTCAAGCACCCTATTGGTGCCACATGTGCCATCATCAATCTTCTAGCACTTACATGTGCCACGTGTCAGTGTACACATGCATCACAAGGGCTACATGTGCCACCATCCATGACAACATAACCTAGATAGCCTATCTGAGACAACATGACCTGAGTAGTTTCATAACACAACTTTGCTTGCATCTAGACCGCCCCTTGTCAGGCTTGGGCCAGCAAAATGGGCCTGGGCTGTGGTTTTGTAACTAATTCTATCAAGGCCCAGACTAGGCTGGTTAATGGCTGTCATGAGGTGGGGCAGCAAGGTATCAATAACAGTAATGATGGCTGTAACGGCCAGCTTTATGGCCGTTATGCCCCCTGTAACAGTCATTACAGTCCTGCAACCATCGATTTTTTCTTTTTTTAAAAGGAAAAATGTATCGGTCCATTGTGGGCACATATTGGTCGATTGTGGCTCTGTATCAGCCTGTTATGGGCCTCTTTTCTCCCTTTCAAATTGGGTGCTGTAGCCCCATATTATGTAATGGTCACCATTGTTACTGTTATGGTTGTAACGTAACCGTTTTTTAATACCAAAGTGGACAGGGGCTACTTTTTAGGCCCATAGTCTGGACCTGTTCATGGGCACAACAAATAACTAGCTGGAATTGGGCTGATGCTGACTCTTGCCCAAACTTGTCTCATTTCCAGTTTTCCACATTCATAGTGGGTGGAATTTTGAGGGAATTTGGTTAGTAGTGGCCTTTTCTTTTCTTTTGTTTTCTATTCTTTTTTTTTTTTTTTTTTTTGAAGTGTTTTTCTTTAATATTTATATTTTCTTTGTTTAGTTTTGTTCGATTCAGAAATCTTTTATCTTGTATTGTGAACTTGGGGCTTTGAGGTTTTTGTGTCTTGTGCTGGAAATTTTCAAGGAGTTTGGTGGATTTTTTACCTCCTTTTTTTTGTCTTGGAAATTGGGTTGTCTTTTTTTATGATTAATGCATTGGGTTTTGCCTTGACTGGTTTTCTGATGCTTGAGTGTCTTAGGTTAGACTTTTAAGGGAATTTGATTAGGATATTGGTAGGTATTTGTATTTTTCGGAAATGGGTTCTATTATTTCTTTTTCCCCTTTTCATGTGAGAACTGATCTGCCCTTGAAAATGAGAAGTGATCTCCTAAACCAGTTGTATGGTCCAATGCATTTTCCATGCCTTCAGAAATTTTCTTCTGCTTTTGCCCTTGAAAATATTTCGAAGGTAAAAAATGCTTGTAAATGGGTCGTAGTTTAGTTTAGCCTATGCCTGATTTTATGTGAACAATTTCTTTTGATTTTGATTTTTATTTATTTATTTATTCTTCCACTGTTTGAATGAAATTGTTGTTGTGTACTAGATTTTGTGGATTTTTTTACTGTTCTGGGATTTAGGTTTTTCTTTTCATCCTTGTGTCATTTGGTTTTTGGTGACTCGGTAGTTTCTTGTTTTGTTTTTTCTTATTCTGGTTCTGATGCTTGAATTAGTGTCTTTTTTTTTGGACAGAGATAAGAACAAATATTTTAGCATTCATTAGAATCCTGGAGGAGTTCGATTTGGGTTTGGGTGGGTGTTTGTTTTTAATATATATATATATATATATATATATATATTGAAGACACAGGGTGTCCCCACCTCTTTTTTGAAGTGAGACTAATACCTGCGGATACATGCAATCACCCACAACCACATGTATCGGGTAAGCCAAGGAGGGGAATTGAACCCTCACCTATAGGGAGCAAACCTATGGTGAAGATCATTCGCCCAAACCTTGTTGGAAATTGGATTTTCTATTTCATGCCGGTTTCGTTGGGCTTTGTTTGATTTTGTATCATTTGATGCTTGGATTGTGGCATTTCAATGTTTATGATTTTTTTTTTTTTTTAATTTTAATTATTATTATTTTTATTTATTTATTTATTATTTTTTTTAAGGCTGGAAATTCGAAGGGCTTGGGTTGCTGTTGTACTGATTTTTTTGTTTTTGAAATTTGGTTTTCTTTACTTTTTGGTTACTGTTGTACTTGGAAATTTGAAGGATTTTGGCTAGGGTTTTGGTGTCTTACTTTTGTATGTCTCATGTAACTCATTTCCTTTTTATATACGTCTTTTGTAGGTTTATTTGATGTGAAATTCATTTGATTTTGGTTCTTTGTTGGAAGTAGTTGGATGGGAAGGCAGAAGATGGCTTATGCTTGTAAATTCAGCATGTTACTGATGCTTGTTGCTGTGGGTATGTATGCATGTGTACAGTCTTTCTATTCCTTGTCTTTTGTGGGACTGCAGAGGATGAATCTTTGGTTGTCCTTTTTTCTGTCTCCATTTGTTGGATATGTATAACAACTGGTTGTCAAATAATGTTGTAAGTTGGTGCTTGTAGCCCGGATGAAGTGATTTTTCTTTTCTTTTGTTTATAGATTTACTAAGCAAAAGAATGCCTAATCTCAACATCTGGGTATATTTGTAAATTAGTTGTAATGTTGGGTCAAGTTGTTTTTTCCCTGCTTTCCTTTTTCTATGGTTTGTAGAAAAAAGATGTTTCTTGTTTTGTATACGCTTTCTTTCCCCTTTTCTGTCACAACATTTTTTGTTTTCTTAGTGACAAAAAACTATATGTTGAAGCCGTTTCATAAAAAAAAAACTGTATGTTGAAAGATCAATATATATATATATATATATATATATATATATATATATATATATATATATATATATATATAATGATGTTCCTTGCTGCGTATAAGCTTTCTTTTCCCTTTTCTGTCACTACATATTTTTCTTTCATAGTGACAAAAAACTGTGTTGAAGGATCAGTTGCTGATCAATGTATCTATATCTATATCTATATCTATCTATATTTGTGTGTGTGTGTGTTGCAGATCAGTCAAAACCTCAAAACTCTTCTTTTTTGCTCTTTGCCTGGCTGTTTACTGGTAACAGTAGACATTCTGCTATCTGGACATTGTAACTTGTACATATCAGGGGAGAGTTCTATTATTTACAATCTGGATGAATTTTCACCAAATGGTGGTTTTGAATGGATACAGCAGTTCATCCCTGACATTATTTCGTGATCTTAGCCTTTGCCGATTGTACTTCTAAGATAACAGGGGATCTAAAAAACTAATAATGTCACGATGATGAAGGGATTGACAAATACTGGAATTTCTTATGCTGCACAGCATCTGCATTGACAATTGAAAGTTCTACCAAAGATGATCTTCTGCAATGTGAAAGCATTGTTAAGAACTGGGCAGCTTCATCGCTCATCGATGGAGTCCAAGGAGACAAACTAAAACTACGCGACTTGCTATTCTTTCTCCATGTTCCAAGAACTGGAGGACGCACCTATTTCCAGTGGCAAGTGCTTCCCCATTCAATATTCAAAATGATATTTTCTGTCATTTTTGTTGAACTTTCCACCAGCTATAATTTACTGACCACGGGGTATTTTTGGTTCCGACAGCTTTTTGAGAAAACTATACACCAGTGATCTTGAATGTCCCCGTTCCTATGACAAACTACGCTTCGATCCGAGGTAATTATCTCCATCATATGGTCTTTAGTTTTAAAAAGACATGGCAGTGGTTACAAAGCAGTAAAATGCAGAAATTTTTGAAGGTTTAACTAGGCATGACAGTGGTTACAAAGTGGTAAAATGCAGAACATTTTTGAGGCTTCGCACTAGTCTCTGTCTTGAATATGAGCTATTGCTAACTTTACCACAGTGACTAATAGACTTCATAGCCGTTTCATAGGTTGGGAACAATTTTTTTTTTTCTTTCTTTATATATATATATATATGTATATATATATATATATGTATATGTATATATGTATATATATATATATATGTATATGTATATGTATATATATTATCAGCTCATAGGATGGGAACATCACAGTAAGGAAATTTCAAGTCTTTTAGGACAATACGAAATATACATTGTTTGCTCAAGCATTTGCTCAGCCCAATAAACTGTTCACATGGGGGGTCACCTTCTATTGAGTCAATTTGTTCATTTGGTGGACACCATGGTGGATGGGTGATACCTCAGAAACATCTCGTCATTGGTGAGCCTGATGTCTGGTCAGGAAGGTGGGTGCTGCTTTGTACTCTTCATGTCCTTAAGCTCTGTAATCAGCGTCCTTTTTTCCATTCAGTTTACCATAATGAGGTTACAAACAGCTGTTCTTATAAGGAATGAAGGACTAACTTTGGGTTCATTTGCAGCCAACCAAACTGCAGATTGATGGCTACTCATGATGATTATAGTATAATGTCCAAATTGCCCAAGGAGAGCACTTCAGTGGTTACAATACTAAGAAATCCAGTCGATCGTGTCTTTAGTACATATGAGTTCTCTGTGGAAGTTGCAGCTAGGTTTTTAATACATCCGAATTTAACATCGGCAACACAAATTACTGGGCGATTACGCCCTAAAGCTCGTGGAGTTAGTACTTTGGATATTTGGCCATGGAAGTACTTGGTTCCTTGGATGAGGGAGGACCTTTTCGGCCGGGTATAATTTTTCTCAGTTATTCTATGCTGTCAGTATTTCTTAATTTCTGCATAATAGTGTGAGGAGAGTTTCTCTCTCCTAGTCTTACATTTCTTATTACCATTTACTTCCATTTTTGCTTCAATGTGGTTGAACATTCCTGGAATGGGCCTCTATCTAACGTCTAGAGCTAAACTGGAATTCCTGCTTCATATGGCAGTTTATTTGAAGTAGATTTCCTCTTATTGATTTTCATCTCTAATTTCATATAAAACAGTCTTGTAAGGCTGGTTGAAAACCTGGCCAAATACTAAGAGCTTGGCTTGGAAATCTGTCTTTCGATTGGTGAACTCAACCTGGCCAAGTCAGCGAAAACCTCCTGGTTTTACACAACACAAATGTAGGAGAATGCTAACATCCCCACCTTCATGGGGATTTTAACAACATGAAGAGTTATCTTATAAAAGTACATCTGCACTTCATCCACCTGGCTGTAATTATATTAGAAACATCCTCATTATCTTTCTTTCTTTTCTTTGTTTTTGTTCTTTGCTCTTCTTTTTTTTTTTTTTTCCTGGAGAATTGAAACATCGTCATCTTCCTTTCCTCTTGAATAAAAGAGCCTAGTTAACAAAACTAAAGTTGATTTCTAGTAAAAGAGCCTAGTTAACAAATCTTTGAGGAATCTCTTGACAATTGATTTCAACTAAAGCGTCATCTTTATAACTGTTCCAACTAAAGTTGCATTCCAAAGATTCCGTCTTGGTTCTGCTAATTTTTAAGTCTCTGGACTCTAGAACCTTCCTCTAAACCTCCAGTTTAGCATTTTCCGTATCTCGAGTCTTGTCAACCAACATCATACCATTGGCAAAGACATACGCCAATGGACCTCATCCTTGACTCTAGTGATTAATTTGTCTTTAACAAGTGAAAAAACATAAGAACTTAATGCTGACCTCTGATGAAGACTTACTGCAACTGGGAATGCATCCGTCTCCCCAGATGTTATTCTATTTCTTGTAACGACACCCCAATACATCTTTAATGTAGTTCCTTCTGGGACCAATTCCTCATTATTCAAATGTAACCTCTATAGGTATTGTATTGTAAACGTACTCCCAAATATATAAAATGATTGGTAGGTTTTCCTAGCGTGAAGTCCAACTGATTTTCTGATAGCTTAATTCCGTCTTGATCTTTGTTCCACCATCCTCTCCCAGTGCTTCATAGTTTGACCTGTAAGTTTGATTCCCCAATAGTTGGTGCAATCGTGTGTCTCCCTTTTTGTAAAGGTGTTACCATTCTTCTCCTCAACTCATCTGGCATTTTAGCTGTTTGCAGAACCTTATTTAGAAAGGCTAGTTATGAAATTGACCTGATTTCGTCTAGTATCTTCCCTGTTTCTATAGGTATATCATATATCCCCACAGCCTTTCCTTTCCTCATCCTTATTAAGGGTACCTTTGCTTTCGGATGGGCGGCTTTTGATCGAATGGGCGGTCTATGTAGTGGGCCTAAAGGATGTTGATTTTCTTTTTCTTGGAGTCTAGTTGTTGATTGCCTCCTCGGCGATCTCTCTTTTCTCCCCTGCTTTGTATCCCTTTTCCTTTTTTTATATATATTCAGTGACTTAAAAAAAAAAAAAAAGGGTACCTTTGCTTTTGCCACCCGACTTGTAAGACATGCACATGCATTTCTGATCTTTAATGTCCCAAATCCAAATCCAAATTCGAAAAAAAAAAAAAAAAAAAAGAAGAGAAAAGAAAAGAAAAAAGAGATCTCTATGGGCCTATTGTTTTAAATACACGTAGCATTCACTTCTCTGAAGTGTGAGGCGTAAGTACACACTACTTTCAAATTTTTAATTAAGGTTGCACTTGGTTGCATCAACTGTCGTGAATTATCATGAAATTTCATCATGTTTGGTGCAACCAAACACAACCTAAAATAATAGGAAAAATAGGGCAATATTAAGTATCAAGATAAAGAAATAGTAGCAAAACTGGTACAATACTATTACTTGCATTATTTAATAAAATCATTGAAAAATTAACTAAAATTTATCAAAAATAGAAAAATGTAACAAATCATTGAAAACATTAAATGTTTTTAATGTTGTGGTGAGAAGTAACTTGTAATTTGAGCTATGTAGCGTGTAGCATACTATATGTATTGTGTAGTGTACGCAAATTATCATGTAGTGTAGACAAGCTATCGTGTAGCGTAGGCTACTGCGAGTGAAGCTATTTTCATGAGTTACATAGCATTAAGACTAAGCTATGCTATATAGTGTAGCTATTTAAAACACTGGTTGGGACAAAGCTTATATGATGATGATGATGAGTGAAAAATAACTTGTAGTGTAAGCTATGGAGTGTGTAGTGTAGGCTATAGAGTGCGTCACATATGCTAATTAGTGTTTAGATTAGGCTATGGTGACTTGAGCTATTTTAATGAGCTACGGAGCCTCAAGGCTAAGCTACAGTATGTAGCATAAGCTACACACTATGTAGTGTTGTAGCCTTGTAGGCTATTTAAAACACTGCAAGGGTTTCAAGTTCCTCCTAGTCCTATCTTCCCCATGCTTGCATATTCATTCAACAAACTTTAAAAGTAGCCTCTCCATCTCTCCCTAATTTTACCATCTTTCACCAAGGCACTCTGGTCCTCACCCTTGATATGGGATAGCCTTTTCAGTTCAAACTTCTGACACAATGCAAAAATAAAATAAAACAGCCTTTTTTTGCTCTTGACTTAATTTAAGTGCAAGTTGGCAAGTTCTAAACATGGAACCAGTCTAGATCTTTAATCTAATTATCTCCAAGGATGAGCTGGGTTGACATATCATTTTTCTACCTGGGGAATGTGTTATGATATCAAAGGGAAGTTGTAAATACTGTGTTCATGTTTTAAAAATTGAATCATCTCCCCGTGGCTCTCTCTCTCTCTCTCAAAAAAAAAAAGAAAAAAAGAAAAAAAAAAAGAAAAAAAGAAAAAAAATTCAATTCACCGAAGTTCAGTATTGAAAATTTGAAAGAGTCATTTATCAAATGCCAACTTATTTGTATATGAGAATGCATAATTTTCATGGATTGTGGAGCCATGGTGGCTATGTAGTTTCGAGAGTCATACTTTTGGATGTATACTATGCATTCATAGTGTATACTGTATGGTACTAATTTTGCTATTTTAATTCACAATGAACGCACAGAATTGGTTCTCTTTCTTCTTTCTTCTTTGTTCTTTTACTATTATTTTTATTTTATTTTAATGTTGTTCTTTTATCTAGTTGTAGTCATGGAAATTTCTTATTTGAGGTATAGTGATAGACATTTTGGCTTAGTGTACTGGCAGCGGGAAGCGAGGAAACTTGGGAAAGTTATGGGCATTAGAAAAAGAAGCTACTCATACGACATGGAAGACATTGTTATTCCATTACCTGCGTTCGTCAATGATCCCCTTGCTCATGAGATCATTCACAATGGAGCCACTTTTCAGGTCTTGTTTTAGCCTGTTTATTGTCATATTATGGTAGGGAGCTGCCATTTTAATTTTCACTGAGAGCTTGGATTAAGATTGAATTGCTTCTAAGAACTTGAGAAATTTCTGGCACTTTCTACTTTTTAGTAGAGCATCTAAGAAATTTGAGATTCTAAAGCATGCACAGTACCCATAAATTCATGCAACTGTGTATGTGACAAGGATAACCATATATACATGCAAAGCTTCAGTGGGACTGACACCGACAACTGGCAGTGTCCCAATTGAAATCTTTGCCTGGATGGGGGCATGCAAGGAAGTTGCAGAATTCAGAGACGGGTGGGTCCGTTGCTTGTAAAAGAATCGCCGTGTTCAACACAAGTTGTTCCAGTCACGTAGCCAATACAACAATTCTATCTGTTAAAAAAACTGCACTGCGTTTTTGTTTTCTTGTTGTCTCATATTACTGATGTAATGGTATATGGTTGGATGGTGGTTCTATTTGTCCGAATGCGATTCTATATTTTACATTCATCTGAACTTTTAATTATACGACAATGCATATTTTGATACTGCCAACTGTTCAGACATTTTGGACTGTTTTGTGTTGGATGGGATTGTTTTACCTATTAAAACCATAACTGGCCATAGGTTCCTTCGACATTACCTCTTTGATACTTGATTTAAATCCTTGAAAACTAGATCCATGTTTGGTTGCAGCCCAGAGTGGGACATGATCAAAATATCAATTGGTGGACTGGGTCCATGATTCTGTCCCATAATATTTGTGGACCACACATGATCCATATGATCAACTGATCAGACTGGTAGGTGCCTCAAGGTGGTATGTACAGATAACGGAACCCAAAACATGGTACACTTGATAGTGGACCCCACATGTGTCCGATCAGATTGTGGGCCCCACTAATCCATGCAAGTGCTTTGGTTTGGTGTAGATAGTTGTTTCTATATTCCAACAATCCAAAATAGGTTGCCTGTGGTTGTCGTTTGTAGTTTCTATACTCGGGAAATAGAGTTGCTTCTAGTTAATAGGGTTCTTTATTTAATAGGATTTGGAGATTAGGTCAAATTTATTATAAGTAATTGAATTGAGAAATAGGGCTATCAATACCTTGAGAAACCTTTGTGACCTGCCATTGGTTACGTGGGGTTTGCATTGATTTGCAAGTTGTAATTGATATTGATTTGTCCAATCAGATTGTGGGCCCTACTAATCCATGCAAGTGCTCTAGTTTGGTGTAGTTAGTTGCTTCTATATTCCAACAATCCAAAATAGGTTGCCTGTGGTTGTCGTTTGTAGTTTCTATACTCGGGAAATAGAGTTGCTTCTAGTTAATTGGGTTCTCTATTTAATAGGATTTGGAGATTAGGTCAAATTTATTATAAGAATTTGAATCGAGAAATAGGGCTATCAATACCTTGAGAAGCCTTTGTGACTTGCCATTTGTTACGTGGGGTTTGCATTGATTTGTAAATTGTAATTGATGTTGATTTGTATAGGCATTCGCAGTACATTCATCAATGTTGTCAAATCGCATATGCGATCGTGTGCAATCGCATATGCCCGTGCGCATATGCGAGCTAAGCGGGCGGGGCTAGTGCCACGGCAGGCAAGGCATCGTCGGGGCGAATTAGGCGGCGGACAGGGACGCCGTTCTAAGCCGGCAGGGCATCGTCAGGGCAAATTAGGCGGCGGACAGGGATGCCGTGCTAAGCGGGCGGGGCTAGTGCCACGGCAGGCAAGGCATCGTCGGGGCGAAAAATATTTTTCTTTAATTTTTTTTCGAAAAATTAAAAAAATAGGGAAAAAAATTAAGAAAAAAATGTTTAAAAAATATAAGAAAGCAGGGGAAACTATCCTATGTTAATAGATAACTAATTTTACATATTAAAAATAATTTGAGTGAAATAAAATCAATTAAACAATGAATTAAAACATCAAGTCATCAACATTCAATAATATAGTTAACAATTAACACTTAATAAGTAAGAACTAAGAAATAACAAGTAACTAACATTAACAACAAAATGAACAAGCTATTTATTTATTATTGATTGTGGAAAATGGAAATATTATTTATAAATTACAAGTCATACACTAAATCACTAACAAAATAATACTAAATGCTATAACATTGATCTATTTGCCATTGTGGCATTTGATCACCACCATCGTCATCATCGGAGTCATCTTCTTCTTCTACATATACCACATAGCTATTGATTTGGAGAGATTTCAAGCTCTACATCCTTCCAATCTTCAATTCTTTTGATGCATTTGAGCTCAAAACCAAGAGTGAATTGGATTACAGCCTGCTTAGGTGACAATTAGCCCAAATCTATAGGTCCCCCCGACCTATGTAGAGATCCCTATAGAGATGAGGGACTCTTGAATGGGCTTCAACAGCTGTCTAGTATTGATTGCTATGGGAAATGACATCAAAGATTGTTATAGGCACTTGCACATGTTAACTTCCTAATTTTAATAAAAGTCTTAACCTTCTTGCTTGGTTAACAAGTTTTAAGCAAAAAGAAGGAAACTAAGGGCCTGTTTGGCATTGTTTATTTTAACGTTTCTGGGCAATTTTGATTCTCAAAATCACTTTAGTGGTTAATGTGTTTGGTTAGCACTTTCCATTATTGCAGATTAAAAAACTATTAATGAAAAAAAAACAGCATTATTTTCCCGCACTGCTTTATGAGGTGTTTCTGGACGGCATTTTTGCACTAAACAGGTGGGAGGCCATTTGAGGTGGTGAAACACGTGCCATCTGGCATGCTGCTTATGAACACGTCATATGCCAAAAATCAGGGTAGCACACTCACCAAGTGAGCCGCACATGTACATTGAATCTGGACTGTTAGACTTCTTTTGCGGCTAGCTGTTTTCTCATATAAGTTTGATTTGCCTGATCATTCAACCCACATTATTTTTGGCCTATGGCATGCTCATGGTGCACTCTATCTTATTAATGGTCTGGATCTATGCAAGGTGTTCCGTATCGATAACTGTGGCCGTAACAGTCACCACCGTTACTGATATGGAGTATTGGCATGACGGCCAATATGAGCGGTGTAACAGTCGATTTCAACTCCCTTCATTTCAGTTTGCCTACTTGTGAAGATAATCTAGTTCTGCACTCCATCTATGCTGCTGGAAATTGCTGCTGCCGCTACTGTTTGATCGGATTTGGTGTCTCACTATGACATCCAAATGGTCCAACTTTTTTCTGCGAATAATTTGTTGTGCTTTCATTTCTTCTTGATGCAAAAGTACCAGATATCTGGGTCTCCAATTCGAGATGGTCCTGCCATGTTTGCTTTACTCATGCCCTAATGTCCACAAAGTGAATGATGGTATTGTTATGTTTTTGGGTCTGCTGGGCATTAACAGGTGGCAGGGTTGACGAACAACTCTTGTTTAGCAGAATCACACAAAGTGCGTCACTGTGTGAGGAAGCATCCTGTACTTGGCCAACATGTGCTTGATGTTGCAAAGGTATTAAAAATGGGACTTTGAAATGATGAATATGCTGTGCCATGCTCCAGCCTTTTATTTTACTTAAGATTTATGGCTGTCAGCTATTGTAAATCCTGCAGAAGAGATTGGACAACATGTTATATGTTGGGCTTACTGAGGAACACAAGGAGTCCGCGGCGATGTTTGCAAATGTGGTTGGTGTGCAGGTGCTTTCCTTGTTGGAAGCCTTGAATTCTCGTACCAATCAAGCAGTTAACAACAGAACAGGTAAAGTTGGTGCAAATTCATTCTGTTGTTTTCACCTTGAACCTTGAAAGTGCAAAAATATAATGGTGAGAACTTACTCTGTGATGTACATATGTGCATGCATCCATGAATGCCAAATGACCTACCAATGTTCAAAAACTCACTGACTCCCACCCACTGTTTTTTCCTTTTATGAAATTGTCCTTTTTCCCCACTTCCTACACTTGTCTTACTCTAAACTCAAAACTTAGGAGACCGAGTTTCTGAATCTTGACATATACAATGTGAATCTGTGGAGCCAATTTTCGGTTCTGGATAGAAACTGGGATTGATGGTGTTATTAAATGGTTGACAACACACATGCACAGTTGTAATAATGACCATATGTACGAACATGGCACCTTTGTTGATGATCTGGTATGTAATCAGATGGGCCATGCTGTGTAGATGGCCTGGCCCAAAAATTCAGTTAGTCAACTCATTAGGTGGGCCACACATGCATAGAATCAATTGATTGTTTACAAAAGTTGCCAATGGTCTGCATTCGATCGATGCCTCTGGCTCTGCCTGATGAATAAACCTGCCTGAATTTTGTGCCTAGTCATTTACACTGTGAGACCTTCCTGGTGCACAGCTTGGATGTCGCACACAGTTATCAGGTTGGCACGTGGGGTTCTTTGTAGTGCACATGGGTCCAGCAAATCACTTAATATATACAGTCATTCCCGGCTGCAAAACAAAATTCCCTAAACATCTGCTTCTTTCACAGAGTTGACCTCTTCTTTTCCAGAGTCTGAGCACGATAGTTCAAATCAGCTGCGGGTAAGCTGAGATGGATTCGGATTTTCTCAATTCAGTGAACATATTTTGCAGCGCTTTGATATCCTGAATATTGCAATCACATTTACCGATATGTTTTTCATGATAGGACAGCATCGATGGACAAAAGTTGAGAGAAACTCCTTCAGTCAAAAAAATTGAAACTGCTGATGAAAATGTAAGACCATTTTAATATTATTAGGAGTTCATTAAAGCTTTTGATTTTTATAATCAGATTTTGAGAATAGCTTCTGGTCATTTATTTTGTGTCTTCCATAGAAGAAGGTTTTTTTTTTTTACCCCCCCCCCCCTTTTCTTTTGCTGATCTGAAATCTTCTCACATGGTAGACAACAGTTGTAAAACTGATGGAAGCTTATGAAGCCTGTATTTCTAGTTTACGAAAATCTCAAGCGTCACGACGGGTCTCTTCTTTGAAGAGAATTTCTCCTGCAAACTTTAGTAAGGAGGTAAGTATACAAAAGCTTCCCTAAAGAAGTTACATGTTGATGTACACCCCTTTTTCATGTCTTTTTCTTTTATGGAGCCACCATTTACACCCGTGCTTGTGATGCACACAACCCTTTTATTCTACTTTGGTATTGTAGTAGTCTATCTTTTGTACTATTCTTGTAACCAAAGGAAAAGGGTTTCTTGTGTGCATTAAAATGAGTAGTGTGAAGATCAGTTGGGAGGGAGGGAGGGATAAGAGGGTATCACAGAGAGTGGATTGACTTACATTTTCCTTGAGGGAGGAAGGGATAATATAAGTGGAAAGTGCAGGATGTTTGCAGGTTTATGGTGGGAAGCTTGGGATTTCCCTGTGGAAAGTGCAGGATTTTGCTGGGTTTATGGTGTGAAGCTTGGGATTTCCCCATCATCTTTGGCTTTGCCTACCCTTGTTCTTTTAAAACATTTACTACGACATTAAATATTATTTATGTCATTATTGAATATCTAATTGACTTGAGTAAGGACTCATCCCAGTCTCTGGGTTGACCCAACCTTCCTGAACATGCAGTGAAGCTGAGTTCTGAGGTTTTTGAACCATGTTACGGACAGCATGTGCTGGTGTTTGGCACAGTCATGACTTGTTAGGTAGGACAGAAAATCTGTAAAATGGACATCGAAACTTGCACATGGCAGCATGGTTATAGACAATATATAAAAAGATGAGAACTTGCACATGTCGGCATGGTTATAGACAATATGTAAAAATGAGAAAATTTCCTGGGAACTGGTTCTCATGAGAACCCGTGAGAACCCTTTGAGAACTCATCCCATGTAATGTGTCCACCACACCCAATCTGTCCACTAGATGTGTCACCTCATGAAACCCCTGGGCCTAGAAATCAGCCTGATCCAAAAATCAGGTGGGCCACAACAAAGTGGGAGGGGAAACCCATCCTTCATTTTCATCGTGGTCCACCCGAGTTGCAAAAGAGCGTGATTTTTTTGGCTGACACTTCAACTAAGCTAGATGAAGGGTCTGTATTGCTTGGATTGCATATACACATCACGTGAGATGAGTTCTTGAAGGGTTCTCATTGGCAATGTTCGTAGTATCCGTATCATTACAAGTATTGCTGGCTGGGGATATGAAAACATGTATTGGTATCGCCAATACCGAGAAATGTATCGCTGATTGAGGGAAACATTGGGAAAATGGTGGAATTTTTCAGTGAAGCTTCAGGAGATTCTTAAATATACGTACTTACATATTTAGGAATAACAAAATTATAAAAATGATGGATACATAATAAGTTTCATTTAATTGGTGTCTAAAAGCATGTGTTGTTGTAAA
Source organism: Magnolia sinica (assembly GCF_029962835.1). NCBI lineage: Eukaryota > Viridiplantae > Streptophyta > Magnoliopsida > Magnoliales > Magnoliaceae > Magnolia > Magnolia sinica. Next base: position 37,425,704 of record NC_080577.1, read on the forward strand.
AAATCAGTGCACGAGTAACCAAAATGAGTTTATATAGTACAAATGCATGTACCAAACAATAACTAAGATATCTAAAAAGTAAAGGAACTAAAAAACATACTTACCCAGCCTTTTCTCATGCCCACATGGAGTTACGTGATGGCTCGAAGTTGTCATCTCCATCCCTACTTGGTCTGCCATGATACTGTTGCTCAATGTGTCCGTAGTATCGTACCTAGGTTATCAACTGTTTGTACCAATGGAGGTACTCTCTCATGTATCTTTGATACTCCTCGAACTGTACGAGTATGCTCCCGAGAGAACAAACTTGAATCGAACCCCGACTCCCAGATAGTAATGTGTTTAGTCTAGTGTTTCAAATAGCGCCCGTAGCGTAGCGTGGCCGTAGCGCTACATAGCGTCCCAAATAGCGTAAATCACCTGTAGTATACGCTACAGGGGTCGTAGCGTAAGCTACAGCTACGTAGCGTAAGCTACAATGTATTTTTTTACTATTTTATTTTTTAATTATTTTTTTCATGTTTTCTTTGTTTCTAATATTGAGAAATGTGACACTTGTATTATACTTGATACTTTTAGCTTATGAGATTTTTATTTCTTTTCATAATTGTGACTTGTGGTTTCAATTAGACATTATTAATTAAAGTGGTTTGCTTAGAAAGTTGTTGATGTGATAATTATTTGATTTGGCTTATATATGTGGATTGGCTTTTGATAAATGATAACTAATAACCTTTTTGAATATGCTTATAATTGATAAAATGAATCATCTTTTAGGCACTTTTATATTTTTTTTCCTTTATATATATATATTTTAATTTTTATATATTATTTATTATATTTGTCCTATTTTTAAATTAAAAAATAGAAGTATCGTGTAGCTTACTTTACACGCTACGTAGTTATGCTACACGCTATAAAGGGCTGAGCGATACGCATCACACTACTGCTATTTAAAACACTGGTCCAGTCATATGATAGGTGCCTTATATATATATATATATATATATATATATATATATATATATATATATATATATATATATATATATAGACACACACACACACACACACGCACGCACGCATACCCCCACACACTCACGCCGTAGTGGGATTTCACCACCTATGGATACTCGAACCCTTGACCGGGTGTTGAAACTCCTTAGTGTCTACCACCTGAGCAAGAGTAAGGATCCATATGATAAGTGCCTTGAATATCTCCACCCACATGAGTAACTTGAAGTTCTATTTGTTGGCTGTGCATGTCCGTAGTTGGATGACTGTGCCCATAGCCTTGTGATCTTCCATGTGCATAAGGTGGAATGGAAGTGGAGCTCCCTTGCTTTGAATTAATATCCATGGATGATAAGCTTTGTGCAAGTGACTCCTCATTGCTGCCTGGTACCTTCTTCTTATCGTCCTGACGTTGGAAATACTGATTGGGCGTTGCTGCCATGAGGATCATGGACGAGATCTATGGTCTTCGTCTTGAGTGGCATTGTTAAAGTGACCCTCCTCAGTGAACTGGCTAATAGATCGCTCACTCTAACCCGTCGTTTACCCCTCACCGTTGCAGCCTTTATCCCCTTTGCTACTGCCTCCACCGATGCTGTTGTTGCCCACCAATTCCACCAGACTAGCTTCCATCCCCTCCCTTACCACCGCCATGATCATTTTCATCCTCACCGCCACCGTCTGATTCATCTGTTACTGGTGATTGCGAGCACCCAGACATGTGAGTGGGGAGATGCAGCCCGTTTCCCCTCTTTCATCAGGCATAAGCTTGTACATGGATCCCATTGAATGCTATGTCTCTATCTACAGCCTTAAGGATCTTGTAAATCAGTTGCATGATTTTAACAACATCATGAACTCTATCGCAAAAAAGAATCACTAAGTGTTGTCTTGCATCTCTCTCATCTCTGATGTAGCCGCAGGGCCCCTAGCCTTTCTTTAGCTCAGGCCTGTTACTACGAAGGGAGCCACCCCATCGTAGTGTGTTAAGCCTGCAATTCAATGGTTTTCTTCAATGATGGAGTTATTTAAGAAAGAGTGTTGATTCACAGGTTGGGTCTGTCTTTCGGTTCCACACGGAATGTCCCTGAGATCTAAACAATCTCCTTCACCATGCCTTGTGCCTGTATAAGCTGTTGAGTGCGATGAAGCTCGTGACATTTCATGTCGCAACTAGTCGAATGATATCCTCCTGACATTCCTTGCACATCATGGCTTACAACCATGAGGGCCTGTTTGGCCAGGCAGATCCCACGGTATTAGGAGGGATGGGATCGACAATATCCTGGGATAGGCATGACGAGCCAAACAGATCTGGTGAACTTGTCCCCAGATATGAGCAATCCCATGGATCTTAAGACAATCCATTGACATCACCATCATTACCTTAAAATTGATCCTATCCCTTGGTTGGATGGATAGGAAGGTAAAATCCCGGGATATGCACGGCGTGCCAAACAGACCCAGTGAACTTGTCCCGGTATATAAGCAATCCCATGGATCTTAAGACAATCCACTGACACTGCCATCATTACCTTAAAATTGATCCCATCCCTCCTAATACCATGGGATTTGCCCGGCCAAACAGGCCCTGAGTGACCATATATGAAATTCTTCACCCTCACCACCTCAATGGTGTTCTTGATAATCTCTCTCTACACCACCGACTTGAGCAATGCAGCAAGCTATGCAAGGGGTCCAATAAAACTATACTTCTTCCCTGCCTTGGCGAATGCACTATCATTGTCCGTCACAACTTGTGCCACATTCTTTAAGCTCACCTCTTTGATTACTTCCTTAAAAAATGATCGTTTATATGGTGGACACATCAATAGATTTGAGAAAGACTGATTGCCCTCTATAATACACTATGAGGTTGATAATGGGTAACTTCATGGGTCTCGTTCACCCATTACACAAATCGTTATACTGTTTGTCTCGAAGTTCGACCTTAGTTCATTTATCCAAGCCTACATCTCCTCATGAGTTGCGATTGAGGCAGACCCAAGATCTCCAACATGGTGCATGGTGTCAATCATATTATGAAAGTGGGGGTTAACTGCTGCATTTGCTAGTATGTGGCTGAAATGAACTACCTGGCTATGGTGCTTTGCATAATCTCCCTCATTATCCACTTGCTTCATGTCTTTTGAGTCTCCTGCATCTGTAATATGCATACTCTGGGTGCACTATAGGCCATGCCTTCCTGAACTTTACTACTTCCCACACCCCCTACTGCTGCCCTTACTTCCTCTACTACTCCCACTAACCTCCCATTTAGAGGCCCTAAATGACGGCCTAGTCTCCTCTACTCTAAATTTCTTTCTATTCTGCTTAGCAACACAGTTCTTAGGAAATGACAGTATATTGTCATAATCATCAACTAGCTCCTCATCATCGGTCCCTCTCCCATTCCTTCTGCTGCTGCTGCTTTTGTCTTCCCCTCGCTTAACACCTTTCTAATCTCTGCTCTCACCTCCTTTGGAACACTTGGGCAGTCCTTCACGTTCTTATTTCCCCTTGCCAAGTGCTCCTTTAATCTAGACACTCCCTCACTCCTGGATATGTGACCACAGTAATTGCAAACTGTTCCAAATCTATTCCCCTCCACTAGCTGTCCATGTTTCCACTCGATGTCCCTCACTCCATTGCTCGACGACATTTTACGTCCTCTACCAGTGCGCAAATACAACAAATAATATCATCCATTAGAACACAATAATCACTTGCATCTTTTAAAGCAAAGAACAAGTTATACATTCATCCATCCATCCATACATGCATACGCACGTGCATGATCCATCCATCTAACCATTCATCCAACCTTGCAGGCATGCATACGATTTGTCAATGTCATTAGATACAATGCGCTGGCAGCCTCAGCTTGGTTGGATGGGAGTTGATGGTCGAGGGAGCAGGGAAGATGACGGTTATTCGCTATAGGCTCACCCCTATCAGGCCGTCGGTACGGCGTATACATGATTGGTCCATGATGGTTTTAGCGACGGTTAAGATTGTCTAATGATCCATTCATCCAACCTTGCAGGCATGCATAGATGTCTAATGATCCATCCATCCAACCATGCAACATGCATATATGTCTAACTATACATACATCCATCCAACCAGGCATCCACTTGAGCATGCATGTGTGTCTAACCATCCATCCATCCATGGATGCTGACATACATACATACCCACATGCATGATGATCCATCCATCCATCCATGCAATCATCCACCCATTCATCAATTGATCCATACATACAATGACACATACATATGTACACACATGCATGTTCCTTCCATCCATCCACACACACTTAGACGCATAAGTACACATGCATAATCCATCCACCCATCCAACTAACCATGCATGCATACATACATCATTGATCCATCCATCCATGCATGCATACATACATACATACATCATTGATCCATCCATCCATCCATACTTGCATACATATACACACATACATATGCATTTCATCGTACAACCATGAGCCATGCATCCATAAAAAAATTTTGAAATAAGTTTTTCTTTTTCTTTATTTTATTTTATTTTATTTGTGCGTGTGTGTGTGTATTAGAAAAAGACTGATTTTCCACCGACAAATGCAACCCGTTGATCATAAACATGGACCATAAAGAAGAAATATCAAAACCAAATAGAAATTGTAAAAAAATAAAAATTTGAAATATATTTTTAAATTTTTTGTAAATATAAATAATTAATTTTTCTTTTTTTCCAAAAAAATGAGAGATCAACAGGAATTGATAGACCTGCCCCTCATCATCAAACTAAAAATTGGGGCCCTAATTACTTATTTTTGGCAAGAAAATGAGAAAAAAAATAGAAATTTCCCCAAACTTCCCCATTTCGATCCTATAATCTTTTCATTTTGCGCTCAAATCTATGTCAATGCATAGACATGGATTTCAAGAAAATTTAAGAAAAAACACATTATATTGCAAATTTTTGTACCTTGTTGATTCTGGCCCACCGAGCTTTTGGTCTGCGATTTTGTCCCCCAAATGGGAGGTTTGATCCATCAAGAAGGAAGCCGAGTTGCCGAAATCCACTCCCACATATATCTGTAATTGTTTTTTGAAAAAAAGTCATTTTTCCTTTATTTTATTTTAAAAAAAAATATTTGTTTTCTCAAGTTTCTACAATTTATGCATGTACGCTGTCTTAAGAGAGATTTGGACTTGTATCGGTGATAATATTGCTGATACAAGTGACTCCAGGTATTTATGCGAAGGAGATTTTTGCAATGTTTTCAATTAGCCAATGTGTCAATACATATTACTGACCCCCAGAATTTTTAAGAGTTTGTGTTATCAGCATCGCTTAGTACTTGGAACATTGGGTCACCGGTTCTCATGAGAACTAATTCCTAGGAGAAATTTTTCATATAAAGATATTAATTTAGCACATTAAAATTGCAAAAATTTATAGAGCTAGGCACTTTTACAGCTGCATAGTTTGGTGGAGACATTTGTTTGGTAATACTTGGACTATTGCATTACCAGAGAGAAAATTTTCTCTATCAAACAAGGTGGCTATCTGGATTGATTTCCTTCATATAAATAAGAACCAAAACGCACAGAAAGCTTTTTCCATGATAAATATATTAATTTAGCACATTAAAATTGTAAAAAATTATAGAGGTAGGCACTTTTACAGCTGCATAGTATGGTGGAGACATTTGTTTGGTAATACTTGCATTATTGCATTACCAGAGAGAAAATTTTCTCTATCAAACAAGGTGGCTATCTGAATTGATTTCCTTCATATAAATAAGACCCAAAAAGCACAGAAAGCTTTTTGGATGATACCCGTTACATATTTGTCCGACACAGCAATTACAGGGTGTCCTTGTCAGATGGAGATTAAGGGGCAGTTATGATAGCCAGAAAACATGAGCATTTTAGGCATTTGACATCGTCTGCTTCTGTCTTGAAAGTTTGGTACGTTGGTGACGAGACTAGCGGCATTCCTTTTGTTGGTGATTACGTTGCAACTGACTGGTTAAAACTTTGGGAAATTTCAGGCCCGGCTTCAGGTTCCTGAAACACTTCTCCAGCAAATACTTTTGCTAAACAGCCTTGATGTGGAACTTTATAAGCATGCTCAGAACATCTTTGCACAGCAGCGGAAACATTTTATGCAGAAATTGGATACAGTGGTTAGTTCTGAATTCCTTGAAGCTATATTATTCAGTTTCCCAATCTATTGAAAAGACCTCTACCTAGTTCTTTGCAAGAAAAAAAGAACGCTGTAGGTTTCAGAAATGGAAATGCTCCAATTTTCTTAGAGCACCATAAGTTACAGTGCTCCTAGATGCATTGGGTAACTCAAACAGTCCAATAGATCGATGCCAACAATCCTTTTTAAGTCTAGAACACAAATCTAATGCATGCTCCAATTTTCTTAGACCACCATAAGTTACAGTGCTCCCATTTTTTGTAGGCATCCTTTTTTCCAGCCCATGGGATGGGATGGGTTAGGATTGCCTGACAGAAGTGGCGTTTTAGAATCATAAGCAATCCATGATGGGAACTATCAGATGGATCCAATCGTTGATTAAACCTATATTTATACTAATGATCTTGGCTGTTCATATTAGAGGCCATTGATTGGATGGTTAAGATCATTAGATTGGTATGATATTTGCATGGTATCCCACGGAATGTTTCTTAGACCTAATGGAGAATTCAGATTAATTGATTGGACTGTTTAAGTGTCCTAATGATACTAAGAAAACTGTGACTTATGGCACTCTGAGAATCATTGGAGCATCTCTCTTCACTCTCAAGAATAACCAAATTTTGTTGAGTCTAGCTGATTGAACTTTGAAAGGTGATTTTCCCCCTTATTGGAATGATAACTTGAAATTAATATAATGTACTGAAAAATTAGCTATGTATTGGTGTATAGACAGTGACGCAGATATAAATAATTTCTAGGGTGGCCAATGGTCTGAACCTGGGCTGAGCAAAATAAAAATTTCGATGGCCCCAGCCCATTCAACTCAAAATCTGGGCATGAAACAAAGCTGGCTCAGCCAATATATTCTATTAGAGGATGTTCTTGATGTGATCATAAAAGAAATGAAAGGGAAAAGGAACCAGTTAAGATTCTATTAGAGGACATCTAGACTCTTCTCATCCCTTGGGCCTGCCCTACTATAGGTGGGCATACTCTGAAACCAAAAATCACACTGGTTAGGCGATCCTAGCCACTGATGGAAGCACTTTTGAGAATAACAAATGGACATTTCCAAAGAATGAAGTCCATAACTGACGATCCACAGATGTCAGAGGAAATCCCTCTGATATGCTGTAGTAACTTGTCTAGGTCACTGAGGGTTCCTATCCATGGCTCAGTGGTAGACGAGTGTTTCAACACTGAGGTTATTGGGTTAGAGTCTTCATGTGGTGTGTCCAAAAAAACAGACTCACCTAGGTCACTGAAAATACCAGCATGTCCTGAGAAGTCCTAGGTGCCATATATTCTCTTATGGTATCTTATTTTATGCTTTTTTTTTTCTTTTTCTTTTTTTTTTTTTTTCAGGAAATACAAGAAAGCATGCCTAGCAACTCATCTGGGCACTACGCACAGAAAGCTTTTTGGTTAGCTGTAACAACTGTATTCGTTGTGCTCATCATCGTTCTGTTTGTAACTTCAAGGAGGAGAACTTCAAAACTTAAGGTGTGATGAATGTGATTCGTCATGAGTAGAGAGAGTGGTGTAACGTGCACCTGGGCCAAGTTCCTACATCTGCATCATATTTCTATCTTTAGACATCCATTTTTAAAGACAGGAGTGTATGCAAAAGGGCGGTTGATGGAAGGAGGAGAAATTTTTTGGGCAGATTTTTGGCAAGGCAAGTTTTGCTTATTGTCATGCAAGCATTGGACCGAAAAGAGATGTGTGAAGTCTGGAATGGTTTTGGGCGTTTCTGCACCTGTTGGTTGTATTATATTTGAGAAACATATATAAAAACTGTGAGGCCCATCAGGGTGAGAGATCAGAAGAGGCAATTTGTGGGCAAGATTGCCTGTTTGGAGGGGATCAAGACCAGTGATCAGTGACAACATTGAAAATGCCATGTTCCAAAATCAGGTAAGGTCTTTAATCAGGTGGGCCAGATGTGTGCATAGGATATTGACCATTATTCGCTCTTCTCCGTGGTGTCCTTTTTTTGTATGCATGCTTGCTCACCAGATTTAAGGGATCAGCCTGACTTTTTAAGCCTGGTCATTTTAAGGTGGGGTCCCCCGTTTATGAATGGCATGGATCCTGTGCAGGTGTGCCATGTGGGTGCGTTTGACATGAGTCACCTCTACAATTTCTCCTTGTATGCCACCCTGGCACCTTTCAACATATGGCACGCACATGCACACATGCTTATATGGCATGGGCAGCTTTCTGTGTTCAAACGGCTGGATCACTACAAGGTTGGTCATTTGTCAGTGACTGAATGGTGGGGATCACCTGCCCATTGCCTTGTAGTAGAGGTGCATGGCACCACAATTTTATTACATCTGATTATTTTTGATACGTTGTTCAGGGCATGTGGCAAACACAATTATCTACAAGACATAACCAATGATTCTTTATCTTGGATTATTGGGTAAAAGTCTTAACGTTTTCACCACAGGAATTACAATGGGCTCCACGTCGTGTGTCGATGACATTCGCTCGGAGCTTCATGCACTTCCAAGCTTGGCCATTGGCACAAAAAAAAAAGAAGAGATTGTGCTGGGTCCCACCCCATGCTTCAGAATGGCCTGGTTTCGAGGCGTACCATCATCCAGTGCAGGTGTTTGGTGTCAATGAATTGGATGGCATATTCACATTGTGGGCGCCCTCTCTCAATTGTTCCCTATGGTGTCACCCACCTATGTCCTGGATTGGCCTGATTTTTTTTTTTTCGACCCATGCCTGAACATGGGAGAGTGCACGATTGAGTGGATGTCATCAATTCGCCATGTCAGACCATGTTCAACCATTTGCATTTGTGGGGCCCATTTTCAGCTATTTGCATCCAACTGCATGGTTGCTGCAAGGGAGATTCACATTCTATTAAAAAACAACAAAAAACACCTTAATATAGATGGACCATGCCCTAACTAATCCCTAACTAACGTTGTAGGTTGAGAAGATAAGTAGGGATGGTCCATCTATAATTAGGTGTGCGGGGTTTTGATAGAATGTGGATCTCCATTCTAATTAATCTCGTAGGTAAAGTAAAAGGAAAAAAAAACCAATTAATTTGGATAAGGCTTAGATGATGATGATGAGGTTAAGATCTTAGCCAAACAATATTGGGCCCTTTTCCTCTGTTCATTGTGGACTGTTGATGCGTTATTTTCTTGACTTTAAAGAAATACTTTAAGAATTAAGAAAATAAAAAATAAAAAAATCAATCTATACATGGGATATATGTTAAGAGATCTTAAGAGACGTGTGTTAGGGAAGGGCTTTTATGTTAGTTCGCACCATTTAAAAAATGGTTGTAGCTCTTCAAACGTATACATCGACAGTTATATGACAATCTAGAACGTCTACATCTATTATGGTGGATGGAAAATAGCAATTTTTTTTTTTTTCACGGAGGAGATAATATCAACCATCTCATTTTTCTCTTTGAATTTGGACACAATTTACTTTTAACAATTATTTGATAGCCATTTATTGGATGGTTAGGATTTCTTGATCAATGTAGGATGGGAGCATTTTGCGGCCCATCTAGCATCTAAACCCCGTGGGCCACACGTGAAAATTAAGCTGAACCAAAACTCCGGTGGGCTACAGCTTGGGAAATAATGTAAAACCAAGGTAAAAACCTTCAAATTCGAGTGTGGTCGACCATCTAAGTTTTCGATCAGCCTGATATTTTAGACTTCCCTTTACCCTTGTGGGGCGTGTCTAATAGAAGGGTGGATGGCATTTACTCACTACAATGGGTCCAACATGATTTGATATATTTCTACGGCGACTATCGACCCTCATTGTTCGCTTTATTGTGGCCCACGTGAGTTACCGTTTGGCCTGATTTCTGGGCTCATGGCCAAACAAGGGGTGCACGTTTGACGGGCGAGTTGGACTTTCGTCACACATCATGGTGGGCCACGCAACCATAATCCAATTGTCTTATAAATTAACTCATTGTTGTACACGAGGGTAATAGATCCGAAGAAATGATGAGGTGTGTCCCACCTCGAATGGGCCCTGTCAGATCAATTGGACAAGCAGTGAAGACTTGTGATACTCGAGGCAAACATGCAAAGGCTTTATAACCAATTATCATCCAAGTCCTAATTGGATGAGCCATACCCCGAAATTCACACCGAGTGGACAATCCTTTGGTTTATAGCTAATATATAGAAAATGGACATGAGTTTTGTTACATGACTCATTTAAGGCCTCATTTAAGTGATAAATCAAAAGGAAGATTAATTAGATCTCTTTGATATGAAGTCTAAAAGAGAGATATTCAAGGGCAAAACATAGGATTCATTTGCATAAAAAAACCCATCAACTTGCCTAAGAATCGAATGCCTATTTTATATAAAAAAAGGTTTTCAACGGTTAAAACGGCTAGTTAACGGTTCTGTCGATAAGATCAAAATGTTCTTCGATAGGATTGAGTTATCCTTCGATTCTATTGAGAAACTCCATGAAATTTCTATTTAATTGCTGAACTATTTCTTTGATTATATCGAGCTTCTATTGAGTTGCATCGACAACTTATGGATAGGATCAAGAACCAATCGAAAACTATTATTTGGGCTATGTATTTTACAATAGCTTTTTCACCTCTATTGCCTATCTAATCGTATTCTAATAAGTGACTAAAATGATTACCTATGAGATGATTCATGTAGAGGTGGGTTGTTTTGGTTTTTAAGCTGGTTTAGGACTAGGTTTACCAAGGCATCTCATGCTTTACCTATTGTCTTTATCCTTGATGCTTCAAGTCTTCAAGTCTTTGGTATTTAATGTCTTCTTATGGAGGTTCAACTTACTCAAGACACCCTATCTCACATCATTGACAAAATTGAGGCACTAATAGCATCGAGATCAAGGCAAATGGGTCACGATCTTGTCAATCCCGTCAATCACTTTTGGATTGCATTGATGGCCTTTTCAGGTTTTACTTTTGGGCTTTTAAGGTCATGTGGGCAACTCGAGAGTAGCTTTGTCATAATGCTGGATGATTTGTCATCTTTAAAACCTTGTCAATTATGAAAGGAAACAGATCAACTAGCCCTTTAATTGGTCGATCTGGCCCGTTGGTTGCTTCAGGAATTGCCTTGAGTCGTACCTCATTGTAACACCCTGTACTTTTCAGTACTCAAGCGTTTCCCTATAATATAACTTAATATAAATACAAACCTAACTTATTTGAACATTTACCTTCATTCTAGTTTAAATCTAACCGTAGAAAGTAATCCCCAACCATAAATCAAGCTTTCCATCCCTTATTATTTAAGATAGACCGTCTCATCGTTAGAGAAACCTATTTTAGAATTTTGGTCGCATTGGTAGACAATTCTAATCAACCATCTTAGATTTAAAACCTTGAATCACGCCACCGTTCAACATGTCCATAACATCCTATAGAGTGATTAACCACCTGACATACTAATAAGATAATTTAGGGTTTTAAATCAATCCGACCATTGATTTATAGAGCAAACATTGTAGTTGAGTGTACAACTACAAAGATGCACATTCGCTAAAAAATAATTTAATTGAATGATTAGAGAGAAATATACACCATATTTTGTGAACTAAATTACTTAAAAATCGTGTGGAATCATTCAGATTAACATATGAAGCCAACTCGACTACTATATTGTCAAAGATTGACAGAAATCATCGATTAAAGCCCAAGCATTGCTTGGTGTGGCCCACTTGAGCTTTAGATCAGCTCCACTTTTGGAATCATAGCCCTATACAGATCAAGGGACCAAATGGTCAGTGTGGATTTATCAAAATGTTACTATGGACCCCACCATGGGGTTGCGGGTACATATGTGACTACACACTAGCGGTGCACCCGACCAAGGGTTTGGTCAAAATGGGTTTGACCCGTGAATTCCCGCGAGGGAAGGGATCTCTCCCTCTTTCCTTCGTTTTTCTGCCAGCAATTGGACAACTGTTTGAAGTTTCAATTGTGGCCCACCAAATTGGGCCCATTTCCATGATCCAACCGTCCATCGTGTGTGTACCTAAAAAATGACCTAGACCCCATTGTTTACACAAGCCTGTGCACAAGTGCATGTGTACAACGACAGGTGCAACTAGGTGTGTGTTCTTAAGAGTTTCCGAAAACGAAAAATTTCTGCTTCTCCTAGCCACACTGGCAATTCGCGTGAGCCTAACTCCCAAAATCTCAGCCCTCTAATTCGAAAAATCCTATCCACTCCTTCCATGCGTAAGGATTAGGTTTTTAGTTGAAGACTGACACCAGGCTTCCTTCCCATTGGATGTTCCTAGAGACTAGATGCCACGATCAAATCCTGACCGCTTATTATTCATCTAAGGGTTGTGAGGAAGCTAGGATTGCTATTAAAAATGGAGAGAAAATGCCTCTTCTCTTGTCTTTTACAAAAAAAACCCTAGAAATCGGCCATCACCTTCCAAACTAGAACTCACTACCCAAATCTCCCCCAAGCTTTGAAAAATCTTACCTATAAGCTTCCTAAGGTCCATAAGAATTGTCTTAAGGGATTGGATTGGAGGGAGGAGCCATGATTTCAAAGACGGTATTAATGGTTGTCTTTTTCTTCCCCGTTTGAGCCGCACGTTGAGGAGTTGAGTCCAACCTCATTTTGGTCAGGCAATGAGTTGGAAAAGAGAGAAGAAAGAGGAGAAAAGAGAGAAGGAGAAGAAAGAGAGGGAGAGCTCGGGAGCGGGCAATCGTTGCTCATGGTGGGTACTGCATCGCTCGGACCCGTTGCTGAGTCATGATGTTGAGTCGGGAGCTCGACTCAGCATGCTTGTTGATTCTGGACTATGTCCAGAACTCCACAAAACATCAAGGAGAACAAAGAATCTTAATTTACCGGACAATAGCTTCACAATCATGGGGATCTTTCTCTCTTGATTTTGCTTTCAATGAATGGAAAAAGCTGAGGAAAGACCTCTAGTTATAGGCTAAAAAATGGTTCCTTCGACTAGTTTAAGGTCAGCCTCAACTGGTCCTGGGAGTAACTAAATTTCAAAAATTCTAGTGTGATCGGATAAAATCGACCCTCGATTGGTCGAGTGGCCTGCTCGACTGGTTGAGTGTGGCACTCGACTGGTCGCGTGTGGCCTAAAATGATTGCTGGACTTCGAGTCGAGCCCTGCTCAACTGGTCGAGCCAGGTCCCATGACTGGTTGAGTAGGGGGCTCGAGTGGTCGTGACCCTACCAGAAAAATTCTGAAAAATTGTAATAAATCCTGGACTGGTTGAGAAAAACTCCTGGACTGGTCAAGCCAGTGTCTGACTAGTCGAACATTGACTAGGACTAGTCAAAGTAAAACCTAAAATAAGTATAATAACCCATATTAAATGTGCAATATGAATGACCTAAACCTAAGCTCTTTCTAGGGTCATTTATACCTGAAATATTGAACATTGAACTTATAGCTTCGATAGCTTCGGTAGATAGTATACTTGAAGTACTTGAAGCTTGATCTTGTATACTTGAAACTTGATCTTGTATACTTGAAACTTGATCTTGATCTTGACCATGTAATGCACTTGGACTTGATCTTGCATTTGAAGTAGCACTTGCACTTGGTCTAATACTTGAACTTGAACTAGTACTTGTAGTTGAACATGCACTTTGACTTGAAGTAGAACTTGCACTTGAAGTTGAAGTAGCATTTGATGTTGATGTTGTACTTGAAGTTGATGAAACACTTGAAGTTGATGTAGATAGAGCAATCTTCATGACTTGTAGCTCATCATCGTATGAAGGTGAACTTTCCATCTATGAACAAGTTCATCATTCCAAAGTGGTTTGTCACTACGAAATTTGATAATACAGGGTGCTAGATATATAACATAGCACTTACATATGTATTTGATAGGGACATCTCGTGCACATGCATGCCCTCCTTATGCACGTACGTAAGGAGGAGGGCCCCACCTTTGATCTGGATTGATGACGACATCCATGGAGGGCCTCCTAGTTAGAAGACTGTGTTTTGGTTCCTTAGGGTGGACCCGATCATTATGTGGATCCCGTCATTAGATCTCATGATAGTGGCCTACTACCCTAGGTGACCTAGGACTTTGAGTTTTTCTTATTACCGTTATTAAGAACATCATGAATGAGTTAGATTGCATTGATTAATTGTTATTTTTGATTACTTCGTCTTTAAGTAATAGTATGTGCACATGGCGCAACTTTTAGGGTATAGGTTTTTTATAAATAAGCAACCCCTTGCAGGGTTTTTTCATTGAAGGTGATTAATAAAATTTTACATTTTCCTGCTTCTCTAATTATCTGAGTTGTGGAAACCTAATTAGGTGTGAAACCCTCCCTTCTTCGAAGAGCTGACTACTGTGGTGCGAAGCCACACCCATCCCAAATTACCCCCATCTCCTACCTTCCATATTCATCATCTTCTACAGCCATCCTCTCATTAAATCTACCCACCTTTGTAGCTAATCTTTCCCCTATAGCAGATTTCCAGAATCTGGCCCTACAGGAGGGCTGCAACTTCGGCGGAGCATCATGTTCAAATCGATTATCCGTTTGGCCTGAAATTTGGTGGGAAGGTGGCCCATCCTTGGCTGACTAGGCCCTAACTAGCCGATTTCAGAGTAGTGGGCCCCACACATGTGCGAGCTACCATCCATGCACGTGTGTCAGGCTGGTTTGCTGTCCACACGTGCGGGCTGATCATAGGTTCCCTCTCGTCTCTATTTCACTCATCTTTCGCCTTATTTCCATAACCCTAACTCTAGATCATTTAAATATCCAAGTTCTATTCCATTTTTTAAACCTTAGATCTTTCTGTATTAAAACGTGAGAATCCGTTGGATTGAGAAATAATTCTTTGCATGTGTGGATGAATCTACTATCCTTTGAGTATTGTTTGGTCTATAATTTTTAATTGATTCAGCCCTGACATGTGTAGGCTTGGACCCTTGTAGATTCCCCTTGTTGAATGCTTGAATTTATGTGGGATGTGGACTTATTATGATTGTTTCTAAATTATTATAATCTAAAGCCTGAAATCTTGCACATCATATCTAATTTTCATGTCCTGCATCAAATGTGGTATCAAAGCCAGGTTCTTGTAGGGGAATGCATTGCGTGTTTAGGGTTTAGTTTGTTTATGTCTATTATGCATCAAGTCCCATCATATAGAGCTGGTTAGAGGTCTATAAATCTTGATATAAGCTGTTGAAATTTCTATTATCAGAAAGTTAGTAATTCGTATTATTGAAATTTTCTGTTATCCCTTTATTTTGACAGCTATATTACTGAATTTTGGTAGCGTTGTGTAGTTTTCCTCATATAGAGTCTCATAGGATCATTTAGTCCCATTTAGACGCATATAATCGTATTAGAAGGTCTTTTAGTTTGTTAGTGGTTGTATGCCCACACGTATGGGTCGTGGTTTTAGCTTACACCCTACACTAAACATGGAGCAATTACAAGAATCAATGAACAAAATGACCCAACAGTTTGAGTCTTTGGGTAAGTGCTTGGAACAATGTATTGACCAATGTTTTAAACAACTTGATGTGTGCATTACCCAACTAGAGACCTCCGCCAGGGCAAACCCCACCATTGGGGAAGATACCCAATCTCAGGCAGCTAGTTAGGAGGATAGACTATGGAATGGAGGTGGCCAAAGAATTGGTTATGGGCGTACACCTGTGCACCTACCCCATGAGGGACATCAAGAACACTATGACCCCGATGCGTAACTTCTCAAAGGAGTTAGAGTAGATGCCCCTACATTTGATGGTCACTTGGACCCTAAAGCTTTTCTAGATTGGTTAGTAGACATGGACCACTATTTTAAGTGGTACAACATGCACGGCCTTGTGGCTAGAGAGAGTACACTAGAGGCTAGTGTAGAGTTACCCACTGAGGCCATTCCGGTAGTGGATGAGTTTTGTAATGTCTTTCCCGATGATCTACCAGACGAGCTTCTCCCTATGAGGGATATACAACACGTCATTGATTTAGTCCCTGGGGCGACTCTACCAAACTTGTCTGAAGTGGTCAATAGGAGTCTGGAAAATTTGATCAAGTGTTTAGTGGGGGAGCAAACCAGGATGTGGGATACTACACTACCTATCACCGAGTTTGCATTTAATAGTTTGTCAATAGATCCACAGGCTTAAGTCCTTTTGAAGTCGTTACTGGTTGTAAACCTAGGAAGCATATTGATCTTGTCCCCATGTCCCTCTCCCATAGGCTATCAGAGTCTACAGAGTCCTTTGCACGTAACATTCATTCATTGTATCAAGAAATCAGGGAAAGATCAATACTAGTAATGAACATTACAAAATTTCTGCTGACCAACATAAGCGATTCAATGAATTTAATGTAGGGGACTTTATGATAGTTCACATCAGGCCAAAGTGGTACCCTCAGGGAGCCGTTCGTAAATTACACAGGCGTAGTGCTGGACCATTCAAAATTATTAAACGAAACAGTCTCAATGCATGTGGTAGATCTTTCACCTTCCATGGGAATTAGTTCCATATTTAATGTGGATGATCGAGTTGCATTTCAGGGGACCACTGATACATTGTCCAGCCTGTCACCTAACCATCCTGATTCCCCAGACCTTTCCCTTGATCCATGGCCCCCTCCCGACCCATCTTCCCAGCCTCTACCTCTCATACCTACCCTTCCCACACCCAGAGAGGAGATAGAGGATATTCTAGACCATCAGATAATATCGACGTCAGACGACGGATTTTAAAAGTTCCTAGTCAAGTGGAAGTCACGCCCAGCTTCAGACAGTATGTGGCTCACTGAGGAGGAGCTTCAGAGACTTGATCTTGACATCTTAGAGTGGTTCGGGAGTTTTGTTTCACTAGTGGAGAAATCTTCGTAGCCGGAGAGAGTTAATGGGGATATTTCACACACACGCATGCCCCCCTTACGCACATACGTAAGGAGGATGGCCCCACCTTCGATCTGGATCGATGACGACATCCATGAAGGGCCTTCTAGTTAGAGGACTGTGTTTTGGCTTGGGGTGGACCTGATCATCATGTGGATCTCATAATCGTGACCCACTACCCTAAGTGACCTAGGACTTTGAGTTTTGCTTATTACTGTTATTAGGAACATCTTGAATAATTTAGATTGCAATGATTACTTATTATTTTTGATTACTTCGTCTTTAAGTAATAGTATGTGCACATGGCGTGGCTTTTGGGGTATAGGTTTTTCTTATAAATAAACAACCCCTTGTACGGTTTTTTCATTGAAGATGGTTAATAAAATTTTATATTTTTCTGCTTCTCTAATTCTCTAAGTTGTGGAAATCTAATTGGGTGTGAAACCCTCCCTTCTTCGAAGGGCTAACTACTGTGGTGCGAAGCCACTCCCATCCCAAATCACCCTCATCTCTTACCCTCCGTATTCATCATCTCTTATAGCCATCCCCTCATCAAATCCACCAATGTTTGTAACTAATCTTTCCCCTACAGAAGATTTTGAGAATCTGTCCCTGCAGGAGGGCCGAAACTTCGGTGGAGCATCAAGTTCAAACCGATCATCCGTTTGACCTAAAATTTGGAGGGAAGGTAGCCCATCCTTGGTTGACCAGTTCATAGCTAGCTAATTTCAGATTAGTGGGCCCAACACATATGTGGGTTGCCATCCACACACTTACATCAGGTCGGTTTGCTGTTCACACGTGTGAGCAGATCACAGGTTCCCTCTCGTCTCTATTTCACTCCTCTTTCGCCTTATTTCCATAACCCTAACCCTAGATTATCTCAAATCCTCAAGTTCTATTTCGCTATTGAAACCCTAGATTTTTTCGAATTGAAATGTGAGAATCCCTTGGATTGGAAAATAATCCTTTGCATGTGTGGATGAATCAACTATCCTTTGAGCATTGTTCGGTCTATAATTTTTAATTAATTCAGCCCTAACATGTGTAGGCTTGGACCCTTGTAGATTTTCCTTGTTGAATGCTTGACTTTATATGAGATGTGGAATTATTGTGAATGTATCTAAATTATTATGTGAAATTGCGGTAATGACCGCTTTAGTAGAAGTGAGAATATGCCAAGATGTCCTAGAGCGGGATGAATAGGAATTTTTAAAATTTTACGATGATTAAAACCTATCAACCCTATCCTGAACTAATATGCAATATCAGAATTTCTTCAATGTAACTCTAATGGCTTCCAAGCCAAATAGAGGATCCAATCATAAGACTATTCAAAACATAAACAAGATGTAAAACATAGTTCATGATGGATGTGGCTGTGTGTGGATGTGATTCTAATTAGTTCATGTAAACATATATTATGAGAACATTCAGAGAAATCACACAAGCAGTAAAAGTAAATAGCAATCCCAAACACAGTCATTTTTATAGTGGTTCGACTACGTGTCTACTCCACTTCTGGCGGATGCACTCAACCCTTGAGTGTACTGAATCTCACTAACAGAGGTTTCAAATTAGGTTCACCTCAAACCAGTAGAACCTACACAAGGCTAACTCTAGGACCTACACAAGGTACCTAACATGTCTCCACGAGACATAAGTTTATGCCCCACACAGGAGCAAGGGTCAACACACAACACCCAGATTTATGCCACACAGGCCAAGGATCAACACAAGGAACCTAGAGTTTATGCCCTACACAAGAGCAAAGGTCAACGCACATCACCTATGTTTTAGGCCACACAGGCCAAGGATCTACACAAGGAATCTAGAGTTTATGCTTCCATGAGCAAGGGTCAACACACAACACCCACATGTATTTTCCCGTCGGAGGCCTCCTATGAGGACTTGAAAGGGGTGAGAATCATCTGTGACCCATTCCTACACAAAGGAATGATCAGCAGAGTCTCTGGACTCTAATGACTTACAGATAAGTAGATGAGCCTCATTTAGCACGTTGATGAAGATCTCTTCCTTTGATGATGAAGACTCTTTAGCTCCCTTGATTCGCAACACTTATGATGCTCCAATGTAAGGCGATAGGTTGGGTCAAGGTTATGTTGGAATCCTACTCTATTAAATATTTTTCTATATTAGAAATAGAGTGATCCCAAGCATCTATGCATTCAAGGTATCCTAGCTCAATGATTTACCATTAAGGTGGTAGCTGGAGGATCCTTGAATGCGGAAGTTCATTCACCAATCCACTCTATTGAGTATCAATGATGAGGGTGGATTGAGGAATGAACTCCCATGAGAGAAAAAGACTTAGGGTAGGTGATCTGAATTAAACACTCAAAAGCTCTATCTATTTTCTCTACAAGCACCCTCAGGCAAACTCTCGTTAAATAGGCAAAAAGTTCCAACAGAAATAAAACAGTCATATTTTTAATAGAGTTCAATATCATCAAGCAGGATTCGATATCATCAAGCGTATACTCTCGATAGCATTGATTATTTGCTCGATGGCACAAACTCAATTTGTCAAACGCTTTTGAACCATTTTGCCACTAGATCGAGGAAATCGAGCAGGCTTCGATGTCATAGGATTTCGAACTCTGATAACATCGACCCACGGATTGATCCTCGACATTTGAAAACCTGAGAGCAGCCTTACCTTTGATACTTAACAAGCATCGATATGATCGAGTATCCCTCGATATCATCTTATTTTGAATATCGATGATATCGATACCAGTTTTGATTCATCGAACCTATCAAGGAATTTTCCTATAAACTTGTTAGACAGTTTTGTGTCCCAATTTGATGCCATCAACTTGGTCTCGATATGATCAATGTTTGAATATCAATATCATCAAGTGATTCTCGATACTTTGAACATTTTGAAAGATTTTACTTGAAAGCTTGTTGGATAGATTTGTGTCCCAGTTCGATATCATCGAAGATTCGTTGATATCATCGAGATTTGAATTTTGAGGATATCGAGGCTCTCTTTGAGATATTGAAAATCACATGATTTACCTTAACTGCATTTTGGACACAAACTGACCAGATGTCGATTTTATTGAGCTGTCTTGATGAACTCGAGATTCAAAAGTCGATGATATCGAACCTGCCATCGATTCATCATTAATTTAGTCCAGGATTCATTGTGGTTACTAGACATTTGAAGTCCTCATTTCGATAACATCGAGTGAGTTTCGAGGACATAGATAACAGAGTTCGATTTCATCGAACCACTCTTTGATAAATCGTCAAAGGCAAAAAATTTAGAGATTTTCCTGATTTTGCAAAACTGTTTTCACACCTTAAACCCTAAGTTGTTCTATCCATTTTTAAGGGTTTTATATACTTGGTATTTTGGGTCATGGGATGTGAGGCTAAGTTTACCTTTGACGAGTTCAGGCACACATCCTGTTGAGGCATACGCTTGAATGATGTTTCTATGGGGCTCACTTGTCTTGCTGACTCAACACTCACGCTAATTGACAAACTAGGGCACTTTCAATCTCCCCCTTGGTCAATTACACCTGAAATACTAGAACAACATCTAGACCAACACTGTAAATTGTGTGTATATAACTCTTTACACAATTTTACAATGCTACTGCAAGTTGAAATACACCAATATGTAGCTGCTCCCCCTGTCTTCATGTAGCCGCTCCCCCTAACACCTGTACCACCATTAACAAATAGATACACATAATTTTCTCCATGGTGGATTTGTTCTCCCCCTTTTTGTTAGTCATTGACAAAGGGCAATATCTCAATATTAGTTGACTGAAGTTGTATCATAAAGATAGGGGAGAATCAATAGAGATCCAGATATTTCAATACATACTAGATACATCTCTAAAATGCATAATCAGTAAGAAGCAGATGTATAACAGATAACGACATCTCTATTCGCATGGAAACCATTCATGCAGACCAGGTCAAAGGAGAGCTGTGATTTTAACAGAAAATAGAAGTGTAGCTTTAAACTACAGAAATCACAATCCAATTCGCAATCGTTAAGGAATATGCAGGAGAGAGCAGTCACAGTTTATACTAGCATTCCATAGAAATTAATGCATAATTGAGAGCAGAGAGACATGGCAGCAAAGATATATGAATTATTAAACAGCCATAAAAAAAATATCCAAAATAAGAACTGGCCAAGCTTGGCAGTATGACATCATCCATCCCAAACCAACACAACCAAATTTCTAGCTCAACCATGGGACGACAAAAATACAAGTATTTTCCTCATGTAGAGGATATCCATAAACCACAAAAGGAACTGTTAGACTTTTCATGTTATGTAGCCATCGCATACACTCATAAGATCGTAGGGCATTCAAAAAGATATCCATGCCTATACGCCGAGATGAGTATCTGGTGTATGTGACGGCACGTAGGCTATTATGGTGGAGGGGCTAATGAAGATGGTGTGGTATCGTCTTGTCGGCATGTCATTAGATTAACCAGTTGCTGCACCGTTTGCTGCACCCCAGCCACCAATCTTTCCAGGACAGTGAATCGTTCATTCATCATCTCCTTCATCTGAGTTACTTCTCACAACGTCGTCCCGATCCTATCTTGATGTAATTTGAATCTTTTAGTCTGCACAGGGTTGGATGGAGGCGGAACTTGCTGCGACTTGAGTGGGTCTCCTTCGGCCTGTGCTGCTCCTTCGGCTTATGCAGCTCCTTCACCCATTTCACCTTCTTCATGAATCCCCTCCTCGGGTTGATCTTCTGGATATCAATGAAACTTTAGATCCATCTTCCTAATATATTTTTTTTTGAAATGTTGAAGGGGTAGCTCCCGATCATTTGTCAATGGAAGACCGATCTTATCACTTAGCACATGAATAATCCAAGAGAAGGGTAGATGGACATCTCTAGAAGTGTGAATGGCATACACCAACTGGTGAATTATTAGAGTGGGAAGACATATCTTGATCTTAGTTGCCACACAGTACACAATCATGACCATAAATCCTAAGGTCAGATCGGTTTGTACCTCTAGGGTACACGTTTGTGGTGAATATGCCATGTAGAACTCAATACTTGGGTTCTATAAATTTTTCCTTTAATGCATTACCCTGGTACCAAGGAATATCCCTACCATGGCAAAGAAATGACGTGATCTTAAATCGAGTCACTAGATTTTTAAGATCCAGATCAGAGAGACCAACTGGAGATAGTGAGACAAAAAATACTTGCAATAGATTCTAGGGTGATTTCTACATCGGTATCCCCAATAGAGACAGTGATGGAAGGAGGTTCTACGACATGAGAATGGCTAGAAGCAAAGAAGCTATAGGTTCTTTCATAATGACATGGACCACCAAAATCGAGCATAGACAACCAATCTATTGTAGCTAACAGAGGTTCCAAGTTAAGGGTATTAGGCAATCCCTGTCAATTTTTCGTTCATGTACCAACTTTCTTCCAGTATATTTTGCCAGAATAGGGTCTACCTCAGCAGGAGTAGAAATAGGTGCGACACGTTGAGACCCACCATGCGATGTTTGTCTGGTACTTCGCTGGCGTGTTGGGGTCCCTTGATTAGAAGCCTTTGCCCTATCTTTAGGTGCAAGGATTTTATGTCTGGAGGATCTTAAGGATTCCCTAATAACAGGAGTTTTTCCTTTATCCTTCCCCATTGAACGTTCACAGTTTTAGAATGAGGAGACGGAGAGTGAGATCTGATAGAAGATTGAAGGAATGATCTTCTAGAGAGAACTTCTCACTAAAAAAAACAAGAAATACCCATTGACACAAGATGCAATCTTGAGAAATTAATAGAATAGACAAGGAATTACCAGATTTTGGTGATCTTGGAAGGTGCACAAATGAAGAAACATGCAGAATAGCTAAGGAAGACAAGCAGTAGAGAGAGAAATGAGCTTTGAGTGAAGAAATGAAATTTTCCCGCTCGTTCGCATTTTATCGGGCGATAACCTTCGATATCATCGAACTTTGTTTCGATGATATCGGTATACCCCAATTGATGTTATCAATAATAAGTCTGAGGGCAGACCAATTGACCCGATGTTTTAGATTCTTGAGAGGTCATCGATGGGATCAATTCTGTATCGATGATATCGATGACTCGTTTGATTCAACGATTCACTTATCGAGAAGAAGTATGGGACATGCTATCTCTAGTTTTCGATAATCTTCCATATATGTATATCTTCGAATATTTTCATGTCAGCTTTAGTATACAATCAAAATCTTTACAAAAAGTTGTAATCATCAAACTTATAAACATTAATAATGTTTATGCACAAAAAGAAGTTCCTGAGGTATAGAAACGACTGATATATCATGATAATCATAAAAAAAATACATCATTTTCATGTATTCATCCAGACTTAGATGCTATTGACTAGACATGTTTTCTAAGCTCAGTTGTTATTAAGCATATGGATTAACCTTTCCATTGCCTTTGATGACATAACAGTGGTCACTGGTGCGAAGACCCTCCATAACGAATTTTCCTGATAAGTCCAGGATCTTGCACTTTAGTTTGTCAAAGGTAACCACATCTTTGTTGTCACATATTTGAGAGATGCTTAAAAGATTGTGAGTCAATCCTTTTATGTAAAAAGCATTGTCATTTTTGAGCATCTCCATTTCTTCTATGGTTCCACACTCTACTACCTCAGCGGTGCTTCCATCACCATAAGTGACTATCCCATCATCAAGATCTGAGTAATTTGAGAGAAGGGATTTGTCACCTGTGACATGTCTTGAGCACCCGCTGTTTAGGTACCATTTAGTACTATTGCTTGTTGAATGATTTGAGAGAGTAACAAGACAATTTATCTTTTCTTTCACTACCCATGTTGTGACAGGTTTTCTTGAGGATTGGTCAGAAACAAGTCTAAGTACATTAGGTAACTGAATCAGTTTTCCTTGTTTCATTAGATAATTTGTTTTTTAATTCAGGTTAGCCACTTCATTCAATAGCTCTTCCATTCTTTTGGTCATTCCGGGTGGAGATGGATGTGTTGTACCTTTTTCAATATTGTTTAGTGGACTCTTGGCATTTTGTATTGTTTTTCCGGTTTGTCAATATGATTCTGACCGAAATTAGATTGAGTCCACCTAGGAGCAATACATTCAAATTTAGAGTGGCCTGAGTCTCCACACGAATGACAGATAGAAGTAGATTTTATTTTGCTTCCTGATGCAGTTAATTTCTCAAACCATTGGTGCTGCATTCTTGGAACTTGGTTTGAATTTTTCATATCCTAATCCACTCTTGTCTTTTCCAGGTCTTCCCATCCCCAAGAGTTTTTCTAATTTTTCACTACTCTGGGAGAATTTGTAATTTAGTTCAACCGACTTCCTAGATTGTTCTGCATCATACCTGAGTGTGTGGTTTTCATTCTCAAGATGCATATTTTGATCTTCCAATAGTTCAATTTGTTTAGTCAATTTTAAGGATTCAAATTTGAGGGATAAATTGATTCTTTCCAGCTTATCATTTTCAGAGTGGTATTGCTAAAGATCATTGATTAGGTGAGTATTGATTTCTAGATTTTTATCTAGATCCATTTATAGCAATTTATTCTTGTTTTCACTAATCCTAAGTCTTTTAAGGATATTGATGCTATGTATGTAGAGTTGATTGTAGGCATCCTGTAATTTATCCTTTTCTTCTTCTTCTTTCTCTGTTTCCTCATCATCAGATGGAAATGATTCCGTGGCTTGAGGTTCTTTGATATTCTTAGTCTCTATGGGAATGTTGGAGGAAGTATATGTCATAAGGATTTTTAACGATTTTTGATCTCCATCATTCTCTGAGTCACTGCATTCTGAATTTGACTCTTCAGTATCATCCCAAGTGGCTGTCATCGCCTTTCCTTTGGTTTTTTTATTAGGACATTCAGTGGATAGGTGTCCAAACTTTCAAAAAGTGTAGCACTGTGGTTCTTTGGACTTTTTACCAGTTTTACCTGGATAGCTTGTTGTCCAACTGTTTTCCTTTAAATGGTCGGCCACGGTTTTTATGGAAGAATTTTTGAACCGTTGAGCCAGAAGAGCCACTTCCTTATCTTCATTCTCCCTTTCACTTTCATCCTCTTCATTAGTGAGCTTTGAAGTTTTGAGGATAATATTTTTGGGTTTAGGAGTTTGTTTGAAGTGTAGTTCAAATGTTTACGGGGAACCTACGAGTTCTTCTACTTTCATTTCATCCGTATTTCTACATTCTTTAATGGTCGTAACTTTTGAATTGAACCGTTCTGGTAGGGATCTTAGATTTTTCCTATAGATTTTTAGGACCAGAAATTTTCTCCTAATCCACCCATGGAGGGTCAGATGATGTTTAGTTTTGTGAAGAACTCCATGAAGGTCTCATGCTCTTCCATTCTGAGACTTTCAAACTGTGATGTTAGGAGTTGCGGTTTGGATCTTTTCACTGTGCTGGTTCCCTCATGCATTGTTACCAACAAGTCCCATACTTCTTTAGCTGTTCCACACATACTGATTTGATTGAAGACTTCTTGGGACATAGCATAATAGATAGCATTCATTGCTTTTGCTTCAGACGTTTGTTTTTCTTTATCGAATGCTGTCCACATTTCTTTGGATTTTGGTTTGGCGATAGTTGTGCCATTTTCAAGTACTATTTGTTTGGTTGGTGGCACAAAACTGAACATCATGATCACTCTCTAGGCAGTGAAGCCCTTAAGAGAGACCCGCTCTGATACCAATTGAAATTGCGGTAATGACCACTTTAGTAGAAGTGAGAATATGCCAAGATGTCCTAGAGGGGGGTGAATAGGACTTTTTAAAATTTTATGATAATTTAAAACCTATCAACCCTATCTTAAACTAATATGCAATATCAAAATTTCTTCAATGTAACTCTAATGGCTTCCAAGCCAAATAGAGGATCCAATCATAAGACTATTTAAAACATAAACAAGATGTAAAACATAGTTCATGATGGATGTGACTGTGTGTGAGATGTGATTCTAATTAGTTCATGTAAACATAATTTATGAGAACATTCAGAGAAATCACACAAGTATTAAAAGTAAATAGCAATCCCAAACACAGTCATTTTTATAGTGGTTCAACTACGTGTCTACTCCACTTCCGGTGGACGCACTTAACCCTTGAGTGTACCAGATTTCACTAACAGAGGTTTCAAATCAGGTTTACTTCAAACCAGTACAACCTACACAAGGCTGACTCTAGGAGCTATATAAGGTACCTAACATGTCTTCACGAGACACAAGTTTCTGCCCCACACAGGAGAAAGGGTCAACACACAACACCCAGATTTTAGGCCACACAGGCCATGGATCCACACAAGGAACCTAGAGTTTATGCCCTACATAAGAGTAAAGGTCAACACACAACACCTAGATTTTAGGTCGCACAGGCCAAGGATCCACACAAGGAACCTAAAGTTTATGCTTCCATGAGCAAGGGTCAACACACAACACCCACATGTATTCTTCCGTCGGAGGCCTCGTATGAGGACTTGAAAGGGGTGAGAATCACCTGTGACCCAATCCTACACAAAGGAATGATCAGCAGGGTTTCTGGACTCTAATGACTTACAGATAAGTAGATGAGCCCCATTTATCACGTTGATGAACATTCCCTCCTTTGTTGAAGAAGGATCTTCAGCTCCCTTGATCCGCAACACTTATGATGCTCCAATGTAAGGCGACGGGTTGGGTCAAGATTATGTTGGAATCCTACTCTATTAAATGTTTTCCTATATTATAAACAGAGTGATTCTAAGCATCTATGCATTCAAGGTATCCCAGCTCAATGGTTTGTTATTAAGGTGGTAGCTGGAGGATCCTTGAATGCGGAAGTTCATTCACCAATCCAGTCTATTGAGTATCAATGATGAGGGTGGATTGAGGAATGAACTCCGATGAGAGAAAAGGGCTTAGGGTAGGTGATCTGAATTAAACACTTAAAAGCTCTATCTATTTTCTCTACAAGCACCCTCAGGCAAGCTCTCATTAAATAGGCAAAAAGTTCCAATGGAAATAAAACAGTCATATTTTTTATAGAGTTCGATATCATCGAGTAGGATTTGATATCATTGAGCGTATACTCTCGATAGCATCGAATAGTCACTCGATGACACAAACTCAATCTGTCAAATGCTTTTGAACCTTTTTGTCACTACATCGACGAAATCGAGTAGGCTTCGATGTCATTGGATTTCGGACTCCGATAACATCGACCCATGGTTTGATTCCTTGACATATGAAAACCTGAGAGCAGCCTTACTTTTAATACTTAACAGGCATCAATATGATCGAGTATCCTTCGATATCATCTTGTTTTGAATATCGATGATATCGATACCAGTTTCGATTCATCGAACTTTTCAAGGAATTTTCCTATAAACTTGTTGGACAGTTTTGTGTCCCAATTCAATGCCATCAACCTGGTCTTGATATGATCGATCTTTGAATATCGATATCATCGAGTGATTCTCGATACTTCGAACATTTTGAAAGATTTTACTTGAAAGTTTGCTGGATAGATTTGTGTCCTAGTCCGATATCATCGAAGATCCGTCGATATCATCAAGATTTGAATTTCAAGGATATCGAGGCTCTCTTCGAGATATCGAAAATCACTTGATTTTCCTTAACTACATTTTGGACACAAACTGACCAGATGTCGATTTTATCGAGCCGTCTCGATAAACTCGAGATTCGAAAGTCGATGATATCAGACCTGCCATCGATTTATCAATAATTTAGTTTAAGATTCATTGTGGTTGATGGACATCTGAAATTCTCATTTTGATAACATCGAGTGAGTTTTGACGACATTGATAACAGAGTTTGATTTCATTGAACCACTTATTGATAAATCGTCAAAGGTAGAAAAATTAGAGATTTTACTGATTTTGCAAAACAGTTTTCACACCTTAAACCCTAAGTTGTTCTATCCATTTTTAAGGGTTTTATATACCTGGTATTTTGGGTCATGGGATGTGAGGCTAAGTTTACCTTTGACGAGTTCAGGCACACATACTATTGAGGCAGACGCTTGAATGATCTTCCTATGGGGCTCACTTGTCTTGCTGACTCAACACTCACGCTAATTGACAAACTAGAGCACATTCATTATGGTTTAAAGCCTAAAATCTTGCACATCATATATAATTTTCATATCCTGCATCAATATCATTACATTGGGGACAATGTAGATTTTAGGTTGGGGGGTGTGGATACTCATCCATGTAAGTTTATATTTTAGGAATAGTAAAGTCTATTTTTTTTTCAAAAATTTCAATTTTTTTATATAGAAGAATGTGAACATGATATTATGCGAATTCCAAAGACAAAGTTAATACTTAGTCTAAGTTAATAGTAGTCAGAATTCTGATAACTGAAAATTATAGACTTGAGTTCGATTATCTAATCACTAGTTTAGAGCGAGTTGTAATTTGATGTACTAAATTCATAATACACCATAGCTAATTAGGTCATAAATATGATATGTGAATTAGAATAACAAATTTTGATTCAAACAAGGTTGAATGAACTTGTACCATTGGCATATGCTTAAAAGAGAGAATATTGAAGAAAGAAAAGTGATGAAAAGGAAAATTGATAAATGTAATGACCATAACAATCATGTCAGTAATCTGGAGTAAGTATACCTAAGTATCCAGTGCTGTTACCATTACAATTACAATACCTTATGTTATGAAGCAAACCTGGTGGGAATCTTCATCTAAGGGTGGTCTATAATAATGAGGATATGATGATAAAAGAAGAAAGGGCATGAAGGAAATGAGATAACTAGAGATTTTATGTTCTTGGGATGATTTAAAGGAGTTAGGATAGGGAACATGCATATTTCTCAAAGTTAGACTAGTGTCACCAAGCACCTAAGTACATTGGATCATAATTATTTAAATTTTAATTAGGTCTTTGAACTCAAGGATTTAATGGATCAGGAAATTGAGATTATAACTAACTTTAGACTTAGGAAAAGTGTTGCTTTGTTTTGGAATTCATATGATAAATGGAGGCATAATTATATAAATTTCTGAAATTTGAACTATTTTCTATGTTTTTAATGTTTGTGCATAATATTTTTGGAAACCCTCACAAGACTATAACTCGTCCACTAGGGAAAACCTAGGGGTTTAAAGGCTTGTTGCATATGCTAAATGCAATCGAGATTACCTGCGAAAGTGGTGTAGCAAGAATTTTTATTTTCATTTTGAATTAGTTTTTATTCTTTATTTGAAATTTTTCTTCGCTTATTTTGCTCGGGACTAGCAAAATGCTTGTTGGGGGTGTGTTGAGACTTATATATTGCATATATTCCCCCATTTATGTCTTGGTTTTATGAACATGATACTACTTAATGTTATGTTTTATGTATGTTTGTGTTGCAATATGTAGCTGAGAGCTTATATTAAAAAGAATGCTAAAAGCATGGATTTACTGCTCAAGAATCACCAAGGCAAAGGTGGAATCTTGGGAGACTAAGAATGGAGAATTCTCATGCCAAAGATCCAAGGAAACCAAGTGCAAAGGATGAAAAAAATATTGGAAAAAACACAAGTTAAACAGTAGAAAAACAGGACATTTCTTTGCCACCTAAGCTAATTTCGGTGCCACCCTCTAGGACATCTTGGCATATTCCCTATGGGATCGACCCTGTATTCACAGGATACTAGTTATGAACCTTTGCAGTTGGAGGCAAGCAAACAAAGGTCATAAAGAAGTAACTCGATGACGCTTCTGAAAGGGCGGCTCGATGGGAGGTCGACCACGAGAGGCTTCAGCATACCATGGAGGGGAAGCTCAAGGAGGTCCGAGTAGAGGCCCAAGAGGTTATCTCCTTGGCTCAAGCAGCTATTGTTAAAGAATTCAAGTCTTCTGAAGAGTACTTGGACAATAGGGATGCTTTGTACTGGATGGCGTTCGAGAAGTGCCTTGAAGAGATCAAGGGAATCTACCTCGAACTAGACCTCTTAGCCTTCGAGGAAGCTGGCTCTGAATATGAAGCCCCTGCAGAGGATATACCTGCCGAGCAACCCCCGAGGCTTAAGCACAAGTCTTTTTTTAATAATTTTTTATTTTTTATTTTTTTTGGACTTGATGTAATGCGCTCCTTGGAGCTTCATTAATATAATCTAAGTTTTCTCTTAACATCATGTTTGTATGCGAAATTTTCCTAAGTAGGAAGGTCGATCGTTCGACACTTTACTCATTCAGTCGTCGAAGATATGCCCCCCTTTTTTAGGGCCGATCAATTGGTTAGGGATTTTTTCTTCCTTGTACCAAGGGGAGCCCTAAGTAATCCTCCGTAAATTAGGCATATAAGTAGCGTGTGTGAAATGGCCTAGCTATACATCCTAGAGGGGGGGTGAATAGGACTATGCTAAATTATAATTATAACAGCGGAATAAAATAAAGCGATAGCCAAATAAAATAAATCAATTCACAATGTTGAAATAAAATCAACCCCAATTAGCTTCAAAAAGACTTCTTCCCCTTTTTGTCACAAAATGACAAAGGAAGAGCACAAGGATAATAATGATAATTAGGAGAGCAAAGTAAGCAAGAGATGAAATAAAGTTCATACATCCAAATATCAAAAACCAGTCAGGTCCAAAGACAAATAAAAATAGTCATACAAACTAAGATAAAATAAAATAGTATATGAGTTATTACAGACCAGCAAATAAAAACATTTAGTCAGATCCTGAAGGAGCAGGAATAGATGGATCAATTTTGTGCAAACCCTTAGTAATGCGCCGCATATACTTGCGCATATAAGCAAATTGAGAAGTTTGGGTTACACGTATTTCAGCCACCTGTTCCTCAAGAGAACGCAATCTCTCATCAAAGCCAGATGACACAAAGTCAGGATCATTTCTAGAATCAGATTCTATTTCATTAAATATATCATCCATATGAACATCGTTTGTGTAACGACCTTGGAATTTTTGTGCTAATCTTTCCTTAAGTAGTTGTTTTTGGGGTAATTAGCGCTCTACTTGATTGCTTGTGAAATTCGCATCAATCACTTTAAATTGTATCTGCATGGCTCTAAACGTGTAGATTAGTGAGCGCTACGTTACTCTGAAATCTGGGATCCATCGCTAAATCCAGTTGTTCTGGGGAATTTTTGGAAGATCTGGATCGGACCTAGACCGCGCGTCGAAAGTCCGATGGCGATGATCTTAGGCTGTTGCGGTCACTGAGTTGGGCTTGGTCTTCACCTCGAAAATCAAGTCGATCTGATGTTCTGGGTCGATTTGGTTGAGTTCGGAGTGAAGAGTGTGAGAACGGTTGAAATTTAATAAGCTTTTTATGAAATCTGAGTCGTGTCGCTTGCGCGACGATTTTAAGCATTCTGACCTTGGATTTCGACCCAATTTCACCCTCCGATCAGGATGGTTGGCCTGCATATCCTAGTGCTTGTGGACTCGATCGAGATTCCGTGACCGCTGAATTGAGTGTGGTCCGCCACGGCCGATCTGAAGAGCCGGTCGGTACGAAAACTCACCGACCTAGATCCATGGTCGTGAGCTTAAGTCCGACCTTTCGTGGTTATAGGCCCACCGAAGTGCTTCGTTGGATCGAGACAGGCGTACTTTGGTTATCACCTCAGGATACCTTGACCAGGGGGTTATTTCCATCATTTTAAGGCCTATATATAGTCCTTAAACCCTAGCTCTCATTTCCATACGAATTTTCTCTAACCCTAGCTTGGAAAGAGAGTGGAAAAGAGAGAGGAAGTGAGAGAGATTGGTTGGTGAATCACCTTGATTCTTCCTTGTTCTTCTTCACCTTTGAATCTTCACTTTGAATCGTTCCTCTGACGATTCTGAGTTCTTTGGGGTAAGTTAACCTAACCCTAACCTGTGTTAGAGCTTAGATTAGACTTGGTGTTGTTGTATCTCATTTCTATCCTTATCTTAGGGTATTCTTGCGCCGTTGACGAAGACAACTTCTAAATCAGTTCGGTGGCTCTTTCTTTGCTTAAGGTGCGGACTTTAAGTGTATAGGTTATGGTTTTCAAGGCTTTCAATCCCAGTTAGTGATTTATTCTTGTTATGGATGAGATTTCACATGTCAAATGTTATGTTTACATTGCTTTCCGATATGCATGTGCTATATTGAGATTTGTGTATTCTAAGTGTATTTATAAAGTACCGTATACGTATAAAATACGCACTTATGTTTGCCATGATTTTTGGTCATGTATGTATGCTAGATGCATGTATGACAACTCCTTGGAAGAAGGAATTGTCTAAGTGCACGTATTTCAACATGCATCATGTATGTTGTTCCATGAATGCTAAGTGTTTGTAGAAATGCATGAATGATCTACGTGTAATTGATTACACTAAATTGCAAGCGTTGAGAAGTGATTCTCAATACTTCTATGGATGCGCATGATTTCCCTTATGCATTTACATTCCAAGTTATTTAAATTCAAGCATTCCTATGCTTACATTTATGTTAAATTGATATTCTTCAGATGTGTATGCACCATGATTTGAGTGGTTGTTCCATTACTGTTTTACATTCCATATGAATATCTGTCGTAGTGTAGGATGTTTGGGACTATGCCTTAGTCCAGAAATCGGTAATTGACCCTTTGGTCGTGGTTGAGATTGCTTTCGCCACGTGAGACGCATTAGACGAACCCGAGTCGTATTAGAGTTGGCGGCAGTGGTTTGGCCACGCGGAGTGTTTGCGCACTCTATGTCGTTCAATTCAACGTGCGCTCGTGCTAGTCGAGTTCGTCAACTAACCCGATTGTCCAGGTATGTTAACCATGTATGGACGCTACTGCTTGAATCTAGGGTACCGAACTTACCAGTGAAATCCTAATAACCATGGTACCGATCCGCTAAGACTCATGAGCCGGACATGGTGGTATGGGACACCGTGGTCGAGCCGTCGGCCTACGCTGGGGTGACGAGCCTCCCGTAGTGACCAGTGAGCAACTAAACTCGTGAGCCGATTATGGTGGTATGGGACACTATATTCGTCCTGTCGGCCTACATTGATTGGTGACGAGCCCTTTGTAGTGACCTCGAGCATACCTGGATACCGCAAGGAGGTGACGAGCCGATCGTGGTAGTAAGGGCATGAAAGGCGTGCATTGATTGGTGACGAGCCCTTTGCTACGACCTCAACTATATGATCGTATGAGATGTCTAGGATTGACGACCCTAGTATGGATCACCGTTGGATGGTGATATGAGGAAGGTATCTTAGCTTCCCAATCTTCTGTATGAATTGGACTAATAACAACTTGGTAATCATATCCATGCACCGCATTTGCATGTGCTTTGTAGATGTGGCGCACTTTGAGGCGATGTCATGCGTAACGTAAGATGAAGACGCCGAGGGTGTACGCGTGAGGGCACGCATCATATTGCATTCATACCGCATTAACAAGAGTACTTAGGATTTATTTAATTGTCCCGCTTTATCATTCGCTTTGATTGAATCGATAGCATGTTAACCAAAGGCCTTATTGTTCCACCGAGTTGATCACTCACTCCCACGTTTCGGGCGGTGTTACACACCCACCGGACTCTGTCTTAGGCCCTAAATGCAAATGATGATGCGACGCCCGAGGCAGAGCGGAGCCGGATGACGACGAGGCTGCCTTCTCCTTTTCAGACGGGTTCTAGCGAGCCTCGGTCTGTTGCGCGGGATCTATGGGATTACTATTTTGGGAACTGAAATGATGTAACTTGTACTTATAATTTTGATAAATAACACTTTTACACGATCTGGTTGTATATGTAATTCAGGGACTTACACTTGTACACATATTTTACTATAAGTCTTCCGCTTGCTTTATTCACTTATCCCTGAATCATATCTGCGTTTTGGCTTAATCTATCCCATGTTTATGTGCTAATACAGTCAACATACATCATTCATTAATTATGTTGCATAAGTGATGTTTTGGAACTCGGGAGCTGAGTTATGCTCGACCCCCGAATTTCAGGGCGTTACAGTTTGGAAGAAGATTATCACCCTCTTCTTCATTCACACCTACTGCTCCACCTTCTCCAACATCTACTTGGCCCTCAGCCAATCGCAACTTCATTTTGTTTAAGTTGGAGTTGTTGAAAATGAGGTGTTGGATAGGAGCCTCTCCAATAGGCATAGCGACTAGCATGTGAGTAGCTAACACAGTCATTAAGTAAGCAAAGGGAAGATCACTATGACCTGGATGGATACGGAACTGAATGATGGAATGACATATCAAAGAGGGCAGACAAACATTTGCACCAGTGATGATAGAATACAAGATATGAACCATGAATACAGTCAGTTCTGTTTTGTTACTAGAACGAGGATACAGATTAGAAGTAAAGATACGATGCAAAACTCTGTATCTGGGTAACAAATATTTGGTTACGAGGGCATTCCCGTTCTAAGTCCATTGAGCATCCATGTTACAAAGTGCTCTAGTATAAATACATTTTTCAGATTCAGAAACTTTCTCAGCTAGAGTGCTAGGTGGAATACCATCATCATTAACAGGTATATCCATAAGGCCTGAAATTAAATGACGATCAACAGAAAAAGACCCTTCTCTAGTAGCAATAGAGAAAGTTAATTGTTCAGAAGAAAATTCAGATATGCATGCAAACATACTCTGCGCAATGGATTAGTATGCCGCCCTGGCCCAACGTAGGATGTTATCCCAACCTACAGATTGGAGAAGAGGAAGGAGACCGAAATGAGCGATGTGATCTAAATCAACAACTTTTTCCACAATAACATTACGCAGACGCAAATCACGCACATAAGATGGATCATCTTCGGGAGACCAAAGATGGCGTCTTATAATAGGAGTTGATCTGGATGACGAGGGACCTCTAGTATTTTTCTTTTTCCCTCTAGAGTCCATATTCTTGAATAAAAATAAGAAATCTCAAAGAAGTAGAGATGGGTTTTTTTTAGATCAGCAAATGGAGAAGAAAACTCCAAAAAGCTCAAGGTAAACTTGAAATCAACTACTCCAATTAAGAAATTGAAGAAAATAAATCATGAATCTATAAGAAAGACAAGTAAAATGCTCTGACCTGGTTGAATCGAACACTCGGGTTTGACTAGTCGTGGCTCGACTTGTTGGAGAGAAAAGTGAAAATGAGGAAGAAGAGAGATTTCCCCAAATTAAAGAGGTCACGCGCTCCACGACCGGTCGTACCACGACTGGTCGTGTATGACCACGACTGGTCGAGTACTGGCCAAAAATTGTATTTTTCAGCGAATTTTAAAATATAATCACAAAAATACATAAACATATATACAATATGTTACAATTATACAAGAATATTCAATATAAATTGCACATACTGAGGTCAAACTTTAATTTATTAAACCTGCTTTTGTCGAGCGGTTTAGTGAAAATGTCAGCAAGTTGAGTCTCGGTTGGAATGTATTCCACAGATATTGTTTTTTCTTCCACTAATTCATGAATGTAATGATACCTAATGTCAATGTGCTTGGTACGTGAATGCTGGATTGGATTTTTAGAAATATTTATTGCACTGAAATTATCGCAATATAAAACCATTGAGTCCTATGCAATTCCATAATCGCTTAACATACGTTTCATCCAAACAAGCTGAGTACATGCATTTCCTGTGTGATGTATTCAGCCTCAGCAGTGGAAAGCGATATCGAACTTTGCTTCTTGCCAAACCAAGAAACCAAGCAATTTCAAATATAAAAACAACCACCACTGGTTGATTTTCTATCATCTATATTACCAGCCCAATCAGCATCTGAGTACCCAGCCAACTGAACACTAGTATCATATGGATACAAAAGACCTAAATTAGCAGAACTTGCGACGTATCGCATAATTCGCTTAACAGCAGTTAAATGAGATTCTTTAGGATTAGACTGATATCTAGAAATACCAACACTAAAAGTAATATCAGGTCTACTAGCAGTTAAATAAAGTAAACTGCCAATCATGCTACGATACAATTTAGGATCTACATCTTTACCTATAAAGTCTTTTGAGAGTCTTAAAGTTGTACTCATGGGAGTATCAAAATTCTTACCATTCTCAAATCCGAACCTTTTAATCAAGTTCAAAGCATACTTGGTTTGAGAAATAAAAATTCCATCAGGTTGTTGTTTTACTTGCAACCCTGCGAAATAATTTAATTCCCCAACCATGCTCATCTCGAACTTAGATTTCATTAAATCTGCAAACTCAATAGTTATGTTAGTAAAAATTAATCCATAAATAATATCATCAACATAGATCTGAACTATTAAAATATCATTGTTGTGTTTCTTAACAAAAAGCGTCTTATTAACACTACCCATTTGAAAATTATGACTGAGTAAAAACTTAGTCAATTTCTCATACCATGCCTTAGGAGCTTATTTTAGACCATTGAGAGCCTTTTTAAGACGGTATATATGATTAGTTAACTTAGGGTCTTCAAACCTTGTAGGTTGTTCAACATATACCTCTTCATGTAAATCGCCATTCAAAAAGGCACTCTTTACATCCATTTGATAAATCTTAAATTTTTTATAGCATGCAATGGATATAAAAAGTCTGATTAATTCAAGGCGAACAACTGGGGCAAAGGTTTCATCGTAATCGATGCCTTCAATTTGAGTGTACCCTTGTACAACCAGTCTTGCCTTGTTTCGAATTATATTTTCAAGTTCATTAGACTTATTTTTGAAAATCCACTTTGTTTCGATAATGTGTTTATCTTTAGGTCTAGGAACAAGATACCAGACATCATTACGAACAAATTGATTAAGTTCTTCCTGCATGGCAACTATCCAGTTTTCGTCAGAAAGAGCTTCTTTTACATTAGCTGATTCAATTTGGGATGTAAAGCATACATAATTACATATGTCTTCTAATTGTCTACGAGTGCGCACACCAGTGAGAGGGTTTCTAAGAATCTGAGTAGTTAGATAATCTTTAACAGTCCTTAATTCAGAATTACCTTGATTTGATGAATTATCTGGTTTGTTAATTAAAAGAACATCATTATCTGGACTAGGGGTAGGTGTATTCAATTAATCATCAATGACCACATTAATGGACTCTTGAATCACACCGGTCCTGTTGTTCAGTACACGATATGCATGACTGTTTAAAGAGTATCCTAAAAAGATCCCTTCGTCACTCTTAATGTCAAACTTTCTCAAATTTTTACGGTAATATAAAATATAGCACTTGCTGCCAAAAACTCGAAAGTATTTGACAGTAGGCTTCTTATTAAACCAAAGTTCGTAAGCCATTTTATTATTAGATTTACAAGTATAAACCCAGTTAATAATATAGCAGGCGGTTATTCAATGCTTCAGCCCAAAGATTTCTAGGGAGCTTCATACTATTTAACATTATGTTTCCCATTTCTTGAAGTACTCTATTTTTTCTTTCCATAATTCCATTTTGTTGTGGTGTTTTAGGCACAGAGAATTCATGCGATATTCCTTGATCGCTATAGAATTTCTCAAAACTACTATTCTCGAATTCAGATCCATGATCACTAGGGATCTTACTGACATGAGAACCTTTTTCAATTTGGATTCGTTTGATGATCTTTTTCACTTCATCAAGGGTTTCTGATTTATCCCTTAAAAATGTTACCCAAGTGAATCTAGTATAATCATCTACGGTAACCAAGATGTATTTTTTGTCACCTTGACTCTCCATTCTGGTTGGTCCTATAAGATCCATGTGGAGCAGCTCGAGTGGTCTTGATGTGGCATTGGAGTTCACCTTTTTGTGAGAGCTCCTAGTTTGTTTACCATACTGGCATTCACCACATATTTTTTTTACTTTTTGCAACTTTGGTAGACCTCTAATTAGTTCTCCTTTGCTCAATCTATATAAATTCCGGTAGTGTACATGTCCAAGGCATTTATGCCATAAATCTGTCTCGTCGGTATGGACTATGTAGCACGATTGATTAGATGAGTTACCATCGCTTACAATATAGCATTTTTCAGAAGTTCTGTGACCAGTTAATATAATAGAACCCTTTTTGTTTATTATTTCACAACCTTGATTGAAAAATTTCACACTATGGTTGTTATCGCATATTTGAGATATGCTTAACAGGTTGTGTTTAAGCCCCTCAACATATAAAACGTCTTTAAATAAAGGGAGGTTATAGAATTGGACCGTACCTTTGCTAATAATCTTGCAATTGCTACCATCGCCAAATGTGACTGACCCATCAGTCATATCTTTTGGATCGGTGAATAAAGCCTTGTCGCCTGTCATATGCCTGGAGCATCCACTATCTAGGTACCACTTTGAATGGCTTGTTGCTTTGAAAGTAGTGTGGGCAACCAAGCAGGCAACTTTAGGAACCCATTTCAGAACTGTTTTGGGTTTAGGAGTATAGTTGGTCTTCTTCTGTCTGTTGTTGTAAGAATGACCTACTGAGTTAGATTTTAAGAGCTCCTTGAGTAAATCAACTATCTTTTCAGCTAGTGGGTTTCGGTTCTGATTTTTAAAGTTGACATAGCTGCTTTTAGGTTTTTGAAAGTTTTTATATTTTTAGAAAAACCTTGATAAGTACTTTTCCCTTTTGAGTTTGAGGTCTCTCCTTTCATAAACTTAGGAGGAGTATTCTTTTGTTTAGGAGGTATATTCTTATCATAGCCCAACCCGGATCGATCGCCATATTTTCTTGATTCAGATAATAGTTTTTCTAACTTTGGATCACCTTGGGCATATCTCCATATATCCTTTATACTCAGAAGAGAAGATACTTCATTTTTAAGTTTCTCATTTTCAGTTTTCAGATTTTCAATCAGGGAGGTTTTGAATTCTAAATCGCATTTTGATTTTTCAAAACAATCTGTAATTTGGGATTTTTCTAAAATAAGTGATTCAAAACATTCTTTGAGTTTAAAAAACTTTTCTTTTTGAAGTTTAAGTTTGACAACAATTTTACAACTTTCCTTGTATAGGGCATTATAAGCATCTTGAAGATCCTCTTCATTTTCACATTCACTATTCAGATTTTCCTCATTAGTTGAATCATCATGATCTGAAAAAGTGAACTTGGCTAGAGTCATAAGGGCTTTAACTTCATTGCCCGACTCAGTTTCAGAATCCTCTGATTCAGAAGAAGCTTCAGGATCAGACGATTCATCTCAAGTAGCCAACATACCCTTCCTTTTTGTTGTCCTTTTTAGGACAATTGCTTGCTAAGTGCCTGTACTCTTGGCAGTTGTAACATTGACTATCTTTCAAAGACTTCCAATTTTTAGATTTAGATTTAGATCTTTTCTTATCATTTGATTTTTGAAAATCTATCCTTTTCTTGCTTTTGAAAATCTTGTAAAACTTTTTTACTTAAAGAGCCATATCGTCTTCAGAATTTTCTAAATTCGAGTTTTCTTGAGAAATACCTTTAGAAGATTTAAGAGCGATGGATTTACTTTCAGGAGCTTTAAAGTTTAACTCATAGGTTTGTAAAGAACCAATTAGTTCTTCTACCCTCATATTGTCCATATCACGAAGTTCCTGGATCGCGGTTACTTTAGAGTTGAACCGTTCAGGAAGAGAGAGTAGTATCTTTGCACACACTTTACTTTCTGGGATTTTATCGCCAAGACCCTATATTGAGTTTACAATGTCATTTAATCTTATGTAAAAGTCCATAAACATTTTATTTTCCTCCATATGAATTTCTTCAAATTTGGTTGTGAGGAGTTGGACTTTAGATTTTTTTACAATTGTAGTACCCTCGTGTGTCATTTTTAATATATCCCAGGCTTGCTTTGCAGTATCATAGGATATGATTCTTTTAAACTCATCCGGTGATAGTGCACAAGTGATTACATTTAGTGCTTTTGCATTGGCACTACTCTCATTTTTCTGAAGGGTGGTCCAAGAGAAATAAGGAGTTACTCTCATTGATTTTGAACCATCGATTCCAGTCACTTCTGTGGTAGGAGAATTCCATTCAGTCACTGTGGCTTGCCACACACTCTCATCCATTGATTTGAGGAAGACCCTCATCTTGGCTTTCCAATAGGCATAGTTGGAGCCATCAAAGGGTGGAGGCCTAGTGACTGATAGGATATCAAAATTTGACATCTTTTATATAGCTTAGATCGTTAGCTCAGAAAATAAATCCAAATAAAAAGCAATAAGAGTGAGCTATTAGGCTCTGATACCACTTGAAACGGCCTAGCTATACGTCCTAGAGGGAGGGGGGTGAATAGGACTATGTCAAATTATAATTATAACAGCGAAATAAAATAAAGACATATCCAAATAAAATAAATCAATTCACAATGTTGAAATAAAATCAACCTCAATAAACAAGTATTGAGAGGTTGATACGAATTTAGTTCTAAGGACAACCTTACACCATAAAAACCAAGGGTTTATGGTAGGACAACCTTATTTCTAGAACGTCCTTTGTATCAAAAACTCAATCTGAAGAGAAATAAATAAATAGTAAGGAATTGAAATAAATTACAGGAATTTAAATCTAAATTATTACAACATTCCACACACTTGCTTGAAATGTAAATTTTACAACGTTCACATCCACACATACATCTTACAAACTTGAATGATAAAAGATATAAAACTTAAGCAAGCATTCAAACAACAAGACAAAGAATTATAGTGGTTCGCCTGTGTGTACACCAACTGTTTCACAATAGCCACACAAAATGCTACTCCACTCCTAATATCCTCACACAGGGGATATTAGCGTTCACTAACAAAATAGGTTTCACAGGTTCACCTAAAACCTTCACAATTGTCTTTTTAACTTGGGCTTACACAATCTAAAAAACCACACTTTCTGAGTTTTCTTACTCTCATCAATTAACCACACAATGAGATTTTTCTGGCGAATCTCAAACAAAAACCAAAAGAATAGAAATTTTACATAAACGTAAAATACCTGGATTTCTCCTTTCATAGTAGCCCAAAAGAACCAATCGGAGTAGAAGTTCGAATCAACGTTCAATGTCCAATACTCACTTAAAATGGTTCTAAGTTCTAATAGATTTTAAATTAAATCAAATGGGCTAACTTTATTTGATTTTGATTCCAAGAAGAAGGAATTACAAAATTTCCCCTTTTCAAATCAGATTGGAATGTAGATCAAAATCAAATAAAAATAAGCTAACAAAAGGAAATATTAATTATGCACAAAGTAGCTTAAAATGAACACTAACTTATCTCAGAGTGGGGCCTTGAATTTCTTTGAATTGAGTTATGAAATTCTGAGATTCGTGCTCAATTTATAGAAGCAGAAATCACGTCTACAACTGGTCTTAGGGAAACTTCGACCGGTCGTAGCTTCAATGACATTTTGAATTTTTAAGCGCGATCTTTGAAAACCGTTCTACGACTGATTGTGGGGTGTCTACGACTGGTCGTGGACCACCTACGACCGATCGCAGATGACCCAGGACTGGTTGTAGACCGCATGAGTAGGTCACTGTAGTTTGAGTCGAGGACCCATGACTGGTCGAAGTTCGAGTCGTGAACAAACCTATGACTGGTCGAAGGACCTCTAGGACTGGTCGTGGGCTAACCAAAAAATTCTGAAAATCTTCAACAACTTAGGACTGGTCGTGGAATTTCTTGGATTGGTCGAACCAGTGCTAGGACTAGTCGAACTAGGTCCAGGACTAGTCTTAGAACAGACCAAATTCGTATATAAACATACAGTTTGAATTATGTATCCGAAATGACCTACCTTAAGGTCAATCTAAGGTCAATCATACCTGGGACATGAAGTATGGACATTGAAACTCCATTCTATCAAATGATTGTTGACTTTTGAACTTTACAAAACTTGAGATCTCTACTTGATGTAGCTTGATCTTGAGATCTTCGAAAGCTTGACATCAAACTTCAACTTGAGTTGCTCTTGAGTCTTGAAATGTACTTGAGTCTTGTACTCTTTATTGATGTAGCTTTGAACATTGATGGTTATAGTACATGGCTTGACTTGGCTTGAAGTCGATCATTATACTTAACTCGAAGCACTTGTGAAGTAGTGTCTGGAACATATATAACAACATACAAACACAAGACACAAATAGAGTTTTGACACAACAAAATTTGACAACCAAAGGAGCATGAGACCATAACACTTACAGTGTGCCCGAGCCTCTTCTTGGAGGGTCGTCCTGTTAATAAAAGTTGTTCCTCCCACACTTTATGGGAAACTCTTTAGTAGATATTTGGTAGAAGATCATTAGTAGATGCATAAAGTAGACTCAAAAAGTTTTATTACACTAGTTCCCCTGAGGACTGTACATAGTCGATCGTATATTCGGGGCAAGTCAGCCCTTCAGGTGTAGTAGATTTTGAGGTGTTCGACATTCCATGGATGTGGTAGGAGCTAGCCTTCTAAGTTTTCAAGTCGATATGATCCAGGTCAGCTCATGCTGGTTACCACATAGGGCCCCTCCCAGTTCGACCGTAAGGTTCCCATGCTGGGTTCTTTAGTTTTTTGGAAAGTCTTGCGGAGAACTAGGTCCCCGGCTCGGAGCCTTCTCGTCTTCACTTTAGAAACAGGTGACCTGCTATTGGTGAATCGTGATCCTGACTCGAACTTGCTCTATTGATTCTTCGATAAGATTGAGGTCTAGCACCCTTAGCTCAGTATTTTGTTGCTCATCATAGGAACAGATCCGAGCAGTTGGAAGTCCAATTTTGACTGGGGTAACAACCTCAATGCCAAAAGCTAAGGAAAAGGAGGTCTCTCCAATGGCCATCCGAGCAGTAGTCCGATACGCCTAAAGAACGTGGGGGAGCTCTTTTGCTCATGACTCCTTGACTTCTCGAGCTTTGTTCGGAGATGATTTTTTATGATCTTATTTACCGCTTCGACTTGTTCGTTGGCCTGTGGATGGCGAGGTAATGAATAAACATTCTGAATTTTGAGGTTTTCACACATTCTTCAGAACTGTTTATTGTTGAATTGTTTTCCATTATTTGAGATGATCGTGTGGAGGATTCCATACATGCACACGATATTTATCCACATGAAGTTCGTGATTTTCTGCTTGGTGATCTTCGCCAGAGGTTCAACTTCGGCCCACTTGGTGAAGTAATTGACCGCGACCACTATGAACTGGGTCTGCCCTTTTCCAGTTGGGAGGGGGCCGATGATGTTGATTCCTCATTGGGTGAATGACCATGGTCTGGTCATAGGAGTTAGTTTTTCTAGTGGCTGTCAAGGTATAGTTGCAAAGGATTGGCATTTGTCTCATTTTCAAACGTATTGCTGAGCATCTTCTTGAATGATCGGCCAGTAGTACTCCTGTCGAATAACCTTGTGAGCCAAGGCTCGGCCGCCAGAATGATTCCCATAGATACATTCGTGGATTTCTCTCATGACGTATTCGGCTTCCTCGGGTCGGAGGCATCTGAGGTAGGGAAGGAAGAATCCATTTTTGTATAAGATATCCCCGATCATGGTGTAGTGATTTGTTTTGGTGCGAAGTTTGCATGCCTCTGAGCGGTCTGGGGGTAGCTTGTTCTCTTTGAGGAAGCTAATGATCGGATCCATCCAAGTCGGTTATGAGTTTATAGGAAGAGCTATAACCGGGTCAGACTCGTTCACACTTAACTCATTTAGGAACTCAATTGGGATCGACCTGGGGATATTGTCTTCGGCGCCAGTAGCCAACTTTTCCAGCATGTCGGCTTTGGAGTTTTCTGCGTATGGAATGAGGTCGATATCACAACTCTAGAACTTGCTGATGAGTTCTTTGCCTTTTAGTAAGTAGGCCTTCATGCACTTTTTTTTAGCTTGATATTCGTCGACTATCTAGTTGACAACGAGCTGAGAATCGCTGTAGACTTTAAGATGTTGGGCTCCCAACCTAAGCCTGACTAACAGTGCTTCATATTCTGCAGTGTTGTTGGAGGCTCGAAATCCAAATCTTAAGGCGTATTGCACACATGTGTGATCTGGAGTCTCTAGGACTATATCAGCCCCACTGGCTTTAGATTTGGAAGAGCCGTCAACATATAATGTCCATGTCGTTTGGTTGGGATGAGCTAAGACTAGCTCGGACTGAATGCTCGGCTCAGAATATAGCTCGGGTTGAATGCTCGGATCTTAGTCATGCCTGGGAGTGAGCTCGGCAATAAAATTAGCCACTGCTTGGCCTATGATCACTGTATGGGGACGGAATTTAATGTCAAAGTCACTGAGTTCGATTGCCCATTTTTAACCTCCCCGATGCTTCAAGCTTCTGCAGCACTTGGCAAAGGGGATGATCAATTGGGTTAATGATAGTATGGGCTCGAAAATATGGTTGTAAGCATCGAGATGAGACTACCAGGGCCAG
The DNA here is from genome assembly GCF_029962835.1 of Magnolia sinica. Taxonomy (NCBI): domain Eukaryota; kingdom Viridiplantae; phylum Streptophyta; class Magnoliopsida; order Magnoliales; family Magnoliaceae; genus Magnolia; species Magnolia sinica. The sequence continues at coordinate 37,470,198 of NC_080577.1, forward strand.
CGCCAATTTCTCCATGTCTGGGTATCTGATCTCAGTGGAGACTAAGGCTTTGTTGACGTAATATACTGGGAGTTTCTTCCCTTCATGCTCTCTGATCAGGGCCGAATTGACTGCTGCGGCAGAAACTACCAAATACAACGGTAATGGTTCTCCTTGCTCAAATTTTGAAGGTAGATGTGGTGATCCTAGATATTGCTTAAGTTGTTGAAAAGCAAGTTCACATCCCTCTAACTAATCTATCATTTGATTCCCTCTCAATTGCTTGAAGAAAGGAAGGCATTCATTGGTTGGTCAAGACACAAAATGGTTCAATGCAACAATCCTTCCTGTCAGGCGCTAGACATCTTTCGTTGTCTTTAGTGAGCTTATATCGAGTAGAGCCTTGATTTTATCGGGGTTCGCTTCGATTCCTCTCTGCCCGACCAAGAACCTGAGGAACTTTCCCGAGTTAATGCCAAATACGTATTTGCTGGGATTCAGTTTCATTTGGTATTCTCAAAGGATTAAGAACATCTCTTTGAGATATGACACATGATTTACAGTTTTAATGCTCTTGACAGGCATATCATCTACATAAACTTCCATTGTCCACCCGATCTTGTGGGTAGGCATCTTGTTGACGAGCCTTTGATACATGGATCCGGCGTTCTTTAAATCAAATGACATTACTTTGTAGCAGTAGAGACCTTTGTCAATGATAAAGGTAGTCTTCTGCTTGTCGTACGGATGCATCGTGATTGGATTATTACTTGAATATGCATCCATAAAGCTTAGTAGCTCATGGTTTGCTGTGCTGTCGACAAGTTGGTCGATCCTTGAGAGTAGAAGCTATCCTTAGGGTATGCTTTGTTCAGGTTGGTGTAGTCAACATAAACCTGCCATTTTCCATTGGACTTTTTAACCAGAACCACGTTGGCTATCCAATCCGGATAGTAGACCTCTTCTATGAATCTAGCTTTGAGGAGCTTCTCCACTTCTTCTCCGATTATGGCATACCTTTTATGCCCCAAACTTAGAAACCAGGCTCACAAAATTCTCGATCGCCGAATCCGGCGCCGACAACCTTCGTAGTACCCCTTCTCGAATCTCGACACTATGTATACCAGGTTCCAATCTTGGGATCATACAAGGAAGATTTTGAACATGAATCTATTTCGTAAATAGCATAACCATAAATATAACCCACGAACAATAACCACAAGACACCATCACAAAATCTACGATGATAAAAAACTTTAGGGTACAATGCGCATGAAGGGAAATACAATGATAATAATAACGAAAACTCCTAAAGCTCGACTGTACGCCCCTGCTGTGACTAAGCTACGACTGCATCCTAGTGTCACCTGCACACATCAATCATGCATAATCTTATAAAAAGCTTAGTGGGTGGTGAGAGTGTGTGCACGATATAAGCGTGCTCAGAATGTAATATCAAAGTAATGCGAAATCATGCTGATAAGTCCATGAATACTAACATCCGTACCACGACTATGTGATGTAAGGCATGAATGCTATCGGCCATACCAAGGCCATACGATGCGAGATGCAACTTAAGCATACCAGTCCTCATCCGAATCCACATATCAATGCACTTCATCACTAGAGCATCAAATATCAGTACAGTTCTCACTCTTGATAATCACTGGGATTTAGTACACTCCAAATGACACTCCCCCTTTTCTAGGCGCGTAGTCCAAGTGAGCGTAAGAAACCACATTATTCGCCTAGCCAATAGTCTGTCAATACTTATCCAACATGTCGATAGCGGACCCATTTACGAGTTGGTCATACTTAGCCTAGTAATGTTCCCTACCCTCGGGCAGGTAAGGCTACACCCCCTTCCAACTGACCACGACACAGTGGGAGATGCGGCCTCTTGGTATTCGGTTCTCGTGTGCTCATGTATCCACTTGGTCTCGACGTTGGAGCGTCTTCCAGTACCATCAGGTTTAGGAATTTTCACCCAGGGACATCTATGGCGCCCTGATGCTAATAACAGTATTTTCGATGTCTAATCCTGTCGTCCACGATATGCCTGTAGAAGCTACGGCCCTAATGCGGCTAGGGCGTACAGTAATCATGTCACATAACTGCAAGGAGCATGAATCACACTATCAGTCATGCAGCAATCCTGCGCGTACTGTGCACTTATGTGGGGTAACTCCGCCTATCAGGGAGACCCATAAACAATCTGCCCAATGACATATGCTATGATTAGTCACTCCTCTTATCAAGTATACATATGATGCATATGGGCATGAATCATGGAGCTATACTAAGCATGTTATATGGTGACGAACTCTTTCCACAACAAAGATGGGCCTAGACGGCCTACACACAACAAGTATGGGCTTAACAATGAGCCTTAGGGAGAGTTACATTGCGGACATTTAACCATCATTGCTCTACAATGTGGACGTCAAACCATCATTGCTCCCAAGGCATGACCCATCATAAACATTATTACATACATCATGGTGGAATCACGCATCACATTGGTCCTCACATACACCACTTGGGCCACATCTCATGGGCCTCAAATATATCACAATGGGTTGCATCATATGGGCTTTATATACATCAAATGGGCCGCATCAATGGGCCGCACCAATGAGCCTCATATACATCAAGTGTGCCGTATTAACGGGCCGCACCAATGGGCATATACATCAAATGAGCCATATCAACGGGCCACACCAATGAGCCTCATAACATGCCACAATGTACCTCATATTTGGGCCTCAAATACATCATAAAGGGCCTCTCATATGGGCTCAACATATATCACATCAAGGTGGGACCCACACATCAATTAGAGGTCATTTTAGAGCATTTCCCAAAATAAATCCCATCAAAAGATCATCTGGACCATACCACAAATAAAGTGGAGATAATGATTTTCACTGTTTAAATTCACGGGGCCCACCATTTTATTTTTTGTCCAACCTAATCATGAGGTCACAAAGACCTGGATTAAGAGAAAAAAATAAATTTCATACTGATCCAAACTTTCATGACCTCAAAGAGGGTTTCAATAGTGGACATTCACTCTACACTGTTTTCTGCGGTGTGGTCCCCCTGGTCATCAGATCTTCTTGATTTTTCTGTCCCAAGCCTTAAGATAAGCTTGCCAAATGGATGGAACACATCTATCATGGTGGGGCTGCTGGCCGTCTAGCAGATGGACAGCCCTGATATAACACATGCCATAGTGGGGCCCATAGAATTTGCTGACATCTTTGCACTAGAAGTAGCTAGTGGGACCCACTGGTCCTGGTGATGTCACTACAAGTGGTTGGAGGTATGAATATACCTCACATACATCATGGTGGGGTCCTCACAGCCCGTCCGGATGGACAACTGGATATAAATACAACAAGGTGGACTCCCACTGTCTAGCAATCTGAACGGTGAGGATAATGCCCATACGTCATAGCATGTCCCACAGCAGGGACGAAATCCATACATGACAGGCGGGGCCCACATCTAGTTTGGAATGGATGGACGGTGAAACACATATATCACGGTGGGTCACCTAGATGAACGGTGGATATACAACATATCCATCAGGGTGGGGGCCATGTGGCGTGGCCTATCATGACATATATATATGTACACATACGTCTGGTGGGTCCCACATGGGTGTGGCCCACCAAGATATTATATATAAATATTATATTATTTTATTTTTTAAAAGGCTGCCAGCATCCAGGCCCTGGACGGACGACCTGGATGCAAGATATGTAATGCCCATATCCTAAACCGTATCGTTTCGTAGGCTTCTGCGGTCCTCCCGGTTGAATTTCGGTGACCGCGATTTGTTACTCGCATTTGCGCGTGATCCTGAATCATGACCCGTATATCAGAGTCGACTCAAACCGAGACTTGTACCCTTACAATCGCACCGTCGCCGCGGTTCCAACGCCGCGTATTACGCGCTGAGGCGATACCCGGGCCAAGAGATGTGGGCCGGCATTCAGTTTAAGGAAAATGCCGCGCATTACAAATCCCAAGAGAAATATCAAATCAATCACATCAAATGTCAAGTACCACATCCCATCCTCAAGTACAAGTAACCCTTAACTCTCTTACAACCAAGTATCCTAAAGTCAACTCCCCCCATCACCCATCACTCACTCACCATCCCTCTCTCCCATCACTTCTCTCCCATCACCTCTCTCCCTCTCTCTCATTTCTTCATTTTCAAGCAATTCCAAAAAGAGGAAACGTCCATGGCTTCTAAGGAGAAAAAGAGAGGAGCTAGTGTGGCCCACCTTCCTACCTCCCATCTCCACCATCCAAAGTCTATCTCGACCATTGAATCGCACCCCTTGGAGCTCTAGATTACATTGGTGGAAGAAGGAAGTGGAGAACTAACGGTGGGTGTTTTATAATTTAATTTTTTGTGATTTGAGGGCCCACATATGGTTAGACCCATCTTGATCTATGTATTGCAACCATGGAGGGCCCATAGTTGCGAGGTCCCTCCATCACCATCCGACTTCTCCTTTTCCTCTTTCTCTCTCTCTTTTCTTTTTTTTTTGTATGGTAATGATGATGATGAGGTGTGTGGCCTACCATGATGTTTACATTCATGCCATCTACCAGTGGACCCCATCCATGTGGGACACACCAGGATGTTTATATGTCATCTCAACTATCCATCTAGGACGTAGCCCACCCAACATGTGTGGGTGGGGCCCTCCTTGATGTCTTTATTCTAACACACCCAGATCCATAGCTCAAGTGGTAGACTGAGTGAAAGACACCACTTTTCAACACTGAGGTCTTAGTACCAATTCCTACTGGGGGTGGCTAACAGTGAGGTGTGAACTGACAGTGGGGTCCGTGGGACCCATCCACGTCATCCACCCATTTGGGTGGGCCACACCATAATGTGTGTGGTGTATCCACCGTCCTTGGATGGTGGGACCCACCCACGTGTGGGGTTACACCTTGAGATATGTGTCTGTCCAGGCCGTCCAGAGCCTGGACGTTGTCATTTATATTAAATATAATATTATATATATATATATATTATATGAACGTGTGGGCCCATGTGGGACCCACCTGTTTTGGAAGAAACGGGTTTGGCTGGTGTACGCTGGCTAGCAGCCAGCCACATGTGATGCATGTGTATTATCTATGCAGTCCAAACCATTTTGATGCGGAGACGCACCTGCTGATTGACGTCAGCACATTCTGTGGGTCCCACGTGATGTATATATACATCCAAGCCGTTTAGATGGTGGGACCCACTGCTGGACCGACGTCAGTAAATTCTGTGGATTTCACGTGTGGATGTGTCCCATCCAAACCGTCCATCCATTGGCAAGCTCGTTTTAATGCTTGAGCCTAGCTGAGGCCGACTCAAATCTCTGGTGGGCCACTACCTGGACACCACCATGATGTATTATTTCATCCACACCGTCCAGATTATGCTGGACAGTGCTGGGCAATGTTTGGACGTGCTGTCCAATGTTTGGCTGGCGCGGATTTACATAGGAAATGTTTGGATGGTGCTGATGCACCTGGACAATGGATGGTGCTGATCTACATGGACAATGTTGGGATGGTGTTGATTTATATGGACAATGTTTGGGCAGTGCTGGTCATCATTAATGGGCCATGTACCCGATGGGATGATAATATACAGTGATACACATGTTACACTTTCAACTATTGCAATGATTTTGGTGTGGTCCAAGCCCACTTAAGGCTTATTAGCGTGGCTCATCCATGAGGCCCATCATGACGTATTTTAGGCCATGGGCAGGGCCCACCTGTTTGTATTATTAGGCCCAGATGCGTGGCCCATTTGATGCATATGAGGCCCAAGTAGTGCGGCCCACTTGATGTATATGAGGCCCATGTATGAGGCCCATGGTGATGCATTTACAACCCATTTGATGAGACCCATTGGGTTAAGTTGGAGACCCATGGGACGAGGCCCATTGTGATGTATCCGAGGCCCATGGGTGTGGCCCATTGAGATGTATTTGAGGCCCGCGGCCGAGACTTAATGCGATGTATTTGAGGCCCATGTGGGAGGGCCCATCTACCTTGTATTTGAGGCCCATGTGATAGGGCCCACCTGCCTTATATTTAAGGCCCATATGATGGGGTCCACCTGGGCACAGATATGAGGCCCATTATGATGCATTTGTGGCCCATTTGGCAAGGCCCGCATTAATGTATATATGGCCTTCGTGAGGAGGCCCACTATGATGTGTTCGTGACCTTTGGCGAGGCCCGGCGTGAAGTATGTGAGGGGCTAATGTGATGTATATGGGGCCTAGGTGTAGGGCCCACTTGTTGTATATTCAAGGCCTGTTGAGATATGTGATTTTGCCATGATGTATGTAATGATGATTTTGTGGGCCACTCCTTGGGAGTAATGTTGGTTAAATGTCTACATTGATGGTTGAATGTCCACATTGTGACCTGCCATTAGGCCTTGTTAGACCCATTCTTACCGTTTCTGATTATTGATCGATTTCGATTGTCGTGGCCGATTGTCGATTAGTGATCGAGGCCGATTATCATGACTGATTGCCAATTCTGATTGACGTGGCCTATTCATCGATTCTGATTATCGAGGCCGAGTATCGATTGATTCCGGTTGACGTGGCCGATTTACCGATACTGATTATCGAGGCCGATTATCAATCGTTTCCGATTATCATTGTCGATTGTCGATTAGTGATCGAGGTCGATTATTGTGACTGATAACCGATTCCGATTGATGTGATCGATTTACCGACTCTGATTATTGAGGCTGATTATCGATCGATTCCGATTGTCATGGCTGATTGCTGATTAGTGATCGAGGCCGATTATCATGATCGATTGTCAATTCCGATTGACATGGTCGATTTGCCGATTTTGATTATCGAGGCCGATTATTGATCGATTCTGATTATTGTGACCAATTGCCGATTAGCGATCGAGGCCGATTATCATTACTGATTGTCGATTCCGATTGATGTGGTCAATTTGCTGATTCTGATTATCGAGGCAGATTCTGATTGTTGAGGCCGAATATTGAGGCCGATTGTCGAGGCCCAATGTGACATATATGCGGCTTGTATTTAAGGCCCACTGTGATGTGCATTCGACCCATGTTTGATGCCCAATGTGATATATATGTGGCTGATGTGATGAGGCCCATTATGATGCATTTAAGGGCCAGGCGATGGAGCCCATTCTGATGTATATTAGGCCCATGTGAAAGGCCCATCGTGATGTGTATTAAGCCCTTGAGTGAGGCCCATGGTGTTGTATATTTGGCCCTTGTGTGAGGCCATGGGTTCACTATATGTTAGGCTCTATGTGGGCCATTCCTTGGGGGCAATGTTGGTTAAATGTCTACATTGTCGAGGTTGATTGTCAATGCCGGTTATTGACATTGATCTATGAGTATGTGACAGCATAGCATCATATACATGCCCATACGCATCATCTGCATGTTTATTATGAGATGTGGTTGACCATTGCATATGTCATTAGACAGGTTGTTATGAGACTCCCTGATAGGTGGATATTGTCTCGCACAAGCGCACGGTATGCGCAGGATTGATGCATGATTGGACTACATGACTTATACATCTTGCATTGTGTGATTGTGATTACTGTAAACCCTAGCGACATCAGGGCTATGACCTCCACAGGCATGTCGTGGATGGCCAGATGGGAAACCAAAAATGTTTGGTGCGAGCATCTGGGCATTTTAGATGTCCGTGGGTGAAAGTCTCTAAACCTTTGAGGCTAGGAGACGCCCCAACGTCTAGACCGAGTGGATACATGAGCGCCCGAATGCTGAATACTAGTAAGCCGCGTCTCTCACTATGTCGTGGTTGGTTGGGAGGGGGTGTGGCCTTATCCGCCCGAGTGAGGGGGCTATAAGCTAGGCTGAGTTTGACCAGCTCCCAAATGGGTCCGCTATCGACGAGCCGGGTAGGCATTGGTATACTACTGGCAGGTGGGTAGTGAGGTCTTTTCCACTCATTGGGCTACGCGACTGGCTGGTGCCGTAGCTAGCTTGGAGTGTACTAGACCCCGGTGATGATCCCAGAGATGTACGGTGCTGATATGTGGATTTATTGAGCATGAGTTGCATACTCATTTGTTCATTCACTATTCACTGGGGCTGGTGGTGCGTAACTATTTGTTACGAGTACCTTCGCAATGGCCAGGATTCGGTTGGGGCGCGCGACCAACCTGAGATCAGGAGTTTACCACATTGAGTCTGACTATCCAAATTTAGGTATGAGACTGGTTTGGATAGAAGTCACTTGTGATGGACCCCATGCCTACGATACTATGTACTATCATCCCAAATTCACTCCAGCTTGTTCATTTCATTCGCACCGCATATTTCATTGCATCCACAACATTTAACATTTTGGGTTACCATGTTTCTGCATTGATATGGTCGTTAGCATTCATGCCTTACATCGCATAGTATTTATACGACTGATGGCACTCATGGACTTATCAGTATATTTTCACTTACTCTGATATCGTATGATTCATGATCTCGTCAGTATTTCGGCTTACTCTAATATTGTATAGCTTGTGGACTTATTAGTATCTTCGTTTACTCTGATATTACATTCTGAGCATGTATATTTTGTTCACACACTTTCACCACCCACTAAGCTTTCTATAAGCTTATGCACGATAGATGCGTGCAGGTGGCATTAGGTTTCAGCAGCGTGGAGCTTGGAGCATGCAGTGGACCTTTGGATCCTTGATTTTCAATATATGTATTTCCCTTTTAGCATCGTACTCAAATGATTATATTAATGAATATGTGGTGATGATGTTGTTCTTATGATTTAGGTATACTTATGGTTATGCTTCTTCTGAGACAAATTCATGTTGAAAATCCTCTTTGTAGGATCCCAGGATCGGAATCTGGCGTATGAGTGCTAGGAGCCGAGAATGGGGTACTACGGAGGCTGTCAACATTGGATTCGGCGATCGAAAATTTTGTGAGCCCGATTTCTGAGTTTGGGGCGTGACAATATAATGCATCATGTGGGTCACACCGTTTAGGAGGCTGGACGGTGTGAATAAATCACATGCATCATGATGGCCCCACGTCCAGTGGGCTACACATTTGGATTAAGCTGATTCTTATGTTTCCCTTCATCTGGGGCCTACAAAAGGCAGCAGCAAGGTGGCCTCACGATCAGACGGTCAGGATCATCTTGCATCGTGGTGGGCCAAAGGCATCACAAAAAGAGAGAGAGAGAAAACGTGAAGGGGAGGGAGCCCGCCACTCTTAGGCCCTCCCTTATACAATGCATACATTAAGTGGGTCCCATAACAAGTGGGCCCTAAAAACAAAAATCCATGGTGGATCACCCACTAATGACACTCCTTCTTTAGCTCCTTGGACTCCTAGGCTCCTTGGCTTGCTCTTTGATAGAGGATGATGAAGATTGGATGACTAAGATGGGAGATTGGGTGGTAAGGAGTGGGCCACACAAGACTTCTTTCTCTATGAAATTTACTTGGACGGTTGCTCTCCTTTGGAATTTGAGAGTGAAGAGAGAGAGAGAGAGAGAGAGAGAGAGAGAGAGAGAGAGAGAGAGAGAGAGAGAAGTGATGGAATGAAAGGCATAGAGTGATGGGTGATGGGTGGAGTGATGAAGTTGTAAGAAAGGGATGGGTGGAGAGAGAGAGAGAGTTGACTTTGGGAATGGGAGAGGGATGGGCTAGGTAAGGTTGTGTACTTGACATTGATTGATGGATTGATGTGATGTGTTGTAAAGATTCTCTCGGTATTCACACCACGTGGCCTTTTTCTTGAAATAAACGCGGGCACACAACTCTTGGCCAGGGTATTGCATCGGCGAGCGAGACGCGGCGATGGAACCACAAAGATTGCGCGGTCACTAGGATACAAGTCTCGGGTCAAGTCGACATAAATATACAGGATGTAACTTAGGATCACGCACAAACACTGATTATAGGTTGCGGGATGTCGAAATTTGACCGGGAGGATCGTGGTAGCCTATGGAACGGTACGGTCTAGGATACATGCCTTACAACTCTCCCCTCCTAATAAAAATTTTATCATCGAAATTTACACAATCATCGCAACTAGACATAACCCATAAGAAAGAGGAAATATAGCGTCATTATATAAAATCAGAGACAACATACAAGATATAATACATAATCAATCATCAAAGAGATGGGGATAGCGCTCTCGAATCTCAGCCTCGCTCTCCCAAGACGCCTCATCAACAGAATGGTGACTTCACTGCACGTTTACCAAGGGAATGACCTCCTCCGGAGGACATGCTCCTTCCGATCAAGAATACGAACTTGCTGCTCAATGTAAGAAGCATCCTCACGAACCTCTAATGACTGCAATTAATAACAGGAACGATGTCTAACCCACACTTCCTTAACACAGACATGAAAAATATTGTGGACGCCAGACAACTGAGATGGCAAGGCAAGCCGATAGGCCATGGCACCAACGCACCCAGTGATCTCAAAAGTGAAAAGGCTGAGCTAAGAGTCCTATAGGGGGGAGTGAATAAGACTATGCCAAATTAAAAATTTTAATGCGAAATAAGAAAGAAATAAATAATGAGAGCACTTATCAATTCAAATAGCAGAAATGAATAATAACCTCAAATGCATAAGTATTGAGAGGTTGATACAGATGTTGTTCTAAGGACAACCTTATACCAAAAACCAATGGCTTATGGTAGGACAACCTGATTTTTAGAACGGTCTGTGTATCAAAATCCCAAACCAATACAGATGAATAAAGAATAAAATAGAAATAAATATCTACTACTATTACAACATTCACCACATGTGCAGAAAATAAATTACAAGCATTCAACCACAAATGTTGAAAATAAATTACAACATTCACACACTTAAGCTCATACAACCATCGACCACAACTCCATCAATTATAGTGATTCGCTTGTGTGTACACCAACTGTTAGAAAACAGCCACACAACTACTCCACTCCCAATATCCTTACCCTCGGGATATTGACATTCACTACGAAATTGGTTTTCCAAGGTTCACTTAAAACATTCACAATTGTGTTTTCAAAAAGGGCTACCACAATTAAAAACCCCACTCACTGAGATTTTCTGGCTATCTCAGTCAAAATCAAAAATGAAAGATTTTCTGGCAATCTTACAAACCAAATACACAGAAAATTGAAATGTACTTATCTGAGGATTCTTCTTTTGATGAAGCCCGGTAGAACCAATTCGATGTAGATGTTCAATGTCCATACTCACATATGAAAGGATTCTTAGATCTAAATGATTTTTAGATTAAATTGACCTGGGCTAGTTTGATTTAATTTTGATCTCAAAAAGGGTAAAATCAATATTCCCTTTTCAGAAGAAATAGAATTGAATAGAGATCACAAAATCAAATGCAAAAAAGCTATTAAAAGAATCTTAAATACTAACCAATTAACTTCTCAAATGTGGGGACAAGTTTTCTCAAAGTTGTGACTTGAATATCTTGGAATAAATTGAAAAACTCTAAAAATCATCCTCAATTTATAAGCAAAAATACTATTTACTCGACTGGCCCAGTGGTCAGCTCGACTGGTCGAAGGACCAACAATATTTTAAAAATTCTGGCACGATAAGATAAGATCGCTACTCGACTGGTCGAGTGGCCGACTCGATTGGTCCAGCCCTTCACTCGACTGGTTGAGTGGGACTCAGAAAGGTTGCTGGACTTTGAGTCGAGCCTGCTCGACTGGTCGAGCACTGTTCACTCAACTGGTCGAGGGTCCAACAGAAATTTTTAAAATTCACAACAAACCTTGTACTGGTTGAGAAAATTCTTAGACTAGTCGAGCCAGTACTTAGACTAGTCGAATATAGGCTAGGACTAGTCAAGAAAAAGCCTATAAAATTATATAATGACCTAAATTAAGTATGCAATCAATACGACCTAACCGATGGTTAATCTAGGGTCATTCATACCTTATAGGTGAAAATTGAACATTGAAACATCGTTCGCTTTGGTTGATAGTTTATCTTGAAGTACATGAAGCTTGTCATTGTATATTTGAAGATGAGCTTGAACTAGTGACCTTGTGACTTGAGTTTCAAGTTGAGTATATGTGCTTACGGTTAAGAATATTACCTGAGCTTGAATTCTTAAGTGATGCACACTATCTTGATATAGTTGAAGCTTGAAAACTTGATCTAGTACTTGAACTACTTGATGTTATACTTGAGTCTCTTGATCTTGTACACAAACTTCTTTAAGTTGTACTTGAGTGTAGGCAAGGATGACATGAAGTTAATCATACAGAACAACTACACAAGATATAGATTCCAAGAGATTTTAGCACTAAAAAATTTAACATATCTAGGAGCTAGATAAGATATCATTTATAGAAAGGTTCTATGAATCTCGGGATAAGCTTGCCCTTCGCTCAAAATCGAACCACGCCCTTCATGGGCGAGTCCTTGAGATATACTCAATCCCCAATAGTGAACACCAAGGGACGACGCTGGCAATCAAAAAAACTCTTCTTCTGGCTCTTAGCTGTGCGCATCCTCTACCTGATGATATTGATAGCTTCTGATGTCTGCTGCACAAGCTCGGGACCTAGGAGATGCGGCTCTCCAACCTCGGTTCAACAACTCGGAGATCAGCATGTTCTGCCATATAGTGCCTCAAAAGGAGCCATGCCAATGGTCACTTGATAACTGTTGTTGTACGCGAACTCAGCCAATCGCAGATGCTCATACCAGCTACCCTCGAAGTTAATCACGCAGGCCCGAAGCATATCTTCGAGGATCTAGTTGACCCTCTTGGTTTGGCCATCAGTCTGCGGATGGTATGCGGTGCTGAGCTGCAAATCAGACCTCATCGCTCTCTGAAAGCTCCCCTAAAACTGAGACGTGAACCTTGGGTCTTGGTTAGAAACAACTGAAACTGGAATGCCATGCAGTCTCACAACCTCCTTGATGAATAACCTCGTAAGTTGGTCCAAAGAGCAAATCGCACGAATCACAAGAAAATGTGTTGACTTCGTCAAATGATCCATGACAACCCAGATTGCATCATGACCACGTTGAGTCCTCGACAAGCCCATAATGAAATCTATGGACACGTGCTCCCACTTCCACGTTAGGATGCTCAACGGCTGCAATGGACCAGGGGGTCTTTGATGATCGGCCTTGATATGCTGGCATGTGTCGCACTCGACCACAAAACTGTCGATCTGGCGCTTCATCTCCGCCCAAAAATACTGTCACCTTATATCACAGTACATCTTCGTCGAGCCAGGGTGGATAGAAAACCGCGATCGATGTGCCTTGGTCATAAGATCTCTGTGCAACTCAGGAATATCTGAGACACATAATCGGTCTCTGAAGCGAAGTCCACCATCAGACCCAACCTACCAATCTGACTGACTCTCAGATGCTGCCTCATCCTTATAAAACTATAACAACTCATCAGCCTGCTGAGCCTCGATCACCCTTAGAACAAGAGAGGGTTGAATCGACAGGTTCGATAACTGCACAATAAAAGACTGTAGACTAATTTCAAAATCATATGCTACCACATCCTTAAGAATCTTCCACTCTTGAATCATCATATGCACCACCAAGCCTCTTGGCTGACGACTGAGGGCATCTGCCACCACGTTCCTGGGTGGTACTGGAGATCAAAATCATAATCCCTTAGGAGCTCCATCCAATGCCTTTGCCTCATGTTCAGCTTGGACTGAGAGAATAGGTACTTCAAGCTCTTGTGGTCGGAGAAGAGCTCGAACCTGACCCCATAGAGATAGTGCCTCCATACCTTTAGTGCAAAGACGATTGCTGCCAGCTTCAAATCATGCATGGGGTAGTTCAGCTTATGGACCTTGAGCTGGCGAGACACATAAGCTACTGGTTTCCCGTATTGCATCAGGATAGCACCCAAACCAATATGCAAGGCATCGGTGAATACAACAAATCCATCACTCCCAGAGAAAAGAGTGAGGATAGAAGGGGACATGAGGCAGTCCTTCAGCTCCATAAATGCTCACTCACATGCATCACTCCAAACAAACTCTGTGCCCTTTCGAGTCAACCTAGTTAATGGGGCTGCAATATGGGAGAAGCCCTCAATGAAACACTGGTAGTAGCCCGCTAAACCAAGAAAACTGCAGATCTTGGATGCGTTTGTGGGCTGGCCCCACTGACGCACTGCCTCAACCTTCAAGGGGTCCATCACGACACCCTCCCTAGTCAACACGTGATCGAGGAACTTCACCTCCTCCTGCCAAAAATGCACTTCTCCAGCTTTCGTATACAGCTGGTGGGCACAGAGTGTCTGCAATGCAATCTCCAAATGCTGTACATGCTCCTCACTGGTCCTTGAATATATCAGAATGTCATCGATGAATACTACAATAAACTGATCAAGATATGGACAAAAGACCTCGTTCATCAACTGCAAGAATACTGCGGGCACATTGGTCAGTTCTGTAACGCCCTGAAAATTGGGGGTCGAGCAAGAGCTCAACTCCTGAGATTTGATGCATCACTTATGCAACATAGATAATGATGTTTAAATGTTATCCATATTAGTGCATTAAATATGAGTGAGATTATACTAAAATAACATATCATACTCCAGGTGCAATTAAATTAAGCAAGCGGAAGACTTAGGTACTAGTATTATAACATGAAAGTATTTTAGCATCTAGAGTATGAATCTATTCCAGGCTGAATATATACAAGTGTTGTTTCAAAACATACAAAATATCAAAATGTAAATGTCTAACTAATCAAGTATCCTAGAAATCCCATTGAATCAGCACGAAGTCTACATAGACCCGCCTAATAGCTGAACGTAGGAGAACTCCTCCTCATCTAAGAAATCCAGCTTTGTCTCATAAGCCTCATCGGAACCTACATTTAAATCAGAGTCTGGTTGGTGTTTTAAAACACCGTCCCAAAGTGGGAGTGAGTGATCAACTTAATGGTACTATAAGGCAAAGGTTAACATGTTATCAATTCAATCAAGCAGTAATGATAAAGCAAAACAATGGTCACTTCCTAATTACTCTTGTTAATGCAGGATGATGTGCAGTAATGACGCATGCCCTCGCTTGCACTCCCTCAGCGACTTCATCTAATGATCGTGCATTACAAACTCCCTAAACGTGCGCTTCCTCGCCAAAGCACATGCAATGTGGTGCATGATCGTGTTAGCCAAGTACTTAATTAGGCTTATTCATACAACAGATTCGAGAAGCTAAGGTACCTCCCTTTATATTATTAACCCAAGCAGGGATCCATCTAGGGTTGTCAATCCTAGTTAATCAAATATGATAGACAAGTTGTAGGGCATCACCCTTAATGAAAACAGTGGATAGGTAAATTCAGGAGTTTACACTTGAGGTCACTATGGGGAGGCTTGTCACCTCAGCGTAGGCCTAGTTTATACTCGAGGTCACTACGGGAAGGCTCGTCACCTTATCGTAGGCCGACAGCTCGAATACGGTGTCTCATACACCACCATATTTGGCTCACGAGTTTGGGTTACTCACTGGTCACTACGGGGAGGCTCGTCACCCCAATATAGGCTGACAACTCAATCACAGTGTCCTATACACTTCCATGCCCGGCTCATGAGTCTTACCGGATCTTAGTACCATGGTTGAAATGGGATTTACATTGGTAAGTGGTACCTTAGATTTAAGCAGTAGTGTCCATACATGGTAAACACATAATAGGCCAATCGAGTTATTTGACAAGTTTGATTGGTATGAGCACACGTTGAACCTATCGACATGGAGCGCATAAGCACTCCGCGTGGCCTAACCAATGTCGACAATCACCGTACGGTTCTGATTCATCGAACATATCCAATGTGGCGAAACTAGTTCGACTACTCAATCGGGAACCGTTACCGATTGCCTGGACTACGCAGTAGTCCCAATCATACTCAAATGCAATAGGTAGTCACATATGTTAATCGTAGCATCATTTAACAAATAATTCAAATATAATTCTCATTTGAGCATTTTATCAAACACATTGAACATGTTAATATACATATGCATTTCATCCATAATTCACATAGTGGTAATTTACATTACATGAAGGAAATTATATACATGGATAAGGTAGTTGAGAATCCTATCTCAACACCCTCATTAAAAACGATTCATCAAACAATTTCTCGTTCAATCACTTTATCAAACACTTAGGCTATACATAACTACATCGTGAACTAAATTAGTTATAACATATATTATGGCAAATCCTTTTGCAAAGGAGTTGTCATACATACAACAAACATGTATTCTAGATTAATAGTCATGGCAAGCATAAATCAGAATTTCACTTTCATTCAAACATTTCAACAAACACATGGAATGCATTATATATTCACATAGTTCACACACATGTATAGTTTATCGAATACATCATAACTAAGATCATATGACAACAATCAAGTCAGACATAAATCATTGCTGACATTGAAAGCCTTGAAAACCATAACCTAAATGTTTATAGTCCGCACCTTTCATCGGATAACTTGTTTCGAACTAGGTTCGAATCCTACGCTCCCGTCTACAGAACAATGGTTACCTAAATCACAAAATAGGTTAGCTATTTCATCGATTCCTCTATTTGGATTCCTAAAACAAGATTAGGGTTAGAATTTCTTATCCAAATCGAAGTTGGAATGACTCGTGTAATGATGGTGGGGAGGCAATTTGGTACATGGTGTAGTGGGAGTGAATCCCAGTAACGATCTCCCTATTTCTCTCTTTTCTCCTCTTTTCTCTCTTCTCTCACCTAGGGTTTGAGAACATTCGTATGGAAAGAGAGAGGGGTGGTTTAAGGGCCTTATATAGGCTTAAAAGTGATGTAAATGGCCCCCAAGGCCATGGTATACTTAGGTTATAGCCAAAGGGTGCCTGTTTTTAACAAACAGGGCCCTTAGGAAGGTCTATTTCTCACTTAAGTCATGAAGCAAGTTCCCTGACAATGGATCTACGCCAGGACTGTGTTTATGGTTCGATCCAACAAACTGATTAGCCGTGAAGGACCCATATCAGATCAACGGTCGTCGTCACTTGATCAGGGCCACAAGTATACTGATATGTGCAGGGAAATTTCCCTGATCCATGGGTGAAGTTTGACTAGAAACTGACGGCCTGAAGTCTTCAATTTCACCCGCAAGCAAATGGTCCAATTCACTTAAGTTTGTGTTCATTTTCTAAAGATATTCACGTTTCTCACACACTTCGCTCAAGGCTTAAGTTGTGCGTTTCTAGATACTATTTGAGCTCAATTTTCACGATGGTTGTCAAGCCCAATAAGGCAGTCATAACTCTATAGTTTCACAGTCATCGGACTTTCGACGTGCGGTTCAGGTCCAATACGGAGTTTCAATGTGCTCTCGAGAACAACTGGGTTTTGGGATTTTCCCGAAGTTTTCAAGTAATGTTGAGTTAGTGATTTTAATGGTTTTGGGTCTTAATGTTTATATAGGTAGTGGTTCAAGCTAATTCACCGATTAATTTAGTTTAGTACTTAATTAATTTTCGTCTAATTTTCACAGTATACAGTCTTTAGAGATTTCTGCCTAAGGTGGTACTCGGATCTTAGTACGAATTTTTTCGAGACGTTACAAGTTTGAAGGACATGACCTGGAACTCAAAGTGATCATAACGTGTCCTGAAAGTTGTCTTTAGGATGTCCTCTTCTCGAACCCGAATTTTATGACAACCGGAATGCAGGTCAATCTTCGAAAAGAATTGCGCACCCCGCAACTGATCAAATAATTGTCGATCCTCGGGAGTGGATACTTGTTCTTGATCATGACCCGGTTGAGCTCGCGGTAATCCACGCAAAGCCTCAACGAGCCGTATTTCTTCCTAGCGAAGAGTACCGGAGCTCCCCAAGCTGAACTGCTCGGACGAATGAATCCCAACTCACGTAATTCGTCTAACTATCATTGTAGCTCCCTCAAATCTATCGGTGCCATACGATACGGGGCCTTTGAGATAGCTGCAGTACCAGGCACAAGATCAATTTAGAACTCAATATGCCGGCGCGACGAAAATCGTGGAATCTCCTGGAACACTTTGGGAAAATCACAGACCACATGCAACTGATCGATACACAAGACAACAGACTCCTCAACTGCGCAGGACATCAAGCAAGTCAACGGCTCTCCTCTGGGCTTGGCAATGAACTAGAACTGCGGTAAGCCTAGTATACAAAATGTGACTGTCCTTGAGAGCAGTCCAAGACAGCGTGGTACTCGGCAAGCTAATCCATGCCCAGGATAACGTCGAAATCTGACATGGGCAGCACAAACAAGTCGGCAGGTAAGAAAATATCTCCCACCAACACGGGGCAAGAGGAACAGAAGTGGCTTAACACTGTAGTCTTCCCCTAGGGCATCGATACGGTCAACCCTTCACTAGAAGATTCTATTGGTAATCCAGATGATCGACAAAAATCCTTAGACATGAATGAGTGGGAAGCACCAGAATCAAATAAAACTCAGGCGATGCATGAAGAGACTGGAAGAATACCCTCAACGATTCCTCCGGATGACTGCGGATCCTGCTGAGCCGCATAGAACCTAGCATGAGTTGGCCGGGGAGGTGGTTGTCCCCTCGGAGATCCCTGCTTCTGCTGCTGCCTTTGCAGCGGCCTGTAATGCTATCTCTGCTGCTGATGGGGTCTTGGCGGCTGAGGTGGTAGTGGTCGTTGCTGCTGGGGTCACTACCACTGTGGTCGCTGCTGCGGTGGAGGCTGCTGTGGCCCTTGTTCACTCCCCAAGCATAGGGTTATGATGTAGTAATAAACTCGGTGAGACCGAGGTCGAATCCCAAGGGACTAAAACCTATACGTTATCTGAAACTAAGTAGAACTAGAACTAGACTAAGACGAAATCTAAATCAAATAAATTTAAGGAATAATGGTGAAATATTTATCTAAAATCTAGAATTCAAAGGTAGGAAACTAGGGTGTCAAGGATCCACTTGTAGCAATTGGGAAGTTACCTTGTATTGATTCAGGGACAACTAGAATCGAAGTCCTATCTTGTTCAGTTGGTAAGAAGAGATTTGTCAGATCTCTGAACTTCTCTTGGATCTAATTATCAACAGATAAGATTGGTGAAGATTTGGAAGTGATTCCGTCACTTAACCATGCCCAGGAGACTATGGCAAACACTAGCAATTTACCAATCTCACAGCCAATTATAAGAGAATTATAAAAGTTAGGAAGGGTTCCATCACCCAACCATGCCCATGAGACGATGGTCAACAACAGGGCCTCCTAAGTTCACAATCTCATAATGAAAAGAACATACTTAAAGCTATTGCAGATCTACTGTAATTTGAGTCACAATAAACCATTAAAAACTAAAAGTATTCCTTAATAATCAAACTAGAATCCATAAGAGTTCAATGAAGCATGAATCAAAATAAAGCAACCATCCTAATCACGCTACAAGCTTCTCCTCTTAGCTCTAGCTAAGAGGTTTAGCCTAACAACATGATTAAGTTAAATCCTTTAAACAAAAATAAAATAAACAAAAAGAAAAAGAAAAACAACTCTACTCTCTCTCTCCTATGCTTCACGTCCAGCTCAAGATGATCCCTTACACGTCATCTCTCCTTCTCCTTTTATAACAGATATGGTCGGTGGAGTGCTGGAGTCAGCGTGCATGGAGAGATTTTGCAGCAACAACCGGTTTGCGCAGGTTTTGTTTACGCAGCCACAAAAATAGCGCCGAAACTCCCACTTCCCTTACTTTCTTTCCAAAGAAACAACGTCCCCTATGACATTTTGGGATGACCTACACGATGGACGATTCAGATTGGCCATCCAACAATCGATGGTGGGCCAGGACGATCTGGAACGTCCGGTTCTTTCGGACTACGAAACAGAGCCAGCGCTTCTTGCGTTGGCTGTCGGTGGGGCCCACTCCTTCTGATGCTTACAAAATCCACTCCATCCATTGGATTCAGGACAAAAAACTGTTTGGTCAAGCCAAGACTAGGTTGATTTCGGTGTGGCCCACAAGACTTTTCATTCCACTGTCAATCTTATGTTTAATCACGATCCACATGCGTACACATGTATAGGGAAAAAAGGCCATCTAGGCGAGGGTTGTGGCTACCCCACGGAAGTAATGGACGGTCCAGATCATTGTTCCCGGAACTGAGTGGGGCCGACTAGTGAAACCTAATCAGACGGGGACCATCCCTAACGTGTTTTGGAAACTTTTTAAAGAAGAATCGGTTAGCACATGCTGACCGATTTCTTAATTTTTTGGTGCTCGTCCAGTGCATGTCTGATGTGCACATACACCATGTAAAGTTGGTCCCATCTTAATGTAAATGAAGAATCTGCTCCATCCATTCCTTTCCTCATCCCATTTAACTCGTTGATACCAAGATTGAAGCATATCCAGATATCAGGTGGGGCCCACGTCAGGATTTAAGGGGCTAATCTGTCTGTTGGGTCATTTATACAGGGGTCCAATGGTTCAAATTTGACGTGTATAGTTAATTTATGGTCCTCAGGCTATGCATGAAGTTTCGAGCCAAATGGATGGTGGAAACCCTGTGATCTTGCATTCTGGCTGACTTTCAAGCCACTTGAGCTTCAGTTTCTCAATTTTCTTGGATCTTCGGTGTGTAAATCCATCGATCTTGGTCCCTTGGGGTCCGTCCCTTACCTTGGTGACTCATGAGCGTTAAATCCATGCTTTTAGCATCCTATTTCAATCTAAGCTCGTAAATACACCCTGCATCACAAACACGATTAAATCGGGCCGTTAAACAGTATCATGTTCGTAAATCCAGGCAATAACTGGGGTTTGATATGCAATATTTGACCCTCAACAGCCCTCTCGGCTGTTGTTGCTTCTGAGGGCGGGGGCACTCATGTTTGTGGTGCCTTGTCCCACCACATCCAAAACAGATCCTTGTAAACGGCCGCTGGGGTGGCGTTGAAGGTGCCACTGGTGCTACTGGTACTCTGGCGAACGGGTGGCTCATGTGCCTTTGTGGCTGTCGATACTACTGGGAGCTATCAGAGGGGGGCCTACCTTTTCTGGTCTCTCCTCTAATCTCAGTCGCTCTGCATGCCGGCCCACTCAGTCTCACAAATCTGAACCCTCTGTACTACCACCTGAAAAGTTGGGAGCTCATGCCCAATAACATGGCCTCGAAGACCATAACACAAGCCGTTCTCGAAACGTCATACCTTCCGATCGTCATCATCAACCAAATATGGCGCGAACCTTGATGGCATTACGAAATGAGCCACGTACTATGCCACAGACATGTCTCCCTGCACCAAGGTCTCGAACTCTAATGCTTGCTGCCGACAAATGTGGTCGGGAAAGTACTGCTGGTCGAATTGGTCTACGAAATCCTCCTTTGTCCAAATGAAATTAGGCCCTATAACACGGGTCACGATGGTCCACCAGTGCTCGACCTCACCCTAGAGAAGAATTACGACTAACTGGACTCGCAGTTGGGTCGTACATGCCATCGTATTAAAAATCTTCTCCACATCGGACCACCACCTCTTGGCTGCTGTTAGATCTGGCTCGCCTCGAAAACGCGGGGGATCGAACTGTCTGAAATCTCGAAGAAGAGCGCTCGTGAGCTCCTGCTTTGCCTGGGCTGGTGAAACAACGGGGTGCCTGCCTTGCCCCTGGAGGGCGGCTGTCGCAGCCTGCAACATCTGATGTAACTGACAGGCACTTACGGGTACAGTCTGATCCACACTAGTCTCAGATGGAGGAAGGGCATCCTCAGGTTGGGGAGCAGGGATCTCTAGTGGTGGAGTGGGAGTCGTAGGTGGTAGAGTAGGAGCCTCAGGTGGTAGAGCGGGAGTCTCTCGGGTCACTCTCCTAGGCGGCATGTCCTATAGGGAAGAACAAAGGCGCCTATCAACCTTGAGAACTCTTGAAAGCACATAAGTTAAGGGTGGATAACATAAAATTGCTAAGTTATTCGAACTTGGGACCTAATTATCCTGAAGTCACAACAGATATATGATGTTATCTTAAGTTATTCCCAAGTTATGCTCTACTACCAACTTCTGTCAGGCTCTAAACTCAGAAACCGGGCTCACAAAATTTTCGATCGCCGAATCTGGCGCCGACAACCTTCATAGTACCCCATTCTCAGATCTTGGCACTATGTATACCAGCTTCCGATGCTGGGATCATACAATGAGGATTTTGAACATGAATCTATTTCGTAAATAACATAACCATAAGCATAACCCACGAATAATAACCACAAAATACCAGCACAAAATTCACTATGATAAAAAACTTTAAGGTACAATGTGCATAAAGGGAAATACCATGATAATAATTATGGAAACTCCTAAAGCTCGACTGCACGCTCCTATGGTGACGAACTCTTTTCACAACAAAGATGGGCCTAGATGGCCTACACACAATAAGTATGGGCCTAATAATGGGTCCTAGGGAGAGTTACAATGTAGATATTTAACCATTATTGCTCTACAATGTGGACGTCAAACCATCATTGCTCCCAAGGCATGACCCATCATAAACATTATTACATACATCATGGTGGAATCACACATTACATCAGTTTTTACATACACTGCTTGGGCCACATCCCATGGGCCTCAATATATCACAATGGGTCGCATCATATGGGCTTTATATACATCAAATGGGCCGCTTTAACGGGCTACACCAATGGGCCTCATATACATCAAGTGGGCCGTATTAACAGGTCGCACCAATGGGCCCATATACATCAAATGGGCCGTATTAATGGACCACACCAATGGGCCTCATATACATCAAGTGGGCTATATTAACGGGCTGCTCCAATGGGCCTCATATACATCAAATGGGCCGTATCAACGGGCCATGCCAATGGGCCTCATAACATGCCACAGTGGACCTCATATCTGGGCCTCGAATACATCATAAAGGGCTTCTCATATGGGCCCAACATACATCACATCAAGGTGGGCCCACACAACAATTAGAGGTCATTTTACAGCACTTCCCAAAAATAAATCCCATTGAAAGATCATCTGGACCATACCACAAATAACAGTGGAGATATTAATTTTCACTGTTTAAATTTATGGGGCCCACCATTTTATTTTTTGTCCAACCTGATCATGAGGTCACAAAGACTTGGATTAAGAGAAAAATAAATTTCATATTGATCCAAACTTCCTTGACCCCAAAGAGGGTTTCAATGGTGGACGTTCACTCTACACTATTTTTTGCGGTGTAGTCCCCCTGATCATCAGATCTGCTTCATTTTTCTATCCCAAGCCTTAAGATGAGCTTGTCAAATGGATGAACGGTTTGGATGGAACACATCCATCATGGTGGGGCTGCTGGCCGTCTAGTAAATGAACGACCCTGATATTGGGACCCGTAGAATTTGCTGACGTCTTTGGACCATACGTATCCAGTGGGACCCACAGGGCCTGGTGACGTCGCTACAAGTGGCTGGATGGTATGGATATACCTCACATACATCATGGTGGGGTCCTCACGGCCCATCCAGATGGACGACTAGATACAAATACATCAAGGTGGACTCCCACCGTCCAGCAATCTGGATGATGAGGATAATGCCCATACATCATAGCATGTCCCGCAGCAAGGACGAAATCCATACATGATAGGTGGGGCCCACGTCCCAGCTGGAATGGATGGACGGTGAAACACATATATCACGGTGGGTCACCTAAATGAACGGTGGATATACAACATATCCATCAGGGTGGGGGCCACGTGGTGTGGCCCACCATGAAATATTATATATATATATATATATACACACACACACATACGTCTGGTGGGTCCCACGTGGATGTGGCCCACCAAGATATTATATATAAATATTATTTTATTTATTTTTTAAAAAAAGCTGCCAGTGTTTAGGCCTTCGACGGATGGCCTGGATGCAAGATACATGCATCATGTGGGTCACACTATCCAGGAGGCTGGATGGTGTGGATAAATCACATGCATCATGGTGGCCCCACGTCCAGTGGGCCACACATTTGGATCAAGCTGATTCTTATGTTTCCCTTCATCTGCGGCCTATAAAAGGCAGCAGCAAGGTGGCCTCACAATCGGATGATCAGGATCATCTTGCATCATGGTGGGCCACAAGGCATCACAAAGAGAGAGAGAGAGAGAGAGAGAGAGAGAGAGAGAGAGAGAGAACATGAAGGGGAGGGACCCCACCAGTATTGGGCCCTCCCTTATACAATGCATACATCGAGTGGGTCCCACAATAAGTGGGCCCTTAAAATAAAAATCAACAGTGGATCACCCTCTAACGGCACTCCTTCTTTAGCTCCTTGGATTCCTAAGCTCCTTGGCTTGCTCTTTGATGGAGGATGATGAAGATTGGATGGCTAAGATGAGAGATTGGGTGGGAGGGAATGGGCCACACAAGACTTCTTTCTCTATAGAATTTACTTGGACGGTTGCTCTCCTTGGGAATTTGAGAGTGAAGAGAGAAAATGAGAGAGAGAGAGAGAGAAGTGATGGGATGAAAAGGGATGGAGTGATGGGTGATGGGTGGAGTGATAGAGTTGTAAGAAAGGGATGGGTAGAGAGAGAGAGTTGACTTTGGGAATGAGAGAGGGATGGGCTAGGTAAGGTTATGTACTTGACATTGATTGATAGATTAATGTGATGTGTTGTAAAGATTTTGTTGGTATTCACAACTCGTGATGTTTTCCTCGAAATAAATGCAGGCACACAACTCCTGGCCAGGGTATCGCATCGGCGCGTGAGACTCGGCGTTGAAACCGCGACGATGGCGTGGTCGCTAGGATACAAGTCTTGGGTCAAGCCCACATAGATATATAAGATGCAACTTAGGATTACGTGCAAATGCTGATTATAGGTCGCGAGTTGCCAAAATTTGACTGGGAGGACCACGGAAGCCTACGGAATAGTATGGTCTAGGATACGGGCCTTATAATACCACTCGGGGCCAAGTGGTCTATGCTTCTATCGAACTGGTCGATGGTTTGGGTCGACGTTTATCCGGTGGCATACAACCGTCGAGGTGATGCCTGACATATCTTGATCAGACCATGCAAAAATATAAGCGTACCATTGAAGGATATTCACAATCTCGTCCCGTAGTGGAGGTGCTAAGGACGACCCGACCTGCACTATTCAGGTAGGATTAGAGCCGTCAAGCAGAACGAAAATGAGATCTTCCATGGGACATCCTCTCTCATTTAAGCCTTCACAGGGGTACAGAGAATTTATGTTCATGGTTTGATGTTGAGCTCTTAACCCCATCGTGTAGCATTGTCGAGCTTCATGTTGGTCTCCTCTGACCAACCCGGCACCATGCTCCGTCGGGAATTTTATAGCAAGGTGATAAGTTGAGACCACTGCTCGTAGAGCATGAGAGAAGGTCAGCCGAGAATTGTGTTGTAGACGGAAGGGCAGTCGACTACTAAGAAGTTGATCATTGTTGTTATTTGGTTTTGCCCTTCCCCGACGGTGAGTGGGTGCTGTACCAACCCTCCCAGTATGACTTTACCTCCAGAGAATCCGAGCAATGGAGTCTTAACGGCTCAAAGTTGAGACCGTCTGAATCCTATTTTGTCGAACACATCAGCGAAGAGGATGTTGGCCAAGCTTCCCATATCCACAAGGATCCGGAATACCTTGCGGTTAGCTATGGTTAGCGTAATTACAACTGCATTGTCGTGTGGATGATGGATTCCTCGGGCATCCTCTTCGTTGAAGGTTAGATTGTAAGATATCACCTGTCATTATTTCAGAGGCCTACTAGTGGTGAGGATCTGATGCTCTAAGTTGGGATGGCTGATGCTCCTGGTGTGAGATCGGTTTGAGTCTCCTCCACTAACGGGCCCACCAAAGATGATGTAGATTTCCCGATTGGTGCATTGTTGATGGGCTGTTCATTCTTCGACTAGACTCAATCTCCTCTTCTATTGACGTACTCCCATAAATGCCCATTACGGATGAGCACTTCGATTTTCTCTGTGGTAGAAGCAATCACTTGTAGAGTGGTCGTGATCTCAGTGAAAATGATATTACTTTTGTTTATTTCATTTATCGGGATTGGACTTCATCTTGCCCGGCAATTTGAGGACGCGCTTGTCCTGCATTTCCATAAGAACCTGCTCGAGCATCTTATTGAGGGGGGTATATGTATTGAACTTACTATCGGGTCTCTTGTTCAGACGTTGACTCCCTTGCGATTAGCTGTTCTTCCTTTTCTTGCTTCCGCTGGTCGAGCTGACTTCTTCTTTCGGTTGTCGTTCCTTAGCCGCTGTTCCTTTATTCTGGACGGCCTTTCACAAGGTAGAAGCCTCCTCGGCATTGGAATATTCCCGAGACCTGTTTAAAAGGTCGGCCATTGTCGTTGAAGGATTTTTGTTGAGCGAGAAGAGGAACTTACGGTCTCTTACCCCCCCATTATTGAAGTCAGAGCAATTTCCTTGAAGTGCACTTGCACCTGCATTGCTTTAATATTAAAGCGCTTGATGTAGTCCTTCAGTAACTCTCCTTCTTTCTGAATGATATGGAGGACATGAGAATTCGGTTTGAGCCTTTCCTTCCCTCCAATAAAGTTTGTAATGAAAGCTTTGCTGAGCTGGGAGAAGGAACTGATAGACTATGGTCTCAATTACCTGAACCACTTCTGAGCTGCTCCTGTCAGAGTTAGGGGAAATGCACAGCACATGACCACAGTGGATGCATCGTGCAACTCCATCCAGACCTTGAACGATTCTAGATGCTTAGATGGGTCGGTGGTTCTGAAAAATTGAGCAATCTGCGACATACGGAACCTTTCTGGTAGTTGTGCTAGCATAATGTCGATGGTAAATGGAGGTTCGATTTCCTTCATTATTTCCTCAACTGGGGTCGGAGCTTTTGCGCGGAATGCCTATCGCATATCGCCGATCTGACCACGTAAATCTTTTACCTCGACTTCCCATGGTTGGCCGCTTTCAACCATAGCCTCAACAGTTACCTCGAGAGCCTTGCTGCACTTCTTCATGTCTAATTTGTGGCAGAGGTCAGAAGCAAGAAGAGCTGCCATACTGGAGATATGAGAAGGTGCTGGTCTTGCCGACCTGAGTTGTAGGCTCCTATGGGATGTGACAGGCACAGTAGAGGGCTGAGGGTGGTTTTGGACCAATTGGTCAGCTTTTTACCTAGTCCCTTGTGTGCGTCGAGGTTGTAGCTACTTCAGTAATTGTCTCATAGTTCATGTTATTTGTTGAGGCATAAAAATCAATCAAGAGACGGGAAGAGAATTCTTGAAAAATCATACAAGACATTATATTATGGGGTTGTGCGGCGCACAATGATAGCTAGTATAAAAGTTAGGTTGTGCGGCGCACAACAAGAGCCACCGAGGAAGTTGGATTGTGTAGTGCATAATTGAAGATGCTGAGGAAATAACGATCGTGCGATGCACAATGGATGTTGTTTAGCAGAAAGGGTTGTGCGATGCACAAATAGGAGCGAAGTGAGGGATGCCGTTGTGCGGTGCACAACTAATGCGAGCATATAATAGGTCTGACTGCACAATAGACATGTGTGCACAAAGGGTTTGTTGAGTGGAGCTCTCACATGTGGAAGGCTATAAATACCCCACTACCCCCTAAGATTATTATTAGAACAAGATCGGAGCAGAGAGAAAAAGATCCAGACTTCAGTTAAACTCAGGTATTGGAGATATCAGTTATGCGGCGCACAACTAGTGGGGCACATAACTGAAGTTAGTGCACAACTGGTAGGGCGCATAATCTGTGTGGGCAAATGTCTGGTGGGGCTCACAACCTATATGATTGCACAACTGACTTGACTGTATGAGAAGTTCACTGCATGGATGATTAGTTCAAAGCTCTTATCTGAGTTGAATGATCAATGTATCTTCTCAGAAGCTTGGGGTTAATCAGAATGAATGATGTTCCAGTACAACAATGTTTCCATGACTAAAGATCATGATGCGATCTGAAATACTGCAGAAATTAAATATCGAACACTTAGTATTTGTATTAAATCATGTAGGATGCTTTACTTTGGAATAAAAGGAGATAAAGGATCTAAATGAATTTAAACTAAATGAATATTGTGATTATTCTCTTCATCATTCCTTTTTTAGACTAAATGCATTTGTTTCTTGTCGAAACATTATTGTTTAATGCTTCAACCTGCTGTTCAAGGGAGTTTAGTTGTCCTCCCTTATTGCAGGACCATAGCACCAGTGTCATAGGTGCAGAATTAGCCTTCTATTGGGAGGTGGAATCCTGTTGACTACCAGGCTACTTTGCTAGTGCGTGGTCTACTGCAACGGAGGAGGTATGAGCCTTCTTTTTCCCTTTGGCCATTGTTGTATGTACAAAACGATGGTGATGGCTTTCAGTGTCATTTTCCATAAATGACGCCAAACTGTTAATGCTGTTTTCTAATTAATCCTCTTAGGACCCTTGAGAACCTGTACAAAGAACAAACGAGGAAGACCCTAGCTAGTGCAGGGGACCCTCCGATGTCAAAGTCAGGAATCTGGGTCTTTTTAGATATTATATAAGGGTAGAGATAGTGTGTGTGTGTACCTTTCACCATTAGGGGTCTCCCTATTTATAATAGAGGGGAGATCATATGCTAAATGGATCCTCCCTATTTAGTAGGTATGTATTGTAGTCAGATTAGAACTCCTAACACATCAAAGATCTCCTAAGATCCTCAGCGGGGATCTCGGAATCCAGAACTGATCGCGAGTTAGATTTGTGATCTTGGGAGGAAATATCGGATAGATCTTCCTTCATATTGGGTCGGCCTCTGTCTTGAGATCTGCGCGTAGTCGTCAAGCTTCGATTAAGGTCGGATGATGGAAATTACAATACCGACCGAGCTATAAGGAGGTCGGCATCATTTGATAGTTAAACCTACTAAAGTTCCTTATATTCTCTAGTTCATATAACCTTTTAGTTTCTTCGTGAGGCTTGATAACCTCTCTGAGTTCTCGTAGGGAGTCTAACCTTGGTTGCACCGACCTTAGTCATGTAAACCTTGGTCGCCCGACCTTAATGTTCAGTCAGACGGTTGACCTTTTTCCTCATTGGCCTTTTCCTTGCTCTTAGCTCAATAGACCATGCTAGGTCTTAGTTCGACCAACTCCTTTGTGTTGGTCTATTTTTCCTATAATAATAAGTTCCACTTGTTCAACTATGATTGACCACTAGTCGAGGAGGTTACCATTAAATATCATAATGTTGGAGTCTCATGAGTCGGTGATGGTGGTATGTGACACTATACTCGAGCTGTCGGCCTATTCTGGGTGACGAGCCCCCCGTAGTGACCTTTGAGCTTTTTTAAATTGGCTGGTTGCAATTGTAATAATAACTGTTGGGCTAAATGCATTCATAGCATACAAGTCACTATGCATGTACTATATGTACTTTAGTTGGAGATTGGCCACTGGTTACTACGCACATACGAGATGTACTTTCGCTATTGACTGGCCATGGGCACTACACCATACTATATGTACTTTCGCTGGTGGTTGGCCTCTTTTTATGAGCTTGGTCACTATGCACGTATAAGATGTACTTTCACTGGTGACCGGGCATAGGTCACTATGCATGTACCATGTGTACTTTCATTGGTGACTGACCATGGGTCACTACGCACGTACAACATGTACTTTCTCTGGTGATTGGCCACTGGTGACTATGCACGTATGAGATGTACTTTCACTAGTGACTAGTCATGGGCCACTACGCATGTACTATGTACTTTCACTGGTGGTTGGCCACTTTTTGGAAGCTTAGTCACTACGCACGTACAGGATGTACTTTCGTTGGTGACTGGCCACGTGCATGGGTTTTGGCCCAAAGTCAACTGGATGAGCATCCCAAGTTGATGTGCACTCATACATCTATGCATTTAATAGACCGATCGTGTATTATCTTGAATGCCTTATTGTTTAAAACTATGCTTGACTAATGCAATGATGTGTAATCTTGATGGGAATTCACACTGAGTTGGCCACTCATTTATCAAATATATAACCGTACAGGCAGTGCAGGTGGTTAAAATAATACTCATGTTCAGAATGACGAATAACATGTTATAACTATTAGGGATGTATGGCTACATTTGCATAGGAGAAGCTGAGTGATCTCACAACTCAAGCTTTACTACATGTTATTATATTTCATGGGTTAAATTATTTATTTCTTGTATTTGTTAGTATTGAGACATTGGTTTGTATAAGCCCTTTGGGTAGCCGCTCGTTTATTCTGAATATATATGCAAATT
This sequence comes from Magnolia sinica, assembly GCF_029962835.1. Lineage (NCBI taxonomy): Eukaryota > Viridiplantae > Streptophyta > Magnoliopsida > Magnoliales > Magnoliaceae > Magnolia > Magnolia sinica. The sequence goes on from NC_080577.1 coordinate 37,500,562, forward strand.
TTCTTTATGTTTGATTTGACCCTCTTCCACTTAACTGCTAACTCTGATAAAAGGGAAAAAATACCTGAGATTTGTAAGTGCTATGTTTTCTAGATCCTATTATTGTCAAATTTTGTAGTGCCAAAACCTCTTGGAATCTGTGTCTTGTGTAGCTCATTTACAAATTCAAGACATTGCATCTCATGTACAAGATCAAAGGTCTTTACATCAAGAACTTCAAATGCAAGATTACATGTTCATATTCAAGTACAACACTAAGTGTGAATTCATTCTTTCAAGCTTCAAAAGTTTAAGTTTTCAAAGCTTCGTCCAAGTCAAGACAAAGTTCTTTACTTTGAACCTTAAGCTCAAGCTTCAATGTTAGTCATATTCAACCTTCAAAAGTCTCAAGTTCAAGCTTCATCATATCAAGGTTCGTGATCTTCAAAGAACAACTATCAACTGAAGCAAAAGAAGGTTCAATGTTCATCCATCATGTATAAGGTATGAATGACCCTAGATTGACCATAGGATAAGTCATTTTGAATACATAATTTAAATTGGGTCACTTTATAAGTGCATTGACTGTTCTCGACTAGTCTTAGACTATGTTCGACTAGTCCTAGCACTGGCTCGACCAGTTTAAGAATTCCTCAACTAGTCCTAAGTTTGTTACTAATTTTCAGGAATTCTTGTTATTCCCTCGACCAGTCCTGGAGACTGATCGACCGGTCGTGTGAACAGTGCTCGACCAGTCTTGTAGGTTCGACCCAAAGTTCAACAACTAATTTGAGTTCCACACGACCAGTTGTGGATAAGACTCGATCGTTCGTGGAGGCCACTCAACCAATCGAGCAGGCCATTCGACCAGTCGTGGAACAACCTTATCTTATTGCGCCTAAATTTTTAAAAGTTTGTTGGTCCTTCGACTAGACGTGCCAACCTCAGGGCCAATCGAGAGTACGATTTCTGCACTTATAAATAAAGCATGAAATTCAGAGTTTGATATTCAATTCAAGCAAAATCAATACACCACTCTGAGAGATAAGTTAGTGATATTCTTAAGCTATTTAGTTCTTATTTCATATTCTCTTTAATTAACTTTTTTTGCATTTGATTTTGTATTCTGAATTTCAATTTTATTTGAAAGAGGGATTGAAGTATTCCCATTTCTTGAAATCAAAATCAAATCACGCTAGCCCAACTTGATTTAATTTAAAAATCATTTAGAACCTAGAACCATTTCATAATTGAGTGTGGACATTGAACTTCTACGTTGAACTTTTACTCCGATTTGGTTCTACCGGGCTGCATCAAAGGAGAATATCCAGATAAGTCTATTTACTTTTTTGTAAATTTCTATTTTGGTTTTTGAGATTGTGCCAGGAAAACTTTGTTTTGGTTTATCTAAGGTGATCCAAAAAACTCAGAGTGGGGTTTTTTGAATTGTGTAAGCCCACTTAAAAGACACAATTGTGAGGGTTTTAGGTGAACCTTGAAAAACCTATTTTCATAGTGAATGCTAATATCCGTTGTGTGAGGATATTAGGAGTGGAGTAGTTGTGTGGCTGTTTTTCTAAACAGTTGGTGTACACACAAGTGAACCACTATAACTTCTGGTCTTGTGGTGATTGATTGTTTATTTCATTTTGTGGATGTTGTAATTTCCCTTTATGCATTTGTAGAGAATGTTGTAATTTCTTTTATGCAAGTGTGGGAATGTTGCAATAGCTTAGTTATTTCCTTTGCTATTTATTTCTTTATTCCTCTCTATCGATTTGAGATTTTAATACACAGATTGTTCTAGGAATCTGGTTGTCCTACCATAAGCCATTGGTTTTTGGTATAAGGTTGTCCTTAGAACAACATCTGTATCAACCTCTCAATACTTGTATACTTGAGGTTGTTTTACATTTCTGGATTGTGGATTGTTTAATTGCTATCTTTTATTTATATTTGTTTAAATTTCACTGTTAAAATTTTAATTTGGCATAGTCCTATTCACCCCCCCCCCCTCTAGGACTCATAGCTCGGCCTTTTCAAGTGGTATCAGAGCCTAATAGCTCGTTTTAATTATTATATCTTTTGGATTAATTTCCTTAGCTAATCGATCTGAGCTTTGTAAGATGTCAAATTTTGATAGCCTTTCAATCACTAGGCCTCCACCATTTGATCTCCAATTATGCCTATTGAAAAGCTAGGATGAGAATTTTCTTAAAATCCATGGATGAAAGTGTGTGGCAAGACACAGTGACTAATTGGACCCCTCCTACCACTAAAGTAACTGGTACCGACGGATCCAAAACTATGAAAGTCACATCTTATTTCTCTTGGACCACTCTTCAGAAAAGTGAGAGTAGAGTTAATGCAAATGCTCTAAATGCAATTACTTGCGCACTATCACCGAATGAATTTAAAAGAATTATATCCTGTGATACTACAAAGTAAGCCTGAGATATTTTAGAAATGACACACGAGGGAACAACAATTGTCAAAAAATCTAAAGTCCAAATCCTCACAACTAAATTTGAGGAAATACGTTTGGAAGAAAGTGAAACTTTCATTAACTTCTATACAATATTGAGTGACATTGTCAACTCTATGTGGGGTCTCGGTGATAGAATCCCAGAAAGTAAACTCTGTGCAAAGATACTACGCTCACTGCCTGAATGGTTTAATTCAAAGGTGACTACGATCTAGGAACTACGTGATACAGATAATATGAGGGTAGAAGAATTAGTTGGCTCATTACAAACCTATGAGTTAAACTTTAAAGCTCCTAAAGGTAAATCCATCGCTCTTAAATCTTCTAAATGTATTTCTCAAGAAAATAGTAGTAATTCTGATTTAGAAAATTTTGAAGATGATATGGCCCTTTTAGCTAAAAAGTTTTATAAGATTTTTAAAAATAAAAAGAGGGTCAATTTTGAAAAATCTAGTGAAAGGAAAAGATCTAAATCTAAAACCTGAAAATCTTTAAAAGACAGTCAGTGTTACAATTGCCATGAATATGAGCATTTAGCGAACAAGTATCCTAAAAAGGATAAACCTAAAAAGAAAGGTATGTTGTCTACTTGGGATGAATCTTTTGGCTCTGAAGCCTCTTCTAAGTTAGAAGATTCTGAAACCAAGTTGGGTAATGAAGTTAAAGCCCTTATGACTCTAGCCAAGTTCACTTTTTTAGTTCATGATGATTCAACTAGTGAAGAAAATCTGAATAGTGATCATGAAAATGAAGAAGATCTTCAAGATGCTTATAATGCCCTATACAAGGAACGTTGTAAAATTGCTGTAAAACTAAAACTTCAGAAAGAAAAGTTTTCAAAACTTAAAGAAAATTTTGATAATCTTATTTTAGAAAAATCTTACATTTCAGATAGTTTTGAAAAAACTAAGTGTGACTTAGATTTCAAAACCTCCCAAGTTGAAAGCTTAAAATCTGAAAATGAAAAACTAAAACTTGAAGTCTCTTCACTTTTGAGTTTAAAAGACACTTGGAGGTATGCCCAAGGTGATCCTAAGTTAGAAAAACTCTTATTCAGATCCAGAAAATGTGGCGATCGATCTGGATTGGGCTACGATAAAAGTATTCCTCCCAAACATAAGAATACTCCACCTAAATTTGTGAAAGGAAAGGGAAAAGTCTGAATGAAAACTATTCTAAAAATGCTAAGACTTTTCAAACTTTAAAACCTAAACGCAACCATATCAACTATAAAAATCAGAATTATAATCCTTTAGCTGAGAAAATTGTTGATTTACGTAAGGAGCTCTTAAAATCTAACTCAGTAGGTCGATCTTATAACAACTACAAATATAAGAAGACCAACTATACTCCTAAACCCAAGACTATAATGAAATGGGTTCCCAAGGTTACTTGCTTGGTTTCCCACACTGCTTTCAAAGCTACAAGCCAGTCAAAGTGGTACCTAGACAGTGGATGCTCCAGACACATGACTGGTGACAAAGGTCTATTTACCAATCTTAAAGATATGACTGATGGTTCAGTCACATTCGGTGATGGTAGCAACTGCAGAATTGTTGGCCAAGGTACGGTTCAACTTTTTAACCTCCTTTTATTTGAGAATGTTTTATATGTAGAAGGGTTAAAACACAACATATTAAGCATCTCTCAAATATGCGATAATAATCATAGTGTAAAATTTACTAACCTAGGGTGCGAAATTCTAAATAAAAATGGTTCTGTAATATTAACTGGTTACAGAACGTTTGAAAACTGCTACATTATGAGTGATTTAAGCTCATCTAATCTATTGTGCTACATGGTCCATACTGATGAAACCGAGTTATGGCATAAACGCCTTGGACATGTTCACTACTGCAACTTGTATAGATTGAGCAAAAGAGAGTTGGTAAGAGGCTTACCCAAAATACAAAAAATAGACAAAATTTGTGGTGAATGACAGATCAGCAAACAAACTAGGAGTACTGACAAAAAGGTGAACTCCAATGTCACATCTAAATCGCTCGAACTTCTCCACATGGATCTTATTGGACTAACCAGAACGGAGAGTCGAGGAGGTAAGAAGTATATACTAGTAATTTTTGATGACTTTACCAAATATACGTGGGTAGTCCTCTTATGAGACAAATCAGAAACTCTTGATGAAGTAAAAAGCGTACTTAAACATATCCAAATAGAAAAAGGATCTCAAGTCTGTAAGATCCATAGTGATCATGGATCAGAATTTGAGAATAGTAGTTTTGTGAAGTTATGCACTGATCAGGGAATATCACATGAATTCTCTGCGCTCAAAACACCACAAAAAATGGTATGGTAGAAAGAAAAAATAGAGTGCTTTAAGAAATGACAAATGTAATGTTAAATAGTATGAAGCTCCCTAAAAATCTTTGGGCCAAAGCCATAAACACTTCTTGTTATATAATTAACCGCGTTTATACTAGAAAATCAAATGGGAAAATGGCTTATGAAATGTGGTTTGATAAGAAGCCTAGTGCCAAATACTTTCGAGTTTTTGGTAGCAAGTGCTACTTTTTACGTGACCGAAAAAATCTGGGTAAGTTTGACACCAAAAGTGATGAAGGGATATTTTTAGGGTATGCTCTAAATAGTCAAGTGTATCGGGTTCTTAATAAGAGAACCAGTGTAATTCAAGAGTCCATTAATGTGGTTATTGATGATCACTTGAATGCATCTGTCTCAAATTCAGAAAATGAAGAAGTACTTTTAATTGATAAACCAGATACTTCATCAAGTCAAAATAACTCTGAACTAAGAACTATTAAAGACCATCCAACTATCAGATTCTTGGAAACCCTCTCACTGGTGTGTGCACTCGTAAACAGTTAGAAGATATGTGTAATTACATATGCTTTCACATCTCAGATAGAACCGGCTAACGTAAAAGAAGCTCTTACTGATGACAACTGGATAGTTGCGATATAAGAAGAGCTTAATCAATTTGTTAGAAATAATGTTTGGTACTTAGTTCTTAGACCAAAAGATAAGCATATTATTGAAACAAAATGGATTTTCAAAAATAAGTCTGATGAACTTGGTAATATTATTAGAAATAAGGCTAGGTTGGTGTTGAGGCATAAAAATGATGGAGGGCTGAAGTAAAGGAAGATTGAAATTGAGAAAGAGAATTGAAGAAAAAGAAGAATGAAGTGACTTGAGGGTGGTTTGTGCGGGTCCGCGCAACAGATATCCATGGCGTGGGACCACGCAACTAAAATAGGCATTGCGCGAGTCTATGCAATGAGTTCCAAGGGTGATTCTTCACAAAAAAGGTCTTAAACACTGAAAGGCGGATCCCATGGTGCCAAAATCGAGGTACCACACGTGCGAGGGCCTATAAATACCCCCCTCCCCTCCTTCATTTAAGGGGGATTAAAGATTTTTTGGAGGAAGCGGAGCAAGGAGGAAGATCAAAGGTGAGAGAGAGAAGGCTACAGTGGTTTGCGTGGGTCCGTGCAACCGACATCCGTTGCGCGGGTTCGCGCAACCAAACTGCCCTGCAGTCTGTGAAGATAAAGGGCTATTATGCTACCGAAATGGTTGAAGTCTTCAAGTTCCTTCTGTTCAAGTCTAAAGGAGAATAATCAGCGGAAGAGAATATTCCTCCTAAGTCCTAGGAGATGACTGAAATCACTGATGAAATGTTATCGAATTTAATATTTGACTATGACAGTTGAACTCACAATAATTCCTTTGTCTCAAGTAATCTATCTTAGAATCAAGGGATACTAGAAGGATGTAAATGAACTCAGTATCAATAAAGTGTGATGATCGTTTTAAATACTCTTTCTCTGTTATGTTTAAATAAGATAATCTCCCAAATCAAATGCATTTGTTTTCTTGTCAAAACAAAATGGCGACTCTGCTGGGGATATTTCTCTTATTTAACATTAGCAGTGAAATCGTTATGAAACTTTCATCACAGCTTGGCATCTTTTAGACGACAAAATGGCGACTCTTTGCAGGAACATCCTCCCCTTCATCTCTAAGATAGATTATTTAATTCTTCAACCGCTAACTACAATCATGTTTCGTGTTTGAAGGTTTCTGCATCCGATTACAACCTACTATTCATGGCACTCCTGTAAGAAAATTGAACTTCCGATTCACTCCAACCGGGTTCGTGATAGAATACACACCGGATCGAATCCCGTAGCACATGACTCGAATCCCTGCAAGTGGAAACAGCATGGCTCGGGCAACAGCTGGGGTTGTATCTGCTTTGCCTCAACCATTGGGGACGATGAAGGCTGGACTATTATAACATCCCGTAGGACGAGAGCACGAAATGTAAGAAGTTGTAGAATGAATCAGCCTTCACTAAGAGTCAGAGGGCCGATAACACGTAATGCAGTCAAAAGGAATTCCGAACTCGCTCCTTCGGTGATATATCCCGAATGATTAACCCCGCAATTGACAGTGCATGACTTCCCAGTTTTGAGTGCCCCGAGAGTCAAATGGATGAGAGAGCAGAAAGGAAAAGCGCTGTTAGTCAGTTCACCAATGTCCGTGCTGCCCCAGACGAGTTCACCAGTACCAGTATCACCCCAATCGATTAATGATGTTGGGAGCATAGAAAAGTCCGATGAAACCCCATTATCTCCCCTCTTTGTAAGTCCCATTACATCAGCATATTCTTGCTTTACTCCAACTACTGCTTCGTCAAAGAGTGGAGAAGCTGCGGTATATATGGTCGGGATGAACTCAGAATGTAGAGCGACCATGGAGGATCGTATCAATGAAATGCATTAATGGAAGAATGCAGAAGCCTCAGAGAAACCCTGGCAACCCTTGCACAGAGTATAGCCCAGATGGCGGTCCCCCAGAGTACAATGAATGGACAAGAAAACCAGCCTGACAGCCTCCAACCACAGGGGGCAGGGTCACTGGGGTCCATTCCAGTGGCAAGAACCGTGACACAAGATGAAGTGAGACAAGTGGTTGAGGAAGCTATCAGAGTAGAAAGAGAACGCAAAAATACTGGCCGTTTTAGGTATCAAACGCCGTATCCAAGGGAGGTAGAAGATATCCCCTTTCCAGCCAATTTCAAGCATCTGGATTTTCAAAAGTTTAACAGGGAAGGATCTCCAAAGGAACATTTAATGCATTTCATCACTAGCATGGAAAATTTTTCTACAATACCACAGTATTGCTTACGATTATTCGGGTCGTCACTACCACACAAAGCATTTCGATGGTATTCCAGTTTGGCACCAGGATCGATACGTACTTGGGAACAAATGCAAGAGGTTTTCATGTCAAAATTTTTCTCTTCAGAGCATGATGTCAGTATTATGGAGTTGGTTTTCATACGGTAGAGAGAAGGAGAACCGGTTGAAAAGTTTATAGATAGATAGAAAACATTAGGAGCCTCATGCAGACAGTTATCGGAAGAAAAAGAGCAGGTCAAAATGTATCTGAATTCTATGGGGACGGGAATCGCGTTTGGGCTCACCAGCGCCGATATCAGAACTTTTCACGACCTAGATACTAAAGCTCACGCTTTGGAATTGATGACTCGTAAGATGCCAACGTTCCACCATGAGACAGTTAGGAGGGTATCCAGCAGAATGGCCGTGAATGCTATCAATCGTGACAAAAGAGGCAAAGATACAAGGAACTCGAGGGAAAAGAGGCCGGACCGAAGAGAAGAATGGGGCCAATCAAATAATAAATACAGTGAAAAAAGACCTAGGATGCTCAAGAGGGATTCGTGTTTGACAAGGAAGATGTTTCCCTATGATGAACCAACTATTAAAAGTCGGCATGATAGAATTACCAGAGCCCAAACACCCTGACGATGTGACAAAAACTAAGGAAAGAGATTTTTGCCGCTATCACCACTTGGTGGGACATCCAATAAAGAATTGCTATACACTGAAACGTATAATACAACAGATGATAGATAGGGGTGACATAGTACTTGGTAAAGAAAAGGAAAGGGATATCATGACGATAGTGAATGTGCTTACAATTCGAGGAAAAGCTCGAGATGCGAATAAGAAGGGAGATTGTAAAACACTGAAGAAGGTAGCAGTGATTACATTATGATTGGGTAAGAAGATAACAAGTCCTGTGTAGCAGAAACCATAAATTACTGGGAAAGAAGTCATTGAAAAGCAGAACAATGATGGTAAAATAGAAAAGAAGTGCGAAGTGGCGAAAGTGACTTATGATGTAGTGAGTCATTTGAAGGGTATACCGGCTCGATTAAGTGTTTACGATGCACTTAAGCTATTAGAAGAATTTTGACAGAGCTTAGTTCAAGCATTGTCCGATCACGACATTAGAGAAACTTTATTGGCAGAATTGGAGCATGAAGAACACGATGAACAAGAAAACTGTCTACCAGTCATTTCCTTCTCTGATGACGATTTGATCTGCTAAGCAGAGCATAACAGGCCGTTGATGATAGAAGGTCATATCCGTGGGAAGAAAGTCAAGCGGATCATGATAGACAATGAGTCTGCGGTGAACCTCTTGCCACTCTCGACGTTGAGTAAATTGGATTACCGTCGTTCAGATCTACATCCTAGTGGAATGATGATACAGGGCTTTAATCAAGACGGGCAACGCGCACTTGGTAAGATTACAGTAGCGCTGGATATAGGAGAATTAACTACTGATGTTGTGTGTCATGTTATAAATGCAGTAACAACATACAATCTTCTCCTAGGAAGGCCATGGATACATCAATATAGCATTATACTCTCTACTCTACTTCAGTGCTTCAAATACTATAAAGATGGAATACAACATAAAGTAATGGTTGACGCAAAGCCTTATACAAAGGCCGAATCCTTCTTTGCAGATGCTAGTTACTATAAAGGATTTGTTATAGAGAGAAAGAACGATGAAAGCAAGGTCCTAAAGGACATTCAAGTGAATGTGATTAAAGAAAAAACAGAAAGGGCAGAATCATTCGAAACTGTAGAAGTAAAGAAGAAATTCTACTTTCTATCGAAACATATGAGGCAGCCAGGGTAACCGCCATTAACCTTGTTGTCATCCGAACAGTTGAAAATTTTACAGTCTAATTACACAATGCCACTGCCGTATGTTGAAAGGAATAAACCATTTTTGGCCGCTCCAGGGAGATTTCAGGTTGAGGCAAGCATAAAATACCCTGAACTAATAGAATTTTATGTTTCAGAAGAAGCAAAGACAAGAGAAGAAACCGAGAATAATGTGTACCATGGTAGGCTGACGCCACAAGATCTTAAAAAATATAGTCAGGCAAGTAAGAAGATTATGAAAAACATGGGTTTCGATCATGAAGAACCCATTGGCTTAAATCATGGGAAGGGAATCCAAATCCCTATTGGGATCAGTCAGGATAAGGGACTGGGGGTAGACTCATCAGTGAATATGATTACAGCTGCGCAGTCTTCTACGACAATGCATTGCTTCAATGTCTCTATGGAGAAAGAGTTGATTAAACAAACGCAAAGACAATTCCGTACAGACTCGGTTCCCCTGATAGAAGAAGTAGTGAATAAGTTGATACAGGTCGAATTTATCAGGGGGGTCAAATATACTGATAGTGCCACATTGATCATATGGCGCATAATCATGGATCCTGATTGAAATAAAAGTAACATCAGTACAGCAGTTCAAAATAATCATGGATCCTAATTCAAATATACCGAGATGATGAAAATGTGAAGATAAGCCTGGAAGAGTTGGATTTGTTCGATAAGAAATACTTGACAGCCCAACAGTAATTGCAATTATATCAGGGGGCAAATTCAAGTCTAACTAGGATAGGCTGTACATCTTAAAAGAGGTATATTCCAATAGGGCAAACAGAATCGTATATCGATCAATGCTTTCTTTGTCAAAAGATATCGTTCTTGAAGACACTACTAATTTTGATCCAGAATATCATCAGAATAATGATTCTGAATCAAAAGGGGGTAAGAATAGATCATGGCCATGTATCATCTGATGAATGAATAAAGAAGAAATTCATGAGCATATTAAAGTGAACATCACCATCATCAAGCGAGCCTTACAAAATTCTGTCTAAAATTGACACCGTCACCAAGCTGGTATATTATGGACAACACAAACGGACAGATCGGTATAACCAAAGATATCAGCAGAAGTGATGATGTAGAGATGTCTATCATTCTCACAACAACTAATCATAGTTATCATTGTCTTCTAAGACATTTTAAGGTAGCCTAATCAAGTCAATGGCCAATCGTGCATAAGGCCTATCAAGATCGCCATTCGGGCAGCGGTGAGAAGGCAGTGGCCCTAAAAAGCCTGTGAAGGCCATCGTATGCATACCCATGCGGGCAGCTGACGAAGCCAATGACAAAAAGTCTAAAAAGGCTAAAAGTCCTCAAATGGCTAGTCACGCGTAACCCCCACGCCATCTATATAGCTTTCCGGCAGCATCACGGGGAATGGAGAAAAATGCCCTCCCGTGAATGGGCTCGACCATACAGACAAAGAAAATGAGGGCCGTAGTGTGAGCTTTAGATAGGCCAACCGTGCGTAAGACCCCCCAGATCTACGGTTTGATTTCAGTACTAACTCATGAGGAAGGGCTTAAACCTACTCATTGATAGACTGGCGGCCCTAGATTTGGTACCCTAAAGGTCCCCTTGTGCACCCCGTGAACTCTAGAGAGTTACTGCGGGCAACTCTGTGTGTAATTCCAACCGAGTTCACGGCCCCGGTAGCTTCACTGGGCCCCTCTGATGGATCGCGGTTTGTGAACTCCTTAGGCTGTGAGAAGTCCAGTGAACTCCTAAGAGTTACAAAGGCCATCACATGAGACCCGGCTCCACTACTCAAGAGCTTAAACTATGTGTAACTAACTGAATTAAAATGTAGCGCCGCCAATGAAAAAATATATAAATAAATGAAATCACATAGGAAATCCCACACTAACAAGCATAAAATACTAGTGTTTATATTAATCCATCAGTCAGTAATTATGCTAAGATTACTGCATAGACAATATGTTCAAAATAATGTATGATGTCGAAATGCATTAAAGAGATTACTGAAAATCGTCACTGAAAATCAAAAGAGATTACTTGTTCAAAAAAGCATGTATACAAAAGGAATTACGTGCTTAAAGTTCTTCTATAATTCCCACTATCCTCATATACTTTTGCAAGTCTTCTTTTAATTGCATTTGAGCTTCAATATGCTTTGACTTTTCCTCAAGTATGATCTTTGCTTGGTCTGGAAGACCAGCCAGCTTATCTTCCAAGGATGCAATCATCTCTTTGCTCTTGAGCAGCTCGGACTTCTCAGTGTTGACAGACTGAATATTGATTTGAATCTTTCTCTCAAACTCCTTTATGGATAGTTCCTTCTCACGCCCTTTTAATTCTAGCTGCGAAATCTCTTCCTTCAGAGTGGTGATGCGGTCTTGTATAATCACTTTGTCATCGGTATAGATCTTCAGTTGTTCTTGAAGAACTAGTTGTTCTTGGTCAAATTTAGAGATAGTGGAAGCAATGAGAGAAGCCTTTTCCTTAGGCAAAGTTAACTGCTTCCCATACTTCAGAATCTCAAGAGCAATTGTAATATTCTCCACTGATGCCAAAGAGATTATTGAATCGTGAAATGTGAGAAGGGAATCATGTAGGGCAGAGATGTTAATTTTTGCCATTCTTGCAGAACTTCCTAAAATTTCAATGACAATGTCCAAGTCCGACCAATGTTCAGGATCTTTAAAGATGTGACCTATTGCTGACAAAGAATTTCTCATTAAAAGCATCTTGTGGGCAGGAATCTTCGTAAGAGATGACAGCTCGGAAGCAGTGGCCATGGACTCAGAACTTGCTGCTCCACTATGAGGAGGAGCCCCTGTAGTATGAAGAAGGAAGAAAGATAAGATAAGCAATACTAGTTGGAAGATGTACAGTTCCTAAAAGTCAATATATATATACCTGCCGTAGAAATATGAGTAGCGAGAGGAGGGATTTCTTGGACTGTAGAGGGGTCGACTCATAACATGTCAGCGAAGGAAGGTGCTCTGGCCTCTATGCTTGAATCTCTGGTAGTAGTAGGTAAATCAGCAGCCTCTATAGGAAAGATAATTTCATGGGCTACCCTTTTTGGTGCTGTCAATGGAACTGGAGGGACCCTTGGCGAAGTCACTGATGCAGTTGGAGGAGGGTTTAAGGAAGGAGTATCACCCGTTTCAATATTCGCAACATGAGCGCCTGAAATAAAGATATGGCAATGATGATGAGAAGATTATCGTTAAACATGCATATAAATATTTAGAGAACTAAAAAAAAATAAAATCCCTTACTAGGTGAATATCCATATTCTCCATAATTTAAGGGTTCTTCTTCTTCCTCAATTGTTGCAGGAGACTTTGCAGGAATGTTGGTACTGGGAAGGATTTCGGAAGCCATAAGAGGGTGTTCTTTTTCAAGATTTTTAGTAATTACATCCTCCTCCTCGTCTATATTGATTTCTCCTTCCTCGAAATCATCTTCTTTGTCCTCATCGCTCGCGTCATCTTCATCATCCTCATATTCCGTAGAGGCGGTACCCTCTGATGAAGAGGTCAAGCTTTCGTCCTCTAAGCTCTCTTCATCAACTTCTTCAATTACGACTTTCTTTCCCTTATAAGAGGCAGCTTGTCTACTTGCTAGTTGAGGCACTCTCTCAGCGGGAACTGAAGGGGATGTAGATGTATGCCTACCGCCTTCCCGAGGAATAGATGGCGACGCCTGCAAGCGTGTTCGTGACCTGGTCATAGGAGACGATGAGCTAGGAGGAGTAGGCTGTGCAGGGGGAGCTGGTTCATCCTGAATTGGTCCTTCCTGAGCTGTTGCAGTTTCTGCAGGAATAAGAGAAGATGTTCCTTCAACATCTTCTATGACCCGGCCGCCAAAGTCATGAGGGACTTGCTCAAATTCTGTTAAGATCCCATGAGCAAACCAGCCATCTAGGGTATTAATGGGCTTCTTCTCACGGATCGGCTCTTCTATCGATATTTTTTTTATAAATCTCACCGTGATGAGATGCACGGCTCTTCTCTAGAATAAACCCAATTCCGCCCTCAAATTTTCTGCCCCTTAGCCTGGGCGGATGAAGAAAGATAGGGGAGTCCACTGGTAAACATTTGTTGACCAAGTACGACTGATGATCTCACCACCGCATCCAGTTGTATGAAGTGAGAACTATGCGGTTGCAATTGGGAATTTTGAAGGAAGAATTAACGCGACCGCCTAGTAATTGCTTCCATATCATAGCCCAATTAATAAGACCAGTTCCGTAGCAATGCATCTTTTTGGTGACCAATCCGCAGTCTTCCGGCACGGCTTGGTCATAGCCAAATTGGCGAGCAAAGCGGCTGGGGTAATAAGGCTCTCGCCAGAATTCCATCCCTTTTCGGAGAGGTAGGCTGCAGGCGCGAATAGAGAGAAAGAAAGCTCTTTCTACTATAGTAAGTGTTCCCTGATCCACCATGTCAGTGTCCTCAATGTAGCGATGGAGACGAAATTGGAAGAAGTCTATTTGATCATCATCTCGAATTTTATTAGTCACCCATTCGTATGACCTTTTTGGCATAGCCCTCTGCTGAAAGAACCAGAGTGGGAGATGCATAGGATGAACATATGCCTTCTCTGGTGCTTCGAAGGTCCAGGGGAAGTAAACTCCCAACCAGCCGGTGAAATAGTGCCATGAAGTATATGCCGAGGAAGATCCAATGGTGGGGTTCTTGATGTGTGTGGCTATTTCTCCAAAGGCTCTGTAGATAGAGCATAGCACTGGAGGTGCAAGGGAATACTTTTGCCCCTTTGCCAAAGCACCGGTAATAATAAAGACTATGGGACAAATAACATCTGCCCATTTGGAACTTGGAAGTGCTACGATGCTTAGCCAATAAGCTAGAAAAGCTGTGAGTTCCCCAAAAGAACTATAATCTGCTCTCTCCTTCATGTCATCATGAAGTTCCATTAGCTCCTTGCAACAACAGTTACAGAATCTGTAGGGAAAGATAAAGGGTTGGTGCAAGGGAATGTGTAATAGAAAAAGGAAAGTTGACTTCCGAGTTTGGAAATACCTGAGCATTATGGAGAAGTGCGCCAGCCACAGCAAAGGAGAAAGCTTATGGAAATTCAGAAACTTCCCCATCTCTCTAAAAAGCTTAATGGTAGTTTCAGAAATAAAAGGTTTGCGATTGGGGGAAGATACAAATGCCAATTCTCTATTTGACGGAATAAATTCATCATAGAATTTGCCTGTTAAAGGAAGGCCTGTTATTCGATGCAGATCCCAAAGTGTGATGCTCATCTCCCCAAATGGTAGGTGGAAAGAGTTGGTAGTAGGCGACCAGTATTCAAGAAAGCCCTTGATCATGGTGGGCTCCTTATAGAAGTATTTAGATGTAACTTCTATAGCATCATATAGGCCAACCTTGGCAAGTATACTTGCATGCTTCTTCAAGACGGCTTCTGCCCAATCGGAATAATAGCGTCGAGAAATCAACAGACCTCTTGTTCGAAAATCTTTCGGTCCCCAGAGTTGATCGCGATCTCTGAAGCGCTGTTTGATGGTCTCGTAAAAATATGTAGGGAAGAGGTTATGCGGACTATGAAAAGGGGTTAGAAAGATCATGGGGTGGACTTCCTCAATGCTTTGTCGTGGCTTGTGCGCTTGTAATCTCCCCTTAAGGATGCACGGTTCTCTCGTCGCCCATGAAGCAGTGTACATCAGCTTTTCTCCATCTATGTAAGCCTTCGGCTCGCAATCAAGGATGGATTGATGGCGATGCACATTGATGGAATCACCGTCATACCTTCTGAGTGAGGGTTGTCAAACTTCATAATACCCTCAATGACTCGAACTGAGTCCCATGAGTTTTGGAGCTTCTTCTTATTGTGCTCCTTGATCTTCTCTTCAAATTCCTTCGCCTTGTTTCGGCGAGTCTTCTTCGAGCGTGAAGCAGGAGGAGTATCTTCTCAGGGAGGGGGCCTTTGGCTATCTGTGCGGATGTGAACGGTTGTCTTCAACCATTCATCCCAATCATACTCACGACCGTGCTTCGGAGGCCACTCTAAGTTTCCCATCGCAATAGCCCGATGAATGGGAGATGGTAGTGATTCAATTCGGTCAGTAAAATCAAAAGTTGGAGGTACTGGTTCTTTGAAATATGTGGGATTGTGGGCTATGGTTTTAGTGCATTTGGCAGGTGGTTGATCCGAAGAAGGAGAGGGGCAAAAGGAAGATGAATCTAGTAGGTCTTGATGAGAAGGTTGGTCATTAAGGGGGTCCACGGCGTGATATGTTCGTTTAGTATGGGCCATGATGAGCAAGGAATTGCAGACTTGAGGGTAATGGAAGGAGAGGTTTACATAAAGATTGAAAATTTGTCTAAGTTCTGGAGAAAAGACTAAAACCAAGAAAAACCACTAAGTCCTGGGTTGCGTGGGTCCGCGCAACCAAAGTCTCCTGTGCGGAATGGCGCAACTACTGAGAAACTTGCACAAACAAAGAAAGTCGTTGCGCGGGAAGAATCGAAGAAATGAAGGTTTACTACGGATGGAGACAGTGTGCGAATGAAAGAGAATCCAGAGTATTTATATGTTCAGAGGCCGAGTACAGTGCATGGGTTTTCATTGCGTAGATCCGCGTAAGCCCTGTAAAAGGGGATTATTTTAATAATTTTTCTTTGATTTTTGAGGGAAATAAAGAAAGGATCAAGGGGGCATCTGTTGAGGTATAAAAATGATGGAGGGCTGAAGTAAAGGAAGATTGAAATTGAGAAAGAGAATTGAAGAAAATAAAGAATGAAGTGACTTGAGGGTGGTTTGTGTGGGTCTACGCAATAGATATCTGTTGCGCGGGACCGCACAACTAAAATAGGCGTTGCACAGGTCCGCGCAATGAGTTCCAGGGGTTATTCTTCACAAAAAAGGTCTTAAACACTGAAAGGCGGATCTCATGACACCAAAATTGAGGTACCACACGTGCGAGGGCCTATAAATACCCCCTCCCCTCCTTCATTTAAGAGGGATTGAAGATTTTCGAGAGGAAGCAGAGCAAGGAGGAAGATCGAAGGTGAGAGAGAGAAGGTTCGGTGGTTTATGCGGGTCCACGCAACCGACATCCGTTGCGCGGGTCCGCGCAAGCAGACTGCCCTGCAGTCTGTGAAGATAAAGGGCTGTTATGCTGCCGAAATGGTTGAAGTCTTCAAGTTCCTTCTGTTCAAGTCTAAAGGATAATAATCAGTGGAAGAGCATATTCCTCCTAAGTCCTAGGAGATGACTGAAATCACTGACGAAATGCTGCCGAATTTAATATTTGACTATGACAGTTGAACTCACAATAATTCCTTTGTTCCGAGTAATCTATCTTAGAATCAAGGGACACTAGAAGGATGTAAATGAACTCAGTATCAATAAAGTGTGATGATCATTTTAAATACTCTTTCCCTGTTATGTTTAAATAAGATAATCTCCCAAATCAAATGCATTTGTTTTCTTGTCAAAATAGCTGGTTGTATAAGGGTACACTCAAATTGAAGGCATCGATTATGAGGAAACCTGTGCCCCAGTAGCTCATCTTGAATCAATCAGACTATTTATATCCATTGCATGCTTTAAAAAGTTCAAAATATATCAAATGGATGTAAAGAGTGTTTTTTTAAATGGTGATTTTCATGAAGAAGTGTATGTTGAACAACTAACGGGTTTTGAAGACCCTAAGAATGCTGATCATGTATACCACCTAAAAAAGGCCCTTTACGGGTTAAAACAAGCTCCCAGGGCATGGTACGAAAAGTTGACTAAGTTTTTACTAAGTCATAACTTTATAATGGGAAGTGTTGATAAGACATTGTTTGTAAAGAAACATAATGATCAAATTTTAATAGTGCAAATCTATGTTGATGATATTATATATGGATCTACCTGTGCTAACATGATTGTTGAGTTTGCAGATCTTATGAAGTCTAAGTTTGAGATGAGCGTGGTTAGAGAATTAAATTATTTTTTAGGGTTGTAAGTTAAACAACAACATGATGGTTTCTTTATCTCTCAAACCAAATATGCTCTGAACTTAGTTAAAAAGTTCAGATTTGAGAATGGGAAAATTTTTTATACTCCTATGAGTACTACCTTAAAACTCTTAAAAGACTCTATAGGTAAAAGTGTGGATCCTAAGCTATATCACAGTATGATAGGAAGTTTACTTTATTTAACTGCACCGACCTGATATAGCATTTAGCGTAGGAATTTGCGCTAGATATCAATCTGAACCTAAAGAGTCACATTTAATTACTGTTAAGCGCATTTTGTGATATGTCATTAGTTCAACTAATCTTGGTCTCTAGTATCCACATAATACTAGTGTGTAATTAGCTGGTTATACGGATGCTGATTGGGCTGGTAACATTGATGACCGAAAATTAACCAGTGGTGGTTGTTTTTATGTAGGGAACTGTTTAATTTCTTGGCAAAGTAAGAAACAAAGTTTCGTATCACTCTCAACTGCTGAGGTTGAATACATTGTAGCAGGTAATGCATATACTCAGCTTGTGTGGATGAAAAGAATGTTAAGCAATTACGGAATTGCACAAGATTTTACGGTTTTATACTGTGATAATTTCAGTGCAATTAATATATCAAAAAATCCAATCCAGCATTCACGAACCAAGCACATTGACATTAGATATCACTACATTCGTGAATTAGTAGAAGAAAAGACAATTTCTTTGGAATATATTCCGACTGAGACTCAACTTGCTGACATATTCACAAAACCGCTTGACAAAAGCAGGTTTGCTAAATTAAAATTTGATCTTGGTATATGCAATTTGAATTGATTATTCATGCATTTCTATATCATAATGTATATATTTATTATTTTAAATATTTTAAATTTTAAATTTTATGAAATTACATATTTTGGGCTGTGCACAACCAGTCCAGTGCATACTCGACCAATCGTGGCACGACCGGTCGAGCATGTACTCGACTAGCCATGTAGTTAGGTTTGATGCTTTATTTGGGGGAAAATCACTTTTTTCTCATTTTGGGTGTCTTCTCCAACGGCTCCTAGGTCGACCGGTCGAACCTATCTCCTATTCCTTTAAGGTTAGTGCTTTGTTTTCATTTTCCTTGTAGAATCAAGTTCCTTGCACTCCCTTTTCATATTTGGTGTGATTTTTTTCTTGATTCATAGTTGTTTTTGGGGTTTTCTACTCCAAAATCTGATCTAGTGAAAATCCTCTCCACCTCTTTTGTAATCTCTTTGTTCCTTGTTATGTTTGATATAAATGGATGGTAGAGGCAAGAAGAAAGGATCTCATGGTCATCTACTTCTCGATCAACTCCTATTATAGTGCGCCACCTTCGGTCACTCGAAGATGATCCCTCTTATGTACGAGATATTAGGTTATGCAATTTTATAGTTGAACGACTTGTTAATGTTGATCATCTAGCTCCATTTGATATCCTTCCTCTCCTTCAGTCTGTAGGATGGGATCACACACTGCATTAGGGTGAGCCAGCATACCGCTCCATTGTGCAAGCTATGTATGCTTGTATTACTGATTTTTCTACTGAAAATATGACATTCACTATCTCAACCAGAGAAGGTCCAGTTGATGTGGATCAACATCTTATCTCTCGGTTAATGGATTTACCTGTCAATGATAACGGTATTCCCATTAGTACTCTAGTAGCAAAACCATCTGAAACTGAGAAGCGTATGCTTACTAGAGAGTTATGCAATATAGATGTGGAATGGAATATTGCTGAAAATGCGCTTGCCTCAAAGTATTTGTTACCCAGATATAGAGTCCTTCATAGGATATTCATTTTGAATGTTTATCCTCGTTCTGGTAACAAACCGAACTCACTACGTTCATGGTTCGTATTCTTCATTCCATCATCTCTGGTACATCTGTATGTCTTCCTTCTTTGATTTGTTATTGCATCATTCAGTTTCGTCTCCATCCAGGACACAGTGACATTCCCTTCGCGTATCTTATGACTGTGTCGGCCACACATAGTTTAGTAGTTATGCCTGTAGAAGAAGCTCCCACCCATCACCTGCCATTCAACAACTCCAATATTAACAAAATGAATTTGAAGTTGGCCCCTAGTCAAGTCAATGTGGATGTTGGTGGAGTTGATGCCGAAAATGAAGAAGAAGGTGATTTGCCTCCAGATGACATCAATATGGATGACATTTTTGATGAGATTGAATCCGATTTAGCAGATGATCCTAATTATCAGCCATCTGACTTTGATGTGCGGTTGCCCTCGCTTGACGAAAAGGTAGAAAACATGAATGTATCCCATGATTTGCAATTCAAATATATGCGTAAGTATCTTAGGCGCCTTAACAAGGGACTTCATAAACTTGATCCTTCCATACCTGTTCCTTTATCAGGTTCTAATTAGTATTTACTTATCTGGTTTGTAATAATATTTATGATACTTGGACTTCTTTTGTTTTATGTGGTTAAACATGGTTAATCATGCTTGAACAATGTTTATTTATGGATTTACTATCTTGACTATCTTGTTCATTTATTCTTCATTTCTCTTCTTTTTCTTCCTTATTTTTCTACTTCTACTATTATTTATTGGTTCCTTCCTTTATCATGTTGTGACAAAAAGGGAGAGAATTTTATCATGCTTGTGTTATGTGGCATGTGGATTGTGGATGGATTGTGGATAGGTAGCCATCCATTATTTTGTAAGGGGGAGTAGATGCGAATTGTTCTGACCTATTTATAATTGGTGCATGATTCTTTAACCAGGTTGTAACTGGTTTATTTTGATAATTGATGCATGATTCTTTATTGTGCATATTATGCTTATTTTGAATGAAGTATGTTTTGTCACAAATTTGACAAAGGGGGAGATTGTAAGTGTTATGTTTTCTAGCTCCTATTATTGTCAAATTTTATAATTCCAAAACCTCTTGGAATTTGTGTCTTGTGTAGCTCATCTACAAATTCAAGACATTGCATCTCATGTATAAGATCAAAGGTCTTGACTTCAAGAACTTCAAATGCAAGATTACATGTTCATGTTCAAGTACAACACCAAGTGTGAATTCATTCTTTCAAGCTTCAAAAGTTCAAGTTTTTAAAGCTTCGTCCAAGTCAAGAAAAAGTTCTTTACTTTGAACCTCAAGCTCAAGCTTCAATGTTAGTCATATTCAACCTTCAAAAGTCTCAAGTTCAAGCTTCATCATATCAAGGTTCGTGATCTTCAAAGAACAACTATTAACTGAAGCAAAAGAAGGTTCAATGTTTATACATCATGTATAAGGTATGAATGACCCTAGATTGACCATAAGATAGGTAATTTTGAATACATATTTTAAATTGACTAACTTTATAAGTGCATTGACTGTTTCTCGACTAGTCTTAGAATATGTTCGACTAGTCCTAGCACTGGCTCGACCAGTCTAAGAATTCCTCGACCGGTCCTAAGTTTGTTACTGATTTTCAGGAATTCTTGTTATTTCCTCGACCAGTCATGGAGACTGCTCGACCAGTTGTGTGAACAGTGCTCGACCAGTCCTGTAGGTTCGACTCAAAGTCCAGCAACTAATTTGAGTTCCACACGACCTGTCGTGGACAGGACTCGACCGTTCATGGAGGCCACTCGACCGATCGAGTAGGCCCTTCAACCAGTCGTGGAACGACCTTATCTTATCGCGCCCAAGTTTTTAAAAGTTTGTTGGTCCTTCGACCAGTCGTGGAACGACCTTATCTTATCGCGCCCAAATTTTTAAAAGTTTGTTGATCCTTCGACCAATCGTGCTAACTTGAGGAGCAGTCGAGAGTGCGATTTCTGCACTTATAAATAGTGCACGAAATTCAGAGTTTGATATTCAATTCAAACAAAATCAATACACCACTCTAAGAGATAAGTTAGTGATATTCTTAAGCTATTTAGTTCTTATTTCATATTCTCTTTAATTGGCTTTTTTTCATTTGATTTTGTATTCTGCATTCTAATTTTATTTGAAAGAGGGATTGAAGTATTCCCATTTCTTGGAATCAAAATCAAATCAAGCTAGCCCAACTTGATTTAATTTAAAAATCATTTAGAACCTAGAACCATTTCATAATTGAGTGTGGACATTAAACATCTATATTGAACTTTTACTCCGATTTGGTTCTACCAGGCTGCATTAAAGGAGAATATCTAGATAAGTCTATTTACTTTTCTGTAAATTTCTATTTTGGTTTTTGAGATTATGCGAAGAAAATCTTTGTTTTGGTTTATCTGAGGTGATCCAGAAAACTCAGAGTGTGGGGTTTTTGAATTGTGTAAGCCCACTTGAAAGACACAATTGTGAGGGTTTTAGGTGAACCTTGAAAAACCTATTTTCATAGTGAATGCTAATATCCACTGAGTGAGGATATCAGGAGTGGAGAAGTTGTGTGGCTATTTTTCTAAACAATTGGTGTACACACAATTGAACTACTATAACTTCTGGTCTTGTGATGATTGATTTTTTTTTTCATTTTGTTGATGTTGTAATTTCCCTTCATGCATTTGTGGAGAATGTTGTAATTTCTTTTATGCAAGTGTGGGAATGTTGCAATAGCTTAGTTATTTCCTTTGCTATTTATTTCTTTATTCCTCTATATCGGTTTGAGATTTTGATACACAAACCGTTCTAGGAATCAGGTTGTCCTACCATACGCCATTGGTTTTTGGTGTAAGGTTGTCCTTAGAACAACATCTGTATCAACCTCTCAATACTTGTACACTTGAGGTTGTTTTACATTTCTGCATTGTGGATTTTTTAATTGCTATCTTTTATTTATATTTGTTTAAATTCTGCTGTTAAAATTTTAATTTGGCATAGTCCTATTCACCCCCCCTCTCCTCTAGGACTCATAGCTTGGCCTTTTCAAGATTTGGCTATCTTTAATGGTTAACACTCGGGTTTTCAGAAAATGAGTCGTATACTTTGGTTCCGAAAATGAGGCGTTACATGCATCCAACTTATACAGTTGTATGGTGAATGCCTAGCCATATGGATAATTTTAATTGAAGCTTAACTAAAGTTAAATAATAGTTTTAATCTTGTTTAAGGTGGGTTGTTTACAAGGCCACAAATTTAGTTAGACCATAGGTCATCAAGTCTTTTCTTACCACCTCTACCCATGTCCTTTTATGCTTTCCCCTTGCCCTTTTAGAGCCTTTAACTTACACATGCTCACTCTTAATTAGTGTATTTCTTGTGCTCCGTTGCAAATGACTAAACCATCTAATTTTGGTTTTTTCTCATTTTATACTTGTTGGTGATACTCCTAAATTTACTCGAATGCATTCATTTCTAATTTTATCATTGTTTTGCCACTCATCTATATCAACATCCTCATTTCAGCTATATGCATCTTATGAATATGTTATTCCTCAATTGCCCAATATTTTGTTCCATAAAGTATGAGTGGTCTTGGTACTGTAACAAACTAGCGAAGTGTATCAGAAGAGGATGCATTAGGAGGATGAAAATATTTTATAGAGTCGTCAGTAACTAAAATCTCAGAATCTACGATAGGTTAGACACCATGAAACTATGATGACCCATGGGTCAAGATGTATGGTTTTGATAAGCTCGAGGCAGATTGGAAAGCCCAACCAGATGTTGTGCACCTGTCTTTTCTTGTGAACTATTGAACTTTGAACTCATCACCCCGGCGATCAAAGCCTTTTAATTGAAGATATCCATTCATGAATCTTCTTTCACCTCTTATGCTTATTTTTGTCCATTTAGGACATTTTTAGGTGTTTTTCTTTCATACTTAATGACCACTTCATCTAGCATGTTGGCCTTTTCAGTCATCTCTTCTCACCCCCATGGGCTTCTGGTCACATGTCACCTAATCTCCCACTCTTTATAGATTCCACACAAAATTCTAATGCTAAACCCATCACATTACCAACGGAGAAGTCACCCCATCTCTCATGATGGATTGGTCACTTTATCTCAAGATTTGATTCTACATGTTCTTATGTTCTAATTTTTCATTTAATTTCTTGTCCGTTTGTTAGCTCATTGAAAGTTCAAATTATACTGTTATATTTTTTCACACATTCTATGTTTTCATGACTTATTCTTGAGGAAGTTGGTTGGAGTAGGTAAAGTACGAGATAGACTCTACCACTACTGTCCACCCCTAGTCCTCACCCCATCTGCTATGCCCACTTCTAAATCTACAAGCCCCCACATTTGGCACATTCGTCTTGGTCATTCATTTGTATCTCGCTTAACTTAGATATAGTCGGCTTCGTATGCTACTTTTCCTTCTTTTACTCATGATGTATGTCAAAGACCTAAGAAAAATCATCGTTCTTTTCCATTAAGTTACATGTGAAGTGTAGTTTCTTTTTATTTGATTCACGGTGACTTTTGGGTTAGGTATCCCACACTAGGGGTGCACATGGAATTGGTAGAACTAGTAAACTGGAATGAAACCGACCAAACTGTATAGTTTGGTCCAATTCTAAAGTGCACTGGTTCTAGTTCTAGTTTCAAAAATCAAAGAACCGACTAGTTTTGCTCAGTTCTCAATTTGGGGGTATGTAGAACTGAACCGAACTGAACCATGAACCAAACCATAGATCCAAATTGTGAATCCGAACCATAGAACCGTTAACTGGAACCGAACTATGACCAAACCATATATTTTAAAAAATAAAAAACCCTAAACTATTCAGTCTCCATTCAGTCTTCACGCATCTCCCCCTACGCAGTGTTGCGGCTCTGCCCATCCATTCTTCTCTCTCTCTCCTCTTTCTCTCTCACCTTCTGCCCTCCGGCCAAGCGGCCACCGCCTGACGCTTCTCTCTCCAGGTCATTATGAGCTTGCTCCCTATGACATTGCTTAGTTCTCTCTCTCTCTCTCTCTCTCTCTCTCTCTCTCTCTAACACACACCAGAATTGTAGAACCGATTCGAAACTGAACCGGTTTTAATGGTCCAGTTCTGGTTCGATTTTGTAACACCCTGGTTCTCATAACCCGAGTAGGATCGCTCGTGTATGAGAACCCGAGTATTACGTTTTAAAGTGGACTATCATACAACTAATTAATGGTAATTCTCATGACACAAGGTAAAGTAACTACTGTATAAGCCAAGGATATCATGAGTAACAATAAAGCAGTTCAATACAAGTTAAGTGACATAAAAATGAAATCCCTCAGTAAGGGAATTTTTATTACAATTCAAGTAAAACGCAAAGTCTAGAATATGAAAATAAGTATATCTTAAAATATTAGTTGAGCTCCAACGGCTCAACTACATTCACATAGAGTCCTTCCTCATCGAACACCTCTTCAATCGTCCCTGTGATCCCATCAAAGGGTCTCCTTACATCATTAAACCTGCATGTATTTGGTGCCACTGCACAATTGGATGAGTGATAACTCAGTGAAAATTTCCCTTAAAGATTCATGCATATCAAAGCATTCCAACGTAGCTTAAACCAACATATCCATTTCATAAAGACAACAATATCATATGAACATATGCATGGATGTATGAATGTATGCTCAAGTCATAGATCTGGGGATACACATCCAGCTGTCAAAAGAAAAGGTTGCCCACAGTAGACTGACTACCTGGAAAAGACCATGTAAGTGAGTGCACCCAAGGATGTGTATCCTCCTGGAAAATATTTAAGATACACCTGAGAAGGTCCAAAATCTCGAAAAGGCCTTAAGTAAAGAGAGAGCGGCCCATAGTGGTTCAAATGCACATATTCTGAGGTTTTAACTGAAGTAATAGAACTCATAGCGAACCTAGCAGAATGTGGTTTATATCGAGCACTCAGTAAAGCTCACATGTCATGCGTGAATGTTATGCACCATGGTACCCATGTACATTTACTAGATTTGATAAGATTACTCCTTAAATTGTAAATATAATCAAATCTTAAGGTTCTTGGCAAAATATTAAACGTCCAAACATGAGTTTAACATGGATTCTTATAATTCTTCTAAGCTCAATTGAGGGTTCACAAATGTGGCATGTTAATCTCAGGTATAATTAGATCATTTAGAATATTTAAGAGTCCCTTCTACATTTCTCATAAAGAAGAGATTTCCTACATATTCTTCATTATACAATTCATAATATAAAACGAAATGAAATTGCAAGGCTTATGTCATGCTATTAGAAGTATACCCATAATCAAGTAATCACCAATGTAATGTGAAGACGACAAGAATAATTTTAGTCACATGGTTAATCAACATAGAATTTGAATGATAGGATTCAAAGCATTACTTCATTTCATTCAATACTTAAGAAATTAATTCTTGTTCACCATATTCTAAGATCTATCCATATATTAGATTCAAACTAAATTGGAAATTAAAGAATGTAGGAAGAAATGAGGGTGATTCCTCACCTCTAAGTGTAGACTCTCTTCTTGCTAGACTAGAGATCACAAAGTGATTCAAAGCACTTGATCTAACCTAATATGCCACACATGGATAGTTAGGCTACATTTTTTTAAGGGTGAATGAACACCTAATTATACTATTAATGCATCAGTTACAACCTAGAATATAGAGAGAATTTTAAGCTATCCAACAACTACATACCTTGATCGAGTCAACTAAAAAATGTTAGATCAACACGAATAATACCAAATTCGATACAAGGTTGCACAACTGTAACGAATCCACACCTTTATTTCTTCTTCTTCTTCTTCCATTTCTTCTTCTTTTTCTCCCTTTCTTTTCTCAAACATTCAGCCCTTTCGCTGGTCCTAGCAACTTGACTCAACTCGGACTTAGCAAGTCAAATCGACTCGACTTGACAGTAATCCGAATCCCACTTCCCTTTCTCTTCCTTCCTCCACCTCTTCCTTCTTCTTTCTCTCCTTCTTCCTGCAACACACATCCAGCAATTTACTGGGTTAAACCAGAGTCTAGACTTAGGAAATTCACTAAGTCAACTCGGCAGCCCACAACTCTCTTTCTTCCTCTGCCTTTCTTTCCCCTTTCTTCCTTTTTCTTCCTTCCTTTCTTCCTTTGTTTCTTCCCTTTTTCTTTATCATTTCTCTTTTCTGCTACCCTAACTGACAACACCTATACCTGATTCCCACTCAGTCCAGGACTCGATTTGGACTGGACTAAGTTGACTCAGCGGCCTAGCAATGTAATGGGTTTTACTCTTCTCTCTGCTTCTTTATTTCTTTCTTTTTCTTTTCTTCTTTCTATTACTCTACCTGATGCTAGCAACTTCTAACTCAAACAGGGATCGTCCAAACACATCTAACAGACCAGACTTAACTTGCAACTCGGCCAGGTCGAGTTGGCGCAGTGCAACAACGAGCTACACTCTTTCTCTCTTTCTCTCTCCTTTTCTCTGGATGTATAGAAGGGTTTGGACTCATCTTGAATTGCCACGAAACTCGGTCAGACTTGGACCGAGTTGAACAATGCAGTGCGGTGCTTCTTCTGTCACATGTTGTTCTTCCTCTCTCGACTCAGCTTCTTCTTTCTTTTCTTTTCTTTTCTGCTTTTCTCTTTCGGTCGAGGGAAACTGGACTCGGCTTGCACTCGACTACGACTCAAACTGAGTCGACCCAACTCAATGCGGCAACAAATAGACGGTGCTCTCTTTCTCTCTTTTCTGATTTCCTTTCTATTTTTGGAAAGGTTGCCCTAAAAGGCATCCTTTTATAAGGCTTCTCTAATCCCATTCGCGAAAGTTCGACCATAACTAATCGCTGGATTAGTTACAGCCAAAGCCGTTTAAGCGGTAGTTTTGTAGTTACATTTAGAGTGTTAACTTCTTCTTAGGCTGCATGACTAAGATCAAAACACCAGGAAGTATTTCTGATGGGGTGGGCCACCCATTGGACGACTCGGATCAGTGAATGAGGCCTATTCAAGGGTGATGGGTATTTTCAGTTTAACGAGGAAGATGATCACACTGTTAATGGTGGATCATTAGTTTATGGTTGATCTTATGATCTATAATGTGTGGATGGAGTGGATTTGATCAATGATCATTGCGGGACCCACGTTTTGATGAACGGCCAGGAGCACTGACGATATGTGAGGTTTTCTCATTCCACAGGCCAATTTCTCGAGTTGACGAGTTTTTTTTTTTCTCGAAATCTCCTTACCATATGTGAAATGGCTTCTGAACGCTCTAGCTCGAATGCACCAGATGAGTTTTGACGAGCTTCTAAAAGCTAAGGGATGGTCGAGATGATGTCAGCGTAAGAAACACGAATATTCTCTCCGCATGCATTTATCCTTACTGGAGAAGCCCTACTTCCAAGGGCTGAGATCATTCCTGGTTGTACGGTTAGGATTTAAGGATGCCAGCACACGGATAACTAGGTAAGGGAGAATGTGGAGCTTCTATTTTTGGAAAATGCTACACCCAGGCCTTTGTTTGTGCCCATGTAAGTGTGCACACATGTGTGACGCAATGAGTGGAAACACCTAAGGTTTGGTCAAAACTGAGGGACGCACACGATGGACGGTTTAGATCATGGAAATGGGTCATGGATGGTGGGCCACATCTTAAAAGTAGGGTGTGCACGATATGTGCACATGCACGAACTTAAAAGTGGGGTCCATGTGTTACTCAGTGAGATCCATACCATTAATCTGGCTCTACTACTATTGATAGGTCATCAGATCAATTTCTCAACAGATCCAACAGTTAGATGAGTTATAACCTTAGCTTTTGGTCCTTTATTTGTATATTTTCATCAATCCAATGGGCAGATTGCGTCCATTCTGTTCATCTACGGTTATAAGGGTCTTAGGTCTGCATAGATGGGATTTAAAGGTTGAATTAGTGGTTTGAGGGCCTTGGCATGATGGTTAGGTGGTGGCCCTATAGGTTGGATGTTGTGGGTTTGATGAATGGTGGATATATTGGGTTATATCTCAGAATTGGTAATGTACATCTTCATTGGTCTAATTAAGCATTGTTCAATGTTTCATCGCGATCATGATCGTGACCTTAGAGATGTAGGTTTTTTGATGACGTGATGGTCGATCTTGAAAATCAACGGTTGAATAGCTCAATCTGAAGATGAAGATTACTCCTAATGTATAGAGTGTAAGTGAACGACTCAAAAGGCTAAGTACTTTTGGTAACACCTAAGTACTTGAAAGTACGGGGTGTTATAGGTTCTTGGGTGCTAACAGTCTGGTTCCGGTTCTGATTTTCCTGGAACCATAGGAACGGTTCGGTTTCAATTTCACCCTAGAACCGGACCGACCCGACCTGTGTGCACCCCGATCCCACACCATCCCACCCTAGTGCACACTATTTTCTCATAATTATCAATGATTATTCTCATTACGCTTGGGTTTATCCCGTGCATTTTAGATTTGAAACATGTTACTTTTAATTTTTTTGTACGTGGTCAGGACTCAATTCTAATGTTATGTTCACCAAATTTGCGTTACCAAGTTTCTCCCTAACTCACTATAGGATTTTTTCTTGACAAAATGACATACTTCATCAATGCACTAGTGTTGAAACCCTACAAAAAAGGGATCGTTGAGTGCAAATATTGACATCTCTTTGAGATTGCCTGAGCTTTGTCTTTTCAAGTACATTTTTCTTTAACATTTTGGGTGGAATACATTTTAACTACCAATCTCATCAATCATATACGGACTCCTAATTTAATGGTATAACTCCACATGGAATACTTTTCAAAATAAAACCATCCTATGATTATCTTCGGGTGTTTGAATGTTTATGCTATGCCTAACTCTTACTTCTCAACAATATAAATTTGCAACATGTGCTTCTAAATGTATCTTTGTTAGTAATCCTTCTTGGCAATGAGGTTATTACATTTATGATCTTGAAAGAAGATATATCTCCACGTCCCGAGATTCATGTTTGTTGAGAATACATTTTAATTCAAGTCCCCAACTACCATCTTTGATGCATCCCCTCATGTCATTCCCATCCTAAACCTTGAGGCAACCCTTAACGATCCCTTATCACCACCAATTCTTGCTACTCTTGACCTGACCCTCTACCCTCCACAATTTCATTTTCATCTGACCTTCTTCATTCTCATTGTCCAATCACTTGATCTACTCACCTTAAAGACTATGTCTGTCCCACTTTACTAGCTACCTCCTTTCTTGCTTCACCTTCTTCACAACCCTCTACATGCACTCTCTATCCCTTATCTAACTTCCTCTTATATAATTATTTTTCTCCTAATCATGTTTCCCTACTTTCCTCCATTTCTCCTATGATGAGCTGACATAGTTTTTTCAAGTAATTGAATTTCCTCATTAGCGTGAAGTAATTGCAGCAGAAATTAAGACATTAGAGAAGAATCACACATGGACATTATAATATTTACCAGTAGGAAAAAATCCATTAGCTATAAATGGGTGTATAAAGTCAAACATTGTACCGTCGGTATAATTAAATGATTCAAAGTACATTTGGTGGTGAATGGGTATAATCAAATTGAAGGGTTATACTATCATGAGACATTAGCTCCAGTTGCCAAATTTGTCACTATTCACTGTCTATTGGCTATGGCTGCTATTCACCATTTAAAAATACGTCAAGTAGATGTTAATAATCCTTTTCTCTATGGGAACTTTCATAAAGAAGGTTATATGACCATTCCACTTAGTTTTGCCAAACAGGAGGAGCAATGGATTTGTCATTTGAACAAGTTGCTCTATGGTTTTAAACAAGAATCAATAAACTACTTTGACAAGTTTTCCTATGTTATCAAAGAAGCTGACTATCATCAATACTCAGCATACTATTCTCTTTTCACTCATTCCATTGACACTATCTTCACCGTGATCCTTGTTTATGCAGATGATATTCTAATCACCTGCAATAATTAATCTACCATAATTTCCATAAAGGAATTTTTAGAAACCAAATTTCACATTAAAGATCTTGGTCTCTTGAAATATTTTTTAGGCATTGAGGTGGCCTGTTGTCCAATAGGAATTTTCTTAAAGTCAACACAAAATACACCATTGACATTCTTAAGGATAACAGTCACCTCGGAGCTTGACTTGTTACTTTTCCTATGGAACAAATTTTGCATTTGATTGACGACCAAAGTGATTTTCTTCAGGACCCCTCTATGTATTGACGGCTTATTGGGTGTCTCATCTACTTAATCTTCACAAGACAAAATACTATTTATTCAGTTAACATTTTCAGTTAGTTCATCCATCAAATTTGCCAACCTCATTATGATGTTGCTATTCGTGTGTTAGAATATATCAAGTCTTCTCCTAGACAAGGCATTTTTATCCACTGCTAGCTTTCTTAAGCTATCTACTTACTGTGACTTTGAATGGGCCAGTTATCCTAAGATACAATGTTCTATTAGGGAATACTTTACAATGCTTGGGCAAAGTCCCATCTCTTGGAAAAAAAACAAACCACTGTTTCACGATCATTTGCTAAGGTCGAGCACCGTGCAATGACCAATGCTACATATGAACTCACTTGGCTCAAAATTCTTATCCAAGATTTTGGTGTTCTACATAGCTAGTATATGCGCATTTATTGTGATACTCCAGAAACCATTCATATTGTAAACAATTTAAATTTTCATGAACTGACCATGTTGAGATGTGAAGCCACATCTGGGGGCCGCATGACCGGTCATGGCCCCTGCTCGATCGGTCGTGAAGCTCACACGACCAGTCGTAGACTGGCTCGACTTAAAGTCCAACGAACATCAATTTTTGAGGTCTGAGGTGCTCGACCGGTCATGCAGCCTGCTCGACCAGTCATGGTTATGCAGTTTCGTTTCCAGATTTAATGCGGACTGCAGATTTTTGAGTCAGCTTTCGCAAGGGTGCGAAAGGAAAGTTGCCTAAACTATATATAAGTGTCCTTAGGGCTTTTCTAGGGTATGGGAAAAAATTCTAAGGTATGGACAAAGGATTTTCTATGTACTTTCAAAGGAGAGGTTAGTATATTGCCTTGTAATCTTCATTTTTCTTCATAGTGGAAGTTTGCATCCATGGTTTTTACCCTTGTCAGGGTTTATCTTGTCTTGTGGTTTGTTTGGAATGCTTTGATTCTTTTTTTCTAGTTTATATTTCTTCTAGTTTATCGTTTGTGGGTGAGACTTGAGATTGGATCTCGGTTTACTGCATTGTTGGCGTGCTACGCAACAACTGGTATTAGAGTTATTGGTTTAGTTCTATTGGGAGTGATGGCGGAAAAAAGGAAGACTAGAATTAAGAAGTTTGATGGTTCAAACTTTATCTTCTAGAAGATGCAGATGGTGGATTATCTATATCAGAAGGACCTCTATATTCCTCTATGAGGAAAAGAGAAGAAACCAGAGAAGATGACAGATGATGAATAGTTTTTATTGAATTGGAAGGCTTTAAGAATGATCCGACTCTCTTTGTCTAAGAGAGTCACCTTTAATATATCTAAAATGAAAACCACAAAAGAATTAATGGAAGCCCTAGCCACTATGTATGAAAAACCCTCAGCGTCCAACAAGGTTTATTTTATAAAACAGTTATTCAACATGAAGATGTCAGATGGTGGGAGCGTGGCTGAACATCTAAACGAGTTCAATATAATCGCGAGCCAGTTGGAATCCGTTGGCATTGTTTTTGAGGATGAGGTCAGGATGTTATTGACTTGTCCAGTCTGCCAGACAGTTGGGATGGTTTGGTGATTACTGTGAGCAATTCTTCAGGGTCGACAAAGCTAAAATTTGATAATGTGGCCGGTCTAATTCTCAGCGAAGAATCTAGAAAAAAGGCATCAGGAGTTTCAAGGGATTCAGGGAATGCTCTAAACGTTGAAGGAAGAGAAAGATCACTGAACAAAGGAGGCAATAAACACGGGCATTTTAAGTCAAGGAAGAAGTCCAAGGGACCGAAAGACAAAGACGGGTGTTGGCATTGCGGCAAGAAGGGGCATATGAAACATAATTGCAGGGCGCTCAAGAAACAAGAAGGAAGCTCTCAAGGCGGGAAGGATTCAGTGAATCTATCTGAGGAGAGTGACATAGAGGCGTTGATTTTATCTCTTGATGCGAGGAATGAGTCGTGGGTTATAGACTCGGGTGCTTCGTTTCATGCCACTTCTTGTAAGAAAGTTCTGCGTAATTATGCATCAGGTGACTTCGGGAGAGTCTACCTGGGTAATGATGAGCCGTGCAATATTGTTGGAAAGGGGGACATTCATGTAAATCAGATAGACGGAACGGTTTTGAAATTGAAGGATGTCAGATATGTACCGAGTTTGAAACATAACTTGATCTCAGTGGAGCAATTGGCCGATACCAGTTATGTGACGACATTTACCAGTGATTCCTAGAAGATCACAAAAGGTGCCTTGGTGATATCTTGAGGCAAGAAGGAAGGTACTTTTGTACGTGACTTCAGGATCGTATAGTTCACTTGCAGTTGCATCAACTGGAGTGAATGGGCAATTATGGCATCAGAGGTTGGGACATATAAGTGAGAAAGGGATGAAAGTACTATTATCAAAAGGGAAGTTAATAGGGCTGAAGTCTATTGACTTGAAATTCTGCGAGGACTGCGTGTATGGCAAGCAAAAGAGGGTAAGTTTCAAGAAGACGAGACGCGCTCTAAAGACACATCTATTGGAGCTTGGACACACTGATGTGTGGGGGCCGGCATAGGTATTATCTCTTGGTGGCTCACGTTATTTTGTTTCCTTTATTGATGATGCTAATAGAAAACTGTGGGTCTATTTCTTAAAACATAAATCTGATGTATTTGATGTATTTAAGAAGTGAAAAGTTATGGTAGAAAACGAGACAGGTAAAACAGTAAAATGTTTCAGATCTGATAATGAGGGAGAGTACTGTGATAAGAGATTTGAGGAGTATTGTATAGCAAATGAAATCAAACATTAAAAAATGATTCCAGGGACACCGCAACAGAATGGTGTGGCTGAGCGCATTAACAGAAATATCCTTGAGCGTGCCAGGAGCATGAGGTTACATGCAGGGTTGCCCAAGACCTTTTGGGCAGATGTTGTGAATACTGCCACATATCTCATCAATAGAAGTCCCTCAGCACCATTAGATGGTGGGCTACCAGAAGAAACGTGGACTGGAAAAGAAGTGAACCTTGCACATTTCAGAGTGTTCGATTGCACTTCATATATTCACATTGATACGAAACATATAAACAAGTTAGATGCGAAGTCGAGGAGGTGCACGTTTATAGGTTACAGGCAGCATGATTTTGGCTACAAGTTTTGGGATGCAGAAAACATAAAAATCATCAGAAGCAAGGACGTAATCTTCAATAAAAAAGTGATGCATAAGGACAATGTGCAGGAAAATAAGGTGGAAAAAAAGGAATTCGTAGAGTTGGAAGAGTTACCGGACACGGGTGTTACAGCACCACAGGATGATCATGTACAGGAGCATTATGAGGCAGAGCCGCATACACCGGTTATGAGGAGGTCTACTTGGGAGAGGAGACCTATGGTCCGATACTCACCCTCCTTATATTATTTACTACTGACAGATAATGGTGAACTAAGGTGTTTTAAAGAAGCATTATAGTCGGATACATGGGTTAAGTGGGAGCAGGCCATGGATGATGAGATGGACTCTCTTGAGTCTAATCTTACATGGGAGCTAGTCACTCTACCTAAGGGTAAGAAAGCTCTTCATAACAAGTGAGTTTACAGATTGAAGGAGGAGCACGATGGTTCGAAACGGTACAAGGCTAGATTGGTTGTGAAATGGTTTCAATAAAAGACAGGTATCGATTTCACTGAAATATTTTCACCTGTGGTGAAAATGTCTACGATTCGTATGGTCTTGAGTAAAGTGGTTACAAATGACTTACATCTAGAGCAACTAGATGTTAAGATAGCCTTTCTTCATGGGGACTTTGAAGAAAAAATATATATATATATCAGCCGATATGATATGTGGCACCAAGAAAGGAGAACAAGGTGTGTAGACTGAAAAAGAGTCTATATGGCCTGAAGCAGGCCCTGAGGCAATGGTACAAGAAGTTCGACAGTTTCATGTCAGAAAACGGTTTTAGGAGATGTCATGCAACCGCTGTTGTTATTTGAAGAAGTTTGATACGTCGTACATCATCCTTCTTTTGTACATTGATGATATGCTTGTGGCCGGTTCAAGCATAAAGAGCATCTCAGATCTCAAAAGACAACTGTCTAGAGAATTTTCCATGAAGGATTTAGGAGAAGCAAAATAAATCCTGGGCATGAGGATAAAGCGTGACAGGGAAAACAAGAAATTTGTTTTGTCACAGGCAGAATATATAGCTAAGGTACTTAATCGATTCAATATGGGAGGTGCTAAGTCGGTTAACACTCCATTAGCCAACCACTTCAAGCTATCTAAGGAGCAAAGTGCAAAGACACAGGAGGAATGAGACTACATGACTAAAGTCTCATACGCATCAGCTATAGGGAGTCTCATGTATGCTATGGTGAGCACGAGACCAGACATTGCTCAAGCAGTGAGAGTTGTTAGCAAGTTCATGAACAATTCTAGGAAGGAACATTGGGAAGCTGTGAAGTGGATCCTTAGATACCTGGTAAGTACTAAGGATGTAAGGCTGTGTTATAGTAGATCGAAAATCAAGTTACAAAGCTACGTGGATTCAGATTTGGCAGGAGATATCGACAGCAGAAGAAGCACTATAGGTTATGTTTTTTCTCTGGGTAGTGCTGCAGTTAGTTGAGTCTCTTAGTTACAGAAGATAGTATTTATCAATACGACAAAAGCAGAATATGTTGCGGCTACAGAAGCGTGCAAGAAGATGGTATGGATGCAAGATTTTATGGAAGAGTTAGGTAAGAAGCAAGCAGATTGCAAGCTGTACAGTGATAGTCAGAGTGCAATACACTTGGCTAAGAATTCAGCCTTTCATTCAAGGACCACGCATATTGCCATCAAATATCACTTTATACGTTTGTTACTGGAAGATGGTTCGATTGCTCTGGAGAAGATTCATACAAGTGAGAATCCTACGGATATGCTGACCAAGGTGGTCACACGGGAGAAGCTGAAGCTCTGTTCAACTTTAATTGGTCTTCAGGTTTGAAGACGGGGAGGTACTGCACTTCAGATGTAGAAGACGAAAGTTTATGGCAATGTGTCTCCAAGTGAGAGATTGTTGAGATGTGGAGCCACATCTGGGGGCCGCACGACTAGTCATGGCCCTTGCTCGACTAGTCGTGCAACCCACACGACCAGTCGTGGATTGGCTCGATGCAAAGTCCCGCGAGCATTAATTTTGGATTTCGAGGTGCTCGACTGGTCGTGGCCCATGCTTGATCGGTCGAGGGGCCCTCTCGACCGGTCATGCAGCCTGCTCGACCAATCGAGGTTATGCGGTTTCGTTTCCGAATTTGATGCGGACTGCAGATTTTTTAGTCAGCTTTCACAAGGGTGCGAAAGGGAAGTTGCCTAAACTATATATTAGTGTCCCTAGGGCTTTTCTAGGGTATGAAAAATAATTCTAAGGTGTGAGCAAAGGGTTTTTTATGTACTTTCAAAGGAGAGGTTAGTATATTGCCTTGTAATCTTCATTTTTCTTCATAGTGGAAGTTTGCATCCGTGATTTTTTACCCTTGTTGGGGCCTTTCCACGTATATCTTGTCTTGTGGTTTGTTTGGAATGCTTTGATTCTTTTTCTAATTTATATTTCTTCTTGTTTATCGTTTGTGGGTGAAACTTAAGATTGGATCTCGGTTGACTGCGTTGTTAACGTGCTGCGGAACAGACCAAACATATAGAGATTGATTATAATCTTGTTTGTGAAAATATTTCTCTTAAGTTCAGTGCACTTCATTTGTACCCATCGATTAATAACTCACTAACATTTTCACAAAACGATTTGTTTTTTTTTTTTTCTAAACAAGTTGGGCATTACAGACTTTCATGCCCCAACTTGAAGAAAAGTATAAGGAAAATTGGAAAGATGATATTTTTCCTTAGGATATATATTATTCTTGTATTTTTAAAAACCTTTTTTTTCCTGAATTGATTAGGGAGTAACTCGTAATCAATTGTAAAATTTCTTTTGGAGGCCATTTCTCTAGTATAAATTCAGAGTTATACTTAATGAAAACACATGCAATTATTCAATATTCCGATTTTAGTTTCTTTCTTTCTTTCTTTCTTTTTTATTTTATTTATTTATTATTATTATTATTATTTTTTAATCATTTTGGGAAATTTCATAGTCACCAATCTTAAGCAGTTCTTTGGTCTCACTTTTATTGTTGCTATCAATCCATATAATTTATTTTAGCCTGACTAATTTAAATCCTTAAACATTTCTTTATGAGTTTAGCTTTGTGTTTATGCCTTTCTTACGTTGTTCGTCAAAACTATGCCATCCACAAATACAGGCTAAAATTAATTAATAGTAAAATAGCTATCAAATGGATGGTTGTAAGTAAAGTTGTGACTGATCTAAATTCCAAAGAATAACTGGACGATTAAACCTTCATCTCACCATAATTTTTGAGTTAAAGCTCCACCCACAATTGGGTAAACGATTTGGACGGTCAGATTGTTATACAGCTAAGCCGTGTGGACGATGGAAGTGAGGGCCGGGCTGGCTACGGTGGTAACAATAGAACGTGGCATTGGACTATATATATAGTTGGGTTTTCTCTTCCCTAAGTCTAACTAATCAATGTTCCATATCATCGTTCTGATGTGTCCCACCTTGGATGGCCCATGCCAATAAAACTCGTAGGCCTAAAATCCAAAGGATAGGATTGCACTATCCAGATGATTTTCGGAGCGTTGTCCTTGGACGGTTGAGCTAAGTAGAACCAATTCGTCCGGATCACTCAAACGTGCGTCCACCTCGTCCGAATAGAAAACCCAAGTAGAGTTTACATATCCTCCAGTCGAGGACCATTGTTGGGCCATGGTCCATTCAATGTGGGACCCATCAGATCAAACGTCTGATTACCAAACTATGGGTCCCACTAATTAACAAACACAGGTGCCCCAGGATAGAGCACACATCCTCCACTCCAGGATCGTGCAAACGCTCTTCAATTATGGACGCGGATTTCCTGTGAAAGGCTTTCACAGGAAGTTCCTACGTGCACTGGGATGCTAAGTGGCGCCTACCATAACGTTTGTAATAAATCCACTTCGTCCATCCGTTTTCCGAGCTCATTTTAGGACATCCTATCGAAAATAAGGTGCATGCAAAACTTAAGTTGACCATACGAGAGGAAACAGTGGGGAATTAGTCATAACCGTTGAAACATTTTTAAGGCTACAAAAGTTTTATATCATGGTAAGTTTTTCATGTTTTCACTTCATCCTAGTGGGAATGACCTTAAAAATGATTTGGATGGCAAAAAATAAAAATAAAAAATAAAATAAAATCAACGCAGAGCCCAAAAAGATTTCAACGATGGCAAACTCTTTCCCTGGGTTTCTCTCTCGTATAAATGGCTCACTTGAGTTTTGGATCCACCTCATTTCCGATCGCATGTCCTCCAACTAGATCTGAAAACGGATGGACAGAGTTGATTTATCACAAACATTCCGGTGGGCCTATCTATCATACCACCGCAGGAACTTCCTGCGAAGAGGCTTTTGCAGGAAATCCCTGTACTTCAATTATTGCCCAGAAAACTCCAATTACATTCAATCGACATGCATAAAGAAACAATAGAATCTCATCTATCCTCACATCCTCAAGATCACATTTATGGCCTAGTCCTGTCCAGTCACTTAGTCTACACACGTCCTGTCCATTCACTTAGTACCTACCCACGTGCATGTCTATTGCATGCATATTTATATATTACATACATACATATATCTACCGCAACCAACTCTACCTGCCCAAAAAGAAGAAGAAGAAGAAGAGAGAACTTTTATACTCGTGTGGTGGATGAAACGTAGGGATTTAGAAATTACTTACGTGTCGTACAGGTAAATCTAAGGAAACCGCCCAAATTATGAATCCTACTTTATATGTATTATGTATACTTATTTAATCGTATTGGTTGTCCAAGTGTTAGAATTGTATTGGATGATCAAAACATACCTGAAACCGTTCGATGTTGTTTTATGCACTGACTGCGTTTGCGTGCCAAAATTAAACTTGTGGCTTCAATTCAAACCAAACAACAATGATCCCAAGCGTTAAAATAGGCATACATGTAGTGTATGATGGAGATATAAAGAGATCGGTTGCCTAATCAGCCACTTGCTCGATGTGTAAAATCGGATCAAATGATATTTAGAAGGTGGGGTTCATTATCTAATGATGGATTACTCTTTTGCATTATATACGAAATGACTTTTTAATACAGATGGAACGGGAAAGAGATTCTTACAGTCGGTCATGAAGAACAACTGCGCAACGATCTTTCGATGGATGAACTGAGTTCAGCGTACTTGCTTAAACTCAAATTATAGCTAAAGATTATCAGCTACTCGGTTACCACTGTAGATTACACTGCGGAATGTAGAACAACAGACTAAGAAAGTAAAGATTACACTATGAAATGTAACTTCCTTAGTAAGGTCAGTAAAAGATTACACTATAGAATGTAAATTGACAGGATAATTGAAGGATAAGTTTGGTTTGTTTAGGTTGTTATGAGATGATTTTCCTTCTTGATTTGCATTGTTATTTATAGCTTTGATCCAGCCATTCTGGATCCTTCTCATGTTCCGACAGTTACCATAATCGTACTTTATTACTTTATTCTGGATGCTTCTCGTGTTCTAGCTTCTTTGCATCTCTTGTCACATGTCATGTAACTGTTTTGAGCATGGTAGTTTCTCTATCGGCTGCTCAAGCAGCACACGACACCACCTGATTCATCTTGCCTATACTTATCTAGAAATCTCCTCCATACATATCTGTAGATCTCTAAAAGCACCATGCGTATTAGTACAAATCACACGTAACTCCCTTTGATTTGTCGCAACAAGGCATGGTAATAATGGGGATGAACATTTACCCCTCACATCGCTATACCTTCGATAGAAAGGTGATAACGACGTACGACCCCTCATTAATAGCGCATTAATTGCGTACACATGTCGCTAGGAGACCAACCACCTTCATCTGTTATGTTATGATATGTTAGCGACAGACGCGTTTTATCGAGGCGAATGAGGAAGCCCATGCTAACATGTGTACCCATATCAATTTTAACAAAATAATAATGATGCCTTAATAAATGCTTCATTCCTTCGATCAATATAAGCACCGCTTCGAATTTCATTCTCATGCTCTCATTTCATCTTTTTGCTTCGAAATTTCCTCTTTTCTGAAAATCTCATTCCCTTCCTTTGATCTTCAACAATGGCTGCCTCTTCCTCGTATGCTCATTCCTTTGATCAGACCGATCTGATGGCTGTGATAGATGCCCTTGCCGACAAGTGCGTCAAGAAGATGGTCTTCGAATCACTACTGGGCGAATACCTATGCTTGGGCCATGCATTCTCCTTGATTCATTGCTTCAGGTGATGGATCCATTGCTTCCTCTCTACCTCAGGAAAACTCTATTGATACAATCCGAAGCTATTTCCAATGCCACAAATGCCATGAAGAATCCAAAGACGTGGTCGAAGCCACTCTGGGAATGGGAGTCCTGGTTCGATCATGTGTCTTCCCAGCACGAGGAGACTTGAAGAGGATTAAGCATTTATGAATGCATAAAATAGATCGTCATTCCTATTCATAGCAGAAGTATTGAATTTCAGGGACAAAATTCGCTTTAAGGAGGGTAAATTGTAACACCTCGTACCTTTCGGCACTCGGGTGTCACCATTTTAATCGAATGTTGCATGAATACATGTTAAAATTGTAAGGCCCGTAACCTAGTCCGTATCATTCCGTGGGCTTCCGTGGTCCTCCTGGTCGAGTTTCGGCAACCCTCGACCTATAATCGACACCTGCACGTAATCCTATATTACAGCCCGTAGATCTAAGTTGGCTCGAATCGAAACTTGTATCCTAGCGACCGCACCATCGCCGCGGTTCCAATGCCGCGACTCGCGCACTGATCCGATACCCGGTCTAGAAGATGTGAGCCCGCATTCATTTTGAGGAAAATGTCGCGCGTGTGAATTCTGGGGGAATCTCTACAACCTATCCTATCAATCAATCAATCAATCAATTAATCAATCAAGTACACACCATAGCACAAGTACAAGCAACCCATCCCTTTCCCATTCCCAAAGTCAACTCTCTCTCTCTCCACCCATCTCTTTCTTACAATTCCATCACTCCATCCATCACCCATCACCCA
Organism: Magnolia sinica; assembly: GCF_029962835.1. Taxonomy (NCBI): domain Eukaryota; kingdom Viridiplantae; phylum Streptophyta; class Magnoliopsida; order Magnoliales; family Magnoliaceae; genus Magnolia; species Magnolia sinica. The sequence goes on from NC_080577.1 coordinate 37,541,311, forward strand.
TCACTCCATCTCTTTTCATTCTATTGCTTCCCTCTCTCTCATTCTCTCTCTTCACTCTCAAGTAACAAAAAATCTAACGTCCAAGCCTTCCAAGAGCAACCCAAGTGTGGCCCACCTCTTTACCACCCAATCTCTCATCTTCACCCTCAAAACTTCATCATCCACCGTCAAAAGTTGAGCATAGGAGCTAAGGAAGCTAAGGGACCAAGAAGAAGGCCGATAAGTGGGTGATCTACCATTGATTTACTTTTGAGGGATGACTTGTATGTGGGACCCATTTTGATGTATGTGTTGTAATCTCGAGGGGCCCATAGTGGCGGGGTCCCTCCGCTATGTCGATCTCCCTCTCTTTCTCTCTATCTATCTCTCTCCCTCTCCCTCCCTCTCTCTCTCTCTCTCTCCTGATTGTATGGCCCACCTTGAAGTATGTATCATATCTATGTCGTCCATGCATTGAGCCCACCTCGATGGACTGTCTAGCCGACGAGATTGATGCCCGTCCGTCTAAACAGGCCCAGGTGAAGGAATATACAAATATTAGCTTTACACAAAGCTGAGGTGGGCCACACGTGTGGACCCACCGTGATATATGCATTGGATCCACACCGTCCAGGGGCCAGGATGGTGGGGCCTATCTCGTGTGGTATGGCAGGGACGGTGGGCAGCTATGATGTACGTGTTTTATTCATACTACATAGCAGCTGTGGGACCCACGCACGTGTGGACTCCACATGATGCATGTGTTTATCAAAGCTGTCCACCTATTTTACATCCACCGTCCAGATGACTGGACGATGGTGCGTACCATGATGTATGTGTTTTATTCCAACCGTCCATCTAGACGGTAGACCGTTTCAAATATATATATATAATAAACGAAAATAAAAATGAAGCAAATTCAAATCCTTGGTGGGCCAAATATGTGGACCTGCACCCCTAATGTATGTGTTAGATCCAAACCGTCCATCCATTTGGTGAGCTTGTCCTAGGGCTTGAGAAGAAAAATAAGACATATCTAGCTATCAAGTGGACCACACTACCATAAACAATGGGATTGAACGTCGAACATTGAATTCTTTTAGGTCTCATAAAATTTGGACCAATATGAAATTTGTTCTTCCTCTTAGTTCAGGTCTTTATGACCTTACGAACAAACTAGACGGGAAATAAATGCTATGGTGGCCCACTAGAGTTTTAACAATGGAAATCATTATCACCACTGTTATTTGTGATTTGGTCCAGATGATCTTTTGATATGATTCATTTTTTTGGATAATACTCTAAAACAATCTCTAAAAATAGATGAATGGTGTAATTGGTGCAGCCCACATGATGCAGCCCATTTGATGTATTTAAGGCCCACATTATGCGGCCTATTTGATGTATTTGAGGCCCACATAATGCGACCCATTTGATGTATTTGAGGCCCACATGATGCGGCCCATTTGATGTATTTAAGGCCTACATGATTCAGCCCATTTGATGTATATGGGCCCATTAGTGCGACCCATATAATGTGGCCCATTTGATGCATGTTAGCCCATTGGAGCGGCCCAAATGATGCGGCCCACTTGATCCATATGAAGCCCATTGAGACATATTTGAGGCCCATGGGTTGAGGCCCAATGTAATGTATATAAGGACAATGAATGAGGCCCAATGAGACGTATGTGAGGCCTTTGTGTGAGCCAAATGTGATGTATATGAGGTCCATTGCGATGTGAGATTCCACCATGATGTATGTAATGAAGTTTATGGCGGTCATGCCTTGGGAGCAATGATGGTTTGACGTCCACATTGTAAGAGCAATAATGGTTAAATGTCTGCATTATAACTCTCCCTAGGGCCCATTGTTAGGCCCACACTTATAGTGTATAAGCCATCTAGGCCCATCTTCGTTATAAACAGAATCCATCACCATATAACAGGTTTAGTATAGTTCCATGATTCATGCTCATACGCGTCATATGTATGCTTGATATGAGGACTGACTGATCATAGCATATGCCTTCGGGCAGATTGTTTATGGGCTCCCTGATAGGCAGAGTTACCCAACATGAGCACATAGTACGCGCAAGATTGCTGCATGACTGATAGTGTGATTCATGCACATTCGCATTTGTATGACATGATTACTATATACCCTAACGACATCAGGGCTGTGGCCTCCACATGCACATCATAGATGGCAGGATCGGACACCGAAAATACTGTTACTAGCATCGGGGCGCCATAGATGTCCTTAGGTGAAATTACAAAAATTCAATGGTACCAGAGGATGACTCCAACATCGAGACTGAGTGGATACATGAGGGCATGAGGGTTGAATACTAAGAGGCCGCATCTTCCATTGTTTCGTGGTCGGTTGGAAAGGGGTGTGGCCTTACCCGCCCGAGGGTAGGGGGCATTGTTAGGCTGAGTATGACCATCTCATGAATCGGTCCACTATTGACATGTCGGATAGGTATTGGCAGATTATTGGCCAGGCGGATAGTAAGGTTTCTTATGCTCACTTGGACTGCGCATCTGAGAAAGGGGCAGTGTCATTTGGAGTGTAGTAAATCTCGGTGATTATCTAGAGTGAGAACTATACTAATATTTGATTCTCCAGTAATGAGCTACATTGATATGTGGATTTGGATAAGGATTGGCATGTTTGAGTTGCATCTCGCATTGCATGATTTTGGTATGACCGATAACATTCATGTCTTCCATCACATAGCCTTGGTACGGCTAATTGCATTCATGCACTCATCAGCATGATTTCGCATTACTCTGATATTGTATTCTGAGCACGTTTATATTACGCACATACTTACACCATCCTCTATGCTTTCTATAAGCTTATGTACGATTGATGCATGCAGGTGACGCCAGGATGCGGCCATAGCTTTGCCGTAATTGGAGCGTGCAGTCGAGCTTCAGGAGTTTTTGTTATTATTATCTTATATTTTCCTTCATAACGCATTGTTTCTTAAAGTTTTTGTTCATAGTGGATTTTGTGACTGTGTTCTTATGGTTATGCTTATTACGAATCAAAATCATGTTTGAAATCTGTTCACTTCCCAAGTATAGGGTTGTGATTTAGTAATAAACTCAGTGAGACCGAGGTCGAATCCCAAGGGACTGAAACCTATACGTAATCTGAAACTAAATACACCTAGAACTAGACTAAGATGTAATCTAAATCAAGCGAATATGAGGGAATAATTGTGAATAGATTAATTAAAAACTAATAAAAATAAAGGTGGGAACTAGGGTGCCAAGGATCCACTTGTAGCAATTGGGAAGTTACCTTGTATTGATTCAAGGACACAACTAGAATCAGAGTCTCATCTGATCCAGTTGGTGAGAAGAGATTTGTCAGATCTCTGAATATCTCATGGATCTAATCATCAACAGATACGATTAGTGTAGATTTAGAAGTGATTCCATCACCTAACCATGCCCAGGAGACTATGGCAAACAACAATAATTTACCAAACCCACAACCAATCACAAGAGAATTGTGAAAGTTGGGAAGGGGTTCCGTCACCCAACCATCCCAAGGAGACAATGGTGAACAACAGGGTCTCCTAAGTTCACAATCTCATAATGAAAAGAACATACTCAAGCTATTGCAGATTTACTGTAATTTGAGTCACAATAAACCATTAAAAACTAAAAGTATTCCTTAATAATCAAACTAAAATCCACAAGAGTTCAATAACCATGAATCAAAGCAAAGCTAACAACCCAATCACACTACAAGCTTCACCCCTTAGCCCTAGCTAAGAGGTTTAGCCTAGCAACATGATTAGGCTACACCTTAAAAGAAAGAAAAAATAAAACGGAAAAATAAAAATAAAAACCCTACAAACTCTACTCTCCCTCTTGTGCACGTCCAAGGTATTCGGATCCCCTTCTCTCCCCCTTTCTTCTCCTTTTATAGCCAAGGCTGTGTCAGTGGAGGTCAGTCGGTGACGTGCGTAAGCTTACACAACAACGTGCGCAGCAGGGCCTGCTGACTGACGCTGGACATTGGTGGGACCCATTTCTTGGACTTGCTCACAAGATCCAATCCATTCATTAGATTATACACAAAATTTCCGCAAGATATTGGTGGTTTTGGAATCTTATTGATGCGGCTGAAGGTAGTAATTAAGCTGCAACCTATGCAGGGCTATCTATTTGTAACTATTGAAACCAATACATGTGCGTGCATGAGTGCACAAGGTCAATATGGGTTTGATTAAATCAAGCCACTCTACATGATGGACGGTTCGGATTGAGCATTTGGACCATAATGGAGGCCCACTGCAGATCAAACGGTGCTCTGTTTCACGCCAAAAGAAACAAAAATTTTCATTTTGAGTCGGTGGTGTCAGAGGGCCCCATGATCAAATTCTAATGGGAAATCCATTCCGTCCATTAGAATCTACTCGAAATTTCAATAGGAAGTGACTGCTTTTGGATTGCTTTTGTTGCGGTCCACCTAATTTTCTGCTCTACCGTCCATTTAGCTAGATCGGACCTTTGATGCACGGTGTTGGCCCACAAAGATCACAGCGTAAGTCCTCATTATGCACGCTGGAACGAAAATGGAGTTTCCATTTTAGGAAGGAGGCTCTTTGCCGTACATAGTTAGTGCACTTGTGCACTATGCACACCCAACTCAGGTGGGTTTCACTATGATGGTTCTGGGAAATCAGCTCCATCCATCCGTCTTGTCTCCTCATATAATGCGTTGAATCCGAAGTTGAGGCATATCCAGATAGCATGTGTGCCCCACTCAATGAATTGCGGGGCTGATCCATCCGTTGGCCCACTTCCAAAGATATCTCATGGCTAAAATTTTACATGTACGGTTAATTTATGGTCCCCATGCCATTTATGAAGTTTTGTGTTAATTTGATGGTAAGAACCCTGTGATCTTGCATTCTGGACCAATTTCAGGCCTCTTTAACATGAACGGCTTGATCTTTTCGGATCTTTGGCGTATAAATCTGTTGATTTTAGTCCCATGGAGTCCGTCCCTTGCCTTGGTGAATTTTGAGTGTTAATTTCATGCTTTTAGCACCCTATTTCCGTCCGAGCTCCTAAACACACCTTGCAGCATAAACACAGTTAAATTGGGTCGTTAAACAGTACTATATTCATAAATCCAGGCAATAAGCGGGGTCTGATATGCAATATTTGACCCTCAACACAACCCCCAACCAGCATTTTGCTAGTCCCGAGCAAAGTATGCGAAAAATAATTTCAGAAATACAAGACAATTCCTGTAAACACGAGTGATTAAAGAAGAATAATCGAAATACCGAAATTCTAAGATTCATGAATGTTGGCCATTACTTTCTCCTGGGATCAAGCTCACGGTAAACTTCATAATCAAGTTCAATTATTAATCCATCAATTAGAACAATTCTAAACATTGAGTTCCATGAGTGTATAGTGTAATCTCGGCTTAACATTATTACAATTCACTTCTCTATTTCAGGATATCATTGGTAACCAACAAGAGAATTCATGACAACCAAAACCAAAACCTGCCTCATAGTTCGTCTTTTCATTCTTCCAGCTTTTGATTTTTCCATTAAAAGTAACGTCAATGAAAGGTATCAAATCTGCACCTATAGGGAGCAAACCTATGGTGAAGATCAGTCGCCCAATATTTTCTGAATGTTGATTGTGAGGAATCGAACCTTCACTTATAAGGAGAAAACCTATGGTGAAGACCATTCGCCTAACCTTTTTCAAAGGTATCTTCTTCTTTTTTTTCAATTGATTATGACGGGCAAATTTTCCAAGTTGGTTCCTTCCATGCTTACTAATCACCAAATTAACCCTTCAATATCAAACTGAAATCTTAATGTGTAAGCGAGATGTGACATGTGAAATCATGACTCAATCAATGTTTATAATTCAAACTTAACTGTGAAATCTAATAGATAACTGAATCCAAGAGTCATAAATTACCAACATCACGTATCTTGAAATTCTATGTGCCCTAGATGGCTGTCAAAATCACTTCGAATTCACAAGAAATTTTAAAAAAATTAAAAATTTTCACAATTTTTGCTCAAGACCAAGAAACTACAGATTAGGTAACCTAATCTCCCACCCCCAACCTAAAATCTACAATGTCCTTAATGTAATAGATGTATGCATGCAACGCACATGAGTCCACGAAAATAAGGGAAAAGTGATGGAAAGAGAGTACCTGGATGAAAGAATCAGAAGCTTTTTTCCAAAGATATCAGCGTAAGAGTGGGTCAACACAAGAGAGAAACCAACAAAAGCAAACTGTCCTAAAACAATGTAGGAAGTAAACTAACCTAACGGTATAAAGCCGACTATCCTAGAACGGCATCAAGCAAACTATCCTAATCCTATGAAAGCAGGGGAAAAGCTACTTGATCATGCCGAGAGGTTCCTCTTCCAGCCAATATCTTGATAAGTTTCTCAGTAAGTTCCTCAATAGGATCATCCAAAAGCCCATTTTGCAATAGGCTTGGATGCCTTGGAGCATGACTTTCCAAAGAAACTTATGTACCTTATAAGAAATTTTTCGTTGAATAGCTTGAGGTATCCAGAGTATATATGATTCACCAGTGACAGAAGAAGTTTCAACGTTAGTATCCCATGGTGAATCAGAGATTACAAGTAGATAAATTGCAGAAAACTTCTCAGGAAGTGATGTAGTCTCAACACATTCTGAAGTAACAGACTTCAATTCCTTTGTCAGCTCCTCCTCCTTTAATGGAGACAGTGAGGATATGAGGAGGGAGGGGCTTCAGAATAAGGGTTCTCTCGGTCAGCGATAACTACCGAGATGTTGTCTTGCGAGGCATCCATTATTTCTTGTATCATAGGGTCGTTAGAATCTGTAAAGTGTGCAAAGCAATCATCAAAAGAGTCAGGAATTTCAGCTGATAGTGACTCGTTTTCCTCATTGAAGTCTGTAATGAGATGCTCAAGGACTCCATCGCCCTTAAAAGGAGATGGAGGTATGCTCTCTTGCTCCAGTCCTGCACTGACAATTTGAGGGTCAGGAGACGAAGTATCGATGTGAGGACTTTGTTCATTGATACTATTCAGAAGAGGCATGAAATCATTAAAAGTGTATAACTTAGATGGTGGGCTCAACTAGGTGGTTTCAACTTCCAGAGTCATATCAGGTGGCTTGTTCATCTCCCAAATCATATCATCATCCAATTCAGGGGAGTGATCTAAACATGCCTCGCAAAGGTTGGAAGCTTTAGGTGAAAGTGGTTCATCCTCCACATTTAAATTATCCATATCAGATAGGTGGAGTAGAACTTCCTGTGCCTTGTGATCACCTTCCTGGACCATAATTGAAGTTGATTTCAATGAAATTTGGGCTGTGCTCTCATGAATCTCATCCCAATACTTATCAGCTTCCAATTCAGCGTAGTTCACACTTGGGATGGGATTGCTTTCCTCACATTCTATTCCTAGATTGGGTTGAGGTTCGAATAAACTAACCTCTACCTCATCATTAAAATCCTGTGTGTCATGTGAGGGAGGTGTGTCATCATAACTGTATTTGAAAGATACTCACGTCTCTTAACCATTCCTTTGGACCGTCATCGAGATCGACTCATCAGGGAATTGAATCATATGCTCATTAACACAATCCAACTCTTCATTCCAAATTCCAGAATTCATCAAAAGCGAGTGAGGATGACTTTCCTCTCATTGTATCTCTGGATTGGGTTGTGGTTGGGATGAGCAAGGTGCCTCTATCCTATGGAGGAGCGAATTGAGTGCTTCCATTGCTTTTCTAATTTCCACAAGACAGGCCATGTTACGCTGAATTGAATCCTCTTGGATCGTTTCTGGTTGGATCTCAAAGGTAGGGGATCCAAGAGAATAATTATTATAACATGTTGTTGGTTCATTTCCCCAATTTTAATATTTTCACTGATTAAAGTCATACGGATCATAGGTAGGAGAATCTGATGGTTGGTAATACATATTATCACTCATAATATAATCACGCATTGTTTTCTTTTTATCGGATGGATGATAATAATTCTCACTCCCATAGTTATGATAACCCCAACACTCACGTACTATTTTGTTAATCTGTGGGGTGTAATTGTTCTCCTACATATGATCATGTAAGGACTTCTTAACCGGTGGATCTTTATATTCTGATCGATTCTAGATGATAGTTTTAGAAAAAATTTGGTACATAGGTTGATTTCTATCATAATCATCATCCCAATATATGTTATTCTTCTTAGCATACTGACGTTCCCACTCATACATATACATGGTGCAACCCTAACTCTGAAGCTAATCTTAAGAAAAATAAAAGAAAAGATCCTACAACAATATCGTAAGTAAGAGGAAAAGAAGTTAGAAAGAAGTTACCAGATTGGAGTTCTATGTTAAAATCCTGTAAAAGGAAATAAAAGAAATTAGTTTCTAAAAACAGAAGAAATCCTAGAATTAGAAAGTTTCTAAAAATAAAAATAGAAAGTTAGTTTCTAAAGAGAAGGTCTAAAATTAGAAAATCCTTAAAAAGAAAGATGAAGTAAACTAGTTTCTAAAAGAAGAAATTTCTAAAAGAAAGTGGAAATTTCTAAAATAAATTAGGAAAGTCCTAAACTAGAAAGTAAGTTATTAAAAGAGATCTGAAAAATAGATAGTAGAGAAAGAGCTTACCGAATAAGAAATTTCTATCTTAAAAGCCTACAAAATAGGAAAGTTAGTTTCTAAAAAAGAAACCTAGAATAAGAAAGTTTCTAAAACTAAAATCCTAATTCTAAAAATAAAAAAAGTAGAGAAATTAGAAAGGGTTTACCAAATTAGAAGTTTATGTCAAGATCCTACAAAATAGGAAAACAGAATAGTTTCTAAAAATAGAAAAAAAATTCTAACCTAAAATTAGAAAATCATAATCTTAAACTAATCATAAAACTAGTTAATCTTAGAAAAACGTAACCGTCAATCCCCGGCAACAGCGCCAAAAACTTGTTCACTCCCCAAGTATAGGGTTGTGATGTAGTAATAAACTCAGTGAGACCGAGGTCGAATCCCAAGGGACTGAAACCTATACGTAATCTGAAACTAAATAGAACTAAAACTAGACTAAGATGTAATCTAAATCAAGCGAATATGAGGGAATAATTGTGAATGGATTAATTAAAAACTAATAAAAATAAAGGCGGGAACTATGGTGCCAAGGATCCACTTGTAGCAATTGGGAAGTTACCTTGTATTGATTCAAGGACACAACTGGAATCAGAGTCTCATCCTATCCAGTTAGTGAGAAGAGATTTGTCAGATCTCTGAATGTCTCATGGATCTAATCATCAACAGATACAATTGGTGTAGATTTGGAAGTGATTCCATCACCTAACCATGCCCAGGAGACTATAGCAAACAACAACAATTTACCAAACCCACAGCAAATCATAAGAGAATTGTGAAAGTTAGGAAGGGGTTCCGTCACCCAACCATGCCAAGGAGACAATGGTGAACAACAGGGCCTCCTAAGTTCACAATCTCACAATGAAAAGAACATACTCAAGCTATTGCAGATGTACTGTAATTTGAGTCACAATAAACCATTAAAAACTAAAAGTGCTCCTTAATAATCAAACTAAAATCCACAAGAGTTCAATAACCATGAATCAAAGCAAAGCTAACAACCCAATCACACTACAAGCTTCACCTCTTAGCCTTAGCTAAGAGGTTTAGCCTAGCAACATTATTAGGCGACACCTTAAAAGAAAGGAAAAATAAAATAGAAAAATAAAAATAAAAACCCTACAAACTCTACTCTCCCTCTTGTGCACGTCCAAGGAATTCGGATCCCCTTCTCTCCCCCTTTCTTCTCCTTTTATAGCTAAGGCTATGTCGGTGGAGGTCAGTCAGTGACGTGCGTAAGCTTACGCAGCAACGTGCGCAGCAGGGCTTGCTGACTGACGCTAGACATTGGTGGGACCCATTTCTTGGACTTACTCACAAGATCCAATCCATTCATTGGATTATACATGAAATTTCAGCAAGATATGGGTGGTTTTGGAATGTTATTGATGCTGTCGAAGGTAGTAATCAAGCTGCAATCTGTGCAGGGCTGTCCGTTTGTAACTGTTGAAACCAACACGTGTGCGTGCATAAGTGCACAAGGTCAACATGGGTTTGATTAATTCAAGCCACTCTACATAATGGACGGTTCGGATTGAGCATTTGGACCATAATGGAGGCCCAATGCAGATCAAACGGTGCTTTATTTCACGCCAGAAGAAACGAAAATTTTCGTTTGAGTTGGTGGTGTCAGAGGGCCCCATGATCGAATTCTAATGGGAAATCCATTCCGTCCATTAGAATCTACTCAAAATTTCAATAGGAAGTGACTGCTTTTGGATTGCTTTTGATGCGGTCCACCTGATTTTCTGCTCTACCATCCATTCCGCTTTTGAACGGTTGAAAAACCAATCTTCATTGTCTTATTCAATTTTGTCACCTAGGCGTGGCTGAGAGGGACCTTATGAGTCTCATGGACGGTCCAGATCAGACCTTTGATGCACGATGTTGGCCCACAAAGATCACAGCGTAAGTCCCCATTACGCACGCTAGAACAAAAACGGAGTTTCCGTTTTTAGGAAGGAGGCTCGTTGCCGTACACGGCCAGTGCACTTGTGCACTATGCACACCCAACTCAAGTGGGTTTCACTATGATGGTTCTGGGAAATCAGCTCCATCCATCCGTCTTGTCTCCTCATATAAGGCGTTGAATCCGAAGTTGAGGCATATTCAGATAGCATGTGGGCCCCGCTCAATGAATTGCGGGGCTGATCCATCCGTTGGGCCACTTCCAGAGATATCTCATGGCTGAAATTTTACATGTACGGTTAATTTATGGTCCCCAGGCCATTTATGAAGTTTCATGTTAATTTGATGGCAGGAACCCTGTGATCTTGCATTTTGGACCAATTTCAGGCCTCTTTAACATGAACGGCTTGATCTTCTCGGATCCTTGGCAAGTAAATCCGTTGATTTTGCTCCCATGGAGTCCGTCCCTTGCCTTGGTGAATTTTGAACGTTAATTCCATGCTTTTAGCACCCTGTTTCCGTCCGAGCTCCTAAACACACCTTGCAGCATAAACACAGTTAAATTGGGCCATTAAACAGTACCATATATTGTAAATCCAGGCAATAAGTGGGGTCTGATATGCAATATTTGACCCTAAAAAAAAATCCTTCTTGTAGAATCCCATGATCAAAACCTGGTGTATGGGTGCTGGGAGCTGAGAATAGGGTACTAAGGAGGCTGTTGGCACTGGATTTGACGATCGGAAATTTTGTGAGCCCGGTTTTCAAGTTTGGGGTGTGACAAAAACACACATGTGGATGATGAATATAATGGCAGAAGTGGATTTGGTATTACATCACAACGGACCTCACTTTAATTAGTGCGTGTGCACAGAACACGTGCACTCCCAGAATGCACCAGACCCATAAGTTGGTTAAAAGGGGTTTGACCCAACCAAACTTGAAGAGGAATACTCCTCTTCTTCTTTCGTATTCCCACCCGAACCTGTTTTAAATGGGTTGGGGTCGTTTTGCAATCAGGGTCCCATCATCATGGAACATTGTAATGATTCGAGTCATCCATCTGATAGAGGATCCACAATCGTCTAAACCCTAATTTCTTCTTCACCTTGAAACACACATGCATGGGCACGGGTGCTGGTGCAAACAAGAACATCTACGGTTGATTTTAAAAACAGATACTCCATTTCCCCTCTGCCAATTGGAAGCCCATGTACTTCCACCACATCTCGACCGTTCATTTCATCTCGGCTCTTCGTTCCCTATGTTTTAGGGTTTCCACTCCATAAAGGACAAACGACAGAGGGAATATTTTCGTTAAAGGAAAGAACAAATCCCAGCCATTAGGATGTTTCTAGAAGGTGCTTCGAATGTATCAGGAGCGTCCATCTTAGGGTGAGTGAAAACCCTACCTAATGGGACGAAAAGTTTCCACGAGATAAGCTTTTTCTGCACGAGAAGTGGTTGTGGCCAAAAATATCGTGAACCATCATTAGTACAAGGATCGTGCAAGAAAATGGTGGGCCCCATAGTGGTCAGTGGGTTCATCCAGACCATCCAGAAGGCCCTGATCAAAGGATTAGGCCTTACAAAAAAAGCCATGAAAGGTGGCATCATCTCTTCCGTTTGAACAAAGAACCCATCATTGTAGAGTGGGTCCTACTTGTCGATCAGACATGACCGTTGGACAGATCATATGATTAAAAGGTCATCCACGTCAATGAAATTGGGCCATGCAAGCCAGATCATTAAGTTATGAACTCCTAACTCTTTTGTGTAAAAGCAAGAGTCATAACTAATCTTACGATTAGTTATGCTAGAGCTTATTACGATAGCTATAAAAGCTCTCATTCCAAATCGGGAAAACACCCCAAGTAGCCCTAAGGGTAAGGAGAGAAAGAGAGAGAGAGAGAGAGAGAGAGAGAGAGAGAGAGAGAGAGAGAGAGAGAGTGTGTGTGTGTGGTGTGTGCGACACCGAGTTTGTGCTACCATGACTCGCTTAAGTCACAACCCGACTCTCAGTGGAAACAACTTCTACTAGTCACAGAAAGAAAAACAAAGGCTAAGGAAGAAAGAAGATCAAAGGAGAAGAGAGCTTAAGGGCAGCCGTATTTGACTCTGTGTAAGGAGTGAGTCACCCTCCTGACTCATTAGTCGGATTCATCTGGATTCTTCGAAGTTACTCCATGGGAAAGGAGGAGAGGAGGAAGGATAGTATAGAAAGAGGGAGAGGAAGGTAGTAGCGAGTGAATTACTAGGTGGTTGGTAGGACAATAAGCATCACCAGTGAGCCAACTGAGTCGAGGAATGGATCACATTGCTGGCCGGGTTTCGTTAAACCTTAGAAATTAAAAGGGAGAGAGAAAGAGGGAAGAAAGGAGGAGGAAGGGAGGATCAACTCGGTTCAACTGAGTTGACTCAGTCGCTGCTTGAGAAGCACCCATCCAAACCGAGTTAGCGACCCTTTCTCGGGGTAGATCTGATCCTCCAACTCCATAGCTGAGTCAGACCCTCAGGTAACCCTCTAACAAAAACTATAATCCTAAGTTAGTGAGTTTTAGATTATTAACTTAGTAAATTATGAAGTTGAAGTAGAATTAATCGGATTTGATTCAATTAGGCAGCAACATTAAAGGAAGTTAGGCAAGCTATATCCCCAATCAAGTGCAATAGGGGTCGAATCTATCACCACATTGTGCCAACTTCAGATGTAGTAAGATATTTCCCAAAACTTCCTTAATTGAAGCTACTAGAAATGATTGTTCCCCTAGCTTGACTCCTTATACATTATGTCTTCATCTATACAGGTAACTCTCATTTGAAGTTGATCTAAATCAACTTCTATCAAAAGGGTAATATCTGATTTTAAGAATCACATACACCTTCTAAGAGCAACACCATTAACAGATCAATGCCAAAGGTGGTGATTTCTCCCTTTAAGCTTACTACCCTCTTATTACTATAAACATAGTCACAAGTCCACATTAATTGTGATTCTCTTACTTAATTCTGTGTATTGACAAATTTTATACTTGATAGATTCATTATCTAATTCAATCATAATTAATAAATGTTAAATTCCCTTGCTTGTGAAATACTGATAGAATTTGTGGCGTTTTAAAAGATGAGGGTGATTTTCCCTACATACATGTGAAATCTAACTTGAAAGAAAATTTTGAACAAACTAAATGGGCCGACTGTTTGAAAGGACTATTCTTCGCCTAAATAAGCCAACTGTTGGAAAGACCCTCTACCTTGCTTGAGAGGGTCGATTATTTGAAAGACTTATCCCCTCGCAAGACGAATGTGCCAAATGTTTGAAAGGCCCATTCTCTTACTTAATGGGCCAACTATTTGAGAGGTCCACCTTCTCAGTAGAAATGAGCCGAATGTTTGAAAGACTCATTCTAATATATGAATGCACGGACTGTTTGAAATGCCCATTCTTAACTTAATGGGTCAACTGTTTGAAAGTTCCACCTTCTCATTAGAAATGAGCTCACTATTTGAAAGGCCCATTCCTATGTATGAATGAGCTAACTTTTTGAAAAGCCCATCTTAACTTAATGGGCCAACTGTTTGAAAGGTCCACCTTCTCATTAAAAATGAGCCAACTATTTGAAAGGCCATTCTCTTGCTTAATGGGCCTACTGTTGGAAAGGTCCACTCTCTTATTTAATGGGCCGATTGTTGGAAAGGCCCATTCTTTTGCTTAATGGGCCGACTGTTGGAAAGGCCCATTCTTTTGCTTAAAGGGCCAACTGTTGGAAAGGCCCATTCTCTCGTTTAATGGGCCGATTGTTTGGAAAAGCCATTCTCTTGCTTAATGGACCGGCTAGTTGAAAGGTTCACCTTCTCACTAGAAATGGGCCGACCGTTGAAAAGGCTATTTATTTGGTTAACTAGAAAAAGACCTCTATTTAAGAAGCAGTTATACCTTAGTACATTTATGAATTGAAATGCTTATATATCCTTTTGGCATAATACATTTACTCATCTAATATTATGGCACGTAATCTTAGAGGGAATCGTCTCTGAGTAACCACTCATTTTTGAATATCCAAACGTACATTAACGAGATGAAGGAAACATTCAGGACCGACCACTGCGATCCCACTTGCAGTTGCCCAAATAGTCTCGGAATACGACTATTCCAGTCAGTAATTAAAGAGCACTAAAGTACCATTCGGATGACCAAAAATTGACCCAATCCGACATTAAAGGATGGAGTTATAGGACTCTCCGTTGGATAACGCAATTTGGAAAGCTTAACAATCCATATTGAAAAATGACGATCAAAGAGTTCCAACGTGCTTTTGGGATATTGAATGGTCTCTAAATTAAGCAATTCTGGTCCCATTTGGAAGCTTGACAAGTTACCATTCCAATGTCCTGAAGTATTCTAAATTCGACCTCCAAAGAGTTAATTATAAGGGTTACTATTGGACACGGAGATGAAAGAAACATTCAGGACCGACGACGGCAATCCCAATTATGGAAACCCAAATGGTCTCGGAATACAACGATTCTAGTCTGGTATGACAGCTTACCATTCTAATGACCTGAAATAGTCTAAATTTGACCTCTGAATAGAGAGTTATGAGGGTTACTATTGGACAAGGAGATGAAGAAGACATTCATGACCAACGACTGCGATCCCACTTATAGATGCCCAAATGGTCTCGGCATACGACGATTCCAGTTAGTAATGAAAGAGCACTAAAGTACCATTCAGATAACCAAAAATCAACCCAATCTAACATCAAAGGATGGAGTTATAGGTATCTCCATTGAATCGCGCAATTTGGAAAGATTGACGACCCATATTAGAAAATGATGATCAAAGAGTTCCATCATGCTTTTGAGATATCGAACGGTCTCTGAATTAAGCAATTCTAGTCCCATTTCGAGCTTTATGGAGTTAATCAGTAGATTACAAATGAATACTAGCAAGAACATTTTCAGTTTTGTATTAAGTCTCCATTTGTGTGGACATGGATTTGGTACTACTTAGTTGTGATGGGTTACCATGTTTTACATCTCTTATACTTTGATTTTATTTTTGGCAAGTACCTTGGCATTTGAAACTAACTCTCGGATTTTTTAAAATTTGGGCTTATACTCAAGTTTCAAAAATCAGGGTGTTACATTGGGAGCCCTGCTTGGTCCCCCTCCTAAGGCACCAGTCCTCACCATTTGGTGCATCAGTCCTCTCAAACCCTCAACAATAATTAAGGATTGACCGCTATCAGCATCCTCCGGGCCTTGACGACCATCAAGTACTTCAACCGATGCCATCTCTTCTTTTGAAACATATTTCAAAACCAAGTACTGGTCGAGTTTCTCCATCACTGATTACTCAAAAGAGATCAAGGAAGGCTTGGAACGTCACTAGGAGTCTCATTATAATAAATGCTGGAAGAAATGGTGGCGGGATAAAGAACTATTGAATGATTCTAATCTTCCCTATGACGGGAAGTATCTTATTGCTTACCATCCTAATCTACCACCATTCCCTACTTCAACTCAACCGCTGGCGACAATAATAAGAATGCCTCAGGCAATTAGTAATTAGCTCATCGTCTACGTCATCCAATCTGACTTAGGTGAAGATCACTTACTTATATATGTATTTAACTATTTAAATTTCCTATTTTTACATTAGCGAACTCACTTTGTTCCTTTTGTAATCACTTGGGGGCTCACGACCATAGACAAACAGATTGTCGTGGCACAAGTACAATAACAACAACCATTATCAGTGGTCAATGCTCTCATGGTCATTGAGATTCAGACCATTGATTCAGAGACAAAAGTCACCGTCGAGGGCCTTCCTTTTCATAGCCCTCCTGAAGACAGTAATATCCCTTCTGACTCAGAGTACATGATCCAAATCCCTCCCAGTCCTTCCACTAAGGTCGATTAGAGCGCAACTGAGGCACCTCTCTCCCATTGATCGGCTGAGAAACCACCTGTCCAACTGATGCTGCCTACTGCAGAACCAACTCCTCTAATGATCGAGGGTGTCCCTGCTTTGGAAGAAGCTACGGTTAGGACCAAAGAAACTGTAATGGTTGAGGTTATAGAGCCCAACTCTCATCCATCTTCTACTTCGAAACCCGTATAAGTGGATGATGCTCCCACTTTTCCTAGTGAGGGCCTCTCTTATGAAAATATCATTTCTTAATTCGAGATAGGCCTTGCAGGAGATATAGCTATGGTCGAGTCTTCCTCTTTATCAAGCAACCTGTATGATATCATGGTCGAGCTTCAAGGTATCCTATAGGTGGGATTATCGAGATCCCTCGATGTTGAGTTGATCGACAAACTTAAGCAATTGGTCGATTCATATCGCATCTGTTCCTGGTCAGATCCCTCCTTGGTGGGTAAAGTACAAGATCTTTAAAAGCTTCTGGGACTGATCAAGACACATTACCATGTTTGTGCCATCATCGACCGACTCAAGGAGGACTCCGCAACTGATTCCCAAAGGCATCTGCAACTAACATCACCTGGGACCTTGGGGCTGGGACTGCTAAATTGCATTGAGCTAGAGAACTAGGAAGTTAGGATCACAGCTCTAAAGGTGGAGCTCCTCACTCTGAAGCAGGAGTTTGCAGGGAAGCATGATGAACACATTTAGTGCAAGGGGAGGGTTGATCAATTGGCTATTCCTTTATGGTTCCAAACAATTGTCATTGGTCGACAATCTCGATTGACGACTAAACAGAAGGCTACCTTATAGGTCGTGAGAAGCCAAGAAGTGGTACAGGGGTCGACACAGTGCTTTGCATCTTTCGAACTGTAATTTGTAATGGAATTTACCATTAATACAAATGGCCACTTAAACATTTTTGTACCTTGTTGTCTCTTTTTAACTTATTTTTACTTTTTTGGTTTGCAACTAATTGCTGACTTATCCCTAGAAAATTGGTGCGACATGGGCTAGCTCCGAATTTATAGCCTTAAATGCTTCATGCTCATGTTTGTTCAGAACATGTAGCGATTGTGTCACCATGATCATGCTAGATTGTGGGTGCCTAGGATACTTATTTAAACAACATCTAACCTTCACTCGAGTTCATATTACAATTTTCTTTATGATTCCTCTTTATCTCTCCCTTAGCTTCCAACCCTTCCCCCCTCATTGATGGTGCTGAGTACTATTTGAATGAGATTTTTGAATGGGGTTTGAGAGAATTCTCTTAATCCACATTGTTGTTTGATGCTAATTCCTTTACGATGGAAGCATCATTTGTGGCTAAGTTGGAGGCTATGCTTGGGAAACTCATTTAGATGTTGAAGCGTTTGTATGTCATAGGAGATAGATTTTACAGATTGACTTTCGCAAACAAAGGAGGAATTTGCAACAATTAGCAGGATGCATGAACTAGTTTGGTGTGGCCGATGGTAATGAATTCAAACTTATTAGTTCAATCGAACCATGCTAAGGATGCCACGGTCTTATCGAGCTGGGCTAGTAAAAGAATTGAAAGAGCGCAAGTGTACCTTTTATGCCAAGGAGATGGTTGAACCAGAATATCTTATGTTTTTAGACGAACAAATCATTCTATACCAAGCTTAGTCGAAGACAAACTTTTGTGCTAAGAGAGGGGATGGAGATGCAGTTAAT
Organism: Magnolia sinica; assembly: GCF_029962835.1. Taxonomy (NCBI): domain Eukaryota; kingdom Viridiplantae; phylum Streptophyta; class Magnoliopsida; order Magnoliales; family Magnoliaceae; genus Magnolia; species Magnolia sinica. The sequence goes on from NC_080577.1 coordinate 37,559,516, forward strand.
TCAAGTAGCCTTTATGTTAACCAACTGCTCCATCTTCTACCGCTTGTCATTAAAAAGGGGGCAAGTTGGGCTTTAGCATAGGAGAACAATGACACTGAAATGCAAGCCCTCCTCGAGGAATTCGAGGAGATGAAAATCTAAGTTTCTTGACTACTTTCATGTTCTTTTACTATTTTGTTTCCTTTCCAGTACAATGTGGCCGATGGGTCTGCAGAACTTACAATAAACTTTTTCCACTCAATAAAGTCAATGTGTTTTTCATGGCATGTGATTTTTCGGTAACCGGTCTTGAATGATTCATCATGTTCAGGTATGTTCAAAGATGTCAGGTGGCATTTCTCTACTTCACCGAGCCTGTGCACTATCGGTTAACCACCCAACACTTAGTTGTTTTTTTTTTCTTTTTTGCATGTCTTATCTCGTTAGTTGTTCTTGACCAAGAGAACCCTTATCTGGAGCCCCTCCTTTCCAAGATCCTAAATGTCTACTATTAAGGGGGGAGGAGCTAGAAATTGAACTGAAGTCTAACACTTCAGAATGTGTTGAGACTACACCATCCACTGAGAATTTTTTGAAATTCTATCTACCTGTAGTCTCTGATTCACCATGGAGTACTAACATTGAAACTTTTTCTGTCACAAGTAAATCATATATACTTTGGATACCTCAGGTAATTCAACGACAAATTTTTTGCTGAGCTCCATAAATTTATTTGGAAAGTCATGCTTCATGGCATCCAAGCCTATTACAAAAAGGCCTTTTGGATGATCTTGTTAAGAAACCTACTGAGAAATTTATCAAGATATTTGCCAGAGGAGGAACCGTGGGGCATGACTAAGTAGTTTTTCCATTGCTTTCCCATTTTAGGATTAGTTTATTGCTTTCATGTTATGCCTAGGATTGACGACTTTATGCTGTTTAAGATAGTTTGCTTATCATCTATTGAGTCCTCCTGCTAACCCATCTTCACTCTGAGATCATTGGAAAAACTTCAAAAATTCCTTCTTCAGGTACTACCTTTCCATAACCTCTCATTTACTTTCTTTGTCTCATGTGCATTGCATGCTTATAATTTTTACATTGAGAAAAATATAGATTTTTGGTTAGGGGTGTGGATTAGGCAAGCTAATCAGGTTTTCTTAGTCTTTGAGCAGAAATTGTGAAAAAAATTTCTAAAAATTTTGTAAATTTGAGTGATTTTGAAGTTCATCCATGATTTAGAAACATAAGATACTTCATGTTGGTGATTTATGACTCTTGAGTTCAGTTACTTGTTAGATTTCATAATTAAGCTCGAATTATTAATCCATGATTAGAAGTTTTAAATATTGATTGAGTCATGATTTCACATGTCACATCTAGCTTACACATGAAGGTTTTAGTTTGATATTGAATTGATAACTTGATGATTATTAAACATAGAAGGAACCAACCTGGGGAATTTGTCCATCATGTTCAATAAGAAGAATTGAAAAAAAAAAAAAAAAAAACCAGCTAAAAAACAGTTGTCGTCGAAAAGGGCTAATGAAAGATCATTGAAAAGATTGAACATATCGTGAAAGCCATCGATGGAGAAATTAAAAGCTAGAAGCATAAAAAGCTAAACCATAAGGCAAGTTTTGGTTAAGATTATAGTTGTCCTGAATGCTATTTTGATTATCCATGTTATCATGAAATAGAGAAATTGCACCTTTGATTGTGATAAGTTTAGGTTTCACTATGCACCCATGGAACTCGATGTTTAGAATTGGTCTAATTGGAGGATTAATACCTTGAACGTGATTATGGAAGTTACCAAGTGCTGGAGTTTAGGAGAAAGTAATACTCAACATTGTTGTATTTTACAATTATAATATCTAGATTATTTTAAAAAATCACTTGGGTTTATAGAAATTATCCTGTGTTCTTGAAATATTTTTTGCATACTTAGCTACGAACTAGCAAAGTGCCGGTTGGGGATTGTGTTGAGGGTCAAATATTGCATATTGGACCCTATTTATTACTTGGTTTTATGAACATGATAATGCTTAATGTTCTATTTTAATCATGTTTGTGTTGTAAAGTGAATTTACAAGCTTGGATTGAAAAGGATGTTAAAAGCATCGATTTAACGCTCAAGAATCACCAAAGCCAAGATTGGATCTGTTGAAATCAAGAATGAAGAATGCAAACACTGAAGATCCAAAAAAATAAAGTCAAGAATGAAGAAAATTGGAGTTTTGAAGTGAAATTGCGTAATCCTCGATCAGTCCCAGCCTCTGCTCGACCAGTCCAGGCTACGCATGACTAGTCCTGGACACTGCTCGACCAGTCGAGGTGCCTCGACTCGAACTCCAGCGAGTAAAATAAATAAATCTTCATCCTGCTTGACCAGTCAAGGGTGTCCCACAACCGATTGAGGATGGCCCAGTCGAGGGTTACGCAAAAGTTACGTGGACTATGTAAATTTAAGGCGGTTTCCAGAAAATTCCAACTCGGTGCGAAAATCTAATGCCTAAAATTGTAAATAGGGATCCCTAGGGCATCCTAGGCATCATCTAGGGTTCGAGGAGTGGAGCAAAAGGGTGGAGCCGCCGTCTGGGGTTTCTTTTTCTTCCTCTTTAGTTAATCTTTTTATGTTGTTTAAGAGTCTTTAGTTCAATCATATCTATGGTTGGCTAAACCTCATAGCTAAGAGGTGAAGCTTGTAGCATGATTGGGATATTTGCTTTGTTTTGATTCATATTTTATTGAACTCTCTTAGATTCTAGTTTGATTATGAATGAATATTTTAGTTTTTAATGGTTTTTTGTGACTCAAATTATAATAGATCTGTGATAGCTTGAGATATCGTCTTTTTCTGAATTGAGATTGTGAAATTAGGAAATCCTGTTGTTCACCATTGTCTCATGGGCATCATAGGGTGATGGAATCCTCCCTAACTTTCACAATTCTCTTATGATTGTTTGTGGGTTTGGTAATTTGTTGTTGTTTGCCTTGTCTCCGGGCATGGTTTGGTGACGGAATCACTGCCAAAACCTCACCACTCTCATCCATTGATGATTAGATCCATGAGAAGTTCAGAGATCTGACAAATCTCTTCTTACCAATTGGATAAGATAGGACTCCAATTCCAATTGTGTCCTCGAATCATGCAAGGTAGCTTCCCAAATGCAACAAGTGGAACCTTGAAAACCCTAGTTTCCCACCTTTGAATTTATTAAGTTTTTTCATTAAATCTCTCAAAATTACTCTATCAAATTTCTATATTTAGGTCTTCATCTTTTTCTAGTTCTACTTCTAGTTACTTTTAGAAGACACATAAGTTCAGTCCTTGTGGATTCGACATTGGTCTCACCGAGATTATTACTACATCGTAGCCCTACACTTGGGGTTGTGAACAACCATACCGCATTTAAGACCCCTATTGGAATGTCTCCTTTTAGATTTGTTTATGGGAAGGCTTGCCACTTGCCTATAGAGTTGGAACATAGAGCATATTGGGTGATCAAATATTTAAATTTCAATCTAGACAACGCTGACTCACTATGTAAACTTCAATTGAATGAACTCGAAGAAATCCGGAATGATGCGTATGAGAATGCGAGAATTTACAAGGATAAGATGAAGGTGTTTCATGACCAACACATTCTTTGAAAATCATTCACACCAGGTCAGAAAGTCCTCTTGTATAATTCTTGGTTATATATCTTTTCAGGCAAACTCCGATCTCGTTGGACCGGTCCTTTTGCTGTTACAAATGTCTATCCTCATAGGGCCGTAGAGATAAAAGATCCGAACAATGACAAAGAATTCAAAGTAAATGGACATCGATTAAACCCATTTGTTAAAAATTTTGATTCAAACACTACCAAAAAAAGGGGCAAAGGATACAGAGTACATTAGGCTTTAGCTATGGATATAAACAGTAGTTATTTTTACTGCGGTTTTAATCCATAGCTAAAAAGGTGACACAGCATTAATAATTAATGGTGGTGTAAGGGGCTTTATAGGGCCTACAAAAATGTATTATATCTAAGCCGTCCATCTATTTTGAAATATTATTATAGGTCACGAAACCAAAAATAGGCTATATTAAATGTTAAAGTGGACCACATGGTAAGAAACATGGAGATTAAATCACATGTGCTTCCTATGGTGTGGGCCACTTGGGCCTTTAATCTACTTTAGTTTTAGGATCACATATTAAAATTATTTATTAAAATTAATGGATGTAATGGATAAACAAAATACATCATGGTGGGCCCCACGGAGCCCCTGACAGGACCGTCCATGGTCCATCTTACCCCCATCTACACCAAAAAATGGGCGCGTGCTCAAAACAGAGCCGCGCCCCAAAAAACCCTCTCTCTCTCTCTCTCTCTCTCTCTCTCTCTCTCTCTGTTCCCTAACCCTATCTCTCTCCATCTCTTCCTCCATCTCCCTCTCTGTCTCATGTTACCTCTCCCTCTCCCTATCTCGTGCTACCTCTCCCTCTCCATCTCCCTCTCCCCGTCTCGTGCTACCTCTCCCTCTCCCTCTCGGTGCATCATCTCCATTGCCACCATCATTATCTCCAGATTTGGTGCCACCAGTAGCTCCCACCCTTCACATCTTCCCCGACAGGTACTCATTTCTCTCAAATGGAGATTTAGGTTTTTTTTTTTGTTTATAGATCTACAATCCGCTGATTATAGAGAAACAAGATTGGAATTAGGGGTTTCCTAAAATCTGTAATGGGAAAAGGATTAGGGCTTTCCTAAAAAAATTGTTGGAGAGCTTGTGTTAATTATCTTTATAATGACATGGTAAAAAGTTCTATTTGTAAATAAACCTTGACGGAAGTTTTTTATCTATGTGAATTTGTTTTATTTTTTGTTTTTCATTTTGTATCCTCATATTAAGGGAGAATTGTATTGCTTGGAAATAGCCATTTTTTCTTACTGTAGTTTGATGATACATCATGAAAATAGGATAATATGTTTAGAAAGTAAATTTTCTTTTCTCATTAGATTCCAGTGATGTTATGTTAAATGCTTTACTTCTTCTGATTGATGCAATAGATTCATATGAAGTAGTTTAGTAATATTTTTTTCTGCTAATTAATGAGAATTGAATGGTTTTAGTCTTTTTTCCAATTTTTATAATATTTATCTTGATGTATTCTAACCTAAAGAGGGTGATGTGTAGGAACTTTGGTATTTTAGAGAATGATGAACTCGTAATGTTGATACTTAAGCTATTCTTATAGATACGGTGCTGTTAATTTTCTTGCACTTGTCAATTGTTCCGACATCCAAAGGTTTATTTGTGGTTTTTGTTTTCTTTTTCATTCAGTGGAGGGGGGTGGGTTTGGTTTTGCCACTGTGGGTTTTAACTTCATTGAATAGTCTGATGTCCAGAGGCTTATTTATAGGACTCCAATTCTATTAATGAGTTTGACTCTACGAATTGTTTATATTGCTTTCTATCAATTATTTTCAGCATAAACATCATATTTTCAGGAATTTATGTTTTATGAATAGTTTGGTTTCAAACTAATTATCTGATTTATTATGGGTTTTATCTTTCATGTATGTGCTTATTCATTCCATGATTTAATCTCCAAATGGGTTTAATATGAAAAGGGATGGTTTGTAGGAACCTTTTGTTTCCATTTTGAGAAAGGGTTATTTTCTTTTATGGCATTAGCACTCCACTGAGATCAGTTGTTTTGTTGTTAATTATCCATCTTGTGTTCTCCTAACTACTTAGCAAAATGCTGACCTTTAGGAACACATGATTCTAGGGAAGCTAGTTTTTTGAGAAATGAAGGGTGATCAAAGTGATGGAGAGGAAACTTCCTCCTGTGGGAATGATTGGGAAGTTGTCACTGACTGCATCAACATATGTTGCTGCACCTGGGCCAAAAGGATCCGAGTCGTTCTATGATAACAAGAATGAGGTAGTCACCAATGAAGAGGAGAAATCCTCTCCTGCAATGTTCATGTCTAGTCACTTTGTATATCCACCACAATAGCATGAAAATTTTCTAGTGGAGCCTGATAACAATGAAATTCATAATAGACTTGGAGGAGAAGGTTTTCAGTAATAGCTGTCACAAATGGTTGTACAGGTGCTTAATTAGAGTTCTTGTGCTTAGACAACCTCTATTAGGGGAACCACCGATTTGGAGTGGCTCAACAAAAGTGCAGAAGAGTGCTCCAAAAAACCATGCATATGGTTTTGTGGGCCCCAGATGATGTTTGAATGATAAAAAATTGGTCCTGTTTGAAAGCCTATTGATATAGCCCTCAAACAATCAAATATCATGGACTCTTTATGTCATTTTTCTTACATGTGTCAGTGATATCATTTAAATGAAATATGATGGAATTATGTAAGAGTAGTATGATGGAATTTAGATAATTTGTCATTTTTTAAATATTTTGTTAAAATGGATGATCCTAATTAGAATAAACAATGTTTAATACTAAATCAGGGTTTGCTTGGGAAAAAGTATATATGCATGTAACGACTCTTTTATGACTAAATGATGAATGGAATTTTAGTTTACTTCTCCCAACTCATTTTGTTTCTGTTTCATTTTAGTCTACTGACTTGTTTTGTTGCTAGATGACAAGACAACTATGGTTGTACTTCAATCTTGAAATCTGATTCATTAGTCTTAGAATGTATTTACACAATTTCCAGAACAATGCCGTTTGGAAATCTAAACTCGATAGACCATAACATAAATGCTTACTATCAAAAGCATAAATGACCTATGTGATAAATTGTAGAAATTATTATGATAAAAAAAAGCAGCATTTTGACCCAACCCAAGCTATTACAAATTAAAGAATAAGAGTATGATTAGAATAAAGCCTCTTTCTTTTCACCTTTAGAGTGTTTGTCCAAGCAAATGGGTCATGGATTTTTGAACAGTTAAATAAGTTCTGCAAGCTCTGCAACTGGAAACATATGAATTTAAGAAAAAATAAAATAAAATTATATCATAGCAACGCTGAAAATGATATAATTAGTAAAAGGTATGAATCTAAAAATTATAATCAGTAAATAATCCGGTAACATTTAGTTAAAGGTATCAATCAAAAAAATCAAATTGATAAAGAATCCGGTGAAAATCAGGTCACATATTATCGATCTCATGTCTCACATAATTGTTTCATGTGTCCATCAATCTAGACCAACCAATTCATAGGTCGCCTCAAGGATGGGTTGCTACACAAGAATTGCAATGACTTGATGATTCTAAGCATTTTAACCATGGGCATTTTTGAACTTTTGCTCTAAAATATTTTTGGGCATCCAAGCATGTATATGAATTAAATAATTATGAATTTCAAATCATGAATGCACTAGTCAACAATTTGTAGTGTTTTCTTCTATTGACTAAATGGTACCTAATGTAATCAATTCCTAGCTAAATTATAATAAATAAATAAATAAAAACACAGTATGTAGACCCCTGGTGAGTTTTTTTAGTCCACAGCTGACATTACTTACACCCACATAGGAGAAATATTGTATGATCCTCAAGTGAAATAGCTATGATATGGACTTGGTTGACCTGTTTGCCTTCAATGTGGATAGATGAATCTTCAGGACAGAGTCATGGAAGAATCAAAGGTTAAGAAAAATGATGTGGAGGCATATGTTTATGACATGAGAAATAAGGTAAAGCAAGCCTTTTATTAGTATATGCTTGGCGGATGGCACACCAACCTTGTTATATCTAAACTCATGATTCTTGTTTTTTTTTTTTTTCATTTAGCTCCACTACAGGTATCAAGATTTCATAACTGATTCCGAGAGGGAGGCATTCTCTGTAAAACTTTAGGAAACGTAGGATTGGTTGTATGAAGATGGTGAAGACGAAACCAAGGGTGTTTACATTGCCAAGCTGGAGAAGCTCAAGAAGGTATTGCATTTTTAACTTTCTGTATATTAATTTGAGAAGATCTTTATGTAGATGACACTGACATTCGACTTGCAGCAAGGTGACCCCATGGAGGAGCGTGACAAGGAGTCCATAGAACGGGGAGCTATTTTTTATTAGCTTGTCTATTGCATCAATAGCTACAGAGAGGCAGCTATGTCATAAGATCCTAAATTCGATCACATCGACATAACAGAAAAGTAGAAGATATTGTACATTCTGTATCTTCCGAGTCGTTGTTTGTTGGTGTGTTAACAGTTGTACATTTTAATCAGGCAACCTCACCTATCACAAATATTCACAGTCAAATTAAGCCAAATGCAAAGGGAAAGGAATTGTATGCAACTGCATTAGGGAAGGTAACAGTGGTCTTAAATAGGGCATCATCATCTATAGGTCTTATACCAACTAATTGGGTCAACTTGGGAATTCACCCATGTCCTTTTGGGCCTTTCCCCTTACCCTTTAGAGCCTTCAACTTGAACCAACTTGCTCCTCCTAACCGATGTAGTTCCTGGTCTCGGTTGCACACGGTTAAACCATCTTTGTTTACTTTCCCTCATCTTTTTACCTATTGGTGCTACTCCAAAGTTCCATCAAATGAATCATTTCTAATTTTGTCCATCCTCATCTTGCCACTCATCCATCTCAACATCCTCATTTTGGCTACGCCCATCCTATGAAAATGTGTTTGTTGATTGTCCAACATTTTGTCCTATAAAGCAGGGCTGGTCTTATAGCTATCCTATAAAACTTCCCCTTCAGTTTCATTGGTATGCGGAGATGGCATAAAACTCCAGAGGCACATTTCCAATTCATCCTCCCAGCTCTAATTCTGTGAGTAACATCCTTCTCGATCTCTCCACTCTCCTGAATTATCAACGATGGCCTTGGATAGGTACATTGTTTAAAAGTTCAATCTTGTCTTTGAAATTATTGTTTTGGCTGTTGAGTTCAAGTTCCTTATGTTGTGGGTGACTCTCATTTGGGTAGATTCTGGATGGCTTGACCAACTGCAATTATTTTTATGAAGTCCTAGTTGGATCCTAGTTTGGAATCTGTTCATCCTATGTGGTTTCCTGGTGAACTGATCGGGTTTTTAACAATGAACTGATGAAATGGAGTAAATATAAGATGATAGATAATTGGGGAACTGATGTAAATATATCATCTAAGGTCCTTATCTGATATTGTTTGCATTATTTGGTAGGTTGTACATGAGTGTGGGGAAGCAGAGGCATGGCTGAGAGAGAAAAAGCAGCAGCAGGATGCTTTGCCCAAGTATGCCAATCCTGTTCTCTTGACCGCTGATGTGAAGTGGAAGGCTAAGGCGCTTGACAGGTATAAACACTAAATGCACCATTGACTCTAGAGACCTCTACTTTTAGGGCATTGTCTGGATCTATCTTTTAGTGTGTTGCGCCCTATCATGAATGCGAGAATTTCATGTCTTGGTCATGACTTAGAGGAGAAAATAGGTTCGGAGAGGTCATTGTTCTTGATTTGGACTTTTGTTTCTCAGATTCTAATCCAAGAAGGGGCAAAGGGAAAATATGTTCCTGATATGCTATCTGCCCAATAGGCCCCCTAATTACCATTTTTTTTGTCTGTTAGATCAACTTCTTTTTTAATAACAATGCCATATGCTAGAAATCGGAACCTTCTCTTTTACAGTTGTTGCTGGCTCGACTTTTGGATCTGTTGGTAATAGATGGAATGTTAGGGTATGGACAAATGCAAGTTGTCAGGCATAACCAATATCCAGTGGCAACTGACAAGTTTGATTTCCCTGGACTAATCACCTACAACTGGCTATATGTTAATTTAACCTACAAACCATTTATGGAAGTGGGACCAACCAATTCATAGGCCGCCTCAAGGATGGGTTGCTACACAAGAATTGCAATGACTTGATGATTCTAAGCATTTTAACCATGGGCATTTTTGAACTTTTGCTCTGAAATATTTTTGGGCATCCAAGCATGTATATGAATTAAATAATTATGAATTTCAAATCATGAATGCACTAGTCAACAATTTGTAGTGTTTTCTTCTATTGACTAAATGGTACCTAATGTAATCAATTCCTAGCTAAATTATAATAAATAAATAAATAAAAACATAGTATGTGCACCCCTGGTGCGTGTTTTTAGTCTACAACTGACATTACTTACACCCAAACAAGAGAAATATTGTATGATGCTCAGCTAAAATAGCTATGATATGGACTTGGTTGACCTGTTTGGCTTCAATGTGGATAGATCATGCCCCTAAAATCTCCCAGATTAGAAGTTATATCAAATCTTTCATCCCTTCTCTTATACTTGAATATGGTCCATTTATAGATATGATTCTTATCAATCTATTGTCTAGAGAATGTTAGAATGGTCTTATAAGTTTGATTGGGAAGATGTTATGAGGAATCTCTAGTCAACAGTGGGGTCCATCCGTTCATCTCTGGATCATACAGGTCCCACTTCTCAAACTTAAAGACTTGAGGATGATACAATTCTTCCCTGAACGAGGGAACATTACACCCCACTTGTATGAAATGGGTATATTTTGATACTACTCCACCCAAGAAAAGGTTGTCTCATGTCTCATGGTCTCAAAAGCAAATGGACTATGCCTCAACCACTTTTCTTAATTGGAAGATTCAAGTTATCTAATCTTTAACAATGTTTGGTGCTGAATATGAAGTTAAGAACTGCTATTTTCTTTTCTTAACCATAAGTTTGATCTATTCTCCATCAGATGTCCAAGGTTCCTCGGATGGACTACATTCTATGGATAAGAAGAGAAGCTTGCATTCAATGGTCACACTAGTCACCGTTATAGTGTGTTTTTGCTTGGGCCTATTCATCTATTCTCTGTGGAGAGTAGTCAAGGAAAAAGATCAGTGGGAGATTCTCAACACAAAAATCAGAAACCAATTAATTTGCTGATATTATTTCTAAGAGAATTTTATTTCTTTTAATTAATGAATTAGGAAATAAGGAAAAAAAGTTGACAATGTCACTATCGAGTTTCAATGCAACTGGGTCATCTGCAAAAGACTTCCCGGATTCTAGTATCTTTCAAAAAGAGGGGAATAAAGGTCTAGATATACCATTTTTCAATTTTGGAAGTCCCCCATGTCAAACATCAACTGCCCGGTAAAGTCTGCATGCCATGAAAATGAATGATTAACCTAACCATTATTATTCCAATTTCAAACAATCATTTCAAGAAAGCTCAAAGGTCATTATGGGGGGTTTGTCACCCAGCATAAGCCAACAACTCAGGCATAGTATCCCATTCCACCATCCCTGGCTCACGAGACTAACAATTGGGATTATTAAAGGTAAACTACCCAACTAGTAGCCAATTATAGTTCTACAAGTGGGACTTATCATCGCAAGCTTATATGAAGATGGTTCCTTTAAGCCACATAGGGCAAATATTATATCAAGCCGCATAGGGTGAACAAATTCATCCCAAGGATGTGATAAAAAGGGATTATTTCAAAATTCACTTAGGCAGCAAACGATCCATAAGATGATAAGTCCACATCAAATGTTCCATTTAATTCATTAGACAAGATGACCACTAGTTCTAGGACCTCTAATCATTCCATCAAGTGATCATGAATGACAAATTAAGTCCTGTATAATATCGATATGGCACATGCATATTTAAAACATTCATTTCAAATCAAGATAGAGGTATTTAGATCTTACTGCATATTCAAATATTAAATTTAAATCTAATTTATCAATCATCATAAGAAATTGAAATCGACAAGAGTAATGAACCACATTAAGTCATCAATAAAGTAAATGAACAAAGATGAATGAGCAAGCTAATTATCAAGAAGTAGAAAAAGTTTGAAGGTAATCATCACCTTTCAAGAGTTGATTCATCTTTCGATGATGCTAGAGTTAATCGTACATGCCCTATAATCAAGATCTAACAAAATTAGAATATTTTGAGCAGTTAGATTTCAATGATATTAAACTTATACGATTAGGATCAAGGCTTAGGGTTTAAACCACGCAAGTTTAGGGTTTCATCATGTAAATTAATTTTAAGCTTAGGTTTTAGAACTCGAATCCTAATTTTTATACAATGAATAAAATAATATTAATATTAAAAGTTTTGACTGATTCTATTAATAATGATAACTCACGGGTTGATATTAATATTTTAACAATACTTAATATTATTATAGCATAATAAACATTCTAATAAATGATGCAAGTCATATAAGATTAACAATAATAGAATAAGTACCAGCAACAGTTTAATAACAATTAATGTTAATAATCATTTTAACCACGATAAGGATAACTCATAATGAAAATAATAATGATAATGATATTGTTTTAAAAATATTATTATACTAATCCTTAGCTAATACTTTAATAATAACAATTAGGGGTGCACACGGTTCGGTTTGCTCCAGTTTTGGAGTGAAATCGGAACCGAACCGTTCCCTACGGTTCTAGGATTTTTGGAACTGGAACTGGACCGTTAGCACCCTAGAACCGAACTAGGACCAAACCGTGAAAATCGGTTCCGGATCGGTTCCACTGTTCTGGGCATCCTGGTGATTAGGACAGCGAGAGAGAGAGAGAGAGAGAGAGAGAGAGAGAGAGAGAGAGAGAGAGTACTTGGTGACAAAGACGGAGAAGGAAGAATTAAAGGAGCTGGAATCAGTTTCTCTCTCCGAGTGGCAGCCACCGTCCGACTCCTCCTCTTTCTCACCTAGCCATTCTCGTCTTAGAAACCCAAATCCCTTTCCTCTCTACTCTCCTGCTCCACTCATCTCTGAGCCCGCCTTCCATTCTTTGGAGAACCACAGCCCATCAGGCCCATAGAAAGAGCCTTGCTCTTACATTTTCGTCGAGAACCCATGTGATCGACTTGCTCCTCTATCGCATCGATTCTCTCGAGTCTTGACATGTCAGGATTTGGATCTTCTAACAGGGGAAGGAGAGTGTATGAAGAGTTCTTGAAGGGGAAGGGGGTGGTTGGAAGTTTGCAGAGGCAGGTGAAGGGGAAATAGGGTGACACCAGAGAGAGAGAGAGAGAGAGAGAGAGAGAGAGAGAGAGAGGGTAAAGGGACTGAGGCCAGGAGGACTCCTTAGTCGGTGAGAGGGCAGGGCCGCAGGGGTAGGGAGCTCAACGAGAGGGCAAGGGCAGGGTAGGGCGAGAGGGCGGGGGTGCTAAAGCCTTAAAGAGTTAGGGTTTTTTATTCTTTGTTTTAAACTAAAGCTCGGATCCATAGTTCGGGTAATGGTTCAGATTAACGGTTCGGATCAACGGTTCGGTTCGGTTCTACAAGGCACCAAACCGGAACCAATCTGTAATCAACGGTTCTAGAAATTTTGAAACCAAAACCAGACCGTTAGCACCCTAGAACCGGACTGATCCAACGGTTTCGGTCCGGCTACATGGTTCCAACGATTCGATGTGCACCCCTAATAACAATACTATAATAATTATTAATAACGTAATGCTAATGGAAATAATAGAAGAGATTTGAGACTCAACTTACCTAGTTGTGAAACTCGATCCATGCTTGGCCCAAGTCATTCTTGACATAGTGGGTCGATTCACCGAGTCAACTCAACTTGACTCTCTCTCTCTCTCTCTCTCTCTCTCTCTCTCTCTCTTCTTTTCTTTTCTCTATTTCTCTCTTTTTCTTCCGGATGAAATGTCTAGCAATGGGTGCCCAACCTAATTTGACTTAACTCATCAACTTGACTCGGCAGTTTTAGCCGAGTCAACTTGGTAGTGCTCCCCATTTTTCCCTCTTTCTTCTTTCTTCCCTATTTTTCTTCTCTTTCTTTCTGCTGCTCTCTCTTTCCACTTGCTAGAACTCTAGTCGGGCATAGACCCAAGCCCAACACGACTCAGATTGTATGGATGGCCCTTGGCTCAGCAGCGAGTTAGTCGTGGCTAGCTGACTCATCCTGAACTCAATTGAGAGTGCAGCACCACCCCATTGTCTCTCTCTACCTTCTCCTTTTCTTATTCTTCTTCTCTCCCTCTTTCTCTGACTATTCTACCTAGAGAACCTGGACTTGGCTCGATCTCGCAGCGGCTCAAACTGAGTCAATGTAGCAACAGAGACGACTCTCTCTCTCTCTCTCTCTCTCTCTCTCTCTCTCTCTCTCTCTCTCTCTTCTTTCTATTTTCTTCCATTCTCGCTAGCTTTTAGGTATTTCCCGAATTGGAAAAGGAGCACTTATAGCCTCCGTAATTTCTTCGTGAGTTAATCTACTTTTGGTCTCAAGGTTTTGTTAACAACCATTGCCTATATATGAAAATCGATGACATGATCCGATTCGCCCTGATCATCGTGTTTCTGGGTAAGTGGCCCACCAAATGGCCTACTTTGATCAGATATCATGACCTATTTACGGATGGTGTTGTTCTTTGGCTGATTGGAGAAAATAATGGCCATGATCATGGCGAAATTTGATTGAGTGGTTTATCTTTTGATTTGAAGCTTATGTACGAACTAGATTGATCCCATGAAGCTTATAAGTCCCACTTTTTGGATGGAAAGCCACGGCAACTTGGTGGGATTTCAAGTTATGAGTCGCAGCGGCTTTTGTTGAGTGATGGAAGCTGTAAAGGAAGCGAAGAGAATGGATGGCTGGGACTTTCCTGCACTAAGGGCTAGGATTGACAGAGAATCCCGCACATGGACTGCCAGTAAAGAAGGAAAACTGATTTCCATTTTCAAAAATCAGTCGTGTGCACAACTCATCTTGCGCTAGTTCTCATGTGCACATAAGTGTATAGCAACAGGTTTGAAGAGATGGGTTTTAGTCCGAATTCCTACCCGGACCAGATGAACGGTCTGGATCAGGTGAGCCGATCATAGAGGCGAGCCACAGATAGTGTCAGCAACGGAGAGTTTCCATTTTCAGAAACCATTACACGCACCACAACTTATGATTGAGGTTGTGAACCTGCACGTGCATGGAAACTGTTGAAAACATTAGGGACCGGTCGAAATTCTCCCCTTTGCGTGATGGATGGTTTAGATCTTCGAAGTGGTCACAGATTATTGGCCACGTCAGCTGCGAATGGACACCATTCGTTTAAACTACAGCTGGGCAGGAATTGTGGAAGGAACAGAGGAAAATCCTATTTTTCGGTTTAGCTCGGGTCAAACCCGGTTTGACCAGGCATGGAGGTCCCATGCACCATGGTTGTGCGTGGGTTGTGTGCACATACACACACCAAAGTGGGGTCCACATGCTTCTCAGTGCAATCCACTCCGTTCATTCACTTTAGAGGACTCTATAGGGACCTCTGACTCAAGATCATGCGAATCTAAAACTTAGGTGGACCATATTGCCTGAAATATGGCCATTAAGTGCCAATTATCATCGATCCGACGTTGAATTAGTTCAAATATGAAAATTAATGGTTAAGCAGCCCTAAGGGGATCATATGTATGTTTTTACCATGAATTTATCAACAGTGTATTACTAGAATACTGTAGAATTTTGTTACTTTGTTATAAATTATTTTATTTTATCATGTTGTGTGCCTCTTTTTGCAAAGTAATTAAGGCCATCTATCTTATTATTTTATACTATTTAAATAACATTATTATTATCCTTATATTTAACATGTGGGACCTACACTTCGTGGTAGGTACCTTGAGTTTAGGATTGCATATCATGAAAATGGGCCACTAGGGTGACAATTTATATCATTACGAGACGTCCGTGACTTGTTGATCTAACTCGGGTGGTTTAGATTTGTCTCGAATATGATTTGATTGTCCACATGACTCTTGAAATGTCCCGATACATATGTGAAATGCATTAGTCAAGTTTTGTAACGCCCTGAAAATCGAGGGTCAAGCAGAAGCTCAACTCTCGAGTTCCAACGCATCACTTATGCAACATAGATAATGATGATTAAATGTTATCCATATTAGTACATTAAACATGAGTGTAATTGTACCAAATCAGCATATCATACTCCAGAGACAGTTAAATTACGCAAGCGGAAGACTGATAAATATATAGAGCATATAAGTGATTGTAAGTCCGCAGAGTATGAATGTCACCAGGTTAAATAATTATATGTATAATTCCAAATTTACAAAATGATAAAATGTAATGTCATCTAATCCATATCCCTGTAGCCTCAGTGGTGCAACTCTAGGTCTACATAGACCCGACAGAGACTTGCAAGTAGGAGAACTCCTCCTCATCATCGTAGAAGTCAGGCTCTGCCTCGTAAGCCTCGACATCACTTGAAACTATAACAGAGTCTGGTTAGTATTTTAAAACACCGTCCCAGAGTGGGAGTGAGTAATCAACTCAGTGGAGCTATAAGGTAAAGGTTAACATGTTATCAATTTAGTTAAGCAGTAATGATAAAGCAATACAATAAGCATTCCTAAGTACTCTGGTTAATGCAAGGATAGTATGTATTAATGATGTATGCCCTCGCCTGCACTCCCTCTATGACATCATCTCACGGTCACGCATGCAACACTCCTACTGTGCTCAACTCCAACTCCAAAAGCACATGCAATGCAGTGCATGTGTGTGATTAGCCAAGTTCTTAATTAGACCTATTCATACAGTAGGTTTAGGAAGCTAAGGTACCTCCCTTTATATCATTAACCTAAATAATAATCCATCTAGGGTCGTCAATCCTAGTTAGTCGCATACGATGGTAGTTCCAGGTCGCTACGAAGAGGCTCGTCACCTCAGCGCAGACTTAGTTTATACTCGAAGTCACTACGGAAAGGCTCGTCACCTTAGTGTAGTCCTAGTGTATACTCAAGGTCACTACGAGAGGCCCGTCACCTGATCGTAGGCCAA
Organism: Magnolia sinica; assembly: GCF_029962835.1. NCBI lineage: Eukaryota > Viridiplantae > Streptophyta > Magnoliopsida > Magnoliales > Magnoliaceae > Magnolia > Magnolia sinica. The sequence continues at coordinate 37,576,283 of NC_080577.1, forward strand.
CAGCTCGAATACAGTGTCTCATACCACCGTATTCAGGTCACGAGTTTGGTTTGCTCACTGGACACTATGGGGAGGCTCGTCACCCCAGCGTAGGCCGACAGCTCGACCACGATGTCCCATACCACCATGCTCAGCTCATGAGTCTTAGTGGATCATGGTACCAAGGTTAAGCGAGCTTTACACTGGTAAGTGGTACCTTAGATTCAAACAATAGTGTCCATACATGGTGAACATATATTATGTCAATTGGGTTACTTGACAAGCTCGACTGGTACGAGCATATGTTGAATTAATCGACATGGAGGGCATACGCACTCCTCGTGGCCTAACCACTGCCGATAATCATCGTACGACTCAGATTCATCGAACGTATCCGTTGTTGCTAAAACAGTTCGGCCCCCAATCGTAAACCATTACCGACTGCCTGGACTACATTATAGCCCCAATCACACTCCAAAGCAATAGCATTCACATGTGATAGTCAAAGACAGCATGTGACAACTAATCAAAATATAAATCTCATTTGAGCATTTTAACAAACACATAGTATACATGTTATCATACAAAGGCATTTCACCCATAAAACACGTAGTAGCGATATAGGTTACATGAAGGAAACTGTAACTATAGATAAGGTAATTGAGAACCCTATCTCAACGCCCTCGTTAAATACATTTCAACAAGCATTTTCTCATTCAGGCATTTTATCAAACACTTAGACTACACATATCACATCCATGTAATAAATTGGTTATAACGTATGTTATAGCAAATCCTTTCACAAAGGAGTTGCCACATGTACAAAAATCATGTATTCTCAAACAATAATCATGGCAAGCACAAATCATAATTCTGTATTTAGACAAATATTTCAACAAACACATGGAATGCATTAATTTCAACATAGTTCATATATATATGTAATATGCGAAAAACATCGCATCTAAGCATATGTGATAGCAATCAAGTCAGTCATAAATCATTAACTAACATTGAAAGCTTGAAAGCCATAACCTAAACGTTTATAGTCCACACCTTTCGTTATTATAAAATAATTATTAAAGTACTGGAATTTAAGTGAATAAGATGCTTGATTTAGTTCTCTTTGAATTGGTTTATATTGAATTTATTCGAGATTATAGAATTGGTTCCTTTTCGGAATTGTTTTGAATTCATAATTTTTCGCATGTTTTTCCTAAGACTAACAAAATGTTGGTTAAGGTGTCATAACATCTAAATATTGCATATTTATCCTCCCAATTACACTAGTTTCTGTGCATTCAAAGTGCTTAATTGATTAACCAACATCTATTTTGTACATGCGAGGTAATCTGAAAAACAAAGACAAAAGCATTCCTAAGAATGAGGATTACAGCTTAAAAGATTAATCAAGAGAAGACTTGAAGAATTGAAAGTCATTACTGAAGAATTCACATACTAAAGATCTAAGAAAATCAAGTACAAAAGATAGAGAAAGTACTAAAAAATCACACAACTTAATAACAGAAATAATAAATTGTTCGGTCCCACCTAAGCTTTGTTTGATTCGATCGAATGTGCACAGAACAATCTAGTAACGAACTATGATTTTCATACATAATCCGGCCCGACACTTAGGTGTGATCGAAGGCTACAATCGGTTGTAGCCGAAGCATAACAAAAGTGCAAAAATTGAAGTCGATTCCAAGTCGGTGAGAATTTTTCTTGTTTAAAAAGGTATTCTAAGGTTTCCTATATATGAATTAGGGTAAAGGAGAGAGACCTAAGATTTTTAGAGCTTCCTCGGAATCATCTTTCCTTCTCAATTCTTCAGTTATAGGATGTATTCTTTAGTTTTTTTAATGTTTTGTATAAGATGTTAGTCATGCTTGGCTAAACTCTTAGCTAAAGCAAGGGATGAATCTTTCAATAGATATTTGATGTTTAATTTATTTCTTTAATGAAAATTAATGTTTTTATGTTGAATTGTGATTGGATGTAATTGAATTCTTATATTAGAGAAGGAATCAATCTGCAAAGTTGTTTGATCTATTGTCGCCTCTGAGTACATTAGATGATTTGATGTGATTACTTATATCCTCATAAGAGATCAAGTCTATCATAATTCTAATCTATGTTGGAAATTTTTAATTGATATTAATGTGTTATCTTCCAATTGGAACAGATTAAAATCCAGTACTAGTTGAGTTATCAATTCAAGAAGACAAATTAAATTCAAAATCTATTAATTGAGGATTCTTAAATCCTTAGTCCCTTTTTTAATTGTTTCTATAATTCTTCTATTTTGCTGGATTAAAAACCTAGTCCAAGTGTAGTTCGATCACTCCAAGATCAAATACTTTGCATGTGATGCTCCTTTGAGGTGACCAATGCAATGGGAGTTGAATCTCCTATAACTAATAGAAAGTTGAACTCTTTAGGAATTCTTCATGATGGGCACTCTAGAATCCAATAAACACTAAGATTTACCAATAGAAACGATGTTTAAACTCTAGAGAATGCTTGAGATCCCAATATTCTTATAGAGGAACTTGGAATGCTCATTAGAGTGAAGAATCACTTAAAAGAGAGCATAGATCTCATTGGGATATAGTTTGGGAGATTTGGTAGAGCTTGGTATGCACCAGGGTCTCTAAATGCTAAATACATCAAGTGCCCAAAGATTTGGATGCAATATACATAAAAAATGCTCCAACAAATCTCTAACGGCTAGCCTCGAGTAATCGAGCTTGACCCTCAATTGATCAAGTTAGGCCAAAAATGGTCCAGTGAACTTACTAGACTATTTTAGCCATGTTCAATTGATCGAGCTCGATCGCTTGAGAGGAATCAAACATGGCCAAATTAAATCATATTTAGGTCAGTGCTTTCTCAATCAATCAAGCTCATGCATCAAGTGCTTGAACAAAATCATATTTAGGTTAGTGCTTACTAGACATTTTTTTGCCATGTTCGATCGATCGAACTTCACTCTAACACACCAATGAGTCTGCTGGTTTGGGCAGTTTGATTTTCTACAGCTCAAGACCTCTATAGCCTATTTTATCATGTTTCAATTAGGCTTTTAAGGCTAAAGGATGATCACATAAGGTTTTCCTATTAAGCAACACTACCAAAAAATTGATCAAAGGATACAGACTACGTTACTTGTTTGCTACAGATATAAACCGTAGCTAAATTTACTATAGTTTTAAACCGTAGCTAAAAGGTTTCCACACCATTAATAATTAACAGTGGTGTAAGGGGCTCTATAGGGCCTATAAAAATATATATATATTCTATCTAAGTCGTCCATATATTTTTAAATATTGTTTTGGAGCATGAAACAAAAATGCAGCTAGATCGAAGGCTCAAGTGGACCACACGGTAAGAAACATGGAGATTAAATCACATGTGCTTCCTATGGTGTGGTCCACTTAGGCCTTCAATATATTTTAATTTTGGCATCAAGAACTAAAATTATTTATAAAAATTCATGGACGGAATGGATAAACCAAATATATCATGGTCGGCCCCACGGAGCCCTTGACAGGACCGTCAATGGGTCCGTCCACCCAATCGACGCCAAAAATGGGCGCTCGCTCAAAACAAAGCCACGCCCAAAAAATCGCTCCATCCCTCTCTCTCTCTCTCTCTCTCTCTCTCTCTCTCTCCGTTCCCGAACCCCCTCTCTCTCTCTCCCAATCTCTACTCCACTCTCATTCTCCCCTCTCTCTCTCTCTCTCCCTTTCAATGGCTGGAATTTAGGGATGGTACTCTCTCTCTCTCTCTCCATCTTTGTCTCTCTCACTTTCCCTTTCAATGGCTGGAATTTAGGCAGTAGCCATGGCAGCGGCAGCCATATCCATTGTTGTCGATGGCCGCCGACGAACCTTCGTGGATAAAACCATGTTATGGGTCCTCTGCTTCAAGTAAGAACCTTTCTGATCTAATACTATGAGATCTATTGATTCAGGGCTATAAATCTATTCCTATGGGATCTATTGATTCAAGGATGTAGATCTATTCTTATGGGATCAATTCCAGTATAGGGTTTCTATGTAGATCTATTGTTTATTCAACTTCTATAGTTCTCTTATTTATTGATTGTGGAGGTACTGATTTTTTTATTTTTTATTTTGTAAGAATGATTGATAAATTTCTAATGGCTATTTCTCCTATTACTTTGGTGTTAACATTATTTGATTTTCTCTGTAGCCTGACTTGTTTTACTTACAGGAACTTTCGAGATCCCTATCTTGTGGGGACACTGGCACCTGAGCTAGGAAGCTTCCTCGCATTAGATCTTTGTAAGCGATAGACTCATCATATTGAATGCACTCATAATAAAAGTTTTAAACTACCATTTGGAAACTGCTAGGTAATGGCACATATCGGTGATGAATGACACACAACTCGATACACATTTGGAGCCTTGCCCCTAATGGTAGCTTCCAACATTCTGGAATAGAAGCTTTTTTTTTTCCTAACATTTGCATGTTTTGGATGTGTTTTTCTAATGTTCTATGTTTTTTTTTTTTTTTGGAATTAGCTTTTCTTTTAACAGTACTTTGGCCTTAGAGAGGAACAAGTGTACTCATCATCATATAAACCAATGATGGCCATAAATATCTTAAGCCAAATCTACAACCACAACATATTGCACCTTGGTTGAAGGAGTATACGGTGATGCTTCTCCTCCTTTCTTTGCATTTTTCTTTTCACATCGCATGCAAGTTTATTGTTGAAGTTCAGATTTCTTGCATGCCTATTCTACTATGTATAAGAAATTTTAGATCTGACATTTCCATATAGTTATAATGATATTCACAAATTAAGATCCACTGTTATTGATCATGTGTTTTCTGACTTGACTAACTTAAATGTAGGATGGAAACATAAAGACATATTTGTGAAATCTGTGACTATTCCTGAAGTTAACAATTTCCATGTCAAGATTGTTGTTGCTAACAGCCTCCATGATGTGGTTTTCAACTCTGAAAAAAATGGTTTGTACCCACCAACATCTCTTTTTGGATTTTTCTTTGACAATTCATGAAATTTAGTAGATAAAAATAGAAGTTTGTCAAAACAAGGGCAGAGATTGCCAAATATATAAGGAAATCATAAGGACTCCTTAGTTTTTTAAGGTTTTGATACATATTACTTTCTATATAGCACTTTATATCACTTTATCTCTAGTCTATTAATATACACTTATATTATTGTTATTGTTGCAATTTGGGTTGTAACATTGTTCGTGGATTCCTTTGATGGTAGATGTGTTTTCTTTTTCCTTTCCTTTCTCATACATTTAGTATTCTGATGAATTAAATATGTTTTAACTATTGTGAATAAAAAAAATAGTGAAAGATCTCATATAATTCCATGTACCTTTGCTTCCTACGCTGAGATGGTGTGTTTGCTACCTATCTTCTCTTTGTCTTATAGTTGTTATACTTGAGCCACTTTGTTTTACATGTCATAGCCACTCAGAACATCATTCAAACTTTTACATATCAAATGGACTTAAGCCCTCTCTTTCGTCTTTTTTAGATGGTAGGATTACATATCATTTAAGGCCAGATTGAAATGTCTACAACAAATGGACTTGAGTCCATGACTTGTGCTCTAATATGGGGTGTCGTAACCATCTTGGCTACTAAGCATGAAGTAGAATTTCTATTCATATTCCTGCCCATTTTAGCTAGGCCTTTGGAAGTAGTAGTAAAATTTTTGTTGCACATGTAAAGTTGGAAGGCCTTGGAGCCTTCCCATTTGTCCCACTTACATGCATTGGTTCGTATGTACTGTAGCTTGAAAATCTTGACTTTTGGTGGTCTCAAAAGTTCACAATTTGGCCACATTGTGGTTGGAACATCCCCACAATGTTCCTCATTAGATATGTCTAACTGGTTGTTGTTAGCTATGAACTACCGGGTTGAAACGATAATTCCAGGTGAGATACTATTTCAAGTGTATGTTTCATTGAGAAATTATGTGATGTCTTTTGCCTTTTTGAAATCTAGCACATCATAGTTATGAGCGTACGGTTGGTGGGTATATAGGTATAGTGTTTTTTTTTTTTTTAAATCATGAATCTTTCTGGAATTTCTTCAAAATGCCATGTTCATCTTTTATATATCAAGAATTTGAATTGATATGGTACTGTATGATCATCTGACTTTTCTTAAAATTATGGAACATTTGTACTATATTTTTTAGTCACTTGATCATATTAGTGCAGTCTTTGGTCCTCTCCATGGATGAATTAGATGCTGTAAGATTGGCAATCTCCTCCTTTTTCTTTTTTAAGTTATTTGATTATCTGGCAAAGCATGATGATTTGCATATGCAAATGACTCTATTGATCCAAACTATCCAAGATTTTCAGGTGTAATAAAGTGTAAATGTGGATGCTCTTCCAAAAAAAAATTAGATTGATTAACAAAATAGGTGGACCACAGTTAACAAAACTAGTTGATGACCAATAAAAATTGGTTGCCTACCTTTTGAGTTGGTAGGCCTGAGTCTTGTGACAGAGCATAGTGGGATCCTTAAGATAGACAGACTGGGTCTGACTTACAGCTTGGTGCAAGTTTCAGTCCACTTACCTTCGGCTAGATTTATGGCCTATTTGGATATAACATCCTGAAAAAAAAAAAAAGGAACAGATTGCCAAACCACACAATCTGTATCTTGGGTAGACGGGGAAAACTAGATGCATGGTCTGCCGAGCTGTGGTAGCACATCATCTGCCACAACTTAATGGATAGCTAAGACTTCCAAACTGACTATTCCCCTTTGTTGTTATATGCTGCTAGCAGGTCTACTCAAGCAACTCGAATGAACGGAGGATATGATATATAAATTTTGACATGGGTGCTACTGTATGACTATATAATCTGCTTTGTAATAGGATATGGTTATACATTGCTTTTTTTTATCGTCCTCTGGTCTGAATTTTTAGATGTTTTGTGGAGGGAACATTTAAATCTAGACAAATGTTTCTTTCATCTAATCATTCCAATTTGAACAAATGTTTAAGAATAGATGCAATCTGTTAAGATTTCCTGCCTCACTGTGGTCTCTTATGATGCTCCAATGTATGGGACTGCTGAACCATGGGTCACTTCTACAAAATTGAAAACCGAGTATATTATACATACTATGGATCTCCTATAATTCCATTTTAATAAATAAGACCAATGAAATTTTAATAAATCTACTCCCTTCTTGTTGTTTTGACCCAACTCAGTTGGACATTGAAGCAAATGAGATTTTAGGGCATGGTTTGTCCATAGCAAGGCAACCTCGGTCACCGCCAGTTGAGTTGTGGGCCCAGTTGAAAAATTACTGGTGAAGCTAAAAATGTCAGACATGAGTTAGCTGCGACCCTAGATCCTGTGATGCGGGCGGGACCCTGACTATAATTTTTAATTATCCAGTGATGTGTTTATAGTGTTGGAATATTTGCTTACTTGACTTTAACAGGTTGGTAAGGGAAGAGATGTTGAACTGAATCAGATTACTCTGTTTGAGGGGAAAGTTGCTGGTGGTAATGGTGAACAAGTTAACTTAGTAGGGATGTTTCTAGGCTTTTGTGTGTAGGTGCGAGCGTAGGCTCCTTTATTTTCTTAGTAGCATCAATGATTAGCTTGAAGCTCTACCACTCTTGGAAGTTAAAGAGAGAAAGATAGAGAAAACTGTCTCAAGTTTGTTTTTTTTTTTTTTGAATTTGAGTGCTTGGATGACATTCTAGTTGTGTGGTTATGTACTTCTTATTTTGACTGACTAGTTGCCTGTGTATTGTATCTTTGAATTCAGATTCGTTTTGGGGTTCATCTTTGGTTATATTTTAGGGAAGAAGCTTCTCGGGTATGGCTAATTATCTCATTTCTTGATCATTCTGTGAAAATCTTGCAAAATTTCAGGAGTTCTTGTTTGTCTTTATAAACTTCCAATGGTTGGATAAAAATGTAACTGCATGAAAACATTCAAACCTGAAATATCATGTCCCTTCCCTATAAACACATCATTCTGCAAGCTTTGGGAGCTGCGCTTGTGATTAGTTTCATGCTTTTGCTAGCAATCCTTTCCCGGCCCACTAGTTGGTGGAAATACTGCAGCCATAAATAAATGGACTAATGATAGGATTGCAAACTGCCAATCTCCCAACATGGACTTCGTAAAGGGGGAGCTTTTGAGGTTGCTTCTTTCTCTACTAAAAATATATTGTCAAGATTATGGAAAATTATGATCCCCATTCGGCGTGGACTCAACATTTCTAGTAAAGTAGATCAGTTTGTTTTTAAGCATGTCATCATACAGTTATACAATTCATTCAATCCAAGAATATGGCAACAGTTGGATGTCACCTCATTTACTTGGATGTCACAAGACACTACAATCTACACAGTTCTATTTCAATTGAAGAATATGGTAATAAAACTAATGCTTCAATCACCACTGTTTTTAATGGTCAATCACCACTGCTTTTTATTGTATGGTCAACCAGAGATTTGGATCTGCTTCATTTGAGGTTCATGCCCTAAAATGAGATGTCAAAACGGATGAATGATGTGGAGGTTGCTTAGTGGTAGACACTGAGATCATGGCTTCAACTACTCATGTGGGGTGTGTGTGTGTGTGTGTGTGTGTGTGTGTGTGTGTGTGTGTGTGTAATATATACAAAAAAAAAAAAAAGCATGATCATATTAAGATTGATTTTTTTTCCTTCTTTCATTTCTGTGGTTTGTGTTTATCCCTCTTCAATCTCTCTAAAATTTCTGATTTTATTTTTTCTTTTTCAGAAATACAGGTTCTTCCATTTATAGATTACTCTATCTTAACATTCAAAGGTGGAAAAAATGAGCTATATCATGTTAATATGAACCGATATTTGACTTTAATGGTGCAACAGGTGATACATTCAATCCATGGTGATAAGAATTTTAGTATTGTACTGCTGAATCTTTATAAGTGATACATTCACGATAAGTAATTTAAAGAATCATGATTTTGAATACTACTATTCTTAACCTATATCAGAATATGTATTGATTTGGTATGCATGCATTTATTCAACCTTACATGCACATGATAAAAGAGGGAATAGGGGAAAAAAAGGATAGAAAATATCTATTTGATTTTGCAAGTCTCTAAAAGCTCTCATCTCTAATTGTTCATTGCATTAAAAGATCCTAAATCAAAGAATCATTGGAACTCTTGGAACATCACCAAAAAAAAAAAAAAAATTGGGTAAAAACTATGAAAAAGCATTAAAAGAAAAAGGTTATGAAAACCAATGGTCTACAAAATTCATTTTGGTAACGAACTCTCAATCTTAGACTGTAAAATAGAACCTCTACTAAAGAAAAAGAAAGAAAAGAGAGAGAGGTAGTTTCCATCACTGTCACCCTTTTTAGTTTTAGTTGACGGCAACCTCAGCTAATAAGTAATTAGGATGAAGAATTTCTTGACCACCATTAACTTTGGCCTTCGAGAGTTTGAGTACTTGTACCGCTTCTTCAACTTTGGCAGCCAACGATTCTGGCGACTCCAATAGCAGCAGCAGTTCAAAATTGTCCATCTCTAAGAGCATTCCAGTAATCTTCACAAAAAGCTCAAACTGCAAATCAAAATTTCTCCCACAGATCAATTCAAGATATATGTCCCAGATGAAAATGAGAAGAGAAAGGGTCTAGTTCATGGTCCTGGTTTCACCTTATGTTGTTTGGTTTGGTTTTTGTAATTTTGAATGAATTTTATACTCTATATTTAAACATATTGACTCCATTTGGTCGTCACAAACCAAATGGAGCCTAAGCCCCTTTTTAACTCCGCCAATGCAACTCCTTGCATTGCCAATCCCAAGCCCGAGTAAAGGAGGAGGGAGAATGGGCATCAAGGTGAGTTGTGTACTTTTCCTTCATTTTCTGAGAGGAATTTTTAAAATGCTTGATGGTTAATTTCAATAGTTTTCTGGCTTCTTCTACTATCATTTGAGGACCTCAAAGGCCCAACTAACTTGAGATTTTTTTATGCAGGCTAATGTATTTTTAGCCCCACAGATCAATGTTGCCACTACAAGGTTCAATAATGAAATGGTAAAGTTTTTAACTATTTATTTTATCTTTGAAATGGTTATTTTTTCACTCAGATGTACTCAAATTTTAGCTCTTTATTTATATTTTCAGATACACAATTTTCTGGTTGTTGCTTCTGTGTTGCAAATTGGCATTCAACTTTTACATCCAAGTAAATTTCTGTTTTATTGGTGTTGTTTATTAATCTGTCTTGCTAGTGCAAATAAAACCTTTGGTGAAGCTAACCAAAGACATAATGAAAGTTCGTCGCATTAAATATGCTTGGCATGAGTTTTTTCTTGAGGGTACTCATCTTCCTCTTGGTCCATGATATCCTGGCTTTTTGGCATTTCATTCGTATAATTTTTTTCTTCTGTCAATGTAGCTAGGTACAACATTAGTGCAGTTATCTTTCTCTAAGCACCTGTAATCTTGGTATGTCTCATTGTCCTTCAATAATTTAATATATCGAGATTTCTTTCCCATCATCATTTACATTTTTCTTCTTAATCGATACTTGGAAGTTAACATAATCATTTACTCTGTTTTATAATCTTTAAAATCTTTATATATAAATCTGTGCTCATATGCATTGTCAGAGAAACTAAAAAACTAACTTATTCTCAGATTGCATTGTGAAATATGCATCCATTATTCAAAGAAAGGGTGACAGTCCAAACACTCACACTTTCTCCCCTTGCTATATAAATTGGTGAGTCTTCTTTCCTTCATACTATATGATTCATTGATGAAGTGGCCTGGCCATTTGGACAGGCCCATGTTTATATATTATCTCGAAATGGATGAAGTAGATCCGGATGTGCATCGGAGCTATCCGGATGTTGAGCGGGGGTCCCTGAAAGGTGGGAACCGCTGTTATAACCATGATGAAGCTGTCCATTTCCTATGGACAACAATATGGATGGCCTGGCCATTTGGACAGGCCCATGTTTATATATTATCTCGAAATTGATGAAGCAGATTTGGATGTGCGTCGGAGCTATTCAGATGTTGAGCGGGGGTCCATGGAAGGTGGGAACTGCTATTATGACCATGATGAAGTTGTCCATTTCCTATGGACAGTATTAGAAGGGCTTGGCCAAATGGAGCAGGCCGTGTTTATATCTGTATTTGCAGAGACCACACCCTTAACCTAAACCATACCCTAAACCTATAACCTAAACCTAAACCTTAACCTATAACCTATAACCTATAACTTAAACCTAAACCTTAACCTATAACCTATAACATATATCCTAAACCAAAACCTAACCTAAACCTATAACCTCTAACCTATAACCTACACCTAAACCTAACCTAAACCTATAACCTTAACCTAAACCTAAAACCTAAACCTAAACCTAAACCTAAAACCTAAAGGTATTCTCAAATCCTTAAACCTACACCTAATCCTAATCTCAACTAATTAACCCAAACCTTAACTTAAAAACCCAAACTTAAACCCGATCCTGAACCTGAACCCGATTTCCTAAACCTAAACCTTAACCTATTCTCAATTCCCTAAAACTATAACCTATAACCTAACCTAACCTAAACCTAAACCTAAACCTTAACCTAAACCTAAACTTATAACCTTAACCTAAACCTTAACCTATAACCTAAACCTTAACCTATAACCTATAACCTATAACCTTAACCTAAACCTAAAACCTAAACCAAAACCTATAACCTATAACCTAAACCTAAACCCAAAAGCTAAATGTATTCTCAAATCCCTAAACCTAAACTTACACCTAATCCTAATCTCAACTACTTAACCTAAACCTAAACCTAAACCTAAACTTGAAAACCCATACCTAAACCCGATCCCCAACCCGAACCCGATTTCCTAAACCTAAACCTTAACCTATTCTCAATTCCCAAAAGCTATAACCTATAACCTATAACCTAAACCTAAACCTAACATATATCTATAACCTAAACCTATAACCTTAACCTAAAACTAAACCTAAACCAAAATCTATAACCTTAACCTATAACCTATAACCTAAACCTAAACCTAAAACCTAAATGTATTCTCGAATCCCTAAACCTAAACCTACACTTAATCCTAATCTCAACTCCCTAACCTAAACCTAAACCTAAACTTGAAAACCCAAACATAAACCTGATCCCAACCCGAACCTGATTTCCTAAACCTGAACCTTAACCCATTCTCAATTCCCTAAAGCTATAACCAATAACATATAACCAATAACCTACACCTAAACATAACCTAAACCTATAACCTTAACCTAAACCTAAAACCTAAAGCTAAACCTAAAACCTAAATGTATTCTCAAATCCATAAACCTAAACCTACACCTAATCCTAATCTCAACTACTTAACCTAAACAAAAACTTGAAAACGCAAACCGAAACCCGATCCCAAACCCAAACCTGATTTCCTAAACCTAAACCTTAACCTATTCTGAATTCTCTAAAACTATAACCTATAACCTATAACCTAAACCTAAACCTAACCTAAACCTATAACCTAAACCAAACATAAACTTAAACCTAAACCTTAACCTAAACCTAAACTTATAACCTTAACCTAAACCAAAACCTATAACCTAAACCTTAACCTATAACCTAAATATATAATCGATAACCTAACCTTAACCTAAACCAAAAACCTAAACCTAAACCTATAACCTAAAACCTAAACCTAAACCTATAACCTAAATGTATTCTCAAATCTCTAAACCTAAACCTACACCTAATTCTAATCTCAACTCCCTAACCTAAACCTAAACTTGAAAACCCAAACCTAAACCCGAACCTGATTTCCTAAACCAAAACCTTAACCTATTCTCAATTTCCTAAAGCTATAACCTATAACCTATAACCTATAACCTAAACCTAAACCTAAACCTAACCTAAACCTATAACCTAAACCTAAAACCTTAACCTAAACCTAAACCAAAACCTATAACATTAACCTATAACATAAAACCTAAAACCTGAATGTATTCTCAAATCCCTAAACCTAAACCTACACCTAATCCTAATCTCAACTCCCTAACCTAAACCTAAACCTAAACTTGAAAACCCAAACCTAAACCCGATCTCGAACCCGAACCTGATTTCCTAAACCTAAACCTTAACCTATTCTCAATTCCCTAAAGCTATGACCTATAACCTATAACCTACACCTAAACCTATAACGTTAACTTAAACCTAAAAACTAAACCTATACCTAAAACCTAAATGTATTCTCAAATCCTTAAACCTAAACCTACACCTAATCCTAATCTCAATTACTTAACCTAAACCTAAACTTGAAAACCCAAACCTAAACCCGATCCCAAACCCGAACCCGATTTCCTAAACCTAAACCTTAACCTATTCTCAATTTCCTAAAACTATAACCTATAACCTATAACCTATAACCTAAACCTAAACCTAACCTAAACCTATAACCTAAACCTAACCTAAACCTAAACCTAAACCTTAACCTAAACCTAATATAACCTTAACCTAAACCAAAACCTACAACCTATAACCTATAACCTTAACCTAAACCTAAAACCTAAACCGAAACCTAAACCAAAACCAATAACCTAAAACCTAAACCTAAACCTAAAACCTAAATGTATTCTCAAATCCCTAAACCTAAACCTACACCTAATCCTAATCTCAACTACTTAACCTAAACCTAAACCTAAACTTGAAAACCCAAACCTAAACCCGATCCCCAACCCTAACGTGATTTCCTAAACCTAAACCTTAACCTATTCTCAATTCCCTAAAGCTATAACCTATAACCTATAACCTATAACCTAAACCTAAACCTAACCTAAAACTATAACCTAAACCTATAACCTTAACCTAAAACTAAACCTAAACCAAAACCTATAACCTAAAACCTACACCCAAACCTAAAACCTATATGTATTCTCGAATCCCTAAACCTAAACCTACACCTAATCCTAATCTCAACTCCCTAACCTAAACCTAAACCAAAACTTGAAAACCCAAACCTAAACCTAATCCTAAACCCGAACCTGATTTCCGAAACCTATACCTTAACCTATTCTCAGTTCCTTAAAGCTATAACCTATAACATATAACCAATAACCTACACCAAAACCTAACCTAAACCTATAACCTTAACCTAAACCTAAAACCTAAACCTAAACCTAAAACCTAAATGTATTCTCAAATCCTTAAACCTAAACCTACACCTAATCCTAATCTCAACTACTTAACCTAAGCCTAAACTTGAAAACCCAAGCCTAAACCCGATCCCGAACCCGAACCTGATTTCCTAAACCTAAACCTTAACCTATTCTCAATTCTCTAAAACTATAACCTATAACCTATAACCTATATAACCTATAACCTAAACCTAACCTAAAGCTATAACCTAAACCTAACCTAAACCTAAACCTAAACCTTAACCTAAACCTAAACCTATAACCTTAACTTAAACCAAAACCTATAACCTAAACCTTAACCTATAACCTATAACCTATAGCCTAAACATATAACCGATAACCTAACCTTAACCTAAACCTAAAACCTAAACCTAAACCTAAACCTAAAACCTAAATGTATTATCAAATCCCTAAACCTAAACCTACACCTAATCCTAATCTCAACTCCCTAACCTAAACCTAAACTTGAAAACCCAAACCTAAACCCGATCCCGAACCCAAACCTGATTTCCTAAACCTAAACCTTAACCTATTCTCAATTCCCTAAAGCTAAAACCTATAACCTATAACCTATAACCTAAACCTAAACCTAAACTTAACCTAAACCTATAACCTAAACCTAAAACCTAAACCTAAACCAAAACCAAAACCTATAACATAAAACCTAAAACCTAAATGTATTCTCAAATCCCTAAACCTAAACCTATACCTAATCCTAATCTCAACTCCCTAACCTAAACCTAAACCTAAACTTGAAAACCCAAACCTAAACCCAATCCCAAACCCGAATCTGATTTCCTAAACCTAAACCTTAACCTATTCTCAATTCCCAAAACCTATAACTTATAACCTAAACCTAAACCTAAACCTATAACCTAAACCTAAAACCTTAATCTAAACCTAAACCTAAACCAAAACCTATAACCTTAACCTATAACATAAAACCTAAAACCTAAATGTATTCTCAAATCCCTAAACCTAAACGTACACCTAATCCTAATCTCAACTCCCTAACCTAAACCTAAACCTAAACCTAAACTTGAAAACTCAAACCTAAACCCGATCCCGAACCCGAACCTGATTTCCTAAACCTAAACCTAAACCTTAACCTATTCTCAATTCCCTAAAGCTATGACCTATAACCTATAACCTACACCTAAACCTATAACCTTAACCTAAACCTAAAAACTAAACTTAAACCTAAAACCTAAATGTATTCTCAAATCCTTAAACCTAAACCTACACCTAATCCTAATCTCAACTACTTAACTTAAACCTAAACTTGAAAACCCAAACCTAAACCCAATCCCGAACCCGAACCCGATTTCCTAAACCTATACCTTAACCTATTCTCAATTCCCTAAAACTATATCTTATAACCTAAACCTAAACCTAACCTAAACCTAAACTAAACCTAAACCTAAACCTTAACCTAAACCTAAACCTATAACCTAAACCTTAACCTATAACCTATAACCTATAACCTAAACTTATAACCAATAACCTAACCTTAACCTAAACCTAAAACCTAAACCTAAACCTAAACCTAAAACCTAAATGTATTCTCAAATCCCTAAACCTAAACCTACACCTAATCCTAATCTCAACTCCCTAACCTAAACCTAAACTTGAAAACTCAAACCTAAACCCAATCCCGAACCTAAACCTGATTTCCTAAACCTAAACCTTAACCTATTCTCAATTCCCTAAAGCTATAACCTATAACCTATAACCTACAACCTACACCTAAAACCTAAACCTAAACCTAAAACCTAAATGTATTCTCAAATCCTTAAACCTAAACCTACACCTAATCCTAATCTCAACTCCTTAACTGAAACCTAAACTTGAAAACCCAAACTAAACCCGATCTCAAACCCGAACCCGATTTCGTAAACCTAAACCTTAACCTATTCTCAATTCCCTAAAGCTTTAATCTATAACCTAAACCTAAACCTTAACCTAAACATATAACCTAAATCTAAACCTTAACCTAAACCTAAACCAAAACCTATAACCTAAACCCTAACCTATAACCTATAACCTAACCTTAACCTAAACCTAAACCTAAAATCTAAACCTAAACCTATAACCTCAAAACCTAAACCTAAACCTAAACCTAAAACCTAAATGTATTCTCAAATCCTTAAACCTAAACTTACACCTAATCCTAATCTCAACTCCCTAACTTAAACATAAACCTACACCTAATCCTAATCTCAACTCCCTAACCTAAACCTAAACCTAAACTTGAAAACCCAAACCTAAACCTGATCCCGAACCCGAACCCGATTTCCTAAACCTAAACCTTAACCTATTCTCAATTCCTTAAAGCTATAACCTATAACCTATAACCTATAACTTAAACCTAAACCTAACCTAAACCTATAACCTAAACCTATAACCTTAACCTTAACCTAAACCTAAAACCTAAACCTAAACCTAAACCTAAACCTAGGTTTTGAGTTTAAAAGTCCATCGTAGGTTTGAACACATTACTCATATTGGATTTTGCCATAATTTAGAAGATTTGTAGGTACATTTTTTATTTCTTCATATATATAAATGTTTTTTTTATCTTTCTTCCTTTTGAGATGTGTACAAAGGCATGCTTGTTTGATTGGACAAACTAAAGACGTCAGTGGATGATGAAATTCATTTTCTCAAGGGAAGGGTTTTAGAACTTGAAAGTGATCTTGTGTTGAAGTCCACAGAAGTTACATCTGCAATTTCAAGGAAAGAAGAAGCTTTATCTTCTGCATTTGCTGAAATTGACCATCTGAAGGAAGAAATTTCTGTAAAAATGTGAGCATTATTGAAGGAATATAGAGGGTGTCTACTGTGTTGGAGTGTATTTGTTTCTTGCACATGAGAGCACGCCTTAGTTGTAATTCTTATGATAGGTTGAGCAAAGTGAAGTATTGTTTATTTAGAAAAGTGAATGTAGGATGCATTGTATGATTTGATTGCTATTTGTAATAAACGCATTGTTTCATTTTTTTTATTACATTTTATATAGTATTTCTATTAGCATTAAACTTAGATGAGTTATCAATCACAGCAGGTTCTTGCAATGGAAACAGGTCGTATTATTACAATTTTTTTAAAAAAAATAGCTACAAATATAATCCATAGCTATAGCTATGGATATTATTGGTGCAATTAGTATCTATTGGTATAGATAAAATCCCTTCTGGTACAGATATAATCCGTAGTATGTCCATCGCTATTGGTGGGCTAGCTAAAGGTATTGCTATGGGTATAATCCGTAGCTATTGGTATCTATTGCTACGGATATAATCCGTAACAATTGGTATCTGTTGCTATGGACTATATCCATAGCGATTGGTATCTATTGCTATGGATATAGTCCGTAGCTAGACCTTTAGTTACCCCACCAATAGCGGAGAACATGCTACAGATCATATCCGTAGCAAAAGGTCTTTTGCTATGGTATTTGGCCGTAGCCTTTACCCGTTTTTCTTGTAGTGCAAGGATCATTTAGAGTTTTAAGGGTTATTTTATGTCAAGGTTAGGTCACTAAGGTACTTCATTTAACTGTTCTTTGCTCCTTAATGCACCACGTCCTCTTGTGTCTTCAATCTTCACTTTCTAAGGTCTCAACTGACTAGATGAAACATGTACTCACATGATTGACAAATAAGGTGTATAAATCAGTGCACTAACACAGTGGACCTTAAAGAGGGCCCAACTAGTTCCACATAAGCCTCATTTGAGTAGATATGTATTATATGGGCATTCAATCATGTGATCATGTGTTGTGGGGACACTCTCAAGTGAACCACACAATGGTGTTTGGACGCTCACCATTAAAAACTTCTCTAGTAATCAGTTGATATTTATGTTTTTCCTTCATCCAATTGTGTGTGACCTTATGAACAGCTTGGTTGGTTGATTGCTTGCCCCCAAGTGCAGAGGTTCGTAAGTAATATCCTGTGAATACAGGGTCGAGCCACAGGGAGATGAATTGCGAGAAGGAGAAAATCAAATGCAAAACAAAGTAATAAAAATTAAACTGATAATTTAATTTTGAGAGTTTTGAATGGATGTAATTCAACTAAATTAAAACAACACCCAAGCTTCAAAGTTCCACACATAGGTTAATGTTCCAAAATCATGATGACTTGGATAACACAACTAGGATCTGAGCACTATGGTCAGCATAATTGGAAAATAAAATAGTTTAAACATTTTAAATAAATGATATAAAAGTTTAGAAAATCATGAATTTGCACCATTGATATATATTCTCAAGCGCCATTGATTTTAAGAATTCATATCCATAAGATAATGAATATCAAAGAAATGTTGCAGGTTGAGAACATATCCTATCTAGGTAATCTAATTGATCCAGGGTAAGCCTATCCATCAATGTGGATCTCATCTGATAGAAACATATGGATCTCATATGAGGATAATAAAAAAAAAAACTAAACCTAAACAATTGATAACATGCATACACTATTATTCTCATCATTAAAACAATTAATCATCATAACTATGAAAGCATTAAACCAGTGCGCTTCCCTTCTAGCTTAGGCTAGAGGAAAGTAGAAAGACATAACTAAATTGAAGAAATAAAAAGCAACATGAAAAGAAAGAAATGCAAAAAGAAAAGAAAGAAAGATTAAATAAACAAAAACTTGTAAAGAAAATAAGAACTATGAAACTTGAAAGCTCTCTAAAAGAAATTAGAAAAACTTAGAAAAATCCTAGAATGCTCTTCTATGCTTTAGATAATTGCTTAGGAATGCCTTAAAATGCCTTATTTATAGGTGGGGAACTCCCTCCTTCAAACATATTTGAAAAAAATCGGAAACTACTTCAAAAC
Source organism: Magnolia sinica (assembly GCF_029962835.1). Lineage (NCBI taxonomy): Eukaryota > Viridiplantae > Streptophyta > Magnoliopsida > Magnoliales > Magnoliaceae > Magnolia > Magnolia sinica. Next base: position 37,595,365 of record NC_080577.1, read on the forward strand.
TGCTTACTCCACGTAGGCTTCGCGTAAACCCTTCGATGTCATCGAACAACCTTCAATGTTATCTAAGACTGGCTTCGATGTCAATAAACCTGGTTAGATGTCATCAAAGACTGGCTCCAATTTGTCTAGCAACTAAACTTGATTGTCTTGAAATTCTTCGATGTCATCAAAGATTGGCTTCGATGTCATCTAAGCTCAGATCCTGCGAATTTCTGTACTAATTTCTGCACTTTTTTCCTTTTTTACTTGGTTTTCTTGACTCTTAGGGTCTTGGAATCTTCAATCTTGGTCACCAAAAGTCCATTATTTACCTTGGTGATTCTTAAGCATCGAATCCATGCTTTTAACATTCTTTTCAAATTAAGCTCTTAAACTTACCTTGCAACACAAACATATATAAAATACACCATTAAGCAGTATCATGTTCATAAAACCAAGATATAAATGGGGGAAAGTATATAATATTTGACACTCAACACGCCCCCCCAACCAGCATTTTGCTAGTCCCCAGCAAAATAAGTTTTAAAAAAATAAGAATAAAAACTAATACTAGAAAAATTAAAACGAAAACAAAAATTCTAACTACACCACTTTCACAGGCAATCTCGATTGCATTTAGCATATGCAACAAACCTTTAAACCCCTAAGTTTCCCCTAGTGGACGAGTTATAATCTCGTGAGATTTTCTAGAAATGTTACTCATAAACATTAAAAACATGGAAAATAGTTCAAAACTCTGAAATTTATACAATTATGCCTCCAATCATCATATGAATTCCAAAACAAAGCAACAGTTATCCTAAATCTGAAATTAGCTAAAATCTCAATTTCCTAATCCATTACATCATTGAGTGTAGAGATCTAATCAAATTTTAGAATACTTATGATCCAATATACTTAGGTGGTCAGACACAATAGTCTAACTTTTAGAAATATGTATGTTCCATATTCTAGCTCCTTGCAATCATCCCAATAATATAAAATCTCTAGTTATCTCATTTCTATCATGTTTTTTCTTCTTTCATCATCATATCCTCATTATTATAGACCACCCTTAGATGAAGATTCCCGCCGAATTTGCTTCATAACCTAAGGTATTATAATTATAAGGGTAACAGCAATGGATACTTAGGTATCCTTACTCCGCATTACTAATACAATTGTTATGATCATTGCAAAAAAATATATATTTTTTCTTTTATTTTTTTTATTTCCCTTTTTTTGTTTTTCATTTTTTTTATTCTCTGTTTTAATCATATGTCAATGGTACTAGTTCATTAAACCTTGTTTGAATCAAAATTTGTTATTCTAGTTCACATATCATATTCCTTACAAAGTTAGCTAGGGTGTATTATGAATTCAATACATCAAATTACAACTCGCTCTAAACTAATAATTAGAAAATCGAACTCAAGTTTAAACTTTTCAGTTATTAAAATTCTGACTACTATCAACCTAGACCAAGTATTAACTTTACCTTTGGAATTCGCATAATATCAAGTTCACATTTTTGCATATAAACATATTATTTTGAAAATAATTAAAAATTTTCCTCATAAACCTAAAAAGTAAACTTAAACCTAAAAAAAGAAACTCACATGGGTGACTATCCACACCCCCAACCTAAAATCTACATTATCCCCAATGTAATAATAACGTAATGCAGAGAACAATAAAAATAAAAGAAATGGTGAATAATACCTACCATGAAGAACTCACCTGCTAGGTAACACGAAAAAAATTGAATATGATACAATTCCTACACAAATGCTCTGTCAAACTAGGAGCATCAATCTGAATATTCTGGCTCATAAAGAGGGACAGACTCCTCTCCCAAATGAAAGTTTCCACATAAGGCTTTAATCTCTGACCGTTAACATTGTACATATTGCCATTACGAGGATTTTCAATTTCAGCAGCCCGATGAGTATAAACATTCTTCACAATGAAGGGGCCTGTCTATCTTATAATTTTCTTGAAAAGAACTGGGAACGAGAATTGTACAATAGAACTTTTTGCTGGGGTTCAAAATTTTTCCTGAGGGTGTTTTTGTCATGAAAAGCTTTGGTCCTTTCTTTGTAGATTTTAGAATTTTCATAGGAGTCTCTCCTCAACTCCTCTAATTCATTCAACTCTAATTTCCTTTGTCCACTTGCTTAGTCCATGTCAAAGTGTAACTTCTTTATTGCTTAGTATACTCTATGTTCCAATTCCACGGGCAAATGTCAAATCTTCCCATACACCAATCTTTATGGGAACATTCCAATTGAGGTCTTATAAGCAATTATATAAGCCCATAAAGCGTCGGATAGTCTAAAGGACCAATCCTTCCTATCTGGCCTTATAGTTTTCTCTAAAATATGTTTAATTTCCCGATTAGAAATCTCAGCTTATCCACTCGTTTATGGGTAGTAAGGGGTGCTCACTTTATGCTTGATGCCATTTTCTTCATCAAAACCTCAAATGCCCTATTACAAAAGTGAGACCCACCATCACTAATGATGGCTTTTAGAGTTCCAAATATTAAAAAAATATATTTTCATTGAGAAATTGTATGACCACTTTGTTGTCATTGGTCTTACTTGGAACTGCTTCAATCCACTTGGAAACATAGTTACACCAACCAATATATAAGAAATCCAAAAGAAGATGAAAATGAGCCCATAAAATCAATGCCCCAACAATCAAAAATCTCCAATGGTAAAATTAGGGATAAAGGCATCATATTGCACTAGGACACTCTTCCCAATCTTTGACATTTATCACAAGCAACACAAAAAGCGTGGCTGTCTTTAAATATGGTGGGCCAGTAAAAACCACACTGCAGGATTTTTGCAATGGTCTTTTAGCAAAAAAAAATGGCCACCACATGCTTCCATGTGGCAAAAGGAAATAACACTCTAAATTTAATCTTCTGGGATAAAACGTTTAAAAATCTTATTAGTCCTATATTTATATAAATATGGGTCATCCCAGAAGAAGTTCCTAACCTCGGTTTCAAAATACTTCCTATCTTATGACTTACAATGATATGGCATTTTTCCTGTCACAAGATAATTTACTATATCTGCATACCAAGGCAATTTGGAGATCGCAAATAGTTGTTCATTAGGAAAAGTATCCTGGATATGCCTCTCCTCTGTGGAATCAACTAACACCAATCTTGAAAGGTGATCGGCCACTACGTTTTCTACTCGTTTCTTATCTTTTATCTTTAAGTCAAATTCTTGGAGTAGGAGGATCCAACTCGAAAGTCTCGGCTTTACATCCTTCTTAAATAACAAATATTTCAAAGTCAAGTGGTCCGTGAAAATGACAACTTTGGATCCCAGCAAGTAGGACCTAAACTTATCCAAAGAAAAAACTACTACAAGTAACTCCTTTTCAATTGTTGAGTAGTTCACTTGGGCTGAATTTAGAGTTCTACTTGCATAGTGAATAACATAGGGTCATTTATATTTCATTTGGCCCAAAATAGCCCCTATGGCATAATCACTTGCATCGCACATTTGTTCAAAAGAAAGTGTCCAATCTGGTGGACGCATAATAGGTGTAGCGGTAAGGGATGATTTAATTTTATTAAAGGCACTTGCACACTCATCTGTCCACTTAAATGGGACATCCTTTTGGAGAAGCTTAGTCTAATGTCATTAAAGTCCTTGATGAATATTCTATAGAAACCGGTATGCCTTATAAGTGAGTTAATATCTCTAATAGTTCGGGGGATAGGTCGATTAGCTATAATGTCAAGTTTTAAGCGATTTACCTCGATTCCATTTTTGAAGATAACATGGCCCAAAATAATTTCTTTTTGAACCATGAAATGACATTTCTCCCAATTTAAGAAAAGGTACTTCTTTTCACACCTAGACAAGACAAGAGATAAATTGTGGAGGCATTCCTCAAAATTATACTTAAATACAGAAAAGTCATCCATGAAAACCTGAAGAAACTTTCCAACCATATTTAAAAAAATACTTAACATGCATCGTTGAAAAGTTGCTAAGGTGTTGCACAATCCAAATGGCATCCGTTTGAAAGCAAATGTGCCAAATGGACAAGTAAACGTGGTTTTCTCTTGGTCTTCCAGGGCTATCTCTATTTGGTTATATCAAGAATATCCATCAAGAAAACTATAGGAGTGACCTGTTACCCTCTCTAAAACTTGATTAATGAATGGTAGAGGGAAATGGTCCTTCTTTGTGACCATATTCAATCTTCTATATTCAATGCACACACGCCAACCTGTGGTTACTCATGTTGGTATGAGTTCATTATTAGAATTTTGCACGATAGTTATTCCAAATTTCTTTGGGACTATTTGAGTTGTACTCACCCAAACACTATCGGATATTGGGTAGATGATTCCCACATTTAATAATTTGAGTACTTCATTTTTTACAACTTCTATCATATTTGGATTGAGGCGTCTTTGAGGTTGTCTAATTGGTTTGGCGTCCTCATTGAAGTGGATCCGATGGGTGAATATGGAAAGGCTTATACCATTAATATAAGAAATGGTCTAACCCAAGGCTCCTTTGTGGTCCCTTAGAACATTCAACAATTTAATCTCTTGATCTTTGTCTAAATTTGAAGAGATCACCACAAGATAAGTTTTGTTTTCACCCAAGTATGCATACTTAAGCTCATTTAGTAGTGGTTTTAGATCAAGTTTTTGAACATTGGTTGATGATGATAGAGGTCGCGAACCCTCGATCGATTGGATTTAAGTGCGCGGTCTCCATCGAAACACACCAATGTCCTAGGTGATAGTGCAGTCATTATCATCACAAATTCCAGCAAACACTTTTTCTAAATCATAATTTTTCAAGTCCCTAAAGACTTGAATCAATTCCTTAGTCAGACTAGATTCAAATTCCTCTTCTTCTATCAAGCAGTCCACGAAATTCAGCTCATGGATCTCAGTATTGTCAATGAGCTACTTACATAGATTGAAAATATTTAGATCTAGAGTCATGTTACCAAAAGACAAGTTCATCATTCCATTCCTACAATTTATGATTGCATTTGAAGTTACTAGGAATGGGTGACCTAAAATAATGGGAACTTGAGCACTAGAGTTTACACAAGGTTCAGTGTCTAGTACAATAAAATCCATGGGGAAGTAGAATTTCTCCACTTGGACTAGCACGTCCTCTAAAATTCCCCTTGGTACCTTAATGGAGCGGTCAGCGAGTTGGAGTGTAATCGTGGTTGGTTTAAGCTAGGCTAACCCCATTAGTTTGTAAACCAAATAAGGTACTAAGTTGACACTTGCACCAAATCTAGCAAAGCATGCTCAATTTGAAATTTTCCAATAATACAAGGAATAATGGGACTTCCTGGGTCTTTGTATTTGGGTACGGCCCATAGTTGAATGATAGCGCTCACTTTCTCGGTAAGGAAGGCCTTTTTGTGCACATTTAATTTCCACTTTACAGTACACAAGTCCTCGAAATATTTAGCATATGATGGAAATGTGTATTTCTAGGGTTTAGCATAGGTTGAGAAGGAAGGATGCCTTTTTCCCTAACATTTAGTTGAGTCTCAATCCTAGCCACGGCCATCTTTAATTCCTTATTGTATTGGATTAGAGACTGATTCATTTCATCTTGAGAGTTCATGAATGCGATCAATGAATCCTCCACAGATGATCGCTTTGGAGGGGGCAAATATGGTACATTATTAGATGCCCCAAAGTTGTTTTGTGGGGGGCCTTGAGGTGCATTGGGCACATTAATTTGTGATCTATTCCTCTGACTAAGATTAGGATGGTTACACCAATTTGGATTGTACGTGTTTCTCATTGGTTGGATAACTGACCTTTGGTAGTTATTTATAGGAAGTATTTTCTTTAACCATATCAACCTTCATAATTTCCAAGGCTTTGATTTTTCTATCTAATGCAGCGAATTTTGCATTAAGGTCGTCTTCCTCTCTTAGGACGTACATCCCCATTTTCTTTCTAAGAATGGGTCTAGTTTGGTCTGGTTTAACAGAGACATCCCATGTCTGTGTATTCTCTATTGACATGTCTAGAAAATCCCAAGTCTCATTATGATCTTTGTCAAGAAAGGTTTCACTACACATCATTTCTATGAACTTACAGGTATCCATAGCGAGCCCTTTTCGGAACACATCAATCAAGTGCAATGGTTCATAACCATGATGTGGGCAACTAAAAGGTCTTTGAAATGCTCCCAAGCTTGGAAAAAAAGTTCATTCCCCATTTGAGAGAACGACATGATTTCCTGTTTAAGTGCATTTGTTTTGTGCTCGAGAAAGAATTTTTTTCAAAAACTCTCTACTTAAGGCCTACCATGTAGTGATGGTATGAGGTCTTAGTGTTAGGCCTGTGTCCTAGCATCTCGCCATTCTATAGGATCTCGCAGTCCTCCCGATCGAATTCTGGCGATCGCGACCTGTAAATATCGTTTGCGCATGACCTTAAGTCACATCCTGTAAACTCGAGCCGACTCAACCTGAGACCTATACCATTGCGACTGCGCCGTCGTCGTGGTTCCGATGCCACGTCTCATGCGTCAATCCGACGCTTAGATCATAAGATGTGGATTGTGCATTATAATAGTCATGGGCCGCACATTGTGGGACCCACCTATCCCATATGGCACCATTCCCTAAGTAATTATGGGGGTGATGACATCACCCTAGCTATAGCCACCCTACCCTAGCCCATAACCCCAAGCATGCTACTAATGATGCCCTTTCTCTCCCATGCTTCTTACACATCTAATGATTGCCTAGCTAAGAGAGCTAACAATCATTACCCCCTTTTCTCTCTCTCTTGTCTCTTTCCCTCCCTTTCTTCCTCATTTTCTCATTCTCTAGCAAGAGAGAGAGAGAGAGAGAGAGAGAGAGAGAGAGAACTCCCAATGTCTCACCCTTCTCCAAAAATTCGGCAACTCCCTTTCTCTCTAATACCCCCAATCCAACCATTAAAAGTCCATCTCAACCATTAAAAGAGCTTCATAGGAGCATTGGAGCATAAGGGAAGAAGAAGAAGTTCAAGATCCAAGGTGAGTGCCATGTTTAGGGTAGATCTTCCATTTTTCTTTGATTTTCTTACTTAAGATCATGTAGGACCCACCAATTAATGGTGGAGATCCCACTTGACCTTTTTGATGTGGCCAATCACCCATCCTTGATGCATGCATGATCCATGATGGGGCCATTCTCCATGGACCCCATCATGATGTTTTGAGTTAATCTGTGCAATTGATGGGTAATCTAGACCCTTGATTTATGGTGGGGATGACATCCCCACCTTGATTTACTAAATTGAGGGCCATGCAATGCATGGGACCCATTTTGATGAATGTATGCTGTATGTATTGAGGGACCCATGTGGTAAGGCCCCTCCATCTCACGTCTCTCTCTCTCCCATGTGGCAGGGCCCCTCTCTCTCTCTCTCTCTCTCTCTCTCTCTCTCTTCTCTCTCTTCCCTATTTGCGGCCCACCATGATGCAAGTATTTTATTCACGTTGCCCATTTAGTGAACCACACCGCTATCCCAAAGTGGGGCCTACCTCACTACTATGTCTGGGGCCCACCATTGTTGTCCATTTGGACCGGCTGAGACTATAAAGAATGTACAAATATCAGCTTTTCCAAAGCAGGTGGGCCACACATGTGGACCCACCAATGATGCATGTGTTTCATCCATCCATTCCATCCACCGTCCATGGCATGGATAGTGGAGCCCAACCGTGATATATCGGTCTTATCCACACTGCCCATCCATTTTCTAGGTGTGGGACCCACCCTATAAGGGTCATATCCTAGTCTGTACCGTTTCGTAGACTCCCACGATCCTTCTTGTCAAATTCCAGCAATCCACGACCTATAATCGGTATTTGCGCGTAACCCTGAGTCACACTCTTGCAACCGCGCCGTTGCCATGGTTCCAATGCCGCATCTCACAAACTGATGGATACCCAGGCCAGGAGTTGTAGGCCATCGCATATTTCAGAAAAACGCCGCTCATTTGTAAAACCTAAGAGAATCTATCAAATCAATCACATCAATCAAGTCAAGTACATCCCATCACAACCCATCACTCACCCATACCTCTCTCTTCACCAAGTCAAAGCAACCCATGCTTAGCCCATTTATCTCATCCCAAAAGTCAATGAGACCCATGTTTCCCATGTCATATACACCATTCCTCTCTCTCTCTCTCTCATTTCTCACTCCATTCCATGCTACCAAAGAGAAGAATCGTCCAAGCAATTTCTAAGGAGAGGAGAGCTTTGTATGTGGCCCACTTCCTACCCAGAGATCCTTACCATCCAACCCTTCAACTCCCATCATCCTCCATCAAAGAGGAAGCTTAGGAGCTTGGGAGATCAAGGAACCTAGAAGATTTGCAATCGGTGGGTATTCATAATACTAGATCATGATTTCGTTATAAGCTCCCCCGCCTCACGTCTCTCTCTCTCTCTCTCTCTCTCTCTCTCTCTCTCTCTCTCTCTCTCTCTCTCTTTCCCATCTTGTGGCCCACCATGATTTAATTTTTTATCCATGCTGTCCACCACATGGGACACACTGCTGTCCAAGAGGGGCCCACCTCGCTGCCATGTCCGGGGGCCACCATTGATGTCCATTTTGGGCTAGCCCAAACTATAGAGAAAACATAAATATCAGCTTTGATCCATAACGAGTGGGCCACGCTAACGTGGACCCCACGTAATGTGTTGTACACCTACATTATCCACACGTGGGACCACCTGATGTAAGTGTTCCATCCACCGTCCACACATGTGGACCACCATGATTTATGTATTGTATCTGCACCATCCAGCAGCAAGCACTCCTGGAGATGCAGAACACAAATATCAGTTTTATTTATAATTTCAAAAAAAAAAAACCACTGGTGGAACTCCACCTGATGTATGGGTTTTACCCATGTAGCATGTGCGTTCTAAGGGTGTGGGACCCACCCCACACGTGCTGCACGTGTGGGGGTGGGCCCACCTTAATACATATATGTGTTGTATTTTCCACACCCATCCATCTAGTCGGTGTGCCATGTGGGGCCCCTTGTGATGTATGTGTTATATCCCAACCATCCATCCGAACGGTGTGCCATGTGGGGCCCCTCATGATGTATGTGTTATATCTCAACCGTCCATCTAGACAGTGGGAACCCGCCCACTGCAATGACGTCAGCAAGATCTGTGGTAGATCATGAGGTATGGTGATATCCTAACCGTCCGTCCAGGTGGGACGCGCCAAGATGTATGTGTTTATACACACACCGTCCATCTGGACGGTGCTGTGCAGGGCCTACTATGATGTATCTGTTAGCCACGTTGTCCATTCATTTGCAGCTGTGTGAGCCCACCCCACACGTGCTGTACGTGTGGGATGGGACTCACCTTGATGTATTTATTTTATCCCCACCGTCCATTTGTCCAAGACAGTGGGCCTGACCATAAGGTTGTATCCAAATAGCCCGTCCATTTGGGGATGTGGACCCCACTACCATGATTTATGTGTTTTATACACACCATCCATCTGTTTGGACGTGGGGCCCACCCACATGTACTGCACATGTGAGATGGGACCCACCTTGATGTATATATTCTATATCTACACCGCCCATCTGGATGGTGCTGTGTGGTGCACACCATGATGTATGGGTTTTAATCCACTCCGTCTGTCAATGTGGGACCCACCTTGAGGTATGTGTTGCACACACCATCCCTCCATGGGACCCCTATTTGATGTATGTGTTTTATCCATCCCGTCCATTCAGATGGCCTAGATGTGGACCCATCATGATGTACATGTTTTATCTGCACCATCCATGGGACGTCGACCCAATGTGATGTACATGTTACATCTACTCCGTCCAGCCACGTGAGACGTGGGGCCATCGTTATATATGTGTTGTATATTCACACCATCTAGGCCATGGGGCCCACGTTGATATATGTATTATATATCAGCATCGTCCATCTAGACGGGTTGTGTGGGGCCGATCGTGATATATTGGTCTTATCCACACTGTCCATAGGCTGGGATGGGTGGGGCCCACTTTCATATATATATATATATATATATATATATATATATATTCTATATCCGCACCGCCCATAGGCTGGGATGGGTGGGGCCCACCTTCATGTATATATTCTATATCCACACCGTCCATTTACTGTGGACGGTGGGCCTCTTGATGCATGTATTCTATATCTAGCCATCCATCTATTGCTGGACGTGGACCTTGCCTTGACGCATATCTACACCGTCTATGGGACGTGGGGTCCACCATGATGTGTATTATATTCAGGCCCATCTTGTAGGCCCACCTCGAGGTATATGATGTGCATGTAGCCCATCTATTTTGCCAGATTATGGGCCGCCCCACGAGGCCCAATGTGATGTATTTATGGCCCATTAATGAGGCCCAAAGCGATATATTTATGGCCCTTGAGTGAGGCCCATTATGATGTGTATTAGGCCCAAGTGATGCGGCCCATTGTGATGAGTGAGGCACATGTGATGTGACCCACTTGATGTATATATGGCCCATTGTTGTGGCCCATTGTGATGTATTTGAGGCCCATTTGATACGGCCCAATGGGATGTGTATTGGGGCCGTATGTGAGGCCATGGGCCCACTATATGTTAGGCTCTATGTGGACCACTCCTTGGGAGCCATGTTAGTTAAATGTCCACATTGATGGGCAATGACGGTTAAATGTCCAAATTGTGACCTTCCCTTGGGCCTTGTTTGGCCCATTCTCATCATTCTCTAAGTGAGTTAACCCAAATCTTTGGTCCCCATTAATGTTGCATGGTCCATCATCGCCATGGACTGGTGGCTCCATGTTACCGGATTTGGCATATCCACGGCCGAGGGCCAATCTTTATATTATGGTTTAAATTGGCTGTTCATCTATGGACCCCGCCTTGCATATAAGTCGATTATCAATGTCGATTATCGGTGCCAGTTATCGATACTGATTATGAGTAGGTGACAGCATAGCATCATAATACATGCCCATACACATCAATTGCACGTTTATTATGAGATGTGGTTAACCATTGCATATACCATAAGGCAGGTTGTTTATGGAACTCCCTGATGGGCAGAGTTGTTCCATATGAGCATACGATATACGTAGAATTGATGCACGATTGGACTGTGTGACTCATGCATCTCGCATTTTGCTACACGATCATTTGGCGCCCTAGTGACATCAGGGCTGCAGCCTCCACGGGTATGCCATAGATGGCCAGATGGGACACTGAAAATGTTTGGTTTGAGCATATGAGCACTTTGGATGTCCGTGGGTGAAAGTTCTTAAACTTCCGTGGCCAGGGGATACTCCAACGTCTAGACCGAGTGGATATATGAGGGCCCGAGTGCCAAATACCAGTAGGCCACATCTCCCACTATATCGTGGTCAGTTGGAAGGGGGTGTGGCCTTATTCACCTGAGTGAAGGGGTTGTAAGTTAGGCTGAGTTTGACCAACTCCCAAATAGGTCCACTATCGATGAGCCGGGTAGGCATTGGTATACTGCTGGCAAGTGGGTAGTGAAGTCTTTTCCACTTGTATAGTTGTGCGGCTAAGGAGGCGACAGCCAATGTGGAGTGTACTAGACCCCGGTGATGATCCCAGAGATGAGCTATACTAATATGTGGACTTACTAAGTAGGAGTTACATACTCAACATTTAACTCATTCATTCGTTCATTCACTATCCACTTAGGCTGGTGGTGTGCAACTAATTGTTATGCGTACCTTCGCAATGGCCAAGATTTCGGTCGGGGCATGCGACTAACCTGAGATCAAGAGTTTACCACATTGAGTCTATCTATCCAAATTTAGGTATGGGACTGGTTTGGATAGAAGTCCCTTGTGATGGACCCCGTAGCCTGCGATACTACGTACTATCATCCCAACTTCACACTCCAGCTTGGTCATTTCATTCACACCACATTTTGCATTGCATCCTTAGCATACAGCATTTGGTTTACTATGCTTCTGTATTGGATAGCCTGGATAAGGCTGATTGTATTTATGGACTTACCAGCATGTTTTCGCATTACTCTGATATTGCATACTTGGCACTTACCTTGCGCACATACTTACACCACCCTCTAAGCTTTTTATAAGCTTATGCACGATAGATGCGTGCAGGTGGCGTTAGGTCGCGGCAGCATTGAGCTTGGAGTGTGCAGCTGTCTTCTGGAGCTTTGATTTTCGATATATGTATTTCCCTTTCAGCACTGTATTTAATGTTTATAGTAGTAGATATGTGATGATGATGTTGCCTTTATGATTTTGGGTAAACTTGTGGTTATGCTTATTACAAGTTAAATGTTTGTTGGAAAATCCTCCTTGTAGGATCCCAGGATTGGAATCTAGCGTATGGGCGCTGAGAGCCAAGAATGGGGTATTACGGAGGCTGTCGGCACCGAATTCGACGATCGGGTATTTTGTGAGCCCAGTTTCCGCGTTTAGGACGTGACACACCCCACACATGCTGCACGTGTGGGGGTGGGGCTCACCTTGAGATGTGTTGTATATCCTCACCGTCCAGACCCTGGACAGTGGGAACCCACCATAATGTAAGTGTTTTACATCCATGTTGTCCATCCGTTTTAGACATAGGACCCACCCCATACGCGCTACACATGTGGGGGTAGGGTCCACCTTGATATATGTATTTTGTATCCACACCATCCATCTCTGGATGGTGATATGTGGGGCCTACCTTGATGATTGTGTGTATCCACACCATCCAGTCCCTGGATGATGGGACCCCACATGATATAAGTGTTGTATCCACTTCGTCCTCCCATGGACCCCCACCTGATGTATGTGTTTTCCCACGTCGTCTAGGACTAGGACACGTGGGGCCCATATGATGTATATCGACACCGTCCATTGCTGGAGGTGGGCCCACCATGTTATACGTGTTTCATCCTCGTCGTTTGGGGTAGACAGCCCACCAAAATAGATGTGTTGTATATCTAGTTGTCCATCTGGTGGGGCCCATATGGCATTTGCAGGCCCACCTGCTGCTTGTGCAAGGCCCACCTTGAGATGTATGTTGAATAGGCTGCCCTTCCATTTTTACCAAATTATGGTTGCCCCTTAAGGCCCAATATGATGTATGTGTGGCCCATATGTGCGGCCCAATGTGATGTATATGAGGCCCACATGGTGAGGCCCATTGTGATGTATATGAGGCCATATGATGAGGCCTAATGTGATGTATATGAGGCCCACATGGTGAGGCCCAATATGATGTATGTGTGGCCCATATGTACAGCCTAATGTGATGTATGTGTGGCCCATTTGGTGAGGCCCATTATGATGAATATGAGGCCTTTGTGTGAGGCCCAATGGGGTATGTATGAGGCCCTTGAGTGAGGCCCATTGTGATGTATATGTGGCCCATTTGGTGGGGCCCATTATGATATATGAGAAGCCCATGTGGTGGGGCTATTATGATGTGTGAGTTTACCATGATGTATATAGTAATGTTATGATGCCCAACTATTCTCCTAGCTAGTATAAGGCCTTGGGCCCCCATCATAGAATAGATTCTATGGGTCATGCCTTGGGAGCAATGATGGTTAAATGTCCACATTATAAGAGCAATGGTGGTTAAATGCCCACATTGTCATCTCCCATTGGACCCACTGATTAGGCCCATTCTCATCTCCCCTGTTGTGGGCTAACCCAAATTGATGGGCCCCCACTAGTACAAGTATGATCCATCTCACCTTTTAGGGCTATCCCAAATTATTGGGCCCCCACTAATGCTAGCCCATTTATATCTTTTGGGCCCCAATGATAGCCTAGCCGGCTTTATAGTAGGCCGAGTAAGGAGGCCCACTAATTATGTGATTCACCCTTGCTGAAGATGGATGAATATGTGGTATCAGATTTGGTATATCCACTATCGAGGACCGATCTTCTCATTATAGATCAGATCCGCTATCCTTCTGTGGACCCCACCTTATCTATAGGCCGATATCGATTCCGACTATGCGTATGTGATAGCATAGCATCATGATACATGCTCATATGCATCATCAACATACTTGTTACGAGGAGTGACTGATTATACCATTATGCCATTGGGTAGGTTATTTATGGGACTCCCTGATAGGCAGAATTATCCCACATAAGATCACGGTACACGCAGAATTGATGCATGACTGGATTGTGTGACTCATGCATCTTGCATTGTGTGTTATGATTACTATAAGCCCTAGCGACATCATGGTTGTAGCCTCTGCAAGTATAGCATGGATGGCAGGATTAGATACCGAAAATACTTATTAAAGCACAGGGGCGCCATAGATGTCCCAGGGTGAAAGTCCCCAAACCCTTATCATACCAAGAAGATGCTCCAACGTCGAGACTAAGTGAAGGTAAGAGCGCATGAGTGCCGAATACGGTTAGGCCCCATCTCCCACTACGTCATGGTCGGTTGGAAGGGGTTGTGGCTTTACCCGCTCGAGGGTATGGGGCAATGCTAGGCTGAGTCTAATCAGCTCATAAATGGGTCCACTACCAACGTGTCAGGTAGATATTGGCAGACTACTAGTCAGGCGGGTAGTGAGGTCTCTTTCACTTTCATGGTTGCATGTCCAGTTGGGGCGGCAATCTGGTGTAGAGTGTATTAGACCCTGATGACATCCCAGAGATGAGTTGTACTGATATGTGGATTCAGATGAGGACTAGGATGCTTGAGCTACATCTCGCATATGACATTGGTCATGTAGGCCTTGCATCGCATGGCCTTAGTGTGGCCAATAGCATTCATGCCTTGCATCGCATGCCTTGGCATGGCTGATGGCATTCATGCCCTATATCACATGGACTTGGTGTGGCCGATAACATTCATACCTTGTATTGCATAGCCTTAGACGGCTAATAGTATTCATGGACTTACCAGCATTTCTTCATTACTCTGATATTGCATAGTTGCATTTCTATCCTACGTACATACTTTTACCACCCTCTAAGCTTTCTATAATCTCATGCATGACCGTTGCGTGCAGGTGACGCTTGGACATAGCTGAGCAGGAGCAGGAGTGTGCGGCTGAGCTTTTGGAGTCTCGATATTATCATTGTATTTTCCTTATTCATTGTACTTTAAAGATTTTAATTATAGTGGATTTTGTGATGGTTTTCTTCTTATTGTTTATGAGTTATGTTTATGGTTATGCTTATTATGAAACAAATTCATGTTAAAAATCCTCCTTATAGGATCCCAGGATCAGAACATGGTATATGGTTGCCGGGAGCCGAGAATGGGGTACTAAGGAGGCTTTCGGCACCGGATTCTGTGATCAAAAATTTTGTGAGCCCAGTTTCTAAGTTTTGGGCGGACACTTTGAGAGTTGAGCCATGCTTTGGCCCGATCCTTTAGAGAGAATAAGATTAACCTAAGTTTAAGTACATCCCTATTGCCATTGTTTACTTGTAATGTTACAATTACTTCGTCAAAGTCCTTGAGGTGTAAGTACGGGCTTTTAAAATTTACAAATCAATTTAATCACACCTGGTTTAAAATCAATATTCCCTGTGTGAGCAAGGAACACTATGCAGGATGGTAAAGTTGATCTCTCAGGGTGTAGATGTTCACATAAAGTCCATGGTTGGTGTAATACATTCCTATGAATTTCATTCTAATCCTCAAGAGGAGGATTGCATTGATTTTCTTTATTTTGAATTAGAGTTGGATCTAACAAATTTAGATTTGCATTATTAATTGGGTCTGCCATGGAATCCAAGTGGTGTTGACTGCCTTTCTTAAATGAATGATCAAGGCCTGGGATTAGTCCACCTTCAGAAGAGAGTCGATTATTTTGATCTCTACTCCAAAGGGACATAAACCATCCACACCACACAACAAATACCATCAATTCAAATAGCAAGTATGATACTTAAAATAAAAATAAAAACTTAACCAACAACCCAAGCAGCAGACCCGACCATAAGGGTGCAATCTGAAAGTGCCCTAGTTTGTCAATTAGCGTGAGTGTTGAGTCGATGAGTCAAGTGGACCCCATATGAAGATCGTTCAAGACACTGCCTCAACAGGATGTATATTCAGAGCTCATCACAGGTAAACTTAACCTCACATCCCAAATCCCAAAACACTCAAGTAAACAAAAGCCTTAAGAAAAACTTAGAACAGCATAGGTGTTGAAAGTTTGAAAACCTGGTTTCAAAATGGAAAATTCTCTAAGTTTTCAGCTAAGTTCGATATCATCGATTCTTGGTCGATACAATCGAACGCTCAGTCTCGATGATATCGAACTGGTCTCGATAACATTGAATTGAGTCTTCTTTATGTCCAGCAACCACAAAGTATTTTGGACAAAATAATCGATAAATCGAAAGTACCTTCCATAACATCGAATTTCAAATATCGATGATATCGAAGGACAGTCGATGATATCGAAAGTCTCAGAGCTTTATCCAGTAAAGGCTTGGAAAATATTCTTGATATTACTCGAGGAATCGAAGGACAATCGATATCATCGAACTTCAAATCTCGATAATATCGACATAGTATCGATGACATCGAAATAGGATAAGTTCTGTCCAGCGAGTTTTTGAAAGAAAAACATCTAAATGTTCGAGGAATCGAAACGCACATCGATATCATTGAAATTCAAATAATAATGATATCAATATAGACTCGATACGATCGAATCAGGACAAAACTATTCCAGCAAACTTGAAAAGGAAAATCTTATGTAAATGATCGAAGAATCGATATTGTCTCGATATGATCATAATTCAAAAATCGATGAAATCGATATGAGATCGATATCGTCGAATTGGATCAAAAAGTGTCCAACAAGCTTTCTTAAAATATTCATTGAAAAGATTGATGAATCGAAACCACTGTCAATGATATCGAAATTCAAAATTCGATGACATCGACGCATGTTCAATATCATCGATCATCAGTCAAAAAGTTCTGGGTATGTGCTTCAGCAGAATTCGCATCATCAAACCCTAGCTCGATGAAATCGAAAGTATACTTCCGATGACATCGAGTCAGGACCAATGAGATTGAACTCAACCAGACTTGACATATTTATTACCGTTGGGACTTTTTGCCTATATATAGGAAGTTTGCTCTTAGTTGCTGGGTGAGAAAAATAGAGAGCCTTGAGAGAGTTTTGTATACTACTTACCCTAAGTTCTTTTTTCTCATGAAAGTTCATCATTTAATCTACCCTCATCATTAATATTCAATAAAGTGGATTGAGGAATGAACTTTCCCATTTAAGGATCATCCAGCTACTATCTTAATGGCAAATCATTGAGCTGGGATACCTTGAATGCATGAATGCTTGGAATCACTCCTTCTCTAAAATAGGAAAACATTTAATAAAGTAGGATTCCAACATAACCTTAACCCAACCCATCGCCTTTATTAGAACATCATTAAGTATTGAGGATCAATAGAGCTGAAGAATCTTCATTATCAAGGAGGAGATCTTCATTAATGTGCTTAATGGGGCTCACCTACTTATCTGTAAGTCATTAGAGTCCAAAGACCATGTTGATCATTCCTTTTGTAGGATTGGGTCAGAAGTGATTCTCACCCCCTTCAAGCCCTCATAAGAGGCCTCCGATGGGAGAGTACATGTGGGTGCTTTGTGTTGACCCTTGATCTTGTGTAGACCCTTGCTCTTGTGTAGGGCGTAAACTTAGGTCCTTGTGTAAGTCCTTGACCTGTGTGGTCTAAAAGTTAGGTCCTTGTGTAAGTCCTTAACCTGTGTAGTCTAAAAGTTAAGTTCCTTGTGTGCATCCTTGACGTATGTGGTCTAAAAGGTCATTCCTTGAGTTGATCTTTTGCTCTTGTGTAGGGCATAAAACATAGGTGCTTTGTGTTGACCTTTACTCTTGTGTAGGGCATAAACTTATGCCTCTGTGTAGGTATGTTAGGTACTTTGTATAGGTCCTAGAGTCAACCTTGTATAGGTTGTATTGGTTTAAGGTAAACCTGATTTGAAACCTCCGTTAGTGAAATCCGGTATACTCAAGGGTTGAGTATGTCCATCGGGAGTGGAGTAGGCATATAGCTGAACCACTATAAAACAACTGTGTTTGAGATTATTTTTTACATATTCTCTTATTGTGTTTACTTTGAATAATCACATGATGCATGATTATTTAGAACTGATAAGTATCACATCTCATATATAGTCACTCAATGCATCCATCATAAACTAAA
The DNA here is from genome assembly GCF_029962835.1 of Magnolia sinica. NCBI lineage: Eukaryota > Viridiplantae > Streptophyta > Magnoliopsida > Magnoliales > Magnoliaceae > Magnolia > Magnolia sinica. Next base: position 37,613,620 of record NC_080577.1, read on the forward strand.
TTTATATACTGTTTAGATATTAAATAGTTTCGTGATTGGATCCTTTATTTGGCTTAAAAGCCATTAGAGTTAAATTAAAGATATATTGATAATTATTATAATAAATTACGATAATGGTAATAAGATTTTAAATTGTCATAAAATTTTATAAAGTCCTATTCACCCCCCTCTACTTTTACCTATTCCTACTTCTACTAGAGCACTCATTACCACAATTTCATAATCCACAAAGCAAAATAAATTAATAACCCAGGCAGTAGAGCCGACCATAAGGGTTCAATTGTAATATCCCGTACTTTCCAGTGCTCGAGTGTTACCATGTAGATTAATTTAATATAAATACAAAAAATTACATATATAAATAATGCAACCTAAATATATACACTATGAAATGTATTGTAACACCCCATACTTTCCAGTACTCGGGTGTTACCAGGTAACCTAACTTAGTACAAATACCGACTTAACTTGGACACTCACGTTCATTGCAGTTTAAATCCAACTGTTGAATTATTCGAATCATTAGGATGTCGGAAGTTGATAAATGGACGTTCACTTGGCATGACTCACTTACAAATTTAAAATAATATGATCTTTCTTATCAAAGCCCTATAGGCAGCCGATCAAGTAAATGAATGACGTTGATCAAGATGCCAACCATAATAAAACGACTTAGAAAATTATAATAATAATTAAATATTTAAGAATATATAGTCATGGGATGTATAATCCTAATAACCTACAAGGTGGGACCCACAACATGATAAAAATAAAACATGCATGTGGAGCAAAAATAATAATAATAAACAAACAATTACAATGATGAATAATTTATGATAAAGTAATAATGATGAAAGAATTAATATTAATATTAGTAATTAATTAGTAATCTATTTGAAAGACTTATAATGGTCCCTTGGGCTCTTTTAGCCGTTGAAGTTCAATCACAGGATGATCCGACCACTGGATCATCAAGAATCCACCATTAAGGCATGAAATTTAAGAGTATGGCCCACCTGGATGTTGGATCTACCCCATTTTTGGTCAGGGGCTAAGACAGGACCCTCTAAAAGGAATGGATGGTGTGGATTTCACCAAAAAGTCCTGTGGGCCCCACTTTCGAGCCTCGAATGCACGACAGGGTGTGCACCTGAGGGGCACTGGACCTGGACACCTCGGTCAAAGCCGCTGACCCGAAATCCAAAAGGAGGAAATTTCCCTTCATCCGTTTATGTTTCCCGCCGCAGTCGTTTAAAACGGACTGCTTGCATTTGAGCGATCAGTGGCCCACCACGATCATCCTCTTGAATGATCCGAACCATCCATCGTCCTTAGGGAACGGCCTCAAGAAGAACTTAACACTCTCGTTGTATTGAAACCTACAAAAATGTGCACGATTCCAGCTGAACTGGGCTAGCGTACAAAGGAAGTTGTGCTTCCAGCTGCCCCAAAATCAAACCAGCGTGACCAAGGTGGGCCACTTATGACCAATCCAAACCGTCCACCTTGTAGAGCCCTCAAACACGGTAAAAATAATGTCGCTCATATGGATTCATGTACACGTTCATGCGCACGATCAAGGCCCAAACAAGGGTGCGTGCGGCTGTTTGCCGAAAATGGAAAAGCTCGTTTTTCCTTCCAGCTTGGCGATCCGTGTGCTTACTTCTCTTTGCATCTCCACCGTTCAAAACGGAGAAATACCAGCCGTCGAAAGGCTCTCCACGTGGGAGCGGATTTTCGCCCACAGGAAGCTAAAACCATCGCTGGTTTCGGCCTTACAAGGTGTATTTCAAAACGGCTTCAAGCCAGGGCGATCCGGACTGCTTGTTGTCAATCCTACGGTTCTATCACGTTAGAGTAAAGGAATAAAAGGGCGTTGATTGAGCAACAGGAGCTCACCCTCCGTTCTTACAGCCGCCTGAGAAAAACCACCTGTCTCCTTTGTTCTAGCGAACCCACCAACCTAAACCCCTTCAAGCTTCATGAAAGCTTATCCACAAGTTTCGTGGGGTGCATACGGACCATCTGAAGGAAGTAGATTGAAAGATGTGGTGGTGTTTTCAAATCCACCATTAATGGCAAATCATCTCCTTCATTTGAAGCAGGACCAAGTTGGGTCCGATCCATGCCAGCAACCCTGCTGGAGCATGCGTCCAGGCTCAGTTCTAGTCTCTTAAGAGAGATAGAGAGAGAGTGTGTTGGGGAGCCGTAGATGGGATAGGGGGTGTGTGCGCGTGCAACTCCGACTCTGCCCAACTCATGGGTTGTTGTCGAGTTGACTCGTTGCTTGGGCTGTCGGGTCTGGAATCGAGCCCAGTTAGTTCAGGTTAGGCTTCGGCCTGGTTCAGTCCAGGTCACCCCAGGAAGGATTGAAAGGAGAAAAGAAAATTTGAGCATGAGAAAAAGAGAGTGGAGCTGTAATCGGATTGGTGCTGAGTTGACTCAGTTCAAACTCGAATCAAGTTTGGGTGCGATTTAGTTCATCATTGGGGGTTAATTCAGGTAGTTTGAATCGACACTTGCTGAGTTGATCCCAGGGTTGAAGTTGAGTAGGTTGGGCCGTTTCCTACCATTGTTGAATCATCTCAATTTCGTTTCACTAAGTCTTGGATCGAGCTTTAGTCCATCTAGTCAGTTTTGTGTCAATGGATTTTCAAGATGCTTGATTGAAACCTAAGTTTGCCTAGTGGTTGTTTTGATCTCGATGGAAACCGAGTTAATCGGGACACCATCAAGTTACTTCAACTCATTACTGAGTTAACTCGGTAAGTCCTTCTAGTTTGGGCATTGTTGGTGATCTAATTAAGATTCACCCCTAGTTCAACAACCAACGCAAGTAATGTCAGCAGGTTCAAGTAACTTCACCGAGTTCAGCATAGGTGAGAATTTCCATTTTCTTTCATCAGTCAGATTCATCATTAGTTACTTTTGTTACCAATAACATTGCTATTATTCTTATCTGTGATAGCGATTAAGGTCATTTTAATGCTATTGGCTAGAAACTATAATTAATATTATAATGAAATAATTAGTGATATTGTTATCCAACCATCATTAGATTACTATTTTTAATTAGTAATATCATTAATCTGGTTATTCCATCAACTAGAAATTGAATCCAAAAACCTAAACCTAAACCCTAAACATTTAGCCTAGGCCTAAACCCTAAGTAATCTAAACTCTAGGCTAATACCCTAAACATAGATAATGTGTTAGGATCGGGCTAATTATAGAATTTCATAATTCATGATAGGTCATAGTATCTATCACCATGGCCAGATTCATGATTGATACTTAAACTAATAGCAGTAGAAAACATTTATCATTTTCCTTACGAAATTAGTATAATACGTAATTATTAGTAGTAGCCCTTATTATATTATCATTGGAAAATATTCCACTGCAATTACTTGTATTATTTAATAGATTATCAGTCATCATAAGAAGACTAGATAATATTGGTATATCTAAAGGTGAACTTATGAACCATCATTATTCATATTGATGGATTAAAACTCCTATCAAGAATATTATTTAACCCGTTGCACAATATTAATAGTAATAATAATATTAAAGATAATTTAGGATCCAAATCCTAGAATCTAAGGTTAGGATTAAACCCTAGGATGAAGTCCTAATCCTATATTAAAACTCTGAAAGTAATCCAAACCCTGGGTTGTATAAATGTAGACCATAGATAGTCTTGTAGAACCTTGATTTAACCATATAAATTCATAATTTGTGGTAGGGTCCAAGTCTAAGGGCGTGCGCACTTCCTAATAACATTGGAAGGCGAATCGACAAACAAGGTGATGATTCTTCCCCTTTAGCTTTCCATTTTTCCATTAGCTTAAGTTGTAGTTTTTATTTCAATTTATAATTGATATCTCCATTTCATAGTCATATGTGTTAATTGTTGAAATTGAATTGCTACATTACCTGCTAAATATTATCATGTATATTTATTCATGTTGGTGGATTATTTGTGGTTTGCTTATGGAACTTAAACTGGTATATCAGTGGAAAATCCTCACCTATAAATGTACACTCATACTTGGGATGTAACCCGACCGGTTGTGATTTTAATGGACCTTCGGCTTAGTGGTTATTGAATGGTGGTTTAAATTAACCATTAATGTGGGCCTACCATCTAGGGTTGTTGTGTTCAATAGTTTTCAGGGATGGTTTTTTATCGCATGGTTTTGATACTCGCCCTATGTGGCTTATTTTGATAATTGCTCTATGTGGCTTGTTTGATATCGCCCTATATGGCTTTATTCTGGTATTTTCCCTATATGGGTTTGATGTTTTATACCGTATAACAATGCGATGGTAAACCCTATATATTGTAATATGATTGGCCACTAGTAGACAAGTTTCTATTAAATATCCTAAGATGGTAATCTCATGAGCCGGGGATGGTGGTATGAGACCTATGCCCGAGCTGTCGGCCTATGCTGGTGACAAGCCTCCGTAGTGACCTTTAAGATTATTTAAAATGGCTGGTTGTAATTGGATTAATAATGGATTGGCTAATCACGCATATATGGCACAGACCAGCATCTATTGTTATCGTACGTGATGTACGTATTGTTCCGACTTGATTTTTTCCAGGTTCGATGATTGCGTCGGTGACAAGCCCACTGTCCGCACGGATGAGCATCCTCAAGGTGATGATTGCATTTACGCATCTATGCATATAATAAGATCTGCATCATTATTGTTTTGTATGCTTTATTTTATAATTATGCTTACCTAATGCGGCGGTGTGTAAATCTTGAGAGGAATTCACACTGAGTTATCCACTCATCCATCAAATAAATATAACCGTACAGGTAGCATAGGTAGCTTAAGTTATTTACAGGTTCGAGCTGATGAGGATCCGATTTCAAGTGTCAAGGTTGCATGACTGTATCTACCTTGAGAAGCTGAGGGGTCTCGTGGCTCAAATTTACTTGTATTCTACTATTTCCATGTATTGGATCATATAATTCTTGTATTTATTAATTTTGGATATATTAATTTGTATAAGTCATTATGGGCAACCTCTTGTATATTCTAAATGAAATTCAAAATTTGCCCTTTTATGCTTGCTTGTCCATTCTACACTCATCTGCTTACTCTAATGAAAGAAAAAAAATTATATACTTGAATTTGACCATCATTTAAGGTTAACACTCGGATTTTTGAAAAACGGGTCATATAATCGGATCCTAAAAAGTTAGGGCGTTACATGTATATACTTTGTAAAGATTTAAAATTTCATGCTAAAATGATATGTATGTATTTAATGTATATAAGATATTATGAAAATAATATTATATTAAATAAACATAATGAATAATAATTTCACAACATAAAAATTAAATTTTAAATAATATTGTAGTATTGAATATCTTTTATAAGTATGTATACAAAAATCATTAGATACTTTAATGGAATTGTATATTATTTAACAATATTATTAAATACAAATATATTTTTGATTAAATATGATATTGTACAATCTTCAATTCATTTATATATTTAATATGATATTGTATATTATGAATTATGTATATTAACGAATGTGTGAACAGCAGCATGTAATTAGTAGTGTGTTAATATTAAAATTTTATTTATATATGTATGAGATTTTAAACATTTTAATTATAAGTAATATACAAAAATAATAAAAATTATATTAATACTAGTATCGGTTAGTAATATATGACGAAAGCCTTATAAATGGCCCATTAGGATCTTTTAACCATTGACATCCAACTTCGGAATCATCTGACCACTAGATTGACAAGAAACCACCATACGACTACAAATCACGTTTCGGGCCCCACCTAGGCATTTCATTGGTTTATCTTGATGAAGGACCCTGCTTGGGGCCTCCAAAGTGGAATGGAAGGAGTGGATTTCCCAGAAACATCATGGTGGACCCCACTTTGAAGTACGAGTGCACAGAGAGAGCGTGCACTCGCTGTGCACCAACCCGGGCAACCCAGTCAAAGTGGGCTGACCCGCATTTTCCATAAAAAGAAAGACCTCTCTCTCTCTCTCTCTCTCTCCTTGGTTTTGACAGTGGACGGTCGGGCGTCCGTCTCTTTGAGATGTGGCCCACCACTAGTGATCTGAAGTCTGATCTGATCTGTCCATCTGACTCAGGAAGTGGGCTCGACCAAAACCCGACTGCTACAGTGGATTTTCCCATACGTGTGGACACACGATCCTCGCTGCAAAACGGTCCTACAAGCACACCGTTTCCAAAAATGGAAACTGTTACCGCTCCACGTTGGCGATCCGCGTGCCTGGAAATCTTTTGATCTCGTCCCTTCATCTGAAAGAAATCTCAGACGTCTACACCTTGTTACTAGGGCTTTGCAAAGGAAAAGATCTACAAACCCGGTCATCTTCTTCTCTATGCGAACCCACCACGAAAATGCAGATGGAGCTCTACTTTCCTACTCCTACAAGCATCGTGAAGCAGATTAAAACCCTACAGCGGCATTATTTCGAAGATAGGTGGCCGGCACTTCAATCTGTCATTAACGTCCGGGTCTTCTCCCTCATCGTTTTACCGCACCAGGTCGACGTGGCTCGACCCTGGTTGCGCTCGGGCTCGTTACTGGATATCTCTGACGAGTGGAGAGAGGAGGAGCGAGATGGGAAGGAAGAAAGAGGAAGAAGAAAGAAAACAGGTGAAGAGGAGGTTATTGGTGGTGCGGCTTTTGCACCACACCACCGTGCCGCACCACCTCCCGACTGTCTGAGCTGTCTCGGTCTGCTCAAACCGGACTAAGTCAAACAGTCCGGAGCCCCAGCTAGAGAATGGAAGAAGAGAAGCAGATAAAGAGAAGAAAGAAGAAGGAAGTGTGGAGAAACGAGAGAGAAGTTGTGGATTGGCGCTGCTGCTGTTGCTGCCTTCATGGCCACACCACATGCATGATGAGCCGCACCTGTGATGGAGCTTGGTGGGCCGAGCCCTAACTGATAGGGTTGGCAGCAAGCATGTTCCTCAAGCGCAGTGGGCCTCACCGAGTTTAACAGCTCAGTGATGCCCCATCTGATGCAAAGCGGGCCACACTTAAGGCTGGTATTGGCCCAACCTCCTTTGAGCATTTCAGTGGGCCATATCCCTGTGGGCCTCACCATACTTTTCTAAGGGCCACACTCTAGCAGCAAGAGGGCTGCCGAGTTGGGCTGAATAGGGCCCAATACAGGACCACTTCTGGGCCTTCCATTTCCTGGGCTAGAGGCAACCTAAGCCAGCCCCATTTGGGCTTATATTTGGACTCAATAACTGGGCCCAAACAGGCCCAGTTCAGCCCTTAGTTGGGGGTGATTTTGGGCCCCATTTGGGCCCTTGTTGGACACAAGAATCTATTGGGCCTGGTCACTCTAATGCAGGCCCAAATAACCATGTTCATGAGACCCTTCAAACCCAACTTGTTGTCAAGTCAATGTATGTAAGTCAACTCTCTCTCCCTATGTAATTCATTCGATTTATTATTATCGGTATTGCTATTGTTGTTGCAATTATTAATCATGTTTAATTATTATCATTAATGGTAGATTATAGTATCTATTATCATGATTAGACCCACTAATGATACTTGATATCTATTATTATTATTATCATTATTATTATGACAATAATTGTGATAGTTAAACACAATTAACCATTAGTAGATTATCTATGGTAATAGTAGTGATTATAAACAAAATTTCGTTATTAAATATTAGTCATTTAATTATCATTCTAGGCACAATCATTAATAGTAGATCACAGCATCATTGGCATCATAATGATTATTATTACTAAGTTGGCTAACGTTAATTATAACACTAATGTTAACAATTACTTTTCAATTATTAAATTAATATTGTAAATTATCATACGCCAACTACAATCCAAATCCTAAAAAATTTATCATAGACCTAAACTCTAGGATGAAAATCTAGTTCTACATCAAAACCCTAAAACCAAGGTAATCTAAACCTTAGGTTAAGACTTTGACCAAGAATATCGTATAAAGCTTGAATCTAATGGTATAACTTTACAATTGATGGTAGGGTTTGGTTCTAAGGAAACACGCACTTTCTAGCAACACTGGTAGGCGGTTCGAACTATATAGTGGTGATTCATCCCCTTGAGCTTTCCATTAGCTTCAGTTATAGTTTGTGCTTTAATTTATAATTGATATCTCTCTCTTATAATCGCATGTGTTAACTAGTGGAAATTGAATTGCTGTATTGCTTGCTTAATGTTCATCCATGTATATTTGTTCATGAATTATTTGTGGATTACTTATGAAACTTAAACTGGTACATCAGTGCGAAACCCCCACCTATAAATGTATACCCATACTTAGGATGTAACCCGACTGGTTGTGATTGTAATAGACATTCGGCTTAGTAGTTAATGAATGGTGGTTTAAATTGACCATTCATGTAGGCCTACCATCCAAGGTTGTTGTGTTCAATGGCTTCTAAGGATGCTCTTTATCATATGATTTTGATATCGGCCCTTTATAGCATATTTTGATACTCGCCCTATGTGGTTTTGTTTTGATATTTTTCCTATATGGATTCGATATTTTATACTGTGCAACCATGCAATGGTAAGTCCTATATACTGTAATATGATTGGCCACTAGTCAATGGATTTCCATTAAACATCTTAAGATGGTAGTCTCATGAGCTGGGGATGGTAGTCATGAAACACTATACCCGAACCGTCGGCTTAGGCTGGGCCATGTGCTCCCCATAGTAACCGTGAGCTTATTTAAATTGGCTAGTTGCAATTGGACTAATAACGGGTTAGCTAATCATGCATGCATAGCACAGACCAACATCTATTATTGTCGTACGTGACATACAGATTCGTCTGTTTGGATGTTTTGCCCAGGGCATAGACCATCATTTAGTTATCGTACGTAATTATCTGTCTAAATGTTTTACCCGGGACATAGACCATCTGGATGTTTTACCCGGGTCGATGATTGTATTCATGCATCCATGTATATAATAAGACTGCATTTACTCTATTTTGGCTGCCTGGATGTTTTATACTATTTTTTACCTAATGTAGTAGTGTATAATCTTGAGGGGAATTCACATTGACTTGGTTACTTATCCATCAAATATAAAACCGTACAGGTCGCGCAAGTGGCTTAATTGATTTTCAGGTTCAAATTGATGAGGAGCAAAGTACCACTGTGAAGATGTATGATTGTATTGTCAAGAGTTGCTACATGGTTTTACAGTTCTAAATTTGTTACAATTTGCTTTATTTACATATAATATCATTTCACTTTATAATTGTAAATTTGAGACATTGGTTTGTATAAGTTATTATAGGCAACCTCTTATATATCCTAAACGTAAAATGAAATTTTCCATTATGTATGATTTGTCTATTCTACGCTCATCTGCGCTCATCTGTGTACTCTGATAGTTAAAAAAAAAAAAAAAAAAACTCAAATTTGATCATCCTTTAAGGTTAATACTAAGATTTTTAGAAAACGGGTCGTGTACTCGGGTCTTGAAAAGTCGGAGTGTTACATCAATCCATAAAGCAAAATAAATAAAAAGAAAATAAAACTAATGTAGAAAATAAATTATGCTAATATGAAAAATAGATTCAGTGGATGATCTTTGTAATCAAACAGCAACTATAGGACAGCCATAGTACTTGGGTGATAAAATCTCAAGCAAGGTAACCTTATGTCACATTTAGTGTTTGAAAGACCCAACTGAATTTATTTTTGAAGAAAAAAAGAAAATCTACATAAATTTTGGAGGCTTTAGAAGAGAACTTATCTTAGAAAAGAACTTACCTTAGCTATCTTGCACAGATATAATCTATCTAAGTCTCTCCTCGGTAATGGTGCCAAAAACTTGATTACTTGCCTCCAAGTGCAGAGGTCTATAAGTAATATCCCGTGAATACAGGGTCGATCTCACAGGGAGATGAATTGCGAGAATCAGAAAATCAAATGCAAAATAAACTAAGTAATAAAAACTAAACTGATGATTTGATTTTGAGAATTTTAAATGGATGTAATGTAACTTAATTAAAGCAACACCCAAGCTTCAAAGTTTCACACATAAGTTAATGTTTCAAAATCATGATAACGTAGATAACACAACTAGGATCCGAGCACTATGGTCGACCTAATTGAAAAATAAAACAGTTTAAACATTTTAAATAAATGATATAAAATATTAGAAAATCATGGATTTGCACCATTGATATATATTTTCAAGAGCCATTGATTTTAAAAATTCATATCCATAAGATAATGAATATCAAATAAATGTAGCATGTTGAGAACCTCTCCTATCTAGAAAATCTAATTGATCCAGGGTAAGCCTAGCCATTAATGTGGATCTCATATGATGGAAACATATGGATCTCATATAAGGATAAAAAACTATACCTATACAATTGATAACATGCATACATCATTCTTCTCATCATTAAAACAATTAATCATCATAACTATAAAAGCATTAAACCAATGTGCTTCCCTTCTACCTTGGGCTAAAGGGAACTAGAAAGACATAACTAAATTAAAGAAATAAAAGGCAACATGAAAAGAAAGAAATGCAAACAGAAAAGAAAGAATAAATAAATAAACAAAAACTTGTGAAGAAAATAAGAACTATGAAATTTGGAAGCTGTATAAAAGAAACTAGAAAAACCCTAGAATATTTTTCTATGTTTTGGATAATTGCTTAGGAATGCCATGAAATGCCCTATTTATAGGTGTGGAACTCCTTCCTTCAAACAGATTTGAAAAAAAAAAAAAAAATCGAAAACTGCTTCAAAACTGCTTACTCCGCATAGGCTCCGCGTAAACCCTTCGATGTCATGAAACAACCTTCAATGTCATCTAAGACTGGCTTCGATGTCATCGAATCTGGTTTGATGTCATCAAAGACTGGCTCCAATTTGCTTAGCAACCAAACTTAATTTTTCTGTAATTCTTCGATGTCATCTAAGGACTTCAATGTCGTCGAAGACTGTCTTCGATGTCATCTAAGGGTTTCGATGTTATATAAACTCAGATCCTGCGAATTTCTGCACTTCCTTTCTTTTCCACTTAGTTTTCTTGACTCTTGGGGTCTTGAAATTTTCAATCTTAGTCTCCAAAAGTCCATTCTTTGCTTTGGTGATTCTTGAGCATCAAATCTCTGCTTTTAATATTCTTTTCAATTTAAGCTCTTAAACTCAGCTTACAACACAAACATATATAAAATATATCATTAAGCAGTATCATGTTCATAAAACTAAGAGATAAATAGAGAAAAATATGCAATATTTGACGCTCGACATTGGTAAACAGAAAGTACAACAGCCCTTAGGACAGTTTTAAGAATAAGAGTCATTATCACCACTGCTGCTGGTAGCATGGTCCTCTTAAGTCTTGGATATGCCTCCTTTTTTGGCTTATGCCCAAAAGTTATCTTGCAAAATAAATGAACAGTACGGATAAAGCACATACATCAAAGTGGACCCCACAAAGCTCCTGCCACGAGACCAAGTTAGTCCTAGTAGGCAATCCAACATAGTGTAGAAAACAATTTCTGCATTGTGTATATGTCATAAAATTCTACGGGCCCCACCATAATGTATGTATTTTTTTTACCACATCCTTTATCTATTTTTCTAAATTATTTTTGAGCATGAGGTCAAAATTAATGCAGATCCAAAACTCAACTAGACCACATCACATCATAAGAAACAATGAGATAACTAAACCCACGGATAAAACCTTCCCAACGACCACCATGTTATTTAAAATCTTTAAGACATGGGAAAGAGGGAAAACATAGAACAGCATGGTCCAAATCATATGTAGCTCAAAGAAGCTTTTGATGGTAAGCGCTCAATCTCCATTGTTTTTGTGGTGTGGTCCACTTAAGCTTTTGGATTACCTTATTTTTTTAGCTCATGCCCAGGACGATCCAGCAAAATGAATGAAAATGAGTGGATAACGTGAATAAAACACATGCATTATGGTGGGGCCTATAAAATTTTGCCACGTATACGTAAAGCGTGTAGGTGTTTGTCTTCTACACTACTACGTAACTAGAGTCTCGGGCAATCCGCGTCCCAACCGAGTAGGGTTTGTATGCAATCTGCGTCCCCGTTTGGACCGAATTACTCCGAAAATTTTGCCGTATTTCGCTGCAGACACGAGGCACAGACCAAGTTGCTCAAAGTAGATTCGTGCGTATGCCAATTTCAATCAGTCAATTGCCTAACCTCGTCGCTTTCGACGACAGGTGGCACCTGGTGGATGTACGTTCTGCGGGCCCACTTATCTTAAAGCAATCGCCAACCATAATCTGCCACGTGCTAAGAGTACGTGTCGGCATGGAGATGATAGGGTAGAGCCGGAGAACCTGCCCTCGTTAGAGCTATCTCTCTACATTACACATGGTAGGGAGATGTACCCATCGCGGCCGTCCACATAAGTAGGCTATATCATGGAAGGGCAAGTTTAAAAAATTGCACCAATTACAATCATGTCCATCAAATTTCAACATTTTCCCTTGATGAATGTTTGGCCATTAAGTATTTTCATATCATCCGGTAGCTTCAGATGAATTTTATAATTGGAAATTTGTGTGTTTGTATTCATTTAAAGTAAGGGGCAAGAAGATGGACGGTCCAGATTGATTCGTTACCCTGCCAGTCGTATTGTGGAGAGCTGGTTCTGCCATACGCCGGTTCCACCGGCTCTACCGCCTATCATGCCCTGAGACCGGGCCTTTACCCACCCATGTCAAAATGTGGTAGGGCCCACTAGTTGGGCGTACATTACTGCATACCTGCTCGCACGCTGTATTGATTATCTCCCGTCTTTGGCGGAAACGGCCACGTAGGCAGCGAGCAATCGACAAAGAAGGGAGTCGATGAGGTGCGGCCCCGGTCTCATCCAAGACGGTGCGGCCCTTACCATCAGGCCCACTTTGATTATGTAATCTAAATCCACACCGTCCATCCGTTTTTCCAGATTATTTCAGGGCAAGAACCCAAAAATGAAGTAGATCAAAACCTCAACTGGACCATTCTATGGGAAAGATTAGTAGTTGAAGGCTCCGCCATTAAAAACTTCCCAGGGACTACCGTAATATTTTCATAATTTTTAATTGCCATCCAACCTGTTGATAAGGTCCAAAAAGCCTCTTTGAAGGGGTAAAACAAAAATCAACTTGATCCAAAACCTTCGTAGCCAAAATTAGTTTTTAAATATCAACAGTGACTGTTTCACATGGTATGGTCCACCTGAGATTTTGATCTGGCTAATTTTTGGCAAATGACCTATAAAAACGGATGGACGGAGTGGATATATAATACATATATCAAGGTGGGCTCCTCGGTATGGGTCGCACCGTCTTGAGTAACGCCGGGGCCGCACCTAATCCGCTCCCGACAAAGAACATCTCGTCGATATATCGACGAATTCTCAGCGGTCAATGAAATCCGAAAATGGCATCTCGTTGCCAAACTCATCCACTCCTGCTTTGCATCCGTGCCCCGTAAAAAAGTGGCGGTGACTCATCGTAGTACACGTGCAACACATGTGCATCAATGCTGCTGGTGAATTAAAAAATGTTCACATTTAATCTGGCCCATTTGATCTTAAGTTGCTTAACATAAATTACTTATGTCACAAGTAACTTATTTTAACTTTTACGTAAGTACATTTGATAAACATCCAACTTATCAGCTTTTAATCTCTTTCGGCTCTCTGGGACTCTGTTTAGCAACTATTGAAAATTAAAAAATCTTTAAAAAAAATACCTAAAGTAATTAAATACTTTCAAGTAATAAAGTTACTTATAATTAATCATAAACCAAACTTACTTATCTATTGCTGTAAGTTAATTATAAAAAAAAAACCTTATCTGGCGGTCTCGAAACAGACCCTAGGAGGATATTTAGTACATGGGTCCTATACCAGCATTCCAACGGTCTGGGTCACTTAAGGAAGCAAACTTACTGTTCAAACATGTATCCTCAGCACCCAAGACTCCTTAAAAACCCCAGATGGGCCACACCACGGAAACAATGTAATATCACTTCCAAAACTAACTCGGCGTGGTCTACTACAAAACTGAATTGCGGGATGTCTTTTCCTCCTGGTGGGGCATTGTTCATTAACGGTCAGATGCCGTAGAAATAACCCAGCAGTCTGGGGAGGCTTCTATGTTGGGCATATATCCATCCGGTCTCTTATGGTGGAGCCTGACCTAAGCAAAGTTCCATTTTAAACTCCATATTAATTTTTTTTCAATTATACAGGAAAAACTATTAAAACTCATATTATTTTGAAAGATGAGCAAAAACAATCTATTTTTAGGGCAACTAAATTAAATATATTTTTTTAATAAAACACATTTAATGTGGTAGATTTTTTCAAAATAAATAAATATAGAATTCAATCATGGCCATTGGATTGGAATGGGTGTTTAAAAGTCTCTTGGTAGAGAGTTATAATTAAATTAAGTAACACTATAAAAGGATGTGACTATTAAGAGGCATTTGGGCCCTAAGTTACTTTAGAAAAGCTACTTATGTCACAGGTAGGTTATCTTGGTTTCTAGTAATTTTGCAAATAAGTCCGCCAAAAAAGCATAAAAACATGTTTGGTTTCCAACATGATAAGTATTTATCTTTTAAGTCTGTTCAATCTCCCGACATATATTGTCCATCATGTGGGGTCAATCTTTGATGTGGATTATTCATTGTGTGGGCCCCACTTTTGATTGGGTCATCCATCGTGCGGGGCCTACCTTATATGCCAACCATTCATCATTAAGGGCCGGCCTTTAATGTTCATTATCCATTATCTAGGGCTCACCTTTGATGTTGGTCATCCATCATATGGGGCCTACTATCAATGTTATTGTCCATGATATGGGGCCCACCTTCAATATCCAGTCCATCATGTGGAGCCTATTGTTGAGACTCAAATATTGAATATTTTTCTCCATTTATATCTTGGTTTTATGAACATGATACTACTTAATGTTATCTTTTATGCATGTTTGTGTTGCAAGGTGAATCTGAGAGCTTAGATTGAAAAGAATGTTAAAAGCATGGATTTAGTACTCAAGAATCACCAAAGCAAAAGAGGGATCTTAGGAGACCAAGAACGGAGAATCCTCATACCAAAGATCAAAGGAAACTAAGTACAAAGGATGGAGAAAAGATTGGCAAAAGCATAAGTTAAACAGCAGAAAAACAGACAATTTTGGTATTACGTAAGTCAATTTCAATAGCTACCTAAAATGCACAAAATAGACCAGTAAGAAAACAGTTTAATTCGATGCTACCTAAGTTTAATTCAGTGCCACTGAAGTCAACTTCGGTAGCAACTTCGGTGCTACCTAAGTACTCTGCACATACAATTTCAACAATTTCAGATACAACTTCGGTACTATCGAACCAATTTCGGTGCTATCGAAATCGCGCAGAGTGTAACTCGGAGCTTACGCGAAGTGAGAAAGTTTGAGGTGGTTTTTGAATTTTTTAAGTCGATTTGAAAGAGGGAGTTCCCCACTTATAAATAAGGCTTCCCAAGGCATTCTTACGCATCATTTTTTAGAGCATTCAAGGGCAATATATAGGATTTTTTAGAGAGCATATCTAGGGTTTTTAAAGAACTCTCAAGTTTCATAGTTTTAGAAATTGTTTTTCTTTACAAGTTTTTAGATCTTTATTTTTATTTCTTACTTTCTTGTTGCTTTTCTATTTTGTAATTTAATTATGTCTTTCTAGTTCTCTCTAGCCCAAGCTAGAAGGGAAACACATGGGTTTAATGATTCATAAGTTATTATGATTGATTGTTTTTAATGATGAGATAAATAGTGTATGCATGTTATCGATTATCTAGATTTAGGTTTTTGATCCTCATGTGAGATCCATATTGATGGATAGGCTTAACCTAGATCATTAAATTCCTAGATGGGAGATATTTTCAACTTGTTACATTGTTTGATTCATTATCTCATGGATATTGAATGCTTACAATCACTGGCACTTGAGAATATATGTTAATAGTGCAAATCCATGATTCTCTAACCTCTCATGTCATTTATTAAAAAGATTTGAACTGTTTTATTTTTTGATTAGGCCGACCATAGTGCTCGAATCCTAATTGTGTTATCAAAATCATCATGATGGGTTATTAACCTATGTGCGGAACTTTGAAGCTTGGGTGTTGATTTTAATTTAATTAAATTCCATTTAAAAATAAAATCTTTAAAATCATTGCATCCATTAATTAGAATTCTTATAAGTCAGTTTTCCTTACTCAGTTAGTTTTTAATTTAATTTTTTCATTCTCAAAAATCATCTCCTTGTGGGATCGACCCTATATGAACAGGATATTACTTATGAACCTCTACACTTGGAGGCAAGCAAACAAGTTTTTGGCGCCGTTGTCGGGTAGACGGAGATAGATTAGATCTGTGTAAGATACCTAAGGTAACTTCTTTTTTAAAACCTCAAAATTTTCTATAGATTTTCTGTTTTACTTTAAAAGTAAATTCAGTTAGGTCTTTCAAGCACTAACTGTGACATAAGGTTGCTCTTGCATGAGATTTTATTATCCAAGTACTATGGTTGTCCTACAGTTGCTGTTTAATCACAAAGATCATCCACTGAACCTATTTTCAAATTAGCATAGTTTAATTTTTTGCATTAGTTTTACTTTCTTTTTATTTATTTTGCTTTGTGGTTTGAATCCTTATAATCAGCTCTGCCGCCTGGGTTGTTAGATAAGTTTTTGTTTTTTACTTTAAGTATCATACTTACAATTTGAAGTTGTGGTTTTTGTTGTGTGTTATGGATGGTTTATGTCCCGTTGAAGTAGGGATCAAAACAATCGACTCTCCTCCGAAGGTGGACTAGTTCCAGGCCTTGATCATTCATTTAGGAGAGGCAGTCAACACCACTTGGATTCCATGGCAGACCCAATTGATAATGCAAATCCAAATCTACCAGATCCAACTAATATCGAAAACAGAGAAAATCAACGCAATCCTCCTCTTGAGGACTAGAATGAAGTTCATAGAAATGTGTTAAACCAACCACGGACTTTACATGAACATCTATACCTTAAGAGATCAACTTTAGTATCTTGCATTGTGTTCCCTACTCACACAAGAACATTGATTTTAAACCAGGTGTGATTCAATTGATTACTAAATTTCATGCCTTGAATTTTGAAAGCCCCTACTTGCACCTCAAGGACTTTGAGGAAGTGATTGCAACATTACAATTAAACAATGGTAATAGGGATGCACTCAAACTTAGGTTATTCTCATTTTCTCTAAAGGATCGGGCCAAAGCATGGCTCAACTCTCTAAAACCTCATACCATCACTACATGGAAAGCTTTAAGTAGAGAGTTTTTGAAAAAATTCTTTCCCGATCACAAAACAAATGCACTGAAACAGAAAATCATGTCGTTCTCCCAAAAGGGGAATGAACTGTTTTTCCAAGCTTAGGAGTGCTTCAAAGACCTTCTACTCATTTGCCCATATCATGGTTATGAACGATGACACTTAATTGATGCGTTCCGAAAGGAGCTCACCACGGATACCTGTCAGTTCATAGAGATGATGTGTGGTGGAACCTTTCACGACAAAGTTATAATGAGGCTTGGGATTTTCTAAACATGTTAGGAGAGAATACTCAGACATGGGATGTCTCTGCTAAACCGGACCAAACTAAACTCATTCCTAGAGAGAAAGTGGAGATGTATGTCCTAAGAGAGGAAGACGACCTTAATGTAAAATTTGTTGTATTGGATAGAAAGATTGAAACCTTGGAAATTATGAAGGTTGATGCGATTAAAGCAAACACCTCCTTAGGTAATTTTTGTAGCATTTGTGGTGGTGTCGACCATGACACAAAAGATTGTCTAACAATCTCAGTTGTACAAGATATCATGCATGAGCATGGGCAAGCAAATGCTAGAAATAACTACCAAAGGCTAGTTGTACAACCAATGAGAAACATGTACAATCCAAATTAGTATAACCATCCTAATCTTAGTTGAAGGAGTGGACCACAAATCAATGTGCCCAATGCACCTCAAGGGCCCCCACAAAACAACTTCTTTGGGGCACCTAACAATGTACCATATGTACCCCTACCAAAGCGATCATGTGTGGAGGATGCATTGAATGCATTCATGAACTCTTAAGCTCAAATGAATCAGTCTCCAATCTAATCAAATTAGGAATTAAAGATGGTCGTGGTTAGGATTGAGACTCAACTAAATGCTAGGGAAAAAGGCACACTTCCTTCTTAACTTGTACCAAACCCTAGAAATACGCATTTCATTGGAGACGCAAATCCAGGTGAGTTATATCATGAATAAGTTAAAGCCATCATTACCTTGAGAAGTGGAAAAGAGGTCGATAACAAAATAATACAAGCACTAGAAATACCGGAGGATGAGCCACCTTCTCAAGATAATAATGAACCGGATATGGTCCAAGAGCAGCAACAACAAAAGGATAAAGATACTAAGTCACATGACCCTCCAGTTCTGTTCCCATCTAGACTTCGGACCCCAACTGTTCCCATGAAATAGCAAGAGGTGTTGGATGTTGTGAGACCCGTATCCTAGCTCGTATCATTTCGTAGGCTTCCGCAGTCCTCCAAGTCAAATTCTGGCAACTTGCGACCTGTAATCGACAGTTGCACGTGACCTTGAGACGTATCCCGTATTCAAGAGTCAGCCCGACCCAAGACTTGTACTAGTGTGACCGTGCCATCGTCGCGATTCCAATGCCATGTCTCACGCACCGAGGCGATACCCGGGCCAGGAGATGTGGGCCCGCGTTCAATTCAAGGAAAACGCCGTGCATTTACAATTTCGAGAGAATCTCTACCCAATGTCACATTAATCAATCCCATCAAGGATCAAGTATATGTCAAGTACACATCACCTCACACCTCATCCCCAAGCAACCCCAAAGTCAACTCTCTCTCTTACACCCAAGTACATACCCATCACTCATCACTCACTCCCCATCACTCCATCACTCACACCCATCCCTCTCTCTCTTACAACCTCTCTCTCTCATTCTCTCTCTCATTCTCCAAGCAACTCCAACGTCTCAACCCCTCCATGAGAGAAAGCTTGGTGTGGCCCACCTTCTTACCTCCCATCTCCACCATCTAAAGATCATCTCAACCGTTGAAAATGTGCCCTTGGAGCTCTAGCTCTCATCGGTGGAAAGAAGAGTCCAAGATCTAACGGTGGGTGATTCTATTATTTGATTTTGTGATTTGAGGGCCATATATATGGGACCCATCTTGATGTATACATTGTTTAAAGAGGGACCCATAGTGGCGGGGTCCCTTCATCACTTGCCTCTTTCTTTCTCTCTCTCCCTCTCTTTCATCTTTTTGTGATGATGTGGCCATGTGGCCCACCCGGATGGACCTCACCATGAAGTCTGTATTTTATCTAAACCATCTAGTAAGTGGGCCCACCTTATTGCCATTTTGGTTGAAAGGAAAACACTAATATTAGCTGGATCCTTAAGTGGGGCAACCCACATGCATGGACCCCACCTTGATGTATGTCTTATCCACACCACTCAGCAATTTGGTGGCCCACCTGGGCAGGGCCCACCCCCCCTGTAACACGTCCATAGTTAGGGCCCACCTTATACATGTGCTGTATCCTACCGTCCGACGTCCAAGGACACTGGACGTAGTAATATAGTGACGTGTAAACTGACAGTGGGGTGTACTCACCAGCTTTAAATATATTAATATATTAATATAATATATATTTTATATAAATATATGTTATGGTCGACCCTACGTGGGACCCACCTGTGCTGCCTTGAAACAACAGCAGCTGCTTATACGCAACTATATAGCTGCTTTATTGACGCCAGCAGGGTCTGTGGGACCCAGTTGTGTGGATGTCATCCACACCGTCTGTCCATTTACATGGACCCACCAGATGTGGGGCTCACCTTGCACACCCGGTGTATTATATCTTACACCGCCATTGCTGCTGTGGGGCTCACCTTGCACATGTGACACATATGAGGTGGGAACCACCTTGATGTAAGTGTTTTTAATCCACACCGCCCATCCCAGGCTTTCAGAGCCTCTGGACATTGCTTCTTTTAAAAATAATATTATATATAATTATATTATATTATATCTGGTGGCCCCACGTGGGAACCACCTGTGATATGTATTATATATAATATATAATATATAATATATATAATATACATCTGTGTATATCTGGTGGGCCCCACGTGGGACCCACCTGAGATATGTATTATATATAATATATATCTATGTGTATATCTGGTAGACCCCCCGTGGGACCCACCTTGATGTAAGTATTTTATGATCCACACCGTCCGTATTTGGACGGTGGTAGGTGTAGCACACCGTGATGTATGTGTAATCCACTCCGTCCATCAATTCACCTAGACTGGTGGGCTACACGTGTGGACCCACCTTGGGATGGAAGCTGACTGGCTGGTGTACTTTACATAAGCTATATGGCTGATGTATTGACGTCAGCAAGTTATGTCGGTCCCATCTGAACCGTGGACACCACCTTAATGTATTCATTTCATCCACACCGTCCAAATAGTGTTAGACGGTGCTGGACAATGTTTGGACGGT
This sequence comes from Magnolia sinica, assembly GCF_029962835.1. NCBI lineage: Eukaryota > Viridiplantae > Streptophyta > Magnoliopsida > Magnoliales > Magnoliaceae > Magnolia > Magnolia sinica. The sequence continues at coordinate 37,634,311 of NC_080577.1, forward strand.
GCAGATTTACACGGATAATATTTGGACAGTGCTAATCATCATTAGTGGGCCATGTGCCCCATAGAATGATAATATGCGGTGTTACACATGTTACACCCACAACTATTAAAATGATTTTTGGTGTGGCCCATGTGATAAGGCCCGCCTTAATGTATTTGTGGCCATCCATGAGGCCTGCCTTGATTGTATGTATTTTGTAACAGTCGTCCATCTGACAGGCTATGTGGGGTGCACCGTGATGCATTTATGATCCACACCGTCCAGCTATCAGGTGGACCACACAGTAGAAAACAGTGGTGAATTAAAAAGCTACCCTTGGAACCCCTTTTAGGTCATAGAAGCTTTGGATCTGTATGAAATTTGTTTTACCTCTTATTCAGGTCTTTGTGACCTTATAATCAGATTAGATGGGGAGTATACGGTGGGCCCTACCTTGGTGTATTTATGGCCCATCTATGGGGCCCACCTGGAAGTATTTGTGGCCTATCCATAAGGCCCACCTTGATGTATTGGTGGCCCATCCATTAAGGCCCGTCTTGATCGTAATTGCAGCCCATTTGATGCGGCCCATTGTGGTGTATTTTCGGTCCATTTGGTGCGGCCCATTTGATGTATTTGAGGCCCACATGATGCGGCCCGTTGATACGTCTCACTTGATGTATATTGGCCCATTAATGCGGCCCACTTGATGTATATGAGGCCTATTAAGACGTATTTGAGGCCCAATGTAGTGTATATAAGGACCATGAGTGGGCCCAATGGGACGTAGGTGAGGCCTTTGTGTGAGCCGAATGTGATGTACATGAGGCCTATTGCAATGTGAGATTCCACCATGATGTATGTAATGATGTTTATGGCAACCACTGCTTGGGAGCGATGTTGGTTAAATGTCCACATTGATGGGTGATGATGGTTGGATGTCCACATTGCAACCTACCCTTACACCTTGTTAGGCCCATTCTCACCGATTCCAACTGTCGAGACCGATTATCGAGGCCGATTTCTATTGTGGAATCCGATTCCGATTGTCGAGGCCGATTTTCATGGCCAATTCTGATTGTCGATTCCGATTCCGATTGTTGATTCCGACTCCAATTGTCGAGGCTGATTGTATAGGCCGATTTCGATTGTCGAGACCAAGTATCGAGGCCAATTCCGATTGTCGAGGCCGATTGTATAAGCCGATTCTGATTGTCGAGGTCGAGTATCGAGGCCGATTCCGATTGTCGAGGCCAATTGTATAGGCCGATTATGATTTATCAAGCCGATTGAATAGGCAGATTCCAATTGTCGAAGCCGATTTCGATTGTCAAGGCCAATTATATAGGTCGATTCCGATTGTTGAGGTCGAGTATCGAGGCCAATTTCAATTTGTCGAGGCCGATTATGATTATCGAGGCCGAGTATCGAGGCCGATTCCGATTGTCGAGGTCGATTCTTATTGTTGAGGCCGAGTATCGATGCCAATTCCGATTGTCAAGGCTGATTGTATAAACCGATTTCGATTGCCGAGGCTGAGTATCGAGGCCAATTTCGATTTGTCGAGGCCGATTCCAATTGTCGAGGCCGATTGTATAGGCCGATTTCGATTATCGAGGCCGATTATATAGGCCGATTCCGATTGTCAAGGCCGATTGTATAGGCCGATTCCGATTGTCGAGGTCAAGCAATGAGACCTATATGATGTGTATACGGCCCGTATTTGAGGCCCATTGTGATGTGTATTCGTTCTGTGTTTGGGGCCCAATGTGATGTATATGCCGCCCGTATTTGAGGCATATTGTGATGTGTATTCAGCCCGTGTTTGAGGCCCAATGTGATGTATATTAGACCTATGTGATGAGGCCTATTGTGGTGCATTTAATGGTCAAGGCGATGGAGCCCATTGTGATGTACCTTAGGCCCATGTGAGAGGCCCATCGTAATGTGTATAGAGCTCTTGAGTAAGGCCTATAGTGTTGTCTATTAGGCTCTTGTGCGAAGCCATGGGTCCACTATATGTTAGGCTCTATGTGAGTCATTCCTTAGGGCAATGTTGGTTAAATGTCCACATTGTCTAGGCCGATTGTTGATGTCGATTATTGATATTGATTATGAGTATGTGACAGCATAGCATCATGATACATGCCCATACGCATCATCTGCATGTTTGTTATGAAATGTGGTTGACCATTGCATATGTCATTGGGCAGGTTGTTGTGAGACTTCCTGATAGGCGGAGGATATCTCACATGAGCGCACGGTATGCGCAGGGTTAATGCATGATTAGATTGTATGACTCATGCATCTTATATTGTGTGTTGTGATTAATATAGGCCCTAGTGACATCAGGGTCGTAGCCTCCATAGGCATATCATGGATGGCCAGATGGGAGACAAAAAATATTTGGATCGAGCATCGGGCTGCCATAGATGGCCCTGGGTGAAAATCCCTAAACCCTCTTGGTACCAGAGAACGCCCCAACGTCGAGATCGAGTGGATATATATGAGCTTATGAGAGCCGTATACCAGTAGGCCGCATCTCTCACTGTATCGTGGTCGGTTGGGAGGGGGTGTAACCTTACCCGCCTGAGTGAGGGGGCAATATCTAGGTTGAGTTTGACCAGCTTGAGGAATGGGTCCGCTATCAACGAGTCGAGCCCGATAATGGCAAGTGGATAGTGAAGTCTCTTCCACTTACCCAGTTGTGCCCTGGATATGGGCGGTAAGCTGGCATAGAGTGTAATAGACCCCAGTGATGATCCCAGAGATGAACTATACTAATACGTGGACTTATTGAGCAGGAGTTGCATACACATTCATTTATTCATTCACTATCCACTCAGGCTGGTGGTGCGCATCTATTTATTACGTGTACCTTCGTAATGACTTGGATTTCAGTTGGGGCGCGCGACTAACATGAGATTAAGAGTTTACCACATTGAGTTTGACTATCCAAATTTAGGTATGGGACTGGTTTAGATAGAAGTCTCTTGCGGTGGACCACATAGTCTGCGATACTACAGACTATCATCCCGATTTCATACTCCAGAATGGTCATTCCATTCGCACCACATATTGTATTACACCCATGGCATATGGCATTTTGGGTTACTATGTTTATATGGTCTAGATACGGCTGACAGTATTCATGAACTCATCAGGAATTGTATATTGCATTGCATCTTTGACATCTAATATTTGGCTCTTTTTGACTTCTCATTTATATAGTTGGCATATTGTATTGCGTATTCTGATATTGATTGACTCATGGACTTATCAGTATTTCCGCTTACTCTGATATCGTATGATTCATAATCTTACCAGTATTTTTGATATTATATGATTATGGTATGCACACACTTACACCACTCTCTAAGCTTTCTATAAGCTTATGCACGATAAATGCGTGCAGGTGATGTTAGGTTGCAACAACATGGAGCTTGGAGCATGTAGCAGACTTCTGGAGCTTTGATTTTTGATATATGTATTTCTCCTTTTAGCATTGTATTCAAAATTTATATTAGTGGATATGTGATGATGATGTTGCATTTGTGATTTAGGTAAACTTGTGATTATGCTTCTTATGAGATAAATGCACGTTAGAAAATCCTTCTTATGGAATCTCAGGATCGGAACCTGGCATATGGGCATTAGGAGCTGCGAATGGGGTACTACGGACATTGTTCGCACCGGATTTGGCGATCGGGATTCCTGTGAATTCGATTTCTAGGTTTGGGGCATGACAGATGTGCTCCAAAAGGTGACTGTCAATATTCCTTTACTTGATGCCATTAGACAAATTTCATCATATGTTAAATATCTCAAGTACTTGTGCACTGTAAAGAGGAAATTAAACGTGCACAAGAAGGCTTCCTCACTGAGAAAGTAAGCGCTATCATTTAGAGAAGGGTCGTACCCAAATACAAAGACCCGGAAAGTCCCACTATTCCCTGTATTATTGGAAATTTCTAAATTAAGCATGCTTTACTAGATTTGGGTGCGAGTGTCAACCTAATACCTTATTCGGTTTACCAACAAATGGGGTTGGGCAAGCTTAAACCAATTATGATTACACTCTAACTCGCTGACCGCTCCATTAAGGTACCAAGGGGAATTATAGAGGACGTGTTCGCCGAAATGGAGAAATTCTACTTTTTCGTGGATTTTATTGTACTAGAAATTGAACCATGTGTAAATGTTAGTGCTCAAGTTCCCATTATTTTAGGTTACCCATTCCTAGCAACTTCAAATGCGATCATCAATTATAGGAATAGAATGATGAAGTTGCCTTTTGGTAACATGACTTTAGAGCTCAATATTTTCAATCTATGTAAGCAGCCCATAGACAATAATGAGATTCATGAGATGAATTTTATGAACTACTTGATGGAGGAAGAGGAATTAGAACCTATCCTACCTAAGGAATTGGTTAAAGTTTTTGGGGACTTAGAAAATTCTGAATTAGAAAAAGTGCTTACTGAAATTTGTGATGATAATGAGAGCACTACCACCTAGGACATTAATATGTACCAATAGACACCACGCACTCAAATCTTGTCTATCGAGGACTTGCGACCTCTGCCATCACCAACCAATACTCCAAAGCTTAATCTAAAACCACTAACAAATGAGTTTAAGTATGTATACTTGGGTGTCCTATGATGATAGCTTCATTTTTAGACAAGGATAAAGAGATTAAATTGTTAAATGTTCTATGGGATCACAAAGGAACCTTGGGCTGGACCATTTCTAACATTAAGGGTATAAGCCCTTCCATATGCACCCATCAGATCCACCTCGATGAGGACACCAAACCAATTAGACAACCTCAAAGGCGTCACAATTCAAACATGACGAAAGTTGTAAAAAAATGAGGTGATCAAATTGTTGGATATGGGAATCATCTACCCAATATCTGATAGTGTTTGGGTGAGTCCAACCCAAGTACTTTTAAAGAAATCTGGAATAACTATTGTGCAAAATTCTAATAATGAACTCATAGCAACATGTGTCACCACAGGTTGGCGTGTTTGCATTGACTATAGAAAATTGAATGCGGTCATAAAGAATGACCATTTCCCTCTACCATTCATTGATCAAGTTTTAGAGAGGGTAACAAGTCACTCCTATAGCTTCTTTGATGGATATTCTGACCATAATCAAATAGAGATAGTCCTGGAAGACCAAGAGAAAACCATATTCACTTGTCCATTTGGCACTTTTACTTTCAAACGGATGTCATTTGGATTATGTAATGCCACAACAACTTTTCAATAATGTATGATCAGTATTTTTTCAAATATGGTTGGGAAGTTTCTTGAGTTTTTCTTAGATGACTTCTCTATATTTGGGAGTAGTTTTGAGGAATGCCTCAACAATTTATCTCTTATCTTATCTAGGTGTGAAGAGAAGCATCTTATCTTAAATTATGAGAAGTGTCATTTCATGTTTCAAAAGGGAATTGTTTTAGGCCATGTTATCTCCAAAAATGAGATCGAGGTAGATCGCTCAAAACTCAACATTATTGTTAATCTACTTATTCCCCGAACTATTAGAGATATTAGATCACTTTTAGGGCATGTCAGTTTTTATAGAAGATTCATCAAGGACTTTAGTGTCATTACTAAACTCTTGACTAATCTTCTTCAAAAATATGTTCCATTTAAGTGGACGGATGAGTGTGCAAGTGCCTTTAATAAAATTAAATCATCCCTTATCACTGCACTTATTATACATCTAGCAGATTAGACACTTCCTTTTGAATTAATGTACGATGCAAGTGATTATGCCATAGGGATTGTTTTGGGCCAAAAGAAAGATAAACAACTTCACGTTATTCACTATGTGAGTATAACTCTAAACTCGGCCCAAGTGAACTACTCACCAACTGAAAAGGAGTTACTTTCAGTAGTTTTTCCTTTAGATAAGTTTATGTCCTACTTGATGGGATCCAAAGTGGTAATTTTCATGGACCACTGGGCTTTAAAATATTTGCTATCTAAGAAGGATGCAAAGACAAGACTTTTGAGATGGATCCTCCTACTCCAAGAATTTGACTTAGAGATAAAAGATAAGAAAGGAGTAGAGAACTTAGTGGCCGATCACCTTTCTAGATTGGTATTAGATGATTCCACTAAGGAGATGCATATCCAGGACACTTTCTCTGATGAACAATTACTTGCAATCTCCAAATTACATTGGTATGTAGATATAGTGAACTATCTTGTGACAAAAAAAAATGACATATCATTGAAAGTCAAAAGATAGGAAACATTTTGAAACCGAGGTTAAGAACTTCTTTTGGGATGACCCTTATTTATATAATATGGGACTAATTAAATTTTTAAACGTTGTGTCTCAGAGAATGAAGTTCAAAGTATTATTTCCTTTTGTTACATGGAAGCATGTAGAGGCCATTTTTCAGCTAGGAAAACCACTACAAAAATCCTACAGTGTGGTTTCTATTGGCCCACCATGTTTAAAGACACCCACGCTTTCTGTGTTGCTTGTGATATATGTTGAAGATTGGGAAGAGTGTCCCAGCGCAATATGATGCCTTTATCTCCTATTTTACCATTGGAGATTTTTTATTGTTAGAGTATTGATTTTATGGGCCCATTTCCATCTTCTTTTGGATTTCTTTATATATTGGTTGGTGTGGATTATGTTTCCAAGTGGATTAAAGCAGTTCAAACTATGACCAATGACAACAAAGTGGTCATACAATTCCTCAAGCAAAATATTTTTTCTAAATTTGAAACTCCAAAGGCCATCATTAGTGATGGTGGGTCTCACTTTTGCAATAGGACATTTAAGGCTTTGATGAAGAAATATAGTATCAAACATAAAGTGAGCATCCCATACCACCCACAAACGAGTGGGCAAGCTGAGATTTCTAATCGAAAAATCAAATACATTTTGGAAAAAACTATAAGACCAGATAGGAAGGATTGGTCCCTCAGACTATCCAACGCTTTATGGGCTTATAGGACTGTTTATAAGACCCCGATTGGAATATCCCTATACAGATTGGTGTATAGAAAGGCTTGCCACTTGCCTGTGGAATTGGAACATAGAGCATACTGAGCATTCTAAATATAGAGTAAGTGGACAAAGGAAATTAGAGTTGAATGAATTAGAGGAACTGAGGAGAGACTCCTATGAAAACTCTAAAATCTACAAAGAGAGGACCAAAGTTTTCCATGATAAAAATATCCTGACAAAGAAATTTGAACCTCGGCAAAAGGTCTTACTGTACAATTCTCGTCTCCAGTTCTTTCTGAGAAAGTTAACATCAAGATGGACAGGCCCCTTCATTATAATGTATATACTCATAGGGCTATTGAAATTGAGAATCCACGTAATGGTAATGTGTACAAGGTTAATGGTCAAAGATTGAAACCTTATATGGAAAACTTTCATTTGGGAGAGGAGTCTGTCCCTCTTTATGAGCCAGAATATTCGGATTGATGATCCTAGTCTAACGGAGTAATTGTGTAAGATTTATATAATATTCATTTTTTTTACTGTCACCTTGCAAGTGAGTTCTTCATGGTTGGTACTATCCATCATTTCTTTTATTTTTATTGTTCTCCTATTTTTTGTCATTACATTGAGGACAATATAGATTTTAGGATGGGGGGTGTGGATAATCATCCATGTGAGTTTATATTTTAGGAATAGTAGATTCTATTTTTTTTCAAAATTTTCAAATTAATTTTTTTTATACAAGAATGTGAACATGATATTATACGAATCCCAAAGACAAAGTTAATACTTAGTCTAGGTTGATAGTAGTCAGAATTCTGATAACTGTAAATTATAGACTTGAGTTCGATTATCTAATCACTAGTTTAGAGCAAGTTATAATTTGACGTACTGAATTCACAATACACCCTAGCTAACTAAGTGACGAATATGATATATGAACTAGAATAACAATTTTTGATTCAAACAAGGTAAAATGAACTAGTACCATTGACATATGCTTAAAAGAGATAATATTGAAGAGAAAAAAGTGATGGAAAAAAGAAAATTTTATGAATGTAATGACCATAACAAACGTGTCAGTAATCCGGAGTAAGGATACCTAAGTATCCAGTGATGTTACTGTTACAATTACAATACCTTAGGTTATGAAGCAAACTCAGTGGAAATCTATAACACCCCGTACTTTTCAGTACTCGAGTGTTACCACATAACCTAACTTAGTATAAGTACAACCCTAGCCTAAACAAACATTCTCATGCATTCCAGTCAAAATCCGACCATTGAAAGCAGTCTGCACCCATACTTCAAGCTATCCATCCGTTATTCTTCCAGATGGACCATCACATCATAAGAAAAACCTATTCTTAGGATTCAAATTTCATTGATAGACAAATCTAACCAACCATCGTAGATTTAAAGCTATGGATCGAGTGATCTACTGTCCATCACATCCACAACACCCTACTGATCAATTCATCATTTAATCACGCAGTTTGACCACCTGATTATGAAGGCTACCCTTAAGAATTCATCTAGATTAGACTGGAAGCCCTAATAACCATTGATGGTCAAATTTCAATTCAATCTGGCCATTTGATCGGCGAGAATCCACAATCAAACACCAAGGCCTAAGAGTATGGCCCATCTGAACCTTTTGATCGGCCACATATCTAATCCCCTGCACTAACTAACCTTTCTAAACGAATGGATGAAATGGATTATTAAATGCCTCTGTGGTCCCCACAAATCACTACACGAACATGAAATTGATAAGCATGGCCCACCTAAGGTGTGAATCTACCCAATCTTTGGTCTAACGTCCTAATGGGACTACTCCAAATTGAATGAATGGTCTGGATTATACCATGCAGTCTGGTGGACCCCACCTTGGGGGTCAATAGTACACCAGCGTTGTGCACACGCGCCGCACTTAACCAGTAAACCCAGTCAAATCAGGTTTGAACTGCCGAATACGAATGAGGAAGGTTTCCTCATTTCTTTCATTTTCTCGCTAAGGACTGAGCTGCACCTAAGATTTAAATTTGGGCCAACTATTCACTACTCCCACGACTGATCCAAACTATCCATCAGATTCGAATGATCCCTCTGACCAAAACCAAGGGACTTTTGCACGATTCAACACGTGTGCATGCACATGATCCTCAGCGCAAACAAGTCCTATAAACACAAGTTTTTGAAAATGGAAACTGTTCTCACCACCAGCTTGGCGATCCGTGTGAGCTACTCTCTTAAAATCCCATCCATCCATATGCGGTTATCTTAGCCGTCCATTCCATTTACAAAGATTAGGGTTGGGTAAAAACCAACAATCGAAAACAGCTCTCCCCTAGCCGTTTCTTTCTCCATCAAAACCCACCACCCAAAACTCCTTCAACCTTCAAAATCCCCATTCCACAAGCACTCTTGCATCCATCCGAGCAGTGCATAACTGCCAGATTGAAGGAAAACTGTACGGGAGAGATTCCACCAATGACGGTCATACCATCTTCACCAAACTGCTGACTCGCTTAGACTCAGTTATTCTAGGTCTTGAGTTTGTCAGACATGGCAGAAGGGAGAGATAGAGAGGAAGATGAAGATTGAGGGGCAGAGAAGACAGAGAGAGTGAGGACGAGTCCTCCTTGCTGTCCACTGTCACACCGAGATGCAGCTTGGTTTGTCTGAGTTAGGCTCGAGTTCGAGCTGAGTCTAGCTCCGTTCTAGGTATATGACGAGTCAAGGAAGGAAGAAAGAAATGAAGAAAGGAGAATAGGAAAGGAAGGAAAAACGAGGGAGAAAGAGAGTTTGGGTTGGGTTGTTAGCTGACTCACTGTCGAGTCAGTTGGATCGAGTTAGATGTGGGTCTAGCCTAGATCTAGCTGGATGGGTAGAGAAGAAGAGAGAAAGAAGGGAAGAAGTAGGGGAGAGAGAGAGAGAGCCTTTGAGTGAGTCAACTCAGGGCCGAGTTGACTCGGCTGAGTCATTGGTTGAAGTTGTGGATCATTTCGGTCCAGCAACCTTGCTGGATAGGGTAGGGGGAAAGAGAGCAGAAAGAATAGATGAAGAAGAGGAAGAAAAAGAGGGTGAAGGAGAGAAGAAACATGGCAGCTGAGTCAACTTGGTTCAGAATCGAGTTAGACTGCTGGCTCATTGGTTGGGCCGCCTCCAACTTCCCTTGAGGTATAAACTCTCTAACCACTTGTGCTGAAATTTTAATTTGATTATTTAATTAGATATTGCACCTATGAAGCTTGTCTTTTTCAAAACCTTAACCTTAGGATAAATTGTAGGTTGAAGCTCATTAGATAACATAATTAAGATCCTAACGTTGATCCTATCTATAGATAAATTGTAAACTTTTGGGCTATCAAGTTGACTATGGTGAGTCTACACGTTCTTCCCAACTAGAAGTATTTCGATTTACAATTATCATCCTTATTACTATTATCATGATAAATTTTAATATAAACGTGATTATCCATTAATAGACTATTTATGCTAATATTAGTTATTATAGGCAAGTTACAATTGTTAGATATTTATTTTCTATTCATTTCTCAGAAATATTATCATTAATAGCAGGTCATACCATGTACGACCATCATAATGATTATTATTGTCACGATAGCCAATATTAATTATATCGTTAATATTCATGATGATTTTTAATATAATCAACATTGTGACCAATTGTATATCAATTAGCATTCAGAACCTAAAATCTAAGTTTAGGACTAAACCATAGGATGAAAACCCCAATTTTACATTAAAAACCCTAAAGATAAATAACTCAAGCCCTAAGTTATGACCTTAAACCTAGGTAGTGCATAAAACTTGGATCTAATTGTATAAGCTCATGATTTGTGGTAGGATTTAACTTTAAGGGCATACGCATTCCCTAGCAACACTAGTGGCGATTCGATCGACAGGTGATGATTTCTTCCCCTTAAGCTTTCCATTTCCAAATAAGTTAAGAAATAGTCTTTATCAAAATCACATATGTTATCTTATAGGATGTGATCTCTTACATTAGCCATAGACTATTAAGGTATGACTTATATTTGACTTATTATTGCATGCAATAGTTATTTACATGATGGCTTCCATTTAAATTTCAATCCATGACCTTTGCATTATTATGTATCAGATGCTTCGCATACATTTGGCACGCTATGTCTATGTGCTTTCACATGAATTGTTGTGAGTCACTTATGAATCTCTATTCACTACACTTCTAGTGGGTAACTCCCTCTTATGTACATGAACCCACACTTAAGATGTAACAAGATGGGTTGTAGTAAAAAAATGGGCCCTCGATTTAGAGGTTATTTGGGATATGGAACATTAATGTGGGATTTACTATCCATAGGGCATACAGCATGAGTGGCTTAGAAATGATCTCTTTTAATCGCTCTGATTTAGCCTTGCTTGACCCTTTTTGTCAATTAATTTGATGTTCCATGTACCCCTTTTGCCGTTGCGATTTGACATTTGTCCCATGTTTTGAGATTTGCCCGATGTGGCTTCGATGGCCTATTAATGCGATGGTAATCCCTACTTATTGAATTTGATTAGCCACTAGTCAACGGGTGTCCATTAAGTATTCTAAGATGGGAGAATCTCATGAGCAGGGGATAGTGGTCATGGGACACTATGCCTGAGCTGTCGGCCTACACTGGGTGACAAGCCACCCATAGTGACCATTGAGTTACTCAAACTGGCTGATTGTAATTGAAATAATAATGGTTTAGTTAATCATGCATTCATATCATATTGGTGATGGCAGGTGAATAATTCTAGATGTTGTAGCATGTACCTTTTTTTATTGGGGTAACATTTTGCTAGCTCTCAAACCACTGACTATCAACATTTGGTCACTATGCTATACGAGTTATGCTATACTAATGACCTACGTACGCGATATGTACGATGACTTGGCACCATGCTGTACGAGATATGCTATGCTGGTGACCAGTCTTATGCATGGGTGACGAGCCCAAGTCTGACTGGATGAGCATCCTCAGGTCGATGTGCATTCACACATCCATGCATTTAAAAAGACTGCATCATGTATTGTTTTGATTGCCTTATTATTTTTTTAACTATGCTTAGCTAAGGTAGCGGTGTGTAATCTTGAGAAAAATTCACACTGAGTTGGCCACTCATCCATTAAATATATAACCGTATAAGTAGCAAAGGTGGCTTAAGTGATATTCAGGTTCAAGCTGATGAGGAGCCGAGTATAATTGACAAGGATGCATGGTCGTACCTGCCTAGAGGAGCTGCGCAATCTTGCGACTTAAATTTATATGCTTCTTTCTATTTCTCTTGTATAAATTATGAAAGTTTTGTATTTGTTATTTCGAAGACATTGGTTTGTATACGTCATTATGGGCAGCCTCTTGTATATTCTAAATGCAATTGTAAATTTTCCTTTATGTTGATTTGTCCATTCTAAGCTAAACTGCTAACTCTAATGAAAGAATATATATATATATATATATATATATATATATATATATATATATATATATATATATATATATATATAATGTGGTTCTCTATAGGTTAACACTCGGGTTTTTGAGAAATGAGTCATTCTAGGGTCCTGAAAACACGGGGCGTTACAGAATCTTCATCTAAATGTAGTATATAATAATGAGGATATAATAATAAAAGAAGAAAGGGCATGAAGGAAATGAGATAATTAGAGATTTCATATTCTTAGGATAATTGAAAGGAGTTAGGATAGGGAACATACATATTTCTCAAAGTTAGACTAGTGTCACCAAATACCTAAGTATATTGGATCATAACTATTTAAAATTTTGATTAGGTATCCGATCTTAAGGATGTAATGGACTAGAAAATTGAGATTCTAACTAACTTTAGACTTAGGACAAGTATTGCTTTGTTTCAAAATTCATATGATGAATGGAAGCATAATTTTATAAATTTATGAGTTTTGAATTATTTTTCATGTCTTCAATGTTTGTGGGTAACATTTCTGAAAACCCTCACGAGACTATTAACTCGTCTACTATGGGAAACCTAGGGGTTTAAAAGCTTGTTGCATATGCTAAATGCAATCGAGATTACCTACGAAAGTGGTATAGTGAGAATTTTTGTTTTCTTTTGGATTAGTTTTTATTCTTTATTTGAAAATTTTCTTCGCTTATTTTGTTAGGGTCTAGTAAAATGTTGGTTGGGGGGTGTGTTGAGACTCAATTATTGCATATTTTTTCCCATTTATATTTTGATTTTATGAACATGATATTACTTTATGTTATGTTTTATGTATGTTTGTGTTGCAAGGTGAATCTGAGAGCTTAGATTAAAAAGAATGTTAAAAGCATGGATTTATTGGTCAAGAATCACCAAGGCAAATGAGGGATCTTAGAAGACCAAGAACGAAGAATTCTCATACCAAAGATTAAAGGAAACCAAGTACAATGGATGGGGAAAATATTGGCAAAAGCACAAGTTAAATAGCAGAAAAACAGGCAATTTCGCTACTACCTCAGCCAATTTTAGTAGCTACCTAAAATGCACAAAACAGTCCAGCAAGAAAATAGCTTAATTCGGTGTCATTTAAGTTAACTTCGGTAGCAACTTCTGTGCTACCTACTGCTACCTAAGTACTTTGTACATACAATTTCAGCAATTTCATATACAACTTTGGTGCTACCAAAATTGCGCAGAGCGTAACGTGAAGTGAGAAAGTTTGAGGCGGTTTTCAGATTTTTTAAATTAGTTTAAAAGAGGGAGTTCCCCACTTATAAATAGGGCTTCCCGGGGCATTCCTAAGCATAATTTTTTAAAGCATTCAAGGGCAATATCTAGGGTTTTTTAGAGAGCATATCTAAGGTTTTTAGAGAGCACTCAAGTTTCATAGTTTTAGAAATTATTTTTCTTTACAAGTTTTTAGATCTTTTTTTTTTTTTTTTTGCTTTCGTATTGCTTTACTATTTTGTAATTTAATTATGTCTTTCTATTTCTCTCTAGCCCAAGCTAGAAGGGAAACACATAGGTTTAATGATTCATAAGTTATGATGATTAATTGTTTTTAATGATGAGATAAATGGTGTATGCATGTTATCAATTATCTAGGTTTAGATTTTTTATCCTCATATGAGATTCATATGTTTCCATTGTGTGAGATCCATATTGATGGACAGGCTTGACTTGGATCATTAGATTTCCTAGATGGGAGATATTTTCAACCTATTACATTGTTTGATTCATTACCTCATGGATATTGAATGCTTACAATCACTGACGCTTGAGAATATATACTAATGGAGCAAATTCATGAGTCTCTAACCTCTCATGTCATTTATTAAAAAGATTTGAACTGTTTTATTTTTCGATTAGGCTAACCATAATGCTCGGATCCTAATTGTGTTATCAAAATCATCATGATTTATGGGTTATTAACCAATGTATGGAACTTTGAAGCTTAGGTGTTGTTTTTAATTTAATTAAATTTCATTTAAAAACAAAATCTTCAAAATCATTGCATCCATTAATTAGAATTCTTATAGGTCAGTTTCCCTTAGTTAGTTTTGCATTTGATTTTCTCATTCTCATAAATCATCTCCCTGTGGGATTAACCCTGTATGCACAGGATATTACTTACTAACCTCTACACTTGGAGGCAAACAAACACCTATCATTCATGTGTATCGTCCATTATGCAGGGCACACCTTGGATATGGGACACTCGTCATTAGGGCTGACCTTTGATGTGGATAGTCCATCATTTGGGGGCCCACCTTGATGTAGATCATCCATCATATGAGGCTAACCATTATTAATTGACCATCATGTGGAGCTAGCCTTAATGTTGATTGTCCATCGTGTGGGCTCCACCTTCAATGTTGGTTGCCAATCATACGAGGCTCACCTTAGATGTGAGCCACTAATCATTAGGGTTCGACCTTTGATGTGGATTGTCCATCATGTGGGGCCACCTCAATGTGGGTCATCCATCATTTGGGGCCAACTTCAATGTCCATTGCCTATCATGTGAAGCTCACCTTTGATGTGGATTGTCCATCATATAGGCCCCCTACCTTTGATGTGGACTGTCCATGTGGGGCCTCCTATGATATGGACCATGAAAGAGAGAGAGAGAGAGAGAGAGAGAGAGAGAGAGAGAGAGGTTAAAAGTTAAAAAGTTATTGAAAAAAAAAAAAAAAAAAACCTTACAAGGATGAAATAGCTTTAAGCACAAAAGTTACTTCTTCAATTATATTTATCAAACCTTTAAAAAAAATTAAATAAAAAAAACCCTTAATTTCTTAACATTAGTTAAAAAGTAACTTATTTAGTGGACACAAACCGGCCATTAATGAAAGGGTGTGTGTATATCAGGTTGACTGAATATATATACATTCGAGAGCCTCAAAATATCCTTTATACATTATAAAAAAAGCCATCCCATATTATCATGGAATTACCTCAACTTGCTATGTCAAAGCCACATATTCTCCATTAAAACTTCTCTTTACTTGATTAAATAAGCTCTCCAAAGGTAGTATATGATCAAACTGTATTTTTCAGCAAAATTGGTTAGTGTTTAATCAAATTGTGCTTTTCATAAAATCTTTTTTTAGTCTAAGTAGGTAAGTGTTGATTATAAAATCTTTTTTTATAGTCCGAGTAGATAAGTGTTGTGAATACTCAGTAGGTGTTCTCTTTAATTTTGCTACAAGTCAAAGGACGTTCTTGTGATTTAGAGATAACTTGGTTTATCCTAAAAATGGATTTGCTAGTGACTCTTTTGTGAACTAGTTTAGCTACTGCTAGGGGAAAATATCACTTTAAAGACAGCAACATTGTTACACGATTCAAGCTTACTACTATTTGCCCTACTTTAATTCTAACATTTAGTTGGAAAAAAAAAGAACTTTGGGGGGACTGTTTAAAAAACCAAAATTAGTGGTTGCCACCTATCGATAAAATTGAGTAGACGGTGAAAATTTTAATAGAAGTAGATTAATTTTTATAAAGAATACCTGAAGAAAAAAGGATTTGAAAGAGGTACATGTGTTATTGTTTTCTTAATATATATAGAAATTCTAATTATTTTAATTAAAATTTTCCACCTTCACTTCATTTATGCGTAATATATACACATATACATGCACATGTATAATTGTTTCTTTTCACTTTGTTTTTACTCCAAACTATATTAAATCTAAACTTTTCATTTTCACTCCATTTTTAGTCAAAATTATTGTTGTAAAAACAGATGTCTTTAATTTGTTTGACCGCACTACCCGACCGGTCGAGGGGGCTGTTTGATTAGTCAAGGCTCCCTCAACTTGAAGTCCAGCGGAGAAGTTTTTTTCAGTCCCGTGGTGCTTGACCAGTCGATGGTCAGGCTCGACCGGTCGAAGGGATCCTTCGACCAGTTTAGCCCCTCCTTCGACTAGTTGAGGGTTACGCAGATACTGCGCGGATTTTATGCGGACTGCGTAAATTTGAGTCAGTTTTTTAGAAAGTGCGTAGAGGTGTTTCCTAAACTATAAATATGGGTCCATAGAGCTTTTCTAAGTGATGTTAAGGCTTTCTAAAGGGATTCCAAGGGTTCCTAAAAGGGTTTTAGGGTTTCTAAAGGGTGTAGCAAAGGTGAGATTCGAGGTTGTTCAAATCGGGTAAGTCCTTTCATAGTGGAATTCTGTTACTTTGTGCCGTGGTTTTTTCCCGCAAGAGTTTTTCACGTTAAATCTTTGTGTTCTCTTGTGTTTGCTTGGTGTCATTGGATTGCTATCCTAGATCTAGATCTAAGTGATTCCACAGCATAAATCCCCAACAAGTGGTATCAAAGCACTCGTTGAGGCACAGATCTGAATCTGAGGGATTAGCATCAATGGAAGCACTAGGTATGAGATTGAGAAGTATTCAGGGAAAAATAATTTTGAGTTATGAAAGATCAAGATGATCAGTTCCTTAATCAAGTAAGGCGAAGATGGTGCTCTTGAGGAGCAGAAGTATACTATGACTGATGATGAATAAAATACTCTTGATAAGAAAGCTTTATCATCAATCCGTTTATGTCTCACGGATGAGGTTCTCTACAACGTCATGAGGGAGAAAACTGCAGCTAAGTTATGGGCGAAGTTAGAGGATGTCTATGTGAAAAAATCCTCTGAAAATCACCTACACTTGAAGCTGCAGTGGTATAACTTCAAAATGGCAGAGGATGGAGATCTGGTGGCTCACATTAGTAACCTTAATAAATTGGTTTACAAATTACTGGATATGGAGGAAGCGATGAAAAATGAAGAACAAGCATGTATGTTTCTGAATTCTCTTCCGACGTCTTATGAGTCATTCAAGGACATAATGTGCTCCCGAATAAAACCCTGAGTGACGACACCGTTATCTCAGCCCTTCAAGGGAAGGCTATGAGAACGCTTAATGTCGACATGGAGATATCTTTTGATACACTACTTACAAGGGTTACAAATTCTGAATAAGGTACAGATTCTTCAAGTTCTAGGTCCAAATCCAAGGGCAAAGGCAAAGGAAAGGTAAAGTGCTGGAATTGTAGGATGGAAGGACATGTGAAGAAGGATTGTACAAATCAAAAATCTAAGAGAGAAGATTCTGAGGCTTCGTACAGGGAGGCCAATGCTGCCACGTCAGATGGATCAAGTGGATGTGATGGTAATGTTTTGTCTGTGTCTATGATTAGACAGCCATACAATGATCGTACGGACGAGCGAATGCTAGACACAAGGGCATCTTTTCACATGACTCTTCATCAGAGTTGGTTCACCAGTTACAGGGAGTGCGATGGTGGATGGGTATTTATGGGCAATGGCATTGCCTATAATGTTGTGGTTATTTGTACGGTGCGCATCAAGATGTTTGATGAGGTGGAGCGTACCCTAACTGGTGTGAGGCACATTCCTGACATGAAGAAGAATCTGATTTCTCTTAGCGTACTTAAGGCAATGGGCTGTAAGTACATAGGTATTGATGGTGCTCTTAAAGTATCTAAGGAGGCACGAGTAATCATGAAAGCACAACGACTTAGTAATATGTACAGGTTGATCGGGTGCACTTCAAAAGGTAGAGCTATAATGGCTGTGGTGGATTCCACCTCTACACGTATGTGGCATGCTGGGCATGGCCACATGAGCGGGCAGGGCAGGAAGGTTGAGACGCGCGAACAGAGATACAGAGCAGGTAGAGTAGCCACCTGTGAGAAGAATCGCACAGCATAATCGCAGGATATCGGCGAGGTACATGGACAACTCCAATATCTTAAGGGATCCGTCTTCTATTCAAATGGCTCTAGGAGAACCTGGTGTGAGAAGTGGAAGGTGACTATGTGCAATGTGATGGACTTGTTATACCAAATCGACACATGGGAGCTGGTGGAGCTTCCAGTGGGCCAGAAAGCTGTTGGATGTAGGTGCATCTTCAGGAGGATACAACATACATACAGAGCGAGGTTGGTAGCGAAGGGTTATACTCAGAAAGAAGGGATTGGCTTCTTAGAAATATTCGCACCGAAGGTATATCAGGTGTCTATTAGATCCGTGATTGGTGCTAGTTGGCCAATGTGATCTTAAGCTGGAAGGATGGATGTGGAGTCTGAACTTCTGTATGGAAAATTAGAAGAGCAGATCTACAAGAAGCAACCAAAGCGGTTCAAAGTTTAAAGGGGCTGAGAAAAAAAGTTTGCAAGAGGTAGTGGTACGACTTGTCGCTTAGGCAAGTGGTTTGATTCCTTCATGGTGAGTCAGGAATTGTATGTTGATGACATGTAGATCGCCAATTATGACATGTCTGAAATCAATGTACTAAAGACTCGGTTAAGTGAGACATTCAGGATGAAGGATCAGGGGGCTGCAAATATGGTTCTCAGCATTGAGACTGAAAGAGGAGTAGGCTTTGATTATCTTAGGCAAAATATCTTGGGTAGGTATTGATCAAGTATGTGATGGACCAGCAAAGCCGGAGAGCATTCCCTACGCGTCTCTCCTCAAAGTTTTCCTCAAGACATGTCCTAAAACAGATGAGGAAGAGTAGGATATATCTCATGAGCCTTATTCTAATGTGGTTGGCAGTATATGTCATGGTCTGGATCAGACCGGTTATTTTACAGGCTATCAATATTGTGAGTAAATACCCCGGCAAACAATATTGGGTAGCGTTGAGATGGAAAGAAGACCACGTCTTTATTTTTGGGAAGACAAGAGGAAATGTAGTTGGGCATGTGGATTTAGATCAGGTAGACATGCTCACCTAGAACGTTCCTGCAGAGAAGTTCAAGTTCTGTGCAACTTCTCTAGGCTTGGCGATAGTGTAAAAAAAGGACGAAGTGTGCACGAGAAGTTATGATGTGATGCAGAGATAAGAGAAGAGATCAAGAAGCTACATGGTGGAAGATTGAAGACATTGTGAAGATTGTTGTAAAAACAGATGTCTTTAATCTATCTAACTGCACTAGTCGACCAGTCGAGAGGGGTTTCTCGACCGGTCAAGGGGGCTGCTCGACTCGAAGTCCAGCGGCGAAGTTTTTTGGAGTGCCGAGTACTCGACCAGTCGAGGGTTAGGCTCGACTAGTTGAAGGGGTCCTTCGACCAGTCGATGCCCTTCTTCGACTAGTTGAGGGTTACGAAGATACTGCGGACTGCATAAATTTGAGTCAATTTTTTAGAAAATTCATAAGGGGTGTTTCCTAAATTATAAATAGGGGTCCCTAGGGTTTTTCTAAGTAATGCTAAGGCTTTCTAAAGGGGTTCCAAGGGTTCTTAAAAGGGTTTTGGGGTTTCTAAGGGGTGTAGCAAGGGTGAGATTTAAGGTTGTTCAAATCGAGTAAGTCTTTTCTCTTTGTAATTTATGCTTTCATAGTGCAATTCTATCGCTTTGTGCCGTGATTTTTTCCCACAAGGGTTTTCCATGTTAAATCTTTGTGTTCTCTTGTATTTTCTTGGTGCCATCAGATTATTATCCTAGATCTAGATCTGTGTAATTCCGCAGCACAAATTCCCAACAACTATATTAAATATGAACTTTTCATTTTCACTTTGTTTTTAGTCCAAACTATATTAAATCTGAACTTTTCATTCTTTGAAGTTTTTTCCATTTTCAGTTTTTATCATTTTTTTTTTTATACCATATTTCTTATTGCCAGGTACCGATTTAAAAGTGAATATTTTCTATACTGTGTTTTTGCCATTTTCAGTTTTGAACTTTTCATTCTTAGAAATTTTGGGCGTTTTCAATTTTTATCCATTTGTTTACCATATTTCTGATTACGAGATACCAATTTAAAAATGAACACTTTCTATATTGTATATTTGCCAGTTTTGGTTTTGATATCTATGGTTCGATTGACTTTTGGTATCAATCCTAACATGATGTTTCGCTATTGATGAACAGAGTGTATGTTGCACGCACGTCGCGGTGGGCCCATAAAGCTTGGTTGTTGCGTACTCTTTCTACCACTTGTGTTGTGACTGGTAAAGTATTCTGGTCCATGGCTGCATGCACGCATACTACATGTGCAGCTCTTACAGGGCATTATTTTAAAGTCGAATGGGTATAAGAAACGCGACGAGATTTTGTAAATATCTCGGCATTGTCTCATGTTGGAATATATCGAGAACAACTAGCCGACACTCATTCTTACAAAACACATGCTTTTTCACGATACGCTTTTGGTCAGTTACTCAAAGATAAATTACATGGCTCTAATTAATATTATTTTGAAACTTTTCTTTCGTAAATGTTGCGCCCTGGTTTCATGGTCAGAACTGTTAAAATAATGGAATTCATGGTGGATGATTAATACTCTAGTAGAGTAGACTTAAATATGGTAATATGAGGCATTTTCCTTACAAGAAAAATACTCTCTTAATATCAATCGATGGCAAAAGTTCAAGAAGTATAGACACTGAAGAAGCCAAAGCCTCAGTGCAAGAGAAGAAAAAAGAAATAAAGAAAAAAAAAATGCCCACACCCCACTCTAAAGAGAGAAACTCACCCCTTGGCTAACTAGCTAAAAATAGGAATATCCACAAGCTTGGCAACAATCGTCCTACACAATGAGAAAATGACAAAGATAGAAGCTTGAACTCCATATCACAAACCTTTAGTAGCTCTCTTCAAGGAACAACTTCCAGGTGCAGTCCGAGGAAATTGTAATGATCTTCTTCATGTCATAACTAGGCACTTGAACTTAAACAACTAGGGCGTGTTTGGGCAGGTGCTGGATGTGGGATTAGGTGGGATCAGGAGGGATGGGATCGGCAATATCTTGGGATCGGCATGACGAGTCAAACAGATCCGGTGCACTTGTCTAGGGATATGAGCAATCCCATGGATCTTAAGACAATCCACTGACATCACCATCATTACCTTAACAGTGATCCTAGCCCTTGGTTGAATGGATTGGACGGTAAAATCCCAAGATAAGCGGGGCGTGCCAAACAGACCCGGTGAACTTCAGAGGGATATAAGCAATCCCATGGATCATGAGACAATCCACTGACACCATCATCATTACCTTAAAATTGATCCCATCCCACCAAATCCCATGGGATCGGTCCGGCCAAACACGCCCCTAAAGTTTAATTTTAAAAAGTATTGTCAAGCCAAGAAAAAAAAAAGAATTATATATGTTCTTTGTTAATGCAGTTTTCCAGCAATCCCTCCGCGACTAACCCTCTTGTACCTGCACAGGTGTAAGAAAGAAACAAAGGAAACTCTGGCTAGTGCAGGGGACTCTCCGATGCCTAAGTCAAGAATGAGGTCTTTTTGTAGGGTAGAAAAAAGAGACACCAATCAAATGCTAGGGTAAGAATTAGCGTACCTTTGAATGTTAGGGATCTCTCTCTCTCTCTCTCTCTCTCTCTCTCTCTCTCTCTCTCTCTCTCTCTCTCTCTCTCTATATATATATATATATATATATATATATATATATAGGAGAGGGAGTGCAATTGAACGAGGATTCTTCCTGATATCTTGGAGATTCGTCCAGACCCGAGATCCATATAGATTACCGGCCTCCAAGATTACCAAGATCTGATCTTATCCCCTAAAGATCCGGGGAGAGATACTCGAGATGTTAGGGACTTATCTGAATCGATAGCTCGGTCTTGGGTTGGCTCCTATTTGGCGGGTGATGACTCAGGAATAAGCACCGCTGGTCTCTTTGATAGATCAGCATTCACTATCTTCGACGAATAATTAGGTCGGGAGGTCTATGTTCCCTTTAACTGGGCGCGTAATGGTCGTTGACCTTGTCGAGGGGTGTCACCTTACTTTCAATCGGACGGCGGCCGATCTATGCCCATTCGATAGTCGAGCTATTACTGGGCTACAGTCGGGTCATATCAGATCTTGGGTTGACCTGTGATCGATCTATATCTGACCTATGGTTGATCAATAGTTGACCTATGACCGACCTATGAGTTAGGTCGGTACATGGCTATTCGGATGGGCTCGTAGCCGTGTTCTTTGAGTGTCCTTATAGTTGTATCAACCTCCTTGGAGGTTGGCCTGTTTCTGGACGTAAAGGCCTTATCGGGCTCGGGTCTCACTGGGCCCGTTCTAGTTCAGTAGAGTTAGTCCATTCCATAAGTCAACTTATCGACTTATCTATTTTTCCCCCAATAATGAACCCCCATTACTTCTCAGGCTGACCTATGAAGGTTCGAGAAGTTGGTCAGAGCTAGGTCGGGTTGTGTGTGGACTAGGTTGAGTTGTATTGTCATTAATGCCAAGTATGGCGGCCAGCGCGGTAATCGAGGCATTGTAAGTTCGTAATCATGACATGTCATTTCATGGCTCGAGGTCACATGGGGCATCAAGCCGTCTTTTCGATGACGGACCAATGAGATTGTAACGCGTGGCGTCGTACTCGATATTGGGGTTGAGCAGCACTTGGGATCACGCCACATGTCGAGTCGGGGTAGCTGAAGGGACGTCGTACAGATGCTCATTGATGGGTGTCTGTAACATCTGCCACATGGCATGGTTATATAAGGAAAGCCCTAACCCTTAGGGGCTTTCCTTTTGCATTTTCGTTTCCTTCCTCATTCATCTCCTTGCTTCTCCCAAGACGATTTCCGGTGCCCATTCTTCTACAATCAGGCCAGCGAGTCGTCCATTTCTTCTCCGGTGAGCTCCATCTCTCCCTCCTATCGTCTTTTCGATTTTCGAGTAGCTTTACTCTCCAATACCATGTCTAGCTCATTGAGCTCGCGGGAGGGGGCTTTTGGCGGCGACAGTGGGGCGAGCTCTTGCCTTTGAGTAATGTCGAACCCACCGTCGCCATTGGTGATGATGGCAGAGTCCGATTTTCGGTCGCTGACGTCATGGGTGTTGGAACGGTCTCCCGCCCAGAGGCCAGTGCCTGTGGCCAGGGCATTAAATCTGTCCCCATTGTAGAGGACATCACTTGCACCTAGGGCGTCAAGAACATCCCCGGCTACGGGCCCGATGGCTATGGGGCGTGAACCTTCTGGAGAAGTCAATTTGGAAGAACTCGATGATGAGGAGGGCCCGAGGGGGCCGGTGCCCTCGACCTTGTCTGAGGAAGAGTTAGCCCGGATCAGGCTCAGATATCATGTCCTTGAGTTAGTGGTCCTCAGGCTCCCTTCACCAAACGAGCTCCCGGAAACGACCTCCAGAGGGGGTCGTCGCGATCTTCCAGGTTGCGTTTCAGTGCGGCTTACGGCTTCCTCTGAAGGGAATAGTCAGGCATTTGCTATCTGGCCTTGGCTTAGCCCCGAGACAGATGATCCCGAATGGATGAAGGACTTTATTCAGTTGTGTAGTCCTTTGGGCTGAGCTAGACCAGCCTGAGCTATCTTTGGACGAGTTCCTCTACTTGTAACAGTTGAAGCCGAACCATCTCCAGCCTAGCTGGTACTACTTCTCCGCTTGACAGAAGACTGGTAAGGCTCTTATAACCAACCCTCCGTCCTCCAACAAAAATTGTAGAGGCAAATGATTCTAGGCCTCCAGGTGCTGGGAGACAGCCGAGCCAAAATCGACTCCCATTATTCCCCAGGCTTTCTCCGATTCAAGTTAGCATTGTAGTAATTGTGCTTTGATTGGTCGGCATTTACTGACACCTGACCTTTGTCGCATGTATCTTTTATTGTAGTTACACTCAAACATCCTCCTCTGCTTAGCAGTGGATCCTTAGTTCGGATCCATGATTTGTGGGTGCTCGAGGAAGGGAAGAGGTCCTGGAGAGTACTTCTTCAGCCCTAGTTACTCCTTAAAACAGGTTTGGATTCCACCTTTACCGGTAAGAGCTTTGATAAGATCTTTAGCTGAGCTTTATGACTTAGAAATTGTAAGTGCTATTATGTTTAAAAGCATATGTTATACCTGGTTTGTCATCTTGCCAAAACAACTTAGCATAGTGTTCTTCAAGTTAAAGACAAGCTTATGTTCAAGTTGAAGTCTAGCTTATGTTAAAGTTGATGTCAAGCTAAAGTTGAAGTCATGTGGATCAAGATGGAAAGTTCACCTTCAAGTGTAAGTTCAAGTTCTACTAAAAATGCTAGTAGAAGATTAAGCTTCATCAACAAGTTCAACTCTTATTGATGAATCAACTAATGAAAGATCAAGCTTCATAAACAAGTTCAACTCTTACTGATGAATCAATTAGTAGAAGATCAAGCTCCTTTGAACTTCAAGTTCCTAATCCTATAAAGTTCAGTCCATACAGGTATTTTAAACCCTAGAAAGACCTTAGGTTTATGGGCTTTCAAAACATATTTAAATTGAGTTTTTATACTTATAATTGACTGAGTTTTTACTTATCTAAGTTTTGCTTTGACCAGCCTAAGAAATTTCTCGACTAGTCCAAGAAAACAGCCAAAGTGTAAAAGAAATTCTGTTACGTTTTCGACCAGTCGAATGACCCCCTTCAACTAGTCAAAGGTTTCTCAACTGGAAGTCCAGTAACTAAAACCAAGTCGGATTCTGCTTACTCGACCAATTGAAAAGATTGTTCGACTAGTTGAAGGTCACCCTCGACCAGTCGAACAGGCTCTTCGACCAGTCAAAGATCTGTTAAATCTTATCCCTCTCGAATTTAAAAATTTGTTGGAACTAAATCCGATGCTTCGACCAGTCGAAGACTGCCTTAGACCAGTCGAAGGAACAAATTTTCTGACTATAAATAAAGGTTCTTTCTCAATCCAAAAATACAACTTAAGCCTATCAAAGCCCTTATTTAAGAAAGAGACAAGCCTCATTTATTGTCAAGTTATTAAGCGGTATTTGTAAATTAATTTTATAGCTTTTTCATTAATTTTTTTATCTCTAAAATCTATCATTCTGATTTTAAAAAGAGTGTTTACTCTTATTGAGATTTGAGGAAATTAATGTAAGTAGCCTTTGGGTTTAAATCTAATTAAAAGCAACTAGAAACCTGGGCCTTTTCTATTGGACTGAACATTAAACATTCGTCATTCAAAAAAAGTGATCTACGGCTATAGCATCTTCTTCGATGAAGATAAGCATCATTTTACTTTCTATATTTAGTTTTTTATGAGATAGCCAAAAAATCTCATTAGAGGTTTTGTCTGAGATAGCTTGAAAATCTCAAAGAGGGGTTTCTTTGTTTGTGATAGCCCATTAAAATCACAATTGTATCAGGTTTTAAGGTGATCCTGTGAAAACCTTGTTCATAGTGAAAGTCGAGATTACGAGGTTAATACTCTTAGGAGTGGAGTAGGTGTGGCTATTTGAGAATAGTTGTTGTATACACTGAACACTATAATTCTTGGTGTTTGTGGTGAATGTTTTTCTTTTTGCATTTGTAGAGAATATTTGTAATTTCTTTTATGCAAAAGTGATGAATATTTGTAATAGATAGATTTACCTTCACTCGCTTAGTTTGAGATCTTGATTCTTACAAATGTTCGTGAAATAAGGTTGTCCTACCTAAACTTTATTTTGGGTGTAGGTTGTACTACGAAATAGTTTGAATCAATTTTTCAATACTATTGTGATTGAGATTTTAGATTTGTTTATTATTTCTGCACTTTAATTTTTTATTTGGCATAGTCCTATTCACCCCCCCCCCCCCCCCCCTCCCGGACTGTTAAGCTCTCCTTTTTTAAAAAAATTTGACATGTCGCTCGTATGTGATCACAGAGATGCCTGAGGCTCGGCCCCTCCTCCATCCTCCCTCAAAGGTTCAAGCGCCCCCCCGAGATGAAACGGTGGCGCCAAAGAAGAAGAAGAAGAAGAATACCTCCTCTAAGGCCAAGGGGAAGGTCGGGCCCTCTTGCTCGATCGTCCTAGAGGTCGAGGATGAGGGCTTAGAGGTGGAAACCTCCTCTGGAGTGGCGAGACCAGTAGCTCCTGAAAGATTCGCTTTTATCGAGCTTCCTGCGGAGGGGTGGAGGCGGAAGATAGGCGAGGAGTCCTTCGCCAGACCATAGAGGAGATCCTCTCATGGGTAGAGCGCCACATGGTGAAGCAGGAGTATGCCGCTTTATTAGGCTCTCCCATGGACACGCTCCTCCGACACGTGTCGACGACTCTTCTTGGGGTAAGTATCTCATCTAAAACTGATTCGAATTTTTCTTTTCTTGTGGTTGCTCATTTTCACCTTGTTGTTTTTCTTGTGTTTAGTTTACCCTGTTCTTATTGAGGGCATGCGCCGAATTCGCTTCGATGCGGACTCGGGTGGAGGTGGCCGAGCAACAGGTGGCTTGTTCCAAAGTCGAGCTACAGGATGCGAAGACGGCTCTTGAGGCGTCTTTTGTTGAGAAGGTCGAGGTAATTGCGCGGCTGGAAGAAGCCAAGGGCTTGCATGACGAGTGTCATGCTCGACTTGTTGAGACCGAGGCGAAGCTGGAGAAGCTGAGGAAGGAGACCAAGGTTGCAATCGCCAAAGCTCGGAAGGAGGCGGTCCAGGAGTTCGTAATGTCTCAGGTATTCCTGGACGAGAGGGATAACCTCTTTCCTCAAGGTTACGACGAGTGCGTGAGGGCGATGAAGGAATCCTTCCCAGAGCTTAATCTCTCCGCTTTTGACAAGCCAGAGTCGAGCTCCGATGGGTCGGGCAATGAAGCGACTCCTGAGGTGGATCCAGAGGGGACTCCTGAGCAACCTTCTGAGGCCTGATGCTTGGCTTTTGCAAAGTAGTATTTCCTTCATCCTGTTTTGCTTCTCCCTTTTTCAGCTTCAAGCACTTCAAGCGCACTTCGCCTGAGCCTTTTTCAACTTCAAGCGCTTCAAGCGCGCTTTGCCTGTGCCTTCTTTTGGTTTTCTATACTTAGCCCTTTGTAGATCGGTATTAATGTATTTTTCTGGGTTATTACTGATGTAATCATGCCCTTTAGGCCTTTGTCAATGAAAATACTTTTGTTTTGAATTCCAGATTTCTAAACTAAGTAGATCATTTTTTACTTCATATGAGAGTGTCAGTCTAAGCCTAAGTTATAGCTTAGATGTCGGTCGAATATCGTCTGTAAAATTGCTAGAACTATCTCAACTAGTAAGTTTGGATGTACTTCAATCTTTAATCGAACCTCGGTCGGTCGTTGACCAAATCTATGTCGCCTAGACATCAGTTCTTAGTCGGGAATTAATTGGATAATCATGTTGTCACTTTATTAATGTAACTCAGAATTGAATAATACATACTGAATGTCGTACCGACCCAATTCAGGGGTAATAGATCTTCAAATGTTCAGTGTTCCACAGGTGTAGGAGAAGTTGTCCAGCTAGGTCATCAAGTCGATATGAACCAGGTCGGCTCGTGCTAAACACCACATAGGGTCCTTCCCAGTTCGAACCTAAGGTTCTTGATCCTATCTCTTTGGTATTCTGGAACGTTCTCCGAAGAACCAAGTTTCTGACTCGAAATCTTTTGACCTTCACCCGCATATCATAGAAGTGTGATACTTACTATTAGCGAACGACAGTCCAAGTCCAAGCTAGTTCCCTTTGCTCTTTGAGCAGGTCGAGATTGAGGGCCATAAGCTCAGTATTAGGATGTTCGAAGAATGAATCTGTTAGGGCTTTATGTAGTCCGATTTCTACGGGAGTGACTACCTCTGCTCCATATGCTAAGGCGAAAGGGGTCTTTCCAGTAGCTGTTCAGGCAGTAGTTTGGTACGCCCAAAGGACTTTCAAGAGTTCTTCGACCCACGCTTTTTTAGAATCCTCGAGCTTAGTACGGAGATGATGCTTGATGATCTTATTAACTGCTTCGACCTACCCATTCTCTTGTGGATGTCGTGGGGAAGAGTAGACATTACGAATTTCGAAGTTCTTACACATCTCCTGGTACTGTTTTTTATCGAACTATTTCCCGTTGTTGAAGATGATAGTCCAATGGATCCCGAACCTGCATATGATATTTTTCTAAACAAAGTCCGTGATCTTTTGCTTGGTTATCCTTGCTAACGGCTCCGCTTCCGCCCATTTGGTGAAATAGTCGACGGCCATAATGACGAACTTGGTCTGACTTTTACCCATGGGGAGCAGTCCGATAATATCGATTCCCCACTGGGCAAATAGCCATGGCCCAGCCATTGAGGTGAGCTCTTTCGGGGGTTGCCGAGATATATTAGCGAATCTTTGACATTTATTACATCTCTGAATGAGCTTCCATGCGGCATGCTGGATGGTCGGCTAGTAGTAACCCTGTTAAAGGACTTTGTGTGCTAGAGCTTGTTCCCCATAGTGGTTCCCTCAGATTCTTTTGTGGATCTCTCTTAGGATATATTCTGCTTCTTCTGGTCGGACACATTTCAGGTAAGGAAGGTAGAATCCTTTTTTATAGAGTATACCATTGAGTATGGTATATCGGGCGGTTTTGATCTTCATCCGACGTGCTTCCATTTGATCTTCGGGTAGCTTGCCTTTCTCGAGGTATTTGATGATCAGATCCATCTAGGTTGACTACGAGCTAACCAAAAGCACAGCGACATGCTCGGCTTCATTGATGCTCGGTATGGTTAGGAATTCGATCGAGATGGACCTCGGGATTTAGTCTTCATCTGCCGTAGCGAGCTTCACCAATATGTCAGCTTTTGAGTTCTTGGCACGTGGAATCGAGCGACCCTACATTTCTAAAACTTGCCGATTAATTCTTTGGCTCTTTGGAGGTAGGCTTTCATGCGTTCCTTCTTCGCTTGATAAGTGTCGACTATTTGGTTGACGACCAATTGTGAGTCACTAAAAACTTCAAGGTGTTAAGCCCCCATGTTTGCCACTAATTTGAGTCCGACTGGCAAGGCCTCATATTCCACAGTTTTGTTGGAGGCTTGAAATCCAAATCTCAATGCATGTTGTATGCATGTATGGTCAAGAGTCTCCAGGACTATCCCAGCCCTGCTTGCTTTAGAATTGGATGAGTCATCAACGTAAAGCATCCATTTGGGAGGGTCAGGTACTGTTTGGATGTCGGATGGTTATGTGATTGCGTGTAATTTGCTTAATTCATCTTTGTGTGCTTCTGTGATTACCCAACTGATCAAACTAAGCGTAAAAAGAATGCTTCGAGATAAGGCCTTTTTCCCAAAACAATTCATACCACGGATGAGAAGAGGCACGACAAGCAACTAGGATGGATGTGAAAGAAAGCTTGCCAACAATATCCAGCATCCAGATGATTTCATTATCAAACTTATAAATCTTAATCTCTTTAATTTCATTTATAATCTGAGCAAGATCTCCCGAGGAAGCGGGAAAAAGTATCCAATTTTCATTTTGAATGAGAACATTAACCTTGGTATTTTTCCCAAGACAAATGTCTTGACCATAGACCACATTCCTACCAAACCAAGTAGCAAGGTTGTCATTTTCTAACCAGGAGTTATACCAAAAGCTACTATATTCTATCTTTCCAATAAAAAATTTGATACTTGTCAAGATAAGATAGCACACTAAAAGAACTCTTCTCCAGCATGCATACTTCTTCCCGAACAATTGCTTTATATTCTTTTAACCATTTATTTTTGTGCCACATATCACAAGGACTAGTATAATTGATCAAACGATTATAACTATGTATATTTTGAAAGATAGGCAAAAGAAATAGTTTTTTTAAAGATAATTAAATTAATCACTTTTTTCCCAACAAAACACATTTACTGTTGTGAATTTTTCAAAATAAGTAAATTATTTGTGGGATTCAATCATAGGCGCCATTGGATATTCAAGTGGTGCTTATAAGTAACAATTGATAGGCAGTTAATTGAAGAAAAATTAAATTCAAATGCTTCGAAAAGTCTTAAGCAAATTAAAAGATACCAAGAAAGGACATGTTAATGCAAGAGTGTATGTATAATCAAGTTGGCTAAATAGACACATCGAAGAGCCCCAGAATGTTGTATGTACATCCACCAAAAAAAAAAAAAAAAACCATCCTTGAATCATTCTGGAATCTTTCTTTCTTTATAAAAAAAAACAAAAATAAATAAAAATAAAAAAATCCTTATTAGGTAAGTGTGAGTATTCGGTGGGTGTTCATTTTAATCTTGCAAGTTGAAGAACACTATTCTCATAATTGAGAGGCGACTTGATTTTTCCAGAGGCGGATTTGTCGGTAGCCCTCTTGCAAACTAATTTAATTGTCCATAGAGATAAATATCTCTTTAAAGATAGCAACATTGTTACACAATTCAAGTACACTATTCTCCTTACCACAATTCTAATATTTAATTCAAAAGAAAACTTTTGGGGCAGTTTAAAAAATAGAAACTAGTGGCCACCACCCATCAATAAAATCGAGTAGAAGGTAAAGAAATTAAAAGAAACATAAAATATTCATATGAAAATTGTTTGAAGAAAAAAAAAAAGATATAAGAAAGCTATAGAACACCATTTAACTATGTATAAACGAGATCGTTAAATGCATATAGAAATTCTAATTATTCTAATTAAAATGACCTATTTCCACTTTATT
Organism: Magnolia sinica; assembly: GCF_029962835.1. Taxonomy (NCBI): domain Eukaryota; kingdom Viridiplantae; phylum Streptophyta; class Magnoliopsida; order Magnoliales; family Magnoliaceae; genus Magnolia; species Magnolia sinica. The sequence continues at coordinate 37,665,203 of NC_080577.1, forward strand.
AATAAGTACATGCATATTATTTTTTATCATTCCTGTTTTTAGTCCAAACCGTATTAAACATTTTCTGACCATAGATACCGGTTTAAAAATGTACATGTCCAGTACCATATTTTTGCAATTTCCCATTTTGCTATGGGTCCGACTGACTTTTGGGATCAAATCCTAACATGAGTTTTCACAACTGATGAATAGAATTTATGTTGCATGCATATCACAGTGGGCCCACAAAGCTTGGCTGTTGCAGACTCTTCTTACAGTAGGGGTTGTAACTAGTAAAGTATCCTGGCCTACAAGGCTTAAGAAATGTGATGAGATTTTGTATATTTTTGGGTATTTCTCGTGTTGGAATATATTGGGAATTAGGCACCGACGCTATTCTTATGAAACAGGCGCTTTTAACTGCGGGCTTTTATGGTCATTTAATCAAAGATAAATTACAGGACCCTGATTATTATTGTCCTGCTGCATCTATTTGGAAAAAGCTGGCCTTGGTTACGTGATCAGAACCGTTAAAGTAATGACATTGATGGTGATGATGGATAACGGACTCAAATATAGTAACTTCCAACATTTGTATGTTTTCCCAGACGGGTTGATTTATATTCTTTTTTAACCATCTATTTGTGGACCACTGATCACAGGGATACGATCTTACACCTAGACATTGGCCCCACTTGCACTAGGACGGGGATTGCCGGTGTGCCTGGCTTCAGGTGGTCGGAAGCTATGTGGGGCCAACAGAGATGCCTGTGAGAAATTCACTCCGTTCATTAGCTTCTCAACCTCATAATAGGACAGGACTCCAAAAATCAGACAGATTCAAGAGTCATGTGGGCCACACGACAGGAAAAGGTGAGAATGGAAATGTCAAATGTTGAAAACTTACTGGAGCCCAACATGATGTTTATATTGCATCCAAACCGTTGGTAATGTTATTAACACTGGGATAAACTGTAGCGACAAATATCATATTTATTGAAAATTTCTGTGGCCCCTACAAAGTTTTCAATCCATGCTTTTCTATCGTGTGGTCTACATGAGTTTTGAATCTGCCTGATTTTTGGAGTTCCGTTCTATTGTAAGATTGATAAAATAATGGACGGAGTGGATTTCTATGAGAATGTCTGTGGGCCCACAGATCTTCCGACCACAGGAACTTTATGTGGCCATGTATACCTTTCAGGCTTTCACTGAATGGGGATGCGGAGCCCACCGTAATGTTAGTGTGAAATCCATCATCTCCAACCATTTTTGACAGCTCATTTTAGGACTGTGTAACAAAAAATGAAGAGGATCCAAAATTCAAGTGGGCCACACGGGAGGAAAAAGTTGGAATTGAACGACCACCGTTGAAACATTCATATGACCACAGGCGTTTTTTATTGCGCTAATCTTTTTTGGTTTGTTTTTTTAAGTTCATCCAAGTGGGAATGACCTTATGAACGGTTTGGATGGAAGATAAACACCAAGGTAGAACACAAGAAGATTTAACGGTAGGCATTTTTTCCCCACTTTTTCCTCTCTTGTGGCTCACTTGAGTCTTGGATCAGTCTCGTTTCTTATGCCTAGTACTAAAATGATTTGAAAAAAATAATGAATAGAGTGGATTTCTCACAGATTGGCTACTCCCCCTGCCACGGGCCCCATGGCTGGTGGTCGGTGCTCTGTGGGGCCCACCATGATGTATGTGTTTCATCCATTCTGTTCATCCATTTTTAAAGATCATTTTATGTCTTGATCCCAAAAATTAGAGGGATATAAATATAATCTGGACCACCCCACAGGAAAACAATAGTGGTTGGATATCCACCATTAAAATCCTCCGAAGGCCCACCGTACTGTTTATTTAACATCCAATCTGTTGATTAGGTCATACAAACCCAGATGAAGGGAAAAAAACAAAGATCGTCTTGATCCAAAACTTTTATCACCCCCAAAAAAATTTTAATGGTCAACGTTCATTCAACACTTTTCCTATAATGTGGTCCACTTGATATTGGCATATAACTCAATTTTGGTCTCATACCATAAAATTATATAGAAAAATAGATGGACGGCATGGATGAAACACGTACATCATGGTAGGGCCCACAGAGCACCGACCATCATCCATTGGCTGGTGGCAGGGGAGTGGCCAATCCGTTTCCGGATTTCTCACAAATATCACGATAGGCCCCACGCTCACGAGTGTTGGAACTGGCCGCGGAAGGAAATCGGCGTACGTTAGTACACTGCTCACTTTACGATGTGGCAGCCCCACCTCAGTAATTCACTTTCTCGAAGTTCCTTGCTTCTCAAAGTATTATTTTTATTTTTATTTTCACCGGGCAAGAAAATAACAATAATATACAGTAATTATCTTGAAGTGGGATGTTATCGCCGAGGGTATTTTCGTCACAAAGAAACATTTTGGAAGGTCACACGCCCCTTTCATTCCTAAAACCGCGAGTACATGTGACAGCGGATGCTTACAATGAAGTACCAACCACATGCAAATTCCCATTCAAAATGAATTACCGCAGAGCAATGATCGAGTAAGTGCAATGGAAACTTTCCCATGCACGTAGTTGCATTTGAACTCATCGGCATTCACACCCTATCTGAAACGTCCATTAGGTCCAGCCCACTCTTAGTAGGCTACCCTAGAAAAATCATATTGTTGGAATGATCCAGACCATTTAGTCAATGACATGCTAAAAATGGATGACCAAGATTGTATATAGAAAATATGCCTAGTCAAAGATTTTAAAATTATCAATTCCTGTGATTTTTGCATGGCAGCGGAAGAAGAGTTGACTGGATCTGATAGACGGTCTAGATAAGTGATGGCAAGACCGAGAAGCACGGTGCAACTATATTCATAGGAAGGTTTCCATACAAACATTTGAGAGCGCTATAATAACTATTTAAAAAAATTAATAAAAAAAAGATTTTCCTTTTAAAAAATTTGGATTGACATGCATTAAGTAACTGCTTACTACATGGGGCACACCATGACACATGCCATGTGCATGTATCACATTTTCCATACAAGCACATGGAATGCTAATGTGAGTGACGGCCCGCTCCTATTTGTTTTTAGTAGCATTTTTCTAGTTAGATACATTGGATGGGCAGCGTTACCGTAATCTATCTCATTGTTTCAAATTTCAAAATTTGAAAACTCGACTTGAAAATCTGATTGGACGAATCGATAAACTCAGATGAATGTTTTTTTGAGATTTTCCGAGTTTTTCAATAATAGAGCTGATATATATATATCTTTCTCTCTGTATGGCCATCTGTCTGTTTGTCTGTCGATCTGATTGCTTATAGAGCTACAGGAAAATGCTGATTGTGACGTGAACGTGTCGTGATGCTTTAGTTGGTATGGAGCCCTTGATTCTTACCCTCCAATCGGCCAAATACACTTCTACGAAAGATTTTTTTTTTTTTTACTGCAATAGCCAAAGGTACAATTAATGGTTCATGGTCCAGAGAAAGGGGAAGATTGGAAGGCTAGGATCTTCTAATTCATTGGATAGTTTGAGCATCTCTAGATAAGATGGGCTGATCATATACAGACTGGATCACGAAATTATGGCCTTGCATAAGCATGTTGGGCTGCTATTCATGATCTAATGAATCACATGATGCTGAAAGGGGTTGCGGTCATATGGTACTGGTACCATCACAGCTTGTGATGGTACTGGGCTATTGTGGGACCCATATGATGTGTGAATTTAATTCACTCTACCCACTGTCTTAGGGTACCCCCTCATTCTAGTGGGCATGTCTGGACTTATACCCACTAGGGTCACCCTTAGATGTCAGGCTCTGGGACCAAAATTCAGAGGAGACGGATTGGCTACTCCCCCTGCCACCGGCCAGTGGCCGGTGGTCGGTGCTTTGTGGTTCCCACAATGATGTATGTGTTTCATCCATTCCGTTCATCCATTTTTTCAGATCATTTTAGGGCTTGATCCAAAAAATGAGAGGAATATAAATCTTAGGTGAACCACACCATAGGAAAAAAATAGTGATTGGATATCCACAATTAAAATCCTCCAAAGGCTCACTGTACTGTTTATTTGACATCCAATCTGTTGATTAGTTCATAAAGACCCAAATGAAAGGGAAAAAAACAAAGATTAGCTTGATCCAAAACTTTTACGGCCCCAAAAAAGTTTTTAATGGTTGACATTCATTCAATACTGTTTCCTGTAATGTGTTCCACTTGAGATTGGGATATATCTAATTTTTTGTCTCATATCATAAAATGATCTATAAAAATAGATAGACGGCATGGATGAAACACATACATCATGGTGGGGCCCACAGAGCACCGACCATCAGCCATTGGCTGGTGGCAGGGGGAGTAGCCAATCCGTTTCCTCTGAATTTTGGTCCCAGAGCCTGACATCCAAGGGTGACCCTAGTGGCCAAGGTGGGCCCCGCAATAGCCCAGTTTCACCACTAATAGAGGTGGAAATGGTAGTATGCTGAGTGTTTTCCGGCTGAAATTCATTCGATTCCTGTCTATCTCTACATACATTTACATTTAATAAGAATAGCAAATAAATAAATAATGATCTGTGGGGCGCTTCCCTTTTATTAGGGAACATTACTATGCCATATGTCATACACAATAGCTCCACATGACATGCTCAACGTTTCATTACTAAGTACCGACGCTAGCTTCCAACAAGTCGTATCGAAGTCATTGTCTGTGATACCTAGATGCAGCGTGGATGGAGGAGATTTTATCAGCCCACATGTGCATGTTCAAGGCAGCTCAAATCTACTGTGTGCCAGAATGTCATATAGTTCCGAGATTCAATACACTCATATGGAGGGCAGCACATGTTAGAATATACAATACTTATTATATATAGCTATGTAAATTTATTCTTATTTTAGATTAAGGTCTTTATAGATTTCTCACATCTTTTATATATTCTTGTTATTGTTAATAAAATAAATAAATTGCTGTTTTTCTTATTATAGTCTTTAAGTCAATTTAATAATCTAGTGGGGTCACATTTTTCTAATAATGTGGCCAAAATTTTCTAGCTACTTTATTTATTTCTTATTAGAATATATATTACATAAATTAAGATGTTATCTTTATAGTTAATACATTTGTTAGGATTTATCTAGATCTCATGAATGTTGGATCATGGGTGAATCACCTATTAGGTTTGAATGTGGAATTGCCAAAGGATCTTACTGTGCATTGGATATGGAGATCTGAAGGACTTAATGGCTTACCTTGTTGGGATGCCATTATTGTAAGTCAGATGTCGGAGTCTTCCTCTCCTTACACCCTTAGAGAAGTTCCTTCCTCTCCTTACACCCTTGGAGAAGTTCTAATGGAATTACTGTTTCTATTGATGGTGTTGGATTTGGGACTCAGCCCTCTTTTTATAGTTGTAGAGGGTAGAGGAGTTTAAAACCCATCAAAACTCTTCTCCCTAAAGGCTCCACACGAATTAGCAATTTCAGTTCCACTTATATACTATATATGTGTTATAGTTCTAGCATCCCACCCCTTACACGAATTTCTGAATACATAATAACTTATTAGGGTATACCGGTACACCCGATCACATTATTCAACCTTTATGATAATTTAAATCATTAATCAATGAGGCCCACCTTATAGAATTCTTACAATTTTCCACTTGGTCCACTTTAATCAATGTCAATGATTAATCTTTTAAAAACATTTTGAAAAATATGTTTTAATTTTGAGAAAACAATATCCAAATGGTTAACCAATGTAATTGTTGGATAACACGGGTATTGCTATTACAATCTGGTCCACCAAAACTGCTAGTATTAGATTACGGTAGCCATCACAAAATTTAATCTAAGTGAAGTGAGACTAAGTACGGTCACAAATATTATCAACCTTAATGACATAGATTAAGAACTAGGATGTATGATATAAGGATTACACACTGTGTGATAATGTGTACCTATCCTTAAGAGATCTTGAAGCTTTCAAATGTCTCCAACGAGATACAACTGTAGTTCTACTTATTCAAAACAAATTTGTCATACTTATAAAGAAGCAGAAATAAACTTTATATCAAAATCGTAAAAATAAATAAATAAATAACTTTATCAAATGAGATTTCTTTAATGTCTACGAAATTTAAACACGATCAACTCTCACTAATTGAAAATATCTGTGGGATCAATGACTCCCATGGATGTTACATGCTCCTGAAATGGCATGATAGGGAGTCCTTTTAGTGATCGAATCTGCAATCATCTGCTTAGCGTCAATGAATTCCATAGACACTTAACGATTCTAAACTCTTTCATTTACAATAAGATACTTAATGTCGATGTGCCTTGACTTTAATGAATGCTTGTTGTTATTAGAGAAAGAAATTTTAACTAAATTATTGCAAAAGATTTTCAATGGTTTCGGGATATGCTCCAGTACCCGCAAACCTAAAAAGAAACGTCGTAACCATAATATCTGATTAGATGCCTCATGACAAGCAATGAATTTAGCTTTCATAGTGGATAAGGTAGTGGTTGACCATTTCACGCTTTTTCAAGATAGCCCCTCCAACCATCATGAAGATGTAGCCTGAGGTGAACTTCTTTGTATCAACGCAGCCATCATAATATCCATCTGAGTATCCAACCAACTCCAAATGATCAGATATTCTGTATGTGAGTCTAAAGTCCTTTGTAGTGTAAGATATTCTTTGTAGGTACTGCACTGCAACTATCAAATGCTGCATTCCTAGATTAGATAAATACATGCCCAACATCCCAACCGTAAAGGCAATATTCGGTCACGTGCAAACTTGAGCATTCATGATGCTCCCTACTACTGATGTATACGGAAATTTTTTCATTCGATTCTTTTCCAAATCATTCTTAGGACACTGGAATTAACCAAATTTATTACCCTTAACAATTGACAACTATCAAAGAGCACAATTTTACATGTGATACCTTTCGAGTACCCTATTAATATAGGCCATCTGTGACAGGCTAAGCAGTCCACATAATTTATCACGGCGAATCTCAATGTTAATAACATAAGAGGTGTCACCAAAGTCCTTCATTTCAAATATTTGAGATAAAAATTTCTTGGTATCGCTCAACATCCTAATGTCACTACTAGCCAACGAAATGTCATTAACATACGAAATCAATACAACAAACTTACTCACACTGATTTTAATATAGATACATTCATCTGCAGTGTTTTCTATGAAATCATATGAGGAAATCACTTCATGAAATTTTAGGTACTACGGTTGTGATGCCTATTTCAAACCATAGATGGATTTCTTTAGTTTACAAATTAAATGCTCCAAGTCATCGGCTATAAAACCTTCAAGTTGTAACATATATATGTTTTCATTTAGATCCATATTGAGAAACGCCGTCTTTATATCCATTTGATGTAACTCTAAATCTATATGAGCTATAAGAGCCATTATGATCCCAAACGAGTCTTTCTTCGATACTGGTGAGAAAGTCTCCTTAAAATCAATGTTTTCATGCTGGTTAAAATCCTTTGGTAACAATTCTGATTTTATATCTTTCAACATTACCCTTGGAGTCCCGCTGTAATGACCCGAAAAATTTTGTGCCAAGACCCGAGTACTACCTCTATTTTCCTTAGAAGTTAATTGTGGGTTAATTAGCGTTAAACTCGATTGCTTATAAAATTAGCATCAATCACTTTCAATTTGATCTGCATGACTCAAAACCTGTAGAATAGTTAGCGCTATGTTACTCTGAAATCTGGGATTCAACGCTAAATCCAGTTGCTCTTGGAAATTTTTAGTAGCTTTGGATCGGACCTGGACCGTGCGTCGAAAGTCCAATAGCGATGATCTTAGACAATTGTAGTCACCATGTTGGATTTGGTCATCACCTCAAAAATCAAGTCCAGATGATGTCCTGGGTCGATTTGATTGAGTCCGGAGTGAAGAGTGTGAGAACGGTGAGAAATTAAATGTGACTTTATGAAATCTGAGTCGTGTCACTTGCGCGACGATTTTAAGCAATCTGACCGTTTGATTCTGACCCAATTTCATCCTCGGATCAGGGAAGATGGCCCAGGCATGTCATAGTGCTTGTGGACCTGATCGAGTTTCGGTGACCGTTGAATTGAGTGTGGTCCGCCACGGCTGATCTGTAAAGTCGATCGGTACGAAAACTCAGCCTGACCTAGATCCATGGTCAGTGAGCTTAAGTCCGACCGCACGTAGAAAAAGAACCACCGGAAGTGTTCTGTTGGATCGAGAGAGACCTGTTTTGGTTATAACCTAAGTATACCTTTACCTTGGGGCTATTTTCATCAATGTTAGGCCTATATAAAGACCTTAAAACCCTCACTCTCTTTTCCATACGAAATTTTTAACCCTAGCTAAGAAAGAGAGGGAAAAAAAAGAGAGAGAAAGTGAGAGAGAAGTTGGTGAATCATTGGAGATTCTTTCCTGTTACTCTACATCCTTAAACCATCACTTTTGAATCGTTATTCCGGCGATTCTAAGTTCATCTTTGGGTGAGTTAACCTAACCCTAATCTGTTTTAGAGCTTAGAATAGTTTATGTGTTGTTGTAGCTCATTTCTATTCTTGCCTTAGGTTATCTAGTTGCCATTGACGAAGACATATCGTCTGAATCAGTTCAGTGCACTATTTCTGGTATAAGGTGCGGACTATATTCGTATAGGTTATGGTTTTCAAGGCTTTCAATGTCAGCTAATGATTTATTCTTGTTATGGATGAGATTTCACATGTTAAATGTTATGTTTATATTGTATTCCTGATCTATACGCCTTATGTAGAGATTTGTGTATTCTACGTTTATGTAGAAAGTACCGTATATGTATAAAATATGAACATGTGTTTGCCATGATTGTTTGTCATGTACTTGTGCTAATTGTATGTGTGACAACTCCTTGGCAAAAGGAATTGTCCAAATGCGTGTATTTCAACACGCGTCATGTATGTTGAACTATGTATTCTAAGTGTTTGTAGAAATGTCTGAATGGTCTAAAGGGTAATATATTAACCTAATTGCGGGCATTGAGAAGCGATTCTCAACACTCCTATTGATGTGTATGATTTCCTTCATGTGAGTCACATTCTCTGTTATTTAACTTCAAGCATTACTTATGTGTAAATCCATGTTGAGTTGGCATTCTGTAATTGCTCACATACTACATGATTTGAATTATTGTTCCATTAATGTTTTAAATTCTATATGAATATCTGTTGTAGTGGAATGTGTTTGGGACTATGAAATAGTCCAGGAAATAGGTAATTGGCCTTGAGTTCGTGGCTGAGGTTGCTTTCGCCACGTAGGACTTGATTTGACAAACCCGAGTCGTATTAGAGTTGTCGGCAGTGGTTTGACCACACGGAGTGTTTGCGTACTCTATGTCGTTCAACCCAACGTACGCTCATGCTAGTCGAGTTCGTCAAGTCACCCGATTGTCCGATATATGTTCACCATGTATGGACGTTATTGCTTGAATCTAAGGTACCAAACTTACCAGTGCAAAATCTTGTTAACCATTGTACCTGAATCCGCTAAGACTCATAAGCTGGACATGGTGGTATGGGACACCGTGGTCGAGCTGTCGGCCTACGCTGGGGTGCCGAGCCTCCCCGTAGTGACCAGTGAGCAACCAAACTCGTGAGCCGATTATGGTGGTATGGGACACTATATTCGTGTTGTCGGCCTACATTGATTGGTGACGAGCTCTTTGTAGTGACCTCGAGCATACCTGGATACCGCATTGAGGTGACGAGCCTTATTGTAGTAACGAAGGTATGATAGGCGTGCATTGATTGGTGACGAGCCCTTTGCAGTGACCTAAAACCATATGATCGTATGAGATGCCTAGGACTGACGACCCTAGAATGGATCACTATTTGGAAATTGATATGAGGAAGGTACCTTAGCTTCCCAATCCTGCTGTATGAAAAAAACTAATAACAACTTGGTAATCATGTTCATGCACCGCATTGCATGTGCTTGGAAGAGGTGGAGCACTTGAGGTGATGTCATGCGTAACGTAAGATGAAGACGCTGAGGGTGTGCAGGCGAGGGCACGCATCATTCTACATACATCCTTGCACTAACAAGAGTAATTAGGATATGTTTGATTATTCTGCTTTATCATTACTGCTTGATTGAATTGATAACATGTTAACCTTTACTTTATTGTTCCACTGAGTTGATCACTCACTCCCACGTTCTGGGACGGTGTTTAAACACCCACCAAACTCTGTCTTAGTTACAGATATTGATGCGACCCCTAAGGCAGAGCAGGAGCTCGAGGATGACGAGGCTGCATTTTCTTTCATGCAGTTTTCAGGCGGGTTCTTGTAAACCATGTCCTGATGCACAGGAATTCTGAATTTTCTTTTGGGGAATAGATGAATTTCATTTGATGCTTATATATTTGATAGCAACACTTGTAATATGACCTGGTATGTATACGTACTTCAGGGACTTGCACATGTATACATATGTTTCTTTAAGTCTTCCGCTTGCGTTCTTCACGTATCCCTGAATTATGTTTGCAGTTTGGCTTATTCTATTCCATGGTTTATTTACTCATACAGAAAACATACATCCATCATTAAATATGTTGCATAAGTGATGTTTTGGAACTCAGGAGCTGAGTTATGCTCGACCCCCGAATTTCAGGGCGTTACACCCGCTTGGTTTTCAATACCCATTTATAACCAATTGACTTTATTCCTAAGGGTAAGCCTAGGAGATCCCACACTTTATTGTCCCTCATGGATTTTAACTCATCATTCTTGACATCAATCCAATGAGAAGGATGAGCACTTTGTTTAACTTGTATAAAGGATTCAGGATCCTTTTTCACCCTTATGTCAAACTCGTGCTCTTGTAGATATACGATGTAATCGCCTTGGTTTACAGGCCTCCTCTCTCTTTCAGATCCTCTCAATGGCTCACATTCTTGGGTGTGATTTTGATTTCCTTCATCAGTGGGTTGTACAGGAGGCTTATTGTGGTATTTTGCAATGATTACAAGCTCGATTGCAGCATTTATATCCACGTAATCTAGAATGACTGTGACCGGAGTTACAATCATTTCTTCCTTGAATACAAGGTTCATAATGTTTGTGCTCCCACTGTTTTTAGTGTCCTTAATGAATCTGACATTCCTAGTCTAAACAATCCCGATAGAGTGGGAAGGACGGTAGAATCAATAACCTTTTGATCTTTCCGGGTATCCAATAAAGAAACAACTTATAGTTCTAAGCTTGAGTTTCCTTTCATGCTGGTTATAAATTTTGGCCCCAGCAAGACATCCTCAAACATGTAAATATCAGAGACTTAGTTTTCTACCATTCCACAATTCAAAATGAGTTTTGCTTATAGCCTTGTTGAGGACCCTGTTAAGGATATGAACTGTAGTTTTGATCACATCACCCCAAAAAGATTCTGACAATTTCGAATTACTTATCATGCTACACATCATATCCATAAGGACGCAGTTATGTCTTTCAGCCACACCATTCTACTATGGAGTCCCACATATGATGTACTGGGCGACAATGCCACAATCTTGTATGTATCTAGCAAATGGCCCTAGATTGCTACATGGTTCATCATATCTACCATAGTATTCACCACCATGGTCAGACTTGACAACTTTAATATTCTTATCGAGTTAATTTTCAATGTCAACCTTATAGATTTTAAAAGTATTCATGGCATTTGATTTTTCACTGATAAGATAGAGATACCCAAAATGATAGTAGTCATCTATAAAGGTAATAAAATATTTGTATCCACTCCAGGATGCTGTAAGAAATGGTCCACAAATGTAAGTAGTTATCACCTTTAAGAGTCATGCACTCCTTGTTGCACATTTCTTTCTGGTTCTAGTATATTTTCCTTTAATGCAACCAATACACATTTTATAGTTGGAGAATTATAAAGAATGAAGAATCTCTTCTCGTACAAGCCTGTCTAATCTCTCACGAGAGATATGGCACAATTGTCTATGCCACAACATGGAGGAATTCTTATAATCTAGTTTTTGTTTAGATCCTATTTTATTTTCATGCGAGCCATTTACATTATAGACGTGTGAGGCATTCAAGTCTAACTGGTATAGGTTGTTCACTATAGAGTCGGTGCCAACTTTAATCGAATTAAAGTAAATACTTAATCTTTTATTCTCAAACTGAAAAGAGTATCCTAATTTATCTAAACAAGAAATAGGGATCAAATTACTCTTTATAGAAGGCATATAAAATGTATCTACCAAATCCAATAAATAACCTAACTCTAACCTAAGCTTATAGACTATGATTTCCATCACGTCAACTTTGACACCATTTCCTACGTATAATGAGCATTATACATCAGTTGGTGGCCTGATCTATAGCAAAACCTACATATAAGTACATATGTGAATAGTAGTTCCTGAATCTATCCACCAAGAATCCACCGACCTATCAGTTAGATTTTATTCAAAATAGACCAGAAAAGAATCATTACCCTTTTTTACGAGCCATTGCTTATATTTCATGTAGTCTTTCTTTTGATGGCCCAACTTCTTAAAAAAGAAACAATTGTTACCTTTAGCCCGCTTGTGGCTCTATCCATTCCTAAGTCGATTTTCTTGGTTTCTAGCTGGAGAACCTGAGGATCCGTTATTAGAACATTGTTTCCTTTTTCTTTTTCCATTATGCCATGTCCATGTCCATGCCCAGAGGTCACGAAATTAACATTTTGTGCCTTGCATATCGACTTGATCCTATCTTCATCTTGGACACACTGAGAAATCAGTTCATCCAACGTCCATTTATCATTTAGAGTATTATAGTTCACTAGAAATATACCCGAATTAAGGAGGTAGGTTATTCATGACCAAGTGAACCAGTTGGTCATCTATAATTTATATGCCTAAAGAGAAGATCTTAGATACAACTTCAATCTGCTCTAAAATGTATTCACAAATGTTTCCTTTTCTATCATAGGATGAGCAAGTTAATTTGTTCAGCATAAAACCCACTTCGGCCTTATTTGATTTCTTGAATCGATTTTCCATTTCGGTCAAGAAAAGTTTGGGCTTATTTGCATTAGGCATGTCACCCCTCATTGACTCAGAAATTGAATACTTTATGATTTTGAGATACATACTATTAGATTTAGATTATGCCTTATAAGGGTCAACCTCCAACTCAATAGCATTTTCAGATGGTCTTAGAGGCTCTAGTTTTACCAAGGCAAGATCTAATTGCAGGCAACCCAAGATGATTTCCATAGATTCTTTCCAGTAGACATAATTGGACTTGTTTAGGGCAAGAACAAGGTGCATTTGAGTTAGAATTGCGACTGATTAAAAAAATACTCACATTAGCAGATTATTTACATAAAACAATTCATGAATAAAACCAAATATCAGGAAAAACTTATCAATTCAATTGAATGAGACTTTTAACTGAACTATTCAGGATGAAGATGGGCCCAACCATCCAATTCAGGCGAGAATCGGTTATATCATCATCACTACTCTCGTGGGAGGTAATCATAACATGCAAATGACTCTCCTAAATATGAAGCTAAGTGAAGTTAATTATGTAAATCCGAAACACTCAACACCTACGAGTAGGATAAGTTTTTCAGCTTTACATCACCATCACCATTTACTCAACCTCGTTCATGCCCCATCAAACAGTGATCGTTTGCGTTTTCGTCATAGTTCGCATTAGACAGAAACACTACTACATGCAATCCATAATCTGAATCCCAATATCATAAGTCAGGACCCATAAAATTTTCTCCAATTAAGGTCACTATGGTGGCTAACACAATTGAATCCAATCTCATAGAGACGGACTTAGGATTGCGATTTTAATCTTGCCTTCATTGGATTAATAATGAATACCTTGATTTGGCCCATTAAGTAGTTGTCATTAACCGTTAAAAGATGGGAAGTCCTTTAAGTGAAGTAAACGATTAAGTTTCACTTTTCCCATTCTAACAACCCACATCAACTCTTAAAAGATGGGTAATGTACCCAATGTTGGGCCTAAAAAGAACTATATGATTATGTTCTAATCGTCATCAATAAGAATCCTTAATTTAAGTTTAAAATTCATAAGATGGGCGTCCTGGACAAAACATTTGATGCAATGCAAATGGATGGATGGATTTTATTTTAAGGTCCATGAAAATGGACTGTCAGAATCCAATAATTAGGGTTCATTAAAGTGGATCTAGATGTTCATACGTCCATCCAACAAATAATTCAAACAACATGCATGCATGACTAATGGTCTAGGTTCTAAAGCCAAATCCCATCATCAGAAAAATAAACATGATAAAGGTTTATGATAAGGCCTAATAGATATGGGCCCAAGCCTTAACATTATGGGCCTAGCAAGTAATCTGGAGTAGAGTTAGGCCCACTTGGCAGCCCCATTAACAGGCCCAAATCTCTCTCTCTCTCTCTCTCTCTCTCTCTCTCTCTCTCTCTCTCTCTCTTCTATGGGGGGCAGCGACTGGCTCCTTTTTTTTGTTTTTGTTTTTGGGATGACCCGTTTTTTAGAAGAGAGTGAGAGAGGAAGAGAGGGGAGAAACCCTAGTTGCATGGATGCCTCTGCCCTCTGCCCAGATGATTCTGGATGAAGGATCACCAGAATTATTGCTCGCCTTTATCAATGATGATTGAAGACTCATTTGGAATCCCGATTCAACTTTGGTTGAGAGCCGAGCCACTGCTTACAACACCTAAAGAAGGAGACGATAACCATCGTTCTACTCCGGGACGCCATTAATGGCTACCGCCACAATGATATGCAAGGGTTCAAACAAAATCCATCTCTATTCGAGTGGGAATGGCAACCATTAATGGCTGTTGTGATCTCCAGAGAGATGACAATGCTAACAGACGATAGAATGAGTGTTGCAAAAGCAAAGACAAGAAAATTTTCCATTCCTACCTTTGGTTGCTCAATCGAAGCTCGACAGCTACCCTTGTTGGGACGCAGGTAAGGGATTACATCATTACTCTAATTAGGGTTCAATCAATTGGTTTCAAAATCCCTAATATCTATTTGGGAATTTGAAATTCCCTAATTTTGGGAATTAAAATCCTTAGTTTTTGGATTTGGGATAGAAATCCCTAATTTCTGGATTTGGGATTCGAATATGAAATCCCCAATTGCTCCTGATTTGGGAATTCAAATTTTTTTTATTTATTTTTGTAAATCCTAACTATCTAATTTGGGATTAGAATCTGAAATCACCAATCTCCTTGGATTTGGGAATACGAAATCCTTAACTACTGTATTTGGGGATTCAAATTCCTGATTTCAAAAATTGGGAATTTGGAATCCCTAATTACTAGATTGTCCTTCATACCTGATGCACAGATGGCTCTAATACCAACTGTTAGATCTGACTGCGGAATTGCCAAAGGATCTTACTGTGCATTGGATATGGAGATCTAAAGGGCTTAATGGCTTGTCTTGTCGGGATGCCATTGCTGTAGGTCAGATGTTGGAGTCTTCTTCTCCTTACAACCTTGGAGAAGTTCTGATGGGATTACTGCTTCTGTTGATGGTGTTGGATTAAGGAACTAGTCGTATTTTATAGTTGTAGAGCGTAGAGGAGTTTGAAACCCATCAAAACTCCTCTCTCTAAATGCTCCACACGAATTAGCAATCCTAGTTCCAATCGAATATTATATGTGTGTTATAGTTCTAGCATCCCACTCCTTACATGAATTTTGGATGCATCACAACTTAGTAGGGTCCACAAGTACACTCGATCACATTATTCAACCTTTAGGATAATCCAGACCGTTGATCAATGAGGCCCCACCTTATAGAATTCTTACATCACACTTAGAGGTGCATTTTTAAGCTTTTGTATATTTATGTCTGCAGGTATTGTATATTTGACTTGAACTTGCCACTAACCAATTACTCGAATTTTCACTGTCAGTTAGATGCTGTAGAAACCTTATGCCAGGAAATTAAAGGATTCTTTACTTTAAAATGACTTCTGACCTGCGACCTAGAATTCTGGATAAGGGACCACAATGATAAAGAGGGAAGGTGTTAGGCACCCTCTCTGCCCATACAAATGTACAGTCTCTACTTCACATGACACATTAAAATACAAGGAATTGGGATAGTTCTTGTGCATGAATAATGCAAATATAATGTGTGGAATACAGTGTGGCAATGTAATGCCTACTTCAAGCGATGAACAAGGAAAGACTTATTTACCCACTCACCCACTTAGAGAAGCGGTAGAAGTTTAGTTAATCAGAGTTTTTGATGAGCAGGATCCGATATTTTGGCAAGCAGTAGAACATACACTCGAGCTAACTAGGCGAGCAGAGTGGTTGAGAATGGAGATGATGTGTACAATGCTAATGCTAATATCAATGAAGTTGATTATGAGCTAGGTAAGTAGGTTAACAAGTAGTCGCAATGATTGAGTTGAGTGGAGTAGATCGGCTTTTCGACAACTTAGGTGGCTAAGATTTAGATTTGGCTAGGCTGACTTAAAGCTAGAAGGGCTTCCACTCCTACATTCTTTTCCTCTCGGTGGTGGACAGATGGGCTAGACCCCACTCTCCCACTCTTCACCTCTTCTTAGGTGAAGATTGGTGAATAAGGCCATGTTTGTTAACGCTTAATTTTTACACTTAACGCGGAATTGGGAAAATTTCCTATGTTTAGTGGTGTTTGTTAATGCATTGTTAATGTGGAAAACGGAAAGTGCTAAGTGGTTTTTCACTGAATTCTTTCCATGATAGGAGTCTGGCTTAATGGTGAACGCGGAATGCGCTTCGTGATTTTTCATTAAACAAAATTTTTTTCTTCCAAAAGTATCCCTTTTCAAATTGTTTGCGAAATACAAAATCAACCTTTAACCTGTGAAACTTCTTTATGCCCCACCATGATTTATGTGTTTGATCCACACTGTCCATCAACTTTTTCAGATCATTCTAGAGCATGAGTCCAAAAATAAGGTACATGTAAAACTCAAGTGGGCTACACCAAAAACCAATGGAAATTGAATAAAACTTAAGTAGACCATTAAAAACCTTCTTGGGCCATAAAAGTTTTGGATCAAGATGATCTTTGTTTTTTTCCCTTCATTAGGCCTGTATGACCTAATTAACAGAATGGATGTCAAATAAACAGTACAGTGGGCCTTAAGAGAATTTTAATGATGGATATCCAATCACTATTGTTTTCCTGTGGTGTGGTCCACCTGAGATTTATATCCCTCTCAAATTTTTTGTGAAGCCCTAAAATGCTTGGTAAAAATGGATAAACAAAATGGATGAAACACATACATCATGATGGGCCCACAAAGCATGACCCTAGGTGGTAGGGGGAGTAGATACGTGTCGTGGGAAAAAGAGCGCCTACGCTCCTTAAGCTCCTAGTTGTGCGAACGGTTCAAACAAGATCAGAGTTACATGGGCCCACAATGATGTATTTATTATATCCACACCGTTCATCCATTTTTTGAGATCATTTTAGAGGATTAGCCAAAAAATGAATCATATCCAAAGCTCAAATGGACCGCACCAAAAATAGCAGCAGGGATAATGATTTTCACCGTTAAAAAATTCATAGGGCCCACCATAATGTTTATTTTCCATCCAATATGTTCATAAGGTCAAAAATATCTATATGAAGAGGGAAAATAAATTTCATATTAATCCGAAACTTTCGTGACCCCCAAAAGGATTTCAACGGTAGACGTTCAATACCCCCACTGCTTTTTGCAGCGTGGTACACTTGATCTTTAGATCTGCCCTAATTTTTTGCTCAAGCCCTAAGATGAGCTCTAAAAATGGATGGACGGTTTGGATATAACACATACTTCATTATGTGACCCACAGAACTTGCTGACGTCAATACACCAGTTACATAGGTGTGTGGTACACCAGCCAATCCGCTTCCATCCATATCGGACGGACAAGGATTTCCTGTGAAACCCTTTCGTAGGAAGTTCCTGCGCTTGAAACTTAGATGGGGTCCACCGTGATGTTTTTCAGAAATCCACTTCATTCATCCATTTGTGAACTCATTTTAGGAGATGAAACCAAAATTGAGCAGGATAAAAGACTCAAGTGGGCTGTACTAAATGAAAAGGTGGTTAGGGAAATTTCTACCATTGAAACCTCCCTAGATTCTAGGTTCGACAATGATATTTAAATGTCATCCATACCGTCCATACATTTGGTGATATAAATTTAGGTTATGAGCCAAATAACGAGTTAGATCCAAAGCTCGAATGGACCCCACAATAAAAAATAGTGGAGAGAGTGCCAACCACCGTTAAAAATTTCTAAGGGCCACAAAAGTTTTATATCAAGCTGAAATTTGTTTTTTTTACCTTCTTTAATGTATGTCTTAACATATGAACATGTTAGATCTCAAATAAACATCATAGTAGACCTTAGGAAGGTTTCAACAGTGGGCGTCACTCTTCCCACTGTTTTATGTGGTGGGGTCCACTCCAGATTTGGATCTAACTCATTCTTTATCTGATGCCTTAAAATGATATCTCCAAATGGATGAATGTTGTGGATACAACACATACATCATGGTGGGTCCCACATAACTTGGTGATGTCACTACAGTAGCGAGTCTCCTACTCAACCTGTCAGTATCTAATCAGCCTCCTCCCGTGAAAGCCTTCCGCACGATCTTCCTGGGAAATATTCTGTGTGGGGCTTACTACGATGTTTATGAGAAAACAGTCCATCCATTCATTTTTGGAGCTTACTTTATGACACGCAACCAAAAATAAGATGTATCCAAAACTTAAATGGGCCACATGATAGGAAATACTGGAAATTTTGTGACCACCATTGAAACATTTATATGGCTACAAAAGTTTTGTATCGGTTTAAGTTCACGTTGTTTTCACTTCATCTCAGTCAAATGACCTTGTAAACAGTGTGGATGGAATATAAACATAAAGGTAGAGTCTAAGAAGGTTTTAACAATAGGCATTTCTTTCTTGTTGTTTCATCTTATATGGCCTACTTGAGTATTGGATACTCCTCATTTTGGTCTAATGTCCTAAACTGAGTTTTGGAAACTCCTCATAAGGAATTTACCTATATTTTTATGAATAATGATATTTTAATTGTCTCTTAATTACTATAGTTTATTTGAATTAAATAGAATAATTTTATTTTCATTTAATAAAAAATAACTTTTTTATAATGTAAAACATTTCCAAATAGGAGATAGGGGCAAATGTGTCAAATTAACATATTTTAGACATTTCAGATGTTTGTTAACAAACATGTTGTCTCAAATTCGGTACTTAATTCCCAGACTTCCGCCATAATTACCAAACAAGTTTTTTGACTTCAGATTTCGGATTCAGCTTTCAGATTTCATATTCAGGGTTCAGATTTCAGATTCAGGCTTTAGACTTCAGATTTAACAAACGGAGCCTAAGAAATGATTTTAAACTAAGAAGGGAGTGGGTATTTATAAGAGTCTTGGGTGGTCTTTTGGTAATTCTTGAGAAGTTCAAGGGTTAAATAAGGCTTTAAGGGTTGTGATTGGCCAAAGGCATGGATGTGCCACGTGGTTTATTGTGGTTGGTTGGATCATATGGTAGAAGGCATAATTTTGGAAAAAGTTAAGGCAAGGGGGTCATTTTACCTCGAGCAGGCTTCCCGAGGCTGGTTTGCTTTTTCCCCTCCCCACCCAACGTGCGATAAAATATCGCGAGATTCCACATGGCAGGCGATGCATGATGCACCGTCTAGCACGTGGATGGTTCCTTTTCTGGTTGAGGGCCTAGGTGGGGTGCTAGTTCCCCTCTAGTTTGCTCCCTTTTGTTTTATTGTGATCTTAAAGCTACATGGGTTGGGCTTAGTCTGGGCTTCGGACTTGGGCTTGGGTTTTAGCTTAATTTTAGGAGTCCCACTGTGCTTAGATCAACTTATCAGCCCTATGTGGGGTGTTTACAATTTTTAGAATTCTTTAATTTCTTCTATGTATTCTCCTCGTTGTTAATAAAATAAATAGGTTTTCATTTTTTAAAAATGTAGTTTCACATGATACAAGAGAACCTGATTCAGGCTTTTGATTTCTCTACTGACATCAACTTGCACCATCTCTGATTGCCAAACCCAACCGAAGCCACTTCCTCATCCATACTTGATGTAGAGCAGATCGCAGTTTCATGGCCAAGATGGATCAGAAAAGGCCCGGTCGATGACAGAAGTGATCCGGACCGTCGGACCTTAGATCGGGCGTATCTCCCAATCCGGAATGAGTTATCTGACGTAAAATATATGGTTTTGGGGTAGAACGAGCTTCTTTAGTCAACCAACCTGCTATGCAGGGTTGCGCAGCCTGAAATTATGAAAAACCCCTGGATCGACGGTCGTTTCCTTGTTTTAATTTCGTTTTTACTATAAATAGTAAGTTTTAGTTTGATTATAACTCTTCATCCCTCGGGCTTTAGGAGTTGCGCCCAACGTGAAACGAGCTTAGGATAATTAGGAGAACGGTTTAGTGAAGCCAAATAGGACACTTACTATTTTTGGCCAAAAACCTTGCCCACTAGTAGACATCACGACCGTCTATAAATAGTAAGTTTACTATTTATAGTAAGTCGCGGATTCTAGGAGTTTGAGTAGTAGTTTGATTCTGATTTCTTTCTCATTGCTTGGTACCCCTATTTAAAGGGTTGTGAACTTGTTTTTAATGATCAATTAATCAATTTTAAATTTATTAGAATTTATTTCTATTTTCTATTTTCTTTCCTCGTGGATTCGAGAAGCCTCTGTGAGGAGTCCAAAGAAGCTCCGTGGATTCGGAGTAGTTATCCTCATCACGTTCATCCCTGCATCAATACTCTACAAAACCGTAGCCCCATCTCCGACCCTCTCTAGCCCAAGCTCCTACCTTATCCATTACTCGCCCCTAACTCGCGACCCTCTTAATAACCTATCACACCTTCCATTGGCCCCGCCTCCACCGAGATAGTCCTCTAGTGCCATTTCTCCCTTCCGCCTCCAACCTTCATCTTCTGCCTTCACCATTTATGTTGAACAACCCCACTATCTCCATTATCCACCAATGCCAGCTCCCCATCCACCAACATCCGTGGACAAGCCACCATTGTTGGCACCCCATCGCTATCTCCAGAAATCCACCACCTCAAACCTATTCTCTCCGTGAATTTCCATTAATCTCATCACTGCGAAACCCATCTGCCATGCAACTACCATGAACCCCATCTTCCCCAATCCCTAACCCCTGTGCCAACATCGCCACACTACCCTTTCATCACTGTTACGCCATTGTCCTCCCCATCAGCCACCATCTTTGCCTAGGGGAGCCCTCCCCCGTCTTCAATATCCCACATCATATCTTTATCTCTTCTCCTTCTCTGGTAGAGAACCATCGCACTTACCATTGCCACACCACTATCAGCTCTGAAAAAGTTAACCACTTGCTTCCTCCCATGTTGTTGCACCACTATTACTCTCATCGTCAAAATTGCCTGAATCAGGCATTTTGACAAGATGTGTTTAGTTTTTGTCAGGCATATTGGATCATACTTGTGTTTGTGCCGAGCGTTGTTTGGAACAGACCTCATTACCTGTCATTATTATGGAGGGACATGATTTCATTTTGTTTTTGAAATATTTAGAGCTATGAGAAGAGAAACAATTGAACTCCCAGCTATCGAAATTGTGTATTTACAAGAGAACATATGTGTGAAATCTTGGTCACTAGAATTGCTACTAAATCCTTCATCAACTATTTAAAGTGCAATTAGTTTACATCTTAAAAGTCATCATAAGTGCCTACTTTCTTTAAGATACTCATCGTTGTTTCATCGCTATTCATGGCCCCACGCTACCGATGTAATTTTTTTTATTTTTTATTTTTTAATAAATGTTCATCATAAACTCAAGTTACCCCTTTTAAAGCACTTTGAATTTAAGGGGGATGTTAAAGTATGTTAAGTAGAGTAGAATACAATTTTTATGAATACATACCTGTTAGGATTTTTCTAGATCTTTAGAGATCTTTAATTTCTGTTATATCTTCTCTTCATTGTTAATGAAATAAATAAGTTTTATTTTTCAAAATGCAGCATATTGATTTAACATTTCTTAAATCATGGCCCGCTTGTAAAATAGCTTTATTTGTGGAACGGTCCAATCCTTACGAACAATCCGGTGTTGCACTTGTCCGCTACCACGTTGGCACATGTGGTGGCATGTAAATGATACCCCTCATTGGGATCAACAAAGCTTTGGATACGGTATCACATCGGATTGTATACAATTAAAAAATAAAAAATAAAAAATAAAGAAGAAATAAAGTTAGATTTATATGTTAGTTTTGCACCATTTAAAAAATGAGGTTGACTCATCCTCCTTATATCCAGCATGGATGTGCAGCTATCAAGACCATCCAAGTTGTAGGGTCAAATTGTTGATAAATCATATGCCTAAAATCACATTGATCAAGCAATCCTTACCGTCCAATTATAGCTCTTAAATGGATAGTTAGAAGAAAAACACAGTGATCCAAATTCAGAAAGAAAAATTAAACGGTTAATATTATTTCTCGGAACAATTTTTAGGTTATCCTCCATCCAAGCTTGGGCCAGCAGTCTGGACGATCTGAATTGCCATACAAATATGTAAGGTGAAGGTCAAAGAGTCACCACCATTTTTAAATGGAGAAAACCAACTAACAAAAATAGTCTAGCCATTAAACGACATAAAGTATGGAAGATGAGCTGATATAGATACGTTACCAACTTTGAAGTACATGGGCCATAGGTGCAAAATCAAAATTTTAAATTGGACGTTTGTGTGTGGCCTACAGACTACCTCACTTATTTTTCCTCATTTAAAATGAAAATGTTATCATAGATGTGGGGACGAATTAGTTATTGAAGGGATTGATAGTGTCCAGAGAGATTTATGGGTAATCATATCTTAGCTGCTGCAATCGATTTAGAAAGTAAAACACCTGGCTACCTCACCTAAATACCTATTAAGATTGCTTTCTCTAACAGGAGAAATGGCTTGATGCACAGGAAATCCACTCCTTCCATCAGTTATATCACCCCCTTTTGGCCTTGATCGTAAAAAATCAAACTGATTCAATGCTCATGTGGGTCACGCATAGAATTCTAGCTAAAACTTCTTATTCAAGTGGTACGACTCATCTGAGTTTTGGAATACATTGATTTTTTGGAAATTATTTCATCCTGATGAAGAAAATCAGATAAATGGATTGGATGACACATAAACACCACGGTGGGTCCTGTAAAAAACTAATGGTGTACCACATCTCAACTCTTTCCTAAGGTGTGACCCACTTGTACGTTGGATCATCATGATTTTTGGATTCCATAGTGAAAATGAGTCATTGTACCGGATGGACGGGTTGGATCTTATGAAAATTCCACACACGTGGCTCTTAGTCAGCAGAAATATCCTGGCGTGTAACCTTGCAACGGATGCAAGCGCGTTTAGTCACAAATCTGAGGTGCCGCCTAATGTTTTTGAAAAAAACTCTCTTTACCATATGATGGTTTCATGCTTGTCAATACCTAAAAAATCTTGAATTTTAAACCGGAGTCCGCCTAACCATCATTTCAAAAAAATAGTCCATCTTTTCATTGGGAAAATTACCAAATTGTCCTTGGCTCTCAAGGAGAATGATTCTATGAAAATGATAGCACTTAATGACTTTTCTTCCCTTCAAAGGTAAGAAATGAAACCCATGTTGACTAACCAAAGGTTTTGTAAATGGGTTTTTGGTAATTTACATTTGGGTTTATTTGGGTGTCACATGACACAACACATGATATCCCAACTGCTGGTATGAACCTAAGATAGTGGCCCACTCAACTACCATCCTGAAATTTCATTGGGGGTGGGGTCTTTTTATTTTAATTTTTTTGTGACGGCGAGCTTGATGAATGGTTCGGATTTTGTACACGTGGCAAAGATGAGCACATGTGTCAGGGTGGTCAATCAATACCTGGCTAATCGCATTTTAAGGGGAAAAAAAAAAAAGGAAAGAAAAGTATGAAAGACTACGGTAGCTTTCTCAAAGATTAGACACCCTTAAAAACTTTTTTAAGAGAGATTTACAGGGGGTTGATTTTATAGAAAAACATTGTTACCTTCACATTGTGATGGATCATGGATGACATGTAGGCACTCAAATCAAACCGTCCAAATAAAGAATCCCTCGCTTTAGATGGTTTATAAGGGATTATTTATACAGAAGTGTACCCTAACTAATCGATTAATTGATCATAAATGAACGGCCCACATGAAAACTAATCAATAGTTCAAATTCAACAAATAAATTTTCATAAATCGAGAATAAGATGGTCCGCCTATAACCATTTAAAGTCCAAGATACATTTAACAGTGTTTTCTACAATTCGGACGGTTTGATTTGAGTT
Organism: Magnolia sinica; assembly: GCF_029962835.1. Lineage (NCBI taxonomy): Eukaryota > Viridiplantae > Streptophyta > Magnoliopsida > Magnoliales > Magnoliaceae > Magnolia > Magnolia sinica. The sequence goes on from NC_080577.1 coordinate 37,689,688, forward strand.
ACACCTATATGACATGTACAACTTCAACTGCCTGTGTATCATCCATCATGCTCTGCAGGAGCATTAAAAAAAAAGAAGCTCGTGATTCAAAGAGTGCAACTCAAGATAGTTAAAAAGGAGTAAAGGAGAGAAGAGACGGGGGTAAGGAGGTGGACCCATCATTTGTAGTCATTGCACCAGAACCACCTTCCGCTGTGCGGTCACTTTAACCCCTTTGTCCCTCTCTCTTTCTTAATTTCAGTGTATTTTTTAATTCGGACTTTAGAGCCCCTGGGATTTCGAAAACGGTGTGGTGCCTTGATAATATTTTTTAATCTGGTTAGGTGGTTTGTGTGTAACGGACGGCAAGGGTAAATCTGTAAAATTAGAACAGAAAGTCATGGCTTACTCTTGCTGACCAGTTTGTTACACATATTAGAGTATGGATGGCATATATGTGCAGCGGGTGTTAATGGGCGAGGCTCAGGCTGAAAAATTAGAAGTTTGAATAAAGCCAGTGTGACTGTGCAATCCGAAAATTGATTACCAGTATACTTATACATTTCAATTAGTGGTATATTTAACATTTGCATGAATGTGAACGCATTTGTTATATGTTTTAGTGCTTAAAATTGATGGTAGCATATGCGTGCATGTAAGATACTTGAACTTGAAAACTGTGCATGTGATATGTTGAAACATGTCATAAATGTGTACCGATAGATATAATCCTCATGTGCATCAGGAATATAAAGTGTTGTTGAATAATAATACCACTCTTTCACAAGAGACACCACCCAAACACTTTTTAAGTCATGTGTTGCCCAACTAATGATTGCATCGGCCCTTTAAAAAAAAAAAAAAAAAAACAGGCATCATGTGTGGTGAACCTATTTAACACGTAGGGAAGAGCGTAAAGGGATAAAGAGAGATCATCGTCTTTCTCAAGTGAATAAGACCTTAAATCCACAAGACGTAATGACTCTCGAATCCACAGGAGTAGAGAAAAATCGAAATACTTTATACAAATATGTCTCAAACGAGATTAAAAAAATTTAAATAATAAAATGAAACATTAATTAAGAGTCTTAATGCAAATAAATTGAAACTTTCCTAAAAGAGTAAAACTTATTAAAAATAGAAAATTCTAATCTAACTACGGAGGATAATTCCTAGCATAATAAGAAGCAAACCCCAAGAAGATAGCAAATACTAAAACTCTAAGAACAAAAAGTTATGCCCGACGTAAAACTTATTAAAAATAGTATGTTTTTCGAAAATTAGGAGACTTGAGTATAAATAGTCATTTTTCGTGAAATGGAGCAAGCAATATGCTTATGCGTTTTGTTTAGCTCCATATTAAAATTTCAGTCAAAATTCATAGGTCATGCATCTCGTAAGTCATTCCGGATTAAAAGTTATAGTTGATTTACGGTTTGTGCTTTGAATATAAAATTTTCTCAATCTAGTATAAATTTCTCTGATCTGGACGCGCCTAGGCCCCAATTACATCATGCCCCACATAAGACTAGGATTACATCCACTTTCTTTAGGCTTTTTTTTTTTTTTTTTTTTTTTTTTTTGTGTCCATCTAGGTTAGGAATAAGTCTGCAACCCGCTCTACATCAGCCTCCTCCACTTGAGAAAAACTCATCCACAAGTTATCCATAGGACTCTACCCATGATACTTGTATAAATCTACCAAGTCGAATATTCGCGAGATTTCCAAGCCCTTAGGAAGATCAATAACATAGGTATTGTCATTGATTTTTTAAAGTAATGAGATTGTGCATATTTTTGTATTTTTCAGCTTATTATACTTTCACATTGGAAATCGTTCCTTGCGTAAGTCAACCAACACATTATCACCTACTTTAAAAATCTTCTGGCGTTGATGTTTATCCACATCTTCTTTGTACTAGCATTGGATACTTATAAGTTTTTAAAAAACATCGGCATGCATAGTCACGATCCGGTCTGCTATATTTTCTGCTATAATACTCATTCGAGGTAACTTGGGCAACGAGACCAAGTCGAGCATGTGCTTGGGAACTCAACCATATAGAATATCAAATGGGGATTTGTCGATGGACTGATTCTGAATGTTGTTGAAGGCGAACTTTACCTGATCGAGAGCAAGATCCTATTATTTAGGTTTATCACCAGAAATACAACGTACGAGGTTCTCAAGTGTATAATTCACTACTTTTGTTTACCAATCTATTTGTATGCGGTAGCCATTGTTAAACTGTAATGTGGTGTCAAATCAACGCAATAAAATCCTCCAGAAGTGACTAAGGAACTTGGTATCGTGATCGGATGTAATCATCTTTGGGACACTATATAATCGCACAAATTCTCTAAAGAACATATTTGCTACGTGGGTCGCATCGAGAGTCTTTTTACATTGGATGAAGTTGACCATCTTGGAGAACCTATCAACCACCATAAAGACTAAATCCATACTTCACTGAGTTCGTGGAAGACCTAGCACGAAGTCCATGGACAAGTCCTCGAAAGGGCCATTAGGTACAAGTAAAGGGGTGTAAAGGCCTGTGTTCTATGATTGCCCCTTAAATGTTTGGCACGTATGTCACATCTACACCACTTTCCGGACATCCCTTTTCAATTGTAGTCAGAAGTAGCGTTCCTCCAAAAGGGTTGTCGTCTTGTCTAGCCCTAAGTGACCGTCAAGGCCATCACTATGTAACTCTTGAATGACGCGCTCCTACAACAAGGTTCATGGAATGCATAACTGGTTTCCCTTAAAGAGAAAATCGTCTTGGATATGCGAGTCACTTAACAGACCCACCTGCCATCTAGCTTACACATCCTTGAAGTCGTCGTCATATGCATATAATTTTTTAAGGCACTTGAACCCACGGCTTCGTTACTCATGGTAACTAGTAAGGCTGCTCATTTACCAAGTGCATCAGCAACTTTGTTCCACTGCCCTACTTTATGCTTCAATACAAATATGAATTCTTGAAAGAAAGAAATCCATTTGGCACGCTTATGATTGACATTAGCTTGACTGTTAGTATATTTGAAGGCCTAATGGTATATATAAAGGATAAATTTCCTCTAGATCAGATAATGTCTCTAATGACGCAAAGTCTAGACGACTGCAAATTACTTTAGATCATATGTCAATTACTTCTTATGAGCTTCACTTAGCTTCTCATTATAGAAAACTACCGGCCTGCCTTCTAGAGACAGCACACCTCCAATACACTCATAAGAAGCATCATACTCGACCTCGAATATCTTGTCAAAATTAGAGAGCACAATGATCAGGGTGGTAGATAATCGTTCCTTAATCTCCACAAAGCTTCTGTCTAATTTCTCAGTTCATTAAAACTTACCATTTTTTATGTAATTAGTAATAGGTGCCACATTGATACTAAAGTTTCTCATGAGCCGGCAATAGAAAGTCGTTAACTCATGAAAACTTCGCACTTCATGAATATTTTTTAAGACCAGATACTCTCTAATAGCCTACACTTTCTCTTCGTCCACACATATTACAGTTAATGTCACTATAAAGCCAAAAAAAAGAGGCTATTTGTTAAAAATTACACTTCTTCATATTAAAGTATAATTTGTTTTCTATATGCGCTAGAAGCACCTTCCTAAGATGTTCCACATGATTTGTCTCATTTGAACTGTAAATTAAGATATCATCGAAATAGACTACTATGAACTGCCCAATAAATGGTTTTAAAACTTGATTCATTAACCTTATAAATGTGTGCTGAGCGCATTCAAGAGTCCAAAGGGTATAACTAGCCACTCGTATAGACTCTCCTTAGTTTTAAACATTAATTTCCATTCATCACCCAGCCTAATATGAATGTGATGATAATTACTCCTCAAATTTAATTTGAAAAATATCTTTATCACTTTAAGCATGTCTAACATATATGTCATCCAATTGTGGTATAGGAAATTGATATTTCATAGTTATTTAATTTATGGTCCGACTGTTGATACACATACGCTAACTCCTATCCTTCTTAGGTGTCAGCAAGATTAGAATAACATACAGGTTATGCTGTTTCTCATTAAACACTTATAGATCAGTTCCTCCACTTGCCCTTATAAGATATCGTACTCTTTCGGACTCATCCGATAATGAGGATGATTAGGTAGACTTGCCCTTGGGAAAAGGTCAATATGATACTGAATATCTCACATGGGGGGCAACTCATCGGGGAGTTCATCGGGTATGATGTCCTTGAATTCCTGTAACACTGGTTTTAACTTCTCAAGGATATTCAGGGGTTTTACTTCTTTCCCTTTCATGACTAGTACATATACCTCTCCCATTTCCTTCGATTCTTTCATGAAACCTAGTATAGTTAGGAGGGACCACCCATTCACTTTAGAAGTCTTGGGTTGGGTATTTAGTCACATAGAGGCAAGTATAATTTTTCTACCATCCTTGACAAATATATATATACATTATCTCGACCTCAATGCGTAGCATCTACGTCATACTATCATGGTCGACCAAGTAATATATGACATGCCTCTATGTTGACTACATCGTACATAACTTTATCATTATAGTATTTTCTAATGGAGAATGAAATACATAATCGTTTAGTTACTTTTGTCTCGCTGACATTCTTTATCTATCTAATCGTGTATGGAGAGGGGTGCTTTTGTCTTAAGTTGCAGATTCTCCACCATAATCTTTGACACAATATTCTCACTGCTCCCACCATCTATGATCAGATCATATACTTTTTTATTCACTGTGTACCTCGTTCGAAAGATGTTGTATTGTCATGGATCTACTTCATTCTTTGGAGTGTAAAACAACTTCCTCATGATCAAAGACTCGCCATGATCTTCATGTGTCCATTCGTCTTATTTTCCATCATCCTCGACATGCTCAGTGTCACTAATTTTTAGATCATCTTTTACATCTTCCGCTCCCCCATCGTTGATGGTTAGATTAACCATATGTTTCTGAAGACATGTGTTAAATCGATAACTAGGTTGCTTACATCGATAACAGTTCTTCAGTAGGGGTGAACTACATGGGTTATAGATTTTACTTAGATAAGTAGCATCGGTTGTTACTTTCTGAGGTCTACATTAGCTGCTCCTTGGATATCGATTCGCGGTTTAAGGGGGTCAATGATGCCCCCCATAGGCTTCTTTCCCCAGGATTGTGATGCATTCTATGATGGTCCAGAAGTAGTTACCCTGTTTAAAATAGATTTTCGTGTATTGGAACACTCCACTTGTATCTTTGCTCAGGTGGCCAATTTGATGGCTTTGTTCATCGTCCAAATGAGATGCGTCTAGATCTGATCTTAGATCGTCATACATAAACCATTGAAGAATCTGACAACTTATTGTGACTTGGTCTCGGGCAGATCGTTTCTCGCATATAGGCGATAAAATTCTTTTGTATAATCTCTCACGAATCGACTATCTTGTCGAAAATTTTGGTATTACTAGAACAATAGCTGATCATAGTCGCTTGGCATGAATCATGTCCGCATCAACTGCTTTATCTGCTGCTACCTGCGGATGGGTGCCTTCATCTACCCATTTTGAGTAAGTTGGAGTTGCTCCCGCTAAGCTAAAGCTCCACCCTTCAACTTGTAGGCCACAAGCTTGACCTTTATCTCCTTAGCAATCTCCATATGGTCGAAGAATCGTTCAACTTTAGAAAGCCAATCGAGAAAATCCCTTAATGTGAAGTTGGCCAATAAAGCTAGGGAGATCGACCTTCATTCAAAAATTCTTATCTTAATTCAGCTTGACATCCCTTTGTTCTTCCTACTAGAAATTCATATTATCAATCTCCTCATCGCTAGATCCACCGTCTTCGGACGGTGGTCTCCGATTAGCCACAAGTACTGCCCCATGAACATGACGATTGCGAGTTCTAACGACAACCTAAGATCACTGATCATCACACACACGAGCCTGCCCTAAGACTTCCATCAAACAATTGATTGTCAAATGCAACCCTTGCATAACTTGCATATTCTCCTGTCGAAAAGCCTCAAACACTACCATAGTCATAGGATTATTCTTTAGAGCGCCGCCTATGGGATTGTTGCCTGCACCTTTGTTAGATGCCATCGTCATGAGGAAAAACATCACTTTGATATCAACTGACGTAGGGAAGAGTGTGAATGGATAGAGAGAAAGATCTTCGTCTTTCTCAAGTGAATAAGACCTTGAATCTAAAAGGCAGAATGGCTCTCGAATCTACAAATATTAAGAAAATTTGAAAATATTTTATTGAAATATATATCAAACAAGATTACAAAACTTTAAATAATAAAATGAAACCTTAATTAAGAGTCTTAATGCAAATAAGTTAAAACTTTTCTAAAAGAGTAAAATTTACTAAAAATAGAAAGTTCTAATCTAACTATGCAGGATGATTCCTAGTATGATAAGAAACAAATCTTAAGAAGACACCAAATACTAAAACTCTAAGAATAAAAAGTTATGTCCGACCTAAAACTTACTAAAAATAGTAAGTTTTTTGAAAAATGGGAGACTTCAGTAAGAATGAGTCATTTTCTCGTGTTGGATGACTATAAAATGAAATTTCAGTCAAAATTTATATGCCGTGCGTCCTGTAACTCATTCCGAATCAAAAGTTATGGTTGATTTATGGTTTGCACATTGAACAACAAATTTTTTTCCTTCAATCCAGAATGAATTTTTCTAATCTAAACGTGCATATGGGGCCCAGTTACATCATGCCCCACTCTAAACTAGGCCTAGATCTTATGGATTACATGCACTTGCATTTGGACTTTTTTGGGTCCATCGCCAAGAACAAGTCTGCCCTGCTCTACATCACTATTGTATAAGTTTGGAGGTCATATAGACATGATGTGAGCCTCAAAATACTTACAAAACAAAAAAATAAAAATAAAATAAAATAAATACTAAGATAGTTTGTATGTGGTCCATGAACATTTGGACAGTCTTCACAAACCAACTAGGTCATCATGTGGTGGGTGGCTAGCAGCACGGGCAGGTGTCTTTGTTTTTTTTAGGTTTGGTTTTGTTTTTGTTTTTCGTTTTCTTCAAATTTGCAATTTGAAATGACTAAACCCAACTCCATCAGTTAGGCAAGCCATGATCGTAGGATAGCGATCTCTCCTTCTAGCGTACACCTGGAAGGTGGAATGATCGATCGGATCCGTTCATACATTATCCTACTCTATCACTGTTCTATTTTTTGAAACATGTGAAAAATCATCTCCATCATTTTCTCTACTTCTCTAACGATTATAAACAACTAAATGTATTTTAATTCAACTATTCATCTGAAGGATTTTTAGAAATATCAAAACCATTTTTACTTTTCCTAAATACTATGCATTACTATGATCTCCAGTTTAATATTTCAAGTTCATAGTTTAACTTTCCATTTATATGTTTAAAGAGGAAATCTATATCGTAGTATTATAGAGACATTAAAACAATGCAATTTTTTATATTGAATTTGAAAAATTACGCGGTTAAAGTAAAGTCTCGAAACGGAGGTGGTTAAAAGACCAAGCCCTCTATAAATGCCTTTTCCATGGTTCTGAGGGACAGAAAAACGAGTGCAAGTTGTCACGACCAAACACACTCAAAATTCAAAAAAGAAAAGTATAAAAAATAAACAATAAAAATAAACAAGCAGCGGTAGGACCCGTTCTTCTTTCAAAGCTCATCATCAAAGAGACAGAGAGAGAGAGAGAGAGAGGAGGGAGAACGAAGGAAGGCTTCAACGTCAAGATAGTGAGAGGAGGGATGGTAAAAGACAGCTAGCATTGAAGACAGGGGCTCACCTACCTGACCTATACCCACTGCAACAAGAGAAGAAGCTACTCCCCCTTCACTCTCATTTCCACCTCTCTCTCTCTCTCTCTCTCTCTCTCTCTTTCAGTAGGGTTTTGCTCTGTGCTTCTTGGATTTTGATGTGTTCTCTCAGAGATTTGAAAGGGAATTAGTCTCTCTCTCCAATTCTGAAGGCGATTGGCTGCATTTCCCTCCATTTTTGGGAAAAGTGCGGATTCTATTCCATTTACAAGTCTCTCGCGAGTTTCCTTTTGGATTTCCCAGAGAAATCCAGTGTTTTCGCCCAAGTTCCCTCTCTCTCCCTGCCGCACTTGATTTTTCTTTGAGATTTAGGCGGGAATTAGGGTTTGAAAAGGGATTGAGCGTTTTGAAGGAGAAACAGAGGTTGTAGGCGTTTGAGAAGAAGGGAATATCTGCATATATCAAAGGTATGTTTTCAGAATTTTTTGTACTTTCTCTGTTTCGAAACTTGTTGTGAGAAATGCTTGATTATTATTATTATTTTTTTCTTCTCAGAGCAGTACACATTTTCCTGAGAATTTTCTTTCATCCAGTTTTTGAAAATTAGAAATTTCTTTTTTTCCTTAGAAATTACCGCCGGATGTTACTAATATGCGCCACGAGTGTAGGATCTTTTACAATTGCTTGGTTATGTGCTTTGAAAAATAGTGTGATATTTTATATAATGAGCAATTTTGTGGGTTGGAACTAATAATTTGAGTATGAAAATATCAATTCCCTTTGTCTTCTCGGAATATTTTGCCCTTTTTCTTCTCGTTTATCAAACACCATTCACACATGCTTCTCACGTTTATTTATTTATTTTTTTAAATATATAATATTCTGCAATTTCTATTCTCCAATTAGATAATAAAACGTCATTTAATTTTCCCTAAATATCACTTTATTTTCGATTTTTTATTTTTTATTTTTAAAATTTTTAAATCTTATGGATTCTTCTCGATTTCTATTTCGAGTATCAATGGTTGCTTGCTATCTGAAACTAAGTTCATTTACTACCATCTCCGTCCATCTCGTGGGCCCCACTGTGAAGGAGTGGGTTCGTGCTGCCGAATCATACCGACAGAATGACCATGATTGGTCTCGTTCTAACTTTTGAATTTTGGGGGTTGCGCTCTCCAAAGCCCGTTGCCTGTGCTTCAAACCGGTGGCTTGCAGGCCAGCGATAGACTCTGCAATTTTGAGTTGTGGCCGGTTTGACGCGGGGCCCGTTGGATGACTATGTCACGGACCTAGTCGTCCTGGTGGACGGATAAGTACAGTGATAGAACCGGCCTCAGCAATGGACCAGAGTCCTCTACTACATTTGGTTTACGGACGCTGATTGCGTACTGCCCCTGCTGGTACGGACTCGGTCCTGGTAGGAGCTCCGTGGGGCCCATCGTGATGTATGTGTTTTATCCATGCCGTGCATCCATTTTGAAAGATCATGTTAGGTTATTAGTTAAAAAATGAGGTGGATCTAAGGCTCAGGTGGACCAAACTACAGGAATCAGTGGTGATAATGACAACCACCGTCGAAATTTCCTAGGGCCCACCTGACGTTTATTTTTCCATCCAACTTGTTCATAAGGTCACGTAGACCTGGATGAAGGGAAAGCATGAATATCAGCTCGATCAAAACTTTGCAGCTCCGAAGAAGTTTTTAATGGTGGGCGTTCAATCTCCCTTTGTGTGGTCCACTCGAACCTTGGAGCTACCTCAAATTTGGGATTATATCTTAAAATGATCTGGAAACATGGATGGACAGTGTGGATAAAGCATGTACATCACGGTGGGCCCCACAGAGCTCCCTACTGGACGGACGCAATCCTCATTTTAAACGCTGGGTAAGACACCCAAGCTCTGTGGGGTCTACCATATGTGAATCCACTCCGTCCATCAGGTGAGAACTTTAATTTGAATCATACTTACAAAAGATGAGGGCGAGTGAAAAATTCAAATGGGCCACACCAATGGAAACAACGTAAAATTGCTCATCACGCTGTCCTTTTTTGTATCTTCACTTCATCCTGGTACGTCAAAGTTGATTAACGGCCTTGATGGAAATTACAACCCATGGTGGCACCCATACCCATTTTTACCTGTGGTGTGGCCCACTTGAGTTATGGATTCGATTGAATTTTTGATGCATTGCCCAAAATCTAAGATAGAACCTGATGGAAAGAGTAGATTTTACATATTCAACATGGTGAGCCCCACAGAGCCTTGCATAAAACGGGTGGCGTGGAGGATTCCGGTCCTTTGGAAATTAGTACAACAATGCTCCTTTTTTGAAAGTTTCGTCCTTTATCCACTTTCTGCCATTCCCAATGAAAGTATGCCTCTCCTGAAACCCAAACTACTTTGCTAGTTTACCACCAGCAGCAATGCAATTGGGCTGGTCTGAGTTCTGGGCTTGATGGGGGTGACGACCCATCAGAATAATCTATCCTAGCGGTACAGCTAGCTAACATGCGCCTAGGGGTAGCAATGGGCAAGGACACTAGGTCTGACCGGGTGAAATGTCCTAGTACTGACGATTATGTTAGACAGGTATCTGTACCAATCATCCGTTAGGCAACACATGCATCTTGCATGTGGACTGTTTTAGTTCTCAATTCCCAATTTTTCTGGCCAGGCATGCTGTGCGAGGCCCATGCCTGATTGGGCTGCGCTCTAGCCATCTCGTGGAAGGCCATGCTAGGTTCGGGTTGGCGTCGGGTCTTGATCCATATATTGTGGGACCAGGCCTTATTTCGTAGAAACCCCGGGAAACGGATTGGCTACTCACCCTGCCACTAGCCAATGACTAGTGGTCGGTGCCCTGTGGGCCGCAACATGATGTATGTGTCTCATCCATACCGTCCATCCATTTTTCAAGATAATTTTATGGTATGAACCAAAAACTGAGGTAGATAAAAATCTAAAGTGGGCTACACAGTGTTGATTGAATTCTCACCATTAAAAACTTATTGAGGCTACAAAAGTTTTGAATCAAGCTGATATTTGTTTTTTTTTTTTTTTAAAACCTTAATCCAGGTCTGTATGACCTAATCTATAGATTGGATGTCAAATAAACATTACAGTGGGCCCTAAGAGGTTTTTAATGGCAGACATTCAATCACTACTGTTTTCCCATGGTGTGGTCCAGCTGAGATTTTGATCTGACTCATTTATGGCATAAAGTATTAAAATAATGTTTAAAAATGGATGGACGGTGTGGATAGAACACATATATCATGGTGGGGCCCACAGAGCACCGACCACTAGCCACGTGGCTAAAGGCAGCGTCACTAGCCAAACCGCGTCCGAACCCGCAAACGGATTGGCTACTCCCCCTGCCACCCGCCAATGGATGGTGGTCGGTCCTCTGTGGGGCTCACCATGATGTATGTGTTTCATCCATGCCATTCATGTATTTTTTTAAGATCATTTTATGATATTAGACAAAAAATGAGGTATATCCAAATCTCAAGTGGACCACATTACAGGAAACAGTGTTGAATGAATGTTGACTATTAAAAACTTTTTGCGGCATAAAAGTTTTGGATAAAGCTTATCTTTGTTTTTTTCCCTTCATGTCGGTCTGTATGACCTAATCAACATATTGAATGTCAAATAAATAGTACAGTGGGCTGTAGGAGGATTTTAATGCTGGATATTCAATCACTATTGTTTTCCTGTGGTGTGGTCCACCTGAGATTTATATCCATCTAAATTTTGGGACAAGGCCCTAAAATGATCTGTAAAAATGGATGAACGGAATGTATGAAACACATACATCATGGTGGGGCACACAGAGCACCGACCACCAGCCACGGGCTGGTGTCGGGGGAGTAGCCAATCCGTTCCCCGAAACCCCGGCCCATAGCGACCCCTACTGTCAACACAACGATCGACATCTGCTTTACATACGTCTCGGAAATGAACGCGGATTGCCTGACTACGGTCGGAAGCTAGGTGTGGTCCACCGTGATGTTTGCGAGAAATCAACGCAGTTCATCCGTTTTGCTAGCTCCGGTTAGTGCATGAGACCAAATATGAGGCAGGACCAAAACTCAAATGGGCCACACGACAAGAAACTGGAGATTGAATGACCACCGTTGAAACTTTGGCAGGGCCAAAGAACTTGCTAATATTTTTGTCCTTTGGAAATGACGTTGTGAACTATTGGATGGCATATTAGCATCAAGGTGGACCCAGGAAGGTTTCAACGGTAGGCATTCCACTCCCCACTCTTTCCCAGGGCGTGGCCCACTTGAATTTTAGCTACACCTCATTTTTGGGCTTATGTTCTAAGAGGAGCAGGCAAAACGGATGGACAGGATGGATTTCATAAAAACATGATGGTGGGTCCCATAATTCGTCGGCCGGCTGTTGCAGGCAATCCGCGTTCTGTGAAAACTTTTTTTTATCTTAAAAAAAAAAAAAAAAAACCCAGAAAGAGACCGTAAGACGCAATCTTTCATGATTATCCTCAATTTTTTTTTACCTGTATAGCAATTACCCTGTTTTGTACGGTCGCAAGTCTCTATATAGGAATTAAAGGCGTCATGATTTTCGATTATAGGAAAAACAAAAAACCATGTTTCGCGCGGGCTCCGCTGGAAGTTTGGATTTGGGCGAGGACTTGTACTTACAACAAGCTGACGAGTTATTGGTTTTTACAAACGATGACTCTGAAGGGTTGGGAGGAGAAGTGGGGAATGGGCTAGAAGGATATTCGTCCAATGGTCCAGATGCCATTAACGGTCACGCTTTCTCCGGACATACTCTTGAAAGCAGCCAAGGAGACTATCTTAACCTCTCTGTAAGTTTTCTCCTACAGTAACAAAACATAGGCTCCTCTGATGTTCGGTTATCATAACCTTCCAATTAATATCCACTGAATACTACCGCAAGCTATGATGGCATTGGCCATATATGAGACCCACGTGATGGTGTGAGTGACATCCAATCCTTCCATCAGATGCGTCACCATAAAATTTCCCAGGCCTGAACAAGCTACTTGGTGAGGCCCACCCTTTATTTGAGTGGGGCCCACCGTGTTGTTTAAGTTGGCCCTGGTGAAAATCTGGGGTGTGCGTTCACCTGAGTAGAGAGCGGAATTTTGGACTTTGAGGAGACCCATCTGATGGATGGGTTGGATGTAAATACATGACGTGGGCCTCGTATCAGCCCAATAACACTGGAAACTTACCTGGTACCAGTACCACTGGGGTGCACCTCTATTTTATATACGTACACACATTCAGCTCCGCACCAGTTTGCACGGCGAACTTCTTTTTTTTTTTTTTTTTTTTTGAGAACTCTTCATATGTGATGTGAATCCAAAATCTGAACGGCCCACGTGAAGCAGCACCTCATTAAACCCCCGGGCCCAATTATATATATATATATATATATTCTTTCATTAGAGTTATATATATATATATATTGAGGAATATATTGCGGTAGCTACTTTTGTCAATGCAATGGCACAAATGTGTATAATTGTATTGCCAAAAGCAGAAAGAAGTGGGCTTGGAATAGATGCCCACCAATCAGGTGTGGAGTCTTTTGAAATAATTGGGCCAGGCCCATGCTTAGATTTCTCAACTTTTCAAAGGTCCATCCCAAGCCTGGAAAACGTCCCATTTGTGCTGTCTGTGGGCGGGCTAGGGTCCGGCATTGGGCTTTCATGATTCCACTTCTTTCCAATCTCCACCGTACACTGTTCCAATCTCAATGAGATTGAGCTATTCATCCAGTGCCTCAAGACTGTGGCTGTATTCCCTTTTTTTCTCTCACTTCAAGGTTGGGCCCACCAACTATTCCAGTGAGTGCATTTTTTTATTTTTTTTTGGCATCGTGGTCCATCGATGTTGGGCTATACATGATGTGGTAAGTTATAGTGCTACTACTTGCACTAAGGCACATAGAGAGTCCAATCCATTGCTCTGGACTGTTCATTAGGTCCAACGCACATTTCATGAGCTATAGTGCAAAAATCACAAAGATGTTAAAATATTAACACCCGAGTAATGGCCTTGATATTGACGGTCAAGATTCTTTACACAAAGATAGGTCAAATCAATAATTTGATCCATCTATTTGTTGGGGACCATCATGAATTACAGATGATTGTGAAGAATCATTTCTGTTAGGCAATTGTAACTATCCCATCCATTGCATGGAAAAAGGATGGCTTCATAAAATAAGTTATCAAGGATGGATTGGATCATCTGACCCGTTCAAATTTTGGATGTTAGGAAGTGAAATGGGACTGGAATTAATGAACAATTCAGATCAATGATAGAACTTAATAGACCGTTCTCAGAGCACTATCCTAGTTGCATCTGGCCACTTGGACGGTCCAATTGATAGATCAGAACGGTCCAGTAAGTCTGGAGCACATTACTGATCAGATAATCCCATCCATCCGGGAGTTGTCTTATTTTACTGGTCATCATTTTTTCCAAGCTATGTAAGGGATGGTTAGGATTACACAGAAGTGAGCTATGATGGTCCCCAACAAATAAGGACGCGGAGTGTGTCCTACCCCTGCCCGTCTCCAGCTGGGAACGGACAGGAGCTTTGAGTGGACGGTGTGGATAAGACCCATACATCACGGTGGCCACTCAAAGCTCCTGCCGGTTCCCAGCTGGAGACGGGCGGGTTGTACGCAATCCGCGTCCAACAAATAGATCGATCAAAATTTTAATTAGACCTATTTTTTAAAAATAATTGTGACCGTCCATATTAAAGTCTAATGACCGGATTGTTACGGTAGTCAGATTAATGTGATATATGCATCATATCCGATGAACTACCTGTTGGACGAAATGGACAATATAGATGGATAGTTTTGATATTTTAATTGTCCCAGCAAATAACTTTCTTTAATATTCTAACTAATTCATTAAAACATATATTTAAAATTTAAAATAATTTAGTAATTTATAATTTATAATATATATATATATATATATATATATATATATATATATATATATATATATATATATATATATATATATTGCAAGATTTACCAAATAAGAAAAACCTCAAATTTAGGAAATTTCCTGTGAAATTGTGGAGAACGAGATTTTCTAATAATTCTTCTGTCTCAGCTAGAAAGTGCCCATTCTCATACTTTTATCTTTTTGGGTGTTTCTATTAGAACTTATGTTTTTGGATGATTGTCTACTGTTTTTATTTTTTATATTTTTAATTATGGTATAGCCCACTTAGTGATTTTAATGACTGTAGGACTAATTTTTTGGGCATCACATAATCATGGCAGGGCTAATAATTTGAATGCCATATATTAATATATATCACAAGGCAGTCCCCACCTAAGAAAATAATGGACAATCATCCAAAGGCCTTCAAATTGACGTGATGGCTCACATAATGTTTGTTTGGATGGTATTACTATGTGGGTCCAAGCATCTCCATTTTCTTAAACGGTGGCCCCAAACATCTCAACACCGCCTGATCAAGACTGAAGGGTGACATGTCACTCTAGCAATGATGATTTTATCATGCCGAGTCTTGAATAACATTTTTGATTGATGTAAAAAAAAAAAAAAAAACCTTGTCCTAGCAGTCTGGCTTGAGTCAGGGGCTTCATGAATCAACTCAATTTACTTTTTCAAAACCCATTTACACACCCTTTTCAAATTCTCTCTCCTGATCCATCTGTTCCACTTGGTTTTTTTTTTCTCAGTGTGATGACATTGCACATCTGGAATGGCTATCCACTTTCATGGAGGACTCTTTCTCTGAAAATGTAGGCATTGCTGATGCCCTTGGCGACAACAACTACTCTATTAAAGACACTCAGTTCCATATCTCGAGCCCGGTTTCTGTTCTCGAAAGCAGCTCTTGTTCAGGAAAATCCCTGCCGCTTGGACCCAATACATTCGTCCCGGGCCGTGCTAGGAGCAAGCGCCCACGTCCTGCATCCTTTTCTCCCCGCCCACTCTCCCTCATTTCTTCCACTTCCTCAGAGACCTCCGACCCTTCCATGCAGTCCCCTATCTCCCCACTACTATCCCAATCTGATTATTTCGCAGAATCCGAACCCCCCAAGAAGTTAAGCAAGAAGAAAAAGCTGCATCAGCAGCATGCGGATCAGGCAACGTCCCAGTCCATTGCTGTTCGGAAATGCATGCACTGCGGTATACAGAAGACCCCACAATGGAGACAAGGGCCGTTGGGTCCCAAGACACTGTGCAATGCTTGTGGAGTTCGCTACAAGTCAGGCCGGCTCTTCCCAGAGTACCGGCCTGCAGCGAGCCCAACATTCATCGCATCAGTCCACTCAAACTCCCACAAGAAAGTTCTGGAGATGAGGATTAAGTCAGGCGAGAAAATACCAGGCCCAATACCGGAATTCCTTAGAAAGACCACCCATTTGCTTGAATCCATCTGAAAGTGGTGGTGGAGTAAGAAACACTTTCTTTCATTATGATTTTTGTACATATGATTAGTAATAGTGCGGAATGTAGGCCCCATGTAGTTTTTTTTTTTTTTTTTTCCTCCTTTTTATAGGTTGAGCTTGAATCCAAAACCACAATGTTGAAACTCATGATCTATCTGTGGACCGTCTGAGCTGCGGGCTCGTTCGTACCAACAGGTAGTTAGGCTCTGCATGGAGGTGCTGTGAGAGAGGATATTAGGGTTAAGGTTAGAAGTAGGGATAGTTGTAGAAGGTTGCAGTACTCTCGTAGGTATTAAATTTGTAACGTTTGAATTCTTTTTGCAGTTGATTTGTTGTTAGAAAAAATGTTGAGCTCGTCTTATTTTCTGTTTTCTATCGGCTTCTCCAAATGTTGTTGTTCTTGGTTTCTCTTAAAAAAGATTGGAACTATCGAAATTTCCGATGCAAGGATAAGGAATTTCACCATCCATTGAGATTTGATGTTTGTATTTATTGAGGTTTTGACTTGCGTAATTATATTAGTTAGAATACAGGGTGAATTTTGCCTATTTCTAATGGAGTGGAATGATGATAGTGTCATGAAAGTATTATATTGATGTCAAATAATCAGACCATCGATGTCATGATCGGAGTCGTTTAGATTTTTATGCTATCTTTATTTCACCACTTTCTATCGCATTAATGTCATGGCAGTCGGCCCTTTCTGAAAACGGTGAAAATACCAATAATCACCGGTGACCATACATTTCTTCCAAACACCACCCGGCCAACCTTACCAGTGGGCCAGAACTTTCAGACGATTCGATATACTCATTTTGAAGGTTGTTCCACCTGATTAAATATTGAAGAATGTAGCGTAAAAATTGATTGCGAAATTGAAAGGACCGATCAGTGCATTGGAAATAGGGATGAGTAATCGAAATTTGTACATGATTGAGACATCATTGCTATAGGCTTGATGCCCTAGTCTTTCTCACCTTATACTATTTTAGAGAAGCACCAGGAGGGAAATAAAAGCTTCTATCATATGTAGGTTTGAGGACCTTACCCTGTTTATATACTTTAGAGGGTTGAGGAGTTTGGAACCCATCAAAACTCCTCTCCCTAAGGCTCCACATGAATTTGTCAATCTCAGTCCAATTAGAACATTGTGCGTGTGACATAGCTATAGTGCACCACCCCTTACACAATTTTATATGAATCACAACTGATTGGGGGTCCATTGGTACTCACAATCACATTATCCAACCCTTAAGACAATTTAGAACGTTTATTAATAAGGCTCACCTTATAGAATTCTTACATTCTCCCACTTGGGCCACACTGATCAATGTTAGTGATTAATCTTTGAAAATATTTTGAAAACATGTTTTAGTATTAAGGAAAACAACTAAGTGTTTAACCAATATCATTGTTGAACAATACGGGCAACGCTATTACAATCTGGTCCATTAAGACCGCTAGTATCGGATCGTGGTAGTCATCATAACATTTAATCTTGACGAAGTAAGACTAAGCGCGGTCACAAATACTACAAGTCTTAACAACATAGATAATGAACTAGGAAGTGTGATATAAGGATTACATATGTTGTGTGATGATTTGTGTCTATCCTTAAGAGGTCATGGAGCTTTCAAATGTCTCCAATGAGACACGACTTTATTTATGCTTATTTATGCTTACTCAGAACAAATTGCGCATATATAGAGAGAAGTAGACATTAACTTTATATCAGCACCATCAAAACTTTATAAATGATATTTCTTCAATGTCTATGAAAATAAAAGACGTTCAACTCCCACTAACTGAATACATTTGTTGTTGAGACGTGGATCCACATCTGGGGGCCGCTCGACCACTCGACCAGTCGTGGACTGGCTCGACTCAAAATCTAGAGAGCATTAGGTTTTGGGTTCCGAGGTGCTCGATCAGTCGTGGCCCATGCTCGACCGGTTAAGAGTCCGCTCAACCAGTCGAGTAGCCTGCTCGACCGGTCGAGGTTACGCAGATTTGTTTACGGATTTGATGTAGACTGCAGATTTTTGAGTCGGTTTTCGCAGAGGTGCAAAAGGGAAGTTACCTAAACTATAAATAAGTGTCCCTAGGGCTTTTCTAGGGTATGTGAAATAATTCTAAGGTGTGGGCAAATGGTTTTCTCTATACTTCTAAGGGAGATGTTAATATATTGCCTTGAAATCTTCATTTTTCTTCATAGTAGAAGTTTGCATCCGTGATTTTTTAAAAAACCCTTGTTGAGGTTTTTCCACGTATATCTTGTCTTGTGGTTTGTTTGAAATGCTTTAATTCTGTTTCTAGTCTATATTTCTTTTTATTTTCGTTTGTGGATGAGACTGGAGATTGGATCTCGGTTCACTGCGTTGTTAGCGTGCTGTGCAACAACTGGTATTAGAGCTATTAGTTTAGTTCTATTGGGAGCGATGACGGAAGGGAAGACTAGAATTGAGAAGTTTGATGGTTCAAACTTTACCTTCTAGAAGATGCAGATGGAGGATTATCTGTATCAGAAGAACCTCTATATTCCTCTAGGAGGAAAAGAGATGAAACTAGAAAAGATGACAGATAATGAATAGTTTTTATTGGATAGGAAGGCTTTAGGAACGATCCGACTCTCTTTGTCTAAGAGCGTCGCTTCAATATATCCAAGATGAAAACTACAAAAGAATTAATGGAAGCCCTAGCCACCATGTATGAAAAACCCTCAACGTCTAATAAGGTTCATCTTATAAAACAACTATTCAACATGAAGATGTTAGATGGTGGGAATGTGGCTGAACATTTAAACGAGTTCAATACAGTCATGAGCTTGTTGGAATCCGTTGACATTGTTTTTGAGGATGAGGTCAGGGCATTATTGATCTTATCCAGTCTGCCAGACAGTTGGGATGGTTTGGTGATTGTTGTGAACAATTTTTCAGGGTCGACAAAGCTGAAATTTGATGATGTGGCCGGTCTAATTCTTAACGAAGAATATAGAAGAAAGGCATCAGGAGTTTCAGGGGATTCAGGAAATGCTTTAAACGTTAAAGGAAGAGGAAGATCGCTGAACAAAAGAGGCAATAAATACGGACGTTCTAAGTCGAGGAAGAAGTCCAAGGGACCGAAAGACAAAGACGGGTGTTAACATTGCGGGAAGAAGGGGCACATGAAATGTGATTGCAAGGCGTTTAAGAAACAAGAAGGAAGCTCTCGAGGCAGGAAGGATTCAGTGAATCTATCTAAGGAGAG
This sequence comes from Magnolia sinica, assembly GCF_029962835.1. NCBI lineage: Eukaryota > Viridiplantae > Streptophyta > Magnoliopsida > Magnoliales > Magnoliaceae > Magnolia > Magnolia sinica. The sequence continues at coordinate 37,709,180 of NC_080577.1, forward strand.
TGACACAGAGGCGTTGATCTTATCTCTTGATGCGAGGAATGAGTCTTGGGTTATAGACTCGGGTGCTTCGTTTCATGCCACTTCATGTAAGGAAGTTCTACGTAACTATGTATTAGGTAACTTCGGGAGAGTCTACCTGGGTGATGATGAACCGTGCAGTATCGTTGGAAAGGGAGACGTTCATGTAAATCAGAAAGACGGAACGGTTTTGAAATTGAAGGATGTCAGACATATACCGAGTTTGAAACGTAACTTGATCTCAGTGGGGCAGTTGGCCAATACCGGTTATGTGACGACATTCACCAGTGATTCTTGAAAGATCACAAAAGGTGCCTTGGCGATATCTCGAGGCAAGAAGGAAGGTACTTTGTACGATTTCAGGATCGTATAGTTCACTCGCATCGCATCAACTGGAGTGAATTGGTAGTTATGGCATTAAAGGTTGGGACATATGAGTGAGAAGGGGATGAAAGTGTTATTGTCAAAAGGGAAGCTACCAGGGCTGAAGTCTATTGACTTGGAATTCTGCGAGGACTGCGTGTATGGCAAGTATAAGAGAGTAAGTTTCAAGAAGACATGATGCACTCCAAAGACGCATCTGTTAGAGCTTGTACACACTGATGTGTGGGGACCAGCAGATGTATCATCTCTTGGTGGTTCACGTTATTTTGTTTCCTTTATTGATGATGCTAGTAGAAACTATGAATTTATTTCTTAAAGCACAAATCTTATGTGTTTGATGTATTTAAGAAGTGAAAAAAATGGTAGAAAACGAGACAGGTAAAACAGTAAAATGTCTCAGATCTGATAATGGGGGAGAATATTGTGATAAGAGATTTGAGGAGTATTGTGCAGCAAATGGAATAAAACATAAGAAAATGATTCCAGGGACACCGCAGCAGAATGGTGTGGTTGAATGCATTAACAGGACCATCCTTGAGCGCGCCAGGAGCATGAGGTTACATGCAAGGTTGCCCAATATTTTTTGGGTAGATGTTGTGAATACTGCCGCATATCTCATCAATAGAAGTCCCTCAGCACCATTGGATGGTGGGCTACCAGAAGAAACGTGGACTGAGGAAGAAGTGAACCTTGCACATCTTAGAGTGTTAGGTTGCACTTCATATGTTCACATTGATGTAGAGCACAAAAATAAGCTGGATACGAAGTCCAGGAGGTGCATGTTTATAGGCTACGAGCAGCATGATTTTGGCTATAGGTTTTGGGATAGAGAAAACAAGAAAATCATCAGAAGCAAGGACGTAATCTTCAATGAAAAAGTGATGCATAAGGACAATGTGTAGGAAAATAAGGCCGAGGAGAGAATTCGTAGAGTTGGAAGGGTTACCGGACATGTGTGTTACAACGCCACAGGATGATCATGCACAGGAGTATTATGAGGCAGAGCCGCATACACTGGTTGTGAGGAGGTCTACTCGGGAAAGAAGACCCACGGTCCGATACTCACCCTCCTTACATTATCTACTGCTGACAGATAATGGTGAACCAGAGTGTTTTGAAGAGGCATTATAGTTGGATACACGAGTTAAGTGAGAGCAAGCCATGAATGATGAGATGGACTCTCTTGAGTCTAATCGTACATGAGAGTTAGTTACTCTACCCAAGGGTAAGAAAGCTCTTCATAACAAGTGGGTTTACAGACTGAAGGAGGAGCACGATGGTTCGAAATGGTATAAGGCTAGGCTAGTTGTGAAAGGGTTTCAACAAAAGACATGTATCAATTTCACTGAAATATTTTCACCGGTAGTGAAAATGTCAACGATTCGCATGGTTTTGAGTAGGGGTGCACATTTAACCGGTAGAACCGTAGAACCGGACCGGAACCGACCAAACGGTCCGGTTTGGTCTGGTTCTAGAGTGCACCGGTTCCGGTTCCGGTTCCAAAAATCAAAGAACCGGTGACAACGGTTCGGTTCTCGATTTGGGGGTATGTAGAACCGAACCGAACCGTGAACCGATCCGTAGAACCAAACCGTGGATCTGATCTGTAGAATCGAACCGTAGAACCGAACCTTGAATCGAACTGTGTATTTTTGCATATCTTATAATTATTTTCTCTAGAATAATTATTTTCATAAATGTATTTTTGAACACCTTATACAACATCTAAACTATTCATCAAATGGACCACAACATGGATGGACATGGGCTTGCAATTGGGTTGGATTATAAAAAGCCAAGAACCGTGGAACCGATCCGGAACCGAACCGGTTTTAACGGTTCAGTTGCGGTTCGGTTCTAGGGTGCCAACGGTTTGGTTCCGGTTCCAAATTTCCTAGAACCGTTAGGAACGGTTCGGTTCCAGTTTCACCCCAAAACCAGACCAAACCGAACCGTGTGCACCCCTAGTTTTGAGTATAGTGGCTACAAAGGACTTACATCTAGAGCAGTTAGATGTTAAGACAGTCTTTCTTCATGGGGACCTTGAAAAAGAGAATATATGCATCAACCGACAGGATATGTGACACCAAGAAAGGAGAATAAAGTGTGCAGACTGAAGAAGAGTCTATATGGTCTGAAGCAGGCCCCGAGGCAGTAGTACAAGAAGTTCGACAACTTCATGTCAGGAAACAGTTTTAAGAGATGTTATGCAGACCACTGTTGTTATTTGAAGAAGTTTGATACATCGTACATCATCCTTCTTCTGTATGTTAATGATACGCTTATGGCCAGTTCAAGCATGAAGGACATCTCAGATCTCAAAAGACAACTGTTTAGAGAATTTGCCATGAAGGATTTAGGAGCTGCAAAACAAATCTTAGGCATGAGGATAAAGCGTGACAGGGAAAACAAGAAACTAGTTTTGTCACAGGCAGAGCACATAACCAAGGTACTTGATCGATTTAATATGGGAGGTGCTAAGCTGGTTAGCACTCCATTAGCCAACCACTTCAAGATATCTATGGAGCAAGGGGCAAAGACGCATGAGGAACGGGATTACATGGCTAAAGTCTCATGCGGTCAGTTATTGGGAGTCTCATGTATGCTATGGTGAGCACGAGGCCAGACATTGCTTGAGCAGTGGGAGTTGTTAGCAGGTTCATGAACAACCCCGGGAAGGAACATTGGGAAGCCGTGAAGTGGATCCTTAGATACCTGGTAGGTACTAAGGATGTAGGACTGTCTTATGGAGGATCGAAAATTAAGATATAAGGCTACATAGATTCAGATTTGGCAGGAGATGTTGACAGCAGAGGAAGCACTACAGGTTATGTTTTTTCTTTGGGTAGTGCTGCAGTCAGTTGGGTCTCTCAGTTACAGAAGATAGTATCTATCAGTACGATGGAAGAAGAATATGTTGCAGCTACAGAAGCGTGTAAGGAGATGGTGTGGATGCAAGGTTTTATGGAAGAGTTGGGTAAGAAGCAAGCAGATTGCAAACTGTACAGTGACAATTAGAGTGCAATATGCTTGGCTAAGAATTCAGCCTTTCATTCAAGGACCAAGCATATTGCCATCAGATATCACTTCATAAGTTCGTTACTGGAAGATGGATTGATTGCTCTGGAGAAGATTCATATAAGTGAGAATCTTGCGGAAACGCTGACCAAGGCGGTCACATGGGAGAAGTTAAAGATCTGTTCAGCTTTGATTGGTGTTCAGGCTTAAAGACGAGGAGGTGATGCACTCCGGATGTAAAAGATGAAAGTTTATGGCGATGTGTCTCCAAGTGGGAGATTGTTGAGATGTGGAGCCACATCTGGGGGCCGCTTAACCAGTCGAGTGCCCTGCTCGACCGGTCGAGTGGCCCACTCGACCAGTCGAGGATTATCTTGACTCAAAGTCCAACGAGCATCAGGTTTTGGGTTCTTAGGTGCTCGACCGGTTGTGGCCTATACTTGACCAATCGAGCAGCCTGCTCAACCAGTCGAGGTTACGCAGATTTGTTTTCAGATTTGATGCGGACTGCGGATTTTTGAGTCAGTTTTCGCAGAGGTGTGAAAGGGAAGTTGCCTAAACTATAAATAGGTGTCCCTAGGGCTTTTTTAGCGTATGAAAAATAATTTTAAGGTGTGGGCAAAGGGTTTTCTCTGTATTTCAAAGGGAGAGGTTAGTATATTGCCTTATAATCTTCATTTTTCTTCATAGTGGCAGTTTGCATCCGTGGTTTTTTACCCTTGTTGGGATTTTTCCACATATCTTATCTTGTGGCTTGTTTGGAATGCTTTGATTTTGTTTTTAGTCTATATTTCTTCTTATTTATCATTTGTGGGTGAGACCGGAGATTGGATCTCGGTTCACTACGTTGTTGGCATGCTGCGCAACATTTGTGAGATCAATGATTCCTATGAATGTTACATGTTCCTCACCTTTTAGTGAGTGGATTTGTAATCATATACTTAGTGCTAATGAACTCCACAAATACTAGACGATTCTGAACTCTTTCCTTCACAATAAGATATTTGATGTCAATATGTTTCGACCTTGATGAATGCTTGTTGTTATTAGAAAAGGAAACCGCAATTAAGTTATCATAAAAGATTCTCAATGGTTCCAAGATATGCTCCAATACGTACAAACTTGAGAAGAAATACTGTAACTATAGTGTCTGATTTGATGCTTCATGACAAGTTATGAACTCATCTTCTAGGGTGGATGAGGTTGTGGTTGATTGTTTCGTGCTTTTCCAAGATAAAGTCCCGCCAACCATCATGAAGATGTAGCTTGATGTGGACTTCTTTGCATTAACGCAGGTAGCATAATTCATGTCTAAGTATTCAACCAATTGTGAATGATCAGATCTCTTGTATGTGATTTCAAAGTGCTTTATTTTTTGCAGGTAGTGCAACACCTTCTTTGTAGTTATCCAATGTTGCATTCTTGGATTAGATAGATATCTGACCAACATTCTAACTGCAAAGGCAATATCCGGTTGCGTGTAAACTTGATCATATATGATACTCCCCACTACTGATGTGTATGGAAAATCTTTCATTTAATTTTTTTCCAAATCATTCTTAAGACACTGGAATTGACTGAATTTATTGCGCTTTACAATGGGCGATTGTCCAGGTGTACAATTTTACATGCCATACCTTTAGGGTACTCTATCAATATAGGCCATCTGTGACAGGCAAAGTAGTGCGCATGATTTGTTACGACATATCTCAGTGCTGATCAAATAAGGGACATCACCAAAATCCTTCATCTCAAACCTTTGAGATAAGATTTTTTTTTTTTTTGGTATCACTCAACATTTTTGTGTCACTGCTATCCAACAATGTCATGCCCCAAATTCGATGACTGGACTCACAAGAACTCGATAGCCGGTTCCGGCCGCAACAGCCTCTGTGGTGCCCCATTCTCGGCTCTTGACACCCATTCACCAGGTTCTGATCTTGGGATCCCACAAAGAGGATTTATAACATAAGACTGAATCCAATAAGAGTATCCCCAAGATCATAACATAGTAACCACAGATAGTAACCATATGAACACATCACAAATCTACTAGGAATTAAAACTTTATACAGGTACATGGCTCAAAGGGGAAATACATAAGCAGAATAAGGGAAACTCCAACAGCTCCTCGACATGCTCCGAAAGCTCCTAAGCTACTGCGGCTGCCTAGAATCACCTGTAAGTATCAATCGTGCATAAGCTTATAGAAAGCTTAGAGGGCAGTGTAAGTATGTGTAATACCAGTGCCAGAAAGAAATATCAGAGAATGCAGAAGCTCAGCATGAACCATGAACACTATTAATGCCATTAGCCATACCAAGGCTAAGCTATGACAATCATGAATGTAACAAGCCCCAAGGCTATGCAAAGAAATACATGAGTACTAGGCACCATACTGAGGTGATGCACAAAAGGCCTATATAGCCAATGCCAATGCAATGCAATACATGCCAGTCCTCATATCAAGTCCACAAGTCATATATAGTTCCACTATAGGGAAACCACCGAGGTCAAGTACACTATTGGCTGATTGCCGCTCTCCAAGACCCGGACAGTAAGCAAGCGTAAGAGAACTCACTACCCTGGACAACTAATCACCAAGAGGCTCGACGGTAGTGGACCCACTCACGAGCTAGTTAGACTCAGCCTAGCTATGCCCACTCACTCAGGTGGATAAAACCACATCCCATCTCAACCGACCTCGCGACAGTGGGAGACGCGGCCTAACGGTATAAGGCACTCGGGCGCTCTTGTTTTCCACTCGGCCTTGACGTTGAGGCGTCTTCTTGGTACAATGAAGGTTTAGGGGCTTTCACCCAAGGACATCCTAAGTGTCCTATACGCTCAACAGATATTTTCTGTGGCCAATACGGCCATCCACGATACTCCTGTGGAGGCTACGACCCTAATGAAGCAAGGGCGAATATAAACCATGTAATGAAATGCCAGATGAAGAATCACGCATACCAGTCATGCATTAGCTCCAAGCATCCTATTGCTCAAGAGGGGAACTCCATCCCTCAGGGAAGCCATAATATCTTCCACAATGGCACCACCATGACCACACACACACACAATGCCAACCAAGCACACAATGATATATATGGGTCATGAAGATGAATAAGATGTGCCATGAGGTGATGTACGATGTCCTACTCTCCACCTATCCAAGAAGGGATTAGGTTTAGGTACTTAGATGAATTTCCATAAGGAATTAACCTCTAGTGGGGGCCCGATAGTTTGGGGTAGCCCACAAGGCTAAGGAAGGACAATGACATGGGCCTAAGTAAATGAAACAGGCCTAGCTAGGGTCTATGGTGGACCTTTAACCATGTGGATATTCAACCACTATTGTCCTAAGATGGTAGCCCATCACAAATCGATCACAGATCAAGGCCCAAGGCCCAAACATTACCATGAATAAGAAATGGATAGCCATAACATTCCACATACATTCATAATGAGCCTCAAATAAATGGCCCAAGGCATATTCAATACATAGGTCCAAAGGGCAACATACATAACCCAACCCATATGCAATACTACGGGCCCACAAGGGAGGTTAGGGCCCAACATAAGGGTCACCAAATCCATATATTATGGTGGACCTAGTGGGCAGCCCATTACTCCACCGCATAGGTAATAATCATGTTCTAGCCAAGCAAGTTGGGCCTACATTCTAGCCCAAGGATATAGTTAATTTGGTGGGCAACCAAGGGCCCAACCACTCTTATAATTCAGCCCACTAACCCAACACAATATCATGGGGAATATAGCCCAAGAGTCCATTGGGCCTATCTAGAAAGTTCTAGCCCATTTGGGCCTAAAGAGTCCAAAAATCTTATTACATACATGGACCCAAATAACTCAACTATGGTGGGCCTCAAGATTGCATTAATTAAGCCCAAAATTTGGGGATCAAAGGCATGAATTTATCCCTCCAAAGTCTTCACAATATGGTGGGCTCCACTCCTTAAAACTTTAGCCCAAAAGCCATGTAAATTATAACATCTTGCTGGATTTTTATTCCACCAGCTTTTTTGGCCTGCTGGAGCCCAGAAAATGTTCATTTGATTGGGACACGAGTCCAGGTGGTCCAGCAATAAGGTCAGAGGGTCCCACCACATAAGAGTGAACCTAACAACACAAAGAAGTAGGTGGGCCACACTGCTGGACCAAAGTCTAGCAGCAATCCACCATGGGCGTCCCACAGTTGGGTCAGGGCGGTCCAATAGACTGGATGCCCAGCCCTATACCAATGCACATGGTGGGCCCCGCTTTGACGTTCCACACCAAGGTGGGCCACGTCCAAGTGGCTCACAAAGTGGATGGACATGTGTATAAAATACAACATCATGGTGGGCCACAATCAAGGTGGACGGCCAGCCTTGCTGCAAGTCACCACCATGGACATCCAGCCAGGTGGGCCGGTCCAGCCCCTACACACTGAAATCCAATGGCCCAATTGGCGCCAAATCTAGTTAGGTGGGTCCCAGCAAAGGTGGGTCACCTTAGGAATTAATTTCACAATTTTATAGATATGACGAATATTTTTAGGAATTTGGACAGCAATACATATCCAAAAATCTAGTTAGTGCAGAAATCTTGCGGACCCCATGTTTGTCACCACATGGGGTGGGCCTAAGCTCATCCAAACCCCTAGAAAATTTGTTGGAAGGGTAGTCCCACTTACTCTAGAAAATAAGGTAAACATACTCATTTCTATCATACAGTATTGCTGAACTGTCCAGAAATTTCTGGACAGTTAGCCCTCTTTGGCCCATCCCATGGGCCTCAAGCATGGGGGAAACAGTGTGGGCCCCATTCCACATCAAAGTGGGGTCCATACACTACAAAATTTCCAAAAGAAATTTGGAAGAAAAGGACATGCAAACAGATCTAAACATCAGCTCAAAAGTCATGTTCCAACTGGGCTTGAAATATGGACAGCAATATGTGCTGTCCATATTTTGGCCCATATAATTAAATCAAGGGGTTTATTGCCTAGATCCATCATGTGGGATCCACCTTGATGGGTTACCAAAATTCCAGACCCATGAGTTTACCATTTCCTTCCATACAAAAACCATTTTGGAGGCCACCCAACCCATGCATGCATGGTGGGCTTGGACGTCCCATCTTGTTATGGGTTTGAGATGTTGCTAACCTCCTTGGTGGGCCACACATCATCAAAAATACACAGAAGAAAATAAAGAGAAAAGGAGAGAGAAGGAGAGAGATCGGCCATTGGTGGAAGGTCCCGCCACTAATGGACCTTCCACTATTTTGTATGATACATGCATGCTATGATACATCAAGAAAACTTACTGAATGGTAGGGACACCTTCCCTACATGCATGCAAAGGCCTAAATGGCCTATGAGATGCAAGAAATAAAAGGAAAGCATCATGGTGGGTCCATGGAGAATGGCCCACCATGACATGAATTGTGTAGGATTTAGGCCCTTGGCCTTTATCCTAGGAGCCATGTAGGACCTCCACCATGGATTGGTGGGTCCTACATGCTTCCATGCATAGCCATGTAGGACCTCCACCATGGATTGGTGGGTCCTACATGTTTCCATGCATGATAGGAAAAGAAAGGAAGAAGAAGGAGAAGAGATGATCTTCTAGGTTGCACCCACCTTTAAAGATTCCTTCAAAACTTCAAGGATGGTGTTCTAAGCTCCAAGGGAAGAAGATTCAAGGCTGTAGATGGGATTCTATGGGCTAGTTGGAAGGGAAAAATGGGGAAGAAGGGGCTGGAGTAAAGAGGGAAGCTTTTACGTTTTGGCTATGGAGGAAAGGAGGAATGGAAGAATAAGAAGGAGAGAGAGAGAGAGAGAGAGAGAGAGAGAGAGAGAGAGAGGAGTGTATATCTAGGTAATCATTTCTCTCTACGTTAGGGAAGAACAACCAAATGATGGTGCATTGGGGGTGAAGCCCAAGGCACATGATTGCCTCTCTAGGAAAGGTAGCCTAGGCCAGGCTATGATGAGTTAATAGCTAGGTAGAGTAGGCTAGGAAAATGTTGCTAGGTGTGGCCCACCTTGAAAAATGTGCAAGCTAGCAAGTGGGTCCCACCACATGATGCATAACCCAGAATTGCTCGGATTGATAAGTCAAGATGCACACGCCGGATTTATGCATGAGACGCGACGTTGGAATCGCTGCGCCGATGCAGTCGCAATGGCATAGGTTTCGAGTCGATCCCAGTCGGGTCTACATAACACACTTAAGGATGACTGCAAACACTATCCACAGGTCGCGGGTCGCCGGAATTCGACTGGTAGGACCGCGGGACCTAGGGGAATGAAATGGATACTTGGGGTAGGGTCCTACAACTCTCCCCACCAACAAACAAATTTCGTCCTCAAAATTGTTAAAACCAGGACAAAAGGAAATGCATAAACATCATCATACATATCATCAACAATCACAAGAGAAGGCTACATAAAGCAATATAACAATCAATCAACAAACAAATGGGGATAATGCTCTTGAATATCTACTTCGTGCTCTTGAGATGCCTCAGCTTCTGAATGATAACCCCACTATACCTTCAACAGAGGAATAACCTTGGTCCTCAGAACCTGCTTCTTTTGATCAAGGATACGAATAGACTGCTCATTGTAAGAAGCATCCTTATAGACCTCAAGGGGCTGCCAATCAATCACTGGAATAATGCCCGACCCACACTTCCGCAACATCAATACATGAAATACATCGTGGATCGTGGACAACTCTGAAGGTAAGGCAAGCCTGTAGGCCACAGCACCCATGTGCTCGGTAATCTCGAAAGGTCCAATAAATCTCGGGGCAAGCTTTCCCTTCGCTCCAAACCCAACCATGCCCTTCATAGGCGACACCTTGAGATATACCATGTCCCTTACTATAAACTTGAGGGTCGACACCGACGATTAGTAAAACTCTTTTGCTGGATCTGAGCTGTGCACATCCTCTGCCTGATAATATTCACAACCTCTTATGTGTATAACACAAGCTCATGACCTAGGAGACGACGCTCTCCAACCTCGGTCTAACAGCTAGGAAATCTCCATGGTCTACCATATAACACCTCAAAAGGAGTCATACTAATGGTTGCCTGATAACTGTTATTGTACGCAAACTCAGTAAGGTGCAAATGCTCGTCCCAACTACCCGCAAAGTCAATTACACAAGCTCTGAGCATATCCTCAAGAATCTGGTTGACCCTTTCGGTCTGCCCATCCATCTGCGGATGATAGGCGGTGCTGAGCTGTAAAGTAGACCCCATCGCCTGCTGAAAGTTCCTTCAAAATTGAGATGTAAATTTGGGGTCTCGGTCAGATACGATCGAAACCGGAATGCCGTGCAGTCTCACTATCTCCTTGATGAAGATCCTCGCCAACCAATCCAAATGCCAGGATGCATGCATTGGAATGAAATGTATCGACTTTGTCAAATGATCAACGACAACCCAGATGGCATCGTGACCGCGCTGAGTCCTTGACAAACCCATGATGAAATCTGTCGACACATGCTCCCACTTCCACACTGGAACGCTCAACAACTGAAAGGGACTAGGGGTTGTCTGGTGATCAGCCTTGACACGCTAGTAAGTGTCACACTTGACCACGAAGCTAGCAATCTGGCGCTTTATCCCTGACCAAAAGTACTGCCTCCTCATATCTCTGTACGACTTCGTGGATCCCGGGTGGATGGTCAGTCTCGATTGATGTGCCTCAGTCATCAGATCACGACGTAACTCTGACACGTCTGGGACACATAATCGGCCTCTGTAGTGAAGTCCAACATCAGAACTAATCTGCCAGTCTGACTGCTCTATGGATGCTTCCTTTGCTCGATATCCCTGTAATGACTCATTCGTCTGCTGAGCCTCGATCACCCTAGCCACCAGAGAGGGTTGAATCGACAAGCTCGAAAGCTGAACCATGGAAGAATGTAGACCAAACTCAAAGTCGACTCCAATACATCCTCGAGCATCTGCCACTCTCGAACCATCATCTGTGCCACTAGGCCTCGTGGCTGACGGTTGAGCATGTCCGTCACTACGTTCAGCTTGCCTAGGTGGTACTGAAGGTCGAAGTCATAATCCTTCAACAACTCCATTCATCACCTCTGTCGCATGTTCAACTCTGACTGTGAAAACAGATACTTCAAGCTCTTATGGTCCGAAAAGAGCTCAAATCTAACTCCATAGAGATAATGCTTCCACACCTTCAGTACAAAGACAACAACTATTAGCTCTAGATCATGCGTGGGGTAGTTCAGCTCGTGGACCTTGAGTTGGCGCGAGGCATATGCCACTGACTTCCCTTGCTGCATCAGAACAACACACAAGCCAACTCTGGAGGCATCGGTAAAAACAACGAAACCATCACTCCCATCAGGAAGAGTGAGGACAGGAGTGGACGTGAGGTGGTCCTTTAACTCCATAAATGCCTCCTCATAGGCGTCACTCTAAATGAACTCGGTGCCCTTCCGTGTCAACTGCGTCAGTGGTGTTGTAATATGAGAGAAACCCTCGATGAATCGTTGATAATATCCCACCAAACCAAGGAAGCTACGAATTTTGGACGCGTTCATGGGCTGGCCCCACTGACGCATTGAATCAATCTTCGAGGGGTCTATAGCGACACCCTCCCTCGTTACCACTTGACTAAGGAACTTCACCTCCTCCTGCCAGAACTCACACTTCTTTAGCTTCACATACAGCTAGTGGGCACGGAGGGTCTCGAGCATAATCTACAAGTGCTCCTCATGGTCCTCCCAGGTCCTCGAATACACAAGAATATCATTAATGAATACAACGACAAACTGATCGAGGTAGGGCCGAAAAATATCTTTCAGCAGCTGCATGAACACGACCGGCGCATTGGTCAGCCCAAATGACATGACCAGAAACTCGAAGTGACCGTAGCGCATTCGGAAAGCGGTCTTCAGAATGTCCACCTCTCAGATCCAAATCTGATGATAACTAGAGCGCAAGTTAATCTTGGAAAAGAACTTAACACCCTACAGCTGGTCGAACAAATCATCAATCCTGGGAAGTGGGTATCTATTCTTAATAGTGACCTTGTTGAGCTTGCGGTAATCCACGCAGAGCTTCAACGAGCCATCCTTCTTTTTCACGAACAATACCGGGGCTCCCCACGGTGAACTGCTAGGATGAAAAAAACTTAATTCTCGTAGCTCATCCAACTGATCCTGTAGTTTCTACAACTCCATCGGTGCCATCTGGTAGGGGGCCTTCGAAATAGGCATAACACTGGGCACCAGATAAATTTGAAACTTTATCTGGCGGCGTGGCGGCAAACCCAAGATCTCCTGAAACACATCCGAGAACTCGTAAACTATCGGCAGCTGCTCAAAACACCTGCCACTGACTCCTAAATAACATAAACCAATAAGCTCGACAATGGCTCTCCTCTAGGCTCGACAACAAACTGGAATATCGATAAGCTAGGAATATGGAACGTGACTGTCCTTGCGGCACAGTCTAAGATAGCATGGTACTCGGCAAGCCAGTCCGTACCCAGGATGACATCGTACTCGGCCATTGGCAACACAAACAAGTGAACGGGCAGGAACATCTCACTAACCAAAACAAGACAAGATGAACAGAGGTGGCTCAAAACTGCGAACTTTCGAAAGGGAGTCGAAACTGATAGGGCCTCATGAGCGCACTCCGACAGAAGATTGGTCGATCGACAGAACTCCTCGGCCATGAATAAATGAGATGGGCCAGAATTAAATAGTACACGGGCAATACGAGCAGAGATAGGAAGAATACCCTCGACTACTCCTCCAGAAGATGACTACGGGTCCTGATGAGCGGCGTAGAATCTACCCTGAGCTGGCAAGGGAAGCAAGCTGGAAGAATGCGGATCCTGACC